>NC_091698.1:35353500-36687500 GCF_041296265.1 Equus caballus
TTAGAAGGTGGGGCCTTGGGGAGATAATCAGGTCATGACGGTGATACTCTCATGAATGAATGGGATTAGTGCCCTCACAAAAGGGACCCCAGAGAGCTCTCTCACCCTCTTTCTGCTAAGTGAGGATGTAAGGAGAAGCAAGCAAGCAGTCTGCACTTCGGAAGGGGTCTCTCACCAGAAGCTGAGTGCTGGCACCCTGATCTTAGATTTCCGGTCTCCAGAACTGTCAGAAATAAATTTCTACCATTTCTAAGCTCCTTGGCAGTCTACAACACTTTGTTATAGCAGCCCAAGCTGACTAAGACACTAGAGAAGGTTCTTCTTGTTCCATTTCCACGTGGCAGAGTCAGACTGTCTTGGTGAATACACAGAAAGCTTGGTCACATTCAACTTGTGGCAGGAAGGTACTTCGTAATGTTAACTGCTGCTTTCCCTTCCAATATTTCCTTCTGTTCTTTGGCTCACCCCTCACCAATACTTACACCCCTTCCTCTCACCAGTTTCTGTTTGGCATTCTCAGGCTATTGCCCCAGGAGAGGAATGTGTACCTGAAAGCCCCTGGGAACAACAGAGCTAACTTAGATTTAGGGCAAAAATGAGAGTAATGTCACCAAGACTAGAAAATGATTTCCAGGCGAGGGAAGAAGGGGGGCAACCAGGAGAGCTTAGGTGTTGATTTGCCCACTCCTCCAGCTTAGAGGTGCGGGGAGGTGAGCAGTCCAAAGAATCACCAGGAGGGTTTGGGGGACACACGGAGCAGACTGTATTAGTCTGCCTGGGCTGCCAGAAGGAAATATCACAGACTGAGTGGCTTAAACAACAGAAGTTTATTTTCTCACAAATCTGGAGTCTGGGAAGTTCAAGATCAAGGTGCTGGCCAATTTAGTTCCTGGCTTCTTCCAGGCTTCTCTCCATGTCCTCACATGGAGTGACAGAGAGAAAGAGATACAGAGACAACGGGAAAGGGGCGGGGGGGGGGGGGGGAGGAGAGAGAGAGAGACAGACAGACAGACAGACAGACAGAGAGGGAGAGAGGGAGAATGCTTGCTCTCTGGTGTCTCTTCTCATAAGGACACTAATCTTATTGGATCAGGGTCCCATCCTTATGCCCCTGTTTAACCTTAATTACTTCTTTACTCCAAATACAGCCACATTGGGTTAGGATTTTAACATATGAATTTGGAGGGGGGACACAATTCAGTCCATAGCACAGAGACTTGTGGCCCCTGACAGAGAGAGAGGGAGAAAGCAAGAGCGAGCAGACTAGTGGCAAGATCCAGCTAAACGGTATGTCTAGGCAAGCAGGGATGTTTCCTGTGGCCCCACATAGCACCAGAGGGGCTGGATGGTTCTCACGTACTTGAGAAGAGCCCAGAGACAGCTGAGAGAGCCCGACCGAAAGGGGCCTTGCAAGTAGGAGTAAGGGATTACTGGTAATCCTAACTGTCTCTGATTCTTCCCACGTTAGTGGCAACAGAGAGGGGTGAAGGGCAGGGGTGGAGTGGGAAATGGATATATGTTATGTGTGTATACGCACAAAATAGATGTGAGAGCAAATACAAGAAATTGGATAATACTGGTTTCCCCAGGGGCGAACTGGGTGGTGGGGAGACAGGTAAAAGGAAGATTTCTCACTATACAAATTTTTTACCTTTTGAATTTTGATCCATGGGAATAACTTACCTATTTTTAAGATGAATAGTCCCCATTCAATCTAATTTAAAACTTAAATCCTATACCTATGTCAGAGCTCCTTCCTCACTCCCAGGTCTGGCATGATCTGTGGCTCTACAACCTGCAGCCGATCAGGAGTCCATCTGTTTTCTTCTCCTTCTTTCACTCCTCCTCTTCGCTCCCCTGCTCCAGGCTCCGGCAGGGGTGGGCTGAGGTTTGGATAAAACCTCTTATATGGGGCTATTTGTGGCTCTCTCCTGATGGTCCATGTGCTCTGGAATTTCAGTACTTTGTGGATTTTTCAGTAGATTCTCTCCTCCTCCTCTGCCTAGGGAACTCCATCCGCGGGGTATCGTGATGCAAGTTAAGTGACCTTTGGCTGACCTGTTGTAACTCCCTCCGCTCCCCTCCTGCCCTTGGAGGTCTTCCATGGTCTTTTAGGCTAGGGTTCCTTCCTTGCCCCAGCAGATTAACCTTAGGCGGAAGCTCAGCTTTCTTTCCTGGCATCCATTTCCTCAGGGGAATATTACACATCTTGCCACACCAAATACTGCCCTGCGTGCCAATAAGGGCAGCTCCAGCCAGCCTCCTGCCTTGACTTCTCCAGGCAGGAAGCAGACATTAGTCTCTAGGTTTCGGTCTACCATCCAAAGTCAATTTTTCCCAAGCATTCTTTGACCAGATCTACTCTAGGGCACTGAGATGGACTCGTGAATTCCTGCAGTCCTGCAGGCATTTAATGTCAGTCTTCTTTTTGTAAAGAGTCCTCTCCCACCGACCTGTCTGGGGGTGAGAGGAAAGGGGACACTCAGCTTATAACTCATCTCCTTCTTCAGTGAATTCCAGTATTTTGCTTATTTGAGCTGGCTGAGGTGTGAGGAAGTGAGTCCAAAGACAAGTCTGACCTCCTCTTATCAAAATCTGGAGAGAGGTTGCTCCTAGGCTGCCCTCCTTACAATGTACAGGTACTTATGGTCTGTTGCCCTCAGCTTTGGGGCTCAAGCCAAAATTCTGACACAAATGGAAATGTCCTATTCCACATGTGGTTACTCATATCAGCAAAAGCTTCAAAACATCAACCTGCCGGGTGCAGAAGCAAGCTCTTATCTTTAATGATAATAACGACCCCTCATTGAATGCTTACAATGGACTAAGAACTTTATGTATTAATGCATTAACTGTTCACAACACTATTATGAGATAGGGAGTTTCAGCCCTTCTCAGTGAGAAAACTTGAGACCCGGAGGTCACATAGCCAGTGGCAGAACAGGAATTTGAATCTAGATCTGTCTGACTTCAAAATCAATCTGCATATAAAGATGAGTGGTCTAGTTAGTGTCTACTGTAATTGCCTCGCATAAATGAACTATGGAATTGGGGTGCAGTTATTATGAGGGATTGAAATGTTCTTAGGACCATCAAACATGGTGTGTGAGTTCACTAAATAAACATATACACTATTTCTTATATATCAATTCAATTCAACAAATAATGAGTTCTCTCTTTGTCAGGCATTGTTCTAGGTCCTGGGGACACACCAGTGTACAAAACAAACAAAAATCCCTGTCCTCGTGGAAATAAAAATCCATTAAAACTATACCGAAATCATTTGTCATCATGCATTTCACCAATTAAATGAAACTAACAATATAACTATTATGTGAAGGCTCAGGAAGAACTTTGCTATTTAAAATGAGTCTTCATACTAGACCCGTTCGGAAACCACTGGTAATATTTAAATGATCACAGGACATGCTCCGTTAGATGAGGGAGGGCTTTTGTGTGCAATTAAGTCCAACCAGGTACCGACAATATCTGGGTCACAGAGAAAATATTGGGCAATCTCCTCGGGTAATCCCACTCATACATCACCCAGCTCGGTGTAAATTATGACTACTTAAGCAAATTAGGATTATAATTTCATTCATGATAAGGATGGGGAATCTCAGGAGCACACTTGGAGGTAGGGAGGTGGATTGCTTTATCTCTCGCTCACCCTTTGACTCTGGGACTCTCTGAGGTTCCTTCTAAGGCTCTTACAGAAGGAGTGGACGGTTTGTCCAACCAGGGAGCAGTCCCATTTGACCTATAACTGCAGCCCTCCAGGTTCCCCAGGGAAGAGGCCCTCATGCACTCAGTACCCGTCAAAGGTTCTATGACAGCTTGTTTAACCAAAAGACCCACGTTCCAAGAAATGGTCAATAAGGTAACTTTTGGTGCTTCTCGTCAGGTCCATACCTTCACTGGACACTAGCAGGGGCTCAGATTCACTGTTACCACCGGGAATCCTTCCGGGTCCTCGTCAGGGGGGCGGCGAGGAGTACTACGCTCTCCACATGGCAGGAGAGGAAAATGAAGGTGCAGATCAGCCTAGGGACACGGAAAGTTCTGCCCTGCACCTCACGCCTTCCTCAGTCCTTCCGCCCCCTCTCCTCCTGGTCTGACTTCCCTCTCGCCTTCGCTTCCCTTCCCGAAGGCCCCACGTCAACTACAAACAAGTCGCGCCATCGAACTACATTTCCCACAATGGCGCGCGCCGACCAGCCTTGCATGGGGTTTGCCCTAAGCTACCGTGGTAACTAATGTTGCATCAAACCCACACTTCTGAGGAAGAGCCGAGTTATTGTCCATTTATTCGTACAGATTCCTTTTTCCTTCTCCACCTGCGATCCCCAACGTTGGGTGAAGAGGCCTCCGCGGGGGAAATTCATTCAGGCGATTGCCCTGGCCATCCGCTTCCTCTTCGAGCCTCGGCCCTGCCGGGCCTCCGGGGGCCTGCGAATGTCATTGGTGGTTGACCGCAGCCCTTGCCGCCGTCGCTGCCACCGAGACCATGGCCTCCGGCAGTCCCGGCCTCGCCGCTGCCCGCCTCCTGCTGCGCTCCTTCCTCCGTGAGTCCGGCCGGGACTCTCTCCTCCTGGTCCCGCGAGCGCCTGGCCCCGCTGGGAGCAATGTCCTGGTCCAGGCCGCGTTTGGGCCCCCCAGGGCGGGGCCTCGGTGGGGGCCGGGAGCCGCAGGAGTCCGGACCCAAGTTGGGGACCCTTGGCGGTGGGGAGTGGAGGGGTGTAGTTTTGCTGCATATGTGTCGCGGGGGTATGACTTAGGCTGCTGACGGATGGGGACATAGGGTGGCTGAGCCAGGATTAGGGTCTGCGAACCCTGCAGACCTGGGGGCATGCTCTTGTCCTCGGCGGTGATGGGTGGCGGGATGAGGCCAGTGTCTAGGCTGGCCCTGTTTGGGAGTGAGAGGCAGGTGGTCCAGGATGAACTCAGCTGGGAGGGTGAGTGGGTTGAGAGGTAGGGGAAGGATATCAGTAGGAAATTGGAGGGTGAGGCTGACCCTGGTACAGAGGGTGCTACACTTCTAATTGTCCTTTCTGTAGATTGTAGGGTTAGCGGAAAAGTGGGTTCTGAACCCAGAGTCAGCGTAGCCCAAAAGACTCCTAGATGCTGAGAGTTGACTGGGGCCTTAATCAACTTATTTGCAGTGTGTCCAGCAGGCGGTGTGAACCCCTCAGTTCTTGAAAACTTAATACCCAAGGTTGCTAGTCTTTGAGTAACACTGATTGTTGAAAATTCTTGCTATGTTGAAAGTCTCTTTGTTTGTTAGGTAGGTTGTGTAGGAAGAGACTTTGCAATTAGGCAGATCAGGGTTTGAATCTGGCTGGTCCTGTACAGTCTGTGTAATAACCCTGGGGATGTTTCTAAGTCTACTTCTCAATTTCTGTTTCAAATCCCTTGAAAATAATACCATGTTTTAGTGAATCTGAGACTCCATCACTTGTAAGATGCACTAGTATTTTGTCTGCCACTGACAGTGGAAGATGATTGCTAATTAAAGTTGTGACACACCATTGGTTGTCAGATGTATCCTGATTTAAGGAGCATTAAAAAGTGAAAAAATGTGCATTCTAGAAATGATGCAGTCCAGGATGATCTGGGTTTACCGTGAGGAATAGGTGAAGCAGTTTATATAAAGCACGTGGGATGTAATAGACACTCCACTAAAGTTAGTTCTCTTTGCTTTTCCTTTCTTTGACTTTGTTTTTAATTCTACTCCTTGTACTGAATGTTGAATGAGACAATTCATTTCTTAGGAAGATTACATTCTAAAGTGTGCCATGATGAGTGTGCACTCAATAGCTACACTTAGTTGCTAGATAATGTGAGGGCAAACGTCTGGCTAGATGCCTTCAGCAAGTAGGAAAAAGTTAGGTTAATTGGGAAGGTTTACTGGAGATTCTTACTGTATAATTTAAAGGACATTTGAGGATCTTGTAGGCGGGAGGGAAAAAGGGATTGGTTATACCCATATCTTTCTCTCCTGGGGTCTTGCTCATCTGAGTTTCTGAAAAATGCTAGACTTGGATGGGTATGATAGCCTCGGAGAAAAATGCTAGCTCTCTGTAGGAGGAGAGTCTAGAGAAGAAAGGAAGAGTGTCTAAAAGATCAGAATCCTTAATCCACCCTTAGCAATCCTCTATTCACAGAACCGGAAATTCTCTTTTCCTAGACTCAGGACCATGAGGCCTTAAGAAATTATCTAATTTAGCTTTCTGTTACTGGAGTGGGTTCAATTATCCTAGTCATGTGGTTAACCAGTATGTTATCAAGGATCTGAGATTTAAACCAAGTTATCTCCTATATTAGAGGGGTTACAGACTACAGTGTTTAATGTATAAGAACCTCTGAACCCCCTAAATCTCTTTCCCAGGTCAAATTTCTAAGCCCATTTCCACTCCCACTGGAAAAACAGCAGCCACAACAATATTACCTTGCAAACATTTTTTAAGGTGGTCACAAATTATTTAGGCTTTGAGGTTAGTAGTGGAACTAGAGATGCCAGGGACTTTGGTTCCCTTTTCTCTTAAGTTTCACTTGATGGTACATTTTGTGCGGACAGTCCTAAGTGTTGCAATATTGATTTGAGTTAGGGAAAAAAAACCCCAAACACTCATAGATGCCTTCCAGAGCCCTACTGGGGGCAGCCTAGAGTGTTTAGAAATGCCTAAGCCAAAAAAAAAAAAAAAAAAAAAAATCAAAACAGTTTTACAGCTTATGAAAAAAGGGAAAGAGTCCAGTTGAAGTGGGGAGAGAAAATAAAATGAAAAATAAGGAAGATTTCTTCCATGACAAAATTTAAGGATTTTATAAACGCCTTTGAAGTTGAAATAGTAAAGTTTTTCAGGAAGTATAAAGAAATGCAAAGTCGTTTTAAACATAAGCAGGAGTTCCTATAAGTTGGGTCTTTTAGAATAAATAGGGAAAAGAGCCCATATTTTTGAACCTCAGAATTATGATGTTTTAAGGCCGTAAAGTGAACTTTACGATCCAACTGGTCCCATTCGTTTGTTTGGCAGATGAGGAAATAAACCTAGAAAGTTTTCTTAGGCAGTATCAGAATGGATACTAGAACGCACATCTTCTGACTCTGCAGTGCCCTTTCTACTAGTACATGCTATGTGATACATGATACTTTGAGGCTCCCGATTTTTTTTGTGTGTGGCAGTCTCCCTTTGTTGAGAAGGTGACTACCCTGCTCAAAGGTGCCACATGCCTTTTCCATGTGTCTACTGAGTTGTGTAGGCCTGTTTTGGAATCAGGAAAACATTTGTAAGTGTAGTTTGGAAAGGAGGGCCCTCAGCAGTGATGTTTCTGATGCTAGTATCTGTTGCCATTGCATCTAAGAACCAAATCTTTGTTTCAGAAATACAAAGTGACCTTGATCTAAATGAAACAATGTAGCCATGGGAAAGTGATTTGATTTTCTGACCTCGAACTTGTTTTTCCGTAGAGACTTAATTGTGGATGCTCAAAATAATTTCTCTAAGTATAGAGGAACAGTTTCATTTCACTGAAGGACAGGGATTTTTGTTGCCATAGACCCACATTTTTTTACATTATAACATTTTTAAAATTGGGATGTGTCTTATAGTACTTACTAGTATTTCTTAAAATCTATGGTGTTTTATATTTGATGAAATGTGGTACTAAGCTTCATTTGTTAGTAAATATTAAATGACTATATGATTTTGCATTTGAGTAGCGGATTATTTGGGGTTTGGGAGTAAGTGGCTACTGAGCTACTCTGCTATATTTTAAGTTCCTATAGGTAGGGATCATGATAGCCTGTGTATTACATATGCATAATATATATGATTAATCACATTTGTTAAAATTTTGAATACATGCGTGAATAAATGAGAAACAAGGATGTATTTTGAGAAGTGAGTTGGAGGAGAGGAGTATTTTCATGAACAGAGTTTCAGGTTATTGGTGAGGAGCATGAAACTGGTCATACGAGGCCGTGGTTTGAGTCCCATCTGGGCAGGTGCTCATTGGCCATGGCTCACTTTGTTAATCCCGCAGCCGTCTTATAAACGATGTGCTTGCTCTCTATGGGGCAGAGGACTCAGCATGTGGCTGACTGATAGAGATTTATGACCCCCGTTGAAGGCACAGCTCTCTCAGATTCCTCAGTCCGTTTCCTTCATGGCCCTTATTAGTTTGCACTTTTGTAGTTTTCTCTTTCTTTGTTTAATGTTTAAATGTCTCACAGGGCAGGATACTTCGTGTGGGTAAGGCCTGAGTCCATCTTGTTCACCCCTGAATCCCTAGTACCTGGCACATAGCCTGGCACATGAACGCCTTAAAGCAGTTTGGTCTTCTCATTCTGCATTAGTAATAATAATGATAATGAATAGCTAACAGTGAAATAGCTCTTGCTCTTCCCTAGGCATTATTATATGTGGTCGGTATATGATTAACTCATTTAGTTCTCATATTGCCTGTGAGGTACATGGTATTTTTACAATGTTTTTACAATGAAGCTGCACCTTTTAGAATATTTCATATGTTAAAAATTTACAAGTATATGTGTACGTGCTATACAATATATGTAGACATGGATTAGCATATTTATACATAAACGTATATAGGATGGACATATGAGGACATATGTAAAGCATTTCTGGTTGGACTTATTTGATTTTAAAGTATGAATTATATGTTCTCTCTTTTTAGGAAATGATTTCCCTTTGTGCTCACATAGGATGTGAACCCAGCTGTGGGAGTGTTCCGGGCACCTTGCTACTCAATTTACAGGCATCATCTTATATCAACATTGCAGTCTCCTCATGGGCAGCTGTTAATTCCATTTTCAGATGGGAAGACTGAGGCTAAGGGAGAGCAAAAGACCTGCCCCAGGCCACATGGCTGGTGAGCAGCAGAGCATGAACTCAAGCCCAGGCTATCTGATTCCTGGGACTCTGTGTTCTTAGCTGCTCCTGGGATGCAGTCCCAAGGTTAGGCTGGCCCATTTCTAAGAACTTGAAGAGAAGGCAACTCCACCACTTTCTCAGGAGATGGCCCACAGTGTGGCAGCCATAGCCTTCACCATTGGGAAATTCGTCCTGGTGCACAACCTCAGGCCTTCCTGCTACCTTAATCTTTAATTTAAAATGCTCGTTTTCTCAATATTGATAAAATCAGGTATCTCCTCTTGTGCTGACTTACCATTTGTCTGTCATCAGTTGTGTTTCTTGTTTATGACCTTTATCCATTTTTCTGTTAGACTTTTGGTCTCTTCCTTCCTGTTGACATTTCCTGTGGCTAACTAAGGTTAATTCCTTGTCTGTTATGTTATGAAAACACTTCTCTGGTCTGTCACTGCCTTTAACTCTGCTATGTTTTGCTCTAAGTTCTTTCTTTTGTCAGGTAATGAAATAGTCCATTTGTGTTACATTACTGCTTCTGGATTTTATTTGTTTTAAAAAAAAGGTTAGCATGGAATTTGTACTAGCTTGATAAAGCCTTGAGGACCACTAGCAACATTTAGGGCTGGACTTCGGTGCAATCTTTATACAAATTTTAGGGAAACCTATGATCTTTGCATGCACAAAAATAGATGTTTGTTTTTTCCCCTCTTTCCTGATAAGGGGGAGTTTGAGATTGACATTTTCCAGTTCACACAAAAAGGGATGAAACTTAGGACATTAGCTTGATATAAGTATTTCTTTTATTGGCCCTCTCTCTAGTCCTGAAATTCAGTCAAATGTTTCCTGTGCACCTACTCTTTAAGGCACCTTGGGAGACACCAGGGTGAAGAAGACAGGGTCCTTACACTCATGAGATTTATAGCTAGAAGTTCTAAAAATATTTAGATAATACTTGAAATAAATTTAACTGCAAATAATTTTACTTAGAAATAATGTAAACAAAGTACAGTGTGTACTGTTTATTATATATCACATGAAAGAATTTTCAGGTTCCATTCTTAATCTTAGATCCCCTACAAATCCCCACATCATATTCACAAGTCATGAATGTCATGTGAGGATTTAAGGATTCTTCACTGAATAATGTTTTATTTAAATGTGAACATGTATGAATTAATGAGTGAAATTCTCAGGAACTTGAGTAGATTGACTTCCTAATTGAAAGCTGAGAAATATTTGCAAGATGGTTTGGCCACCCTGTGGCCAAACCTAGAACACAGCACATCCTGGGTTCTAGATTTAACCTTAGGAAATAGCTTACTCTAGTTATTTGGTGGTTTTGTCACAGAGACCAGGTTTGTATTTAAACCCAAAATATGATTGAGCCTCTTTAAGCAGTGGACAGACAATTGAAGATTTGTACAGTAAACCACTTTGCATTTTTAGCAGAAGTAGAGTGGGCTGTTTTTCATTTCTTAAGGCATTTGATGGATAATTTTGGTGGGGTAGAAATCAAGCAGGGAAAGAAAATGCAAAGAGCCAATTTGACAGATTTCATGTTTACTAGTAGTTTGTATGCTTTACCAGCCCAGATTAAAGAGAGTGGTGGGATTGTAGGAGGGCAGGTGAAGAGATGCAGAGCTGGGGATGAGGAGAGACTGCCATCATGGGCAGCCTCCAGCCTATGATTCCAGGCCTTGGATTATGTAAGGTGGAGAAGAACGAGGAAGATGACATAATGACTTAAGATTTGTTAAGTTTTACTTGGAATAGAGGCATAGTTTGTATTATTTCCATCTGAAAGCAAACAAATAGCAAAAGAGAAAAAATTTCCTTGATTCTATGATGTCAGCAATAGTAAGATTTATCATTGATTTTGTAAAAGTGATACCTTAAATATATCCACCATTTGTTACATGTGTTGCATGTCATGGTGGCATGGTGTAGTGGGAGACTGAGGGTTGGTCCTGGCTGGAGTGTGTGTCACCTGAAGCTGTAGAAGAGGCGGAAATTAAGGTGAGGAGGATTATAATGAACAGCCAGCCTTTAGGTCCTCCTCACAGCCATGGCAACTGGGAGAGTATGCTTGGTGTAAAGGGTCAGGGCTGGGGCAGGTTTGTCTTCTGCTGTGCGGTGAGTTTCTGGGGTTAAAAAGGCATTTGTGGTGATTATGGAACACCCTCATGGCTTGCTGGGTGCCTCAAGGTTTTCCTCTGGCTTTCAGAGGCCATTTTGATTGCCAGCCTTTCTCATTCGGTTGACCTACATGTCCAAGAGCAGTATTCCAGGAAAGAGGGATATGATGGTTGCTGGTTCCCTATCTGGGACCTCCTGTGACTAGTTGATCCCTATTGTGCAGGTGCAGCTAGAAGTTGGATAGGTCAAGTATTGGGAATTTTAGGAGTAAACTACTGGTAGCCTGGGCCTCAGTTTAGAGATAACCCCAATGAGGAATCTATCCCTTGACCCTACCCTTTCTGCTCCCTGAGCTCACACCCCTCTATACTCTACTTTTCCCCACGTACGCAGGCTTCTCTGCCTTGGGATAGGAGAGTTTATCTACCCCAAATGTCTAAGGCTTATTCCTACCATAGTACTTTTCACACTGTGCAGTTATGGCCTGCTTTATGTCAGTCTAGATAGATTGTGGCTTCTTTGAGGGCTGAGATTGTCTTATTCAACATTTTATTCTTGACATTTGGCATTGTGGCTTGGCATAGGCACTCCCCAAATGTTGACTGAATAAATGAGTGATTATAGCAACCCAAGGAACTGGGATATCTGCTTGATTATTCTAGCATCCTCTCATTTCAGTGCCAATGATACCTTGTCTGGCATCATACAGGTTTCTTGTCAGGGCAGAATGTAGTCAGGAATTTCCTTATCATTGAACATATATTTTGGGGTTGGCTCAAAGGTGATGGTAGCCTATTAGTTCTAGCTTACCTGAAGCTAGATCCATGTGAACCTGGGCTCATACAGTCGATGGGGAGATCACATATACACATGCCCACACATATGCATGATAGATCACCCAAGATCCACTTCACTGGATGCTCTAGAATGTCGGGGTCGTTGCACAGGCTCAGCAATACCAAAGGGCTAGGAGACCGTCTGGTAGGTGAGCTGCTGTTCATCATGCTTTCTGATGCAGTTTTTATAAGCACCAGGGATCTGGTGTTAGGAACTCTTGAGCTCCGTAGAGTTATCTAGGCGGTCTGGAGTAGAAGGTAGCGATCTTAGTTGTTCTGGTATGGAGGCCGTGCTTTATGGATATAGGCAGACCTGCCTTTCTCAGGGTACAGGGTCACTCCTGCCCCTGTGGAAGGAGAAGTGAATTGTCTGATGTCTCCTGTCTTAAATTAATGAGCATAAGAGTACTTGTGGAGGACTAAACGTTATCTTTAAAAAGCAAATATTTCCTTTTAGCAGGTATGGGCTCCAGATATCCTGACCTTATCTTTTGATCTTGTAATCAGATTTTCTACTTTGCCATCTGAAAACTCTTGATAGGTAGACCATTGTTGAAGATTCCAGGAATGGGAAGGACTGGTGGAACGGATTCTGCCAGGAGCAGTGGCGGGAGCGGAAGGGGTATAGGTCTTCCACACATATTGTGGTTTTGATTCTCCAGCTGGGAGAACTGGGAGTCAAGGCCAAGAATGGGCCTTGAGTGACAACACTGGCTAGGGTGGGCTCTCAGGCCACAAATCCCTGTTGTAGTGTCCACTGGCCCAGGTTCAGGTGCTTAGCTGTGCCCACTGTGCCAGGACTGTGAAGGACTTGACCTTCATTGCTCCCGCACGGCCCCTTGTTCAGTATACAGTCTAGTCCAAGAATGCAGCTGTTACACAGCAGATCAGCGTGCACACAACAGTCCTTTCCTGGTTAGTAAGGGCAAAATCTGGGCCTTTCTCTTCTCTAGACATACAGGGGGGTCCAAAATTCAAAGTTAGTAGAAGCCGAGGTCAGTACGTGAGTTGAAGAAGACTCAAGGGATGCTGAAAGGGCCAGAAAGAGATTAGTTCTTGAACTTGAAGTCCAAGGATTTAGGAGGGCATCAGGCAGTGATTCCAGACAGAAAACGTGGAGTGGACCCGGGACAAATATGTGATGAGATTTTCTTTTCTGGGGCCAGCTTTCATGGGCCACCTCAGTGGTAGGTGGAAGAGCTGGCACTTTGAAAGGGCCATGGGTGGGCCACAGAGAGGGCAGTTTGGGCTCTAAAGGGGATTTAGAAGGTAGCCCACAATTTTAACTCATCTGTGTTCTACTTTCTACTGATTTTTGAAATGTGGGGGAGCTGGTTTTAGTAACTACTTAGATTTCTCAGTTTTCATTGAGTAGGTTGCTGAAAGTAACTTAGATTTTTTTTACATATTTCTCCCTCATCTGCTTTTTCTATTTATTTTATTTTACCTATTTCTTTTATATATGAGATCTTGAATCTAACATTCTCTTACAAGAGATCAAATTAAGTAATTTTGAGTTATATTTTAGATAAGTTTTCTTGTATGACTTAACATTTATTGTTAATATTATTATTGGGGAATGAGTTGCAGAGTGGCTCTTACTGGTTCTCCTGACGACATTTCCCTCTTAGCCTGCCTGTTGTTTGCAGATGTTGGGCTTAAAGGGGTTGGGTCACATGGGGAAAGCATGTGGCTGTTTAGTAATATTGTTAGTAAGGGTGATACCTAGTTTTTAGTCCCTGGATTTAATTTGAGCCGTTTGTCTTTGAGGCCCAGTTTTCTTTCTGAGGAATGAAAATTATGAACTCAAGCTTTTCTTTCTCAGTTCAGAAAAAGCTCCAAGATTGTGGTTCTCAGTAAAGAGGGGATCCTGGAAAATCGCACAGTATCTTTTTGTTTGTTTGTTTGTTTCTGTAATCTATTTCTGTAGTCAGTGTGTCTCATTTAAAAAATGACATTTGGGGCCGGCCCGGTGGCACAGAGGTTAAGTTCTCATGTTCCTCTTTGGCAGCCTGGGGTTCACTGGTTTGGATCCCGGGTGCGGATGTGGCACTGCTTGGCAAGCCATGCTGTGGTAGGCGTCCCATTTATAAAAACTAGAGGAAGATGGGCATGGATGTTAACTCAGGGCCAGTCTTCCTCAGCAAAAACAGGAGGATTGGCGGCAGATGTTAGCTCAGGGCTAATCTTCCTCAAAAAGAAAATAAATAAATAAAAATAAAAATAATAAGTGACATTTAAAGTTGCCATGATCACAAGATAACTCCTGCATTAGAGGATTTTTTTTGTCTCCAAGTTGAATTCATGCTCCAAAAGTTTGGAAAACTTGTAATGTGTCATGTTTTCTTTACTTCTCAGTGCAACAGCATGGAATTCGGCATTGCTCCTATACAACTTCCCGGAAACATCTCTATATTGATAAGAATACGAAGGTTATTTGCCAGGGTTTCACTGGTAAGCAGGTATGTGTATCAAGATGTTTTTAAGGGTGTATACTAGAGATAAAAAAAAATTTATTTTCTATTTTTTTAATATCACAAAAGTTGCAATACATGATGGTTGCAGAAAAGTATGCACTACAGCAATGGAACTGTATCTGAGGAGGAAGTTAGGTGCTGTAGTCAGCCTGTAGGATGAAAATTGTCTTTAAACTTACCTTGAAAATCCCTCCCTAGGAGTATATTATGTTGAAAACCCACTTATTCTCTTTCACCAAGTATAAGACCTGGTTTTCCTTCAGCATTGGAATTGATCACTGTTTCTTTAATTAAGCACTAGATACAGTAGATGGCTTACGTTTAGGCCTTGCGCAAAAATGATCCAGTTAAACACAGATGAGTGTAGGGAAATGCTCAAGCCAGAGAGGCTCATGGGAGCTGAGACAGGCAAAGGAAGCAGCACATTGACTTTTCCCATCTCGTCTTCTCTCTGGGCACATGGTCTTCGAGGGGACTGGCAGGCAAAATTGCCTAAGTATTTTAATTTGTTCTCATTCATCTACATTCATTCTCTCTTCCTATCCCCTGCCTACCTCATAGAATTTGCATAAATTTATTTATCTGTGATGTGATTCCACAGTAAAATGCACATAAGAATCTCCTTTCTTTCCTTCCTACCGTTCTACTTCCCTGGAGTTCCTTCTGTTAACAAGTTGATGTGTATCCTCCCAGACATTTTTCTTGCTCATACAAACACATATATAATGTACATTCTACATATATATATATTATACAGTATATTGTATATAGCATACATTTATATGTCCATAAAATAGATTCATAAAAGTAAAATTGAGTGTCAAAGGTTCTGTGTACTTAAAATTTTAACAGCTACTGCTAAATTACCCTTTAAAACTTTTGGACAAATTTACAGTTCCTCCATCGTAGATGCACAGGTTTTTTCCCTAAAGGAAGGAATACTACTAAATCAATTAGAAGATAACCACAAGTCTTAACCTAAAGTGCCTCTTTTTTTATTAAAGGAGATATGGCAAGACAAAAGCAGTCAATGATTTTTTTTTGTAATTTAAAAGTTAAGGTTTTCTTGGAGGGGGCCAGTCCTGGTCCGCTTCAGCAACCCAAGGTTCGGTTCCCAGGTGCAGACCTACACAGCTCTGTTAGAGGCCATGCTGTGCTGGCAGCCCACATACTATAAATAGAGGAAGATTGGCACAGATTTTAGCTCAGGGCCAATCTTCCTCAGCAAAAAAAAAAAACAAAAAAAAAACCCCAAAAACCAAAAACAAGTCAGTAATTTTTCTATAATTGAAAGAATGGCCATGCCCATTCTGTGGTATTTTGGTAATTTAGAGCAGAAGTTGGCAAGCTTATTCTGAAAGAACCAGATTGTAAACATTTTAGGCTTAGTGGGCCATGCAGTCTTCAGGTGCAATTATTCAACGGCATTATAATAGCGAAACCAGCCATGGATAGTATGTCAGTGAATGGGCCTGGTTGTACGCGAGTAAAACTTAATTTACAAAACCAGTGGCAAGCCAAATCCCTCAGGCTATAGTTTACCAACCCCTGATCTAGAGAATGATCCCTAAATATCCAAATTTCTGTAACTTTTGTTTTTAAAGAACTTAGAAATTGCTTTAGAATTATATAGTTCTGTATTTTAAACAAATGAATATGGTTAGAAGGCTGTTTCATGTAAAGTGTCCTTTTGCCTTTTTTCTGAAATAACTGGTCACAAGAAGGTGAATTGCAGTAGACTTTTTTTCTTTTTCTTCCATTCCTCTACTATCTTAAAAAAAAAACCAAATCCACCACCAACAAAGAAAGAAACACCCCAAATCTTGAGATTTTATTCATAGCTAAAATTGGTTTATTTATCCTGATAGCCATGTATTTTATGTGTATCACTTCCACATATATATATATTCTAAACAAAGTTGGTGCTTATCTAAGATTTGAAGTACATTTTATCACCCCTCTGCCAGTTAAAATATTAATTTTGTTACATATAATCAAATGTTTGATTAACCCAAATTCCCCACATAAGTTTATTATGTGTGATTTTGTTTTTCTCTTGGCTAAACTTTATATGATCCTCTGACATTTTAACCTCTGACCTTTTTTTAAGAACCATTTTCCATGGTGTAAGCACTATTTGAAATGGCCTCTGCTTCCTAAATTAGGTGATGGTTTGCCTAAATACTGAAATCCAAGGTTGGTTTCAGTAGTTTTCAGTTACCTGCAGTTACATTGTTTCTCATTCACTTTTTTTATTTAAGTAATTGGGAGCCTTAATTGGCTCAGATTTCTTGGTTAAGATTCTCTTATTATAGAGGTAACAGTGAGACCTGGAATTTAGAGTTTATCTCCATAGGAAGTCTGCATTTGTCTCATTAGTTCTTTTTTTTCAGCGCACACGTTGTTCTGTATGTGAGTGGGGACTATTTGTAGTTCAGAGTGGATTCCAGCAATGCAGATTTCCAATGGGTGGAATTTCTTGTGCAGGCTTTCATGAGCTGCTAGAACTATTCCTATTCTTAACTGTGCACTGGATGGTGGTAATGAGAAAACTAAGGAAGATAAGCTTATTAACAGGAAATGTTATCCCTGTTTAGCACTACATTAGGACTAAAAAAGTGGTCCATTTGACTTTATCTAACAGTGTCGTAGTCTAGGGCAGTGCTTCAAACTATCTGGAGTGAAAGACCAGTTGGTGTGCATGTTTGTTTTTAATTTACAGTCTAAGGCAGATCAATACTTTTTGCAAAATGTAAGGAAAGTTGCAGCAATATAATATTGCTAAAGGTTTGCAAACATTGTCACTTTTTTAAATTAGATTTTTCTCTTTTTTCCCCATTTCTTTTTCTTTTTGCATTTATCTCACTGCACACCAGCAGAAGTCTATAGACTACACCTTGCATAGCACTGACTTAAAGAGAGAGCAAGGTCTGTGGTTTTTCCCAAAACTCCATAAGGACTTTAGACAAGTCAGTTAACGGGCTCAGGGCTAAGTTTCCTATTTTGAAAAATGAAGAAGTTGAATCAGGAAATTTCTGAAGTCCCTGTTAAGGCCCCTATTTTTATGCCTTTAATAGAACTTGAGTAGTTAGGTCAGCATTTTTAGGTCCCTGTAGAATGACCACATAGATCCATTCAGTTTTGAGTGCCCACTGTATGTAATGTGTTGATTTAGGCGCCATCTCTCAGTGAATAAAGCAGACAAAAATCATTGCTTTCATGGGATTTACATTTTAGTGGTGGGGGAGAGAAACACATCAACAAAATCAATGAGTAAGTTATATGGTATAGTAGAAAGTGTAAATGCTGTGGAAAAAGTAGACCAGAGAGAGGAGAAGTATGTGTATGTGTGTGGAGTTGTGGTGGGGGTTGGGATGGGGAAGGGGGGATTTGTATCAGGTGATCAGGGGAAGCCTGACCTCTGAGTCCAGATCTGAAGGAGATGTGGTAGGGAACCAAGTGGATCTCGAGGGGAAATGTATTCCAGGCCAAGAGGACAGTGAGGCCGTGAGGCAGGAGTTGGGTGTGGAAGCTGCAGTCCCAGTATGACTGGGTGAAATGAGCAATGGGAGAACAGTAAGTGAGGTCAGACAGGTGAAGGGTTCTGATGTGAAGAGGCAGACTGAATATTGACTTGTAGGCCAGTGTGAGGAGTTTAGCTTTTGCTGTGAATGAGATGGAAACCCACTGGTGAATTTGATTCGAGGAGTGACAAGGTCTTCCCTATGTTTTAAAAGGATCGTTCTGGCTGCCGTCTTGAGAATAGATTGAAAGGGAGCAAGGGCAATGTTCTGTCAAGAGTTGATGGTGATATATCAAGGTGGTAGCAGTAGAAAGGGTAAGATGTAGGTTATATTTTGTAAGTAGGGCGATAAGATTTACTGATGCATCTGACATGGGATATACGAGAAAGAGAAGATCAGGATGAATTCAGTGTTTTTGGTCTGAACGTCTGTTAGGAGAGGAATTGTCTTTAACTGAGATGGGGTAGACTGGTGAGGAGTGACCAGGAACTTGGTTTTGGGCACGAGTTGGAGTTCAAGGCAAAAGTCTGGGCTAGGTATGGGGAGGTGTGTGTGCGTCTGTGGCTGTATGGATGATATTGCCATGATAAGGGATGAGATTACCAAGAATGCGAATTTAAATGAAAAAGAAAAGTAGTCTAGGGAAAGAGAACGAAGAGGAAAGCCAAGCGAAGTGGAGCCCCAGAAGCCTAGTGAAAAAGAATCTTTCAATCCCTGGAGACGTTTTTGGTTGTCACAACAACTGATTGGGGTGGGGAGGAGGGTATGGTCTGGCATCTGCTGAGAACAGGTAAAGATTGCTCCTACACATTGTACAAAGCCCAGGACAACCCCATAACAGTGAATCAGTGTGTCCAAAATGTGCTGAGGTTGAGGAGGGAGAGGGAATGGACCGGGAATTGCAGGATGCTGGCTGGGCAGCATTAAAGGCTCACTTAAGGGTAGTGATCATTGAAAGTAGGACAAGTTAGCGTGGTTTTATTTTTTCTTTAGCTACTGTTTGGCTGTGCGTGTGCAGTCTTAGAGGAGGTGGAGAATTGGTTTTTAACCAAGGTTGTGATTTTGCCAGATGTGTAAGTTGAAGTGAGATAGAGCCAAGGTTGTATATATATAATGATGGGCCATGAGCATTTGAGAAACTGAAAGAAGTACAAAGTGGTTGGAGCTTAATTAAGGTAAAAATGCTGCAAGATGAGGCTAGTGAAGTGGGTAGGGAGGGCCCAGAGATCTATTAAGGATTTAGGACTTTATTCTAAGAGCAAGGGAAACCTTTGAATGGTTTTAAACAAGAAGGTGCTTTGATCTGATTTATGTATTTTTAAACAGATTATTGTGGCTTTTGTGTGAGAAAAAGAGTAGAGGAAGGGTAGAGAGAACAAGGAATGACCTGTTTGAAGCTGTTATCCTAGTAGTATGGCTGAGAGGTGACAGTGACTGAGACTAGGGTGAAGTCATTGGAACTGGAAAAAATATGGATAGATTCAAGATATATTCAGGAAGTAGATTTAATTAAAAAAAGAGAGTCAAGAGTGAAAAAAACAAAAACAAAAACAAAAAAATGATGGACTGTGGGTTTTAAACTGAGTAAAGCGGGATGTGATGACGTCAGGAGTTGAGGAACAGTGAAAAGGAGGTATTCTTTTAAGTAAATACCAGGGTGTTTCTGATCATCAGCCAAATTTGAAAACGGAATAAAAAGAGATCTCCTTTTTTATTTTTAATTTTTAATTTTTTTTTTTTTTGAGGAAGATTAGCCCTGAGCTAACGTCTGCTGCCAATCTTCCCCTTTGTGCTGAGGAAGATTGGCCCTGAGCTAACATCTGTGCCCATCTTCCTCTGCTTTATGTGTGGGACACCTGCCACAGCATGGCTGGATGAGCGGTGCTTAGGTCCACACTTGGGATCTGAACCTACAAACTCTGGGCCACCAAATCAGAGTGCGCGAACTTAACCACTGCACCACTGGGCCAGCCCCGAGATCTCCTTTTTTAAAAAACAGTTATTTTGGCTTTGCAGAGGCCTGTTTACTAAGCTGTGTTTACTAAGTTGTTGAGAATACTTGGATATATCTTACTGTTACACTCTGGGAAATGGTTAACCTGTTTGCTTTGCTTTTCCAAGTTGGTGAAGATTCCATTCAGGCTTCCCAGCCTGCCTTTTCTCATGAGTCTTGTGCTTTTCCCCTCAGGGCACCTTTCATAGCCAGCAGGCATTGGAATATGGCACCCAACTAGTTGGAGGAACCACTCCAGGGAAAGGAGGCAAGACGCATCTGGGCTTACCGGTCTTTAATACTGTGAAGGAGGTAATTAATGGTGCTGGGTTTGGTAAGAAAAGAAAAGCAGAGGAAGAGCAAGCTTACTTTGGTTAGAGATCTTAATTGTGTCCCTTTTGGGAGAGTCACTTGCTATTTTAAAATCCAATAATCTAGAGAAATTTGAATCACAATAAAAACCAATGTGTTCACTTTAGTCACATAGGCGCTGGATGTTTTCTCCAGGGCCTGTGTCACTTTGGTTTATAGGCCTGTATCAGTTCGTAAGGGAAGAAGTGAGTGGCTTGGCTTCCATTTGGCTTATTATCTTTTCCTTACTCCTCGTTCTTCCAGGATGTTAGTAGTGAGCACGTCAGCATGCCCCCAACACTTACTGAGAATGGACTCTTTGCCAGGCACTTCCTATACATGCCTCATTCAGGCCTCACCACAGCCCTCTGAAGTAGGTGCTGCTGTCAGCCCCATTTTAAAGACCAGGATCCTATGGGTGCAGAGAGGTGAAGGGTCCTGCGTGTGGTCTCATAGCTGCTGAGTGGCAGCCTTAGCAGGGCTCAGAGTAAGTAGTGTGGTGTTCCTTTGTGAAAGAACTGAGCTGTAGAGTCAGATGGACAAATCAGAGTCCTAGTCTCTTCCCCAAATTGCTGATTTCTTAATACTTTTAAAATGATTTTAAACTAAACTTTAGTTCTTTGTTACAAAACTAAAATGTGCTGATTGTAAAAATTCAGATAAGATAAAAGTATGTAAAATTAAATTTTATAGTGTTTTCCATGTCTCAGATTTTGCCTTTATAGAAAGCTTATTTAAACTCAGTGTAAATACTGGGGGTATTCTTTCATTCTCTTTCTACACTTATAGGAATATATACAGAAATAATAGTATTATAAAAAAAACTATAGTACAAATTCTTGGCTATTTAATAAAAAAATCTAGGAAATAAACTTAGTACTTGGGATTGATGTATTGGTAATAAAAAATGTATCCCTCCCCCCTTCATAAACATGCTTTTAAGGCGTGTTTTAAAGTATTGCATTTTTTAAAGTACAAATTTATAAACTTAATCTCTCTTTGGAATACTAACTTCAAATTGAAGTTAATTTGTATTCTTAACCCTAAACTGTAGGAAAAAAACTCTCATTCAAATTTGGAATTTTCATTTTATGTTAAACTTGAGAATAGGGTCTGCTACATGTGTGTCTGTGTGTTTAAGTGTACTGTATTTGAAAAGTTAAAAAAGTCAAAAAATTGTACGTCCTGTAGAAGAATCATTTAAAATCTTTTTGCTTTAAATTTTTGCTTTTTGTCTTTTTTTCCCTTCTAAATTCTCTTGTGGCTGACTTCATGACCACAACGTATAGAGAGAAACCGTTTTCTTAATTCCCTTAGGGAGATTTGACTTTTGTCATAAGTCTTTCTGCTTTCTTTTAAAGAAAGTTTTTGTTCCTAAGCAATTCATTTATTATTCATTGTGATACAAATAGATAATGACATTTGGGATATTCTGTAAGTTCTTTGACAGATACTGTATTTCTCACCTGTTCAGCTGTTACAAAGAGCTTTCTAAATGGGTAGGATGGATACCTTTCATCCAGTGTTATTTGTCAGCACAGACCCTGTTGTCACAGTCTAGCTTGTAACAGTATTTGTATCCTTAAGAGGTAGAAGGCTGTGGGGTATATTTTCCATAAAATACCTACATGCCTGTGATCTAACTTCTTTTGACAAGCTAGTTTTAATTCTTTTGTAACCCCTTCTCTGTTACTACCATGAACAAAGTTTTTAAAAAATTATTTTTAACCCCTGGCATCATTTTTGGATGATCTGTCAGCATCTTTTGACTTTGCTCTTGTGTTGCTGTCAACGTACCTTTTTTTATTAGGGATGCAGTAGAGAAAGCTCCTCCCTCTGGGGATGTGGAGAATCATTCAGGGATGATTCTCGAAGACACTGTTTTTTGCTTCTGTCCCTTCTATTGCAGCTGTATGTTCTTTCCCTTGGTATTCGTATCTGTTGTAAAATCCCAGGGCACAACTTTACAAAAGGTTTTGATTTATATCTTGATTAAGTTACATTTTTGCATTTGTAGGGAGGTAGCCTGCTATAACTGAAAAGAATGGACACTTTGGAATTAGATATACCTGGCTTTGAATCTTGGCTCTGCCACTTCCTAGCTATGTAACCTCATCCAAGTTACTTAATATCTCTTGGTGTCAGCATCTTGATTTGTGGACGAGGATGCTAAGCATGCAGGGTTGTGGTGAAGCCTTAACTGAGACCTATATAGAGCCCTCTCACAAAGTAGATGCTGCCACTCTTGAAGAGTCACAGATTACTGACAATCTCTGTCTTCAGGGAGCTTCCATTACACTAGAAGAGACATGGCCACACGTGGAGGAAGGATACATCTGTGTTGATATATGTAGAGAGTAGTATTTAAAGACCACACAGAGAACACCGGCCAAATTGCTGGTCTTTAAGTGCTTTGCATTGTGAGGGGCAGTGTGGAGTGGACCCTAATGCTTACTTGACCCACATTCTTATTCTATGGCCATTTATGCACGTGTGTTTTAGATTATTTCTAATCAATGTACATTTAGAGTAAAAATTTGTCAGTTAAAAAAACTACTTCATTTTTGCTGTCTCTTGATAATATTTGTGAAATGTGATGTGTGTTTAAACAGATGTTTGAGAGCCAAGTTCTGAGGCTCGGGGGCTCACTCGTTCTTTTTGTCCTCGGGACGTGCAGGGTCTTTGGTACTGAATGGGTGATACAGTGTCTTGCGGAACATCAAAAATAAAGATAGCCACAGGAATGAGGGGACACAAACGCACATCCGTTAGTGCTTTCAGTGGGATGTCACAGAATCTTTCAGTTCAGAGGGGCGTCCCAAGGGGCAGAGAGGATGGGCTTGATTCTGATCTTTTCTGACGGCGTACTGAACTTGTTAATGGGAAGAATGAAGACATCCGATGTCTCCTGGGGCTCCTCCTGGGCCCCAGGACGTTATTAAAATCATGGTATTGAATTTACTTTACAATGTTTATGACTTAACCGATAATAAAGTGCTTCATGGTTAATGTTTCAGGCCAAAGAACAGACGGGAGCGACGGCTTCTGTCATTTATGTCCCTCCTCCTTTTGCTGCTGCTGCCATTAATGAAGCTATCGAGGCGGAAGTGTCCTTGGTCGTGTGCATCACTGAAGGTATCCCACAGCAGGACATGGTGCGGGTCAAGCACAGACTGCTGCGCCAGGGAAAGACGAGGCTGATCGGGCCGAACTGCCCTGGAGTCATCAATGTGAGTGTGAAAAATAAAAATAAGCCTGGATTTGGCTTCTCACAAGGCCAACTAGCTTTGAATCAGTCCAAGTGTATTTGTTTGTATAACTTAGGAGTTACAGTTTTTTTTCACTCTTCTGAAACTGATTTTCTTTCCTTCAGCCTGGAGAATGCAAAATTGGTATCATGCCTGGCCATATTCACAAGAAAGGAAGAGTGGGTGAGTATGTTTCTTATAGTTTTAAAAAAAATTCTTTGCCCTAAGCTCAAACTCACAAAGAGAATTTGTGACTGTGCAAATCAAATTCATTTTAATTAATTTAACTTTAGTAGAATTTACCAGAAAGTTTTATAGTGAATCAGTTGTATACCCTGAATTGAATGAGTTTGAGAAACTAATAATTCTACAGAATCAATGAAAATATTTTGGGGATTTTTCAAGGTTCTTTGCCTTCTCAGCACACTGGATTCTTCCATGTATTTGTATGTATTAATAGTTAATTTTATTTTATCGCTAAGTAATATTCTATTGTATGATTGTACCACAATTTGTCCATTCTCCCATTGATGAACGTTTGGGTTGTTTCCAGGTTTGAGCCATTATGAATAAAGCTAAGGTGAACTTTTGTGTAGAGATCTTTTTGTGGACACATTTTCATTTTGCTTGGGTAAAATACCTAGGAATGGAATTGCTAAGTCATGGGCTCAAAGTATGTTCAACTTTTTAAGAACTTGCCAGATAGCCCTGCAAAGTGGCTATACATTCTACATTCCCACCATCAATGTATGAGTGTTCCAGTTGTTCCCCATCTTCACAAACATTTATTATTGTCAGTCTTTAATTTTAGCCGTTCTACTGGGAGTGAAATGATGCCTCATTATGGTTTTAATTTGAGTTTCCCTGATGACTAATGATGTCATGTGCTTATTGGCCATTTATGTATCTTCCTTTGTGAACTATCTTTTAGGTTTTTTGCACATTATTTTTTATTGGATTGTCTTTTTTAGATAATTTTTAATGTAATTGTTGATTATTGGAGGTTCTATAAATATTCTAGATGTAAGTCCTTTGTGAGATATATGTGCTGTGAATATTTTTATTGTTAGTCTTTTGTGTCCTATCCTAAAATTACTTTGCCCTCTTGGACATCACAAATTTTTTCAAAATGTTTTGGGGAAATTGCAGTGCTACTTGTTTAATGCCTTGAGGAAATAACCAAATTAACATTTCAAAGTTAGCCCTTTATGCCAGTTTTTAGACTCCTCACACCTAACTCTCAGTAAGCTACAGTTTCTCCACAATAATAGATGGTTACAGTATTTTCTCTATCTATAAACCATGTCTGTTAATACAAGTAAGAATAACCAACATCGTGGGTGAATGTCACTTGTGTAGTTTACAGGACTGGGTTAAAGGTCATGATTTGTCTTTATTACTAATGTCTCTTAGAGCTGTCAGCCCTGCTGCCAATAGCCTACTCACCAAGTTCTCTTATGAGGGAAGTTACAGGGAGTTCCACGGATCATCTGAGTTCTAGTGGGGGCCTGACCACGTAGTCACTGATGCTCTTGTATGTATTTGAGTCCTCTTTATCCTCTTTGGTCTGCTTTGAATGACTATTGCTGTAGACCTGAGCTTGGCATGGAAGAAGGAGTGTCCTGTGCTGAGTTGCTTTCTGATTACCACTGTGCTTTCTAAGGTGCCCATAAACCACAAAAACAAAAGACTAAGAGAAGTTCAGGGAAGGCCTTGACCTTGGTTCTCTAAATGGCCATAACACATTGATGAGGCAATCCTCTGGGAGACTGCTTTTAATTCCTTTGAAAAAGGACTTAAAGTTTCACGTAAAAGAAATACACTACAAGATTTTTCAGGAGGTGAGGGAGAAAGGATGATTATTTGTACTAACTATTACTATTTTGAAACCAGTACTGATAGTCTCAGGAGCCTCAGTGACTTCAAATGCTTAAGCTAAGAGTTTAGGGAAAGGGAGGAATTTCAGTCCCTTGGATATTTCTGAATGGGGCATAATACGATAGCAGTAAAATCGTATAGTGGCTTTCTAGTTTGTGTTAATGACAGCTAATAATACTAATATATCAGCTAATTAAATGTTATCGGATTACAAATTGATATTTAGTTGCACCATGTTTTTTGTTTCTCTTATGATAGACTTTTTGTTTTTGCTCTGAACCACACATGCCATACTTGACCCCTCCATCCTTTTTTAAAAATCTGTTTGAATTAAACTTTTTAGAGTTTCAATCTTTTTGGTGAAGTACTCCTTCTGTTCATTAATTTTATTCCTGAGCTTGTTGAATTGTCTTTCTGAGTTTTCTTGTAACTTGTTGAGTTTCTTCATGACAGCTATTTTGAATTCTCTGTCAGATTGCAATCTTCTGTGACTTGAAGTTTGGTTTCTGGAGAGTTGTCATTTTATTTCTGTTCTACAGTATTTTATGAAGAATGGTGCTTGATGAGTTGATCCTCAGCGGCGCATTGGGGGTAGTAAACTTCTTTCTTATTTGAGTAAAGCTTTGATTACTTTGGTTCTGAGCTGCTTCTCATTGTATTTAAGAGCCTGCACTTTCCACCTTCCACTGCCTCTGCCATTGGTGTCATCAGTGCCCTCCTTCTGCTGCTTCTGCCTCCGAGGTTGCTGGTGCCTTGCTGCTTATGATGTTGCTACAGTCTCAGGTGTTGCCACCAGGGTCACTAGGCTGCGAGCATTTGTGTTGCTTCTGGAGTTGCCTGGGTCTGGCGTTCCCCAACTGGCTCTTTGCAGGCTCTCCATGGATTCAGATGCTGCTGCCCTGTGCACCACCTGTGCTACTCCTCCCAGGTTGTCTGGGGGTGCTGGCAGCACGGGTGTTTTCTGAAGGATCAGGTCGAAGGCACCACCCACCACCACTGGGGGAGGGGCAGGGGCTAAGCCATGAGTACCTTTACTGCTCTTGCAGCCTCTGGTTGCTGGCGCTGGTGTGCTTTTTGAACCCTCCAGTCAGGATACCACTGCTCCCACTGAAGGTGTCTACATTTTGGATTACTGCTACCAGGGGTGGGGGAGGGCTGCTCCTCTAGTTCCATTGCCTCCTGGGGCTCCAGTCCACCAATGTATGGATGCATGCATCTCTCAGGCGTTCTGGTGCTGTGCAGGGAGTCTTTTGGTGGTCATGGATATCCTACTAGTTGTAACTTAGAGAGGAGAGACAAAGGGAACAACTCACTCCTCCATGATGCTGATGTCACTCCTAAACTTTTTATATTCAGATAATTTTAATTCACATGTAATTGTAAAAAATAATACAGATCTCCTCATACTATTTATTCAGTTACCCCCAATGGTAACATCTTATAAAACTATAATACAATGTCACAGTGAAGATATAGACATTGACACAGTTAAGATACAAATTTTTCCATCACCACAGGGATCCCTCATGTTGCCCTTTTATAGTTACACTCACTTCCCTCCTGCTCCCACTCCCTTCTTAATCCTTGGCAACTAATAATCTGTCCTGTGTTTCTAAAGTTTTGTAATTTCAGGAATGCTATATAAATGGAATCAGGCAGAATGTTGCCTTTTGGGATTGGCTGTTTATACTCAGCATAATTCTCTGGAGATTCATCCAGGTGGTTGTATTAATAGTTTGTTCCTTTTATTGCGGAGTAGTATTCAGTGGTATGAATGTACCACATTCACCTGTTGAAAGATATCTGGGTTGTTTCCAGTTTGGGGTTATTACAAGTAAAGCTGCTATCAACAGTTGTCTACTAGGTTTTGTATGAACGTAAGTCTTCATTTCTTTGGGATGAATGCCCAGGAATGCAGTTGATGGTTTGTATGGTAGTTTCATGTTAGTTTTTTAAGAAACCACCAAACTGCTATCCAATGTGGCTGTACCGTTTTACAGTTCCATCATCAATGTGTGTGATTCAGTTTCTCCACATCCTTGTCAGCGTTTGTGATCTCACTTTTTATGTGTGGCCATTCTGATAAGTGTTCAGTGATATCCCATTGTGGTTTTAATTTACATTTCCCTAATGCTTAGTGATATTGAATGTCTTTTCATGTAGTTGTCATCTGTGTATGTTCTTCAGTGAAATGTCTCTTCATGTTTTTTTTGCCCATGTTCTAATTGGATTATTTGCTTTTTTACTGTTGAGTTTTGAGAGTTCTTTATATATTCCACATACTAGTACTTTGTTGGATATGTGATTTCCAAATATTTTCTCCCTCTCTGTAGCTTGTGTTTTCATGCTCTCTTAGCAGCATCTTTCAGAGAGCAAAAGTTTTTAGTTTTTGATGAAGTCTAATTTATCAATTTTCTCTTACATGAAGTGTGCTTTTGATATCAAGTGTAAGAACACTCTGCCTAGCCTTATGTCCCTATTTTTTTTCCTGAAAGTTTTATAGTTTTACAATTGAAATCCACGATCTAATTTCAGTTAATGTTTTTTGTAAGATGTGAGAGTTAGATCAAAGTTCTTTTCTCTTCTTTTTTTTTTGCTTGTGGATGTCTAATTGCACTGGCACCATTTGTTGCAAATATCATCTTTCTTCCATTAAGTTGCTTTTGCATTTTGTCAAAAATCAGTAGGCATTTTGTGTTGGTTTATTTCTGGGATCTCTTTTCTGTTCCATTGACTTTTGTGCCTTTTCTTCCACCAGTACCATACAGTCTTGATTACTGTAGCTCTTAAGCCTTGAAATTGGGTAGATTGATTCCTTGCACTTCATTCTTTTTCAAATTACTTTAGCTATTCTAGTTCCTTTACTTTTCCATATAATTTTTAGAATGATCTTGTCTATATCTACAAAAACTCTTGCTGCACTTTTGATAGCAATTGTGTTAAATCTGTACGTCAGTCTGGAGTGAATGGACATCTTTACTCTGTTGAATCTTCCAATCCATGAACATGGTATATCTCTACATTTATTTAGATTGCCTTTGATTTCTTTCATCAGCGTTGTGTAGTTTTTAGCATACAAGCCCTGTACTTGC
The DNA here is from genome assembly GCF_041296265.1 of Equus caballus. Lineage (NCBI taxonomy): Eukaryota > Metazoa > Chordata > Mammalia > Perissodactyla > Equidae > Equus > Equus caballus. The sequence continues at coordinate 35,381,927 of NC_091698.1, forward strand.
TTTGTTAGATTTACACTTAATTATTTCTTTTTTTTAAAAGAAATTGTAAATTTTGTTGTATTTTAATTTTGGTCTCAGTGTGTTGTTCATGGCTAATTATGGAAATACAGCTGATTTTTGTATGTTTGTCTTGTATCCTGCAATGTTGCTGAACTCACTAGGAGTTCCTTGGTAGATTCCTTCGCATTTTCTCTGTCGACAATTAAGTTCTCTGCAAATAAGGACAGTTTGATTTCTTCTTAAGAAAACTTGAGAAACGTCTATTGTATCTATCCATAGCTTTGCTTACTGTGTTCTTCCTTCCTGGTATTCCAAGGTTCCTTCTTTTAGCATTCCTTTCTGCTTAGAGAACTTCCATTAGCCATTCTTTTGTGATAGATCTGTTTGGCAACAAATTCTTTACCTTTCCTTCATCTGAGAATGTCCTTATTTCCCCTTTATTTCTAAAGCATGGGTTTACTGGGTATAGGATTCAGCATTGACAGTTCTTTTCTTTTAGCATTTAAAAAATGTTGTTCAACTTCTTGTTTCCATGGTTTTTCTGATGAAGAAGCTGATGACATTTGAATTGTTTTTCCTATGTAGGTAAGGGGTTGTTTCTCTCTTGCTGCTTTAAAGATTTTTTTGTCTTTAGTTTTCTAAAGTTTATGGTGAATTTTGGTGTGAATTTCTTTGAGTTTCTCCTGTTCAGGATTTGTTCACCTTCTTGAATATGTAGATTTAAGTCTCTTGCCAAGTTTTGAATTTTGTAAGACTTTATTTCCTCAAGTACTTTTTCAGCCCTATGCTCTTTTTTTCTCTCCTTCTAGTACTCTGGTAGCACAAATATTTGATCTTCTGTTATAGTTCCATAGGTCCCTGAAGCTCTGTTCATTGTTTTTCCCCATTCTGTTTTCTCTCTGCCATTCAGACTGGGTAATTTTCATTGTTCTTTCATTTCACTGATTCTTCTCTCCTCTCCATTATGCTATTGAGCACATCCATTGCACTTTTAGCTTTGGTTATTGTATTTTTCAGTTCTACACTTTCCATTTGGTTGCTCTTTATATCTTCTCTTTTTTTTGGTGAGGAAGATTGGCCCTGAGCTACCATCCATTGCCAACCTTCCTCTTTTTGCTTGAGGAAGATTGTCGCTGAACTAACATCTGTGCCAATCTTCCTCTATTTTTTATGTGGGGTGCCACCATGGGGTGGCTTGACAAGCGGTGCTAGGTCCACACCTGGGATTCGAACGTGTGAACCCTGGGCTGCTGAAGCAGAGTGTGTGAACTTAACCACTACACCACTGGGCTGGCCTCTATTCTATTTTTTTACTGAAATTTCGTATTTCTTTGATGAGGCCTTCTATTTTCTCATTTGTTTCAAGCATGTTCATAATTGTTAAACCATTTTTATCAAGGTTTCTTTAAAATCCTTGTTAGGTAACTCTAACATCCCCCTCATCTTGGTGTCAGCATCTATTGACTGCCTTTTTTCATTCAATTTGAGATCTTTTTTGTATGCAAATGATTTTTGATTGAAACCTGGATATTTTGAGTGTTATGTTATGAGACTGTCTTGTTTGGACCTTCTGTGTTGCTGCCTTTATTGACAGTGCTTCTGCAGGGATCGTACGGGGCAGTGCCTTGTTACTGCCTGGTGGAGGGAGACATCCAAGTTCCCTACTTGCCTCAGTTGACACCAGAGTGGGTGGGCTCCTTCTTACTGGAGATGATAGTTCCCACTCCCCACGTGATCTCCACTGACACTTCAGTGGGGGTGGACTTGTTCTTTTTGGGCAATAGTGCAAGTCCTGACTGTCCACTAGGTCTTCTCTGATACCATGCCACCAAGGAGATGGAGAGACGCCTCGTTACTGCCGGATGAGGATGGTCATCCAGGGTCCCCACGTGGTTTCCACTGACACTGTAGAAGTGGGCAGGGGTTTGTTACCAGCTTGTGTAGATGCAAGTCTTGGGTGCCTACTTGGCCTCTTTCACCATCCTGGCAGGCGTGTTGGGGTGTCTCATTAGAGCCTCATAAATGTAGAAGTCTAGGATTCCCTTTTGGCCTTTGCTCATGTGAGTGGAGGTGGAGCCACAGTTTTTGCTGTAGTGTTTGGTTGGTATGGAGTGGTTATTATCTAAAAGTTTTCTGTTTTGCTAGACTGTCCTTCTCTTGGTTCTTTTGCTAGAGAGAGCAGGCTTTTTTGGGGATGGAGGTGGATTCTGTGCCCTTATGTGTTTCTAGAATGTTGGCTTCTTTAGCTCCATATCTGGGAGAAATGAGGCAAAAGAAAACCCAGGGAACTCACTATTATGTCATTCCTTGAGTCTTGAGGTCCCTAACCACTCTGCCTTCTCTCCATCTTTAAGAGATTTCTTATATTTGTTTTATATATAATGCCCAGGGTTTTTGGTTGTACTTAGGAGGAAGAATAAAGTATCTGTGCTTTTTGGAAGCAGAACTATGCTTATGATAGATATTTTTAAGTGATAGTCTCTTTTACTATATATGCTTTGAGGATGGCAGGAGTACTCTCCCCCAAAAACATTGCTTTCATTACCTTCAGTGTATGCAGTTTGCACTTATATAATTTATACTTCATTTATCTAATTAAATGAAAGCCATTTAAAAGAATAACATTCTAGTGTTACTATTCACTGATCATTGTACTGACCCATCAAAAGACTAGAATAAATAAAACAGTTGTTCTTCACAGTAATCTAGGGTGTAGAGTGGACAGCTTGCAAATAACCGTATCATAGGAATCAGATAGTAGAGTGGGAAGGAGACTAGATAATTGCACACAAAGGTGTACAGCTGAGTGACTGACTCTACTTTGTTTGAAGGCTAAATATACCAAATAACACAGGTACATAGGCATTACCTGCCTACCCTTCTCAGTTATGAACAGTCCCACAGAGGAGGGACTGTGTAAGGAGAAAGGATGTAGATTGGAAGGAGGCTCTGAGAAAAGGGAAAACTAATGAACGAGACAGATGGGGATGCTGACAGCGGTTGTTTTTTGTCTTGAATCAGGATCCCATTAGTGAATGGTCTTAGAACTTTGGGAATTAGATTGTTTAAGTGGGTGGTTGTACTCCATTGAAGGATTTTCAGTTTTGACCCATTTGGTGAGTATTTTCTGAGCTCCTCCTGTGCCTGAACTGTACTCAATACTGGGAACGCAGGGGTGGGGAGAACAGTCCTTTTCCTGGCCTCCTGGAGGTTACAGTCTAAAGGAACACCGTCACCAAGAACCGTGAGCCCCACTGGTAGTCTCTTAGGGACCCGGATGGTGGGAGAACAGCGCTCACTTGAGCAGTCAGTGCGTGTCAGGATATAGCGAGCCTGACCATGAATTTATTTCCTAAACCAGGGTTATTAGCTGAAGATTAATACTTGACGTTGATGCCTTCTTTCTTTCCTTATGGACCTTTTCGTAGATTAATTCTTCCGTCTAACTCTATGGCAGCAGTAGAAGGCCATTGTATGTGGAGGACTGTAGGTCTTTCTTACACTGCTTTTATAGTCATAAAATAACCCTAACTAATATATGCTTTCTTTCTCCTGTGTCTAACTTTTAAAACCTCCTTGATTTAATTTAAGCTTTTTCTTCTTCATCATTTGAAGATGTTGTTTATTTGGATAACAAATCGTGGAATGGATTTTGTATATAGTTGTACTTGTAATTTAGTTTACCATGTGATAGTCTATCATATGAATATAATCTAATATGTTTAAATTCTCTTCCTTTAAGGTATTGTGTCCAGATCTGGCACCCTGACTTATGAAGCCGTTCACCAAACTACACAAGTTGGATTGGGGCAGTCCTTGTGTGTTGGTGAGGAACTTTTGCTAAAATTATTTTATTGGAGTGCAGTATCTTCATTAAATAAGTACAATAATAATTATTGATATGATTATCTGCAAGAGATTTTGATACCATTTCATTAAAAAGATGTTATGATCTTGAATTGCCTTTGCTTAAATGTGAAGCTCTGCTGTGTATTTTCAAGATTCACGTCCAAGATTTGACTTCCGCGTTGCCGAACAAATGTCCTGGGCCATGTGGCTCCTGGAGAGCCTCGGTGCCTGAACACAGCACTTACTTTGCTTGTTGTGAAGAAATGGTCCTTCCTACTAGGACTTTTGTTACTATAATTACATCTTGCCATCATTATAAGCTATCGTTCAGTTACTGAATTCTTTGCCATTCATTATTTCATTCTTGAGGCAACCCTCTGAGGCACCTCTGAGCTGAAAAGTTGTCCCATTACAGCTTTATTGGAGAGAAAATCTGGCTTGAGGAAGGTTGAGCTCCCCAGAACCTCTGTTTTGCCACATCATACTGCCTCCCACTTTTAAAAGTAAAACAATTTCGACGTTTTAAAATAATCTTATTTGTTGCCAAAAGCCAGGCAAATTTCTCATTTTTATAAATAGTCCTTCAAATTCTTAGAAAACCTTTTAAAAACCTTTCAAAATAGCTTTTTATAATAAACAATTATAAAATATAACCCTGGAAAATTTTTATTAAGACTCGAATCCATAAAATGTTGTAAACATTCATTGAGTTTTTCTATGTGTAAAGCATGATCTTAGATACAAGATAACTTAGTGTGATGGAGAATAAGAAAAGGTTTTAAACAGAGTTGCCAACTCCATCTTTTCCAGCCTGTTGTTAATTTGTTAATTGAGAATAGTAATGCCATCTCACAGACAGGCTGGAAGAATTAGGAAATGGCAGGTCTAACATGTGCTAAGGCACAGTGCTTGACATGTGGTTGGCACTCAATAAATGCTGCTTCCCTTCCTCTACTTCGTTTTATAAGTCCCTGTCCCTCCCTGGGTCTTGTGTCTTAAAACCTGTGAGTGGTTCCTCTGTAAAGTGCCTCATCTAATAGTTACTTTGAGAAAAGAAATTCATTAAATGTTTATTCGAAGAAGATATTCTCATTCTTGCAACACAAACACAGATTTTCTTACAATGCTTATTTTTTTCAATTTTTTATTTTCTTTGTGAGGAAGATTGGCCCTGAGCTAGCGTGTGTTGCCAGTCCTCTTTTTGCTCAAAGAAGATTGTCTCTGAGCTAACATCTGTGCTAGTCTTCCTCTATTTTGTATATGGGTCACTGCCACAGCATGGCTTGATGAGCAGTGTGTAGGTCTGTCTGTGCCTGGGATCCAAACCTGTAAGCCCCAGGCTGCCGAAGCAGAGAGCATGAACTTAACCACTACTCCACTGGGTTGGCCCACAATGCTTAAAGAGTTATCTAGCAATAATTTTGTGAGAGGGAAGAGACTTGATAAAGGAGCTAAGACAAAAAGAGGATTGTCTTTGTGAATATCAGGAACCAACGGCCATTTGGCGTTTGTGTAATATGATAAGCAAAAATAAATGTAGCCTTTTGTGGGTCTTTTTTTTTTTTTTTTTTTGGTGAGGAAGATTGGCCCTGAGCTAACATCTGTGCCAATCTTCCTCTGTTTTATGTGGGATGCCACCACAGCTTGGCATGACAAGCAGTGCTAGGACTATGCCTAGGATCTGAACCACCAAACTGTGGGCTGCTGCAGTGGAGCATGTGAACTTAACTGCTACACCGCCAGGCTGGCTCCCCTTTTGTGATTTTTAAATGTTAAATGCAAGAGTGATGATACGTTTCAAACTGTTGGTGAGAAGTGGGTAGACAAAATAAGAAACCACACAAAACAACCTTTCTTCCTAAATTTCATGGTTCATCCTTAAATTTTCAGCTGGTTTTGATATTCTTTGACTTTTTCAGGCATTGGAGGTGATCCTTTTAATGGAACAGATTTTATTGATTGCCTTGAAATCTTTCTGAATGATCCAGCCACAGAAGGCATCATATTGATTGGTGAAATTGGTGGTAATGCAGAAGAAAATGCTGCAGAATTTTTGAAGCAACATAATTCAGTAAGTTTGGGTTTAGAAAAATATGGCTCTTTGCTCTTGAATAATATCACAGGCTTATTTTAGAAGTTATTTTTGTTTTTTCAAAGATGAACTTTTTAAGGAAACGTAAAAGTTAAAATCAAACCTTTCTGAGCTGGGCCTTCGGTACAGCCGCTCAATAGACTTTGGACTCTTTGTGGGGTGATTCTCCTCCCGCTTTCCCACAGTGCCCTTCTCTACTCTGAGTCCTCCTCCCAGGCATCACCTCACGCTCTTGTGATAGGTGAGTTGACCTGCTGAGTGGAGAACATTCAGGCCATCAGCCTGCAAGCCCTCACTTGACCTGCAGATTTACGGTTTCACCTGTCATTGCTGTTCTTTCGCCTGATCTCAGGGGTAAAGGTGTTCTCTCTTTTTTTCAAGGCTGACCTTTTAAAGATCCTATCGTTTCTACCCTTTCCCAGCGTCTCCTCTCCCTCCAGCTTCAGTCTTTCCTTGGAAAGCAGCACTTCCCCTCAGAGATCAAGTAGAAGAGCTTTGTTTTCTACATCCTATTGAGGGCTTTCCTTGCTGTCTCCACCGTAGAATTAAACGTAGTGAATAGTGTGCAGTCGTTTTGTAATTTCATTTAGCCTACGGGAATTAAGCTCTATTCCTGGGGTGGAGGAGAGAAGGAGCACAGTGACAGCTGAAGCAGCTTGGTGCCTGCCAGCCCCTGCAGTGAACGTGCTCTGGGCCTTGTGGCAAAGACCTGGGGGAAAATCTTGCGAATGATTTTCAGGGTTCCCCTGATCCTGGCCAGTGAGTGAAGAAGCATCTTCAGGAGGCCAGGCAAGAGGGAAGAGATAGCTTTCTCTCCATAATTGTGACAGAAGTTGAAGAGTCAGTGAACTGAATGCCACAGAAAAATAATGAAAACAGAGTTAAAGGAGCCAATATCATGTACAGGGTAGTATACAGAAAACAATGCAGATTTTGTGTGATTTGAGGCATTTTCAAGAGCTATTTTGAGTATACTGGATTTTCTTCTGGGCTGATTTTAAACTGATGTTCGTATAGGATGTGACTCAATCCTCACTTTCTGGATCTCTTTCCTTATTTTTTATTCACTCTCTAATCCTCAGCATGTGGCTTCTGTCTGCCACTTAAAAGTTGCATGACTTTGGGCATCTTAACCTCACTGTGCCTCAGTTTCCTCCTCGGCAAAATAGGTATACATTAGTGCCTGCTTCCTCGCGTTGCTGTAAGGACTGTGGAGTATAAATGACCTAGTAACATACAGCAGAGTTGCACCAGGGACGTAGTGAGCACTCTAACTGGGCTGTTTGCTCGCTGCTGCCGCTGCTGCTGTTGAAACTTACTCTCCTGATATTGGTTTGCAGAGGTCATCAGTGGCCTTGATTCATTCTTCATCTTCTCCATCCTCGTGGTTTTTCTTCCCTTTATCCTTCCCTGGATTTACTTTCTGTGCTTATTCCTCAAGTGTGAATGATTGTATATATAAACAACATTGTACTTCATGCAGTTTTCAAGGCACAAACCTCAGAACCATCTTTTATTTCTCTCTCATCCCCTGCTTCCACTCAGTTAGCAAGATCTGTCTCTGAGATCTCAGTAGTGTATTGAGATTCAGAGCGTTGTCTGTAATTAGTCCCTCTGCTGTGGTTCAGGCCCTGGGCCATGTTGGTTGTTTCTTCCTGACATCTCTTCTCCTTTCCTTCAACCACCCCACCTTCTCTCCCAGGCTACCCAAATTATCTGCCATTCTGAAACACATACATCAGTGCCTCATGCTCCCTGGTTTTAAACCATTACAGTTGCTCATTACACGTAGAATAAAGGCCAACTTAGCATCGTGTTCCAGTCCTGGCACACCACCCTAACCTTCCTTTTCAGATCCCTGTCACCCCTGACACGCCAGTTGTTTTCGTTCTCGCTTGCCTTTGCTTGTTCCTCTGCAGGGCGTGCTTCATACCTGCCTCTCACTCCACACTAGATTCCAGCAGGGACCTGGTATCCTTGATGCCCGGCCCCGTCCCCTGGCACAGTAGGCACCAATAAATGTCCAATAAGTGAAAGAATAAAGTAGATTGTTAGGAGATTGGAGTAAAATGTTATTAGAGTCTCATGAATTCAAAGAAGTTGTAAAGTTTGAAATTTAAGTAAAAATGGACTTCATTTTGGGAAAAAAAAAGAGTTATGTTAAGATAACATTACACTGTATGAGAGTGAATTTTAAAATGTATTTAGGCTGAATTCTGAATCCTTGAATAGCTTAGGATTTAATGGGAAAAACTAAACATACGCATTTTGTTTCACTTGGCACATGTTTTCCTATTCCTCGTTAGTTCTTCTGGAAGTAGTTTTTATTGAGGACCCACTGTGTACAAGATTCTAGGTTGAGCAGTTCAGGTGACATATTATACAAAGCACTTAGCATGAGACCTGGCACAGAGTGAACGCACAGGGATGTTATCTGCTGCTGCAGCTACTCTTACTATCCTTACTGTGACAATAATTATCTGCGGAAGTGGTGGTGTTTAACCTTTATCCTCACCCTTTGAGTAAGATGTCTTTGTCCTTCTATTCTGAGTGAGGAAACTGGCACAGGGAGGTTAGTAACTACTCAGTGGTGGGCATACATCAATGGACCAGCAGTGGAGTTCATCCTTGGGGCTGCCTGGCTTCTCCGTTACACCGTGGAGGAGCGGAAGTCAGACTGCAGGGGTTAAGGGCAGGAGTCGGCAGTCCTGGGCATCTGCTCAGACTGTACTGATACCAGCCTAACTGGGCTTTCTGCTTTTAGGCTTTCACACTTGTTCTCTCTCTGTCTCTATATCCTATTTTCAGACCGCACTTCCCCAGAGTCTTTTCATTATATTTTCCTCTGCTTAAAAATCTCAAGCGACTCTTCACTGTTAATAGGACAGACTGTAAATTTGTCAGACATTCTAGGTTCACCATAATCTTGTTCCTTTCTAGTGCACTAGTCCCACTATTTGAGTATGGGGACAGGGATCAAGTGGAAATTAGTGCCACTCAAATATGAGATGTTGTTACCCTCCACAAGCCCACAGTGAATGAATGAATGACTTGTGGAGTCTTTGCTTTTTAATTCTCCACTGCAGTAGGTGTTGGGCTCACCGAAATAAGTGAGGAGGACCTAGTCCCTGTGTTCAGGGATTCATAGTTTAGGAGGGGAAGTGAGTTACAGCCCTGTACTGAGGTGACGGTAGGGATGCGTCAAAGGCACAGCGGGGGTCCCTGAACAGAAGATGGTCAGCTGTAGGGGGATTTGTGGAGAGCGTGGGAAGAAGAGTCAGAAAGGCCCATGGGGGAGAAGGAGGCTCAAGCCAGGTCTTAGAAGGTAAGTAGAAATTTGCCAGGTATCCAAGGAAGGGGGAGAACATTCTTCGCGGGGGAACAGAGGCAGAGCATTCCAGTCTGGAGTTACTGGAAGAAAAGGTGAGGGAAGAATGAGGGTAGCCGGGGCTGGAGTGAGCAGGGTCAGACCACGCCGACCCTGGCACGCTGGCACCCGAGCCCGACAGGGTAGTGGAAGCAAACTGTGCTAGCAGTCATTCACCACCGTGTACTCACAGGGGGAAAACCAAAAAAAAAGAAAGGCCAATTTCGTTTAAGAATGTCCTTGATGAAGCAGTAAAAATTATTAATTTTATTAAATCTTGACTCTTGTCAGTATTTTGTGGTAAAATGGAAAGTAAAGCACTTTCCACATTGAGTTGTGAGCTGAACTAGCTGCTTTTTTTCCTGGAACACCACTTTTATTTGAATGATTGACAGAGAAACTGGTTATTCAGATTTGAGTATTTGGCAGACCTTTTCTCAATAATAAAGCAAACCTGTTTTCCATATCAAGGAGAACAACTTATACTATTTGTTGCCTATGATTAAATTTGAGCTTTCAAGTGAATATTAACATTTTGGAAAACTTGTTTCTGCCACAGTAAACTTGACAGCTCCCTCCTACTAAAGACTTTTCTAATGAAACCAGGGATGATGCTGATGAACGTGGTTTGTTGATATTGAATGGTGAATGTGTCAGCATTTGGAAGATCCACGTAACTCACTGAGACTATATTTTCCATCTCACCAATGCAACTTCCAAAATCATCGTAGGCAAAAGATCCGTTTAAAGTGTAGGACAGGCCAATGGATTTTAAAGTAACGAAGTAAAGTTCATTGCTCTGGTTTCAGATTCCAACATTGCATCTAACCTTTAAGAAATTACTGCTTGAAGAGGTTTGTGTAGTATCAAAAAAGAATATCCACAATTACCCAACAGGCTATTAAAATAGTTTTCCCTTTTCCTATTACATATGTGTTTGAGGCTGGATTTTATTCCTGTACTTCAGCCGGAATAACATATTGCAATAGATTGAATGCAAACACAGATATCAGAATCCATTTGCCTTTATTACATTAGGCATTCAAAGTTGCAAAAATATAAATGCCACTCTTCTTACTAGAATTTTTTTTAAATACAGTTTTTAAAAGTTATTTTTAAATGAATTAATAAATATTTATAAAATTTCTCAGTTTTAATTTCTAGTAGAGTAAATATCAGTTATAATCTACATAAACGAGTTCTTTGAGATTCTCAATAATTTTTATAAGTAGAGGAGATCCCAAGACCAGATGATTTGAGAACTGCTGGTCTAAGGGCAGGGGCTGTGCCTGAGAGAAGGCCCTCAGAGTCCACTTGTGCTCAAAGTCTGCTTCTACAGGCCTCTGTTTTACTTGGATCCCTTATTGCCTCTGGATTGCTCTTATGAACGTGGTATTTCCATTCACTGTGAAACTTAAGCATATATTCACATGTTGTTTTATGGCATCTCTTAACTGATTAATGTGTATACGTATTTTATATTATTTCTTCAACTACTCTATAAGTCTAGAGACAGGAGTTCCTATATTTCCTGTGTGTGGGTTTTTATTTTTAACCTCAGAATCTAGTGCAGGCTGTTTATGCACATAGAGCACATTACAATGGATTTTTATTGCATAAAACCAGTCCTGATGATAGAATTTCAGAGGAGAACGGGCCTTTGGCCCTCAATCTAGTTTAGCTGTTTCATTTCGTGGATGAGGAAGCAGGGGTCCCGAGAGGTGATGTGCCATGCAGCTTTAGTCCATAGCAAATTGAGCTTGGTGACTCCTAGTCCTAAGGCCTTTCCAATATACCTTCCCACCTCATCTTTTTCTTTTAGTAAATTTATTATAGGTGAACTAATAATGAGTTAAGACATAAGATCAAGTTGAAATAAAACAACTGACCCCGTGTCTTAGTCCGCTATCACAAATCACGTAACATATTTTCAAGTATGCTTTTTGTTTTTCCAGTGAAAGAATCACATATGTATTTGTTAAACAGCTTGTGTCAGTGAAGTTGAAGTTTAGTGTCTAAACAGATAAAGAATTTGCTCAGGATTATTTTCCTGAGTTTGTATGAAAAGTTGTGTCATCTCAAAGGCGACTGCGGGGGCTTCAGTCATAGCTTCTTCATATTTGTGTTGATTTTCTTAGTGAGTGTGAATGAGGGGCCCCGCCCAAGCTATTTGCCATTTACTGGCAAGGATGAATTTGAGGTCCAGTTTTGATCAACTTTTTCATTCGATTATTTAAAATATCACTTTCCAGGGTCCCAAGGCCAAGCCTGTGGTGTCCTTCATTGCTGGTTTAACGGCTCCTCCTGGCAGAAGAATGGGTCATGCAGGGGCAATTATTGCTGGAGGAAAAGGTGGAGCTAAAGAGAAGATCTCTGCCCTGCAGAGCGCAGGAGTGGTGGTCAGCATGTCTCCTGCACAGCTGGGAACCACCATCTACAAGGTGAGCTGTAACAGTCGCCTGAGCGCTCTGAGCACTCTGAGCTCTGGGCCTTGTAGTGTGGGGCCACACTCGGTGCCTGGAAACCGTGGCCTTCTCTTCTGGGTCTTATCTGCTAACTTCCTCTGGTGTGCAGCTTCACAGTCTGCAGCAACTCCATTAGTGTCCTGGTGTCCTAATTGGGCATAACCAGGAATAACGTTCTGATTAAAAGCTCTTCTTTAAATATCGGGATTTGCTGTTTTGTGAGTGGCAAGATACAGTCTACAAGAAAGAGTTTTGGAGTCTGTAAGTGCCATGGATTCCATTTAGGGGTGGTGCACAAAATTGCCTTCTGTTTCTTTTTTTCCATGGAGGATCTTTGGGATATAACTACCCTGATGCCATAGGTTTTTGTTTCCAGGGAGAAGGGTTGAAATCTAGTAACAAGAAATGAAAGGAAGAGGGTGGAGGGTTTCAGCCTTTAGTTTCTGGCCGTGACTGTGTTGGGGTGCCATCGTTGTTTCCAGGTTGGAGGATTGACTTTTTAACCATTTGCTTTGCTTTTCCCTTTTTAATAGGACATTGTGGTTTAAAACACTCTAAATGATTTGGTGTCTTCCCTAATCTCTTTGCAATGATTTTCAGCCTGTCTCCCTGAGTGATCATTTAGGGCTCTCTCTCTCTCTTTATTTTTATGATGTTTATAGCTTTGACAAAAAAGCAAACAAACAGCAAAAAAAACTTTAAGCATGCTGAAAACAGACACATTGTATTCCCAGGAGGAAGTGATGTTTTGGCACAGTCTTTATTTGCCCCAGTCTAAGGGCTACTAAAACGGACTCATTGTTTTATTGAATCTTTGCATGATCCTGTCTTTTGAAATATGACACTGTGTGGGCCCTAGTGTTTGAAAGAAATCCATGTGGTTAGTGAGTGTGTGAGGATGAATTTTGTTTAAAAGAGAAGACGAAAGGAAAAAGCAAATTTTTAAATTCGCATTGGAGACACGTGTTACCATTTCGCTCCAGTAAGTGGCAGCAGGCATCTATACATTTTGTTGTAGTCTAATTCTTACAACTAGAGAAATGAGGTTTTTAGTATTGCTTCCTTTTCAGATGTTTCCGAGGTTCGTGGCATTTTGTTCAAATCATAACTGAATCTGTGTTTAATTTTATTCTTTGAGAAACTAAGCAAACCTGCTTCCATCGCCTTATTAAAAGGGCTGGGCGGTTCATGTATAGCAGCATTAAAGGTTTAGAGAAGCTTAGTCGGGTTTGTCAACTCCTAATTGTAATACTGCAGTGGAGAAATGAGGCTAATTCAAAGCCTCTTAGCTGCTGTATTTAGGAGACATAACATTGAAGCCGCATGTAGCCCAGTGAAATTCAAGCCGACACAGACTAATTTGAAAGCTGGTATTTTGTGTACAAGCACCTCATCCTGGCATATTTTACTTCTGTCATTTTTGGCTGTTCAAAGAATCCTGAAGATAAGAGGTTTCAGAATCTCTTTGACCATGAATGTAATCTGGATCTATTATCTTTTTATCCCCTCTCTCTTCTGTTTCTGAAGGAGTTTGAAAAGAGGAAGATGCTATGAAATTAAAAACAAGCAACGTGTTTCCTAAGCCTGTGGATTAATCATTATGGAAATAGGAAACTGCAGGTCAATGCTGTTTCCACTGATTGTCTGATTGTCAGCCCGCGCGCCTGTCTCTGGTCCTTCAGCACAGGGGGAAGCCACATGGAGTGGAGAATGTCCTGTGTTGAGATGTTTTCACCTCATTGTCCAACAGAGGCAGCCAATAAATCTACCATTTGATTTGAATATGGTTTTGAAGACTTTTTGTTGTTCCAGTTTGGGGTCGGGGGAAAGGAGAGAAATGGAAGGGTGTATGTGCATGTGTGTGTCTTAATGGGCTTGTAGGGAACATTCTAAATAAAACTTGAGAAAATGAGGCTGTAAGAATTTCAGCTTGGCATTCGTCTAATGATCTTATGCATAGAGGGACTTTGGGTCTCTTTTGGATCACAGTTTTCTCATGTGTATATATAATAGTCCCCATCTTGCATAGTTTTGAGGTTTAGAGATAAATATGTAAAGTCCCTGACACGTCATAAGGCAACTTAGTAGTTGTTAGTGCCACTGCCACCGTCATCGTCGTCATCAGGATTGCAGGCAGAAGCTCATTTATGGTTCAGCTTATGCCTAACTGAGAGACGGAGAGTCTTCAATAGCGCTGTTTTCCTGTGGCTCTTCAGAGGGCCCTCCCCTTCCCTATCCATAGCCTACATTTCTTTGCTTGCAGTTTAAGACATTCGTGGCAAGAAAGCAGGAAAGCGGTTAGTCATCCTACTTTGGTTTAAAAGAGAGTTTGTTAACAAGAAGCAATTCCAGTGGATAATTGCCACTCAGTGAGGGAGGGCACCTGTCGTCAGGAGCTTACATTCTGGAGAGGGAGAGGCACAAGGTTCTCAGATTGTGTAACTGCCCTGAAGGAAACAAACAAGAGCTTAAAAAAATAATATTAGGTAGAAGCCCCTGAAGAAAGGCTGTTTGGGAGGCCTCCCTGGGGAGGGAATGTGAGTTGGGACCCGAGGACTGAGAAGGTACCAACAAAAAGGAGGAGCACCCAAGCAAAGGTGTGGAGGGAGAGAGCTTACCTCGAGGAGGGGAGGGAACAGTGGGTGCCTGGGGGCAGTGAGCCCTGGGAGGAGCTGGAGGAAGTTTTGGGGGGCTGGGGAACCACGTGTTGCCGGAGCTCCCGTGACCCTGCCCAGGCCAGGGCACAAAGAGCGGATGTCAAGAGATGGATTCATAGCCCGAGGGATTCTGCTTGGGCTGAGGGAGACTCAGGGATCAGCGTTGGGTGAGTAGACTTTAGCTCTTGCTCATAACTCTCTCCTCATCTTGAAAGTGGGGATAATGACCACCATCCCACAGGGTACTTGGGTGGAATGTACGTTGCGGGGTGTGTGAGGGTGCTCCTCGCAGGGTGGCTAGGCTGGGGCTTGGTGGTGTTCCATAAACTTCTAAACTTGTCCTCCTGCTGCACCCAGGTCAGCCCAAGGCTGACACCAATGGCCAGGGAGGAAGGCACTTCCTGTCTTTCTGGCTGGCACCTCCAACCCAAGGTCCCTACAGGGCAAACATATCCTTTTTTGTGAGGCTTTGTGACAGGGACACAATTCAGATCAGGGGCAGGTGACCCTAAGAGGAGAGATCCTTTTCAGAGTCCACCCATTATTTCAAGCTGCTGTGGACCTGGCGCAGCCCTCCGTCCTGTCCCCTGAACATCCATCTCAAGACAACCGCTCTCTCCTCACACCTCTGCTCCTGTTGCCTACATCGGGAAGTTCAGTGCCCTCCTGAGCCTTTCCTCATCTCTCCCACCCCTCACCTTCCCTTTCCCATTCCCATTCTCTCTCCCACCTTTCTCTCCATCCCTCCCAGGATCTTGTGAAACCACCCTCTCCTGACCATCTTTCACCTCTCTTTCCCGTCCTGCAACCACCTCTGGTCTGAGCAGCTCAAACAGCAGCAGGCGAGCTATTTGCTTCTGGTTTTTCTGATTTCATTTTTAGAAAGCAAAAAGTGAAAGCTCGACTCATCACCCCAGTGCAATTTAAAAACTTGTATTACACAAACTTTCTAACATTTCTGAAATAATTACAGTGTATAATGAACTCCCAAGTACCCATCGCCCAGCTTTGGAAATGATCAACATTCTGCTATTATTGTACCATCTGTACCTGCAATCCACCTCCCCCAGTGTTGTTGTTGTTATAGTTGTTTTGTTGAGGTGAAATTTACATATGTTAAAATGCATAAATCTTTACACATTTGACAAATGGATGAAACCAAATAACCACATCCTTCTCATGATACAGAACATTTCCCTCATCCCAGAAAGTTCCACCCCATCTCACCTTAAAATAGGTAACCTTATTTTTATCCATTTTAAATTAGTTTTGTCTGTTGTAGAAATTTACGTGAAGACAATCATATAATATGAGATCTTTTATGTTTGGCTTTTCTCAGCATAATTTCTGTGGTTTCCATCCATGTCATTGCTGGTATCAGTAGTTCATTACTTTTTTTTTTAGGTATGCTTTTTTTTTAATTGGTGAGGAAAATTGGCCCTGAGCTAACATCCATTGCCAATCCTCGCCTTTTTTTTCTCTCCCTAAAGCCCCAGTACATAGTTGTATATCCTAGTTGTAAGTCCTTCTAATTCTTCTATGTGGGATACCACCACAGCATGGCCTGACAAGCAGTGTATAGGTCTGGGCCCAGGATCCAAACTGGTGAACCCTGGACCATCAAAGTGAAGTGTGTGAAGCCGACCACTACACCATGGGGGCCCCAGTTCATTCCCTTTTATTACGGAGTTCTACTCCATTGTGTGGATATACCACAACATATTTATCCATTCTCCAGTTGTTGGTCCTTTGAGTTGTTTCCAGCTTTTGACTGTGGTAAATAAAGCTTCTGTGATCCTTTATGTACAAGTATTTTGTGAACATAAGTTTTCTTTTTTCTTAGAGAGATACCGAGGAGTGGAACTGCTGGATGAAATGGCCTGTGAATATTTAACTACCTTTTTTCCAAGGAGGTTGTACCTTTTTACGTTCTCCCTAGCAAAATATGAGAGTCTGGCTTTCCACATATTTCCACATATCCACGAAAAACATTTGGTGTTTTCAGTTTTTTAAATTTTAGCCATTCCAGGGGGAAGTTGTTGGAGAAGGTCATTAAGAGGGCGTGAACACAGGTTGACCCAAGAACTGGATCCCAGAAACCGGACACTGCTCACTCTCTCCCCTGTTCTTGGAATGTACATTCTGCACATGGTGCCTGTACTAGGATCCACTTCAAGGATGCAGCCTTGAGAGAGCAATGTGTTGCTGAGACCATATGGTCTGTACATGACTGAACCCGTTAAGTCCTCCATATAGACTCTTCATATTCTGTCAGGCGGATGCGGGGATCTCCTCGACTTTCAGATGCCCGGGACAAGGCTTGTACGTAAATTTCCTTGCTTATTAAACCTGCCACCTACCAATCTGGAGCCGTCTGCCTCTTTCTTCAGTTTCTCCATGCCCTCTGTGTAGGGGGCCAATTTTGAATTTCACCTGAGGCACTCCCAAAATATTGAACCAGCATGGGTGTGAGTGGTACCTCATTGTGTTTTAATTAGCATTTCCCCTAAGAATAATGATGCTGAGCACTTTCTAATGTGTTTATTAGTTTTTCGCATTTCTTCCTTTGCAAAGTATCTTTTCAAGCCTTTTGCATATTTTTTATTTCTTTGGCTTTTTCTTACTCAATTCTAACAATTCTTTATGTATTCCAGATACAAGACCTTTCTCAGATATGCATTTTATGAGTATTTTCTTACACTCTATGCCCTGCCCACTCATTTTCTTACTGGTGTATTTTGGTAAACTAAAGTTTTTAATTTTGATAAAAAGTAACATCCATTTTTTTTCTTTTTTGTTTACTGCTTTCTGATCCTAAGACATGTTTGTCTACTCCAAGTTCACGATGATATTCTTCTGTTTTCTTGCAAGGTTTGTTATATTGGCTTGTACATTTAGTTCTTATATCAACCTTGAGTTAATTTTTGTTTATGTTGTGAGGGAGGTAGAAATCAAGACTGAATTTATTTCCCTATGGATATTTAAGTGGGTCTAGCAATATTTGTTGAAAAATCCTTTCTTTTCCCATTAAATTTCTTTAATGCCTATGTAAAAGTTCAGTCGGCCATATCATTTCTGGATTGTTTCCTACTAAGGCTTTTGTAACTTGATATAAATATTAGAATAAGATTGTTCATTTCTATAGGATTATGATTGGGACTGATTTAAGTTCTGTAGACTATTTTGGAAAGAGTTGCTGGTTAACAATATTGGGTCTTCCATATTCCAATTTTTTATTGCAAAAATATACAAACATGAATTGATTTTTGCACATTGACCTTGTACCCTAAAACATTGCTAAATGAATTTGTTAGACCTAGTAGTTTTTAAAAATAGATTTCTTAGGATTTTTTTCATGTAAAAATTCACGTTAACTATGAATGGAATTTTCCTTCTTCCTTTCCAATCTTCATGCCCATCTTCTCTTTTCCTTGCTACATTGCACTTGCTCTACTACAAGGTTGAACAGGTGTGACAGCAGATATCCTTGCCTAGTTTTGGATCTTGGGGAGATTTTTCCATGTTTCACCGTTGGGGATGATGCTAGCTTGAGGATGTTCATCCATGTCCCTTATCACATGGGTAAAACTCCCCTCTATTCCAAGTTAGCTGAACGTTTTGTTGTCCTTGTTTGTTTTTACTTTTTTTATTGTGGTCTAAATAGTTTATAATATTGTGAAATTTCAGTTGTACATTAATATTTGTCAAACACCATGTAAATGTGCCCCTGAACCGCTTGTGCCCACCCTCCCCCCGCCTTCCCCCTGGTAACCACTAAATTGTTCTCTTTGTCCATACCTTTGTTTGTATTCCACGTATAAGTGAAATCATATGGTGTTTGTCTTTCTCTTCTGACTTATTTCACTTAACATGATGCCCTCAAGGTCCATCCAAGTGGCTGTGAAAGGGACGATTATGTCTTTTTTAAGGCTGAGTAGTATTCCATTGTGTGTATATATATATATATATATATATATACCACATCTCCTTTATCCAATCATCAGTCACTGGGCACTTGGGTTGCTTCCACGTCTTGGCTATTGTGAATAATTGTTTGCTTGTTTTTTAATCCTTAAAGGGTGATGAATTTTGTCCATTGATTTTTCTGAATCTATTGAAATAGCTATATTTCTTTCCCTTTGTTTGGTCAATTTAAATGTTTGATTTTTAAATGTTAACTTGTATTCCTGTTTTTAAATGCCACTTGGTCATAATCTTACCCTTGTCATGTGTTGCTGGATCAATTTGCTAATATTTTGTTAAGAATTTTTATAAACATGATCATGAGGGATATTTATCAAAATTTTATTTTCTTGTAATGTCTTTGCCAGGTTTGGTATCAGAGTAATATGGTCTTTATACAATAATTTTGGAAATGTTCCTTTTTCCTCTATTTTTTGAAAGAGTTGGTGTAAGATAGGTATTGTTTCCTCCTTAAATTTAATAGAATTCACCAGTAAAACCATCAGAGCTTGAAATTTACTTTGTGACAGGATTTGGTTATAAATTCAATTTCTTTGATAGATAGGCTTCGGATTTCCTATTTGACCTTGTGCCATTTTTTGGTTAAGTTTTAATATTTCTCACATATTGATGAGGGTCCTCAGGAAAAAAGCTACCAACTCAGAAATTTTACCCCTTGTAGCTCCTCTTTCACAGGTAATCCCTTCCATCGTCTTTCTGATTTTGGTCACTCTCCAGTGCTTTCAGGTAGTTGTTTTCTTATAAATTATTTGGCCAGACTTAGTGATTGTTATCTGCAGGAAGGTTGGTCTGATCAAGCTATTCCATCATTACCGGAAGCTGGAACTCCTCTACTGCCTCATTTAACAAAGGGCCCTCTTCATCTCCAGCACCACCTCTCTTGCCCTAGAATGAGTAGTTGTGAACAGAATGAGGCATGTCTTTCTTAGACTTTATCATATTCGCCACATTATTCCAAAGAGGGTTTCTGGGTTTCACCCTGTCTTGTCAGAGTGCCATGCAATGGCTTTGAGACACATCTACATCCTGGTGAAGTCCAAGGCCAAGATTTGAGCAAATTTCATTTTTTTTTTATTGCAGTAGCATTGGTTTATAACATTATATAAGTTCCAGGTATACATCATTATATTTCAGTTTCTGTGTAGATTACATCATGTTCACCACCCAAAGACTAATTACCATCCATCACCACACACATGTGCCTAATCACTCCTTTTGCCCTCCTCCCTCCCTCTTTCCCCTCTGGTAACCACCAATCCAATCTCTGTCTGTGTTTGTTTGTTGAGCAGATTTCTGTGTCTTGAATGATCCCAGTCACTTCTGACCCGGTATTTTATTGCTGCTGTTTTACAGCTTTGAACACCTCACACATGTCCCATCTCCCTGGGTCCGTACACCCCAAACACAGAACATAGCCCCCTCTCCTTGAATTCTCCATGGCCTCTTCAGGAGCCCATGGTGTGTGCTAGACTCTTGCTGAGAGAAGCAGCAGAGTGTTCTCAACCTGGGAGTAAGGATCAGTCACACCTTTCTGGAGTCCTACCAAAGCCACAGAGAAATCCTCACCAGGGAACTCTTCCCCTTCAGTTTCTGCCCTAACCCTTCTCCCATCTCAGGCTGAGATGCAACCTCCCCCTCCCACCACAACCCCGCTGCTGTACTTCTGCATCTCCCTGCTGCTCCAGCTCCAAAAGCTGTTCTTTATCTCTTCTGCAGAGCCTTTGACACTTACTGTGCCTTAGTCCCAGCACATCCCAGCTCTTCAGGGAGGTCCTGGTCTTCATAATCACTCACTTTAACAATCTTGAAACAATGCTCTAAATAATCACAATTGCAACTGTCCCCCTGGGAGGAGTTCTCGGGTGAGGACAAAACGGAATTCTTTTTGCCCTGCTTCCCCAGACTCCCAACCTCTAATGTGGTGGATTCCATTTCCCTGTTACATTCCAGCACCCATCTGACATCAACTGGGTATCCTATGATTCAGTTTAATTCTAATACTAACTACCATGAGTCAACACAGACCTCCTGGGTTAAGGGGCTCAATCACACAAGATTGTCCCCACTTCAGACACCAGCTGCAAGTACTTTGTGTCCCCAGGCCACTCGTACTTCTGTCCTACTTGGGTATAAATTTGGGGCTTCCCACAATGCCCCCAGATTCAATAATTTCTACAATGACTTACAGAATTCTCTAAAAGCACTAGACTTCTGATTACATTTTTATTATAAAGGATACAACACAATAACAGCCAAATGGAAGAGAAGAATAGGGCAAGGTCTAAGGGGTGGGGCACAGGACTTCTGTCCCCATGCAATTGGGGTATACCACCCTCTTGGTACATCAATATGTTCCCAACCAGGAAGCTCTCTGAACCTCATTGTCCAGAGTTTTATTGTGATTTCATTACATAGGCATGATTGATTGAACCAATGGTCACATGACTGAACTCAATCTCCAGCCTCCCTTCCCTCCCTGGCGGTCAGGGGGTGAGGCTGAAAGTTCCCACCTTCTAATCACATGCTTGGTGGCCAGCCCCTCCCTTAAAACTGTTGGAGAGCTCAACATTTGTCACTTCGTTAGCATCAACTCAGGAATGGTTTAAAGGGGCTCATTATAAATAACAAAAGACCCTCCTATCAGGAAATTCCAAAGGTTTTAAAGGATCAGGGGACAAAGGCCAGATGTATTCTTTATTATATCACACTTGTGTACCCTGGAACTGAGTGACCTTTTCCACTATAGATCTCCACCTTTTCACTCCTTGCTTTCAATCCTCCTAGGATCCCCCCTGCACTCAGAGGAGGTCTGAGCCCACAACCTGACACACACGGCGCTCCAGTGTCAGCTTCAGTCTCCTCTCCACCTTGTCCTGGACTTCAGTCCCCAATACCTTCGAATCAGCCATGTGAAACTCCATAGCAGTCTCCAGAGAGGCCTGGTCTTTCTGGTCCCATGGCCTCGACATATTCTATTCCCTTTTGGTAGCATGCTTTCCCACGCATCCTTCTGGGTTTAATAAGCTTTTAATCACAGTAGTAATATTTGAATACTTTCTTCCTGGAAATTTGAAAATATTTTAGAAAAGACCAAACCTTCTCTTGGCAAAGGCCTGTAATGCTTGTTCTCAGCGTTCTGTGACATTAGACTACGTCCCCTCAGGTCTGTAATTTATTTAGTGACTACCGGCCATGTGGCAGGCGCTACTGAGGGCTCTCCAGTAGTCCCCTGGCTTATCCACGGTTTTGCTTTCTACGGTTTCAGCTACTCGCGGTCAGCTGCAGTCCAAAAATATTAAATGGAAAATTCCAGAAATAAAAAACTCCTAAATTTCAAGTTGCATGCCTTCTTAGAAGCGTGATGAAATCTCACGCTGTCCCACACCATTCCATCCGGGACATAAAGCATCCCTTTGTCCAGCGCATCCATGCTATATATGCTACCAGTTCGTTAGTCACTTGGTAGCCGGCTTGGTTATCAGATTGACTGTCACGTATGGCAGTGTTTGTGTTCAAGTAACCCTTATTTTACTTAATAATGGCCCCAAAGCATAAGAGTGGTGATGCCGGCAATTTGGACATGCCAAAGAGAAGCTGTAAAGTGCTTCCTTTAGTGAAAAGGTGAAAGTTCTCAGCTTAATAAGCAAGGAAAAAATTGTATACTAAGGTTGCTAAGATCTACAGTAAGAAAGAACCTTGTATTCTTGAAATTGTGAAGAAGGAAAAAGAAATTCATGCTAGTTTTGCTTTGCACCTCAAATACGTAAGTATAGGAAAAAACATCACATATACAGGGTTCGGTACCCTTCGCGGTTTCAGGCATCCACTGGGTGTCTTGGAACACATCCCCCTAAGGGTAAGAGAGGACGACTGTATTTGTATATTTCTAATTCTTATTGCAATCTGAAGGTCATGCCTCTTCCACTATGCCAAGTTGCCTTTTCAGCATCTCAGTACTTGAAAGAACTTCCCTGCTGATGACCTTCCAGTCTTTATCTCATTTACAGGATCTCCCTAAGAGATGAAATGTATGGATGAACCTGCACTCTGCCTCTACTGGTAGATGCTCTGTAATTAGCTCCCTGAGGGTAGGAATTTCTTTTGTTCACTGTATATCCCTGGCCCCTAGAACAATGAATGGCACATAGTAAGTGCTCAATAAATATTGTTTGAATTGAAATAAGAAACCCACGGCAAAGGTGCAGGAATAAGGTAGTGACCTGATCTTTATGTTTTCAATCTTTATCGGCATAGGGCTCTGAGCTATAAGGATATTAATTAAGTACAATCCTTGACTTGGGGACACTATAGTCTGCCTGGGGAAATACAACCTGCATGATTCTTTATGCAACAAATATTTATTGAGTATCTGCTATGTATCAAGCACTCCAATAGATGTCTGGGTTCAATGGGAGAATAAGACAAAGTCAGGGTACTTATCAATAGCTGATGAAGATGAACACTAACTAAGTGATCACAAGTGTGATGATGATGGTGAAGAAGACGGTAGTCACAATGATGATGGAGATGATGAGGATGAAGATGGCAACAATGAAGATGATGATGGTGAAGATGATGGTGATCATGACAGCTGTTACTTAAGTGGTACCTACCAGATACCAGCACTGTTCTAAGTGCTTTATGTGTATTAACCCATTAATCTTCACAATGACCTCAAGAGGAGCGTAAAATTACTATCTCCAATTTACAAATGAGGAAACTAAGGAATAGAGAGGTTACAACCCCCTTGTCCAAGACAAGACAGGTAGTGTAATGAAAGTAAAAGTCTTGTGGATGTGACTTCCAGGAGGCTGTAATTAGTTTGAGGAGTAAGGACATCATGAGGATGTGATATGATGTTTAAGCTTAGAGTTGCATTTGCTAAGTATGAGGTGTAGTAAGTACTCCATATGAAGAGCCAAGCATGTATGAAAGCCTAGGAACTCTGAACATTTTAGGAGGAGAAAGAAGTTGAGGGTGGCTGGATCAGGGTGAAGAAGAAGTGTGTCACCAGCTGAAGCTGGAGAATTATGAGAAGAGATCTTAAAGGCCAAGTTAAGAATTCTGCACTTTATTCCAAGAGCAGTGAAAGATATTGAAGAGTTTTAAGTAGCAGCATCTGCATTTTTCAGAGAGCTTTCTAGCTCCTGTGTGGATGCAGGAGGCTGGTCAGGAGTTTATTGCATTGATGCAGCTGAGAGATGATAGTTTCTTGGGCCAAAATGGTGGCAGGAGAGAGAGAAGACAGTTGATAGTCAGATTTGAGAGATCTGTAAGGATAAACTAGACAGAACTTGGTAAATTATTGGATTTAGGAGGTAAGGATGAGAGAGGTGAGACAGATGGTCAGTTTCTGGCTTGAGCAGCCGGATGGCCGAGGCCCTACCTTGATAGTCAAGGAGAGAACTCAAGACAGTGTGTTGAATTTGAGGTTTCCTCAGGGTGATAATGTCAAGGAAGCCGTGGCAACTCCAAGTCCAGAGCAATCTGGTTTGTCCTTGTGCAGGAAGTAGCAGAAGCCCCAGGAATGATTAGGTCTTCTAGGGAAAGAGAAGGGGTGAGGGCCTCAGTCCGCTCCATCTCTGAGCATTGCCACCATCCAGGGGTCAGGAGACCGAGAAGGAGCTAGAACCTCCTGAACTGCAGAAGGAATGGTACGACAAGCCCACCAGAGAACATGACAGTGAACTTGAGGTTCTTTTTGATTCTAAATCCTCACATGCAGAGCTCAGATTCCTAAGACTGGTTGGGGAGGGGGATGTCAGAATTTTTTAAAGGCTTATCATTTAGACTTGGACTTTGATTCCTGGAATGCTAGCACTGGGAGGGTCTCAGTAGTCATCCAGTGAGCACAGCCCTCGATTTAACATTCTTTATGGGAATCTGGTGCCAAACTTCCTTTGCAATGCATGGATGACAAATCCTATATCACATATAAGGAGGCACCAAGGAGGGCTTTCTCATCCTGAACTGCACCTGAGAAGAACCAAAACGTTTTCTGCATCACAAAGTGGAGTTATGAGGATTTACCAGGAGTCAAAGTGGCATTGTTCTTGGACGTCACATATTTGAATTGTAAGGCCTCGGCTGGGGGGTGTGGAGGTTGGGGAGGGTGGCCTCCTTCTGTGGGGAATTCAGAAAGGGATGGGAAGTCAGTATGGATGCAATGGAATGGAGTTGGGATTTTTTTTTTCCCAGGAAAATAGAAGGCTGAGAGGTAAATGGATTGTAGGATTAACTGGAAATGATAACCATTTATGATCCCAGATGCCTTTTTGAATCTGATGAGCACTGTGGACTCTTCCCAGAAATACATACCCTTGCATACCCCAGGCACGAAATTTAGAGCCCTAGACTTAAACTCTCCCCTGAGGTATTTGCAGTTTAGTATTGAGCTCTTGGAGAAGGAAAGACCAAAACCTTACATGGGAATTACAGGATTCATTGTGTGCCTCATCCTTGAAGCCAGTCCACCCTATGCAATAACTCATACCTGCTGGCTAGAAAGAGGAGCTTAATCCCCATTGACAATCATGTTTGCTTGTTTCTGACCAGGTTGGTTCATTTGGTCCTGTCTGCTCCAGGTTCTGACCTTGTAGCTCCATCTCCTACCTCGATTCCTGGTTTGGCTCGTGGACTGGGCATTAGGACTTGTTCTCTCATGTATTTGAACTTGGGTTCTCCTCAGTGGACTTTGGCTTGGATGTCCTTTTTGCTTTCAGCATCCTGCAGCCTGGGTTGTCCCTGGCAGGTGTCTGACAGATGGCACATTCAAAGGTGAAGCATCCTGGGATCAGAACAGAGAGAAGCCATTACCACTGTTAGGGCTGAATTGGCAAGGGGAGGGAGCTGCTTCCAAAGCTGAGGCCAATAGCTGTGTGAAAGGGCGCTGGTAGGAGCTGTGGTCCTGCATAGAGGAACACAACCACTGTCCAAGTCAAGACTTGACATGGAGGGAGTGAAGGGAATAAATGCCCTGACCTCACACCCCTCCCATCCTCTGATCTCCTGCCAGTGGGAGGACTGGCTGAACCCAGCTGGAAGCCCAGATGATGCCATGCATAGAGCAGCCTCATGGGGGCACAGAGCAGGGCCGAACAGGACAGAGAAAGGTGGAGAATGGATCTGGAGGGACAGATGGAGAATCACAATTTCACCTACCCCGACTCTCATCCTTGGACGGTATTCTGGCCAGGGCTGCAGCAGGTCCCTTTCGGGGGAATGTTGAGGAGAAACTAGATATCAGGTACCATGGTAGATCATGGGCACATTTGGGGCAATACCTGATGCCATCAGGGAAATCCTTAGGGGAATTTTGCATTTTACCCTATACTAAGTTAGGGTATAAAATAGTTAATTGTTGTTGTGCTCTCTGAGGTGTTGGAAGATAGAATTGCATTTGTAGGTGAGTATACCATGGCGTTAGGTTTCTTGAGTGTCCTATGAGATGAGTGAAGATAGCTTTAGGATGTTAAAAGGAGTGGAGGTTGCAGCCCCAGATGAGCACCCTGGGACCCAGGAGGTGAAGGGCCTGGAACCCGAGAGGAGAGAGGTCAGGAGGCTGAACCAACACAATGTCTTCAGAGAGTCCAGCACTCACGCTTTATAGTTTCTCAGAATCCTGCTGGCGACTGTGAGGTTGTGAGTTCCTTGGTTCCAGGCTGCTCTCTGACTGGCTTTTCAAAGTACCTCTCTGGAAGTCACCCGGCACGGAGCATTTTGCCCAGAACACAGCAGGCAAAATGGAACTTGTATCTAAGGCTCACGGGCAGGTAGCACAGGCTGAGGAAACAATTCTTTTTATGTGGTTTCCAGACAGTTTGTCTTTGTTCCTTGTTTCCTGGATGACAGAGGTGCTGTAACACCTCCGAAGATCTTAAAAAGACTGACCTAGCCTCATTTTTCAGGTGGGAGAGCTGATTCATGGAAGTTAACCTAAAAATCACAAAAAGTTGGCGGCAAAACTGAAATTTGAACCCAGGTGGCCTCTCCTGGCTCCCAGACCCGTGCCTCACTCGAGGGGCATGAGGAGGGCCTATGAGCCGGTCATCACGGAGCATTTAGAGGTGATGTGGGTATGCTTAGAACAGACAGCATTTGCAGGGATATTGAATCACAGAAAGCGGTTATTCAAACAGTGTGAACTACAATTGTGATCCTCCCTCCCTGAGTTTTACATATTCTACAAGTGGGATGGTTTCACCCTGGCAGGAGCATGGTCAGAGCATGGTCCAGGCCATGAGATGGAGCAAAGCTGGAGGACTGGGCAGGAATCAGGACCTCGTTTTTGGCTTCAGTGGCACAGAGCGCCACTCTTCTCTCTAATGCGCAGACTGCAGACTCTCAAGATAAATGATTCAAGGCGGTCTTAGCAGCTTTAGAAAAGGTCACGGGAAAAGGAACTGCGATTCCTTATCGATTTTGCTTTATCAAGAATTCCATTAAAGCTCTATGGGGCTAGGTATTTGCTGTCAGCTCTGTCAGATCTGGACTCAGGATTCAAAATTGCTCAAGATCAAAACCCTGGTTAGGTAGGCTGTAATCCATGGGAAAACTGAGCCGACGATGTGAAGGGCAGGACTCATGCGTTTATAAGTGAAGGAGTTCTATCTTTTAATAACTTTTTAGGTCACTAGCGTTTGGCTATGGGAAGGAAAGCAACTTCTCAGCTGCTGAATTAATGACATTTCAATATGCAAGAACTTTAATTTTGACAACAGAGGTGGGGGGGCCTCTGCAATGTGACTGGTTGGTCTTTGGTGATTCCTAGCAGCTGGAACAGGAATAAGCACCGATCCAGAGAAAAGTATGTCACCTTCAACAAGGTCCCTGCAGGTGACAGTTTTCCAGTGATGGTTGAGGAGGAGGAGATGCTGAATCCAAGAAAGTAACCCATGGGAGAAAGAGTCAGCCTCAAATGCCATCCAAGACTGGACAGTGCAAAGCCAGTTTACGGTAGTGTTGGTCAAGCTAGAACTTTCCTACTCTCCTGCTCCCACTCCAGAAGGGTGAGAAACAGCAGCTGGCAAGTGAAGAAAATGGTAGGGAGGGTGGGGAAAGAAGCCACCTCTGTTCCTCCCTAGCAGTTGACTTCCGCCTGAAGCAAGCCCGGGGCCCCTCTGGAGGAGGGCCTGAGGTGGGGGGCTGGAGGTAGGGATGGTGAAGGTGAGAGTGGTGGCGAGCTTTACCTGTGAATGGAAATTATTGATTATTACTTGGAATTGGAAATACAGTAGTCTTCTTTTACCCCTAGTTTTACTTTCCAAGGATTCCGTTACCCGTGGTCAACTGTGGTATGAAACTATTAAATGAAAAATCCTAGAAATAAACAATTCCTAAGTTTTAAATTGCGCACCATGCTGAGTAGCAAGATAAAATCTTGAGCTGTCTGGCTGCATCCCGCTGGGGATTGAAGCATCCTTTTGTCTGGCGTATCCACACTGTATGGGGTACCCTCCCGACAGCCACTCGTAGCAGCCTTCTCGGTGATCAGACCTACTGTTGTGGTATCACAGTGCTTGTGTTTAAGTCACCCTTATTTTACTAAATAATGGCTCCAAAGGGTAAGAGTAGTGATGCTGGCAATTCGGATATGCCAAAGAGAAGCTGTAAAGGACTTCCTTTACATGAAAAGGTGAAAGTTCTCAGCTGAATAAGGAAAGAAAAAAAATCATGTGCTGAAGTTGCTAAGATCGACGATAAGAATGAGTCTCTATCTGTGAAATTGTGAAAAAGGAAAAATAAATTTAGGCTAACTTTGCTGTGGCACCGCAAGTATGTATGTATAGGAAAAAACATAGTGTATATAGGGTTCAATACTCTCCGTGGTTTCAGGCTCGGGGCTGTCCACTGGGGTCTTGGAATGTATCCTCAACTGATAAGGGGGACTACTGTACTAAATTCTGAAGCAATTTTGTAATTTAAGTGAATATTAAGATTTTGAATATTTTGAGTGGGAACAGAAAAGTCATCAGGGCAGGAAAAAATAAATAGCCTCCTCTTAGTTTCCCAGGACTGCTGTAACAAATTACCACAAACTGGGTAATAAAACAGCAGGAACTTATTCTCTCACAGTTCTGGAGGCCAGAGTCTG
Source organism: Equus caballus (assembly GCF_041296265.1). NCBI lineage: Eukaryota > Metazoa > Chordata > Mammalia > Perissodactyla > Equidae > Equus > Equus caballus. The sequence goes on from NC_091698.1 coordinate 35,410,434, forward strand.
AAATGAAGATGTCAGCAGTCTGCGCTCCCTCCAGAGGCTCTGGGGAAAGGTCTCCGCCAGCTTCTGGCGGCTGTTGCTATTCCCTGGCTTACAGCGCCGTCACTCGCATCTCTGCCTCCGTCTCCAGGTCACCTTCTCTTCTTCCCTCTCTCCTTTCTCCTGTGTCCCACTTGTAAAGGTAATCATTGGACTTAGGGCCCCCTAGATAATGCAGCATGATCTCTTCATCTCAAAAGCCTTAATTACTTCTGCAAGGACCCTTTTTCTCAATAAGGTAGCATTCCCAGATTCCTGGAATTAGCACAGAGACATCATTTTTGGGGGGAAGGACATCATTGAATCCATAACACCTCGTCAAGTTATTTTGTGCTTGCAGCCCATGAATTGTTCAATACAGTCGGACTTGGGAAAGGATGGAGAAGGCGGGGCCTGATGCTGAGGGCTGAATCTGCACTTTCGTCTGGAAGCCCCAGGGAGGCACCGCAGGGATTGGATTAGACATATTCTCTCCAGTGTAGCAGGAGAGAGAAAAAGCTCTGGGTCTGTGGATTCCATGTGAGAGGATGAAGGAGTTGCTGTTTGTTTTTCTCTTCTTCGTTTTAAAGAAATGTATTAATGGAATGCAGACAAGTTCCTCAGCTGAAAGCAAAAGACGGGAGAGTTTGTTGGAGGGTTGAAGGGAGAGACCTTACGAAACGGTCCTTAGGAGAACAGTAAAGGGAAAAGTTAGGTCTTTCTCACATCACACTGTAAGTACTCATAATTGTCTCCCTGCCTCAAATCTCTCCTCTGTCTTTATCTTCACACCTCTCCTTATTCTCTCTTTTTGCTCAAAAACCTTCAATGAATCCTTGTGTTAAGAAAGTGAAGTTGAAACTCTGTAGCCTAGTAAGATCCACCATGGACCCCAACAGTCCCCTGCTCCTTGATCTGTGCAAGTGTTTGCTCCTCAGACACACCAAGGGCTGGCATTTTTTTCTGTAGAGAACCAGATAGTAAATATTTTAGGCTTTGCTAGTGCTGGGCCTCTGTTGTGACTGCTCGACTCTGCTGTGGTAGTGAGAAAGCAGCCAGAGACAATACTGAATGAAAGCATGGCTGTGTTCCAATCAAACTTTGTCAGCTCTGAAATTTCAATTTTATACAATTTTCACGTCATAAAATATTTCTTTGATTGTTTTTCAGACAGTAAAAATTGTAAAACTCAAGTGCTGGCCCGGTGGTGTAGTGGTTAAGTTCATGAGCTGTGGGGTTCATGGGTTCGGATCCTGGGTGTGGACCTAGCACCACTGGTCAAGCCATGGTGTGGTGGCATCCCACATAAAGTAGAGGAAGATTGGCACAGATGTTAGCTCAGTGACAGTCTTCCTTAGCAAAAAGAGGAGGATTGGCAGCATATATTAGCTCAGGGCCAATCTTCCTCACCAAAAAAATAAAATAATAAAACCCATTCTCAGCTTGCAGGTCTTACAAAAACACACGGGCCGGATTTGGCCTGTGAGCCATTGTTTCCCTGTGAAATAAACCATGTGTGTTCCTTCTGTCACTCAGACCACCTTGCCTGTCTGAAATCCATCTTCTTACAAGTCTAAATCTGCCCTATACTCTAACCTAAATGCTTCCCTCTCCTTTTCCATCAATATTCTTCAAGCCCCCACCTGCCCCAAAGCTCTTAGGGCCTATGCTTGGCAATTAACTTCCTGTAGCCCAAATTGCCTGTGCTCCTCACGATGTTCAGCGGGCCTCCCATCTATCTTTTCTATACCTATCTTGCACCTCCCAAGCAGACTGTATATTTCTGAAGGGCAGAGCTTGCATTTTATGTCTCTGTATGTCTCCTGGAGTCGTGCCCTACACCTACTTGGTGTTCAATAAATATTCAAGAAAAATTCGTACTTTTTCGGCCCTAATCTGCAGGGCTCAAAAGGATTGTTTTATGCACAAAGTTCAGAAATAAAAAGCCAAACCCCAGCAAAATTGCTTCCTTTTGCATTCTTCACTTTGATGATGTCTCTAAGGTGTGGTTTTCTGGATTCTTTATGCCCCTGCTACACGCCAAATTACCTTATATTTCTGTTATATCTAATAGATACGGGTGACATGGAAGGGTCCAAGGCCCCCGGTCACCTAGAGTCATATACCAAAACCTGTCAGAGCAACCTCAAAAACAGAGCACACCAGACGTTTTGTTAAAGGCTTTCACCTTGTACTGGATAATTATGCATCGTCAAGTTAATTCACACTAGAAGGAAGCAACAGGAATTTGGGGTGTGTTGACTGTAATTCAGCCAGTTGGGACAATGGTGATTAGCACTTCTCTGGGTGAAACTACAATATACGGTTCTGATACAGGCTCTATTTGGAGGTCATTGAACAGATGTTACTTGAGATAATGCTATGCTCTGGGAAGGGAGAGAACAGCAGATTTTGAGCGTTCCAGATTCTGTGCCTCAGGTATTTAAACCTGTAAACTCTCCACCCCGCCTCCCACGCAGGGCCCTTCGAGGCCAATCTGTCGAATCTTTGACCCGAACTCAAATGAGCCTCCGCACTACTTTTGCACAGTAGATAATGATCATTGTTGAGGATGTTTCTCCCTCTAAAAGCATTTTTAAAAAATGAGGGCTGACCCGACATTTCCCCTCTCGTCTCAGAGTCATTCCCTGAGTTATTTCAGGCGTTGGTTACTCAGAATCAGTCCCCGGAATCCAGCTTTCAACGCTGCAGCTGCATCTCTGCCTTTCCTCATGGAAAAGACGAACAGCACACCCCAGAAACCCACGTGCAGAAAGTCTGCCCTTTCTTTCCTCACCAGGCTCTGTCTCTACCTACAAAATCAAACTAGCTAGTTGCCAAGTCCTAAAATGTCTTACACAGAGGAACAGTTTTACATGTATATATATATACAAAATCTGCAAAAACGCAGCAAGCAGCAGAATGCTGGCCATCGCTCTCACTTATTTCTCTCACAAGGCGGTCTTTCTAGGAGAGTCTTTGTCCTGCTTTTATAGGACTTCATAATCTCTTGGAAGGTCATTAATGGTGGTGACCAGGTCATGGACCTACACTTACAAAGGAGACTGAAAAACTTCTCTTACTTGAAAATTGCTAAGACAAATGCAAGGTGCTCAATCCATGAGACCACTAAGTGTATCTTAAGTCACAGCTGTGTCCCTGGAGTCTAGTACAGTGCATGGTACACGGTTGATGTGAAATACATGTGTCTCCTTGGGTCACGCCCATAGCCTATTAAGTGCTCTATAATTTCAACGAAAAATGATACTTTTTAGACATAGCCTAGCAAATACATATATATTTGTTAAACGATCAAATGAATCCTGGCTGCCCACATTATTGCTTTCTTTGGGATGCTGGCCGGAATGGGAATGCGTGCAGTTGGAAAGGGTGTAAGTCTTAATTAGGGAGTTTCATGGGAGGCTCCCGCCCGACTCCAGGCAACAGGAGAAACAGGATTGTAATGGAGGTTGCTGGCAGATTTACCCCGAAGCCAACCAGGCTTAAGCCTGGAGCCTCTTATTTGCCCCTGCTATTCCGAGGCTCTGTGAGGGTCCCTGGCAATTTTGTACTCCTCATCCTGCATTCTTTTCCTCGCAGCTTCATAAGTTGCAGTCCGCATAGAATTTGGACCCGTCCTGGGAGGTTCTCGTTAGAACCTCTCTTTGACTTCCGTGAGACCCGTTTTGATCAACATGTGTTTGAAACCTCAGTTCAAAAGATCCCGCAGGTGTGACTATTTCCCAGACTCCTCTAGCTTCCCTCTCTCTCTCATCTCCACCCACCTCACTCACAGCTGCCATACTTACCTTTCTCTGGTTTTTGTAACATGCCAACCTCTTTCCCACCTCTGGGACCCCTCGCCTCTTGTTCTCTCTGGTCCCCCTGGTCCACATGCACACTTTTAGCCTGACGAGGTCCTTCCAGCCATTCTTTAGGTCCTTCTCAAATCGCTCAATCTATATTTTAACCTCCTCCCTGCCTTTGCTATTTCTCTTTCAGAGTAGCACAGGCTGGTTTCCACCCATCACACATACTTGGCTTAGAGTTATCTGCATGCTTATCTGGTTTACAGTCATCTCCCCTGTAGCCTGCAAGGTGGATGAAAGCGGAGATAACTTGATTTGTTCACCCACGTTTGCCATTTTAGACTCAGTGCCTGGCACATAGTGTGTCCACATTGAATATTTAATGAATAAATGAACATGTGCCCCTATAGGACTGAGTGAAAACTACATTGCGTTTGGCTTAGTTTGTGTTTATTTTGTTTGCTTGTTTTTACATTATTATTGCTTTCACTGCACATTTCTGCTCTTAGAGGACAGAGACCATGTGCTTTTATTGCTTGTGCCAGGCTCAGAGATAAGAGCTTAAAAACAATAATAATTAAAAACATCCTCTATGTTCTCCTGGTGCTGGTGCAGTCCTTGTAGTCCACACGCAGAGACGTTGCTGTCCGTTTGCTCTGAGGTGTTTGGAGTCTACACTGCTGTGCTTGGTTTGTTTTCTGCTGGAGTGGCTGAGCGAGGGAGAGAATCTCTGAGGCCATGCTGCTCCTGCTTTCTGCTTCCCTGTCCTTGTTGGTGATGGGCGTTACAAGTAGGTAGCAAGAAATCACATTCTCTTTGTTGGCAGCTCTAAAGAGCATCTGCAACAGTGGAGCAGTGATTCTCAAATTGGGCACAGGGTTGCTGGGGAAGCTTTGAAAGAGCACCCCTGCTGCATCTCACACCAGACCAATTACAGCAGGATCTCTGGGGTGGAGTCCACCACCAGATGTTTGAAAAGCTCCCAGGTGAGAAAGAAAGACAAATACTGCATGGTATCACTTACATGTGGCATCTGAAAACAAGGTCATATCTTAGAAACAGAAAGTAGAATAGTGGTTGCCAGGGGCTGGGGTGTGGGGTGGGGAACGGGGACATTTTGGTCAAAGGGTACTAACTTTCAGTTATAAGATGAACAAGTTCTGGGAAATCCAATGTACCACATAGTGATTACATTTAATAATACTGTGTTGTACATTTGAAATTTGCTAAGAGAGTATGTCTTAAGTGTTCTCATCACACACAAAGGTAACTATGTGAAGTGATGGATGTGTGAATTAACTTGATTGTGGTCAATATTTCACAACGTATACATATGTCAAACCATCACTTTGTACACTTTAAATATATACAATCTTGTTAATTATACCTCAATAAAGCTGATTCTAATGTACAACCCATGTTGAGAACCACTGTCCTGGAGGAACAAACAGGGCCATGACATTTTCTGGAGGAACGTTCATAAAGTCTCGACTGTAGCAGTGACACACACTTGGAACCAGTCTAAATTTTCTGTGACACAAGCAGAGAAGCTGTGCTCCCAGGCTATGATCCATTTTTTTTTCTCGCACAGGTATGGAAGGAACAACCCTAAAGAGTCCCTGTGGCCTGGAAAACTTTGGAAGAGAAATAGGGCTTTGGGATCTGGAGTTTCTTGTTCGATTCCCTACACTCTTCCTCTCGTCCGTGGGGCAGGCAGGATTTATGAGGTCTGCAGCCAGTGGGGCCAAGCTGCTTTGAAATATGATTATTTGGGGTCTCAGAGTATTCAAGAGAGAAATGGCACTGGAAGGAACAGACAGAGGTGCTATTTATCTTAGGCCTTTGGACCTAGGATTCTAGGTGCTCATTCAATTTGCAATCCGACGGCCTGGGTTGTCTCTTAACTTGGCTACTTACCATATGTGTGATTCTGGGCAAGTCACTCAACTGCTGAGCTTTAAAATCCTCATTTGCTAATTGGGGCTAATGGTACGTATCTCACTGGGTTCTTGTGAAGATTAACTAGATAACGCTTGTAAAATACTTAGCATAGCACCAGGTGTGTAGCAAATACCCACTGAATGGTACCTGTTGGTAATAATAAGAGCAAATGCAAGCTCTCTGAACACTCTACATGGTAGGCTGTAGAGTCCTTGACAGTGGGAATCATTTTATTGGTGCTTCTCTTCCCAGCTTCTCCTGCGGGTCCTAATAATGTGTGTGGAACTGAAGGGAATGGGCCGGAGTGGTGAGGCTCAGGGAGGAAGTGAAGGAAAGCACTTTAGGAAGGATTCTACTGAGCAGAGAACCTGAGCAGCCTAGACAAGTGGATCTTAAACATTAGTGTGTCTGATCATCTGGACAGCTTGTTATAGTATGCATCTGGGCCCCACCCCAGAGTGTCTGATTCAGTAGGTCTGGTAAGTAGCCTCTGAGATGGCCTCCAGTGACCCCACCTCCTGGTGTTCATGTCCTTGTGTGATCCCCTCCCCTTGAGTGTGGACTGGGTCTAGGGACTCACTTCTAATGGACAGAATACAGCAAAAGTGGTCTAATATCACCCCTGAGATTAAGTCACAAAGAGACTGTGGTTTCCATGTGCTCACTCTGAGGGAGGCCAGCTGCCTGTTGTGAACTGCCTTTGGGGAGACCTCTGTGGCAAGAAACTATAGCTCTAAGTAACAGCCAGCAAGGACAAGAGGCCTGCCACCAGCCGTGTGAATGAGCTTGGAAGGAGATCTTCGCCTGTTTGAGCCTCGAGGTGATGCAGCCCTGACCAACACCTTGACTGCAGCCTTGTGAGAGACTGTGAGGCAGAGATACCCAGGTGAGCCATGTCCAGATTCCTGACCCACAGAAACTTTGAGATAATAAATGTTTGTTGTTTTAAGCCACCAAATTTGGGGGTAATTTGTTACATAGCAATCGATAACTAATACAGTAGATCTGGTGTGAAGTCTAAGAATTGCATTTTTAACTAGTTCCCAGATGACATTGATGTTACTGGTCTGGGAACCACATTCAGAGAACCACTGGTTTACCATCCAAGGATCATTTTGTCTTTGGCTTCCCAATGACTGATCACTTTAGGGTAACTGAAGCATCATTTAAATGTATTTCTCAGATGATAGGGTGGATGAACAGCAATCTACTCTGCTCGGTCCACCTTTCTTCATCCTAGTGGAACTGGTGGAAACCATTTCCATCAACCAACTCAAGAGCTGCTTCCTTGGACCAGCCTTCCTTGGTTATTTAACCCAAGCCCAGGAGCAACTACTGAGTGCTTGATGTGTGCTTTGGCCCATGTTATTTCAGTAGACTTAAAAAAATCTTTCCCCATCCAATATCTCATATAACTCTCGAGGAAACCATGCGGGGCTGATAATATTCTCGTTCTAGAGATGAGAAAATATAGTCATCAAGAGGTGAAGTGAGTTGCTTAATTGAACATGGAGATAGAGCCAGAGCTAGGATTAGAACTTATGTCTCCTGATTCCATGAAATTGTTCTTTTCTAAACTCACGCTTCACTTGATAGCTATCCTTTGGTTTTTATGTTCGATGGTTATTTGCTATTTTATGACCTTGAATGTCATCAGTGTTTGCAAGGAACAGAAATTCCTTAACTTTAGTTATGGAAAGTTTTTAAATGTTAGAAGGGCAATCTTCTTTTGATTGGTAGTTTTAAAGGACGTACAGTTTAAAAACATTGGGACTGAAACCAGAAAGTCCAGAGCCAAGACTAATTTCTTCCGTCTCTTGTGGACCACTTGGGCCCTGTCTCTGCACCTCTCTGCTCCATTCTCCTGCCTCCTCTGTTTACTCATGGCCTTTCTGCTGCCCTGGAATTTCAGCTTGATTTCGTTTTTGGTTTGCTATGGTACCGACGCTGGCCCTCATTCAAACATTACTCTTCAGTTCAAGAACTTATCATTATTTGACTAGAGTCTCTGTCTCAGTTCCAATTCTCAAGAGAGGAAATATCTGATTAGCTCATCTACACCTGTGGATTAGATACCCTTGGGTCAGTGCTGCCTCACTCCTACGTCATACCATCTGTTAGGAAATTGAGGGGGGGTTTCATGGCTGGAGGACCCCCTAACAGAGTCATTATACAAGAGCAGAGGTCAACAAATCTTTTCTATAGACTAGTTAGTAAACAATTTAGGCTTTGCAGGCCATATGGTCTGTGTTGCAACTATCCAACTTTGCTGTTATATGTTATAGGGCCTCAGTAGCCATAAATAGTATATAAATAAATGGATGTGGTTATGTTCCAATGAAATTGTATTTACATAAACAAGAATGGTATTTGACCCCTGGTCCATAGTTTGCTGACCCTTGTATCTGAGCATCCTAAAACCTTTTAACTCCTTAACTAAAAATAACTGAATCATAATTTTTCTCTCTTAATTATGTCCCTTGCAAAGGCTTGCAGAGCCCTTGGGACAGAGATGCCATTGTCTATTTTTGTATTCCTCATAGCACTGATAGCAAGGGATACACATTGTTTCCTAATAATTGTTTTGTAATGGATGTAAATGTTTGGATGAAGCATTTTGGACTTCCTGGAGGTTGGCCTAATGTGAATCCAACCAGTCTGTTTCATAAAGTTGGTCAAATCTTCTAATCAGAATGCATGCCTTAATTTTTCCCATAGAAGCCAAGTAAGAGGCATATTGGGTATTCTTCACTAAAAAATTTCTCATGATTTTCTTGATTCCACAGACCATAGAATTCTTTGTGATGGCTTTAGTCTTAAGTCCTTGGCCAGGGAGAGCCTAAATGGGGCAGCGTGGAGATCTGCTGGGGCAAGTTTTCTCGCTCTGGCTGAACATTTTAATCACCTGGGCAGCTTTTAAAGATCCGGATGCCCAGGATGAAGATTCTTTGAGCATGAGACCCAGGCATCATATCTTACTACATACTAGGGTCTTCTGGAAAGATCCTGCTGAGACCTAGAGATGACCCAGCTTCCTCCAAGTAGACATAACCAAGCAAAATTAAAAGGAAGACAAAAACACCGTGAGGCAAACTAAAGTTGTGGAGGGGTTTAGTATTTTTCTGTAGCAGCTTTAACAGAAATCCTAGTGTCTGGTTTCAACTCTGTGGGTACTGAGAAGCATGGTATTTAATTTGCTGGTGAAGATCACATCAGAGATGTGATGATCTTAGTGCCAACAGATAGATTCCTGATCATGGTAGAGGCAGCAGCTCCCTGGTGGATAAATCCTATATTGTTCTGAGAGTCATTCTTGAAAGCTCAGCTCAATTATTCCAGTTTTTTTTTAATGTCACTTAATAATGAATAGTAAATTCCTTTATACCAAAACCAGCTTGAATGTATTCTGTTCTTTGCACTAAACCTGGAATAATCTAGAAATCAATATTAGACGTGATTGTAGGCAACAGACATTCAAGGATAGGAGTCTGGAGTGGGTCTCATGACTTGGCTGGGTTTGAAGGCCCTGAGAATCTGGTAATAGTTAGAGGGTGGGCAACTGGTAGACCATGGCAGGGAGAGACAAAAGATACTTAAGTTACGTAAATTCCAGGGTCACCTGGAATAAGGTGCCTTTTGGAATCATGATTCTCTCAGACTGAGTGGCTGTATACTGGGGTAGCAATACAAGGATCATGGGGAATGTGCTGGCTTCTTATAATTGCATTTGAAAAAAAAAAGAGCTTGGATTTTTAAGATCTCATTTCAAGTGAATCTCTTCTTGTATCTCTTGTTGTTTCAGAGTTGATATAGTCGAAGTTAGTTGCACAATCTGAGTGGGGCCTTGCTTAATTACAACACAGGTTGAGCTCATAGCCTCACCAGATCACATGTAAAAGTTGGCGCATTTGCAGAAAAGAGTAGAAACTTAAAATTGGGAATGAATGACCATGTTGGGAGGATTTAGATGATTCAGAGAACCCAGAACCCCCCAAGATTACTGAGCTTCTCTTACACCTAAAGCCTACATTTCCCAGCCTTCCTTATATCCTGAGCTCTGCAAATGTCCTAGCTTCCACCAAGCAGATAGACCCCCATGAAACTGGGAAGGAAGAGTAGACACAGGGAGGTAGATGCCTCCATTTTGTTAGTGCTGACATGGCACAGGCAGTGTGATCCTGGAACCAGCAGATGTGATGGCAGCTTCCTGATTCGTCAGCCTTCTTTCTGACATGGCAGAGCCTCCCTCAGAGGATGAGTTCTGCTGTGTGGTTATGAAAGTTGCTCTTAATATCTCGGTCTTGAGCTTGCCCTCCAGGAATTTCTGCCAGCCATCTAACAACACATAATAAATTCCTTTTTGCTCAAAGTGGCTAGAGTGAATTTTGTCCTCTGCAACTGATCCTAGATACAGAGGGGTCATAAATTAATTCATCTTTGGCTTTTCTAGCCATTGTAGAAATGGCCCATAACAACCACAAGAGGAAGGCATTAGGCTCTGCCTGAATCCCTCCAGCGACACGTTTCTTAGGCAACTTGTCCCATTTTGAACAAATTCCAATTATCAAAAAAAAATTTTCATAGTTGTCTGGAATCTATTTGTAACTTGAGCCATTGACTTAGTTTCCTGTTAGCACATTGGTTTGGTTTCCTGTTAGTTACTGGGACAAGAAAAGTCCTGTCCAAGCTGAAAACTCAAATTTCTCTACTTGCTCCCTCTGTAACATGGTTCCCAGTTTCCTTAACACTATCTGTAACTAGTGGAGAAAGAGAGAGCAGAGGAGAGGAGAGGACATAAGAGAAGAGGAGACGGGAGTTAGTCTTGATGGGGACTGTTGAAAGTGTCTGAATGTGGCAGAGTGTGCTAGTATAAATCTTTATGTAGAAAAGAAAAGCAAACAGAGGATTGGATGAAAAATAAAAGGGGGGTATATGTGGTTAAAAACCTTCCTATTTAATGAGTCCTGGTGCCAGCTCATGTTTATTTTGTCAGCCTCACTGGAATACATTTTCACAATAATTTTTCCTTCATCTATTAATCCAACTTTCTGTTGGTAAATTAATGATACTTGGGTCATCCACGTGATAGCATGAGTTTTATTATTTTACCCAAAAGATAGTTACTCATATTGAAAAAGAGAGGAAAGGGGAATAGAAGTTAAAAACAAATCTAAAATGAGAGAATTAAATAACATTCCTCTGCTATTTTTATTTCTCAAAGTACTTATCACTATCAAGAAAAGTTTTTTTTATGCTTGTTGTCTGTCTTCCTTCACCAGAATGTGAACTCTGAAAGGGTAAGGAGTTTGTCTGTTTTCATCTTTGGTGTATCCTTGAAGCTTGGTCCAGGGCATCAAACAGAGTAGATTCTCAAAAAGTATATATACTAATTTAATGAATGAATGAATGTGTGTAGACACAATGACAGAAAGAAAAGGGGGAGGAGCAGGAGGGAGACTGTGATAGTTTCCTATTGCTGCATAATAAATGATCACTAACTTAGTCACTTAAAACAACACACATTTATTATCTCACAGTTTCCATGGGTTAGGAATCTGGGATGCAACACTTGACTGCATCCTCTGCTCATGGTCTCACCAGACTGCAGTCAAAATGTTGATTGGGTTGCATTCTCATCCGGAGGCTCATCTGAGGAAGTATCCACTTCTGAGTTCACTCAAGTTGTTGGCAGAATTCATTTCCTTGCAGTATAACCGAGGACCCCAGTTTCTTACTGGTTATCAACTGAAGACTAACCTCAGGTTTTCAAGGCTGCCCTACAATCCACTGAACATGATTCTCCCATAGGCACTTCACAGCATGGCTCTTTGCTTCTTCAAGGCCAGCAGGGAAAATCTCTCTCCAGTCTGCTAAAACAGTGTTACATAAAGTAATCTTGTCATGGGAATGACATCACATTTGTCACATTCTGTTGGTTAGAAGCAAGTCACAGGCTCTGCCCATTCAAGGGGAGGGAATTATACAAGGGTGTGACTCAGTGGGGATCACCTTAGGGTGTCCATCACAAGAGTCCAGGGAGAAATAGAAATGGTCAAGGACGGAGAGATTTGGTTTTTGTTTTTCAAATACTTCTCCTTATAAAATTCACCCTCCATCAGAATACCACGCAGCTCACAGATTCAGCCTAGGAAACCCCCAGGCTTATATATTTTAGAAACTTTCAGGGTCTGGAATTTTTGGCTTGGTTGATAATTCAACCATTTGGAGTCCTTCTCTGGATTTTAATTTCTCTCTGGTGAAGAGATAGCTTCAAGATAGGGAGATTTAGACTGGATCTGGGTCCCTGGATACTTAAGAAGTGGAAGTGTTTTTGTTAACAAGATGAGTAAAATTCCAAGCTGAAAATTTAGAGCACCAAGCAGGGACAAATGTCTATCGGTGATTTCACAGGAGGTGTATGGTTGCGGGACTGGAAGTTTCCCTCAGAGTGGCTTCATTTAGTGACCAATGAGTCTGGACTGGTCAGGTAGGTAAATTAATGCAGCTCTGCAAAAAGACATCTCTAAATACTGTGAATTATATTCTCACCACTTGTCTCTTCCACGTAGTTGAGTAATTGAAATGTTGGTCCTTAGCCTGGCCAGATGGGAGAGGGGCTTGACCGCAAAGCCTGGGGGTATATAGCTAAGAGGGTAGATTATAAATATCTGAAGATCACAAGAAAAATGAAAGAATAGATTGACTACGTTTGCATCAGAGGACATAACATATTCAGTTGAATCAATGCCACCATCAATGGTAAGGTGCACCATTATTTTAAGTGCCACTAAGGAAGAAAAAGCAAAACATTGGCAATTAAACAAGGAAGCCATTGATTGTAAGATGCATCACTATTTCAGAGCTATCAGTATGTGCAAAAAATGTGTGTCTTAGAATTGATGAATATGGTAGGCTTCCCAGGAGCAAATGTACCTCAGAACCCCTGATTCTCAGCAGAGCTGGGGTACAGAAGACCTGTGAATGTGACACTGACTATTCTGCCATCACCAGGAAGATAAAACATTAGACTTGGAAATGTCCTTAGAAGTCATCTAACCCAGTCTCCCTCCTAGGGAAGGAAAAGCTAATGCCCCTCTTTCTAAGAGGTGGTTTTCCACTCTCTGCTTAAATATTTTGAGCGTTGAGGAACTCACTATCTCACACAGCATCTTGTTGCATTTTTGGGTGTAATTTATCAGGTAATGGGATCCCAATTTAAACCTCACCATGCTTGCCTAGATTTGACTATGTGTGAGAGAATCTAGATGACTAATAGGATGGGTGTCACCTATGAAATGAGAACATGTGGATCCTATAGAGAAAGCTCATCCTGAAGGAAGAGGAAGTTAGGCTGACAAGGTGTCCCAATGACAGTGCCTCAGTTTGTTCATTCTTTCTTTCACTTAATGAGAATGCCTACAATGTGCCAAGATCTAAATCAATGACAGACACAAATTCCTAGTTTCCACTCAGCTCACAGCTCTTCTACCTCTAGTCTGAAAAATACAGGAGAAGAACTCTGATTGGACATGTTTGGCTTGGGAACCTGGTGGTCCAATCAACCACCCTCAGGGTTACTGTGATGTAGCACAGACAGGTCAATCCTGTGGGACCTTGACACAGGACGTGATTTGGGTGCCACTGGGTACAGCATTGGTGGGTGTCAGCTGGAGATGACGATGTGTCATGGCACATTGCTTTACCTTTGACCTCAAAGAATCAGATTGAGAGCGAGAACAGAGGAGGTGAAAATGATACCACCTGGATCAGAGGAGGCTGTATTAATCACACAAGGAGAGACCCCTTGATGGACTGCCTGAAACAGTTGGTGACTGTTGTAGCGGGATGGGACCTTGAGGTTTCCATCATAGAAAACTGAGGGACGGAGCCAGTTACACATTCTTAGCCAGTACTAAGTAACCCTGCTTTGACCACAATCAAAGGAATCTGGAGAAAAAGGATTACATTTTTGCCAGCTGGACTCATAACTTATACCATTATAGTGAATCTTAATTGTCATTAATAAAATATTAACATTTTCCTAAAACTTTAATAACACATTAATAAAATGCTAGTGTATTTTGTTTATTCATACTTGATTGTGCATAATCTCATTCTTCTTTTATATAATTAACGTGTCCAATATTTAAACTCTTAAGAGAGCTATTCATAGATGTCTATGTCTAAATTCAATTTAGTAAGTAGACTTTGAATAGTCGGTGTCAGTGACTTGTTGATGGTCATGGGAAAAGCTAAATGAAAAGGAAATTATTTTATTTTGAATATAAGATGCATATTTGCTTTCTATCCTGGGGAAGTCAGAGATATGAATAGGATGAGAACAATATCTGAGTTCATTGCAGTGCTCACGTTCGTAACATACTTTCTAAGTTACGCTCTTCCAGGTTGATTTACGTATGTTGCTTATTGGCATCCCACAATTTTATCAGCCTTAAAACATTTCACTCTTCTCATTTCTGATTGTTCTCCTCTTCCTTTATCATTCTCTGTCTTGATAATGTTACATTTCATTTTGTAGGAGTAGTCTATTTTATTTTTTCTGCATTGTTATACTAATATTTCTTTTCTGGGTTCTTAGAATTCTTATACACAGTTGAGCCCCTTTTTAAAAATTTCTTAAAATTTATACCTTTATTAAATAAAAAGAAAGCTCAAAAGCGCACAAATATCTTTGCCCAAGGAGATAAAGACACAGAAAATCATATTTTAATTTGAGCTTTAATTTATGATGTTTTAGACATTCAAAATACATGCATAGTAATATAATCAGTGCCAGGATACCTGACTCCCAGCTTAAGTGAAACATAACACAATTGAAGTGCCTGTGTATCTTTTCTCAAATGCATTCCCTATGCTTCCAGCTTCACGAAAGCATCATCCTGAATTTGTTGCTTATTATTCCCATGCATCTCTTTTTGCTTTAATTTACATATTTAAGTTGCCTTGAATAATATGTATATTTTTCTGCATATTTTAAAATTTTATATAAATTGTATCATTTTGCATGAATTGTTTGGCAACTTGCTTTTTTCAGTCAAAAATATATATTTATGATTTTTATCCATGTTGATATATATATGTATATACAATTACAGTTCATTTTAACAGTATGTTATTCCAAAATACCCCAATTTATTATCTTTCTCCTGATGATGGGCATTTAGATTATTTTCAATATTTTTGTCTTTTTACACATTATTATAGCAAATGCAATAAAGTTGCTTATGCATGTTTCTTTGTGCCGTGAGGGAGAGTTTCTGGAAGGAAACTGTTTGGACTGAATTGTGTCTGCCCCAAATTCATATGTTGAAATCCTAGCCCCTAGTACCTCAGATTGTGACTGTATTAGGAGACAGGGGGTTTAAAGAAGTAGCTACGTTGCAACGAGGCTGTTAGCATGGGGACTAATTCCATCTTATCGGTGTCATGACAAGAAGAGGAAATTAGGACACACAGAGAGACATCAGGGGTGTGTGCACTGTGGGAACACCATGAGAAGCGGTAACAAGAGGGTGGCCGTCTGCAAACCAAGAAGTCTCAGAAGGACCCTGCCTACACCTTGATTTTGGACTTCCAGCTTCCAGAACTGGGAGAAAATAAATTTCTGTGGTTGCAGTCACCCAGTCTGTGGTATTTTGCTATGGCAGCCGGGGGCAGACCAAGGCATCCTCTCAGGAGACGTCTGTAGCCTCAGCTTCACATGCTCAAGCCGCACCACTCACCGAAATGGTTGAAGCAAGCCAGACTCCCACCACCGGACCTCTTCTCCCTTCACTTCCTCACAACACCAGAGCAGGGTTGACATGATATCTCATTATGATTTTATTTTATTTTATTTTATCTTTTTAAAGATTTTATTTTTTATTTTTCCTTCTCCTCCCCAAGCCCCCTGGTGCACAGTTGTATATTTTTAGTTCTCGGCCCTTCTAGTTGTGGCACATGGGACGCCGCCTCAGCATGGCCTGAAGAGTGGTGCCATGTCTGCGCCCAGGATTCGAACCAGCAAAACCCTGGGCCACCCAAGCAGAGCGCGTGAACTTAACCACTTGGCCACGGGGCCAGCCCCCCATTATGGTTTTAATTTATGAGGTTAAACATCTTTTCTTATGCTTATTAACCATTTATGCTTTCTATATTTCTGTAGATGGCTCCTACATATATTTTTGCCCGTTTTTATGTTGAATTGACTTTTCCAACAATTGTTGGATGTCGTGTTCTATTAATAGCATGAGTTCACATTTTTAATTTTGCTGCCTCAAAATTTTTTATATTCTTAGTGATTTGTTTGTTTGCTTTATTTTTCAGTGACTGAGAGAGGTATGTTAAAATTCCGTATCTCAATAGTGGATTTGTTGGGTTTTCCTTGTGTTTAAATATTGCTTTACAAATTTTGAAGCTATTATCAGAGACATATAAACTTGGAATTGTTGTATTCTTCTGGTGAATTAAATCTTTAAAGACCTTTTTTGTATGTCTCGCAATGCTATTTGCCTTACTGTGTGTTTTGTTTGATATTAATATTGCTATATTTGCTTTCTCTGGTTTTGATTTCCTACTATGATTTTTCTATTTCTGTGCTTTCAACTCTTTTGAGTACTGATGCTTTTAGGCATTTGTGAATAACATTCAGCTGGATTTTTTAAATTAAATCTGAAAATTTTTGTCTTTCAACTTCAGAATTTAGTTCAGTTATATTTATCATAAATATTGATATATCTGGATTCAATTTGCTAATCTTACTTTTTGCTTTTTAGTTGTCACACTTTTTCTCTTTTCTTTCACATTAGGTTTCTTCCTTATCCACTTATTTTTTTCCTTTAGTTGTGTCCAAGTTCTTCTCTCAATGTCGTTACCCTGTACTTTTCTCTCTCCTTCATGAGCTACCTTAACAAGGCTTTGGGGTGGCAACAAGTCTATATTCTTAATTACCTCTATAATCTGCCTCCTTCCTCCTACTCCCCTCCTTGTCTCTGAGTTCAGGCCCTCACATCTTATGCATCAATTATTGCAATATTCTCTCTTTCTCTTCAACTCCACCCTCAACTCTTTCCCAGTGTATTCTCTAAAATGCGACATTTGCTTACAACTCTTCAATGGCTTCCACTTACTGTTGGATAAAGCCTGATCTTCTTCCAATGGCATGCAAGGGCCATCATGCTCACAGGTAACTGCCTCTCTTGCAGCTCCCTCTCGTATGGCCACCTGCTCTGGCTGCACAACCATTCTGGCAGTCCTGGAGTCTGCCCTTCTTGAGAGATCTCCATGCAACTGCACGTGCCGCTCCTCTGTGCAATGTTGAGTCCTCGCTAGTGTACCACTTGTACACTTGTCAATTTCCACTCACCTTTCATGCCTTAGTTCAGAGTCACCCTCTCTATGAAACTTTTAAGGACCCTTTGAGCCCAGAAAGATTAGCTGCATCTTTCTCTCTGTTTTGACAGCTCCCAGTGCATTTGTCTGTTACTAGTTATGGATCTGATCACATTTGTTTGGTAAATGCATGTTTAAGGGTCTTTCTTTTCTAGACTGTAAACTTCTTAATGACAAGGAGCATGTCTTTATTTCTATTTCCAGGGTCTAGCACAGTACTTGACCCAATTTGGATTTGTTGAATAAATAAATAAAATAATAATATAATGTTACTATAAAGAAAACAGATTTGTTTTATAAATCACAAATAACATCATTCTCACTTCTGATACTTGTATGCTTTCTTTCTGTTTCAATAAGAGTGAGTTGCCTTCCCAGCTACATTGTGAGTTTTATGTGGGCAGAGGCCATGGTTAATACGTGGTTGGTACCACTTTGGTCCTCAGCACCATGTTAAGTATATAAAAAAAATCCCAGAAAATATTGTTTGATTGATGAGAGACTAAATGTAGCACACATTCTGATCATTCATATTTTACCTGTACAATGTATCTTTTTGTTAAAGTAAGGGTATGACAATGAGTCATAATAATGTACTAGTTACTTGAATAAGGTGACACACGTAAAAAGATTCAGATGCCTAGGGACAAACTCACTCCCCCTTCAGTGGAGCCGATGCCACATGGCCACCAGGTGCTGTAGTCACTCCTTGGCTTTGTCTGGCAACCCAGGCTCCTGGAGAGGCCCATTCTGCCAATCCCAGGGGGCCCTGAAACTTCCTTCTGTTTTACTCACTAATTTTAACCTTTTTTTCCCTTCTCAGAAGCAGAAGAGCTACGAAAACCATGTATCTTCACTCTCAATTTGCCCACAATCTAATGAGAACGCTTTGGTTTTTCTTTTTCTCTTCAGGAGAGACTTTCCTTCTTCTTCCCAATCATATAAAAATGACTTAGGATGAAATCCTTTAATAGCCAAAAGTTTATGAGCCTAATGTCTCTCAACAGTTAAAAATAGTGCTTTAGACCAGTGCCTCTCCAAGCGTGGTCCCCGGAGCATCAGCATCAGCCTCACCCAGGACCTTGTTAGAGATGCACGTTCTTGGGCCTCTCTCAGACCCACTGACTCAGAGACTCTAGGGGTGCAGAAGTCTGAGTAACAAGCTCTCCAGGGGATTCTAACACATGCCAGAGTTGGAGAACCACTGCTTTAAACCTGTGGCTAAAGATCTAAAAGGAATAAATACCTCCCTCCCCCATTTTTTCCTCATGATTATTTTAAAGACATTTAAACAGCACAGACCTGTTTTTAAGCAGATGTACAACAGTGTTAGAGAAAGGCTGATCAGGTCACCTAGTAGCCAGAAAGGCAGAGTAGAATAGTTAGGAAAAGAGCTCTGAAACCAGAAGTCGGCCTGCGTTCACCTCCTGCTTCCATCATTTACTCCTTAACTGACCTTGAACACGTTACTCATCTTCTGCGTGGCATCTGTCAGGTGGAGATATGGTAGCATCTGCATTATAGGGCGGGTTGTTGCAAAGAATGAATGAGTTCATATTGATAAGTGCTTGGAATAGTGTCTGGCAGAGAATGAGTGCTCTGTAAGTGATTGTTAAAATAAATGAACTCGAAGCTGAACGTCTCATGATTTGAGACAGGCCCCTGTGAGAGCCACACAGTATAGGCAGGTGGAACAAGTCACACTCCTGGCTAAGCAGCCTTTACTACTGTCTGCTGGTGGCCACTGCCTATGTATCAGACAAGAGCTGTTCTTCCAGATGCTGAGGGGAGAACCGGGCTGCTGATGACTGCAGAGTACAGTAAATCTGTATATATTTAAGCAAGATGGACACTTGCGCTGCTCCGACTGTTGGAGGAGAAGGCAATAAGAAATGCAATTATGCTTTACCAGAATGTGGTAGGTGTCCAAGATTCCTGGGCCATAATTTGGCCAAATTTTAGGTTCTAGAGCTTTTGTACATACCATTTTCTAAAAAAAACCCAGAAATCCATTCAACATGATCTAGGCACTAACATCCACTCCTGTTGGTTGTTGGTATCTTCTCCAACACTTGGCAAATACAATGCATTTTAACCCAGCTTTCAGCTTTCTCTAATCTTGCTTCATCAATCCTTCTCTGCTCAGGCATGTCTGCCTTCATTTGGCAGACAAGGCAGGTTTTTCATTTCCCCCATGTAAATGACTTGTTTATTACAGTAGGGGTCCCTGGTCTTTGGGAACAGTTTACAGATATCCTCCAATAGAGCTCAGAAAGGGCTTCATGAATAATAATGCCTAAGTAAACCCGAGATGAGTTTGGACGTTGCCTCTTTGAAATTCATACATCATCCTAAGTGCTGTCATTTAAACAGAAAATGTAGAAGCCTTCCTGTGAAGGCTGAGTCTGAAATATGCTTTCTTTACAAAACATCATTTCAGCACAAAACAAACAAACAGCAGAAAGCAAGGGTGGAAGTAGGTGATTCCTGGTATGTGTTTTACTTGAGCATAAAATTTGTTTTTCTGATTGTACTGAGACTTTTCACAGTCCCTGGTTTTAACTTTTTAATTTGCATTTCTCTTTCTATAAAATGTTCCTCAACTTCCTTACTTCTAGATTACGAATGTACAGTAAAAGGCACAAAACTGAGGATGAGAAATTGGCTGTCCAAAGTAAGTTAACTCTCGATTCTATTTGTCTTGGGAAACAAAAGAGACTTGTTGATGCATTTGTAGCTGGACTCCAGCTTCTGTCTAGACTACAGGTCCTCAAAGTTGGCTGTACATTGTAGTCACTTGGAGACTGTTGAAAATACTGGTGCCTGCGGTCCATCCAAGCTCTTCTGGTCCGGGTGAGCCCTGGACATTGTGATTTTTCAAAGATGCCCAGGTGATTCTAACATGCAGGAAAGTTTGAGAACCACTGGTTCTTGTGTCAACTACATGGATCTGGAGATGGCCAGCCATTCATGGAGAATGAATCAGATGCTCCAGCCAAAGTCCACTTGGAGGTGGTGATGAGTGACCTCTTAGAAGAGAGCCCATCCTAAGGGAGGAAGGAGGCAGGCACAGCCAGGTATGAGGCTGGGAGTTCTCCTTCTAAGTATATTCAATTCACTCTGTTCTCTGCCTAGAGTCATGGTTGCAAATCTTAGACCTAGGGAGAGAGGGCTGTGAGCAGAAACGGAAAGTACTTTTCCAGTAAAAGCTCTGTAAAGCATTGGGTCCTAGTGGACCTCGGAACTGAGTGTGACATAATGACATAGTGGGAGGTGGGTTCCTCTGGTTTGTCACACGCTGTGGAGCAAATCAGGCCTCCCAAAGGCTGGAGGGCAGCAGTGTAAGTGGTGCAACGAGTCATAGTGACCTCTGGAGCAGACTGCAGAGCCCTGTGCAATCGTGCCCAGCAACAGCAGAGTGGTGTCACGTGAGGTCTACAGCGTGGGGTCTGCAGGGGCTGCTTCTGGCCGAAATGCTGGGGGGATGGCAGGTTTGTCAGAGTGCTGAGGTCATGTCCATTGGCAGGTAACAAGATAAAATTTTCTTGGACTTCAGGTGTGTGTCTACCAACAGGTGAAGCCTGGGGACTCAGGGCATAGTTTATCTGTATAAGTAACAATGTAAGCATCTGACTATATGTTTATATATAGAAAATCAGAATGCTACCTTTCTTACTCTATTGGTTTAGCTCCCCTGAAGAATGGTTGGACTTTAATGATATGCCCTTTGTCTGAGTTGGGGAAATAGCTACATAAGAAGCTTTTGGCTATTACTATGGCATTACTGTTAAAGGAATTGTTCACTGAATCATTCAATGGGCCCTCATTTGGCCCCATGTGATAAATTCCTTTTGGAATTCAAGAGTGAATCTATCTTGAATAATTGGTATGCCTCCATTTATGAGATAATAAGAACTGTGCAACCCTTTACATTCCTTGCCCTCTTCTCCTCCTCAGACATCAAGAATCTCAAAACCAAATACAACGCTCACTTGCAATAACCTCTGGTGTTAACGACCTTGAGTCCTTCTTCTTCTTATGGCTTTGCTGTGGTTTAGTAAATTTTTCTACAAGTGTCTTTTATTTTAAACCACTGTAAAATATTTTTTAAAAGAAGCAAAGGGGACACCAGCCCAGTGGCATAGTGGTTAAGTTCAGCGTGCTCTGCTTTGGCAGCCTGGGTTTGCAGGTTTGGATCCTGGGCGTGGACCTATGCCACTTGTCAGCCATGCTGTGGCAGCGACCCACATACAAAATAGAGGGAGATTGGCACAGATGTGAGCTCAGGGCTAATCTTTCTCAAGAAAAAAAGGGGAAGATTGGCAAATCTTCCTCAGCAAAACCAAAAAAGAAAAGAAAAGAAAGAAAAGAAACAAGCAAAGGGAAAACATAAAAATTTAAATTAAATAAAATCTTCTTACTTTTTCTTTACAGCTGTATTGTGGTATAATATACACAATAGACTGCACATGTTTAAGTGTAACATTTGATAAGTTTTGACATAATGTATACCCCTGAAACAATGAAACCATCACCACGATTTAGATAGTGAAGACATCCATCAGCCCCCAAAAGTTTCCTCATGTCCCTTTGAAATCCTTTCCTCTTACCCTTCTCCAAACTCTCCTTGTCCCTAAGTAACTGCTGATTTGTTTTCTGTTACTACAGATGAGTTTACTTTTTCTTGACTCTTATACAAATTGAATTATATAGTATCTTCCCTTTTTTGTTTGACTTTCTTCACACAGCATAGTTATTTTGTGATTCATCCGTCCAGTTACACATAATAATAGTTTATTTTTATTGCTGAGTAGTATTCCATTGAATACACACATCAAATTGTTTATCTATTCAGCTGTTGATGGCTGTTTGGGCTGATTCCAAGTTTTAGCTATTATAAATGAGCTGCAATGAATATTTATGAACCAGTCTTTGTGTGGACATACACTTTCATTCATCTCATGCAAATACCTGGGGGTGGAACAGCTGGGTTGTATGGTAAGTGCACATTTAGCTTTTTAAGAAACTGCTAAAGTGTTTTGCGAAGTGGTTGCACCATTTTATATTCCTATCAGCAGTGTATGAGAGTTCTAGTTGCTCCACATCATCCCTAACACCTGATATGATCAGTCTTTTAAATTTTAGCCATTCTAGTAGCTGTGAAGCAGTTTCTTATTTTAGTTTTGGTTTGTATTTCCCTAATGACTAATAATGTTGAATATCTTTATGTATTTATTTGCAGTTCATATTTCTTTGGTGTGATAGCTGCACAAATCTTTCGCCAACCTTTTGAAAAACTGAGTTGTTTGTTTTCTTATTATTGTGTTTTGAGGGTTCTTTATATATTCTTGGATATAAGTCTTTTCTTAGAGACATGATTTGAAAACACTTTCTCATAGTCTGTTGCTTGCCTTTTCATAGAATCTAATTCTTGAGTTTACCATTTAAGCCACTCTAGGGCAGTTCAGGCACGTGAAATTGAGAAGGGATGTTCTGAGTTATGACTCTCAGACTCTGCAACATTCTCAGGCTTTATCCCACCCTACAGCTGTATTCACTGAATGTCCTGGGCTAGTAAAACTGGCCCCAAACTAGTCTTCCTCTCATAAGCCTCACTTTGCCTCCAGCCTCTGCCCGCCACACGGCCATTTTTGAGATTCCCCTAGTCATTGAACGGTTCTCCACCTGCTAAAATAGCAGTTGTTAGTCTTTGATCTCCTTGACATACAAGAGATCGGAAGTACCTTGTCGCTTTGTCCAGAGACTAAAATCTGGCTCTGCTGGGGTTGAGGAGAGGGTGAACCCAACAGTCTATTTCCTGTATTTAGGTTGAATCAAATGAAATGACTGCATTTTGTTGGTCGAACAGAGTCAAATATAGGTGTATTTGTTTCCTGGGGCTGTCATAGCAACTTACCACAAATTGGGGGGTTTAAACAACAGAAATGCATTGTCTCACAGTTCTCGTGGCTAGAAGTCCAAGAGCAAGGTGCCAGCATGGTTGATTCCTTCTGAGGGCTGTGAGAGACAGAGTCTGTTCCAGGTCTTTCATCTACCTTCTAGTGGTTTCTGGCCAATCTTTGGCATTCCTTGCCTTTTAGTTGCATCCCGCCCAATCTCTGCCTTTATCTTCACCTGGCGTTCTCCCCATGTGTGTGTGTGTGTGTGTGTGTGTGACTGTGTCGAGATTTCCCCTTTTTATAAGGAAACCAGTCATTGACTTAGGGCCCATCCTAATGACCTCATCTTATCTAATTACACCTGCAATGACCCTACTTCTAAATAAGGTCACATTTTGACAAACTGGGAGTTAGGACTTTAACATGTGAATTTGAGGGTGACGTAGTTCAATCCATAACAATAGGCCATTGCATATAGTTCAACCTAACAAAAACTTTCAATCTACCTGCTTTTAGCTCCTGACTTCTTTACACCTTCTGCTTTGGATTGGTTCCTCCAATTCCTAACCTTTTCCAGGGTACCTTGGGGTCAAATTGACTGTGTCTCATTCGTTTCCTCATCCCTCCATGCCACAGGGACTTAGAGTTGACTTTTCCCTTCTGGCTCTGCTATGCCATTTGTCATTCATCCATCTGTCTGCTGTCTGTCTTCACACATAGTGGTCCATGATTAGAGTTACCACCTAGGTCATCCAAGAGCTTTTACATCTATTTCTTTTCTATATCGTGTTGAAGGATCATTTCTGAGAATGTAGAATGTCTACTTTGCCATTTAGAAACTTAGAATATCTATTTTTACTTCTTGTAATCAAAATCCAGTGGATAGTGCCCTCGGCCTTTCTTAACTACTGGAAGTCCAGGATTTTTACAAGATTTTCTCCTCTGGGCAATTTGGAGGCTCTTTAAGGAAGGCTTAGTCTGCTTTACATGCTGGTGATAGCTTGCAGCTTTGGGGAGCCATGCTTCTCTGCTCCTCCCTAGGCCCCCTCACTCACCGACCACAGCTTCTTTTCTCTGAACTAGCTCCCTTCTGGTTGCCTTCTTTGTCTCAATTGCTTTACCAAAAGGTCAGCACATACTCTTCCCTTAATTCTCCTCAGTAAAAGTGGTAATCTGGATGAAAACTTTAAAGTACAGTGAAAATAGGTATGTACTTGGAGTAAATAATAAAGGCTGTTCACAGAGCCCAACATCCCAGAACAATGCCAGGGCACTTATTCTGTATTTTCCTAACTGTGAGATGGGAGGTGAGGAAGACAGTGGGCAAAGGAGGGAGAGACAGGCCTGGGACTTGAAGAAGGAGATCGCGGTAGATAGAGGAGGAAGGGGCACGCCTGGCCCTTGTGGACTTGGTCCAAGCAGAGTGGACTCTGAAATTATTTGGTAAGTAGTAGTTCTTCTCTAAATGCTTAGCTAAATTTTATGTATCTTCAAATTTGTATGTATGTTTTTAATTATCTACTTTCTGGGAGTTGTGGAAGTATTCATCTTAAATAATTGGTAGGCTTCCATTTATGAGATAACAAGAACTTTTCAATCTTTAAGAACAAGATTGTTCCTATCATCTTACCTACTTGTAATCTAATTTTGGGACAGGTGGTGGTGATGAGGGTGGAGACAAAGGGACGATTTGGTGGGGAGACTTATGCATGAAATAGCCAGTCTCCAAGTTCCAGATGGGAACACTAAGTAACAACACGAGGGGGCCTCTTATAACATCCCATCCTAGGGTCTGGGAGGTGAAGAGCAGACCAGATGGACGGGAGCAACTTTTTAGTCCCATCTCAATGTGCATTTGAGGAGGTGTCCCAGAATCACATAGATGTCCATATAAAGAGAATTGGGTACACAGCCAAGGGTCACATTCTTAGGTGATGTGCAATCCTCTCAGTTATCCTTGTCCTCAGCAACCATCTGTACTCATAAATTTCTCCCCTGCTAGTACTGCCACAAGGTTTGAAAATTCCACTTGATTCACTGCTCTGGGTTCTACTGAAGGCTATTAAAAATGCCACTGTTTCTGAAAGGATGCAGAACAGGAGAGAACTCAGAAGACAAATGCAGTTGGGGGATTACACTTGGAGTGCAAGAAAAAGAACCCATGTTACTCCATGTTAACCCAGTGCCTGTGTTAGCAAGAAATCTACTATTAATAAGGGCAAGAATGCCACCGCCATAAGGTCTCAGAATAATTAGAATAATTTCATTCCTTGATGTCTGGAAAATGGCAATGCGACCTGGTGTTCAGTCCATTGTTACCCTCAATTTTTGTTTCCTACCTGGTGCTCCTATCGAACCTGGCTCTCCTCCTTCTGCCAGCTTGCAGAATCCCACAGTATTTGCAGCCTCATTAGATGTTTGACCAATATCCACTCCCGCTTCTTACTTGCAAGAGTGGCCCTGATTTTTTGGGATGACCACGTACCCAGCTTTAGGTGAGCCCATTTCTCCATGTTCTGTCTAGGTCGTATGGCCTAGTTCTGATGTAAAGGAAGATGCTGTGGGAGGTTTTGGAAAAGTTTTGTTTTATTGTTAAAAAGAGCAGATGGAGCTGGTATCATTTTCCCTCTTGCTCTTGCCTTGAGTGTGGCCATGATACTTATAGAGTTCAGACAGCATTTCGTGGTCAGATGAACAATCTTCTTCTTCTTTTTTTTGTTTTGTTTTGTTTTTTTGGAGGAAGATTAGCCCTCAGCTAACTACTGCCAGTCCTCCTCTTTTTGCTGAGGAAGCCTGGCTCCGAGCCAACATCCATGCCCACCTTCCTCTAGTTTATACGTGGGGCGCCTACCACAGCATGGCTGCTAAGCAGCGCCATGTCCGCACCCGGGATCCGAACCAGCGAACCCCGGGCCGCGGAGAAGCGGAACGTGCGAACTTAACCGCTGCGCCACCGGGCCGGCCCCAGATGAACAATCTTCTTGCATTCATCTTTCAGCAAGGGGCAAGGGAAGACAGAATGACCACTTTGTTGAAGTCGAGTTGTTGTTTTTAAATGTTCCGTCCAGTGATGACCACGATTAATCAAGGTTTTGGGGGAGTGTGAAGATCTGGTGGGAAGTTCTCCTTTATTTAGAAAGGGAGTTTAGTGTCGAGGCAATAGAATTTGGATTCAGAACACTTGTGTTTGAGCTGTGACTCTAGGATTTACTAGCCGTGCTGGAGGCTTGGTTTCCTCATCTCTACAACACGAAAATAATGTTGCTGGGTGTCTAAATGAATTGTGGAGAAAAACAAGAGGGACAATTTTCATTAAAATAATTTGTCTATGGTAAGGCTTTACCTAGCCATTAATTGTTATGACAAAAAGAATTATTTTGCAGCTGTGGAAAACTGCAAAATGGAATAATAACAGCTAATACGTTCCGAGAGCTTACTTTGATAAGTTGCAATTCTTAGCCTGTTGACGCGTTATCTCCTGTAATCATCAGAACTACCCTGTGAGGTGGGTACTATTTAGGTTCCACTGTGGAGAGGAGGAAACTGAGGCATGGGTGTGAGGAAGGGGGTTAACCTTCTTAAAAAAGTCCCTGCTCTGCACAAGATCCAAATCATTTTTCATTTCCTCCCTGCACAGAACGCTCTCCCCAAATCTATTTTCTCACACTTCCTCTGATATCAGAAAGCATAATTTCTCTCTTCTTCATGTACAGTCTTCTTTTCACCAGGGCTCTGCATTCTTTCCCTTGGTATCTCTTTAAAACCCTCACTGTCCTGAATTCCCTCTTACTCTGTATTATCCCCACATTTCCGTATTTATAGGTTTAGTTTCTTACCCATTCGGAAATTCACAGGAGTCCATCAGAAACAGGGAAACTGCTTGATTTGCTTGTCTCTTTTATCTACCTCTTATTTGTGTTCATTCCTTTTCCTGTCAAACCATACTAAAAGCCGAGTCTATAACTAGACTCAACTAGCATTTCTCTTTAACTCCTGCAGTCTGGCTTCCAATCTCTGCTGCCCAAACACAGTATGGAAGCAAATCTCCCTGGCAGTCTCCCTGAACGTCCCTCTCTGTGAGACTAGCAACGTGTTTTATCTCCATCTCCTCCCCTCCCCTCCCTGTATCAGACTTCGGACGGTGCCCATCAGTCCCGCTGCAGTCACACAGTGCTGGGCTCTTTCTATCTCACCTGTCCTTTTTTGGTTTGATCCAATTGCCTTCCTTCCCACCCGAATAACCATTTATCTCATTCTGTTTTACTTTAGTTTGAGAAATTGTCACTGCTTGAAACCATATAATATATTCATTTCTCTTTTCTGTCTGACATCTGTTGGCTTCTTTCTTCAGCTTGTCTGTCTCTATGGCCATTGTTTGCTTCCAGAAGAGGCACACTGGTGGGACAGAACGAAAAATAAGCCAGCTGCTTCTAAGTTTCTATCTGGAAACGAAATATCACTTGGACTAAATTCTTTTGGACTTTGAAGAATCACTGGGGCCTTCTTTGCATGTTCTCCCCTCACTACTAGTTGTTCTGGGAGTGACAGAGAGAACACAGAGAGAGTGGCAGGAGAAATAGACAGACAAGATGGGAATTCATGAAGGTGCCAATAGTGAAGTCTCCTTTCTTACTGAGACTAAGTCAGGCCAAAGCAGGTGGAGGAAGATTTAAATTGTAAAAACGTTGAATTTTTGATATCAGTGTGGACTGGAGTCAGGAAGCTGTTGCAATAGTGCAGGTGGACCACGGGAGGTGAGCAATCAGGGTGAGGACTAGACTTTGGCTACAGAGGAAATAAGAGCTGGTTGATTCTGGATGTATTTAGAGGGCAGAACAAATGAAATTTATGGTTAGACTGGAGATGGGCTTTAAGGGAGAGAGAGGAATCAAGGATTACCCTCAGTTTGGGGCCTGAGCAACTTGGCAAATGTTGGTGTTATTTACTAACAGTGGGGAGAGGATTTGGGGTAAATCAAAGCTTGATTTTGGATGTGATGTGTGAAATGTCTTTGCACAGGCTAGGGGAGATAGAAGAAACTGTCTTTTCTGGCTGAAGGGGTTCCCATATTCTCTAAATTTAAATGCTTTCTCCTGGTGTGAATTTTCTGATGTATAAAAAGTGCTATAAAATGGATGAAATGAGTGCCAGAATGGGTTGGTTGGCAAGTCTTTCCATATCCATCACATGCATAGGATTTTTTCTGTTCTAATTTCCTAATCGAAGATGGCAAATGATTTCACATTGCCTGCCAACCTAAAAAAATAGTCCTTATTAACAATTTCATGTGCAATGAGTGGAAAAGAAATAAGTCAATATGATCTACTATGAAATATTTAATACAAGTACTTTTCCATCACCGATTCTGATCAATATTGATGACATCATTTTAAATTGTTTCTACTATGTAAAACTATTCTTTTGTTTTGAGAGCAAAGTTATTTCTGATGATACAATTTGTAGTAGAGAAACGACATCAAGAAAAACTAGTTATTGAAAAAATAATCAAATAAAAATTATATTCCTTACAAGTCATGAAAAGTATTAAGTTATAATGTTGGAATGTTCAGATAGCACAACCTGAAGATAATACAGCAAGTACCTGTGTTGACGTCACTCTGCAACTGATTGGTAGCACCCTGGGTTAGTTCAAAATTTGGTCTTTAACTGTATTTCAGCTCAGCTGAAATTCATGAATGCATATAAAAGTTATTTAGGTCTTTACTTTGTAAAACTTGAAAAAATAGAGAAACTTAAAGCTTTAAAATTAAATTCACCATTTAAAAATGGTTAATCCATGAAATTGACAAACATTTATTTATTTTTTTTGAGGAAGATTAGCCCTGAGCTAACTACTGCCAGTCCTCCTCTTTTTGCTGAGGAAGACTGGCCCTGAGCTAACATCCGTCCCCATCTTCCTCTACTTTTACATGTGGGACGCCTACCACAGTGTGGCGTGCCAAGCCGTGCCATGTCCGCACCTGGGATCCGAACCGGCGAACCCGGGGCCGCGGAAGCGGAACGTGCCAAATTAACTGCTGCGCCACTGGGCCGGCCCCTAACAAACATTTATTAAACACCCACTGTGTCAAACCCTGAGATAAACACTGAGTACACACAGGTGATGGGAGCCAACCAGGCCCAGACTTCGCCGAGAGTACATGATTGTTTTGGGTTCAAATAAAAAAGATATGAAGCAAATCTCTATGATATAATTCGAGCTGCTTACAAATTTTAATAAAGAATTTGTTTCATATGTTTTCAATATTGGGAAGTAATTTCTTGTATTCACTTATAATTTTCTGGGTGATCAACCTGTGATTTAAAGTGTCTTTTTGCAGAAAATAATGTACAATGAATTGATTTAAAGCATATAACACATGAGTATTTATCTCTGTTTTACAAAATACTAGTCTGTGCTCTACAAGTATTTCAATCATGTATATCATCCCTTTCCTCTTTTTAACTACTAAATTTTAAAATTCAACTTGACAGTCTGTATAATTAAAAAAAAAAAATCGAATGAAGTTCATTTTAGTTTCTGTTAACAGAATTTTAGGGTGACGATAAAATCACTTAAGAAGTCAGTATTAAACAAAATATTCACAACTCTCAAGCTCAATATCAAATCACAGCATCCAAACCAAATGGAAAGTTTTTGAGTTGGGTTTTAAAAGTCATTTGTGTTGAAACAGTAGAGCAGCACACTTGATAGATTAGAGAGTTACATAGAATAAGCTTTCCAAACAAATTCTCAACATTCAGCTGTCTATTGAGTCATTAGGATTACGTGCACACGTGTCACACAACATGCTTCAGATGTCGTTATAGTCATAGACTTCTCATCATCTGATTCATTATACCACCTTTCCATACTCTTCATAGAAAAACTAAGACATTGCTAACTTCATTACAATAAAACTCAAGAGGAAATTCAAATTAATAACAAGCCTATCCTTTTTTAATTCATCTCCTTCTAAAAATTTAATTGGAATGTCAGATCAGATTATTAAAGTAAAATATTAATTTAAAAGTCTCTCCTGTGATAACATTAGCAAATGAACCGTAATGTATATCTGTGTATCTATGTCTATTATCTGTAGATATAGACAAGGTATGCATACACTCGCCCTTCCTACTTGAATATATAAGATATGTGTGCTTCCACATTCCTTAAGTCCATATGTTTTTACCCCTTTCAGGATGAATCTCTGATGATGAATAGGAATTTTATCCCCTTCGCATGTTCAGGGAATTATCTGGTGTAGCATAAACTTTTCTCTGGCCTTCAAGCTGCTATAACCTGGGCCATCTGCTTTGGTTCGAATGTACAACCAGTTCCTTAGAACCCAGAGGGTGAATCACTGACCTTGTCTGAGGGTGAAGACTAAGCCACACCTTGTGCAGGTGAAGTGACATCTTAGCTCAGGAATAAGAATATCTCACTTGGAGTCAGGAGCCCTCATTTGGATCCAATTCTGTTACTACCTCAATATGTGAAACCCAAGCTTCCCCAGACTTTACTGACTTCCAGTGTAAAATTAGATCATATCAGTGGTAAAATTTCACTGTCTCCTCATCTGCGTAATAAAGGACCTCATAATCCTAAAATGCATCCCTCCCTCAAGGGGGTCTCATACACATTGAGCAACGGTCAACTCGTGCTCTTCCTCTAGTTAGCCCCTTTGGTTGCTCCATGGATGCAGGTGGGACCCCTTGAACTTACTGGAATGGCATTTTCCGCCTTCGTTACTTGTACTCCATAGCCAGTACGTCTTGTTTGTTACATGGAATTCTCTGAACTCAACAGGGTTTTCATATCAGCAGGAATCGCTCATTGCAGATGCTTATGCTTAACACTGGATCGTGTCTCTGGCACAGCTAAACCAAATGTAATGCCAAGCTCCATTTTCCTTTACAGTTGTGGTTGAGGCCTGTATGGCTGCACCAGCCAGGAGGATCACTCATCACTGAGTGCCTGGCACCAAATAACGAAGTAAGAGACATTCTGAAATCTCTCTCAGGGGTTTTCAAAGAGAAGCCACCTGTATAATTTTTGTGTGTGATCCCAGCTCACAACAATTGTGGCCAGACTCTCTGTGCTAGAATCTAGCAGCTTGACTCACACTTTAGATAAAAAGAGTAGTTAAAGGTGATGTCAGTATGAGTCTCTTATTATTATTTTAATTCTAAGTAAGCCTCAGGCCAAGACTGAAGTTCTAATTACATCTAGGCCAAGACAGAATGACTGAGTTCGCCTCAGCCTCAGACAGCTCTCTGCCTGGTCCTTGCCTAAAATGCAACCAATTCTGGACGATAAGACTCAGGTGTGGGTTGGTTTGTGCATAGTGAGGCAAATATGGTCTGCCCATGTTCTGAGTTGAGGTTTTAGAGTCCAAGACTCTAGACTTAGGCAATGTCATGAAGGTCTCCTTGGGCACACCTATCACCAACCCTGGCCACTTACCTTGGCTGGGATTTTCCTTAAAGACAGTGATTGTCAATCCAGGCTGCATATAACCATCATCTGAGGAGTTAAAAAACGCCTGGGGGGCTGGCTCCATGGCATAGTGGTTAAGTTTGATGCACTCCACTTCTGCAGCCCAGGTTCGTGGGTTTGGATCCTGGGCGCAGACCTACACTTGTCAGCCATGCTGTGGTGGTGACCCACATATAAAGAGGAGGAAGATTTGTGCATATGTTAGCTCAGGGCTAATCTTCCTCAAGCCAAAAAAAAAAAAAAAAAAAAAAGGGAAGATTGGCAACAGATGTTAGCTCAGGACTAATCTTCCTCAGAAGAAAAAAATAAAACATTCCTGGGTCCCAGCCTTAAATATTTGGATTCAATTAGTCTGGGGTGAGGCTCTACATCCATGTTTTTATCAAGTGCCCAAGTAATTCTAATGTAATGCAGGGTTGAAAAGTAGCCCAGAGAGATGTACTATGAATGCTGATCACACATTAGAATTACCTGGGATGCTTTAAACGTCACCTCACCTGCAGGAATTCTCATTTAAAATTGATGTTGAGTGTGGCCTTTTTGTTTCTTTTTTAATGCCTGTGCTATGCTTTATTTATTTAATTTTTTGGAAGGGGTGTCTTCAGTGGTTTATAAAAGTTCCCCATTGATTGCATTATTGCGTTGTATCGCCAGTGTTGGGAACAGCTGCCCTAGAGTTGACGAACTTGGAGGAGGTTATGTCTACGAGTGTCAGGGGCCCTCACAGTTGTCTAGTTTGAATACATTCTTCTCCTTTTTATAACCCCATCAAATGACTGCCTTGTTAGCTAGATCCAAAGACAGGAAGGTGCTCTGGGTGCTGACTGATGTCTTGTCTTGAGTGCTTGGCAGGCATTGCCCCCCAACAGATCTGATTGGGCTGTGTTTAAGGCATCTTAGGTGCCTCCACACCACGGCAGGGGTTTAACTTCTTGGGATCATGGATTCAGGAGGTAAGTCCTACCCACTTCCATGTTCAGGGTTACCCCTTGTGTCTGGAGTTCACTAAATCACATACTCGATAGCCAGCCAAATGTTTTTCAAAACTAGACTCACCGAATGCCAGGGGTCTTCTAACCTCTGAGCTAGACCAAGGACTTCAGTTGTTGGGAAAACCTGTTCTCAAGGAGTTTGCCGTCTATTTCTGGGGGAATTCAAATTCCTTGTGTACATTGAAGTAGGTGGGGAAAGGGTCAAATGAAATGTTTGCTTTACCAAAGAAAACATCAGCATATTTTAGGTATTCACATCAAGGCTACAGCACTGCCGGATCCTTAAGAATGGAAATGGTATTCCAGGGATGAGCCAATAAATGGTCCCTCCCAGAGAACCTTTTGAATGATGTAGCAGGCAGTCTCTCTAGTCCCAGAGACTTAGGGGAACTCTTTCTTGGAATGGTATGAAAAAACAAGCAAACAAACAAAAGTAGCATATAAATTCCAGGTTCTTCCCAAAACTAAAAGTAATATTAAGATTCCTAATGAAGAGTGTGGATATGGTCAAAGCTGCCCTCCTGTAGCTCCTAACTTGACCAAAAGACACTAGCTTGGGGGTGATGAATTATTATCCTCTGCCTCAAGTACTAGCATTCTCTCCACCCCGATCCCAAGAGATGGCTTACATTTCTCTGCAGAGCTTCGTCACTCTCTTTTTCGGACCAGACAACTGCTTATTCAAAAAATCCACTTCTCAGGCGGCACCTACGACTTACGCCAAGTTATTTCCTTCCACTTTGGATATATTGCCTTCTTAAGAGATGTCCCTGTCTAGAGACAGAAGATGATCTATGCAGAAGATCTGGGCCCCAGGGGGTTTACTAGAAATTTAGTGAAGTTTTCATCTACAATCAGAATCTCAGAAGTTTCAAGAAGACTTAACCATGCTCTGATACCACCAATATGCGTGTGCAATTCTGCATCAGAAACGATTCAGCCTGGAGGCCAATTGGGCCAGCCGGGATCTTTGTCCCGGCCCCACTTTCTGACACGTCTCACCACCCACCGTGAGCAAAGTGAAGGTGAATGGCAGCTGACTACGAAACATGGAACAAACCTTTGATACGCGTCCAGGCTGTCCCTCGGACTGCTCCTACAGCTGACTCTGTGATTAGCTTAGCTCCCAAGGTCCGGGAACGACAGAAATCCATCTGTGTCCTTTGTCAATCAAATATCAGTAGACGAACTTGCTACATGGCTGACTGTTACTTGGCTTGCCGACTAATGAAAACAGAAACCCCCACCGTTAAACTGATGATGTTACCAATCAAAAGTCTTAAAGTCCCAGAAAGGGAGTAGGAAAACTTTAGAGAAAGGATGGAAGTGGTGATGGGTTAGAGGTAGAGGGGCCCCAGAAAATACCTGGCAAACAGGGAGAAAGTTAATTCAAAAAACAGTGGTCATTTGGAGAAAATCACCTGCCTGTACTGACCTTTGTCCCATGAACCTTCACTCCTTGGGTTTCCTCATTCACAACAGACCAGCCCAGGAAATAGTAACATCATCTCTGTTTGTTTCTCTTCCCTCAATGACACTGACATTAAGCGCCTTGTTGATTTGCGGGCCAGCCTTAGATCTCCTTAGGTCTAAGGGCTCGAGATTCCCCTCGTATTCCATTAAGCTCTGAAGTATTTGATGCAGCAGAAATTTCCCATTACATCACCCCGTACCGCAGACGTCTCTTTCAGGCCTATTTCTGACCAAGATATTTTCCTTTTAAGGCCATTATCTCCCACCAATCTGTTAGCTCTTCTGTAGAATGAGATGCCTGTCCTTTCTGAACAGGAATTCTTTGTATGTGCTTACTTTATTTCCCTATTCAGAACCTGCTTTCTAATAACCTCTGCGCATTAAAGAATATTTGCATTTGCATCTGCATCTTCTCGTCCACACTTTTTTTTTTGTAAGATTTTATTTTCTTTCTTTTTCTCCCTAAAGCCCCCGGTACATAGTTGTATATTCTTTGTTGTGGGTCCTTCTAGTTGTGGCATGTGGGACGCTGCCTCAGCGTGGTTTGATGAGCAGTGCCATGTCCTCGCCTGGGATTAGAACCAACGAAACACTGGGTCGCCTGCAGCGGAGCACGCGAACTTAACCACTCGGCCACGGGGCCAGCCCCCCATCCAACCTTTTGTCTCCAAACATAGATAAGGTCAGACTCATGCCCACTAGTGAAGCAGTGGAGATCCTGCCAAACCACTCCCAAATTGCCTCAAACTGCCTGCCGCTGGAGTCAAGCATATTTTTCCCACCCTATTCTGCCAGTTCAAAACTTCAAGTCCATCAAAGACACGCTTTCCTATGGGATCTTCAAATGGCAGATATGCAGGCTTGCCTTCTTTTCCTGTCGTAAACTAACTCCCAGCCCAAATATTTTAGTGATGCATCTTGGTCCTTTGTTTTTCATAATAATAGATCTTGACAGACAATATGTCTGCTTTCTTCTCATCAAGGTTTCCATTTCACTTAGACTAGAATTTCCCAAGACTAAAATCCAAAATCTTAAAAATGATTTAGATTACATGAGATTTCCTGGAAACTCTGCTCTTTTCCGATATTAGCAACCTAATGTTAGTCTCTCCCTGCCTAGAAGCCTGCAAATAAGAAGTCTTCATCTTACTTGCATCTCTAGCACAAACGGCTGCAAAAACCTCTGATGAACAATTACAGTTAAGCCAAGGCTGCCCTGAGTTGTCTGTGACTTAGGAGACGGCATCTCAGCAGAATAGAAACACTGCCCCTCCTCCTTATTGGAGGCTGTCCTCGGGGCCCACAGGCCCTGCACCCTCATGACGCACACCTTCGCTTACATGGCCAGGTATGATGTGGAGTCGATGCAATAACGTGTGTCAGTGACTAAGCTTCTGTCACATCCAACTGAAAGTGACAATCCAGGACAAACAGTTGTACGCTCTTTTCCCTTTGACCAAAACGCAATCCATTTTGTAATGTTTGGTTCCTCTCTCCTGGTCATAGTTCTCTCGCTCATTGCCTATACTAAACCCAGCCTCTTCATATTTGATTCCAAAAGACCCAGAACCTCATGATTATCTTCACATTAACCACCCATGTGATTAAATCTCATGATGGCTCAAAGACATCCCACTTGGAAATTATGATCTCATCTTTCTGTCGATGGGTCTGGCCCCAGACTCTCAGGGAAAGATGGTCCCCAGATGAGGTAGTAAGTTTCCCTTTGCCTTCTTATATTCCTCTCAGGGGACCAAACTCTCTCCCGCTCCCCAATCTAGAGAGGTGGCTTTTCTTTCCATAAGTCTTTGCTTTGGCATTGTTGATTATGCACAATTGTGGAATCAATATGGATTTTCCCTTCTAGAAAAGAACAATCTCAAATGGTCCTTATTTTGCCTTTTACACTTCTACCGAAACTGCTGTGATGTCTACTGTTCAGCAGAAGCCTTTGATGAGGTTACATGTCACCTCTGGTTGATGCTTTGACTATTGTTGCATCAAAACCAGAAGCCATTTGCCCTTGCCAGGACATGCCTTTGTTTCTCTAATAATTCTCTCTGGTACTTCCTGCTCTCACATAATCCTCATCTTCAGAGATGTCATTTCTACCAGCCCTGCCATGAAGGGCCAAGTTCTTCATATTGGATCTGTAATATCATGGCAAGAAGACACTGCTCCAGGAAAATAATTGTGTTGGCACCTCCCTGTCAAGGAGGAATGGTCTCCCCTAACGACCACTGTTGAAGCCAGCTGTGCATACCAGTGAGCAATCACTCTGGTGGTTATTTCTGCATCATTTTCTCCTTGCTACAGTGTCACCTATTATTGAAGGTGAAGGAGATTTGAAAAAAAATAGCGATTACAGAGTGAAGAGGGTTTGCTTCTCCAAACAGGTAAAACATTCAGGCACTGGGTCTGTATCAAGTTGGCTAGGGCTGCTCTAACAAAGTACCATAAACTGGGTGACTTACAAAACAGAAATTTATTTTCGTACGGTTCTAGAGGTTAGAAATCTGAAATCAAGGTGGCGGCAGGGTTGGTTCCTTCCGAGGGCGGTGAGGGAAGGATCTGTTCCTGGTCTCTCTCCTTGGCTCGTAGATGGCCATCTTCCCTACATGTCTCTTCATATCATTTTCCTCTATGCATGTCTCTGCGTCCAAATTTTCCCTTTTTGTAAGGACTTCAGTAATATTGGCTTAGGGCCCACCCTAAAGACCTCACTTCACGTTGTTTATCTCTGCAAAGACCCTCTCTCCAAATAAGGTCACACTCTGAGCTACTGGTGATTAGGACTTCAACATATGAATTTTGTAGGGGACAAAATTCAACCTTTAACAGCGTCTGTCTCTCCAAGTGTCCCGCAGTTCACACTG
The DNA here is from genome assembly GCF_041296265.1 of Equus caballus. Lineage (NCBI taxonomy): Eukaryota > Metazoa > Chordata > Mammalia > Perissodactyla > Equidae > Equus > Equus caballus. The sequence continues at coordinate 35,447,331 of NC_091698.1, forward strand.
TAGATAATCATAAATATATGTACATCTCTGAACCCTGATCATAGACAGGAATAAAGTGGTTTTTTCCCTCCCCTCAGAAGTTTTACCAGCATTTAAAAAAATTATTGGATTTAATTTATCTAGCTTGGCTTGATCTCCCCACAGTGAAGCCCACGTGTTGGATATATCCAAGTATTAACTCCAGTTTCGGAAACAGATGAATAATACACTTCCTAACTCTGAGAATTTACAGAAGCAGCAAGAAGGACGTGATTAAGTGTCACAACGCATAGCAAAACTACTCAAGGAGGTAACATCTCAGAAAAAATAAGTATGTGCTAAGAAAAACATTTTGAAAGAAGAGGGTTTGAGCTTTGGAAAATAGGTAAGATGCAAATAGCTGTGGAAGGAATTGACGGGGGAGAGAATTTTGGACAAAAAGCTTTGTTATAAATCCTCTTAGAATTTCTGGAGACTGGATCATAGAGGAGATGTGTGTGGATGCAGTAAACTTCTCCTTTAGTATTTGCGAGAAGAGTGGTATGTGAGATGGGGTCAGATTTCAAAGACTCCCATATTTATCCCAGAGGTTACTGAGCACAATTGAGTGGTTTTGAGGAGGGGAGTGATATGACTGGGAAAATATTTGAGGAATAAATGATTGAGTGGAGTGGAGACTACTATCCAGTGAGGGGAGGTAGAGATGGCTTCTGGGGGGGCGTCCTTCTAATTCCTTCTCAGCCTATAACCATCAAGCATATTTCCTAAGCCATAATAATGTTAGCACAGAAAATTGATATAATGTAAATTGTAAAGATCTGTATTGCGCAGGTGGGGAGATGCGTGTATGTGTTTAGGAAGAGAGACAATGATGTGAAAGAGAGCTAACACAGGAAATCAATAGCTAATGATGAAAAGGAAACCCCCAAAATTTATAAAATAATCACATTACTTAGTAAAATGGAAGAAAATATCAAAATACTCAACTGAATATTTTGCACTGAAAGTAATTGCCTATCAGGAGCAGGCAATGGTGGGAGCAGGGCAGGGGGGCAGTAGAGGCAAGTCAAAGGGCTCAAGGGTTAAAACAAAAAAACACAAATTCACCGCACTATTTGACTCTCTAAATTATGTCTATAAGTAACTTTGACAAAATTAAAGATTAAATTCAGAAAAGAAGTAATAATGAAAATAGTGAGTTATTTTCATCCAGCAGATTGGAAAACTTTTAAAATATTGACAATTTTTCTAAAGGACAATTTGACAACACATATTAAAAATTTAAGTTATCTGTGCTTGTGCTCAGAATCTCTAGTTCTAGAAAATGACCCTAAAGAGTAAAGAACGACTTGTGTTCAAATGTATGGTCAAAACTGTCCTATGATGGGGCTGGCCTGGTGGCTTAGTGGTTAAGTTCACATGATCTGCTTGGTTGGCCTGGGGTTCATGGGTTTGGATCCCAGGCATGCCAACCTACCACTTGTCAAGCCATGCTGTGGTGGCATCTCACATATGAAATAGAGGAAGACTGGCACAGATGTTAGCTCAGGGCCAATCTTCCTCACTCCCCAAAAACCAAAAAAACTCTGTTACATGATAAGCATCTATATCAGCTGCCATTTATGAGCATTTACAAATACCTGGCACTTATGGACAGCATCTGATTTAATCCCAATGACAATACAATTACTTAGATATTATAGACCCCTCTTTACATACAAGAAAATAGGTCTCTCTCATTCTTGCTTGCCTTTTTCTCTGCTATTCTTCCTCTTTTTGTCCCTCCCTCTTCCCTTGTTTTTCTCTCCTCCTCCTCCTCCACTTTCTATTTGGTAGGAACACTGGGTTGGGGGTTAGGACCACCCATCTAGTAGGAAATCTTCCATTCATTTAACATATGTGATTGGATTCAACTCAGGGAATGTGAAGGCAGAGGAGAGCTCCCTTTTGTTCACAGAATATTTCTGTAATATAGCTTAAAATAATTTTTTTTTTTTTAAAGAAAACCTTGTATTTTGTCCTCCTGTTTTTCTCAATTGGTGAGAACTTGAGGTGGTCAGTGGATGGTCTGCCAGACCCAAACCTTCAAAAGTCCGTGTCAGAGAAAACCTTAGTAATTAATAAAGCCATGGACTAAAAGAAATCTGAGTACAGCAAGAAAACATGCCAGGTTGGAAAGATCAAGGTGAACCTGTAACTTTATAAGGAAATAGATATTCCAGCTAAAAAAAGTGGCCCAATGGCAATAATAATTTCAACAGCTGCAATTTTGCTCATGCCTAACTCTCCTGTGTGCTTCTAGTGCCAGATTTTCATCTGTTTTGCTTTCATCCATTAAAAGAACTAGATCTTCTCAAAGAGTAGCTGATTCGCATGTCTTGAGAAGGGAAATTCAGAAGGAGTCTGAGACATCTTGCTGTTGCTAGAAAGCAGGGATGCTTTCAAGGTGTCAAAACCCTAGTCAAAGACCTTCAGGAACATATTTAGATTTATTTAGCTTGCCGAGCAAGGAAGAGCTCATTCCAGGGGAACCTTGGGGTGTCTGGGTAAAAGGGAGTTGGGAGGGGCTTATTATAGGATTTGTGCTTAAGCTGAATGATTTTGTCAGTAAGAAAGCAAAAATCACTCAGAGATCTTTTTTCCTCTAACTGCATTATGGCTTTGACTATGTTGGTTAGAAATTGTTTATCATAGCTTAACAGCCACTAGGCTGATTTTTACTGTCTCAGAAATGTTCAAGGAAATGCTAAAACAATAAAGGAACCGGGGCTGGCCCCGTGGCCGAGTGGTTGGGTTCGCGTGCTCCGCTGCAGGCGGCCCAGTGTTTCGTTGGTTCGAATCCTGGCCGCGGACATGGCACTGCTCATCGAACCACGCTGAGGCGGCGTCCCACATGCCACAACTAGAAGAACCCACAATGAAGAATATACAACTATGTACCAGGGGCTTTGGGGAGAAAAAGGAAAAAAATAAAATCTTTAAAAAAAAAAAAAATAAAGGAACCAACTTAAAGGGACTCCTACTGGCTGAGACAACTTAAGTTTCAAAAAGATAATGATAATTATGATCATTAAAACTACGAGATCATTAAGATACTCAAAATGGAAAGTTAATATGAAGTATACAAAATGTAGCTGTAATAAAAAGGTAAATATGATAAAATATATTTAATTTTTATTGATTACATAAGTTTCCAATTAGAAACTTATGTGGAAACTAGTTTCCACAGACAGACATTTAATACCTACATGTTAAGATATGTCAGCCATCTAAAGATTATGTAACACATCACTTCTGAGAAAGCAATGCTGGGCTTCAAAAGTTTAAACCCTGTCTGAAAGGCAGAGACTTAAAAGTCTCATGATGTAAGAAGTAAAACTTTATTATGAACAGGGGCTCAGCCTAATGCCTCAAGTCTTGGGTTTTAATCACAGTGGTCTACACAATCAGGGTTCTTGGCCAATTGAGATCCACCAGCAGTAAAATTCCAGAGCCCACCATTTCAGCTGGTCTGAGATGAGATTCCTTTTCTTTTGTGACTGGTAAAAACTTCAGCCCTGGGAAACCTTGGTAACATAAAAACAAAACTCCCAGGGAGGAAGATGCATAAGAATGTAGGATAAGATTAGACTCCATCTTGACTGGAGCACCTTAGTAACCGGTTTAAAGGGAGAGTGTAATAAAAATTATTTAGAGCATTGTTTTATTTTTTGTATTTTGCTTGATTTTTCTAATATGAAATATTAGAATCCTAATTTTAATTAAACTGTTTAGCACATTTTATTAAATAAGTGTGTAACCGATTATGGTGGTCCTCCCTTATCCACGGTTTCGCTTTCCTTGGTTTTAGTTACCTGCAGTCAACAGTGGTCTGAAAATGTTAAATGGGTGAGAGAGAGAGAAAGACCACATTCACTTAACTTTTATTACACTGTATTTTCCTATTTTATTATTAGTTATTAATCTCTTAGTGTGACGAATTCATAAATTAAACTTTTTCATAGGTATGTAAATATAGGAAAACCCCATACATATGGTTCAGTAGTATCCACAGTTTCGGGCATCCCCTAGGGGTCTTGGAACACACCCCCCACAGATAAAGGGAGATTACTTTAGTAAGCCTGGGGAAATCGAATTTGTTAGATTCCAAGTCCAGATAGTAGTTATGAAAGTGCTGTGTAAAAAATTAGAATGGTGGTTGTTTACTCCTTGAAAAGAATGTTAATTTTTTAATGAAGTCATAAAATTACCAAATTAGGCATTAACTAATAGTAATGAATATTCCTCTTTCTGTCCAGAATTTTCTCAGACGTCAAAGAGTCTACCAACACAGCGGAGGTGAGGATGTCATAGAACTGAAAAGTAAGTGTTGAAGAATCATTAATCCCTTGTCTTTTGAGATGTTTCCAGAACAAAGGTTCTTCTCTGAGATCAGCCCATCATCTCCTTCCCCTGAGAATCTTGTGATTGCATCGTCTTGGCCATAAATAATTAGGTTAGAGGAGATGATGTTTGTTTTGCTTGTTTCCCTACTGATCACAAACTGGTACCCTCAGGATCAGGCAGAAAGAAGTGGGAGGTGACAAGGAAGATTCTGCTGAGAGCTGTCCACAGAAAAGGGTCAGTCTGGGTTAACTCAATCAGTCAGCATCCTCCCACTCCCTATGGCTCTCTTTATATAAAAATCATACATTGCAATGCCCTGAAGTTCCCAACCCAGCATGAGTTCCCAGGGGACAACCCCATTTGCCAGCTAAGGGACAAATCTGCTGCCACTTATGTCTCTTTAGCTAGAAATGTAAGGGAGGTTGGTAAAGTAAGAATTTATGTGGGTGTTTGCTGCTCTGGAAAAAACTTGGGCCATTTAATAAGGAAGACAAGAAAGATGGATATTGGGTGACCAATTGCAGTGTCTGCTATAGGAGTAATCAATTTCCTAAAAGAGGTGTAATCTTCCAATTCCTCAGGAAAAGAAAAGAAAAATGGTACACAGAGGGAAAAACCCCTGCAGGTACTTTCCCAGGAGTGGACCAGGCAGATAGAGCATTTGGATGCGGGAAGATGAATCTTTTGTGATTTTGGGTTGGCCTGTGGCAGATATAGTCATCAATTGTGCACTCTCAGAGCCCTGGACTTTATCTACTATCAGCAATTTCTCTCCCTTTATCCTCTCACACTTCCCCTATCTCAGAGGAAGAAAAGACCTGCTGGCTGTTGAAGTCGTTCTTGCAGCCTGCCTCCTGGACCCCATCCATCCTGTTTCTACCGCATCCTTGTCTCTCTGTGTGCCTCTGCCTCTGTCACTCTGATTCTCCATCTCTCCCTTCCTCCTGCATTCAGACATTTGTATGTATCCCTTTGTAAAATATGAAACCCTCAGCCTGATGTTCGACCCACCCGTATATTTTTTCTATTGTTCTTTTTATTGTGAAATACTTCAATTTTGTGGCGCACACCCACAGTTTCCTTACTGTTTCTGGCCCTAGAAATTTGGAGTCTCCCATTTCACTACTTTATTAAACCTGCTTTTGGGAGGACACCCCAGATTTCTTCCTATCCAAATTTAACGAATTTTTAAAAGCTTTTATTAGCACGTCTACCTCCTGCTGTAACAGGTAATCTTGACTTTGTTCTCTTCCTGAAGGGCTTTCCTCTTGGGTTTTCTTCTTTCTTTCATGATAACTTTCTTACTAGCTCTTCTCTCTTCCCCAAAGTGCAGATATCCTGGGGGCCATTTTTTTCTACCTTCTCTTCTGTCTTTAGAGAAAAATCACACAAAGAGTTCACTGAGTCTTGAATTTCTGTTGCAGGTTCCCAATCAGCACCCGCCTCTAATTCTCTTGTCCCTCCTTTACTCTAGTTTCACATTCTCAGTTGCTGTGAGAGATTTCCACTTCAAAGTCCCACAACCATTTAAAGCCGAATTCATCTCTTGCAAACCATTTCCCCTTCTCGTTGTCTCCATTTCTAACAGCGTGGCCGTGTTTTTCCCCATCAACTCTGGAATCAGACAAACAGAAATCCAGCTCTGATACTCACCTGCTGAGGGACTTTGGGCAAAATATGTCACTTCACTACATCTCTGTTTTCTTACCTACAAAGTGAGGGTCCCTACCTCAGAGGGCCTGGTACTTCTTGTGTGGTTGTTATCTGTTTACAAATATTCAGTGCTTTCCTCCTAGGTAAATGGAAGGGCTGTACTACCCCACTCCATTGAACTCAGGGTGGCTATATGACTTGCTTTGGCGAATGAAATGTGTGTGGAAGTGACAAATGCATTGTTAGAAGGGAACTTCAAAAGCCGTGATCCTTTTCCCTCTGCCACAACAACCAGCAGTGTTCCCAATGGCGACTTCTCTGTCTCTTGGGAGTAAGAGTGACCTGGGGCAGCACCTCACCAATCCTTGATGGATGTGTGATGTTAGTCAGAAATAAGCCTTTGTTGTTCAGAGGCACTGAGGTTTAGGGCTGTTTTGTTACTGTGGCATAAGAGAGCCTATAGTGACTGTTACAGCCCCGCACTAAGAACGAGACAGTAGTTCTTGACTTCTCGGAGCTTACCTGAGTGGGGAAGAAAAACTCTAGAAAGTTATTACATCAGGCTTTTCTGACTGGGGAAGCTCTTGTCCTCACAATTCAGCCTTTAATACTGTCAAATGCTATTAGTTCTCTGACAGAAAGCTTCCCTTTTGCCTAACCCAAGTCCTTGCAGTTGCCATTAAAACCTTTACTTGACTTCAGTCACTCTCAAGCATAAGCATGCACCCAAAGCACCTGGAAGGTTCATTAAAACAGAAGTTTCTGGGCTCCATCCCCAGAGATTCTGACTCAGTAGGTCTTGGGTGGGGCCTAGGAATTTGCATTTATTTATTTATTTTCTTTTTGAGGAAGATTAGCCCTGAGCTAACATCTGCCGCCAATCCTCTTCTTTTTGCTGAGGAAGACTGGCCCTGAGCTAACATCCGTGCCCATCTTCCTCTACTTTATATGTAGGATGCCTGTCACAGTATGGCTTGCCAAGCAGTGCCATGTCCACACCCGGGATCTGAACTGGCAAACCCCGGGCTGCCCAAGTGGAACGTGAGAACTTAACCGCTGTGCCACTGGGCCGGCCCCCAGGAATTTGTATTTCTAACAAATTCCTAGATGATAGTGATGCTGCTGTTCCAGGGATCACACTTGGAGAGCCAGCATTTTACCAGTTCTGGTTCTTAAGGAAATGGAGCACCCTCATCTTTTTTTGTGCTCGACTTTGTATACTCACTAGTTAATGGTAGGTCTGGCTTCTGTCTTCAAGGGCAGTGTTTATGCAACAGTGGGGAGGGATAAACTATTGAGACCACTTGGGAAGAAAAGCCACAGCAGCAGGAGGGGGGACATTTAGATTCCCTGGGGGCTTTGTGACAATACCAGGGCCAAGGCAAATAAAACCCTCAAGATGGCCTCTGAGTCCACAAAGCAGTTCAGCATTGCTTTTATTGCTGAGTGAGGGCGCCACACTGCCCCTGCCGAGAGCTGATCCTAGCAGGAAAAAGTGGGATTCAGCCTCCTCCAGAGCATCAACCTCCCACCTGCAGCTCTCTGCTCACAGGAAAGGAGCTATCTTTGCAGAAGAACTGGGTCCCGACAAAAATCAACTATCTGGTGTAGACTGAACTGTGTTGAATTAGCCATAGACATAGGTTTGTAGACTTTCTTAGGACAAAACAGAAGATCTTGGGGCAATTTTCATCTAAAGTGCAGGCAATGCACTATGTCTTAAATGTCCAACTCTTTCCCTGCTATTCCATAAGAACACTAACCACTGATGCTCTTTAATCCAAATAACTTACTTTCCTTCTAAAATTTGTGGTTCTTCGAACAACAATAAAGATAACTAGTTTTTGCTACATCCCAGACACCACGTTGAATCCTTTTATTCTCATTATCTTATTAAATCCTAACTTCTACACTTTGATATAGGCATTGTTATTCTCATTTTTTATAGTCAAGAAGCCCAAGGCCCTGGGAGGTTACCAGAATGCGCCGTGTTACCCAGCCAGTAAATAGCAGCATTGAAGCATGAACTCTGGCTGTCTGATTCCATGCAGTTAATCACTGCGAACAATACATGACAAACCCAGGTTAGGTTTACCATTAAACTTGAAATCCTTTCTTTCCTTCTAGGCATTTTCCAACTTCCCCTTCTGTGTCAAAAGCACCCAGAACAGGATCAGTAGGTGACAGAATGAGCTGGGGCAGGGGGGTGCTATGAAAATAACTCTAGGCAGATTTGTCTCCAAAATTAACTCTTGTTTTTGACTCTGAAACAAAATGAGGAGTTTTCATCTTCAGGCTTTTGGCTGGCATTCCAGACTCGTGCTCTGACTTTTACTCCTTTCTGATGTTATTAATGAAGGCCGGAACCCTCACATATTTGCCTCATTACTCAGTAAGATACTTTAGCCAAATGTTAGGTCAAGGCCCTCAGTCTGAGATGGTGTAAGATGATGGTTTAGGAAAATTTTTTTCCCCAATGACAATACCTTTCTTCAAACAATATCTTACCTGATACCCCAGTATATAAAAGGTATAATAACGATGCTGCTGGAGTTGGTCCTCTCCTTCGCTGACCCTTCCCTCCAGTCTGGTGGCTCTAAGGAGATCCAGGAACACCTGGTTCCGATGGTCAGCCCTCTCAGAGCACGGACCGCCAGGCTTCCTTATGCCGGCACCACTGACTACATATTGAATGGACATTCAACCAATCTTCGGCTCTCAGCTCTCCCTTTACCTCCTAGTTCAGACCTACCTGGTGCTGCCAGGTCCTGAGCCTTTTGGAATTCTTCAGGATAAATGAATTTGCCCCTTACTTTCCCATAGTTCCAGCCAAGTCAGCTTCAACTTGTCTATCTGTTTCTCAGCTTTTATGTATGTATGTCTATATACATGCATTATAGGTATATAGTTGCTCTTCCCATTATTTTGTGGGATTATGCCTTTAAAAACCCATTCATGGTCATTTTAGCAGAGTTTTGAGAGGGGAAAAGGGGATCCTTTAATCAGAAGCCATCATTAACTCTTTAAATCCTGCCTTTCCGCCTATTCCTTCCATTCTCTGCTTCTGCACGCCTGGGCCTATGTGGGTGGGCCATAGTCTATTCTCCCATGTATCTCATCTTCTAATTCATATTGTAAAAATCTATTTTCCACGTTGATATGCTCTGACAGTTTCTTAATATTTTCTTCCCATTTGCTGCACTGTCCTTTCCTACTGAGATTATTTTACTGCTGTGATTACAGTTTAATTTTCAGCATTCCTAATCCATTCTTTTGAAAATCTTTATCTGTTCTTGATTCATAATTGATTGTGTGTTTTTTTTTTAAAGATTTTATTTTTTCCTTTTTCTCCCCAAAGCCCCCCGGTACATAGTTGTATATTCTTCGTTGTGGGTCCTTCTAGTTGTGGCATGTGAGACGCTGCCTCAGCGTGGTCTGATGAGCAGTGCCATGTCTGCGCCCAGGATTCGAACCAACGAAACACTGGGCCGCCTGCAGCGGAGCGCACAAACTTAACCACTCGGCCACGGGGCCAGCCCCCATAATTGATTGTTTTTGTTGCCTAATTTGTTTTTCTCGGTGTATGGATACTAGTCATTCCTTTGTCTCATTGAAGATTTAAATCATACTATTTTAAAGTCATCTTTTACAGAAGAATGCATTATTATTTAGAATCCTGTAAAAGGGAATTCTCTCATTTGTTCAATTTGTTGGCTATCTTTTCTGACATTCGTTTTGCTCACCTGATTTGGAATTTTAGTTTGTGAGTTGAGGGTGGGTGGTTTATAGGTATGATTTTCTTCTTCTTGTGTTCATCCCACTCTTACCAAAGGGCCCACAGGTCAGAATCAGAGTTATGCTGATGACTTAGTGGTCTCTGTCTCTAGGGACATTGCAGATCTAACTCCCGAGTCTGCAGGTAGCTGCCTCTGCTTTCTCTTTCCTTCCTGGGCAGCATCGTGTTGCAGCCGTGGCCCCAGCACTGGTCACAGCCTTTTGTTCTTCTCTCCAGGTAATAGGAGGGGAGGCCAACCCCAGTTTTACTCCAGGGGCCTGGCTTTGGTCTCCCAACATCCTTGGGAACCAATTTCTCTTCCAAGCCCAATCGATCTAGAGCTTCAGCTCTTCAGCTGTTTCTGTGTTGTGCTGTCATTGTTCTGTTTCAATCTCACCTTCTCTGTAGCATAAACCCTGTTCTATTTATACTGTTTGTGAGTGAGGTTAGGGCATGTCTATCGTTTTGGGAGTTGGTGAAGGTTCTGCATGAAATCATTGAGCCATCTTGCCCAAAAATCAGGTCCTTTATAGTATGAAAATATGCGAGACATACCTTCCTCTTGCTAATATTTATACCTTTTTAAGCATAACTTCCATGAATTATTGGGCTGACAAACTTGTGTCCCTTTACCATAGACCCCTTCTCAAATCTTTCCTAGAACGAAGTTTAAGGAAAGTAGGAAGTGAAGGGGGGAAGGACACTCTGCTCTGCCACAAAATAAGTAACTACTTTTTAGGTCACCATGATTAATTAACATTGATTTATTTCTAAATTTAAGGTTTTGTAGTTTGAAACCTTTAAAGGTCTTGAAGTGTTTAGTTCTTGGACTTTAGTTGTCTTCAAGGCCTAACTCAAAACTTGTTCCTCCTCCGTGAAGCTTTTCCTCCCTGCCTGGACCTCCTCCGCGCCTATGCTTTTCCCTGCTGTTACATGCAGACACGGGCACTTCATTATGCACTTTTTGGGGGTGGGGGCACGTTGAGCTATAATTGTTCTGTGTGTTTCAGTCTCACCTCCTCAATAGTGTAAGTCCTACAAGAGCAGATTGTGTCTTTGCCTACTTTTGTGAGCACATTGTGATGGTTTCTGGAAGAATAAATGCTTACTGAGTACGGATTTATTTTCTTGGAGCTGCATGGGATGGTTCCAGCCGGGATTGCTAGCCTGGGTCTGCTGATTCGGACATGTCTCTCAAGTTTGTACCTCCAAGACCAGAATTCATCTTGTCATCTATTTCATGTCTCCAGTGCCTTAGGGTGCTGGTTTATCAGAGAATTATGGGATTGGGAGGGACATTAGGGACATACAGCCAGTGGTTCCTAAATGTTTTCTTAGTCAGGGAACCCTGCCTTCAAAAACCGTAATATAAAATGGGTAAAAGAGATGGGGGTAAAGCTGTCCTTGTTACATGGGGTCTGGGGGAGACACAGACTCACCTTTGCCTCCGCGCCCTCACCGTTCTCTCTGCCTCTCTGGATGTGACTCAACGTGTGACTGGAGAATCAAGACTCTACAAAGCACATCTGAAAACCTATAATCTACTCCATACCCCTTATTTGAATAAACTGAGACCCACGGAGGAAGAGTAGCTTGTTCAAAGTCTCATGGCTGGTAGCAGCACCTGATTTAGGACTGGCTCTTCATCCAACTCTCCTCCTACTGCCTTTTCCACTCTACTGTGGTCTCCTAACAGAGATAGAAAGAAATGGAAGTTTAAATTGGACCGTTAACCCAAAGTTTACTGTATTCCCTCCCTTTTATGGCATACCTCCAGACACTCGCTCCTGTGCTGAGCCCCAGATGGCAGAGGCTGCTCAGCCAGGTGTCAAACCCACTGGCTTAGTCATTTGGGGCAGAGCACCTCCTGAAGACTCGTGAGAAGGCCTGGCTTCATTCGGCCTTCCAGAAAGCATTTCATTGAGTGTCTGTCAAAGTCTAGCCATTTAACTTGCCTATTCTTCCTTCCAGTCTCCATTCAGCTTCTGACTCACCCGCAATACCCCAGTCCAGGAGACCTTTGCTCTGAGCAGATGGGGGGATCTGGAGGGATTCAGGTACTGGGTGAAGAGGCGAGAAGGTGTAGAAAGGTGTTGGGTTATGTGATTTCTTACGTTTTGAGGAAAGATTCTCTGAACTTCCCAATGTTTTTTAAAGTTGAATATACTAATATTTTATCAGCAAGTCAGAGACCAAAGGAATTTTAAAAATATATTCATAGAAAAGTCAATAGTTAGATTTCTTAAAAGAAGTCAAAAATCTTCAAGATACAGAAGAAAATCACGATAGATAACAGCTGTTAAGCTTTCACATATCATTCAGCTAAATTAATGAACACATTTAGATGGCACGACCATCTGAAAGGTACTTTAAAGGATATCATCTCATTGAATTTTCACACCACCGCCAAGAAGAAGGTATTATTAGAACTATTTTACAGAAGAGTAAATTGATGCTGGGAGCAGATAAATAATTTGCCCAAAGTCATGCAATTTAAAGGGGTGAAACCAGGCCCCAAATCCAGATGCTTCTGACTCCAGATTTCATATTCTTTTATGCCCTTTAAAAGGCTGAACAGTGGACAGGACAGACCATTGATCTGAGCCAGACTGATAGCTTTTATGTACAGTGATGCCTCATTAATCTCATATTACTGGGGAATGAACTGTTCTATCTAAGTGAATATTTCATGTAATGGGAGCTTTAAGCACTAAAGCTTAACATAAAACTTAACCATTTTGAGGGGAATCTTTCTGGCTTGTGTTAGATATTTTTGTTCTGGAGGTCACTTTCTGTGCTAGCCCCATTTTCTCTGTCCCCGATGTTGTCTGCCATCTGCAGAGCCAACCCTGCCCAGGCTTGGGGCTGATGAAACCATGGGCCTGGGTGCGCATGAGTAGTCTCTACCTCTGCGGAAAGAGGAATGTGAGTTTGGGGCTCCAGTCACTTATTGAAATGTGGACGGATTCAAGCCCCTGAGTGCCTCTGTGATCACTGAGCTCTGGCTACTCAGTCTTACACCATCACGTGCCTGAACAGCAGATGTTATTGGGCTCTTTCGTGAGCACCCGCTGCTCAGTTACCCACCGAGAGACTGGGAGACTGAAAGGCAGGGCTGATTAGTGTCTAGCAGACTGGAAGCCTAACCCATGCCCTTCCTGGCCATTTTTCCTGAAATAGAGCCCTGCTTCAACAGTCTTGATATTTTTGGGCCCCTTAGTTAATGTCAGCCCTCAGGTGATGTCAAGAAGCACAGTCTCCAGTGTATTTTCATTGCATCTTGCCTCACCCCTTTGGACACGGCCCCTTGGACTTTGGTGATAGTTCAGGTCATCTTGGGTTTGCTGGTCTGGTCAATTTTCCTTAGTCCTCATACTATGGTCATTCTGACTTGAATGCAGCATGCTCCACTTTTTATGTGAAAACTTCCAGCATAAACAATAGCTTGGATCAAGCTATTTATGACAATCTGATTTCTTTTTCTTTTTTTTTTTTTTGAGGAAGATTAGCCCTGAGCTAACATCTGCCACCAATCCTCCTCTTTTTTTTGCTGAGGATGATTGGCCCAGAGCTAACATCCGTGGCCATCTTCCTCTACTTCGTATGTGAGACACCTGCCACAGCATGGCTTGCCAAGCGCTGTGTGGCTCGGCGCCCAGGATCTGAACTGGCGAACCCCAGGTCACTGAAGCGGAACGTGTGTACTTAACCGCTGCACCTCTGGGCCAGCCTCTGATTTCGTTTTCAAAGTCACTTCTACCAAAATCCAACAGAATTAGAGAGCTGTTAAAGGAAGAAAACCAAAAACCAAGACAAACCTGGAGATTCTCTGCTCTACTCCTCCCTAGACTCTTTTGAGTTGAATGCTAGTCCTTGATTTATCAAATTTTATCATTTTTCACTTTTTATTGGCTTCTCTTTATGAAGATGAGGATTTCATATCCTTAGATGATCCAATATCCTTGCTTTCCCTCCTGATTTCCAAATATAATTACATCAAAATTTTTGGTTAAAGCAATGTAAAATGTTTGCCTAATTTCTGGTTAGTATTTTTTTTTTTTTTTGTGAGGAAGATTGCTCCTGAGCTAACATCTATGCCAATCTTCCTCTACTTTTTGTATGTGGGATGCCACCACAGTATGGCCCGACAAGCAGTGTGTAGCTCCGGTCCCAGGACCCGAACACTCAAACTCCAGGCCACCGAAGCAGAGTGCATGAACTTAACCACTGTGCAACTGGACTGGCCCTAATTTTCTGTTTAGTATTTTGTGATTACATTTCCTTTCCTGTTCAAAGTATTTTGCTTCCTGAAATTATTAATTCCCTCATTTCCCCCAACCTGTTTATTTGTTTATGTTCTTATCACTAATTATTTTCAAACTTTCCAACCCCGGTAACTATCATTTCCCATCCAGCCAGAAGCATCAGCTTTTCTTCGTTCTTAGAGATGTTCCTCTGGGGGTCCTCTATCCTCTGGCTCCCATCTGGCCCCACTGTGCTCTGGGCATGCTGTACTTGTGGGCTCCTGGCCCTTCTTTTCCTCTCTGTCCCAAGATGTATTTCTTGTTTCCTAAACCCCACATCTTTCTCTTCCTTGATTTCTACCCAGATTTCAGTAGAGAATATCCTTCAGTAGCTTCTTGAGAAAGCAGGCATGAGAAATATGTCTTGAGACCCTCAAAGTCTTAATATGTATCGCTCTCTCTTCACCCTTAATTGATAATTTGGCTGAGTGTAGAATTCTGGGATGCAAATTTTCATTCAGAATTTGAAGCTATTGCTCCGTTGACATAGATTGAGTGTGTTATTGAGAAATCTAATGACATTTATATTTCCAGTATTTGGTATGTGAACTCATTATTTATGACTTGAAGATGTTAGTTTCTTCTCTTTATCTCCAAAGCACTGAAATTTCACAGCAATGTAACTTGGTATGGGGAATCTTTTTATTTATTATGCTTTATGTTCCATAGCTTCTTTTAATCTGAATACTCATGTCTCTCAGTTATGAGAAATTTTTGGAGCATCACTATTTTGATGATTTTCTGTTTATTTCACTCTGTTCTCTTTTTCCGAAACTGTTTCACAGCGGTTAGACTTCGTGGACTGATCAATACTCAAATTTCCTCTTATCTTTATCGTTTCTCTCTTTTTTTTGTTCTACTTTCTGAGAGAGTCCTTTGACTTTACATTTTAAAGTTTTTATTGAATTTTTTTGTTGAATCTTTTATTTCAAGCATCATATTTTCAAATTTTATGCTTTCTAATTTGTTTCCTATTCCTTAAAAATTATGGCGTCCTCTTCTTTTGGCGCGGATGAACATTTTCTCTTACCTCTCTAAGGAGATCAGTTACACACATTCAAAGTTGTCTTCTCCCTTCACCGACTTCATTTCCTCTGAGTTTCTTTCGTTAGTGTGTTTTGGTCTGGATTTTCCTTATTAGATGCTTACCTCCAGTGTGTTTTGTCTGCTTGTATTTGAAAATATTATATTGAAATATTATATTGGAGCAGACTGGTCGCATTTTGGGGAAAAGGCAGGGCTTGTCAACTGTGATGTGGCTGGATGGGGAGCCAGCCATTGATGGGAAAACTCTGCACAGAGTGTAGTCTCTGTAAATCCTGAGTGTTGGTATTTAGAGATCTTTTTCCTGGGTGTATTCTGTTTCCCTACCTAAGAATCCTCCAGTTTCCTGCCTGGGAGGGGGCATCTCCCTAAGCGGCCAGTGTTGTTAGAGTCCAGAGAGACAAAGGCACCAGGGCCTGACTATCCTGTATGTAGACTTCCATTCATCCCCTAGTTTTTAGACGTGTGCCCCTCCCTACCATCCGCTGGGGTCCTGGGGCTGGACCTTCTCTGGACCCTTTCCTCTGTGGAATAAACGTCCAGTTGTCTGCCAAGGAGGGAGAGGGAAACTGACAGTTTAACTACCTTCTTAACAGAATTTAAGCGAATCTTCTCATTTGCAGCTCCTTATGCCCCTTGTCTGAGTGCCTCTGATTTCTGTGTCTTTCCAGGGATCTGAGGCCTGACCTGCCTGGCTTCTCATTGGCTTCCTTCAGCAGGCCCTTCCTGTTCTGCTTTATTAGCTCTGACCATTTCATTTGATGCTTTCTAGCCTGCAAATGTTGGCTGACATCTCTCGTTCACTGTGGATCCTGTCCTTTCCTTTTCCTTGTGGAGATCACACACACACACCCCCCCCCCCCCCCCACACACACATCACTTTACTCTCATTCTAAGTAGAGTATTAGGAGGGAGTAGAGATAAACACGTGTATTCAATCTACCATGTTTAACCAGAAGTAATCACATGCCATCTTAATGAGAGTTTGCTGAGCATAGTTTAAATTTTCCTTGCTGGCTTGGCCACCCACATGGGTATTAATTGCAGGGTGTAAAACAGTCTTTAAGAAGCTCTCTGGACGTGCATGGCTATATGTAGCTATACTAAGTGTTCCCCAACCACTGTACTTAAAAAAATTGTGCCTGCTTTTTGTAAGTATTGCTTTCATTCATTCATTCAACATTTAGAGGTTTTTTCAAATTTTTAAAATTTCTTTTGCTTTTTGGTGAGGACGATTGGCCCTGAGCTAACATCTGTTGTTGATCTTCCTCTCTTTAAATTTTTTTTTCCTCCCCAAAGCCCCAGTACATAGTTGTACATCTACTTGCAGGTCATTCTAGTTCTTCTATGTGGGATGCTGCCACAGTGTGGCTTGACAAGTGGTGGGTAGGTCCGTGCCCATGATCTGAACCAGTGAACCTCAGGCTGCTGAAGCTGAGTGGGTGAACTTAACCACTCGGCCCCGGGGCTGGCTCTCATTCAACATTTATTATGCGTATACTATGCTCCTGACACTGGGAATATAGCAGTGAGCTGGATAAAGTCCTACCCTCTTGAAGTTTTCTATCTGTTTTGTCCTTTGGGCTTTCACTTGTTTTTGTCAGTGTTCTTGCCCGTTTCTTCCAGCTTGCCCCTTCTAATGTGTTGTGAGCCTAGCAAATAGGGCAATCAAGTTACTAGGCCAGCGTATGAAGGAGGAATAAACTGATCCTGAGCATGGGGCTACCAGGTTCTGGGAGGTATAAAATGAATAGATTTTGTAACGGCAACTTATACCTTTCATGGATCTCTTCTTTCTTTCTTTTTTTCTTTTTTGCCCTACTTTTGATTCATGGCTGTATTTTTGATAGTTAAAATAGTCAGAAAAGGGGCTTCTGAGTACAGAAATTGTTTAGGATCAAAGACTGTTAGAGCTGGATGATATCTTTGAGGGCACACAATAAAATCTTTCATTTCATAGTCGCAGTAGTCCCTGCCTAGGGAGGGAGGGAGAATTGCTCAAGGTCACACAGTTAGCAATTGGCCAATCCAAGGCCAGAAGCCAGGTCCCTGGGGGCTTTGCACTAAGAAACGCTCAGATTTATAATCTTAAGAAGCATGCATGGAAAATTAGCTGCCAGTCAGATCATAGGAAATGACACTGGAGACGAGGCTGCCTCTTCGGAAGGAAGGAAGCGAATCTCATTAGAATACCAGGGCTCTTCAGCTTGAGCCATCCCAAGGCTGGAGCAGGAGGAGCTGTAATATCTGCACCCCTCTTATGTGGAATGTAATTACATTTTCACTTCAGCTTAACTGGAAAAAGCACTGGAATTTACATCACACGTGGTTTTTACGTGTTTTCTGCTGATCGCTGCTTAACAAGCTGTTTCACTGGAGAGGTTTGTTAGTTTTAATAGCCCTTAAATTACTTACGGCAATTACCTGCATCACTTTCAACTCCATGGAGGTTATTAAAATGCTCTCATGGCAACTGTAAAGAAATATAAAAATAGGTAAAGATAAAATGATACCCTTTCCCTGAAGGCATTTGCTGGGACTGTATTTGCATTGCTTTTATACAGAGGGGCGCATTTAGTTCACGATAAATATCCTAACCACTGAGGCTTAATCCACCTAAAAGCAGACATACCTCATTTTAAAAATTGTTTTCTCAGGGGCCAGCCCAGTGGCATATGGTTAAGGTCGTCCGCTCTTCTTCGGCAGCCCAGGGCTCACGGGTTCGGATCCTGGGCATGCACCTAGCACCACGCATCAAGCCATGCTGTGATGGCGTCCCTCATAAAATAGAGGAAGATTGGCACAGATGTTAGCTCAAGGCCAATCTTCCTCAAAAAGAAAAAAAAAGTTTCTTTTCTCATCCCACCAGGTTTATTCCAGCACTAGCCTCACAGAGGCAACTGGAAAATATTTTGGTTGAATTTAATAAGCATTTGTTGAGCCTCTAGCATATGGCAGCCACTGTGCCAAGTAATGTTACATATACTGTTTCATTGGAGCTCAAAGAACTTCTGCGAGCTATGTGATATTATACCCACTTTACAGACAAGAAAACTTGGGATTATAGAAGTGAAGTGAAAAATCACAAAATCACATGGCTGGTCAGTGTGGTTGATGGGATTCAAATTCAACCTCAACTCCAGCAAGATTTGTACTGCATCACGACTACCACCTACTAGTTAGACGGCCTTTCCTGTAAGCAGAGCCACTTCTGTGGGGTTGTTAGCAGGATTCAGGGGAGGTTTTCTGTCCCATCCAGTCCTGAAATCCCATTTCTTGTATTCCTACAGACCAAAGCACTTTCTTTCTGGGATTCTCTTGCAGAAATGTAAACCCGAATTTGGAGAAAGCTTTACGTGAGTTTGTACCCTCTAGTGAATTGCTACTCAAAGTGTGGTCCCTGGGCCAGCAGCATTAGCATTGCCTGGGACATGCCAGAAAAGTAGAATCTCAGGTCCAAGCCCAGACCACTGAGTCAGAATCCATATTTTCACAAGATCCAGGTGACTTGTATGCACATCGAAGTTTGAGAAGCACTGCTCCTGTATGAGGGAGTTCGCCAGAGACTTCTTTTTCTATTTGAGAGTATTGATCATTTGGAGGCGTGGACTGAGAGGAAGAGACAGCACCCAGCAGGGGGAGAATCCTGCTGCATGGAAGGACTGTGTTTGGATCCCAGCTACGTTCCCATCTTGTCCAGACCTGCTCCAAGTCACTAGCACGGGAAGGAAGTAGTCAGTGTGTACGCACGCTGGGGTGATTTTCGTATGATGCCTGTTGTGATTCTCCTTAGAAATGATCCTCAGCATTTTCATGTGAAATGGGTGGATGTGTTTCTGCCTTCTGTGGTAAGACCTTCCCAAACCATGCCCCTATAACCTTTTACAATTTTTATCCTGTCTTTTCCCTGAGCTCCAATCTTTATCTCTGACTTATTTCTGAGCATCGTAATCTGAACGTCCCATAGCAGCTTCTAACTCCAAACACCTAACTCCAAACACATCCCTTTCCCTCCTTTCCTTTGATGTAGCTGGTTTTATTTATTTATTTATTTTTTACCAGTGGTTAATAGTGACATTGATTTGCTAATCCAGTCAATCATTCTACTGAGAGTTATTATGCAGCCGCTGTGAGTTGGTCACTTTGACGGTCTTGTTCTTCAAGACTGACACTCCAACAGGACAGAGAAACACGTAAACAAGCAATCACACTGCGGTGTGCTGAGTGTTACATTAGGCTGCACTGTTCAATTCAGCATCCAGAGCCACACGTGGCGACCGAGCACTTGGAATGTGGCTGGTCTGAGCTGAGTGGTGCTCTAGGTATAAAAGACACACTGTATTCCCAGGACTTAGAATGAAAAAAAAAAAAAAAAGAGAATGTAAGATATCTCATTAATATTTTAAAACTGTTGATTACATCTTGAATTGATACTGTTTTGGATATCTTGGGTTAAATAAAACGTATTGTTAAAATTAGGTTCACTTGATTCTTTTTTAATGCAGCAACTAGACAATTTATAATTTCGTGTGTGGCTAGCATTCTATTTCTGTTGGGCCGCGCTCCATCACGGGTTCTGGGGTGAAGCAGAACCTCGGAGTCAGGGAAGGCATCAAAAGATGAAGAGGCAATAGGGTTTTCCAGGTAAAGGAGAGAATTCTCTATGGCTTTAGTGACCAGGAAGGCAGGCGAGTTGAAATGAAAGGAAATTAGCAGAGCTATTGCTTTTCTGTTACTAGCAACCATATCGCCACGAACGAGGTTTGGAAGCTTGGTGCTGTGTGCAGCCAGAGAACCAGACTCATCTCCCCCTGCAGTTACGTTATTGATGGAGCCCTACATCCGCCTGGTCGTCCCCGTGCCGGGCTTTCTGAGGAATCACCCCGACTCTCCTGCTCTCCCCTTGTAAGTGGAGCCCTTGCTACTGCCTGCAGGCTGCAGCATGAGAGAGTGAAATAAAACTCATTTTCAGCACGCGATGAAGGGCTGAGGATATTCAAGCTTTGCGTGTGATGTTCTGTTGTGTCCGCTAAATGGTGACTTAAAATCGATTATAACCAAACGGAAAGAGGCAAAAACTGCTGACTCCTGAGATTTCCCAGAGAGAGAGGGGACGCCGGGATTTCTCTCTCTCATTTTTCCCTCTTAGATAAAAGCTGGCTGTTGAGATCTCAGGCTTACCATGTGGTTGAGTTCTGAGGTGTGGGGCCTTTACAGTATTCGGGAAGCTTCTACCCCAAATGGCAATGAGGCCTGTGGGATCCCAGGTGGGAGAGGAGGCTGTCTCTCAGTTGAGCAGCAGCTGCCCTCACTGTTGCCTGTGGGTCTGTTCATCTCTCTCCTGTTTGGGGGAAAAACAGGGTTCCACTGGGAGGTCTCAGAACTACAAAAGAGGAAAGGATGAGCCGGGAGCCAGAGATCTCGGCATCATCCCAGCTGTGGTGCTCTAGATTCGCCTTTTAGCTTTAGAGGAAGATCCCTTAAGGCAGAATAAATTGAGATTTTACTTGTAGACTCAGAGCTGGCTCTGGACAAAATGCAAAGTGTATTCAGTATACATTTATCACATTATTTCTCTATGCCCGGCACAGCTTGGGGTGGGGGGAAAGGAAGGAAAACATCATAATCCTGTGAGATAGGTATTTTTGTCCCTATTTTATGGATGAGAAGACTGAGGTTAAAAGCCTTGCTCCTGATGGTCTTAAAACCAGGAGTTCACAGCTTCATCCTCTCCATGCCATAGCACCTGCCCGAGCCTTTGGCTTGCCCTCTCCATTTCCCCTCTGCTAAGGCCCCAGGGTAGACGTACTGCGGTCCCCAGAGGGCAGGGACCAGAGAGGCAGCAGAGACAGGCTCCAAGCACCCCTTCCCTCTCATTACGTGTTTTGAGGGGTAAGGTGTACAGGTCAGGTCTTGAGTAAGCATGCCTAGCAAGTCCCGCCCAATGTCCCCCTCAGACAGCACACAGACATTTTTTAGGTGACGTGAGGGGAAAGGCAGCTGACAACACAATTTTCCTTATTTTTATTCTTCTTTCTTCTGTGACTTGGTGTCTCTGAGACTGGCTACAAATCTGCTTATGATATAAAATAATATTTCCTCTAATTTATCATATAGCACACCATAATCCCCGTCCCCTAGGCCGACGGGAGCCCCTGGACAACGCACAGCGCTTCTGAGCTCCGGTTATCAGATGTCTGGATCCAGCCCTGAAAAGTCAGCTTTGAATTTTCAGGAACCAAACTGTGAAAATATCACACATATAAGTAGAGTAAGTTTATACCTTTTTGGCTGATCAATATTTATCAAGTGTGTGAGGTATTTTTCTTGAGACCATCTGGCATTCCTATCTCCCCTCTCTACTCTTTCAGACATGCTGGGGCTTAACGTCTGAAGACCTGTTCTGGCCTGAATGTTCGTGTCCTCCTCAAATTCATCTGTTGAAGCCTGAACCCCTCATGTGGTGGGGTTAGGAGATGGGGCCTTTGGGAGGTAAGTAGGTTTACATGAGGTCATGAGGGCAGAGCCCCATGATGGGATCAGTGTCCTTATAAGAAGAGGGAGAGACACGAGAACTTCCTTCCTCCTCCATGTGCGGACACGGCAAGAAGGCAGCCATCTGCAAGCCTGGAAGAGGGCTCTCACTGGAACCCAACCGTACTGGCACCCTGATCTTGGACTTCCCACCCTCCAGAACGGTGAGAAATAAATGTCTGTTCTTTAAGCTGCCCAGTCTGTGGTATTTCGTTCTAGCAGACTGAGCTGACTAAGGTAAGACTTCAGTGCTGTGTCAAAGGCAGGCATGAAAGAAAGGATGGATTCAACCAGTCATTGCATCAAAGAGAAAAGACAGCTGAGGAGGACCTTAGAAATCTTCCTCTCAGCACCCTGTTTCACTGATGCGGAAACTGAGGCCAGGAGAGGGAATGTGGTAGGCGGGGTGGACGGGAAACCAGGATTCCTAATGGCTGGTCCAGCCCTCTCTCAAGAGGAGAGCAGCAAGGCGCTGCCTTCAGACAGGTTGCATCAGTTAGGAAGCCAAGAACATGAAAATCCCATGGCCCCTTTCATCAGAGAGACCTCAGTCCTTTCTCTGAGCTCTGAATGCAAGGATGTGTGCAGAGCTCACACAGCTCTGCATGGAGACTTGGCATGCAGCTCACACGCCACTATGGAGAGGTCTTGTTACCTCAGATGAGGATCTGAATTTCTTTGTACCTCCCTTTCCCTGTCAGTGAGTGAGGGCCTGTTGGACTTGCTGGATTAATCAGGTAAGGTGTGGAGAGATGTCAGGAGACCCTCCGGAGAATCCAAATCAATACCACACATGAAAACAAAGCCGGCTTTGTAGTCCCGGAGTTCAGAAAGGAAAGTTTCTTTGCTGCTAAGACAAGTTAGAACAACACAAAAATGGTTAAAACTAGTTCAGGAGGTTTTTTTCCTCCTCAGAAAGTTTTGGCTTTGAGAAGGGATTTTCCCATAGTGCATCTGGGCACATTTGGATCTATGTGAGGAGGAAAACCATACGAAGTAAATGAGTTTGCCTTCTGTTAGTTGATTGTTACTCCGCAAAGCTTCCTCTCACCCTCTGTCCAGGCACCCAGGACACATACTCTTGCCTACTGCTGCCAAATTGAGCCCATTCTTCCTGAGCATGGGCTCACATTCTGGAACTTTTCCTCCTTACACCCAAACTTATATGTACCATGTCCACCCACCCTCACCCCCATTCCTTCAAGGCCTTGGTCACAAGCGCTTGAAGCTAATGAAGTACCTAGATGTTGCTCAAGTTTGTAGTCTTGGATATAAATGCTTTACTCATGAGAGAGGCCAATGCTCTGTGGTTTTGAACAAGTCATTTATTCTATCAGCAAATAAGTGGTGCTTAGCATTTTCTTATCAGCGAATAAGTGGTGCTCACTCTATCAACCGGAGGATTGTTGCAAGATTCAAAACCCATGTGAATGAATGAATGAAAAGGTCTTTGTCAAAATGTAGCATGCTTTATAAAATATAAGATAACATTAATTAAATGCCTTAGTCTAAGGAAGTAAGACTTTTGGGGCTCGTGTCAGGTTAAGGGGAAGATAAATTTTGGTAGCAGCCCCCAGCCCCCAGATTTGCCCATGTAGACCCTGCATTTCTCTGCCTGTGCCTAAGTCTTGCCCTGCTTTGTCTTCCCCATGCTTGTCTTACTTTCTTCTGCTAGAAGAGAGGGAGGGGGTGCCCATGTTGACTTAACCCCTTCATGCACTTTCACATAGAGACGGAGCAATGAAGAGCTGGAGCAGGTCTTCCATGAGTCTATCCAGAGGGGAACTCATGGGAGCCACTGGAGAGGAATCACTTTGCCTCTTACTCCTTTCAGGGGCCCACAGAAGCCCTTGACCGGACTGTCTAGGGAGCACATGCTGAGTGGGACTTTTCAATTGCCTAAAATTGGTATGTAGAGGCCCCAAAATGAGGATGAAGAGGCACCAAATAACCCACATTCTAAAGAAAGAAGCCAAAAATGCTCCCCTCTCCCAGACTAGCCTCCCTAAGAGGTGGCAGCTGTCTCGGGCACCATTCCTCACTCCTTACTGCATTAGGAGTTCATCACCGAAAGAGGAGAGAACACAGGGAGGGAGAGGGCTATCAGTGTTGGGAGCTTCAGGGTGGGAGTGCCCTAGGAGAGGTGTCCCCTGCCTTCCCTTTTGGGGAGAAGAGGTCAAGGGAGAAGAGAAGGGCTCTGAGAGCATCACCTGTGAAGATTTTGGGTGCCTGCAAGAAGGGACAGATGGCGTTTCATTTCCTAGAGAGATGCTCATTGCTGATCTGTCCTGGGCCATGTATGCAGGGGACAAAAGCAGGGGTCGTGGAAAGAGTCCGCATTCATGTTGCTTGGTGGGAAAGATGTGAGGGTTTCCTGTGGGTAAAGGAAACCACACAGAAGGTAGCCACTACACCAGCCAACAGGGCTGCCCGAGGACCCCAGCAGGAGACATGGTTGGGTCCACTCCTCGTGGTGGTCTGGAGGGGTGGATGCTGTGGAGCTGGAACTCCCTCTCCCATAGGGAGCTGTGCTCACGGAGTTTTTACAACCCCTCTTCAGGGAAACCCTGTGTGGAGTCCTTACAGGGGAGCCAGCACTTGACTTCCTGCCACATGGGGGCCAATTTGTGTTTGTCAAGAAAGCAGCTACAACCAACAGCAAGAGGGCTCTGAGAATGGCAGTTGAGTAGAGAGCCACTCCACTGTGACCTCACCGTCCTTCTCATCTGCAGAGTTAAGGGGACAGAGGCACCCAGAGCTAGACCATGCCCACTCCTTTCCCTGCTCTAAGAGTAAGAATCCCTGTACTTAGTGGAAGGATGGAGGGTGAGAAAAGTTTAAAACTGGATTGAATAAGTTTTAATACTTTGAAGAAGTGTCTTCAAAGGTATGGGTTCCATTCAAACTGTCATTGAGAGGTCTCCATTCCAGTGGGGAGGGATAAAGCAGTTAAAAAAAAATATATAAAAATTACGGGGCCGGCCCCGTGGCCAAGTGGTTAAGTTTATGTGCTCTGCATTGGCAGCCCAGGCTTTCGCCAGTTCGGATCCTGGGGACAGACATGGCACCGCTCGTCAAGCCATGCTGCAGCGGCGTCCCACATAGCACAAGCAGAGAATCCGTAGAATCTACAACTATGTACTGGGGGACTTTGGGGAGAAGAAGAAAAAAAAAAAGGATTGGCAACAGTTGTTAGCTCAGGTGCCAATCTTTAAAAAAATAAAAATATGCATTTGTACCCCCTATTGAGCTGTGTCACCTCAGTAAACCATTTACACTGGGGAAAGAGGGCAGTGGGAATGAAAGACAAGAAGACAAGTGCTTCTTGGTATTCAATTTGTTGCCCACATGCTTCTGTGTCCTGCTGCTTCTGCTGCTAAAGCACTGGGTTTCTGTCTCAAAGACTTGGTATAAAGAGCAGCCGGTCAGAAACGGGTTCCAGGATGGAACTGTCGGGAGCCCTGTAACAGCCTCGTCCGTGACCTGTCTTTGGCAGCAGTGGCAAGAGGAATCTGGAGGGATAAGCCCCGAGGTCCCAGGAATCCTGAGAAATGTCTACAGGTAGATGTCCTGAGGTCCTGCTCAGAAGGCCACTGGCCAGGCCAGGTGTGAGGTCAGCAGAAGCCTCCAGACTCCAGCTCGGGGATCAGCTGCCAGGTACCCCTCTTGGTCTCCTGGTCGTGATCAGAGTGCCTGTGTCGTTTTGTAGCCCGCAGGATTTAGATCGACCTTCAGATTGATCCGGTTGGGAACCCTTCCCCGCGGTCCTCCTATCCACTGCGCAGCGAATGGGCACCACCCCTGGCCTCTTTGCTGCTGCTCTGTTTTTTGGGTTGCTGCCCCAGGAGCATCGTCTTGACGCTTAGCCTGCAAGGCGTCAGGCGAGTACAGACCACAAGGTGGCAGCAGAGGACTAGCCTGGTAGAGTCCACTTGCTATCACAGTCGGGAGGACCCTTGGGGATGGGGAGATGGCGTTTCCTTACCAGGAGGGCAGGTTGGAAGGGAAAGAGAGTGAGCCAGCATTTTAGAGGGTTGGGAGATAGTCCTAACAGATACAGAAAGATTCCAGGAGGGGGTTGAGGTGAGACCTGAATTGAAAGAGTTATTATCACGTATTGAATGTTTACTGTGAGCTCGGCAATGTGCTTAATACTTAACATACGTTATAGGATCCGTTTCTTGAAACAACCTTATAATTATTCCTATTCTCCCTGTGAGGAAATAGAGGAAATAATTAAATTACTCGCCCAAGTTCACACAGCTATTAGGTGAGGGAGACTGGAATAAAAATCAGGTCTGTCTGACTTGAAAGCCGGAGCTCTGAACCTATGCTAAACAGTGCAGGTGTCAGGAGAGACCCGTGGTTCTCAAAGGGTGGTCCTGGGGCCCCAGTATTGGCCTCACCTGGTGACTTGTTAGAAACGCAAATTCTCAGACGCCACCCAAGTTCTATTGAATCAGAAACTCTGGGAAAGGACTCAGCAATCTGTGTTTTTGAAAGCCGTCTGAGAGATCGTGATGCCGGCTCAAGTTTGGGAACCGCTGGTATAGACGATGGCCCAGCCTGCTTAAACGCTGGGCTGCGCCTTTGCTTTTGGGCATCACCTCTCCCCGGGCAGTCACTGCTCTGACCTGAGCTGGAGGAGCCTCACTCCCGACTTTAGGCCAGCTGGCCCCAAAGGTAGAGAAGTTATTTTAGGGTTTGCTCCAATTCTGCCCCAGACCTGCCAACATTTCTTTCTCCCTGTTTCCGCTGCAGAGAGAAAAAGTCTTTGTGGAACTTGGAACTTTTCTCTTCATTAACATGACAAACAGGCTACCTCTATCAAGGGCAGCCGAGTGAGACCAGCCTGGAATTTAGAATCTCCTTATAAATAAAGTCTCAGCTTTAAGCATTAATGAAAGACATGGGATCTTTATGGCGCCATTCATTTCTGATCTTGCCAATTCAGTAGCTAGAGTGTCTTCTATCTTCGCCCCTGCCACTAGTTATGGAACTCTGCCCTGATGTGCGGTAGCTCAGGTTCTTAGCAGGATCATTATTCATCTAAAAATATTATATAATATCTAAGACTGGATAAAAGGACTTCAAATTGCTAATATTTGTATTTCTAGCTAGAATTTTCTGCCTTTAAATCTCTTTTTTTTTAAACTTCGAAGTGTGTATAACTTTTTGAGTATGGGAAGAAAATAATAAATGCTGTTTTATAAACAAGTCTTTTAATCTAGGAGATGAACCTGGTGGAATGAAAGTTATAAGCCTGAACTTCCTGTTGGGGATGATTTGACCAGGGAAGAGCTGTTTGAAGTTTGCATATAGCCATTTAAAGAAAAAAAAAACTCATTAACTTTCTCTTTATTCGTTTGAAATTTGTGATCACATCCATAGGAGCCAGGAGACTTCTTTGCTGAGGCTGCGAAAGGATATTAAGGACACAACCATGTTTAGGAGAACAGATTGTTTCCATGGAGTTTGAATTACCTTTGACATTCTCATTTACATACCAGCATTTGATATGCTTATTATACATTTTTCTTACATATTCATTTGTCAGATTGTAGGTGGTAGCCCTCTGCATTAGCACCTATCTCTAGCCTTGAAATCAGATTGTAAGATGGATCAGTACACTGGTTAAGCTCTAATTGTTTGTGCATGTTTATCCAGACAAACATTCAAATCCTCTCTCCAGGCTGAATTCCAGACCTCCAGTGGGTTGCAACGTCTGACGCTGCAGAACCAAAGCAACAAGACCTACTGAAGTGACCACCTCCGAAAATGGGCTTCTGGATGCTTCAAAACTGTTTAGAAACCAGGCAGCCTTGGGGAGGTAAACATATCTTAAGGACAGACTCCTCGTTATCCAAGGACCCTCCCTCGGATGTCGAGAAACCAATACCTGGCCCTCTTCAAAGCTGGTTCCCAGAATCTATCAGGTCTTAGCTAAGCCTTTGAGAACAGAGGGCCATGGCAGCAGCAGGTGCAGCTCATGCCAGCTGATCCTCATGAAATGAGCCACTCAGGACCCACCAGTCTCCACTAGAAGGGAAAGTGGCTCCTTAGAGACTGGAAGGACTGAGCACGAACACTGAGCCCTCATCTACAGCCAGGTAGGACCCAAGACTGAAAGATGTGTGTGATCAACACTATCTCATTTATACATTTGTCTCTTGCTTGTCTCCCCATTAGAATATGAGCCTCCCAAAAGCTGGACCTTGTCTCTCAACTTCAAGGTCGTTCTTCAGCATCTAGAACACAGTAGATGCTCAATAAATATGCACTGAATGAATATATGAAGGTCGTCATAACCTCTAGGTTTATGGCATTTGTTGACACTTTTGTTAAGTTATGGCATTTTTATAATAATTCAAGCAATTTTTTTCCTTTCAGTAGTAGCACATCAGAACTCCAGTAACCAAGATACCAATAGAGAACATCCAAAATGATGCCGAGAAGTTTTATTGATACAAAAACCCTGTGGGCTCTTTACCTCGAAAAGCCTTAAGAGAGTGGTTCAAACTTGTTTATTTTGTTAGCAGCAGAGCTCTTTCTTTGTTGTAAATCTGAGGCAGAGGCTCAATATATAAACAAGATAAAAGTAGGGATGCTCAGGTTCAAGCTAGCGTAAGTGGGGCTCTGAGCCTGACGTGCTCAGATCACTCCCTCTTTCCTCCCTCCAAGGAATCCCAGCGCAGCTCCCTGCAGCATCCAGGACAGTGGTTCTCTACCTTGGCTGTGCATGAGGATCCCCTGGGCAGCTTCAAAAATCCCAGACACCCAAATCACACCCCAGGAGCTGCCATGCCTGGGGTGGTCTCATGGGTTGTTTACCTCCCTCCTGCAGGCAGCTGCTCCTGAGAGCACACACCTGATTTTCTGTTTGGTTTCACCCTCATTTTAGTAGAGCATTGAGGATGTAGGACTTGGAGTCAGAAAGAACAAGGTTCAAATCCTAGCTCTACCGCTTTCTAGTTTTGTGCCTTGGGATGAATTACTTTAGCCCTCTGTGGATAAAGTCCATGAGAGGATAGAGTCTATCAGTGCGGGGATGGCACCTATCTTGTTTGTCACTGTATCTGGTAGAGGCACACAGTGGATACTCAGTAAACAGTAGTTGAATTAAAGAATAAAATCTACCTCCCAGAGTTGCCACAAGGATGGACTGAGTCTAGGTTTTTAAGATTCCCCAACGCTGTACACACAGTAAGTGATCAGACAGTGTTAAGTGCTGTTATCATCTGGCCCACCCCTGCCTAAGATTCGCAAATGCATAGGATCTCTTTCCACTCTCCTTGTGCCCTTTCCCTTCATCTTGGGGTTCAGGGGCTTCCTGGTCTCTAGACTTCAGCTGACGGGCCAGGGCAAGGAAGGGAGGGTGCTCCAAGCCTCCTCACAAGAGGAAGAGCAGACCCAGAGAAGGAACCTGGCGAGTTCAGGTCTGGACCACAGAAAGGGGAGCCCATTCACTCATTGCTTATGTTTTTTTAACCAAGTTGACCACCTCTCTCTAGGTTGGCTTGATTCCTCCCCAGAAGAAGAATGTGTTCCCTCACATGTGTTTCATGGCATTCTGTGTATCTCTGCTGAAGCTCTTTTCACATCATGTTACTGATTCTCCTGTCTGTCCCCCATTTGACTCCATAGCTTGTCGGGAGGAAAGATTCTGATTAATTTATCTTTATGCCCTTAGTCCCTAACATAGTACCTAGCACATGTTAGGTGTTGAATTAGTTTTTTAAGTTAAATTAAATCATTGAAAATGGTTTACAAGACTGCTTATTGTAGACACTGGAGATCTAACCACTTATTTGGCTGTATAAGACTTTGTCATCTGTTCCCCTATTATTTACACTATATGTTGGGTTGTTCTGTGTATCTTGGGTTTGATTACAAGAGTAAAAATCTCCAGATATTGCTATTTATATAGCAAATTCAACAGTACTGCTTATAGTTTAAAATGAAGTGAAAGAATATTGTATACAGAAAAGGCTTATTCCATTTAAATAGAAAGTTGATAATCATACACATCTCTCCTGCAGTGGAGTTGATGGGGACATTTCTCCCCACTCCTATCCCTCCTTCCTATAAAGAAAGCTTGACTGCTGTAACTCTGGTCTCTCTCCACTCCTGTACTCGCTTTAACCCTGGGGAGGTAGAGTGCTTCTTTGTAATCGGAGAGGAATAACCAGGCACGAGGAGCTCACCTCTTTCCATCCTCCTTGTACTTCCTGGGTGCAAGTCTTCCCCTAGACAGTGTTCTCCACTGCTCCTCCATGCTGCCAGTTGTGCAGGGACCTCTCCTGATCCCGGGGACCTGCCTTGGCCTAGTGTCAGCTGTGACAGCATGGGGAAGTCTGTCATTACCTGTGGTGTGCTTAGAGGTCTTGTTGGCATTCACACAAAGCTGTGTCCCCCAACTTAGCCTCAGTCAGTATTAAATTGATATTTTGGAAGCTATCTTTACTTTTTATCTTATTTCGCAACTGGTTCAAAACCCAGGTGGGGAAGGTGAGTACTATTTATTGAAAATCTCTCTCAGAGACTCCTCCAGCAGGCACTCCATGACATTTGTTTACATTTTGTGTGTGCTTCTAAACAAGGATTTCACTGAGTTTCTATAAAGCACAAGCATAAGGCCTAGGACTTCTATACGTGGAGGCCTTAACAACAGGCTCCATGTTGCATCCTCAAGTGCAGGTCCCAGGGCAGGGGTGGAGGAATAAGGAAACATTATACTTCTGCAGCATTTCTCCAATGACAACTCATCCATGGTCCCTCAGCTGGTAAAGAGTTGAACCATCCTGTGAAAACCTGCCCAGGGGTAGTACCTGGGGTGTGGTAGAGACTCAACAGATGGTGCAAGAGATGATGAGTGGATAAATAAACTGGTGAGTGAACAAGAGAAATCCAGGAAAAAGGGCAAAATGGGGGTAAGAACAAAAAGAGGGCAGGAAGGGGAGATGAAATTGAGACAGATTTGGAAGATGGGTGTTACCACCAGTTCTCATAGGAGGCTCTTCCATGTACAGATGGCTTAATTCACCTTATACCGCTTTGTCTTTGAAGATCCGTGGGGCTGATGAGTTTGCTCCTTAGCAAGGTAACCAATGCAAGACGGATTGAGAAATTGATACAGGTGGTTTCTGCTCAGTGAGAATAAGATGATATTTAGAAAAATTGTCTCAGAAGAGGTATGAAAATGTCAACATACTCACAGAGGCTTCCTCCCATTCTCTCATGTGGGAGACTCAGTTTACAAACTCCGTATACTCTGTTTTTGTTTGACCCTTTTAAGAAACTTGTTGAGGTAGGCAGAATGGATATCGTTATCTCCATTTTATAAGTTAGTAAATCAAATGCATGAAAACCAAAACAATTATCCCAAGATTCCAGGAATGCAAGTGGAGGTCACTGGAAATAAAATCTAAAACTTCTGATGGCATTTCTGGGACTCTGTGCTGAAGCTTAAATATTATTTGAACAAGATTTATAAATCCATCATCACTATTCTTTCATGGACTCTGTGACTAGTAACAGGTTGGTCAGGCATCTGAAGTCCACGGTCCCATAACTTCTACCCGAGAAACCAGCTTCACCCTCCCCTCTTTCCGCAGGCTGGTCGAGTCCGGAAAGTACCGGAGTAAGAGAAATTGTCTGAGCCTCAGAAGCAGCATTCAGCCAAGGCGGGGTGGGGGGGGGGGGAGGGGGGGTGCGTAAACCATTTCTTCCGATATGGTTGGGAGAGTCTCACCCTGAGAATGAGATTGCAAAGCCTTCAGTTAGTAGTATCGTCTGGGAATTACTGGTGGGCTGGGGACTGATGGTCCATGGTGTAGCTTCGGGCCATTAACTCATATGATCATTACTTTCAAGGGAAGGGCCTGAATTCTTGTCTTTCCGGCTACTAATAGAAGATATTTTAAGGGAAATAAAAATTTTCTCTGGGTCAGAAGAATTCTTAAAAAGTAGATATTATGTACAAAATCTTCTCCTGGTAGAGTTCTTGGGTTATGAGTGTGTGTGTATTTACCAAGTCATGTTCAAGGTTAGTCTCTGAGGTTTGGAAAAGTTGGTGAGGAAGGTAGGTGACCTCTTCAAACTTTACCAAAATCATATTCACAGAGCCGCAAGTGAATTGGCTAATCATTTGGTATTTTTTGACCAGGAAAAAAAATATCTGAACAAATTGGTTAAATTCTGTGTTACAGAAGAAGGAGCGCCATTGGGAAGGTGCTAGTGTTGGGGCCACAAGGATTTGGTAGGGTAATCATGGTCCTGGTCCCCTGCAGCTTTTGCATCCATTCTCTCACTCTAGACTTACACATCCCCGTGAGGCAAATGTGGCTTGGTCTGTGTCACCCAGGCTCTTAGAATGGCCCTGTAGTGAATATTGTCAAGTTTTGGCTGCCTGGCTTCCATTCCTCCTCCTGACAGCACCCTGGTTTCCTTCTGGGGAATTACCCCCTGTCTTGTGAGGCAATAAAGGTAGGTGTTGAACCGCCCACCACAGACCCCTTTGAATGGTCCATGAGGACTCTCTCTTGGCCCTGGCACAGCCAGAGAGCAGCATGTGACATAAGCTCAGTCGATTGGATTTTCTCTCCCCAAACCCTGAAGCTGAAACAGAATGAGCAGACTGGGAGGAACGGTTAGAATCCGTGTATCCAGTATGGGGCAGAGAGTTGAGTGGGTCTTATCTTCACACTCTCTGTAGCTCTCCCACTTCTGAGGGTTACAAATCTGGTTCTCCAGCCCCCTCAATCCTGTGAGCACCTCCATAGCCTTTGGTAAATTCTCCTTTTGCTCCAGTTGGTCAGAGCTGTATTCTATTATTTGTTGCCACAATACCTTAACTCGAAAAGCCCCTTCACTAGTCTCCTTGCCTCCAGAAATCCGGCACAGTTTTCCAAATTGCAAGCGTGACCATAACAAGCTCACACCTGAAAGTCTTCAGTGTCTCTCTCTTGTCTACGGGGAAAGCTCACACTCCTTATCATGGCAGACAAGCCTCCTCCTTACCTTGCCAAGATGTGAGTACAACCTACTCATTGCTCTCCCAGGTCCTACCCTCTGCCCTCAACTTATCTGGCATGTACTTCATCTTTCTGAACTTAAGGAGAGTCTTTGTGCAATCTTTCTTGATCGTCTCCTCCCTGAGATTGACTGCTCTGTATGCAATTCTGTTTTAATCCACTTATTTATATCACTATGACCCTAGTAAATGAAATTTCCTTGAAGGGGGGCATTATACCATATTCATCTCTGTATTCCTGGTACCTGGGCACAGAGGAGATTTTCATTTTGTATGTGCAGAATGGATGGATGGATAAATGAGTGTCACAATCCTTAAGGCACACTCCCACACCTGAGTCTGGCACCTCTTCCTCTAAAGGCCTGGCACAGAGCATGCACCTGCCTTGTAACCAGGGAAATGATCCTGACAGTCCTTCCAAAGGGAGTAGAGGGACACGCTGGTAAAAATGGCTGCACACACACACCTTTGCACTCTGACTTTACTGCTCCTCTCATCAAGGAGTGGGTTCAATTCTCCTCCCATTAAGTCAGACCCTGTGACTTACTTTCACCAGACAGATGTGTTTGAACTGACATTGTGAGACTTCTGGATCTAGGCCTCAAAGAGCCTTTCGGTTTCTGCTTTTGCCTCTCCGGATTGCTGACCCAAGACCACTGTGGAGAGCACTCTGTCCAGCCTACTGAAGCAGGAGAACCCAGACACTGCAGACAACAGCCAGCACCAATTTCCAGACGCGTGAATGATGCTGTCTTCTAGCATCCCTCTCTGGTCAAGCTGCCAGATGATTGCAGCCGTGTAATCAGGAAAGACCAGCAGAAGGGCTGCCCAGATGATCCCAGCCCAAATTATTGACCCTTGGAGTTATGAGTGAATGAACGGTTGTTGTTTCAAGCTGCTAAGCTTTAGGTGGCTTGTTATGCGGCAATAGAGAACTGATACAGAGATATTGGAAATTTCTCAGTAAACATAAGGAACAGGGGTGCATTGTTCCCCTAATAGTCCCTATTTTTAATAATCGTGACTGTTTGCCTCTGGAGTCCATTTATGGTGCTGACCAACGTTGCAGATGGTCACAGTTAATCCCAGATTCTTTGCTGCCGTAACAAAGAACTGCAGACTGAGTGGCTGAAACAGC
Source organism: Equus caballus (assembly GCF_041296265.1). Classification (NCBI taxonomy): domain Eukaryota; kingdom Metazoa; phylum Chordata; class Mammalia; order Perissodactyla; family Equidae; genus Equus; species Equus caballus. Next base: position 35,481,176 of record NC_091698.1, read on the forward strand.
GTAAATGTGTTTTCTCACAGTTCTGGAGGCTGGAAGTCCAAGATCAAGGTGTCACCGGGGTTGCTTTCTTCCAAGGCCTCTCTCCTTGCCTTGTAGATGGCCATCTTCTCTCTGTGTCATCACAAGGTCCTTTCTCCATGTGTGTCTGTGTCCTATTATCCTCTTCTTATGAGGACAAACTTCCTATTGGATTAGTTCTGATCCATATGACCTCATTTACCCTAGCTACCTCTTTAAAGGCCCTGTCTGCAAATACAGTCTGCCCTAGACATACAGGGGTTAGAATTTCAACATATGAGTTTTGGAGGGACACAATTCAGCCCATAAGATTGCCTCAAGTCTAGGCCATAGCTTATTTTGCTGTTCACTTCTTGCCTACTTGCAGCTGGATAAGTGTTTGTGTCATGCTTGGCCTGACCGACCATTCTTAGCAATACCCTTCCAAGTATATGAAACCCATAAAACAATTCAGGGAGTACACGTGCATGTGTCGCCTTCCCATCCAAGTACCATGTCTTTCCTGACTGCATTCTGGGGTTGCTTGAGTATCCTCTGGAGGCCCAGTACAAAAGGCAAGAGGGGGCAACAAGCTGTAGAGGCCAACACAGGCTGGGGCCATCTCTGCTGATGCTATAATGTTCCCATGATAGGAGATATCCCCTTATGTAAGGTGCGAAGTGGGAATGTAACTTTTGTCGGACTCTCCAGAAGAAAAGCACACTCATGTGGTTTGGAGAGAAGGAATTTGCTCAAATTCTAAGCATTAGACCTGGTTCCTTAGCAGCCAGCCTCCAAATGGAGACAGGGAAGCCAGAGGGCAGAGCTGGTGTCCGGAGGGATGGTGCTCATGTATCTGTGAATGTTTACCTTGTTTAGTCAATACACACACAGCAAAGGAGGAATTTGGTTAATAGAGTTCCCCAGATTTCTGAAGGGTAGTCAGTTAGTGAGTATTGAATGTTGGCTACAGGTGAAGCCCTATGCCATGGGTTGTGAAGAAAAATTCCAATCTTAACTCCTGTGGTTTAAGTAATTTCTGAAATGCCTGAGTTGACATTTCTGCCTAATTGAGTCTAAGTGAGATCTGAATCTGATGAGGTGGCTCCTCCACAGCCTCAGGGTGCTAATTCTTACATCTAGTGATCGCTGGCACAGGGCTGGAGCCAGGCGGGGAAAGACGGAGGGGCTGCACGTCAGCAGATCCAACGCATTCTTTCATCGGCTCATACAACAAGCATTTGTTGCAGATCTTCTTATGGGTGCCAGCCTGGGCTATGCACCCTGAGATCTGCAGACCGCTAAGCCGGGGCCACTGTGCCGGAGAGCTTAGAGCCCAGTGGGCTGTTTAAAGACTCCATTTGAGCGAATTCTCGAATATGACAGCAAGTGTCTCAGTTACTTGCATCATTCTGAAAATGGAGTTCAGCGACAATATTCTAGTTAGTTAATATAAGCTAGTTAGGGTATGTGAAATTGTGTTACACGTACGCCTTAATTGTACACATTTAATTGTGTGTGTCACACACACACACGATTGTATACAATGATCAAGCATTCTTCTTAATCAAGTCATTACTGTCACATGTGTGTCCTTGCTTACATGTGTACATGCACACAAACGCATGTGAACTGACTTGTGGACATAAACATATCTGTGCAAGAGAAGAGCTTTGTGGAACTGCATGGGCTGCCAGTCTTGGGGATGAGACCGCAGAGGCAGCCACCACTGGCATGAGATTTTGGAGAGCCGACCTTAGATACTTAATCCAGTCTGAGCTTTGTGGTGGGTGGTCAGAGTTAGATACTCTTGTTCTCTGGGAGAGCAGCTTGTGGTGCTGAACGTACAGCCAAGGGCTGGCTTCAGGATAAGAGACCAGAAATACAGATGAGATGACAGAATAAAAAAAACCGCGCAGAGTGTTCAATAGTGCGAGACAGCCTGATTCTTCTTAGGAATTCTACCAGACAGTGCCTCTGTGGGAGGCTGCAGGATGTAAAGAATCCTCACACTGAGGCCAGAAAGACCTTGTCCTGAATACCAGCGCTTCTAGCATTTCTGCACAACTGTTACCTCCCTCTCACGCTTCTTGGGAGGATTAAATGAATAACATATAGAAAGCACTTATAACTTAGAAGTCTTTCAACAAATGTTAGCTCCTTTCCTTCTCTAGCTTGAAGCCACTTTCGGTATCTTTATTTTTTTTAGGAAGAGTGGCCCTGAGCTAACTGCTGCCAATCTCCCTCTTTTTGCTGAGAAAGACTGGCCTTGAGCTAACATCCATGCCTATCTTGCTCTGCTTTATATGTGGGATGCCTACCACAGCACAGCTTGCCAGGCAGTGCCATGTCTGCCCCTGGGATCCGAGCTGGCGAAGCCCCGGCCGCTGAAGCGGAATGTGTGCACTTAACTGCTGTGCCACTGGGCCAGCCCCTACTTTTGGTGTCTTGAAGGTGCCACCCAGTAAGAGAAAACAAACATGAACAGATCACGCAGAGTGTCCCCCCAAATTTAAATGTGCATCCCAGATTGATAAAAGTTGAGAAATCTTTCTCCTTCCCACCTCTTTCGGAGCTATTTAACTTCCCAGGGAGCATACAAAATGTCCGGGGAGAATTGAATCCCACTTCTCTTGATCTTAAAGTCTACAGAATGAGGCTGTCCTCTCGGTAGGAGGCTGAGGCACCTGCAGATGGCAAGTGAAGCACATAAATATTGACACACACAGGAAACTCACACAGCAAGAAGAAACTCTTCAGGCAGAATGTTTATCACAGCAGCACGGAGCCGCGCGGGGTCTGGTTTCTTGGCTGTTGCTGAGGAGGGGCAAGGACAGATCATGGGGTCTGGGGGAGCTGGGGGAGGAATTTTAAGGGCAGAGCAAAGATATAGCTAAGTCCTATAAAGCAGTTAGTAGGTGCCAGGCATTCTCACTTCTAAACGGTTTTACATATATTAACTCATTCAACTCTCATAAAAACTCTATAGGGTAGGTACTATTACAGCTGCGGAAACAGAGGCACAGAGAAGTTAAGCGACTTCTCAGTCACAGAGTTAGTGAGTAACTGAGCCAAACACAGACTCAAACACAGGCAGCCTGCCTCCCCGTCAGCGCTCAAAACCATGCTGTTATGGCCCCCTTGTAATTGGACAAAGAAGTTTGAGACATTTTCAGATTTAGTGCCAGAGGGACAAAAGACCTAAATGTGAAAGGCAGAACTATAAATCTTTTCACAGCGAATGTAGAACAATATCTTTATGTTCTCGGAGTAAGGGAGGATTTCTTGAATAAGACCCCAAAAATACCGACTCTAAAGGAAAGACTGATAAATTCAACTGTATTAAAACTGAGAACTTATGTTCAACAAAATGCATCAAAGAGAAAGAGAGAAAACAAGCTATGGGGTGGGAAAGAGATTTTCAGCAATTATCACTGCAAAAGATTTATGCCCAGAATACATAAACAACTCCTTTAAATCAATAAAAAGAGACAAACAATTTAAACCAAAAAGCAGCAAAGGATTTCAACCCACTCTTCATAAAAAAGAAATACAAATGGCCAATAAGTATGTGAGAACGTGCTTAACTTCATTAATCATCAAGAAAATGTGGAATAAAACCACCAAGAGATATCGTTACAGACTCACCAAAATGACTAAAATTAAACACTTTGAAATACCAAGCGTTGATGAGATGTGGACCAGGGGAAATTCTCACTCACCCTCCTGGGAACGTAAAATAGTGCAAATACCTTGGAAAACTACAGTTGAAGATCTTCAGACCTTATGACCCAGGGCCTCCATCTCTGGGGATATACCTAGAGAAATGGATGCACGTATGTGCCAGGAAACATGTGTAAACAATAAGCAATGTTTGTAACAGCTTTCTTCCTTATTTCCCAAACAGGAAGCCACCTAAGTGTCTATTAAGAGAAGAATGGATCAATAAATTGTGACACATGCACACAGTGGAAAACTATCCAGTAGTGAAAAGGAATGAACGATGGCCACACACGATGGCATGCGTGAATATTATAAACATAGTGATGAACGATGAGCACAGGAAGAGTGGCTTCTCTTCTGCCATTGCCAGTACCACAAGCCCTACCCCGCTTTGCTAATGCTGGAGAGGGGCAAGAACAGCCTCCCACCCTCGCCAACGGTAAAGTATGGGAAGCTCAAGAACTTCCCTGGATCCTTCATCCAAGGTCATGGATCCGTGCTGTTCTCTGCAAACTGCACAGACTGAAACATGCTTGAGTGTGAGTGGGTTATGGAGGTGCCCTCACAAGTAGCATATTGCATTTAAAAGGAGCCTTCTGGAGAAATTGCATAAGATACCACAGTAGGCCACTTAGGGATAGACTTGGGAACTAGTTAGCATTTCAAGCAGAAGTAATGGCTCGCTCATCGTGAGGCTGAGTGAGCTAAAACCTCTTCTGTAGTCTGCTGTCAACCTCTGAGATAGGGTTCTAATATGTGCCATTTGAGACAATTCCTCTGGACTTGGGAGTCAGAAGAAACACACATTGATGGTTCTGCCATGGCATGAGGGTGGCTGTGTTTTTAGTGGAGTCAGTGTTCTCTGGGCAGATGGTTTCCCAGTTGGTCCAGTCTCTGCTGGGGTTGCAGGAACAGGCAGCAAGGATGGCGTGGGGACCCGATTGTAGGTATTCCTCAGCATGCCCTACATTTCCAACGTTAGGAGAGAAGCCCTGGGCTGGACAGGTCCTGGGAGCTCAGGATTCTAGAGCTGCCTCTGATGCTCTGTTACCTTCAGGCCTCAGTTTCTTCCTCTGTACGTGGGAGATTTAAGGAGAATGATTGTTAAGGTCGATCTGAGCTCTGAAACTACTCTCTCTCCTTTCTTTCTATACATTTCGGTGAACACTTTTCAAGCTAGCAATATGGATTTTTTGACTTTCAATTCATTTAGCTGCTACCAATTCACCATTGACAGATGGAATATCTGCATCTGATTGGCTGAGGATTCCCTGGACACTCACTGGGTGCCTCATTTAGGATGGAGAATTCCTATGTAGCAGTGCTTGCGGAATGAAACACCTTGCAGTGAACCAGTCGCCTGCACTCAGTCTAGTTTCGTGACTGTACAGTGGAGTCTGAAGAGGGCTGTGCAAGATGCCAGGGTCCTGGGTCAGCCAGGTGGAACAGAGAGGCACTGTGCTGGGGCTTTGCTCGTTTTGACTTTATTTCTAATATCATGGGGACACAGGCCTGGCCTAATGCCAAGGAGGCCGAAATGTTGTTCCTGTGCTGTGAGTTAATCCTCCAGTGCCTAGAACAGACGTTGCTGACCCCTGACAGTGCTGCTTTGTGAAACGCCCACAGGCAGCTTCCCAATCCTTCTCAGCACAACGCACTCAAATGGGACCAATTTGCCGATTTTGAAAAAGAAAAATGTGCATACGTTTAACTCAGGTGGGGAATCCAGGTATGATAGAATCTAGCCTCAAACTGCGTGGTCTGTGACCACTCACAGGATTTTTCCACTGGGTTCTGTGAATTCCTGGAGACTTACCTCCCCTGGGACCCTTCCGCCTTCTACTTCCGTCTTCGTGCACTTTCCCTGGTTTACCTGGCATCCACCTCTAATGTTTTCCCTAATAAATACACCTGCATGAGTTCGCTTGGGGAATCTTGGGAGCAGCATCACATTTCAGGAGAAGCTTCTGCTGTCACTTGGGTTCCCTCTCTCTGAATCCCTGTCCATCTCCCATCTACCTCCTCTCCAGGAGTAAATGAATTCCTCTTCTCCTCTCATCCTTAGCATAGCGGTTCATTGAAAACTTCCTCTGTGTCAGATACTAGTCTTCAATCTTGCATATATTATTTTATTTAGTCTCCACAGAGCCTCCTGAAGGATCCACTTTCATTATCCTCATTTTGCTGATGAGAAAACTGAGGCACAGAACATCTGGGGCAATTGTCTGAGGTTACGCAGCTGGTAGTGACAGAGTTGGGATTCAAACCCAGGCAGTTGGATTCTAGAGACCATGATCTTGGTCCTGACACTTTACTGCCTCCCATTAAAGTGTTTCTTCTGGATGAATACAGGACTCTGCAGAAGAGGGACTTTGGTGAATAAAGGCCTCTTCAACTCTTTCCATAAATATCTGTATTTCTAAATTATGCATTGGATGGTCAACATTGGGAATACCCAACACTGGAAATACTGTATTCTACTGACTCTACGACACCATTGATGGGAAGATGCACCATTATTTTATGTGTCATTTAAACTGCGACACAAAGTGTCAGTGATAGCGCAGTCATGACTCATGACTTGGTTGCATTGCTTCAAAATTTCTTTAATAAATTCCAAAGATCTAGCCTCTTTTTCCTGCCTTCAGTCTCAGTAACAAAATGTTACATGGCTGCATCCACTTCGAGATATCTTTATTAGGTCCCAGAAAGAGCTAGCTTGTTATTTTCTAAGAAAATGTCAAATTGCCATTATTCAATGTCAAATAATGTCACAATGACACCCCACTGCTCTGTTTTCTCCTTTTCTGAAAACACAGTAAGCATTTCACTTCAATGCTGAATCATTGTATATTTTGGAGGATTTTTTTTCCCCTTTTTATTATGGAAGTGTTTAAACATAGGAAAAAAGTGGAAAGAATAGAATAATGAACTCCCATGAATCCATTATCTATCTTCAACAATTACCGACATTTTGCTACTCAAGTTTGAAGACATTTTAAATTGTGATTAAACTCAGTTCATTAGCAAAGACAATGGGAAGAGCTCTGACCCCGTTGGGGCATGTAGGCAATAGCAATTCCATCATATCTGCCTTCTGGCTGGGGGAGGAGGAGGCCACCATGACTGCAAGGGCCAACCCAATTTCAGAGACGTCAAAATGTGAAGAAATGTGGGTCTTAGAATTGATGACATGCAGTAACAGCGAGGCCAGGCTGGATTGTACTTATGGGTCAGTCCCTAAGGGGTCAGGGTTTTCCTTACTCAGGGCTTGGTGAGGTTTTCTTTCTTTTTTTCCCTTTCAGCCTCTTCCACTACCAAAACACAAACAGAGGAGAATCTTTGCATGTTTCCTGAGGGCCTCCTTCTCCTCACCCAGTCTTTGGACTGTCAGGCTCAGGCAGGCCTTCGGCAATCCATTGATCACTTTTGTGGGGCCTGGTTGGAGAGAGCCCAGAGCCTGTTTCTTCTCTTCCCAAGAGACTGGGTCACCACCATGTATCTGAGGATGTGTGCACAGCTCAGGTGTGGCCTGCTGCAGGCTTTTGAGCCCTGTCCAGGGATGTGTGCTTTTGTGAACAACAAGGATGCTCATTGTTTGCAGATTTAGTACCTGAGTCAGGTACTGAATCTCCTGGACCCTCTCATGCCCTGGTGGGCCTGTCACTTGGACTCAAGCACTTGCCTTTCTTCTTTCTCATCCCTTGTCCTGAATCACTATTCTCCCTCCTGGAAAGTGTGTCCCTGGATTGATATCCTGGTAACAGATCCCTTAGGCCTAGAAACAGGCCCCCAACTCAGTGAATTCTCATGTCAGGTACTGTGTACTGTGGGCTTGCAAGGCTGGGCATTCTGGGCAGAGGGTCAGAAGCTTGGAAAGGACAGTTTGGCCAAGAGATGCCATCTCCCAGCTCTGACCCAACGGTGCTGTCATGTATGGGGAGACCGACCATGGTAGGAAGCAATCTGGGCAGAAACTCACGATGTCAGGAGTGTTCACCCATAATGTCAGAGGAGATTCAGTTGCGATATAGCAGGAGAGACTCTGCGGGATCTCTCATCCTCTAGTGGAGATGTCAGGCAACCGGAGTTATGACCTTAGCTCTGTCAATTACTAACTGTCAAAGCCACTGTGATGCCACACATGTATCCAGTGGGCCTTACCACTCCAGCTGCCTCACCTTGTGGTAGGATTAACTCTGAGGTCTGTGTTCTACTCCATCTCTAGAGTTCCCTCAGGGAATTGACCTCCAGTTGTCCAAAGTGGTAGCTGGATTGATAACACATCGTTTACTGGCTGCCTTCGCTTCCTCCGCTCACTTTTCCACTCCTCTGTTTTTCTTGCACCTTTTACATGAACTACTTGTATTTGAACCCTTGTTTTGGGGTCTATTTCTGGTGGAACCAAAAGTAAGACAACAGGCAACTGAATCATTTAATTTCCTCAGGCCATAGGTTTCTCACCTGTTAGGTAGTAGCAAAGTTTGCAAGTATGTTGTGGTGTTAGAGTTTTGCATGCATTTTTTTCATACACCATCTTATTTGGAGCTCACGACAGACCTGTGAGCAGGCAGGGTCTTGTTATCCCACTTTATGGATGAAGAATGAGAGCCTCTGAGAGGTTTTGTGAGTTGCCCAAGGCCCCTCCACTGGTAAGTGGCTGAGCTGAGACCAGAGCACAGGCCTTTGAACTCTGAGGCCACTAGTTTCCTTTCCAGTGTTTCTTTGTCTGCTCTAATCCTTTCCAAAGGTTGTTCTTATACTTTTTCAGTCCAAGAAAGAACAGTTCAAAGTCAGAGACAGATTCCATCATTTGGGCTTGGTCCTTTGGGGCTGTGGTCAGCCTTAGCTAGAGGAGAGTCCTCTGGGCAGAGGGTCAGAAGCTTGGAAAGGACAGTTTCCTTTCCTCCTGGGGGTCTCTGGTACCCTGCATGGGCTCAAAGCCTCCTCCATAGGTCTCCCAATGGTGCTGAGCTCCGAGGGCCATGGAACCCTAATGGATACATTCACATCTCATGACCTCACCTTTTGGTGGTCCTCTCTAATGGCTTTGGGCCATCAGCCCCAGAGTCATGGCTGAACCCAGAAACAAAGTCAGGGCTGCCTTGGCCATAGGCTGCAGGATGGGTTGTCTATACTGGCTCCACATCTCCACTTGGCTGAGTCCTTCTAGAAACATTAACTGGTTCCTGTTACTGACTCTCAGCAAGGCCTTTGTCATATGACATCCTGGGAGGAGGGTCACGAGTCCTGGAGGAAGGAGTGAAGATGCCCAGCAGAGGGCATTTTCCCCTATAAGACAATAGCCTTGTTAGTAGTCCATCCTAGGAGGGATGTTTTTGGATGATGTCTACCCTCACCTTACACCTCTAACCTGGCCCCACATCCCACCCAGCCTTCAGGCAGGAAAACAAGTGTGGGCCTCTGAACTTTATCTGTAACTCTCTCAGACTTGTTGACTTCCCTCCCTTGTTTATTCTTTGTTTTTTCTTCTGAGAAAGGTTCGCCCCCAGCTAACATCTCTTGCCAATCTTCCTCTTTTTATATGTGAGCCACCGCTACAGCATGGCCACTGGCCACTGATGAGTGAGTGGTGTAGGTCCGTGTCCGGGAACTGAACCTGGGCTGCTGAAGTGGACGGCACTGAACTTAACCACTAGGCCATCAAGGCTAGGCCTCCCTTATTTATTCCTGGAACACTCCTGCTCCACAGCAACTTTCTCTACTACCTCCATGCCTCATTCTCAATCTCAGCTCTCTCAGCATAGTTTTTGGAAGGTGAAAAACTCTAGCCAATTCTACTTTAACTTGGCATTCCTTAGGACAGGCTTACAGTCACCCACACCTCCATCTGTTTCTGGCTATTTTGGGTAACTGCTTCCCCAGAGCCAGCTCTAGCTGCCAGGGCCTGGTCAGGCGTTGATTTCTTGGCCAGCACCTAACTGGGCCCGATCATGACCACTCACATCAGTATTTGCAAAGGTTCCATTGATCACTTAGGTGGCCTTTGCATCTCTGGACAGAATCAGCAAAGACTGTGCTGAGCATTCGCAGACTCAAATGCTTAGGTACTGTCTGGGCTAGCTTTTTAAAAATTTCATGGGCTGTTTTTATTTTAAGAGATTATTTTTGGCCATCAGCCACGATTGTGGTCAGAGTGATGGATAGACATGGATGCCCTGATTGAGGCAGGCTGGAAATAGTCTCATCCTCCATCCAGTAACATCTACACCTATTAACTGCAGCAGTACCTAAAACGCTCACATCACTGTGGGCTTCGTATTGGGTCAACAGAACCCTCGTCAAGGTTGCAGTGCTATCGGGGAGGGGTAGGTGGCACTGGAGTGACTTTCGGTCTTAAATCCCTTAGCACACACTCAGGGAATCACGACTCTCAGAGTGGCAGGTGCTTCCCAGGAAGTCTAATGATCAGAATAGATCAGTTGCTTAGAGAGAGACCAAGGTAGTAGGACACAGGTAAGGACAGGTAAGTTTTGAAGCTAGGGAAGGAGTCAGTGACGTCAGAGTGTAGGATGCCACTCATGAAGGCAACACAGAAGAGTTACCTTGTTTAGTAAAGGGGCAGAATGAGGGCCCCGGGCATTGGAGGGTAGGGGACAAAAGGCAGTAAGGGCCACCAAAGGTGATTCTTCACAGTTTTGCCTCAGATCAGCCCATACTTTGATCTACATCATCCAAACTCGATAGCAGTCTTTCCCACACGTTTGCAAGTTGTGCCACCTCAATTTTTTATTCTATTCCTTTTCAGAGCCCTGTGGAATGGTGGAAAGAGTAAAAATCAGGAAAGAGCAGTAGTCAAAAGATAATATTGAATCTCTACTTTCACATCTCTAGAATGGGAGAAATACAGAATTATCATGAGGATCCCATAAGACCATGTGTCTAAAGTATTCTGTAAACTGTAAAATTCCTAGGCAAACATCCAGTTGAATTATCTCGGAAAACACCTCCCTTCACAGTCAATCACTCTCACCTTTTGAAAATTAATCAAAGATTTCACCACATCTTCTTGAGTTAACCAGAAATCTCTTTGCGTTTTGCAAAATCCGGGGGAGGATTTATTTCACCAGCCAGCAGACAGCGGTTCTTTTTTCTCTTGGACTCATCTGGAAGGAGCTGTCCAAAGTGTCATCTCTGGGGAGGTTCAGAGGAGAGGGTGATGCGCATGAGGAGGCAGATGGGGCTGAGTCGAAGACCCTTCAAACATGAAAAAGCTGTGCTGCCTGAGACCTTTTGTTTGGTGTGTTCTCAGCCTGCGACAAAAACCCTTCCCCATTTGTGGGGTGCACAGTGGCGGGCATGGTTGCTTGCAAACCTTCTGCGAATGTCAAATCCATTATCAGGCTCAGGGAGGCAGCGTGTTAATTGAACTTTTCCTCCAACCTTCTGCCTTCCCCAGCCGTAACAGGACTGCTTGTGCTGTTATGGTCTTTTTGCAAGGCCCAGACGGGAAAAAACAAATTATCTCCTAACAAATGTTTGGAAGAATAAGTCTGAACTTTTGAAGTTTTTGTTTATTTATGGTCCTGTATCTTCTTGCTGCCAATGTCACTTGCTCCAGGATAGGACGCTATCCATCACCACAGGTCTTAGTACAGGTCAAAAAGAAAATACGAGCCAAAAAGGTAGAGAGAGAATTGGGCTGACACTCTGAAGGGCATGTGTCACTTTCCTTGTAATTCTCTAAAGATGCCCCGACTCTCTTCCTTCTTAAACATTGCACGCTCCTCACCTGGCCAAACCCTCCTCTAACCCTGAATTTTCCCGCCCTCTCCCTACGGTCAAGCTTCTAAAGAATATAATCTATACTGTCTGTCTCTATTTTCAGGTCCCATAACTTGTCCACTCACTCAGGCTACCTTCTGTCTTGACTGGTTCATTGGTTTTGTCCTTGTCATACCACAAGTGGCCTCTCAATTGTAATTCACTTACTCCCTCTGGTCCCACTTATTCTACTTCATTTCAGGCCAACTTCATCTCTTGGCTGGATTATTTCAACAGCTTCCCAGTTGGTCTTCTGTCTCTAATCCGTTCTCTTCTCTGTCACCAATGGCACCTCCTGGCCCTCAGGACTTTCCGAATCTCCTAACCTCGTTTGCAAAGCCCTTAGGACGCAGCCATTGTCCACCCTGGGGCCTCACTGCTTGCCAGTTCCTTCTCGCATTTGGCCCTTCAGCTGTCCCGATTTATTTGTGAGTTCCCTAACTGGCTCTGGTGTTTCTTTTCTTAGGTCCTTTGCATGGGCTGCTTCCTCTGTCAGAAATGCTCTCCCCATTTGCTAGGCTGATCCCTGCTCATCTCATCTCAGCATAGACATCCTTGTCTCCTGGAAGCCCTCTACCCCAGGAGTCTAACCCTGTGCACATGCCCTGTGGTCCTTCCTGTGCCCTGTTTCCCCTTCTAGAGAGAGGGCTTCTTGAAGGTAGACTCTAACATTAGGATTTATGGCGACGTGATGTTTTGAAGGAAGTGCTCCCTGGGGATCCTGGGATGGAGGGGGGCAGGGAAGCCAGACAGAGAGGGGAAGGGAACCAAGCAAAGGCTTGTCCTGAGGGAGATTCCTGGATGGTGACCCAGCCTGGTCCTGCAGGGAGCTCCGGAGTGTAGGGGATGCCCCGTTTTGCCGCAGGGGAGCCCAGGGAGCTGGCCTGTGGTATCTCCATACCTCTCCGTCACTGGTCAAGGGCTGCCGCTGGGGCAGTAAGTTCCCAAGACTCCAGCTCTCCTTCTGTGAGCGTGCTGTTAAAAATGATTAAAGAAGACAATTTAGGTGATACAAATACTTTATTAACACTTCATGAAGCGACAATCTGTTCCGAAGCATCCAGAGAACTGCAAAATGGGGCAGAAGGCGGGAAGTGCTATAGGATAAAGAATAAGGAAGAGAAAGATAGACAATAAGGAACCAGGAAGAGAAAAATGGAAAATGAACAAGGAATGAGGAAATAAGCACGGAGCACAGAGGTAACCTGAGATCGGAGGGCAGGCTGACTGGATATATTGTGTTCTTGGTCACGTGGAGAGTTTACAGAGACACGAAAGTTATTGAAGTTTTGGTTTGCTGACGTGGCATCTTGGGCAGGAGCAGCTCCATCTTGGATCTAGAAATTTATTTGAACAGTGTGGACAAGCCTCTGGTGGCTTAAGGGCTGTCCTTGCTGTTGAGTATTAGAAGCAAAGGCAACTGAAGGGAGTGACACACAAAAATAGCAAAATGTGACTACAGGGCATCTGGGTGGAACACTGACATTGCTGCTACAGCCATATTCCTTGTGTGGCATTGTCCCAGTGCCCACAGCATCCCAATGCCCACAGTGTCCCAGTGCCCACAATGCCTGGTATATAGAAGGTGTGCAGCGACTTGGTTTTTAAATGAATGGATGAGCATTTTTCATTCCTCATCTCTCTGACCTCTATGAGACATCTGATACTATTCAGGTCTCCCTCCTTGAAAATCTCTCTTCCCCTGGCCTTGAGGTTCTACTCTCGATACTGCTTTTCCTCCTTTTGTCCTGTCTCCTTGCTTGGCTCATCGTGCCGTCCTCTGCTTTCCTTAAGCACTGATATTCTCCCGGGTTACGTCCTCCTCCCTCTTGGTTCACTCTCTGTGAGTGCTCTCATCTCTGTATATAGCTTTTAAGTATAATCTATATGCTAATGATGCCCTGATTCATATTTCTTTTATTCACTTATTCATTCATTTAACAAATATTTCTGAGAATATATTGCTTCTTAGAGTATGGGCCAATCACTGGTCTATGTTCCTGGGACACAACATCAAACAAGTCGTACTGAGATCTCTGCCTTTGGAGAGCTTGCATTCTAGTAGCAGGGTGGGAATGGGGGCAGACGATATGCAATAAATATAATGCAGTAAGAAAATTATATAATACATTAAAAGGAAAAAGGAAAAGCAAAGCAGGGTGAGCAAGATTGGGAGTGTGGAGGACACCACGGGCAGGGAGAGGTTACAATTTTAGATAGGATGAATGGGGACATCTCATTAAGAAGATGACATTTGAGCAAAGCTCTGAAGGAGCTAAGGGGAAAAGGAGAAAACTGAGTGGCTGTCCATGGGGAGAGTATCCAGGCAGACTGGACGAACAGTGCAAATGCCCTGAGGTGCATTCTTGTCATGTTCAGGAAGAGTGAGGAGGCCTGTGTGGCTAGAGTAGAGTGATCTTAGGGAACAAAAGCAGGAGATGGGATCAATGGAAACAGAGGGTGGGCAGATCATGTGGAGCCCAGTGGGCTATGGTAAGGACTGTGGCTTTTGCTCTGAGTGACCAGGTAGCATTGCAGGGCTTTGAGCAGAGGAGTGACTTGTGTGACTTAGAGCCCAGCTATCCCTTACCTGTCTCCAGACTGAGATATTCAATTGCTATTTGCATGTTCCATAGGCACCTCAAGTTAAATGTAGTTGGTCCTCATTATTCGCAGATTTCATATTTGTGAATTCACCTACTAGCCAAAATTTATTTGTAATCCCCAAAAGAATGCTCGTGATGCCTTTGTGGTCATTCGTAGACATGTGCAGAACAGTGGGAAATTTTGATAGCACGTTCCCAGCTGAGGTCGAACAAGGTAAAGCTCTGCCTTCTTATTTTAACTTTTTCACTGTAAACAAGAATTCTTTCAGAAGTCTATTTAGTGCCACATTTTTTTGCACGTTTTTGCTTTTCTTAATGACTTCACTATTTAAAACGCCCCCTGATGTGCTGTCTACTGTTCCTAAGTGCAAGAAGGCTGTGATGTGCTTTATGGAGAAAATACGTATGTTACATCAGCTTCTTTCAGGCATGAGTCATAGTGCTGTTGGCCTTGAGTTCAGTGTCAATGAATCAACCATATACATTAAATAAAGAGTCTTTAAAGAGAAACATATATAAAACAAGGTTATGTATTGATCTGTTGACAAAAATGTTGTGACCAGAGGCTCACAGGAACCTAATCTTGTATTTCCCCTAAGAGCAATGGTTCAGTGCTCCTTCATTCAGTGTTGGCAGTGACTATGGAGCATAACTACCGTGAATAACAAGAATGGACTGTATGTAAAACACTAAACTTATTTTTAGCTCCATCATTCACCGAACCACCCCAGCCAGATAGTATTCCCACTTCCTCATTCCTCACGTCAAATCAGTTTGAAGCTCCTCCCTAAATATTCTCTTCTCTCCATTCTGACTGTCACAGCCTTAGTTAGACTCTCATCATCTACTGCCTAGAATGATACAGCAACCTGATCTGCCTGCCTCTGATCTGGCCCCTTCAATCTCTCCTCCTTGCATCTTCCAGAGACGTCTTTCTAAAATGCAGCTCTGATCTTATTATTTTTCTGCTCACAACCTTCAGGGGCTCCCTTTTGCCAACAGCAGTGACTTGGCACTCATGCTAAATACCTACTGAATAGCTACCTCCAAACTTTCTTCGGTGGGAATGTGCCCAGCTCACCTCCTCAGACCCCTTTGCAGCATGTGGCCCAATACTGCTCAATGTTGTATGCACAAGTCATGAGGTGGAACTGATGGGAAATCTTTAGAGAAGACAGACTTGACTGGCATCAAAATTTTGCCTTTTGATCTTCTTTCTTCCCCCCAGGGCATGATTTTGATGCAGCAGCCATCTTGCTAACCACAAAACAGAAATGAAACACAAAGGATGGTGTTTCAGTTGTCTATTCCTGTGTAACAAAACATCCAAAACTTAGTGGCTTAAAACAGCACCATTTATTTGTTCACAATTCTGCTCTCTGGACTGGGCTAAGCTGGGTGGTTCTTCTGCAGGTCTTTCCCTGGGGTCATCTGTGTTAGGGAATTGGCTGGAGGTTGGCTGGTCCTGGATGGCTTCAATCACATGTCTGGAGCCTCAGTGGGGATGGATAGAAAGACTAGGTTGGCTGGGCCTGTCTCCATCTGGCTTCTTTCTCCATCTGGTTTCTTTCTTCATTTGGTCTCTTTCTCCATCTGGTTTCTCATTCTCTCCGAGTCTAGGGCATCCTTACATGGTACTTTCAGGGCAAGGAGGTAAGAACAGATGCTGCAAGGTTTCTTGAGGAAAAGGCTCAGAAGTCACACAGAGAAGAGAAACTTCTTCCATTTTCTATTGGTCAAGGAAAGTCACATGGTCAGATTAAAGAGCATGTGTCCAGGGAAAGGAGCAAGTGTTGTGGTCATCCTTGCAAGCAATATGCCATAGACGACAAAATCAGAGGATGGAAGAGCCTGGATCTCCATGGTTACTGTGAATCATGACATCAGAACTGGACTGTCTCTCTGTAGACTTATTGTTGTGTAAGAAATATACATCTTATTTGTTTAGTCCCTGGAGTGGTTATCTTTAATCACATGGAAACAAACATATTTCTAACTAGTTTAAGTCACTTCTAATTATGATTTTATTGTAGCTTGGTGGTTATAATTGTTTGTTGAAATCTCACAGGTAATTTATCACTAGTAATAAAGTGCCAAAATTTGTGGATGATTCATAGATCTTAAAAAAATTAATTAGGGTAGATTCAAGGCCCCACTTTCAAATTGTCCATCATTTCTGTCTTGGGGTTAAAAGTCAGGGATACGCCATCCTATAGAAGCAAGTCCATTGTCCTTTGCTTTCAGCAAATCTTAATATTCATAGGAGACTCTATCTTTAGGTCCTGTTGGCTTTACTGTGGGACTCTAACTCCCACTCCCAAACCAGACTCTTCCCTATTTCTTTCTGAGAGCCCCCAGGAGTGCTTCCATGTATATGCAAATCACTCCCAATCATTTTTTGTTCCTGCAGCTTCCTGAGGCAGGACCTAAAGTCCCGCAGCCCTGCCAACTCGGTGAGATACGGCTCAGAGCTGGAACTAATTTCCCCTTGATGTTGCCTGAAAACCCGCAGACCTGGTGATCCCCTGATGTCCTTCTGACTCCTCCCACCACCCAGCAGGATTTACCACTCTTCCTCACCACAGTGGCACACGTTAATACCACTTTCATCTTCCAAACTAGGAAGGAAGATGCTCCTTTCTGGTTATGCTTTATTGGAATGCCCAGCAAGATGGCCTGAATGCAAAAGTGCTACAGTGGAAAGCTCTTGGGCTAGCTGCTGGAGCTGACTGTGATGGGACTGCCTGCCCCTGATCCTCTCTCTTTCTCTTTGTTCTTGACACTGTCATCTGCAGTGGAGCTGAAATATCTGCTCCACAAATGATGGACTTTGGCCCTACCCCAGGGCTGGAGGCCACTCAACACGATGAAGGCCCTTGTTAATCGAGAAGGATATTCTTTCTTTGTTTTATTCAGAGGTTGTTTCATAGTGTTATTGCTTGGACCCTAAACATTACAGTTAGTGATTCAATTTTTTCCTTTCAGAGCAGATATTTCTTAAAGTTTTTGAATAGCTGCTTTATGTATGTGATTAAAAGCAAAAAATCCAAGCAATACAAAAAGACAACAATGAAAAGGGAATTTCTCTAATCCTGAACCCCATTCCTCAGTCTCTTTCATTCAATCAAACTTCCAGAGTAGTTTATGCATCCTCTTGAATATATGGTGTAGCCCTTTTAATTCATAAACATAGCTCTGGCTGAACTGGAGGCTTAGGTTAGGAGGGGTTCTGGCATAGGCTGACTCACCATACCCAGACCCCTACTCCACTCTGATCCTTACGCTCTGCTTTATTTATGTATTTAATTAATTAACTTATTTTTCATCTTTGCTGAGAAAGATTTGCCCTGAGCTAACACCATGCCAATCTTCCTCTATTTTGTCTGTGGGTTGCCGCCACAGCATGGCCACTAAGTGGTGTAGGTCCACACCCAGGAACCAAACCTGGGCCGCCAAAGCAGAGCATGTTCAACTTAACCACTAGGCCACGAGGCCAGCCCCTAGGCTATGCTTTATTTGGCAAGCCTCCTCCATCCCTGATGGAAACTTCCTTATTAGTGTCTTCATTCCATCTACTGTCTTTTTTCTCTCCAGTGTAATTGAAAAATAATTGACATACACCTCTGTATAAGTTTAAAGTGTACCGCATAAGGACTTGACATATATATATATAGCAAAATGATTGCCACAATAAGCTTAGTTAACATCTATCTTCCTATATAGTCACAAAAAATTTTTTTGGCTTGTGATGAGAACTTTCAGGATCTGCTCTCTTAACAACTTTCAAATATACCATACAGCCTATCCACTCTCTTTTGAGGTCAGATCAGACGTGTTTGCACATGTTCAGACCCAACTAATGGACAGAGTTCAAGTATTTTCCTAGGAGGTTTGTGAGCCCCTTGTTGGGGTTAGAAGTTGCATATTTCCAGCCTTCAGATGTGGCTGAGAACGAGCTCCAGCTGATCCAGCACGGCTCCTGACATGTGTGTCCAGATCCCTCATCGTGTAACTGCGGGCTGCTACACCAGTCTTATTCCCCGTCCCACCCCTCACGCCGTGTTCCAGCTCTAACGATGCCCTCTGCAATCCCTCCAGCCCACAATGTCACACTTCTGTGCCTTTGCAAAGGCTTTCCCTCTTCCTGGGATATTCTTTTTCCTTTGTCCTCTTTGGAATTTCATATTTTTCCATTAAGACTAGGCTTAATTGTTACCTTTTCTGTGAATGTTCTACACGATTTATCTCCCCTCCTAACCCCTGAACTGAGGTCATCACACAACTTTGGTCAGTGCTGTCTCTGGCACTTACTTTGGCTATTCAACTCATCGCATTGTGCTGCAATTTCATTTATTTTTTGCTTTCATTTTTCTCTCCCATCAATACTATGAGCAACTTGAGAATAAGTACTTGATGTTAAAATTTATGCATGCCACATAGGTGGCATTCAACAAACGTTTTTTAAATAAGCTCTTACATAAAATACATAATTTTTGTTCACAGGCAACTCTGGTGTTCACTTGAATTTGGAATCAGGTGAGAAAGGCTGGGAGCTGTTGCCTTACAGGCTGCAGCCCGAAGTCCTTTGCATGCAAGCTGATGTCTCCTGTATCAGGAGACCTGGCTGTAAATCCTCAGCCACTTTGTAGCTGTGACAGTGGGCAGTCACTTAATCTCACTGAGCTTTGATTTTCTTGTTGGAAAAAAAAAGGGTTTATACATCTTGTGGAGTTCCGGGAAGTAATCGTGACTATGAGAAGCTGCCTGGAAGAGTCCTAGGCACCTACTGGGTGTTGAATATACGTGAATTTAGTGAATGAAGAAATGAATGAATACATTAATATCACTCATTTAGAGTAACTGACATCTTGTCTAATCCAGCATCTAAAGGAAGAGAGCTCACAGAAGTACCAATAGGAACAACATTCTAATTTGTAAATGTATTTATGTGCTTCTATGCTTTATTCTTGCTCTCACAAGCACACACACACACACACATTCTCTCTCTTTCTCCTCCTCCTCTCTTGTACATACAGTTCTAGTGCCCAATTTTGTTCGTTGGTTACACAACAAACCCCCAGGACGAGCTCTTGCAGGTGACAGAGAAGTTGAAGCAGCCTTAGCTGCAGTTTTGACATTATGCCCCAGTGGCATTTCATTTCTGTGTCTGTTTTTCTTTAGTCCAAGGCTGTTACACGCCTTTCCTTTGTGCACACGGCTGGTGAGGGCTGCTGACTCTGGTGTTGTCAGCCGTTTTGATGGCCTGCTGTCCACATTGATATTGTATGAGCCTATGATTTCTAGTCTTCCTGGAAAGCCCTGATATCTTATCATGTGGACGCAGGAAGTTTTTTTCAATGCTCACTTTGCTTCCACTTTTATATGTGATTGAATTCTGCAAAAGCCTCTCAGTGAAAGAATGTTTTTTTGATAAGTACTTGAAATCCTCCATTTGTCAGATTTGTTTTAGTTGGTGTTTGGGCTACTTTATACCACATAGGCACCCCAGGCTCTCAGTCTCTTTCTTGTCCATGAATATCACACACGCCCCCTCACTGCCTGATCCCCAGCCCACATCACAGCAGAGTCTACTTACTCTTAATCCATTCTCCATCTTTGAGCATTTTTGGGGAAAAGAGCACTTCCTCCATGTCTGCTCCTGAATTGGCTGTTTCTCCACTGTCAGGCCCAGCTCCTTAGTTCTCAGCTCTTGGTCACCAATCATGTGGCCCTTGGGGGCTGCAGTCCTCTCTCAGTAAGATATTGTTATCTCCATTGCGTTCCCAGGCACAGAGCATGTTAGGGAGGTGATGTGTGCGGAAGGTCACACCTCCACTCTGTGCAGTGCATGCTGTCCATCCTTTAATTCCCCTTAGCACCACCAGGGTGATGTTAACAGTCTCAGAATGAAATCTTGGGGCTACCAAGAAGAATTAGCACTGAAATATCTCGAAACTTCCCCACACTGACTGGCCATCCTTAGAAGGAATCGCTCCCTGATCACGTCTCATGTGAGGCCCCCTCTGCTGCTGGGTTAGTGAGGTGGAGTTTTCTTCTCAAAGACAGTTTTTCCAACTTCTTCATTATCGAACTCAGAGCCCCCACCCCGGCCTACAAGGCCGTTCAAAGGGAAGCTCAAATCCTGCTCCTTTGTTACTCGCAGTAGTTTATCTTTTCTGACTCAACCTTTCTCTCCCGCACAATCTTGGGCCCTCGCTTTCACACCCAAAATGCCCACCACGCTGTCTCACCAAAAAAAGGAGTAAAGTTCCCCCTACTTCCCTTGAATTTTGTCCCTCCTCTTAGAATATGGAACTGATTACGTTTAGTCTCTATATTTAAAATTAGTAACTTTTTTCCCCCTTATGGCGCACAGATTGTACCCTTACAGATAGTCACCCTCAGTTTTATATTCCAAACAGTTTTTTCTCATTGGTTCATGGAAAAGAAGACACTTTAAACTCACTAATCCATGGCCATTTCAGTTACAACTGATCTACTAATTCACACCTATTATGAGAAATACGATAATTAATTAATGGCAAGCGAAATTATTAAATTATTATTAATTCTTGGAATAGGATGTATCTGTTATAAATATTTTTAGTAACTCATAACTACATAGTCATCATTCAATAAAAGAATCTTTGCATTTTGATTGGCCCACTGTGACTGTTCTGATTGATGGGTGTCCTGCTAAATATTTTCAATGTTACCTTTGTCCACACTCATGTCTGGCATCAAATAAACAATTGAAAACAAAATTAGTCCGGCTTCTAACTGCTTGGACTATGTAAGTCCAAGCATTAGCTTATTTAAATTATGGAATTGGTTTAACTAAACAAGTACACGCCATCAGAACAGACTTATCAAGTGTATAGAACCCCATCCTAGTGGTTGGGATGTGTGTTCAGGGAGCTGAAACCTTAATTGGGCAGACAGATCCTCCCACCTAATGAGGGCTTGATGCTTTTATGTGTTACACTGGTTCTCCCGGGTCCTACCCACTCTTGGGACAGTCCAGGCCTTGGTTGATAATGACAATGGTTTTTGATTCTGATAATCCGCACCATTTGACTCTTAGGACTCTGTCTTGGGTGTCTGGTGGCTCACTCACTCCTCAGAGGCTACTGTGGTTGTCCTGCTCCTGTTCCTCTTATCTTGTCTGACTGATTCTCCTGGGGTAACAGGAGGCCTGGGGTTCCAGTCTGAACTTGTGGTGGGGCAGAACTGGGGGACAGCTGTGGGCTGTAGAGCAAAGGGGAACTGAAGGCAGCATTTCAGACAGTGTCAAACCCAGTGACAGGTTTTATGGACTGGGTAGGAGGCAAAACCTAGAGCATGTTGACTAAGGAGATCAAGCAAGGGAAAGATCCAGGAGACGTCCCTGAGGCAATGACCTGTGGAAGGTGGGAGCCTTTCATAGGGGGCTAGTAACTTTGGGTGGGAAGGAACTATTGGTGATCTTTCCCAATTTTCTTCTATCATTGTGGTCATTTTCAGTCAGCAGATGATTCTATTTACACCTCCAGGACCCCGTTGCTCCTCAAGCTGGAAAGGGCCCCCCCACGGGACTGCAGATCTTTTACCAACACGACGTGATCTGATATCTAAGTAATGATAAGTCTCAAGTCGTATACTTTTAATTTTATTACCCCCTCTCTTATGAAACTTCAGACAAGTTTTCAAGGGAGCTTGACACGTGTGACATTACCCAGAGCTCTCCTCACACCAATGGACCGGATTGGGTCCCACATACTTTGGATCTCTCCTATTTCCAGTGTGCTCTCTGCCTTTCTAGGGCATCCTCTTTAGTGGAATCCTCCCTGTGGCTTGGGCAGCTGTCACTTTCCTCTTTGTCCAAAAGTCATAATCCCCATGTCCTAGGGCCAGACCTTCAGTCCCCATTGGTCAGGCAGCACTCTTGCACAGGGTTTCCTAGGGTCCTTTCCTGGAAGCTCTGTGGAGATATGCAGATGGGTCTCCACTCTGACACCTTGGATGGTACACAAAGAGAAATGCAAGAGAACATGCAGTGGCCACCAAGTCCGAGACTTACTATGGCTGTTAATACCAAGAGAATAGGGGGCTCTCCTCCCGGGTTTGTGCTTCCTTCCTCTGTTTTAATATAATGTTTGACTGCTACCCCTGTCTCCCTCTCTCCAGACCCAGTTTTGGCTTGTCAGCCTGACAAAGCGACCCCAGCACTAATTGTCCTTGCTTCTGCCTTTGAGTGCCATTTCCACATGTTAATTCCCCTCTCAGCAGGAGTCGGGTGAAGAGTTCTCAACACTTGATGCTCATGGTGCATCTCTGGTCACTATACCGCCAGCTCAGTTTGACAGAAGCTGGACAAAAGATCATTGCATCGTGTGCAAGCCTGTCAGTTGCTGTCAGTTATGGGCAGTGAACTTCAGGCATGATGGTGTGCCAGGAAGGAAACCTGAAAGGAATTTTTTCCTTCTTTTTGGAAATCGCAAGAGCCAGGTTATCCTTGGTAGCAAGGTGGAGCCTGCTTTTGTGGTAGAAAGTACGTATTTCCAAATTCTCCTCATCTTTGCAGTCTCTGTTGGGAGAGAAAAATGAACCAGCTGAGACCCTCCTCCAAGCCCTTTGAATGCTAATGATCTGGTTTGGGAGCCTGGGCTACATGCCAGAAGTGACATAAGGATAATACAGGGATGAGTGTGCTAGTAGGAGGCAGTGAGTCATGACCAACAGGCTACTCGGAGCAAGGCAAAGAGTCCTGGGCTGACTCGCAGGAGGTGGGGGCTCTAAGGCCACCCCTGACATTACCTGTGGAGCTTTAGCTATGGTCTTCCTCAATTCAGGCTGCTATAGCAAAGTATCATAGACTGTGTGGCTTATAAACAACAGAAACTTATTTCTCACAGTTCTGGAGGCTGGAAGTCTGAGATCAGGGTGTCAGCATGGCTGGGTTCGGGTGAAAACTCTCTTCTAGCTTGCACGCTGTCAACTTCTTGTTGTATCCTCATCTGGTGGAAGGGTCCAGGGAGCTCTCTGGAGTCTCTTTCATAAGAACATTGATCTTCTTCATGAGGGCTCTGCCCTCATTACCTAATCATCTCCCTGAGGCCCCACCACCTAATACCTTCACCTTGGGGATTCGGATTTCAACATGTGAACTTAGGGGGGCACACTAACACTCTATACTAGCTACCTATATTTGGACCCCACTATTTCTGTCTGTAAAATGAAGGGATTGTTATAATTTCTAAATTTCCTTTCAGCTGAGGGCACTTTCAGAAATGCCATAGATATAATCTGAACAAAGCACATGGAGAGATTTTATATACTTTTGAACAAGATGCCCAAATGTGGATTGGGATTGCTAAAATTCAGTGGTTTAGTAATAGCTGGGATGCTATAAAAATATGCAAGTTATATCTGATGTCTACCAGGAACTAGATGCCTCATGATATGCTAGTGTGCTCTATCCTATCCTGAAATTTATTTATAATATGAATGAAGATACAGAAAAAATGCTTCTGCTGTGTAGATGGTTGATGATTCAGAGAGATGGCAAGACAGAATGAGGATTAAAAATGTCGTGACCCTAATTTTTTTCCCAGTGTCCTCCAACTCCCAATGCACAACTCTTCCAGCTTCCGAAAAATACTAAACTGAGAAACATATAGGAGGAGAGATCTGGGCTTTGCAGCAGCATATGAAGAAGACATGGCCACAGGTTTTACTTTTTTTGGGTCACGGACCCCCTTGAGCCTCGGATGAAATACACATACATACATAGGTATACACACACACACACAGATAAGCATACATATAAATGTTTTGCATATCACACTGAAGAAGTTCATATATCCTTGAAGCCATCCATTAACTCGATGCTAGGAATCCCTGACTCAGCGGATTCAATCAACAGCATGATGTAGTCACCAAAAATCTCATAGGATCATGGATGGAATCAACAGAAGCAGAGTGTTTAGTGATGGTTCAGATCTAATCTTTCCACATCAGCTGACACTGAGAATTTGTGCTCTGTTTTCAGATGACTCATTCAAGAGAGGTAGACAAACCAGACACTCTCACAGGAGAACGGACTTGGAATCTTGTCATATGCAGAAAAACTGAGGAACCTCAGAAAGCTCGTCACGAAGAAGAAAGGATATGCAGACAAGAGAAGCAAGGTATGGGCAATGCTTAGAATAATAACCTTGAAGATTCAAGGAAGTAGGCCCAAATATTCAGGATAATTTTTGCAATAGATACTGAGATTCAGGATAACACTCAGTTAACCAGAAAGCTAAGCTTACAAGAAACTTTTATTCCCCCAGTGCTCTAATTACTTGAAGTTTTATTATACTGACCTGGTTACAAAAATGAATGTGTATGTCAGATGCCTTAACTGTGGTTCTGTGTGGTAAACCAGATGATCTAGGACAGATGTGGAGGCTGGATCAACCAAGCATGCAGGGACTGTATAAATAAATAAGCTTTAATGGACACCACAAAGGTCCTTTACCAAAGTCTCCATCCTCCACGCATCCCCAGATGTCATAATGCCCGAGATGGTTCTGACCACAAGCTCAGATGTGCAGTATAAATGCAACTTCCTTTATTTATTTTATTTTTATTTTTTTGCTTAGGAAGACTAGCCCTGAGCTAACATTTGTGCCAATCTTCCTCTATTTTATATGCAGGTCACCACCACAGCATGGCTGATGAGTGGTATAGGTCCGTACCTGAGATCTGAACCCACGAACTCAGGCCACTGAAGTGGAGTGCACCAAACCTAAACACTAGGCCATGAGGCTGGCCCCTTAATGTACCAACCCACCTTGTATCTCAAATCCCCATTCTACCTAGCTAATCTAGTTGTTTTCAGGTAAATTCTGTCATTTCCAGTTTGCTTAGGTCGTTTTGGGAATGAACTCAGTTGATTCAGGAGTTCCTCTCCCTGTTTCTCTTGATTCTGGAGGTTTTCTAGGTCATTTCCAGGTTTTCTAGATACTTTGGGGCATAAGCTCAATCGGTTTAGGATTTCCCCTCCCTCTTTCTCCAGATTCTGAATGTTGATGTGGTTGGAAGAGAAAGGGATTATGAGGTGTCAAGATGCTGGAAGGGTCCTCTGGATCTTGTTTATAATGGCCTTGGTTGTATATCATCTTTAATGGTTCTTTATCACTAGTTTCTATTCCCACCAATTTCCACTGAAATTCTGTGTTTACTCTCTGCCATCTTGCTGTAGTTACACATATTTACATTCTTTTTGTCTCTCAGGGTCCTAGGTCCTTGCAACCTGCTTCCAAGACCCTCTGAGAAGCTGTTCACATCTTGAACTGGAGCCTCTGTCTTAAGTCCCATTTCTGCCAAAGCACATCATGCTCTAAGCTCTACTCAGCTGCTGTTCCACCATGCTGGTGCAGGGAGCTGTTCTTACTTCCCTAGGGCATAAGACACTGGGGTCTTTTGTTCTTAAATTCCTCAAATGTGTCTGGCACTTCTGTCCCCTCCCTCCCTGTGCCTTCTCTTCCCCAGTCAGCACAGGACTGAGAGATCCAGAGGAAAGTTCACACCTCTCTGCTTACTCTCTGACTTTAGTTCTCCCCCAGCCAATCTAGTCTGGGTTGGTGGGGACCCTGGCACTTCGTGTTTCTCTTTTGCATTTGTAGCCACTGACACTTCATGCTCTGTATTCTTTAGGGCTTAGGCCTGCAACTCAAAAACCCAATAGGTTTGCAAATAAAAAGCCGTAACTTTTAATTCTTTGCTACAATTTTTCAAAATCTATTTAGAAGTTCAAAAAGCATTGTGAGCTTCTATTTCTTTGTATTCTGGGTAATTGCTCCCAGGAGGTAACACTTGCCACTGACTCAGGGGATGTAGATGAAAAATCTGATGAAAAAGTGTGAAGGTGTGAGGTTGCAGGAACAGCTAAAATGATCCCATAATACAATGGGATACATATTAATTTATTTAATTTAAGTCCATTTGCCTCTGCTGGACACAAATATCCCATGGCAGAAACAAGACAGAGGATTCATCATTAGTTATTATTAGCAACTTAATGTGAATTGGTTTCCCTTCTTTACACTGGCTGAGTTCCGAGAGCAGCCTGGACAGGGCAGAGTGGAGAGGCAGGTTTAGGCTAAGGGCAATTGAGAGGCCAGGGGGTGGGAGGAAGGGGCAGCCAGAGGAAACTTCATGGGTAGTGGAAGGCTGGGATGGAGGATTAGGTCTTGGGGAAAGGGAAAAAGAAAGCACCAAAGAGAAGCTTCCCACGTTTCCTAATTACGTCAGAGTTCGGGAAACATGAGGTCAGCACATTTAGGCAGAGGAACAGAGAGGTCTGTGCTCAGAGCCAGATCAAGAATTGACTCAACGATTTGTAAAAGCATGTAGGAGACATACTGCTCAAATTTCCAGGTGACTCAAAGTGATGGAAGTAATCTCCAATGAGACAGAGTCAAAGCAGCCAAAAAAAAAAGAAGCTGAAAGGAGATGCCCGAGTCCAGAGGGGAGATAAGCCATTGGGAATATAGGAGGGAAGAACGGCACTCGCATGACCTGAACCCACCATGGGCCAGAAGGTTCTAAGCTGGGGAATGGACAGCCTAGAGGGTGGGCGGGGGTATATCATTCTAAAATTAGGGCTTTTACATCTAAAACAAGACAAAATAGAATCATTCTTTTTTTTTTTAATGATTTTTAAAAAATATTTATTTTTTTCCTTTTTCTCCCAAAGCCCCCCAGTACATAGCTGTATATTCTTAGTTGTGGGTCCTTCTAGTTGTGCCATGTGGGATGCCACCTCAGCATGGCTTAATGAGCAGTGCCATGTTCGCTCCCAGGATTCGAACCAACGAAACACTGGGCCGCCTGCAGTGGAGCCCGTGAACTTAACCACTCGGCCACGGGGCCGGCCCCAGAATCATTCTTTTATTACACCTGACTGAGAGGAGTAGCTGGATACTGTCTTCATGTTCTTTGCAGTGTTCTGCATTCTGCCTCCCTGCTGTCTTTCTATGTGAGAAACAGAGAGTGCTTCTGAAACCTTTGCTTCGATCATGAGCATCACAAAGTGTGACATTGCTTGATAGTCAGGGAAAACAAGGATTCAGCTTTTTTCCTTGAAAGCTCCTTGTGTTCTGAGTTTTTGACTCTCTTTTTAGGATATCTTCACTAAAACCCATTCTATCCCAAGATGGCAGTAGAGATGTAATCTAAATTTATAAGCCATGATGCATGAATGCATCCCAATGGGGGGAAAAAGTCTAATTTATGTTTGTCTATATATTTTTCTTTGGTTGGTGTTTGTGTTCTAAGTTTCTGGAGGCATCAAACATAGAAAGGCCCTGTAATTCCAGACGCGATTAATGCAGACAATATTTCATTCTGGAAGTGAGACCATAAATAAGAGGAGGTACTTTTATATGGCCTTTAAATTTTTTGAGATACCACTCAAGTGCCCGTAAAAACCAAAATCAACTTTCCGCTTGCATTCCTAATTTTCTCTGCACCTCATTTCTTTCCTGGATAGAGACAATTTTTCAGGCTGGACAGGAGATGAAGAAGACTTATGAAAAACTCAGAATTTTCTCTTTCACATGATCTTCAACCGAACGCTGAATTCCTTCTGTTTCCTTCAAAGGAGCTTTTTCTTGGGTCCTGAAGAGTGATAAACAAAGCAACAAGGAAAATGTGGAATCTATTAGGATGGGTCAAAAACCTTTGTTTGGAAAGATTTGTATATTTTGCCATTCTCTCTGAATGTGCCTTTCTCAAGCCACAAAAGCATTCTGTAGAATAACTAATGTCTTCTTCAATAATTCCAGATTTTTTCCTGAGGGGGAACTCCAGTGCTTCTCAGGATTTGCTCATTCACCCAACATACTAATGGCCCGTATTATGTGCCACACACTAGGGGAATAATACCAACTAGGATTAAATGACCACTAATCAAGATTCCTAGTGCTCCAAGTTCTTTACACGTATCTCATTTTATACTCTCTGCCTTGCCATGGGGTAGTTACCAGCAATATACCCATTCATCTTACAGATGAGGAAACTAAGGCATTGGGGGGTAAAGGAACAAAACCAGACAGCTAGCCAGGGACCAACTCATGATTGGGAGCCAGACAGTCTGACTGGTCCATGCTATTAACCATTGACCTGCGGGAGACACAGGGTCTGTCTTTGAAAGTAGTTTATAATCCAGTAAGAAATGAAAGTTTACAATCTAAGGCAGACATGCGGAATGAAAGGGAGATGCCATTATGGTGGTACATTGGATGTGATGCATGAGAAAAGGTTAGCCCAGAACATTAGCCAATTCATTAAAGGTTTATGGTTTATACAGGGAAAAACTAGGAGAGAGGAAGCTCTTCCATCTAGAAAGTGAGATGGACATTTCCTTTCCTCACTTCATCATCCTTAAAATCATTACAAGATTTTATATGGGATCTCTGATAGGAATATGAGGATATTTAGTCTCCAAGATTCCAATTGGTGGGAAATGTTGGCTTTTCTGGGGGAGGAAGATGGTGGTTATTGGCCTGTGTTTTTGGAAGTATTTTGGCCTGAGGGATTTTGTGTGTTTGTCTCTTTTTCACTCTCATTATTTTCCCTCTTTAAATAACTTCCTCCTGGGAGTCCCCTTTGAACCCAGAAAACTCAGAGAAGATAAGCAAGCAAGCTATGTAGCTGTGGTGCTGAACTCAAGGGTGAGAAGGGAACCTTCAGATCTCCTTCTAGTTTGTCCATCTCAGCTCCTTTGGAGTCAAAATGGAAGCATTTTGGGTAGAAGCTCTGTCCAGGAAGAGAGAACACGCATTTATTGGAAACATCTCTTGCGCTATAATTCTCAGGAACCAGGGTGAGGCAGATGGAGTGTATGAGCCTAACACCAATCTCTTCATATGGAAACATCTGAAAATTAATTCTCTGCCTGAATAGCAAAGGTGTCACTAAATCATATTCTTGGTGCATCCAAAATTCTGTTAATTTTATATTTTCTAATTAAATTTCATGTTAAGAATAACTTGAGTTTGTTTAGCTTTTCATGTCCTAGAAAGAACTATTATTTTGGGAAAATTTTAGTCCTCTCTGTTTTTGCTTTTCCACATTTTGAAATTTGCATGGGTGAGTTAGAAATGAGTTATCTAAAAACACCTGTTTTCTCCATCCTTTTAGAGAGAAGAGATGACTACGCTCTTTTATAGTCCACTTTTAACTGGCTAAAGTTTGAGAAAGTCATCTTCAGAAGATAGATAATAGAATTAAGGCCATTCTTAGGGATCAGGACACTAAGTGGTGCCAAGGATACTCAAAATGACAAAAATCCAAGGAATAAAAATAATGCCTGACTTTCATTTTACTGTTGAGCCATTTGAACTATTAAAAGTAAGAGAATTTATTATAGTGCAACAGTTTATGTTTTCCCATTTCTAAAGAGATAAATAAATAGAGAAATGGGGCCATATTTCTCCATAGATGAATGGCTTAAGACAACAGAGAGACTATTCGCTAAAAGCCGTAATGAGTAGTGGCTAAAAATATAGGCACTTTACGATGTCTGCACAGCTCTTCAGCTATCTGCATCTTATAGGGTGGAAGAGAAAGTGTCTTCACTTGCCCTGACTTATCCTCTATTCATTGCACTTACTCTGTCTCTCAACTCCATTTGCTGGTGTCCAGGGTATTTCCTTTTATTTCTACAATCGCCAAGACGCAGGTTGGCTTAGAAAAGGCCCATCTGAGTGTGAGGGTGGGGGAGAAGGGAGGACTTGTCATAGTTTAGACAAAGATGACTATCTGTGTGAATCTAAAATCCTGGAAGTGAAACTCTTAGTCATTTGTCCTCGTTTTTTAATCTCTGTGCTGCCAAGGATCCTTTTTAGAAATAAATAAGATGGAAGCCGGCCCTGTGGCCAAGTAGTTAAACTTTAGTGTGTTCCACTTCAGCGTCCCGGGGTTCGTGGGTTTGGATCCTGGGTGCTGACCTATTCCACTCATCAGTCATGCTGTGGAGGCATCTCACACACAAAGTAGAGGAAGATTGGCACAGATGTTAACTCAGGGCTAATCTTCCTCAAGTAAAATAAGAGGAGGATTGGCAATGAATGTTAGCTCAGGGAGAATCTTCCTCACAAACAAACAAAGGAATAAATAAGGTAGTAGTAGGAAATAGGAACAGGACTCTGTGTCCACTAGAAGGATTACTCTCAGGTTGCATTTAAATGGTTAATTAAAGTTCTTGTCTATGGAAGGTGTGTCTGTATATCCCATAGAGAGAAAGCTGTCCACTTTTAGCCCTCCTCTGCCCTGGTTCAGAGACTCAGGCAGGCCCTGATAGGACTCACAGGACCCTTCGCTCTGATGTGAGTTCAAATGATACATAAATCTCTGAAGAAGTGGGAAGCAGTAAGCCTCACAGTCTTAATAGTTCAGGAAGTACACCATCTTCCAGTCAGTTCACTGTTGTGTTTATTGTGCTCATCCAAATTCAGAGAGAACCAGGATAAACTATCATCTCCTTTCTCTGCGTAAAGTCTTTCAATTGGCCTTACGTGATTCTCTGTAAAGCGGCAAACCCAGCTGGCCAGTTCTGGGCTGGTGTTCATCTCACACAGTGGCTCTGGAGTATGAGACAGTCCTGTTGTAGTGGCCCAGCCCAGCCTGGGACCCAACGACTCCTTCCGCTTCCTGGGAACTACTCTGCTCCCCTCACCTGCAGGAGTGGGCTCCAGGTCCACGTTTGTTCGGTGTGCCTCTTCTCCCTTGGAAAGGACTAACTCTCTCAGGAGTTGAAATTTGTCTCAAACTGGGAGCGTTCTCTTTTCCAGGATTTGGGGGAGAGAGAGGGAGGACGAGAGGGAGAGAATGTGCATGGATTGAAAACACACAAGGCTAGGGGCCGCGGGGCAGCCGTATTCCCCTACAATCAAAGGAGGAGAGAAAGCCGAGAGAGTTGACTTGGAGTAAAAGTGAGAAAAAAGTGAGCACTGGCACCTTTCCAGTTTTTTTCTCCTGGCTTTTGTGAGAATCCCTACGTCCCTGTAATAAATTGCCCCAATTTATTTTATCTAGTTGGAATTGGTTTCTGTAACTTGCAATAAAAAAATCCTAACTAAAACACAGACTAAAGAAGACACTGATGATTTATTTGGCTTGTGGATTTATTTCCAATAATTTAAAATATAAATCTGAAAAATGGCTCGTATCCAATTTGATATGACTTTAGAACAGGAAAGTCAGGTACAGAATAAATGTGGCAAAAGAGCGTGCTTTGGAATTAATACAGAAGAGATAGCAGTCTCTTGCTCTTTAAGAAAGTTAGCATATTATTTAACCTCTCTGAGCCTTCATTTCCTTAATCTTAAAATGGAAATCGTATGTATCTCATAGGATTGTTGTTAAATTTAATGAGCTACAATATGTAAAGCAGCTAGCTAGCCTAATAAAGGTACTCCCTCCTGGTTATGGAAAGTTTCTGCTGAGGAAAAAGCTATTAATTTATCAGTTTTGTTTTTTGGCCCTGCTCAGTGTTGGTTCAGGAACTGGACAGGACTGAATCTAGGCATGGAGGAGCTAGAGTGTCTCCAAGCAGAGTGTGGAGGGGTACGGTTAGAGACGGACTTAAGATGTCGGAAGGGGAGAAGATAAATAAAGAGATTAGGGAGGGGCAAATACAAGCTTCACCTACCTGGCAGTTTTGGTGATAACTTGCTCAAGCTGACAGATCCACAAGTGACTAACGAGAAAGCTGCAGTAAACACACCACCTGGGCAGTTCCCTTCTCACCATCTGTGGTTCTGATGCATTTGTATGTTATGCTGCATTTATATTCAGTATCCATGTTTCACAGAGCCTCTTAAACAGGGTTTCTCAACCTGGGTACCACTGACATTTTGGGCCATAATTCTTCATTGTAGGGGCTGTTCTGTGCATTGCAGGGATGCTTAGCAGAATTTCTGTCCTTTATCCATCAGTTGTGACAATGAAAAATGTCACAAATGTCTGATGACATTGCCAAATGACCCCTGGGGTGGTGGTGGTGCAAAATCACTCGTACTTGAGAACCACTGCTCTCAAATAATCTTTGTACAGATTGGTAACTCTGCTTTAATCAGGGACTCTAATCATAGAAAAAACAATCAGAAGAAATGCGACGTTGTAATCCCTCCGTTCTCATCTCGCCACTTCCTCCTTTTTCTTACAAACGTGGCCCTGATTGCATCATGTGCAGCTTGGGAGGGGGTTGGATTTGGAATGAGTTCAAATCCTTTTGCTGCCTCCTATCCTGTGCGGGACTTGGCTGACATATGAGTTAGGGGAGCCCTATTCTCAGTTCTTTGGATTCTGATTGATAACGTAGACCCGAACATCGCTAGTCGTAGGGTGATCAAAGTCTTGGGTTAACATCTGGGCAATTGCACAATCACACCGAAATGTCTAGTCATGTGCGTGGGGGAGTCTGGCTTAGGTGGTGATTTACTCCCACCCCCATTAAGCCTTGGGACCAAGTGCTTGGTAGATCTCCCTAAGAGACTTTGAAACACACTGCCCCAGCCAGCAGTAGATACTTCTCACACTCTCAAATCTTTTCAGAACACAGAAAACAGAGGGCATCCTCCATCCACTGAGTAGAGGCTCCACTTACACACTTAATTGAAACTCAGGACCAAGAAGCCTGTTAGAAGAGCAGTACTTAACCTAACGACAGATGTCAGCCAAGAACCAGTGCCCCAGATCCACACTGTGCACGTGCAGAGGACCTCATCCTTGTCCTGCCCTCTAGAACTGAGACCCAATCAGTGACCACTCTTACCAATCAAAGGAGCCCTTTCTCTGGGAGGCATGTGTAAGAGAGAAGGAACACAGACTCACACTCTCGTTTCCAATTTTCTGGCTGTGGGGAGGAGTGGGGAACTGTTTTTCCAAAGAAATAGAAAGGCAGAATGGGGGAGATGGCAAATGTCCCCTCTAAGAGATGCATTGTTTTCCCTCTTCATGATAGGGGTGTGTGCAAAGAAAAGAAAGAGAATGTATGGGACTGATTATCAGTAGTTATTATTGCTATTTTAAAGAGGAGTTTGGAGGTTTGTTTAGCTAAAAATCACCAGAGTTCAAATTCAAGAAGGTCCTTCCTTTAATTGACGACCACCACCCACATCATGGACCGCAGCAGAGATGACGTTGCTTTGGCGTCCAAGGCCCAGTAAGGCCAACTAGGGGTTAGAAGACTGAATGTCCAAGTCTTGGAGTGCACCTGATCAGAGAGGGATGAGGAGCAGGGAGGGTACAAATTAAGCCTACTTCTTTAAGCAGTGTTTAAAGTATGATTTTTTTAAGGTGGTGTAAATCCCTGTATGATCTTGAACAAGGGGCCGTGAACACCATCTGTTCTCCATTGCTTTGCTTTTGGAATGATGCAGGATAACTCCTGCTGACCCTTGATGTATGCACAGCATGGGCCCCGTAGGCACAGACAGATCTGCTTCTGGGTTTCTTGTGCCTGCTTCTCATAGTTGCTTTGTCTCTTATTAGGAGCAATAGCTGACTATTGTCAGAATTTGTTTATCAAAAAAATCCTTTGAATATCCTGATTTTCCAGAAAAACAATTATAAGCTAAGATACCAAATGGCTAAACTTATCAGAATAGTCTCTACAATAGGAGTGGACTCTGTATGAGGGCCTACGGCACATCTCTCTGAGTCCTCATGAATAGTATTAGTTAATGGGCTTTATAACATCTATTTTGAAAATTTATGGCCTCTTCCTTCTCTCTCTGATTAAAAGCAAAGAAATAAATAAACGTTACTTTGTTTTGAGTAGCTAAGGTTTTTAATAACTGACCTATATTAAACTTATGTGATAGGATACGTATTCGTACCACCTAAGTACAAACAATATTAGTTGGAAATTTAAATTTTTAGGAAGGAAATAAATTCTACCATTAGATTTCTTTGTCAAGAACCAAAGAACAGCTCAGCAGTAAACAACGAAATGAGAGAATACATTAATGCTATATTTTGGAAAACAGTTGTTCAAAGTACGTGCATCCATCTTTGTCACCTTAACTAAATAAATTATTTAGCCCAGACAACTTAGCCTAGAAATCACATACCAAGTATATACTTCTATTGAATAGTGTTTTAAAACTAGCATTGTAAGGGCACTTTTTAATACTATAAAACTTTATTTAAAGCTAAAGCTCATTGAAGACACCTATGACGGAGGCTACCAAGAGTGAGACAGGGAATTTTGGCATTTTCTTGGGAAGAGAGAGAGTTGTATCTGGAGAAGTGTTCTCAGAAATTCATTTCAGGATCAGATGTCCCCAAAGGCTGATGGAGCCCAGGGTCTGTGCCCTTTTGTACAGGTTGCATTCTTAGTGTCCCTGCTATAGTAAGAAGCTTTCCTGCAAGACGGGCGTCCTGGAAATTTATCTAGTCTATCTGGACAACCTCTCTCTTCCATTCCTCCCTATGGATTAGGAGAATTTTCGCCTGCAGTTTAGGAAAGTCTGTGAAGACAGCTTCCAAGTTTGCTGGATTAGAATGAAATGAAAGCAAACAATGTAGTGTTTCCTGGGTCCAAATCCTGCTCAAACCTTTACCAGCTGTGTGACCTGGGGTGAGATTTTAATGAGATAATGCATTCAAAGTGCTACCATAGTGTTTGACACATGGTAAATACTCGATAAATTATCTAACGTTTTATAATTTTTAAATTACCATTATTAAATACTCTTCTTGTTTATTTATGATTCACTGAAACTATCTGACAATCAAAAACATCTTCTCTCTGCCCAGCACTATAAAATGTGGGGGCTGGATGATTTACTGGGGATGCTGTGGCCTTCTGAGGCCTCCCCTCCCCTGCCCCTGCACCAAATGGGTTCACTCAAAGCAAATGAGAGACTTACCAAGTTGACCCAATGTGATGATGATGGTGGTTTTTATACTATTCTCAGTACCCTCTGACTGAGTCTGAGCTGACACCATGATTGATGTGAGTGGAACTGAAAGGCCTCTTAGGCCCCAAATACCCCTTCACCACTTGGTCTCATTGTCTGAAATTCCTACTGTGGGTCACTCCTTCCCCCAATGGCAAGGGAAGTTTTGCAGAAGCAAAGGTGAGCTTGACTAGTTCATTCTTCCCTTTTAGAGGTGAGAAAACAGTCAGACTATGAACCCTTCCACATCCTGGCTCTTGGCGTTATTATCAGAGATAGGTTCCTGGACAGGAAGGGCCAAGGACAGCTTTTAAGTTTTTAAATTTTCCTATATTTTACCTGGGTGATTTCTACAGGAATATATGCATAACATGCAAGCAATTTCTCAATGCCTTGTGTTGAAATCCATGGACTTCCATTGGAATCCAGGCCTCAGGCTTGGGTGGTTGACATGCCATTCTCCACTTTAGCTATAGAAGCAGCAGGTGGAGTGAAAACAGCCTGTTTAGAGCAGCCAGATTTTGTTTTGGTTGTCAGTTGAAACAGAAACTCCATCATTCTGGACTTGGCAGCTTGTTAGTAGAAAAGCCACTGGGAAGCTTTGAGTTGGTAATTTACAGCACAGACTTATCCATGATACAGCTGCAGAGCAGCAGGTGGCTGTGACTTAAGCAAACACTAGCTTTAAAAAAAAGGAATAAGGAAATGGAATTTTTTTTTTTTGGCAGTTATCAATATGGCTAAGGATGTGAGAGTTCATTTCTTGTTCCTCTGGATTCTCTTCTTATTAACTTGCTTAGACATATATAAGAGAGCATTTCACTCAATTCCATTCAATTTAACAAACATTACTGAGTACCTACTGTGTGCCAGACACAGTGCTAGTTTTGGGGCATCTTCATTCCCTGATTTAGATTTAGTATGGAGACAGAGGTGTATAGATTCATAATAAAGGAACAGACATTCCTTCAGAGCACTGGACAAGGAGTGATTCTGATGATGGAATGGGAGAAGCCTTCTAGGAGAAAGTGAGTGGAACCTAAAGGGACAAATAGAGCAGAAATGGATTGGAGGACGAGAGTTCTGGTCAGAGGGAGTTGTCAGAGAAAATCTGGAGGATATCAGATGGATCAAGTGTGGGAGGAAATAAAATAGGGATGCTCATTCGCTGTCTCTGTCTAATGGATATGCTCATATTCAGACATGCAGAGGGTCCTTTAGATTATCTTGACCAGACCACTTGCCCTGGGAGGTCACTGGCCCTAGACATCCCAAACTACAAAGTTATGCAGGAACCTTTTCTTGTCACACGGAATTCGGGGAGAACAGAAAGAGTTACCAAAAGGAGATGGAGACTAAGAGAAGCTACGGAAACAAATTTAGAGTGCTATGAGTGTAAACAGATAAATGGATCTGAAACGAATATAGGAAAATCAATAACTTTTATCTGTACATTTATTACTACTTCAAAGATACAATGGGAAACTATTATCCGTAAGAGCAGTACATATGCAAAACACACGTGGTTTATCTTAATCAGAAATTTGGCGCAAAACCTAGATCAAGAAAACTACAAAATGCTATACAAGCTATTAAAACAGGTCATTAAAGTGATTGGACTAAATGAATTAAAAGAAAATGTTCATGAATGGGAACCTTCAATTTGTAAAGATATTGTGGCTTCCTAAATTTTTATAGGTTTAATATGATTCCAATTAAGTTCCAACAGACTTTTTTTTTTAAACATGTAATTCTAAGAGGTCATCTGTTAGAATAAGTGGCCAAATAAATTAGAAAAGTTTGAAAAAAGGAAGTGTTACCTACTAGATAGCAAAATGTATTTTAAACCTAAAATACAAAAATTTTATAATATTGAAGCAAAAATACATATAAATTAATTGAATTGGGGAAAAAACCCCAAACTCTGAAACACACATTTGCATATATAAGAATTTAGCATATGATTAAGGAGAGATTTCTAAAGGAAGGATTTGGTAATTTATAGTGCTGGGACAATTAATTAACTATATAGAAAAATTGTCCAATTGTTATAGCACACACTGAAATACATTAAAGTTGAATAAAAAAGTTAAATGTAAAGTAATAAATCATATGAGTATTTTAAGAAAATATAGGTAAGTATTTTTGTGTGAGGGAAAAACCTTTTTTTCAACAAAGAAGCAAAGGCATAAACCATCACACAAAAGATTTGACTACCATGCATATTTTCTTATGCAAAACAGTTGTGAATAAAATAAGTTAAGTGAAATAAATGGAAAAAACATTTGCCACATATAATTCAGAGAATTAGATCCTTAATATATAAAAGTGTTAACAGATCGGGGCTGGCCCCGTGGCCGAGTGGTTAAGTTCGCGCGCTCCGCTGCAGGCGGCCCAGTGTTTCGTCGGTTCGAATCCTGGGCGCGGACATGGCACTGCTCGTCAGACCACGCTGAGGCAGCGTCCCACATGCCACAACTAGAGGAACCCACAACGAAGAATACACAACTATGTACCGGGGGGCTTTGGGGAGAAAAAGGAAAAAATAAAATCTTAAAAAAAAAAAAAAAAAATTTAAAAAAAAAAAAAAAAAAAAAAAAAAAAAGTGTTAACAGATCAATGACAAAAGGTAAACACCACAGCAGGAAAATGAACAAAGGATGTGGATAGGCACTTGGCAGAAGATGACAAACAAGAATGCAAAGAGACTTTTTAATTTTTTTAATCAAATTTGTGAAGAATTTTAAAAATATAGCAATTAGGGGGCTGGCCTGGTGGTGTGGCAGTTAAGTTTGCGCTCTCCACTTTGGCAACCCAGAGTTCACTGTTTCCGATCCCGGGTACGGACCTACGCACTGCTTGTCAAGCTATGCTGTGGCAGATGTCCCACATATAAAGTAGAGGAAGATGGGCATGGATGTTAACTCAGGTCCACTCTTCCTCAGCAAAAAGATTGGTGATGGGTGTTAGCTCAGGGCTAATCTTTCTCAAAAAAAAAAAAAAAAAATATATATATGTATATATATATATATATATATAAAACGTTTGATATTGTTAAGGGTGAGGAAGAGGGAAATGCTCTCTCAGTGTTAATGGAAATTTAAATGCTTACAATCTATGGAGAGAGATTTAATAATAGTCATCACAAGCTTTAAACATGCTCTGCCCACTCAGAAATTTTTCTTGTAGGAATTTATCTTAATGAAATGATCAAAATTGTGTGTAAAGACTTATCAATCAATATGTTTATCCCACTGAATTAAAAAATAATAGTGAATAATTAGAAATTACCCAAATCTCTAAAAAGGGAACTGGCTAAATAAATTTATATGATAGAATTTTATGTAGCTGTCGACGAAAGTAATCCATAACCAATCTGTAAATGAAAATTTGGGTGAGTTTATTCTGAGCTGAAATCTGAGGACCATGGCCCGGGGCCTTTCTTCCCAAAGGAAGAAAGGGCACTGAAGAAGTAGGGTGCACAGAGTGGTTATATACCCCCAAACAGGGTGTTTCACATATGATTGAAATGTCCCTCCCACAATAGTCACAAGATTGCCCTGTCAGCACAGCACTTGATGGACACAGCAGGTAGTGGGTCTGCTATCTTGGTGGGCATAGCAGGAGGCAAGTCTATTCTCTCGAGCTGGGCGGTCACAGGTGAGTGCAGCAATCAGTTTCTAGCCCAAGGAAAGATGCTTAATCCTTAAGGAGACGCCAACATTGGGAGGGGGAGGGAAGTTGCACCTTTATCTCAAGGGCCTTTGTTCTTGCCATAGAGAATATCTAAAGCAGATATACAATGCATGCTCAACAGCCACGGTCAGGCCCTTTTGGAAAGACAAGGTCAGGCTGAATTAGGTATACCAAATGGCTTCCTCATATTCTCCAATATATCCTATTGCTTGCCATTTTTATTTGTCATAGCCTATAAAAATCATGCTGTGTAAGATTTTAATGACCATAGGAAAATACTCCCCTTTTACTTTATGTTGAAGAAGAAGAAAAAGAAAATAAATTAGGACCATATTTGGATATGGTATTATGATGTGACCAATTCATAATTCATATCATATCCAAATATAGTCTAATTTTGAAAAAAGATTACAGCTGTGTACATATTAAATTTAATAATGGAGGCATATAAAACTACTTATTAACAGTAATTATTAATGGGTGATAGGATTAGAGATTATTTTATTTTTGTCCTTTGTATTTTTCAAATCTGCTACAAAGAATTTGACATTGAAAACGAAAACACACACACTCCATTTTCAATAGTCTAATCTCAGTGCCTGGCACAGAGCATTCTTTCAGAAACAGTGACATTAAAGCATTTAGCAATTGGAGCGGAGAGTCAGGAGACAAGAATGCCAGTGGCAGTGAGGATGGTGGTGGGACCAGGGTCCCCTGGATTCATGGCAGGCTGGAAGACCAGAGGCCCCATAGGACAGGGAATGTGAACAATTTGTAAAACATCTCAGAAATCATACGCTTCTCCTCTCTGTTCTCGGCTCTTCCCGCCCTGCTGCACACACACCCACAGTCAGAGGAAGGAGCTTGGGTCTGCAGGGGAAATAAAGGGCTGGTGAAAGACTGAATGGGCCGAGCTCCGCTGCTAAGGATTGATCCACATCTTGTTCTCTGTCTGTGCTCCTCAGCTGCTGTGACCTCCAGAAGTGCCTTCTATGTAAAACGGAAGAAAAGTGCTTTCTTCTTTAATCAACTGACAGACTGGGGAATCAGAGAGAATGTCAGTTAACACTGTCTGAGGATCTCTTAACTCGGTGGACCAGGAGTCCATCAAAAGGAGTCAGCACGATGAATGGGAATTTGCAACGCCTCACATGAAAATGAAAGAGGTTAACAGCAAGTGGGTGAGATTTGAGAGTAAGACCTGAACAGAACACTGGATTAGGACTCGCCGTGTTCTACTCACTCATTCTCTCTCTCTCTCCTTCTCTCCCTCTCCATATTATTAAGCGCCTACTGAATATCACCATACCCTGGGAGCCCTGCTTCCAAACTTCAAATGGCTCAGAGTCTAATGGAGCTACCCTTCTGGGCTAGCTTGTAATTGGTTCATGTCTCTTCCAGGGTTTCCTGGTCTCCTGTTATATTCCCCCTTATCCCACTCCATTCTTCTCTGAGCGATAAAGTGAGGGATGATCTTTACTCTCTCCCATTATATTAGCTAGACATTAGGATTTAACCCCCTTCTCTCTTGAAGGTGACTAATGCTGGGAAGACAGAAAAGGATGAGTTCCTAAGTCAATGAAGTGACGTTAAGGGGTGGAGAAGGGGGAAGCTTCTTAAAATGCAGATTCCTAGGGCCATATCCAGATAGTCTAATTGAATAGCTCTAGGGTGGGGCCCAGACTGTCGGCATTCTTAACAATGCCCCAGGTTGATTCTGAAGCAGATGGTCCTCTACACTTTGAGAAATGTTGCTTTAGGCTTTGAGTCCTCATCATTGACAGACTCTGGCTGTCTCAGTTTCAGTCTTCATAGGTGACAGATTCTGGCTATGGCACCCAGAAGCTTCTGTGAGTAACTGTTAGGTCTCCAGCCATGCAGGAGGTCAGTTTGGCCACACTTCTTGACTCACCTTCCTGCCAAGCCCCTTCTCTTGAGTCTTCCATGCTATTGTACAACTGGATCAAGAAGCAGCCTTTTTCTAAGGACTTCTTCAACATCCTCTAGGTTTCAGGGAAAGTCCTAGGGAGATTTGCCATTTTCTCAATAAAGTTCCAGAGGGATCACCTCTAGGTCAGGAATGAGGGCAGCGATAGCATGCTAATAGGCTTAGTTTCCAAGAGGGAAATTTGGGCCAATCAGTGTGCCATTCAGATAGGCTGAGGCAACCTATCCAAGCCACCCGTCTCCTCCCCCTGCAAGGAAGGAGAGAAGACAGCACTTGAGTTTCTTCTTGATTTTACCTCTGTTACTTGCCACGTTCTGTTCACCCTTCTGTTACCCTTCTATTTCAGTGCTGGCTGTGGACTCTTATCTGGCTGAATCAGCTCATCTGCATCTCAGATCTCAGTACTGGCTGAGTTCAGGAACTTGGTTTGTTACATCTTCAAACCTGACTTTGACCTTCTACCTCTAACCCCAGATGTTCTCTGATCCAAGTTTTATTTCCTGGTCCTGCTGCTCAGCATGATGACCGATAATGATGACAAAACGTGATCCATAGTGGCCCCGTGTTTTGGTTCACAAAGAGAAGAGGTTAGAAGCCAGACACCTCTATCCTAAAGCACTAGCTTTAGAAACGTATGGTCAGTGTGCTCTGAAGAGCTTTGCTAGCTTGACAGATGCATCTAAGGTTTGCCTTGGTGCAAAGTCTGGAGTCTTGCCTCTGGACCTTTTATCAACAAATGATCAAATATGACCTTCTATTAAATTTCTACTTTTATGTGTTTTATTGAAGTAAACAACAAAAGGCACATGCTCCTCTGGCATTGGAGAAAGCTGAAGATCTTACATTCTGCGTCCAAGAGTTGAAAATTATTCAACCAAGGTCTGAGAAGCAGTGATAAAAAGCGTTTCATGTGGATTCGTGTGAGGCTCATGCGAGGTGACTAGAAGGGCAGCTGACCCCTGTGAAGGGTGCACAGACCCACGCTGCTTCTGTTCTTGGTAGGAAGTGTAAAATCAGAAAGATCCGTGGAGGAAATGATGAAAGGCCATACTTACGTGAGTTGGCAAGACCACTTTCTCTTTTTCCTGGTCTGGCCTCCCATTTCCAGGTGTTCCTTCTGAGTCACTCCTGCAGAAGTTCTCATTCCCTTCAGCAATCTTCCACTCCACTCGATTTTTGTGTGATTTCTTCTTCCTCTGAACTCTCGGAACTTATTGTCCACACTATTTGTTTTCCATTGACTATTTCTCAAACTTTCCTGTTTCTGATCTCTGCAATTTGCCTTTGAGCATTTTGAGAGCCTGTTCCACATTGTTCTTCCATTCTTTCTCCCCTCCTTCTGCCCCCCTGCATATCTCGCTTCCCACGGCCTCTACCTTACGTCCTGTTCTCAAGAGTGGTGGGCTGCTACTCTGGGTGTTCACCAGCTGGGAGTCAATTATTAGGGAGCGTGGTCACTGCATTGTGAGAGTCAACACAAGCTGCAGTACTTACTTTGGTACTTCTTGCTTCTATGTGCTCAGTGTACCTTGGGGGGCTATTTTCTCCTACTTCATATGTCAGTGTTCTCTGGGCCTCTCTCTATGAGGCCTGAGCATCTCTGTTTAGTGATGGAGTAGGTGGAATTATTTATGTCAGGTGTGTGTGTGTGTGTGTGTGTGTGTGTGTGTGTACAGGGGTGGAGACTTAAGAGTGAAGCCCAATCTGTGTCCTCTGAATCACCTTTTACCAGAGAATTCTGGGTCTTTAGCTTAATCCCATCTACTGCAGGCCAGACTCCACCAAGAAATGTTAACACAATGCGTTTCCCACAGTGCTTTCACCTTGTGCGTAAGTAAGTGAATGAGCGAGCGAAGAATAAAGTAATGGAGAAGCAAAAGAAGGTGATCTTTAGAGAGACATCTTGAAAAGTGATTTGAAAGTTTGACAGTAATGCAAGAAGACACATTCCCTATGCTGGGAAGGGCTGGCCGGAGGCAAAGTTGTCAAGTAGTTAGCCTGCTTGTCAGGGGCCTTCTTTCCTGCTCAGTCATCTAGTTTTCTAATCCTGCCTTCGGGCTGTCCGGAATCTTTGTGTCGTTTTTATTCTATTAGTTTTCAGTTCAGTATTTGTCCCCAGACACATTCCTTGTGCACTGTTAAGGTGCAGTAAGCTCAGTGCTTGAGCACTAGTGTATCTGGAGTCGTGAACCTGAGGTCCACAGGAAAGGCACTGCGGGGAAGGGAAGAAGAACCCATTGGGGTTCTTGGTCTGCGGGGCGTAGAGGAGGGGTGAGAGAATGATTCTACGGTTAAAGGGGACTTGAGATAAGTTTCCTTCCTCTGTTTTCTTTTTTTAAAGATTGACACCTGAGCTAACATCTGTTGCCAATATTTTTCTTTCTTCTTCTTCCCAAAGCCCCCCAGTACATAGTGGCATATTCTAGTCATAGGTCCTTCTGGTTGTGGTATGTGGGACGCTGCCTCAGTGTGGCCTGATGAGCGGTGCCATGTCCTGCACCCAGGATCCGAATCAGCCAAACCCTGGGCTGACGAAGCAGAGCGCTTGAACTTAACCACTCGGCCACGGGGCCGGCCCCATGTTTCCTTTCTCTTTATTGTGATGAGAGGCTTCCAACGTCTGCTGTTGTGCCAATAAAGTGGCTATGTGCCTAACATGGAGGAAGGCTCATGTGGGGGAGAATGTCGGCCTTCCCTGTGAAGGGCTGTGGAGTCACAGGTGTGGACATGAGGGCAGCTGCCCATGCGGTATGATCTGAAGGGTAGTAAAGGTCTTGCTGAAAAATCATTCCTTTGTTGGCCTACCATGATGCTGGAAATGCTCAGGCCTGTGGATTTAGGTATATTTTGCAAAGCCCTTGCCAAATAATAATGATAATATATAATCTCATGAGCACCTAGGAAACGTGGGCCTGGGTTCCTTGATAAAGCAATGTTGCCTGCGGCTGTTCCTAGGGAATGGGACAGAGGTCTAGTTAGTTTTGGGAGGCTAGT
The DNA here is from genome assembly GCF_041296265.1 of Equus caballus. NCBI lineage: Eukaryota > Metazoa > Chordata > Mammalia > Perissodactyla > Equidae > Equus > Equus caballus. Next base: position 35,524,867 of record NC_091698.1, read on the forward strand.
GAGTTGCTGGAGGGGGTATGTATGGAGATTCTGGGAATGAGGAAGGGATGTGAGGTTTGGGGTATTTGGGGAAGGGGGAAAGAGGAAAAGCATAAGAGAAGTAGGGATCTAGATAGAACGTGAGGCATTGAAGATAATCTTTCTAACTTTAGAGTTTTCCCAACCTTTATTTTTTCTGTTGCTATTTTATTTGTATTTAACTATTTGGAAAGTGGATCAATAGCTCATCATAAAGGAGAGACTTTAATTAACTGCATATTAGATTCTATTAGATTACAAACTGGTTATCTCAGGCTTATAGCAGATATCCATTGAGAGTACTGAACTCTGTGGATTGACTGTCTACACTACCCAAGTTAATGAGATAATTGACATATATCCTCTTGTCAATTGGGGCATTAAGGAGGCATCCATGATCTTCCCTTTGACTGCATGGAGGCAGCGAGAAGCTATGAGACCTTGTTCAAAAGAAATGGCACCAAGTCCTATTACTTTTTAATAGCTTTAATTAAAAGGCAGATTTTTGTCAGCAAGTCATTCAACTGCCTATCTTCCAATCAGGATGGATAAACCTGCTTACCAGTTTTGTTGTGGAGGTCCCTGTCCTTCTGTCATGGTCTTCCTCCTGCAGTGCCCTCTTTTTGGTCAACTAAAATGACATACTTACTGTATTAGCTGCGAGAGGCTATGCTATGCTCTAGTCACAAACACACGCTGAAATGTCAGTGGCCAGGACAGAAACTTTATTTCTTCTTCATGGATATCCACTATGGGTCAGCTGGGTTTCTCCTCCACTTGCTGAGCCAGTCACCAAGCTCTGCCTCCCTTATGTTGCTGTCATATCGCTTCCACAGGGAAGTGTGAGATGGGAGGAGACACAGCTGCTCTAACTGTCTCCAGCAGAAAGTAATGCCTCCTTTCCTCTTATACTCCCCTTTGCCAGAACTTGGTCAAGTGGCTCCACCTTAACAAAGGAAGTGGGATAGTGCCCAGGGAGAGAAAATGGTGTGGTGAATATGTGGCATAATCCCTGCCCTTATCACTGATAAAGACCTTTAGTCCAGAGTTGGTACCTGGTAGAACTGGAAAAAAGTGCAGGCCTATAAGATCAGACTGATTTGGGTTTGAATTCCGAGCATCAGTTCAATCCCTGAAAATGAAGATAAACTCATGGGATTATGAGGGGAATTAAATGATGTAACATTTATAAAGCTCTTAGTTCAGTGCCTGGCTCAGAGCAGGCACTCAACAAATGCTATCTCCTTTCATTTCCCATGTCTGACTATGGTAGATAGAGCATTGTGAACAATGGGGACAACATTATTCCCCAATTTCTTCCTTGTATAGACTGAATAGATCGTTTTTTTGGAGGATAAGTGGTGGGAAGCTGTCAAAACTTTCTGGCTAATTCCTTCAATTCACTCCTTTGGCTTATCTCTAGAATTAACTTTACCAGGATAAACAGGAATCTCTCTCACCATCAGAGTGTAGAGCTGGAGAAATAAGCATATTTCCTCTTTCTAATTAATCTAGTAAGCTAGTCCCTACAGCAACTTTAACAAGCTATGATATGCAGAGAGATGAAACGTTCCAATTATTTTTCTATAATGCTATAATCCTTTTACAAGTGCTTCCCTCTGATGTATAATCTCCTAAATCAGACACTAAAGAAGAAATACCAGCTTTGATTTGGCAAGCCTATCCTCTTACCAAGGGGGCGAGAAACAACCCACCAAAGACCTTGATTCTCTCTGCAGCTGCGAAGTACTCCCTTCAGCATGAAGTCTTTCTACTGTTGAGCGCTAAGCACTCCTTCTGTGCTTGATTTGTTTCCTGCAGGCGCCACCACTAATGATGGCATTTGGATTCAGTGATTCTTTTTTGGTCCTGAGGAGAGTGAACAAGACACAAAGTGGGCAGGATTGGGCGTGAGGGGAGAAGGAGCAATGGTGAGGAAGACAAATATGAGGTGGAAACAGTCAAAGGAGCAGTAAAAGGAGAGAGGGCACAGAGAGGTGGAAGACGCATGGCAAGGGACCAAACTCAGTCACATCAGCTTCCAAAAAGATACAAAACGAGACAGCTGGGAGGGGAAACCAGCCAGCGATGGGAACTGAAACCCCGCTCTGAGTTTTGTGGGATTTGAGAATTGGTTTTGAGCCCTGGATGTACCATTTTCTAGCTGTGTGCTTTTAACTGCCAAAATAACCGTTGTAAGATTAAAAAAAAGAAAGCGGAAGAACCATGTGAAATCGAAGTCACCATACAAATATGAGTCACTTTTAGTTATTTTATAGAGATGTAGTTAGATACATACAGAGTTGGACTGAGAAACAGTAGGAGAGGCAAAGCTAATACTCATTTAGGAAAACTTCTGACTGTATATTATATGTGACAAGGTTAGTGAAGTCTCAGCTCACTGGGGATTTAACAAGAGTAGTTTTATTTTTCAAAACAACTGCTATCGGCTTTCTGCCTGGTAGCATGATTCGTTATGGCTTCTGTCTGATTTCTTAATTTCAGACACTTTTTCTTAATAAAGCATCCTTAAGTAAGTTCTGTGAGACCCAGCCCTGAGTATTTTAAAACTTCCTTCTCACGCATAAATCGAAGCCATTCTCTGTTCCTGCTGCCCTCCTTCTCTCCGCAGAGTTTAGAGTTGAATCAGGAGCATGGAGGAGATTGGACACCAAGGTCCGTACTTGACTGTAATGTTACTGCTCTGTCCTGGGCTGATCCTTACCATTAATCTAGTTATTGCCTGTGGGCCAGTGTGATTGGTTGCTGATGAGAGGCCCGCACCCAAATTGCTCCTTGGGCACTGGTGGAACCTTCTGGGGCAGCTCACATCCTCTGGTTGACCTTCAGTTGGAGGTTACCCAAGAGAGTCTTCTCAGAGTACCTGTTCTCCTCATGGCTGAAATCAGCAAGCCCTTTGAGGAGACTGCTGTCCGCAAAAGAGTTATATTCTGAACTTAGAGTGTATAATGTTATTTTTTTTCTTAGCTGTGACCTTAGTTGTCAAAACTAGGAAAATCGAGGAGGGGAACCTAATCTCTCTGGAGTTTAATATGCATATTGATATTAAGTGAAATGCATAATATTTACATATTAATGCACATATTAAACACTAGCAGGTTCTGTGATCTATCTATATCTATCTATCATCTGTTTAACTTTCTATCATCTATCTATCTTCCAATTTTATCTAAAGCCTAGCATAGAAAATCTTGAAGTCCTTTCTTGAGTGCAATTTATTTCAATTTTTTCTTTGGAAAGTGGTAAATATTCCCTCTCATTTTACAGAGAAGATCACTTTCGTGATACTATAGCTTCTTTTATAAATTAAAAACAATTTTTTTCCAGCTTTATTGAGATATAATTGACATGTAACATTGTGTAACTTTAAGGTGTACAATGTAATTATTTGATAGACATTTATGTTGTGAAATGATTACAGCAATAAGGTTATTTAACACATCCATCCCTCATATAGTTACAATTTTTTTTTGTGGTCAGAACTTTTAAGATCTACTCTTTTATCAACTTTCAAATATATAATACACTATTGTTAACTATGGAGATAATATTACATTACATCCCCAGATTTTATTCCTCTTAAAACTGGAAGTTTGTACCCTTTGACCACCTCCACCCATTCTGCCACCCACACACCCCAGCGCTGGCAACCAACCATCAATCTGTTGTTTTTATGAGTTTGGTTTTTGTAGATTCCACATAAAGTGAGATCATATGGTATTTATCTTTCTTTGTCTGACATTTCACTTAGCATAATGCCCTCAAGATTCATTCATGTTGTCACAAATAGCAAGATTTCCTTCTCTTTTATGGCTGAATAATATTCCACTGTATATACACCACATATTCTTTATCCATTCATCATTCATCGATGGATGTTAGATTGTTTCCATATCTTGGTTATTGTAAATAATGCTGCAATGAACATGGAAGTGTAGATATATTTTTGAGAGAGTGATTTTATTTCCTTTGAATATATACCCAGAAGTGGAATTGCTGGATCATATGGTAGTTCTACTTTTAATTTTTTGAGGAACTTCCATACTGTTTTCCACAGTGACTGCACCAATTTACATTCCCACCAACAGTGCACAAGCGTTCCCTTTTCTCCACATCCTCGCCAGCACTTGTTATTGCTTGTCTTTTTGAGAACAGCCAGGTGAGAGTGACGGTGAGGTGATATCTCACTGTGGCTTTGCTTTCATTTCCCCGATAATTCGCGATGTTGAACATTTTTTCATGTACCTGTAGGCTATTTGAATATCTTTTTTGGAAAAATGTCTATTTGGGTCTTTTGCCCATTTTTTAGTTAGGTTATTTGTTTGTTTTTGCTATTGAGTTGTGAGCTCCTTATATATTTTGGATGTTAACCCCTTATCGGATATATGATTTTCAAATATATTTTCCCATTTCACAGGTTGCCTTTTGATCTTTTTGATTATTTCTTTTGCTGTGCATGAACTTTTTAGTTTGATGTAGTCCACCTTGTTTATTTTGCTTTTGTTGCTTGTGCATTTAGTGTCATATCTGTGAAATCATTGCCAACACCAGTGGCAAGGAGCTTTTTCCTCATGTTTTCTTCTAGGAGTTTTATGACTTCAGGTCTTATATTTAAGTCTTTAATCCATTTCAAGTTAATCTTTGTGGGTGGTGTAAGATTCTTGTAGATTTTTGGAATCAGGTGGCAATCAGGGGTGTCAAAAATTTCCAGACGTGGGTATGGTAGGTAATTCTACGTATGAGATGAATGAAACCCCAGATGGAATCTGGCCTGTAAGTTGAATCTTCCTTGTATTTGCTGAAAGGGAACCTTAACCTTGATGAAACAGGAACTTGTGGTCAACCATTTTGTTAAGTGGTAATTACAACTCCTTATTCTTTTCAAATTTATTGTATTATCAGTTTATCCATTCAGTTTTGTAAGCATGAGACCAACCTGTTACAGTCTTTGGTTCTGTCCTTGGAAATATTTTTATTGGGTCCATGTGACTTTGGACCCATCTTTTCCTCGAATGCAAGCTTCATGCCAGCATTTAATGCCGAATAACTCAGGATGTGTTTTTCACAAGCAGAAGCAGGGCACTAAATCCCCTAGGTAAGATCCATCCATTGCTTCCCTTTGGCTCTGCAGTTTGTACCAACGGCTATGTTATTTTCTGATGATTAGACTCAAGGTCACTAGAAAGATTTCACTGGGGAATGCTTTTTGAAAACAGAATCGTAGGAAATGAAATGGAAGCATAGCAGCCATATGTAAGGAAGTGTCAGTAGGGTAGATTTTCTTTCTCTTTTTATTTTATTTGTATAGCCAGCTTTTCTTTTATCAATACAGTTCTGTTATGAAGATTCTGCAGAGACATCCACTCAGTAAATTAATTTCATGCCAATCATAGAATTAGAGAATCTCAGAGTTGGAAGGAAGCTTGAAAGCCACGTAGTCCAACGATCTGCCCTATGTTTAATTCCCCCTCCAGTATCCTGAATTGTCTCTCAGAATCCATTTGAACAGCCCCAGGGAGGGAAAATCTTCAACCCCAGGAGGCGGCACATTCACGGATATTGAAAATGCATCCTTATGAGGAACCTAAATCTATCACCTGTCCTTTCCATCTTCAGATGTTGAGCATAGCCATTCTCTCTCCCTTAGAGTTCTTCTCCATTTCAGTAATTCTTTCCCCCTGCATCACCTCCTCATTTGGCAGAAGTTCAAAGTCTTCATCACCTTGGTCATTCTCATCATATTTACTTTAACGGTCACCCCCAGATTTGAACCCAGTATTCCAGGTACGGTTTGGTCAAGCTCAGAGCAGAACAAAGGATAATCACATCCCTTAATCATTAAAACCTCTAGGTTTTCTTTTACCCCCACACCCCTTTTTCAATGCTAAATCACATCTTCCTTGCACGTGTGCAACTGAATTTTGGATCCAAGGACAAGATTCTGCATTTGTAGATACTAAATTCCGTATTGTTAATTTCTTTTAGAAATGTTTTCTTATTTATTACATGAAATACTTAGCCCACCTACTTTTACTTTTTCTTTGTAATTCTTGAGATTTAAAAATTATCTGTTTTTTTCTTTACTTAATAACACAGTTTTGGGTGAAGATCTTTTTAGGGCTTTGTACCTATTTCTAAAATTTTTTTTTTTTTTTTTAAGATTTTATTTTTCCTTTTTCTCCCCAAAGCCCCCCAGTACATAGTTGTATATTCTTCGTTGTGGGTCCTTCTAGTTGTAGCATGTGGGACCCTGCCTCAGCGTGGTTTGATGAGCAGTGCCATGTCCGTGCCCAGGATTCAAACCAACGAAACACTGGGCCGCCTGCAGCAGAGCGCACAGACTTAACCACTTGGCCACGGGGCCAGCCCCTAAAATTTTTTTTTTTAAATATTTTATTTTTTTCCTTTTTCTCCCCAAAGCGTCCCCGGTACATAGTTGTATATTCTTAGTTGGGGGTCCTTCTAGTTGTGGCATGTGGGACGCTGCCTCAGCGTGGTTTGATGAGCAGTGCCATGTCCGTACCCAGGATTCGAACCAACGAAACACTGGGCCACCTGCAGCGGAGCGCACGAACTCAACCACTCGGCCACGGGGCCAGCCCCCCTATTTCTAAAATTTTTTGAGGATTGGTTTACATTCCTCCCTCCTCCTGCCCACCCAAGAGAGGCTATTTTCAGACTTAGGACAATTTCAAATTTAAAAAACTGTCCTTAATACAACATGTCCCTCTTTTTTATGCTTCTGAACATTTATTCTTTGTATTTTTAATTCAAGAATTTAAACACTACTTGTCTGACATTAGCTGCATTTCACACGTGTTCTGAGAGTCTTTAAAAAAGTGATCTCTTCCTTCTTTACTTAATTTTAGAGAATAGTTGTGGTGATGTTTTCTATTATTTCCTCCATAACTTCTCTTTCACTGTCTTCTGGAATGCTTACACATTTGTGATTATTTCTCCTTGACCAATTTTCAGGCTTCTCTCTATAGCTTTTGATCTCCTTTATTGCCTGAGTCGAGGAAATAATTTCCTCTTTAATCTGTCTTTTCTGTGCCTCTGCTTCTAGAAATCTGCTTTCTGGTGTTTCTATCAGCTGTAGGTGATTTCCAATTTACTATTTATTTCTTTTAATGTCATCCTACTTGTAGTTCTTTCCAGTATATGGTCCTCTAAAGCTTCCTACTGGAAATGGACCTACCTTTTCCTACAGATCGTCTGAGTTTCAGCCATTTTCACCTCCTCTGTTGGTCCTTCTTCCTTGCTTCAGACTTCCTATGTCTTACCATAGAAATTACCAAGAGTAATCCTCATGGACTTCCCTTCCTTCCTTCCTTCCTTCCTTCCTTCCTTCCTTCCTTCCTTCCTTTCTTCCTTCCTTCTCTTCTCCTCCTCCTATTTCTTCTTTCTTCCTCTCTCTCTCCCTCTCTTTGTGGTGATGTTTGTGTGTTTGTTTTCTCATGGAGTCCTTTAAAGGATCGTTTTGCAGAGTAACTGTTGGGCAGGCCCATACTCACTCAGTTCCTTAGCAGCTCTCACGGAGCCTTCTGGTGCTCACTGAATACACGTGGTCCTCTATATTTCCCACACTCCCTTGCAATGGCCATGTTTCGTTCTGGCCCCTCAAATGTCACTTCCAGGCTGAGAATAGTTCAGTATCCACTGTGACTTCCCTATGTTCTGTTCCCCACCATCTGTGAATTGATCCTCCAAGAAATCACAAGCTGGTAGAATCGTAAGATGTCAGGTGCCTTGGTTTCTAAGTTATGGTTAGAGGAAAGCAATCCAGCCCACATCAGACTGCTCCATGAATGAGAAATGAAATTCTGTTGCATTAAGCCACTGAGATATGGGGTTTATGTCTTACCATAGCATAGACTCACCTACCCTGACTAAAATAGCAGCCATCTGGCACCTTGATATAGCTGATTCTAACTGTGATAGGCAAGCTGGGAGATTGCTAGGAGTCCATGGGACTCAGGGCCATTAGTGCATGAGGATCAAGAATACCGGGACTATTGGTGAGTCACTGGATTTTCCTTGGTGGTGATCAGTTTCCCAGGTATCATAAACTTAAATGCTTTCTAGGTCTTTTTAAGGATTAACTAATGGGATTATCTTTTTCTACCTCTTGTTGTGTTTTCAGAAGCGTGGCCTTCCGAGATGTAAGCTTTGAAGCACTTTCTGTCCATAAAATTGCCTCTGATTTTAGGCTCAGCCAACAGTTTTTAAAACAATCTAGAAAAACTGCTTTGTTCATCCAAGCCCTTACCAAGGCCCCCATTGTTGTGGACTCTCTCCCGCTGTCTCGGCAATGTCATTTTTTAGTTCGGATTGCTGGAGGCTCCCATTTAGGTGTATGGCCAAATGTGCCTGACACCTGCCTCCCCTAAATTGGGCTGCAGCAACTGAAAATCTGCCCAGAGAAAAACTGCGCATATTTTTGGCTTCCGGGAAATCCTGGAGCAGCTCACAGCTTTGCTTCTGCACATGTCTGCAGCAGAAGGTGCATGCAGTAGTGATCATGTGTTCCTTCCTAGGTGATTTTGTACAGTCTGGACCATGATGTGAGAGAAAGAGCCTTTCATGATGTTTCAAAAATATACATTGTTCTTAGTTTCTTGTAATCAACATCTTTCTGAGGCAAAAGGAATATCACCAGAGGATGCAGAACCATTGCCTCTGGCTTGGTTCCAAGTATAATTGCCGAGACATACAGCAGACCAACATCGTATCATCACACCAAGCTTCCTCATCTTTGGAAGCTCTAAATCTGGTCCAACCAGGCAACCTCATCTTCTGACCTTAGCATCAGGCCTGCGGATCTGTTTCTAAATCCCCTTAAAGTTAATGATTTGCAGTCACAGTTACAAAACTTTCAGGGATAATGGAATGTTCCATCTCTCTCTGTCTCTTAAGGAGGTAAAATGATGTTTTATTCTCTCTTATTAAAGAAGGTAGATACACAGTTCTGAAAATAGCACATTCTGCTAATGGCATCAAGACAGGTCTCTTTTCTCAAAATGGAATGATATTTTCTTAGGCAGAGATTCAGCACCAGGGATGGTTTTCAGCCGCCTCTTCCTTTTGATCATTATAATTGAATAATTATTAGATACAGTTGAATGTTCTATTTATGCTAATGCATTGGTTATAGAGAATGACACAACAGTATGCAGATTATGCTGTTGCGTTAAGAATGGAGAAAAGGCCACATGGAGGTAATTTCATTTCATTATTTTTGTAATTATTTCCTCCTCATTAATGTTCCTTGAAATTTTCGTATTCAAAGCTGGTGTTTATTGAACAAAATTCTTCTTTTTTAGGCTAGATCATTGTTCACAAAGCCCACAAGCCTGGGAAACAGTATCAACCCTCTCTGTGTTTATGAGTTAAGATTAGTTTTATCTCTTGGTAAAAGAGACTCAAACTAAATAAGTTAGGAGTTTATTCCTCTCTGACACGAAAGTGTGGAGGCATGCAGACAGTCTAAGGTTGTTATGATGCCTCTGTTCTATAAGTTGTGAACAACTCAGGCTCCTTCCAGCTTATTGATCCTCTTTTTGGTGCCTTCTGTTCCTAATGTCAACCAATGGCCCAAGATGGCGGCCCCAGCTTCAGCAGTCAGGTTTATATTCCAGTCTACAGAAAGGAAGAAGGGCTGGGGCAAGGGGTGCATGCCAACTGGCCTTAAAAGATGGTCCCTGGAGGTGTGACACATCATTCTTGTTTAGATCTCATCGGCCAGAACTTAGACATCGGGCCCCATGTAAATGTGAAGGAGCCTGAGAAACAGGACTTTTTTTTTCCAGGGTAGCCACCGACTGAGCCGAAAAATCCAGGCCTCTATTACTATGGAAGAGGGGGGAATGTTTATTGGTAGTCAGCCAGCAGTCTCAGCCTCATTTTCCTCCACCCCTTGAATGGACCAAAGGGACATGGGTTGGAGTTTCCTTGAAGAGCAATCTAAATGATACTGATACTGGGTCATTCATATTCTACCCCCACTGCTGGGCTGCTGGGCAGTTCAGCTTGGCCTTCTGGAGAATGGCATTTCTTCCTCTCAGCCTGCATTTATTATGATGCCCATTCATGTTCTATAAGATATTAAAGCTTTGGATAAAATGCAGATGTTCTCTGAGAATATTAATGGATTAACTAGCATGATATAGTACAAAGAACACAGACGTTAGAGTCAGAGAGTACCACATTTAATTCTGGTGCTCTCACTTCTTAAGTGAGTGAATACGGCAATAAATATGAATTATCTTGGCCCAGTTTTCTCATCTGTAAAATGAGCGCAATAATACGTTACATGGTTTATGTGTGTGTGTAGTAAATGACATGTTTGCAAAGTTGGTGATTCCAAACGATCCCTTCTTTGCCCTTTTCTACTAGGCATGCACGTAACAGCTCCAATCTGATTCTTACATTACCAGAGTGCTGAGCCCCAAGCAGCTGTAAGCAGTGAGGGGTAGATTTTGATAGAGGATGGTCAGAATTATCCTGGGGAAGAGGGAGGGCTTTGTAAATGAGCTTGATGAATTGCTGCGATAGAAGGTCTTGGGCAGCATTAGGCAGCATTAAAACTCCCAATTGCATCCAGGAGCATGTTTATTTTGACATGTTGGTGTGACAGTTTAATCCTTTTAGCATGGGAGCATTTTGATGCAATCTGAAACGCAAACCACTAAACTTTCAGCTTTGAAAAATTGTCAATCAGTGGGCGAAACCATCCATCCATCTGAAAACACCAACCTTAGGATGTGTTTAAACAATGGGGTGGGTGTCAAGAATGAGAGAGACACTCAAGGATGGAGGAAGAATCAGGGAAAATTATTGCACACTTTTCTTTTCTTTTTTTCTGTGAGGAAGATTGGCCCTTAGCTAAAATCTGATGCCAGTCTTCCTCTTTTTGCTTGAGGCAGATTGTCACTGAGTTAACATCTGTGCTAATCTTCCTCTACTTTATGTGGAACGCCACCACAGGGTGGCTTGATGAGTGATGCTAGGTCTGTGCACGGAATCTGAGCCTGCAAACCCCGGGCTGCCGAAGCAGAGCGTGTGAACTCAACCACTACGCCACCAGGCCAGCTCTGCACACCTTTTTTTATAATTAAGAAAAACAGTGTCTTTACTTTCATCTTGGGTGTTTCGAAGCATCAAAACAACCTCTCAAATGAGTCATGTCAAAATGTCCCTCTTAAAATGCAGTCTTCGCGCTGAATAAGCAGTGTACACCCTGCCTTGGAAATAGACAGTCATTTAGGAGATATGCAGTCTTTTGGAACTTCAGGAAATCATCAGGGAAGGAAATATGAGGATCTGGGATCCTTCAGAAGAGGTTAGAGCAGTCAGCATGCCGCCTGTCCCGGGGGTGTGCCGCCGGGTACACCGCCAGTGTTCTGTGCTTTTGAATTTGTGCGATGGCCTGTGCTGTGATCTAGGGTGGAGGTGGCCGTGGGTGTTTTTACCTCCATGAAGGGCTGTTGTGAAGGATTGCTCCCTTCTCCCTGGTTTACAGCTACCCCCCGCATGCTGCGTGTGAGTGCAGTGAAGCCAGAATGCACTAACGATCCTTTCAGAGCAGCGTAAATCCTTTCCGTGAAAAACTAGGAGCGTGTGGGCAAGATAAATGCCCTAGAAGGGAAAACTGTCCAAGATTCTGGAAGAAAAGCACCCTGACATACGTCATCATAGGCACAGAGAGAAATTCTGCTCAGAAGAGTATTTTTCTAGACCTCAGAATTTGGTGTCACACTATGTTTTATTGTGTAAAGACTTCTATCTGGTAATGTCTAACAATTTAAGAAGAAAACAACAACAAAAATGTCGATAAATGTGGCTATATATCTTATCTTTGTTATAATGCGATGATGAAACTCTTTGTGTCAGCCTTGCTGTCCCTAAATAGGGATTTAAGGAATAAAATAAGGTAGCCATCATAAGAAGAAATACGGTATATTTTTTGAATTACTAAGACATGACACTCCACTTATGGGGCTGCAACTGAGAAAGCAGCGAAGTGAGGACTTTGGAAAAGAAATAAGTTAAAGCGTCAGCTCCTACCGATGTGTGTCACAAATAGTTCTTGGATAAGATATCTCAACTCCAGTGCTGTACATCACAATCGCGAGGTGAAAATCAACCCTTATGGGGATCAAAGTCACGTGACTTTTATGTGGAGAAACAAAAATGACCTACTGTCTGCTATAAATTGGGGTGATGCCACCAAATGAGGCAAATGTTAGGCCAAGAAATAAAACACGCGTAAAATACGGCCACAGTTTTCTAAGTTTTACATGTTATGTGGAAGTTGACCTTAAACGAAACTGTGGATTAAATTTCGAAACCTGAAACTAACTAGATTAATTTGTTGAATTTATAAATAAACTCAAAATATCTACTTTCCCCCCAATAGAAATGAAATCAACCCTGCTTCTTCTTTTTTTTTTTCTGTTTTAGTCAACCAGGCAACCAGTTTGAATAGGACCTGGATTTAAATATATTTAAACTCCAAAGATATAAAACACCAAAAATATATCCTGGATCAAATAAAAATTCCATTTGGTCACCTCTTAAGCGAATCAAACCATCGCAGTTTCTTATGAACAAATATCATTATTAGCTAGGACAGAAGCAAATTGCCCTTCCCCCTGCTTCCTTTCAAACTTTTTCTTTTACTTTTAAATCTTTTTTTCCCCGAAAGAAAACATGCTTTTTCTTTCGAATTCATTTGCCTCTGGTGCTCCATCCAGCGTTTAGATTTTCATTCAATTGTCGCGTGGCACATTTTGCATTGTAAATATTTGCTAAATACGTGACAGAGTTCTCATTTTTCTAATATTTGATTTCATCTTGGGATTTCTTGGTGGTTTTTAATTGAAAGCTTTATCGAGTAAATATGCTGGACTCTTGAGTCTAGATTCATCTGTTTACAGAGGGCACAGCTCGCTCTTGCCTTGGGATGCTGTGTTTATTGATTGACATGCTGAGGATTTAGACAGGTGCTCTCGCAGAGTGAGGATGGAGGAAGATAGTCACAGAGGAGAGAGAAATCTGGAAGTTGATAATGTGTCTATTAGTAAATGTTCACCTGTGTCAAAGAAGTTGGGAAGTTTCATTCTGTTTTGTTTTTTAAAACATGACCAATGTTGAATTTGATTTAGATAGAAGAGCCATCTACTCTCTCTGATCAATCACCGTGGTGACTTGCAGTAAAAAAGAGTCACTGAGAAATTGTTGGGACTGGGAGAATGATAACAGGACAGATCCTTGCATGTCTTCAAAACCACTTGCTGAGAATTCAAACCTTGTCAGAGCCTGCACTGGTTTTATACTGGGTGAACATTTCTCAGCACCTTCTTTCTCCCCAGGCCAACATCACATTTATTTACAGGCTACTCCGTCCTTACATCGGTGTGCTTCAGGGTTTCGTATTCGGTGCTACATTATTTTTGTTTTATCTTCCCCTCAAATGCATTGAACTGAATCATAAAATACTGCTGTTAAGACACAGGCACATATGAAAGAGGAAGGAGCAGGCCTGACCCTGCAAGGCAGGAATCGGGTTTGTCCTGTGTAGTTGCTGGGTATGCCCACATGGGCAAGACCTGGCTTCACCCTAAGGGGGTGGGCGAAGGAACTTGAAGTGCACCTGGGATAAGGGCTGTGGACATTTTCTAAAACTCCTGCATGAAAGATGCCTAATAAAGCTTCCAATTTCATTTTGTTTTTGTTATTTTCACTTTTGTTTCATGTTTGGTGTGTATCTCCCTATTGTATTGTGGATATGATCAAGGATGAAGCCAAGCTTGCCCACAACTCTTTTGTTTGGTTACCCCAGTTGGAATCAGAATACTGGGCTGATATGATCCTGGGCTTAGCCTAGAGGTAAACTCTGATGGTTCTTGTTAGAGAGAAATCGTATTTTGTTATCTTCAAACTTCCCTAGAAGGAGATATCCACTCCTCTCCTTGCAGAATTGGGGGTGGTATTGAGTGACATTTCTGCCTCTGCACTGAGGCTCTCAACCAGGAAGAAGAATGACTTATTTCATTGGTGAGATTGGTGAGAGGCTAACTTCTATTGGAACTCATTATCTGGCTGAGGAGGCTGGTACATTGAAAACACAGTGCTTGCCCGTCACTCACGCTCCTGAAGTCTCCATTTTGCTGATTGGGCTTGTGAATGAGCTTTACCCTGCAGTTCACGATGCCATTTATGTGGTTGATGCTTTGATCCCCATCTCCTCATTAATTCTTTGTGTTTATGCCCTTACCCTACGGTAAGGTAGAGGAGGGGAGTAATTGGTCTTCTCAGTGTGCCCACTGCCGAGGGGTTGCCCCATGGCTGCCTAGAGCTCACCACAGTTGAGACTCTTCCAAGACTGACCTGTGTGGCTCCTAAACCATGCTGCTCATCAGAATCATCTGGGACATCTGTTAAAATACATGTTCCTCATACCAACTCTGGAGCTAATGAATCAGCACTTCATGGAGTAGGGTAGAGAATTCTGTATTTTCAACGAGTCCTGCAGGTGACTGTGATGATCAGCCAAGGTTGAGAAGCATCCTTTGAGACTTTTCCTGATATCCTTCTCTACAATTAAAACTTAACTTTACCTTGTCACATTCTTTTACGTTGCTATTTAGGAACTACTCCATGATTCACTTTTGTGGGGACTATTGGCTTAACGTACGACTGCTGCAAAAGAGGGTGTTCAGGTGTGTTAACAAAGACCTTCTGGAGACAATGCTAGAATTAAGAGAAGGATGCCATTCCAGGCTCTGTGCCAGCCTGTGGGGCAGTATGTGAGTGATGGTCGTGATGGGGAGCCCTCTAAGCACTGTTGAAATCACACCCTGCGGGGCACAGCCTCCTGCAGAGCTCACATAGGCCCTCAGAGTGTACTTCAGGGTGACAGTCTTTTCTGTCCATGCTTCTGGACTTGGAAAGAGAGAGCAGATGAAATGTAAATTCAAACACTTTTGGGAATGAGCAGTTGGTTCTTTTGAATAGATTGGCATAGAGTAGAAAATACAGGTGACGGGCCAGGGGCTGGTGACATTCATAAATTATCAGATCTTAAAATTCACATTCCAACAGGATTATTTTAGCTCTCTTTGGGGTGCATAATGTCTTATTCTTTCATCTTAAGCATTCATGTTTGATAAGAACGATCCCTCATGTAAATTCATTTATTATAATTCATTCCTTCCTAAATTCCCTTGATATAGAGCTACAGAATGTTACTTTCCTTTTTCCTCTTGAGAAAGGTGCTAAAAATGCAATATTGCCTTATGGTATATGAATTCATCCAAAATTCTTGCAGCAAATTCTTCTGCCTTTTAGAAGCTCTGCCTTTCTATACCTTGTTTTTTGCCTACCTAAAAAATTATTGTCCACTTTTGAAATTTATATATATCTATGTATATATATATAAAGAGAATTGGATTCAACCAAAGTTATCCATTTGATCAATTTACTTCCTTCTCCTTTCCTGAGCAGTCTGCCCTTCACTATTTTGACGCTTTTTAGCCATTTTGTTCCTCCCTATGGGACGAACACACCTTCAAAGTGACCATTCTAGTTAACCCCATGGTCCTGCCAATCTAGGACTATGGCACTGACAGGGATGCTAAGGGATGACTGATACGAGAATTGGTCACTGAACTTCCCGATGTCAGCCTTAAAGTTATAGAGGTATATAGTTTATCTTTCCCTGGCAATTACAAGCTAAAATTAACAATGATATGCCAGTTAGTATTAGTCTTGTGAATATTTAGTTTATAGACTGAGGGTTAGGTAAATGTCTGATAGGCATTGAGAGAGAGTAAAAGAGAGGAGTTCTGGGTGCTTTGCCTTCCTGCAGATGAAAAAGCAGATGGACCTAATCTGCATGCTAAGCGGTTCTCTCTGCTCCTGCTGCACGATCAATGCGATTCAGTGCACTACTTTGTAGATGGTTTCTGCCTGGCAAATGGAGCTGCTCAGCCTTGGAGCCAGTGATGCTGCGTTTTACTAGTGTGACATGTCTGCGGGAGATGGGCCCACTGAATTAGTAGTTGTTATGGCACAGTGAGTGAGGAATTCAGCTGCAGGAAGCAAGCAGAGCAGGAGGCCCTGTGTTTGCCTCAAGTTACTTCTGCAGTCTGATTTAGGACAAATAGAGAAGCGCTTTGTCGTCCCCAAATCCTAATCTTAGAAATTTATTTCTTTGAGATAATATACTATACTTCCAGGAATCCTGCGTTACAATGTAGAGTATTCATCCCCCCTAGAATGTCAAGTTATTATGATGAGCTCAAACAAATGAATGATGGTCAGTCACCAGATACTAAGAGCACCTTGAGGGCTGGAGCAAAGAATTAGAACGTTGGAGAGTGGCTAAGTGTAGGATGCCAGATGCTCACTGTGTCCTAGAAAACTCCCCTTGCTCCTTTGGCACATTTGGCAGTAAGGAGGCAGTGTGAGAGTGCTTGCCTTGTATCCAACCTAGTGGACAGATATTTCGAATGGAGTCCTGAAAGGTCTAGGGTCTGAGCTGGACAATCCCCATTTGTAAGCAGTTCTCCCAGTTCTTGAGAACTCTGTGCCCTCCTCTAAAGCAGCCTAGGAAGAAAGGCCCTTGGGAAGGACCTTCAATCCTAGCTACTTGGATTCAAATTTCCTCGAATGCAACTTTAGTCAGAGATTTTTAAATACACATTTGGATATCACAGTAAATTTCCATTTGACCTTTATGAATTTGATTTAAATTTAAAAATATTTGTATCTATACATTTTTTTTTTCCTTTTACATTGAGCAAGGATATCTCTAGTGTTGTTCCTTAAATAATAATTATTTTTAAGTAAAGGGATAATCTAGCCAAAGAGATTGACTTCCAGGACTGATGGCTTACTGGTTTCTGAAGAAAAATTTATTTGCGCAAACACTTAAACATGGCCAGGAGGGGTTACTTTAGTAACTAACATACTCCTCCACTCTCTAGTCTCTGGTTTGTGGGAAGGGATGTGAGCCTTGCTCTTAGGCCTGTGGGACAATACATGGGTGAGTTTTCCACTTCTTCTTAGCTCCAGATGCTGCATCCAAACTCCTAGACATTTTGCTTAACGTTTTGTAATTTCATAGTTATAACGTGTGTGAAAGGCAATCAAGGATTTGGTCTTTCTTTTACAAGTCTTACTTTAAACAGGAACAATGGATCTATCCCAGGGAGGGAAATGGAACATTGATTTTTTAAAAAAAAATCAATTCTATGCTATACTATAAAAAATTCTAAGAGATGGGGAGGAGCAACACAGAGGCTACAAACAGACAGAGTTGGTTTTGATATACACGTAAGAATGACAAATGCTTTGAGAATGGAAAATATTTATATTTACAGGACATTATAAGGGAGTCATAAAGTGATTCCTCCCCGGGAGAAGTCAATTTTACTGAAATTAACTTCTCCACAGTCTGCACCTTAAATTTATAAAACATAGCCATGGAGACATTCACAAATAAAAATACAATAAATTCCCCAAAGCAAAAATTATAATGATAGAATCGTTACTTAAAATGCATTGATATTTGAAATGAAAGATAGCCCTGCCAATTCACCTAAGATAAAACAAAACAAAACATTCTGAACATCATATGATTTAAAGATAAATTAAGATGGAATTTATGAATTGCTTAATATGAAAGAGGGATAAAAACCTCTGGAATCAATCCAAAAATATTATTCAGAGAAAAATGCACAGTTTTTAAATCATTTATTAGAAAAGAAGAAAGATTGAAACTCAGTGTGCTAAGACATCAACTCAAGAAACTAAAACAGGACAACAAAGTAAATCAAAAGAAGGTAGAGGGAAAATATTGATATAGACATAAGCTGAAAGAAATCAGTACAGCTGAACGCAGAAATTAATAAAATAGAAAATAAAAAGTAGACGATGCTTAATCAAAATGAAAGCTTTTTCTTAGAAATAATGAATAAAATTGCCAAAACTTTGTCCAAATGATCAAACCAAAGAGCAATCAATGAATAATAAGTAAGAATAAGAACAAAAAGGAGATTTGTCTGAAGTTAAAAAAAACTTTACAAATATAGGAGAGGTGTCACTTTTGGGATGACAGCATGAGAAACTCTACAGATGCATTCTTCAGCAAAATAAACAAAGTTGGTGAAAACTATTCAAAAAGAGAATTTTTGTTTTTGAGGAAGATTAGCCCTGAGCTAACTGCTGCGGCCAATCCTCCTCTTTTTGCTGAGGAAGACTGGCTCTGAGTTAACATCCATGTCCACCTTCCTCTACTTTATATATGGGATGCCTACCATAGCATGGTGTGCCAAGCGGTGCCATGTCGACACCCGGGATCCAAACTGGTGAACCCCGGACTGCCGAGAAGCAGAATGTGCGAACTTAACTGCTGTGCCACGTGGCTGGACCCCTAAAAAAAGAAATTTTAAGTCTCTGTAAATAATCCTACAGGCGTACAACACATGAATAGTTTATTCTTACTCAAGAAAATCTGCTAAAACTTTATAAGAACAGTGAGCATCTGTGGCATTTGAACCATAGCCCTCTCCTTCATTACTGCTGCCCCAGATCACCTTGACTAAAGTTGTGTTCTGGTGGGTGTAGCCAAGAAGACAGGACATCTTCTCTCCTCAGCTGTCTATAAAACCTTACCTGTCTTACTGAAAAAAGCAGGCAACTACCATTTCTCATCCCCTCCAACTCCAAGTTGAAGAGTTTAAATTCCTGGTGATTGTGGCCTAGAGGTCAGGGAATCCCTTCCTCTGTCTAACTCTCAACCATAGGATGGAATAAAGAAATGGCCAGAAGGGAACTCAAAACCCATAGCAATAAATAAAAAGAATGAGAAATGGTTAATAAAAAGGTAAATATAACAAACTTCATGAATATATAATTCCTTTCCTTTTCTCAACTTCTTTAGTCCACATACAATTTTATAAAGTAAGAATTATAAAAATGTGTTGATGGGTTTGTAATGTATATAGATGTAATATGTATAACAATAATAGCGCAAAAAAGGATAAGAGGAAACAGAGCTATATCAGACTAACATTTCTAATATCTCACTGGAATTAAATTAGAATAAATCTGAAGTAGATTTGGTGAGTTGAAGTGTATGTGATAAGCCCTGGAGCAACCACTAAGAAAATGACTTGAAAAAAAAATCATTCAAGGAATTAAAATGTCCCATTGGAAAATAATCACTTGATGAGAAAGGACACAGGAAAGGAGAAACAAAGCATCAAAAAAAGACTTGAGACATACAGAAAACAAAAAGCCAAATGGCAGATATAAATTCAATTATATCAATAACAATTTTAAATCTGAATGAATTAAATAATATGATCATAATGCAGAGACTGTCAGCTTTGATAAATAAACATGATCCAACTATATGTTGTCTACAGCAGAAACACTGTAGATTCAAAGATATGACTAGATTGAAAACTAAAGGATGGAAAAAGATTTATCATGCAAGCAGCAACCATAAGAAAGCTCGAGTGGCTACACTAATATCAAACAAAATAGACTTTAAAATAAAAAGAATGTCACTAAAGATAAAGAGAGGCATTTTACAACGATAAAAGGATAAATCCATCAGGAAGTTATAATTATTATAAACATATATGCACCGAGCAATGGAACCCCAAAATACGTGAAGCAAAAGCTGATTGAACTGAGTGAAGAAATAGAGGATTCAATAATAACAATCAGAGATTTCAATACCTTACTTCAATAATAAATAGAACAACCAGGAAGAAGATCAGCAATGAAATAGAAAGCTTGGTGATACTATACACAAAGTAGACCTAATGACATCACTGGAGCACTCCACCCAACAGCCTTAGAGTACACTTTCTTCTCAAGCACGTGTGGAGCATTCTCCAGGATGAACCATGTGCTACATCATAAAACAAGTCTCAACAAATTAAAAAGGACTGCAAGTAAAGTATGCTCTCTGATCACAATGGATTGAAATTAGAAAGCAATAATGGAAAAAAAATTGGGGAAATTCACAATATGTGGAAATTAAACAACAGATCACTAAATAATCAATGAATCAAAGAAGAAACGGCAAGGTGAATTAGAAAACACTTTGAGATGAATGAAAATGAAGACACAACACACCCAAACTTATGGGATGCAGCTAAAGCAGTGCTTAGAGGAAAATTTATAGTGGTCAAACCTATATCAAAAAAGAAGAAAGATCTCAAATCAATAATCTAACCTTCAATCTTAAGAAATTAGAAAAAGAAGAGAAAGTAAAACCCAAGTAAGTAGGAGGAGGAAAATAATAAAGATTACAATAGAAATAAATGAAATAGAGACTAGAAAAATGATAAAGAATATTAACTAAACCAAAAAGCTTTTCAAAAAGAACAATAAAATGCATAAATCTTTAGCTAGACTGACCAAGAAAAAGGTGAGAACGATTAAATTACTAAAATAAGATGAAAGAGGGCCTCAATAAAATAATTGGGGAAAAAATGAAAGAGGGAATATTACTACAAAGCTTACAGAAATATAAAGCATTATAAGGGAGTAATATGAACAATTATATGCCAATGATTAGATAACTTAGATAAAATAGACAAATTCCTAGGAGGAAAGACACCACCCAAACTGGCCAGGAAAAAATAGAAAGCCTGAATCTAGAGAGAGATTGCAGTAGCAATAAAAAGAAACTTCCCACGAAGAAAAACATGGGATCAGATGACTTCACTGGTGAATGCTACCAAACACTTAAGGAAGAATTAATCCCAATTCTTCATAAACTCTTCCAAAAAATAGAAGAGGGAACACTTCCTAACTCATTCTATGAGGCTAGTATTACCCTGACACCAAAACCAGAGAAAAACATGAGAAGAAAACTACAGATCAATATACCTCATAAATATAGACACAAAAATCCTCAACAACATACTAGCAACTGAGATTGTGCACCCTGAACGAGTGGTCTAGAATATGATTTATGCTGGAGAAACAATAAGACTTTCAAACAAGAGTTTTATATCTAGTGAAACTATTATACTAAAATGAACAAAAAATTAAGCCTTTTCAACACTAAAAAAAAATTAGAGAATTTATCAATAGCAGACCTGCCTCACAAAAAATACAAAGGGAAATCCTTCAGGCTGAAATGAAAAGACACCAGATGGTAACTTGAATCAACATGAAGAAATAAAGAGCATTTGGTGTCATTCACAGTTGGATTCAGATCCCAAGTCAGTCATTATTGACCATGTGAATTGACCAAGTGACTCGACACCTCTCACCTTCTAGCTAGTCAGGAACAAAATGGGATTAATTACACATGCAAATATGGAACCTAACACAGCTAAAACTCCTAGCAAAATGTGTGGCTCATAGCAGATGTCCAATAACAAGTGGCAGTATCTTGCATTTGTTTTTTCACTTCTCATGGTATCAGTTAGGGAGGGTATTTTTCTTGGAGATCTTGCCTTTTCTGTTCTTTCTGAAGGGCAGGAAACCTTTCCAGCCCTTGGGCATGTGATGTTTAATTAGTTTCTGACTGAACACAGCGAGGACAGTGCTCCAGGCAAGTGCCACCAGGGTCGTTCTTAGTCCTCTGCAAGACACAGGCAGTTTCTGCAATGGGTCCCCCCTGTGGCAGTCTCAGCCAGGTGCCTAGAAGCTGCAGTGGCCACTTGTCAGCTGTGGCTGGTCTCCAGCTGCTCCCTCCCCTGTGACAGCCGGCCTTGGGCCACTGGGGAGAATGGCTAGGCCAGCAGTTGCTAGTGCCCCAGGTCAGCTCCTTGTCTGTTTCTCTACCTGTCCTTTATCCGCTGCCTATCTCATGTCCTCCTCCACAGCCCCAGCTCCACATAGCAGCATCCATCATCCTGAATCAGAAAACACACCTGCCCACAGGGTAGGTTTTTAGGGTCCTTGGGAATTTTGCCTCCATGATTCTGAAGAGGGAAAATGTGCCTGTTTGGAGACATCACTCTTAAATGCTTTCATCTCTATTTATCCATACTCTGCTGCTTCTCTCATGGTAATTTTCATCAAGGTTTTATGTCTGAGGAGTGCACACCTGGGCCGTGAGTTGTCCAATCTCACTCTCTCTGGAGCTGAGGTTGTCCTGGAATTTGTGGGTGGTTTGGCAAGAAAGTAAGATAAGGCCTCTCACTGACAAGAAAATGGAGGGACTTCTGCTGATTAACCCTCAACTGCCCCAGGACCCATTAGAGAACGTGTTTGTATGTAAATTCAGTCCGGAGGTAAGGAAATGCACTGGGTGTTTCGTTTCTGTGTCACTGTCCTTCAGATTAACCTAAGCAAAGTCAGGGAATGGAAGCCTTTGAAAAATGTTGTATAATACTTCGTTTGTTCTGTTAATATTTGTTATCATAATGTTTTTTCCCAGTAGAGTGTGAGCTATTCAAGGTCAGGGGCTTCCCTTCAGATGTGTCTTCAGCTAGTCATCCTCGTAAAAACAAAACCTCAGAACCTTGTAAGAACCTTATAAAAGCCAAAAATTTTGCTGGACTACTAGGAGGTTCTAATGAAAGCAGTGGTTCTCTTTGCTAAAAGCTAAAGTTGAAAACCTTTCATTTTAGTGAATATTTTAGGTGCTATGAGGACTTTCCTGCTTTATTGGCTCTAACCTAGTGAAACCGACTGTGAAAGCACTGAGAGCCATTATTCTGAACCTCACTTCTCTGCCTTCAGGTCTCAGGAGGGAGATGGGGCAGGCATGAGCAGGGCTGGCAAAGAGGAGGCTTGCATTCCACTCTGCCATCCAGCGCCCAAGGCCGCCATCAATATTTCATCAGGATGTGCTCTGCCACTGAGCTCAGACAAAGCCTTCACGCTTTTCCTGAGGGGATGCTCCAGGCAGACACTACCTGCTGATGGGAAATGGCAGCTGAGATGAAGTCTGTTGGCCTGCCTAGATGGACTGAGCCACAGAAGTCCTTAAAATCTCCCTTTTTGACTAACTTCTTAATATCCACTCACATTTCTAAGATTAACTCCTTTCTCCTAAAAGAGCAGGAATCTCTCCAAACCTGAGCATAAGCAGCAGATTCTTTTGCTTAATATGCATTTACCTTAAACTGCTCCTATTGATTTAAGTGAATAATTGTTCAATTATTTTACTTTGCATTAGTGGAGTTCAATAATCCTGGTCTCCAAGTAGACACACAGTTTCTTTACTTTCTTCCAGGCTGGATCTGCACTCAGAAATGCCAGACTTGCCCATCTCTGGGAGTTACTGTCTCTGCTGAGAAACCCCTTCTTTCTCCCCAGCTATCTATCCTCTACATATCCTACAAGACCTAGAAGGTTCAGGCCTCATTCCCCTTTCTTGGTTCCTCTCACTACGCGAGTTCTCATGGTTCCCAGTCCTTCCTCTAGGGGGACCCTGTAGGGCCATGCTTAGTTGATTTCTTTGAGGGAAGGACCTGTAGCTTTTTCATCTTCGTGTCTGTAGTAGTTCTGGGCATGGTACTTGGCATAAAGTGGGCTTCCAATAAGTGTCTGTGAAGTGAATGGACATGTGCATATAGAGATTTACAGTTTATCAAGTTTCCTTTCACACACATTATTTCCCTATTGAATCCTCAAAATGTCTCTGTAAGACAAGTATTATTCCAGAAGAAGACTGTGATGCTCAGAGAGATTAGGTAACTGTTCTGAAGATGCACAGCAAGTAAGAGGCACAACTGGGACTCAAACCTTATTCTTCTAACTCTGAACTATCACCATCCCCCTCAAATCATAGCGCTTCTTGGTTATGAGTTGTTATGTGTCATTCATTGCTACCTTCTGGTTCACATTGTCTGTACCTCTAGATTATAAACTCCCCAAGGGTAAGGTAAATATCTTGCTTTTATTCTTTCTGAACATCTTCTTTTATTATTATAATTGGTTGGTAATTCTAAAAGCATATTTAAAAGCATGTATTCTGTATTGTCGATCACTGGATGTCACAAATCACTGTGAGATTAATTTTTTTTAGCCTTGCTTTGCCAAAAGTCTGATTTGTCTAATGAGGTCATTAAAAAGAAGCATGAAATATATTCAAAAGAATCTGAATTTTATGCTGCAATGACAGTACCTGAGCTGCCTAAACACATATAAAAAACCATTAAAAAAGCTGGTGCACTTATTAATTCTTACAAAAAATATTTCTTTAGTCATTGTAATTTAGAAGACTTCAATATAACACTTGCTTGACAAGAATCATAGATGCTCTAGTGGGACAGAGTCTAATAATAAATTCTGCCACTTGGAGATTGGTCCTTCTACTGTGAAGGTCTCTTGCTCCCATTTCTGAATAAGAGTTTTCCCAGCAAAGAAGTAATGGTTGAGTGAACCTGCTGTGTCCCCTCGAACTCATCCTCACCAGGTGTGTCTATCTAAATTCCTGAAGTAAAGTTAGTGAGACCTTCTGGGTTATACAACGACTCCCATGGCACCTAATGCTACCGGTTAGTTAATTTTGGGTTGTGATGTGGCCTAATTTTGCTCTGAAAATATATGATCTGAAATCATACTCCCATTCAGCAGGTGCTGAGGGCAAAACCACCCAATGGTTAGTTATTATAAAATCTTACGATCGCCAAAATATTACTCCCTGTAATTTTAAATCTTTTGATCATTTTTTTCTCGTTGGAGAAAGCCAATGAAGCTCTTTCGAATCTGTAGTCAATGAACACGAACGCAGTGGAGGGAGGCTTTCGTGATTACCTATGATGTAGAAGATGTCAGGTTAGGGACAGAGGTGCAAGGTAAGGGACACTCATTATACCTTCAGGTAACTTAGAATTGAGTATGGAGTTGAGACAAATATGCTTTTAAGTAAATTCTGCAAGAGATATTAAACCACAGGGCTATGTGAAGAGACAACTAGCCTAGACACTTAGGACAGGCTTCATGGAGAAGGTAGGGTTTGGACTGACTCTTAAATGTGGAAGTGGATTTTGAATGGTAGGAGAACACCATGAGTAAAGCCATTACTTACAGAACCGGTGAAAAATCCAGTTTATCTAATCTCAGTGCAGAGAAGTATTGGGAAATAAAACTGGAAATGTAGATGGAGTCATTGTATGCACGGGGTCATGATCAACGGAGAGTTTGAATCTGTTTGTGTAGGCTGTGGAATCCTCTATTGGAAGATTTTTAACCAAGGTACCGCCAGCTGTTGCAAGTCTGGATGAGATCATACAAACTGGTCAAAGAGGGGCAATTAGAAGTTTAATGTGTGAATAAATTTGGGATGTGACTATATAGAGTCAACTATGAAAGATAGCTTTCCTGTGTGGGCAATAGTCAACTTGTGATCCCACGTGGATATTTTCTGTTGACTCCTCAAATTCGCCCTCCACCCTTTCCAACCTGCTTTGCCCCCCCCCCCACCCCCCCCCCCCCCAGGAACTGACACATATGGCCTGGTGTTAGTGGCTTTGATTGCTCTTTGGTTTCTGGCTTGGCCAATGGAAAGTGCAGGTTGGAGCTCTGGGGCAGCAGGCTAGTGGTCACGGCATATATTGCTCTGGCTCCCTCTGTGCAAGGCACAGGTGTGCAGTGGCCAGGTTCTTCAGCTATAGGACTCATAGGGTCCTAGGAACCCCTCCCTCCCAGTCTCTTCAGGTCTAGGGTAAGACCTTGGGAGTGGTTCGCCTCTCTTGTGCGTCCCTTAACCCTGTCCTTCCTTAAACTCTCCTCAGCCACCCTTCTGAATGTGCCATCCATTTCCTGACGGTACCTGTTTGTCATGTATTTTGGTTTTAACAGTGACCAAGCTGTGGCAATTTTCCAGCTTTTCTCAAAATGAGAAAATAGAATCGCACTTAGGATTTTAAAAGTGGTCCAGCTAAAGCAGAGGAGAGTGGGGCCTCATCCCCATTAGCCTTTAGGCCAGGTTTCTATTAATGCACACTATTTTTCTTAGATAGGAATTGTTTGCAACTAGATTAACAAAGTTTTATTTCTTCAGTTAGCCAAGATTGACCTGTGAAAATAACCTTGTTGGCCAAAATCTCCTTTGTTATACAACTTGCTATAACTGCTTTTCACTGATTTACCACAAAGACAAGTCTGTCCTAGAAAACTCAAGTTGGATTTGGACTTTGAGATGTTTAACATGTATGCAGTGCAGGGTCAGTGCCACTCGGAAACTCAGGCCCAACCACCAGGACAACTGGGGCCCCTTGGGGCAGTTCATTGGGGTTTGTAGAGGAGTTCATCTTCATTGTCACCTCTGAGTTTTCAAATCGATAGAAACTTTTTTCTTTTCTGTATGGTTTAACCTACATCCTATCTTTATAGGCCAGTAAGATGTTTCCACCTGAGATGTAAATTTTGCCTTTCCTGACTCTCTCCTCCCCCTCAATCTTGCTCTTTATGCTCCAACTAAAAGCCCCTTTCGGCTCTTTAAGGTGGAGCTGAAATTTCCTCTCTTCTCCAAACCCTTTCTTCCTATGTCTGAGGACAAGTAATTATCTAACAGTCCCTTTGATGTCTCCCATCGCTTAGAATGGAATAAGCCCTCAGTTACTACTTCTGGACTGGCGAAAGGATATCAAAGAGACTAAAAACAACTTGAAGAAGTGAACTCAAATATGTCTTGCTCAATTAAATGAAGAATTATAAATAAAATCTTTTATTTAAAAACAGGAAATATTTCTATTTATATTTCTGTATGACATTTCTTAGTTGGCTCTCGCTCATCCTTCAGAACTCATCTCAAGAGTTTGCCTGGCCTTTGTGAGTGTCTTATGCCCTGCCTCAACCTGAGCCGGGATTGGATGTCCCTCCTCAAGAGATTTGGACCATCTTGGTCACAAGACTTCACACGGTTGAGTTGCCCTTGATTTGCTCCCATTTCTCTCCCTTCGTATTATGAATTCCTTGAGGGCATGGACCATCTTGTTTTAACCTTGTATACTTGATGCTAAACACAGAGCCTGGCACATAGTAAGTACATAACAAGAGCTTATTGAAAGCAAGAATGGAAACAAATGAAAATAACCACTATATGTGATTTTCTTTTAGGATTTGAGTTTCAGTGCACACAGGAATAGCTGGGGAAGCTAGCAAAAAAAAAAAAAAAAAAAAGCACACTCTTGCATCCTGCCCTTCTGTGTTCTCTCTCCCCAAGGGAGATTCTGATTCATCAAGACTGGAGTTAACCTCAAGAATGTAAATGTTTGAAAATATACACTAGTGATTATGACAGAGGTAAAGGATGAGAACCATTGATCTGATTTCTCCTGGCAGCAGGAGGGATGCTGGTAAATGTCTCCTCTGAATTCCCTGACAGTAAACCTGAGGCTTAAGAGGCCCTGCCTCACTCTGTTCGCCATGAGTCACAGTTTGGGGATCTAGAGAGACCTTTCCTTCTCTCAATTTGAAAGCAACCTTTTTATGAAGACTTGAAGGGTGAGTTAGTTGATGGTTTTGTAGACAAACACACTGAAAGAAACTATGGTAAAAATTCAAGAAATTGTTTGTGAAAATTTAAAATTCTTAAAAGATCACTCAGGATGTCAGAAGCTTTCAAACTAAGATCTTCCATTTTTCTGGAAAAAGATAAAATTTATCCCTTAACTGATGGCTTTTAGTGAATGCTTGCCTATGTGAGGGATTTGCTCTTGCAAGCACTCCCTTCCCCTACAGTATTAGCTTTCTTATTTTCTCTTGGATCGTTTCTAACAGCAAAGGTGCTAAAATACCTTACACTTATACACATGTACAATACTATACAACTTACATCTCTCTTTTAAAAGGTTATATTTTCTACTTTACCCTCCAGCTAATGTTCTATTTTTCTGCTTTCATTTATAGCCAAACTGTATGATAGAAACTTAAAGAACAGTATCTCTGGACTGACAGGGGTTCAGCATCAAGGCCGTAAACAAAAAGGCTGGGTTTTGGAAAGGACTCAAAGAGGGGATGTATGATTTACATAGGATAGCAGAGCAGCAGTCTAAAAATACAAATTGGACACACTCAGTGGCCTTGCCTGTGAAGAAAGAGATAGAGACATGCTTGGAGGGTCTAGGAGATCAATTTGAACACTGCAGGGCGTTATCTAACCCAAACAAGGATCGGACGACTGGACAATTTGGAGGAAAAGAATGAGGTTACTCAGTTAAAACTGGCTGCACTTGACTGTGTGAACCGCATTCTTGTCTTCAACTCATCAGGCTGATTTTCTGATTTTATTGTCTAGAAGTTGAAACTGGGATCGCACACATCATGGAGAGATTCCCTTCTTCTGTTTCTAGAATAACAAAGGTCAGCACTAAGCATCTGACATTGTCAAGTTCAAATGGGTCACCATGTGAGGTACTGAGTTGACTGGCCATCTGTCATGGTTGATGAAGGAACATTGAAAACAGGTAACCTCTAAAGTTCGATTCTATCCAATAGATCCTCTTTCCATGTGACCAAAGTACAAGAAATCCCACCATTAGAGCCAGTTCCAAGAATGTGGTCTTAGCATACTGAATTGCATTATCTTAGATTTGGAAGAGTCCCTTTAGTCCAATCTGTGATCCAGTATAAAATTCTATCCCACCATCACCATAAAGTCTTAGTTTGAACTTACCTGTGGGACACTTACTGATTCCGTCTATTTTTCTTCATGAGGAGAACTAACTGTCATCTGAGTTAACCAGAGCAGCTTGCTGTCACTTAACAAAAGAGAGTGCTCTCAGAGAGTAGGAATCAAGGCAACAGGTATGAGAATATGGAAAAGTTTCTAGAATGCTGCCCAGGGAGCTCTACTTGAGTGAGGTATAAGAGTGAAGGTGGAGGGTACAAGGAAGTAGATTTAGTGGTTGGAGCATCACTGAAAGAACACGAAAAACACACTGTGAGTATTTATTTTATCATTTTTACCAGTTTTGGCTGTGAGTGACAAGGCCGCATGGCTCAGTGCCTAGCAGAGTGCCTGGCACATAGTAAGTACTCAATAAATATTTGATGGCTAATAAATATCTGTTGATGGTGCGCCTACTATTTAAGAGTATGTTCCTTAGCATAAAAAAGTACTGGATTTGATTGCTGGTTTCACTACAAACTTGTTCCTGTTATATGACTAACTCTCAGGTTCTTTTCTGTGAAATGTGTATACTGACCATGCTTATCTTATTGGGCATATGTAAATATACATAAATACACATACACACACTCATAGGTATTTCTATCTGTCTTTCCTTCTCTGTCTCTCTAAAGAAAGAAAATCAGACTTGAGGAGTACTTATATGGCAGACACTGTTCTAGATATTTCCCATAAATTAACTCATTTATTCTTCACAATAAATCTATGTGTAAGGTAACTCTACACATGAAGAAACAGGCACAGAGAGGTTAAGCAACTTGCTCAGCTAAAAAGTAGAAAGCTGGGATTTGAAATCAGGCAAAGCAGCTCTGGAGTCTGTACTCTCAACCACTGTATCACCTTCCCAAAGTAGTGCATATAAAATTGTGTTGCATTGTGCATGGCACAATTTTCCCTTTGCACTACTATTACCATTATTTAAGTCTCAGGTTAAACTCTTGTTATGGTTCAGAGTATCCCCTGAAAGTTGAGAGAAAACAAGATCTCTGAAGCTGAGGGGCTGGAATAGGATGATCCCCATCCCAGAGGACACAAACCGCAGCATGCTTTGGCAATAACCTCTGCCTCTCCAGCATTTGTTTGAGTTTTATTAAACGTGATTATATGACACACTCCCTAGGGAGAAACCAATTTCCTTGGGTTCTTGGTACAGCATCTAGTGTAGTACATGCACTTGACAGTTTACTTCCAAAGTGATTATCACACTTGTGTTAATCTATCAGCCAGCAAATGACCCCCAAAGATTCATGGAGACTGAACAATGCAGAGCTAGATCAATATCATATTTCACTTTGTCAGCACTGGATGTCTGGGAGAGCCGAGTGGGATGAGAGTGAAAAGAACTATTGGATTATTGAGCTGGCCCCTCTGGAGCCATCCCAGTATTCATCAGATATTAACTAGGAGCCGAATTTTTGTTGACCATAGACCCAGAAAGAGATAAAAAGTTTTTTATTTGATAGCTGATAAAGTAAAACTTATGGGGCATGATGTAATTAATGAGAAGTTTTTCTGGTGATAAACAAAAAAACCCTTCTATGCTGTGATAGTAATTGATCATATGTTTGTAATCCCCTCTAACTTCCCAAATTTTTTTGCATATATTATATTCCCGTAAATATTCCCCTCTACCTTTCCATCCTTGTGTATTCTCACTTCTTATTCTTCCCAGCATTTGTGGAGGAAAAAATCCAGTTTTCCTGGATAATTTCTCTCCCCTTTTGTTTTTGGCACTAGATTATGAATGTCAGTTATTTAATAAATGTTTTCCCATTGTTTTCTCTGGGCCAGGTTCTGTGTAGGCAGAGGTGAATGAGGCACATTACCTATCATCATGGAGCTTGTAGTCAAATAGGAAGACAGAAATAAAAAGAAAGAATATCTTGGAGTCAATTCTATTCTGTAAAGTGACTGATGCTTCAAAAAGGGGGAAAAAAGAGTGTGAGAGGTGAAATGATCCAAATTTAAAAATTATAAGGAAGGTGTGCAAAGGAGGCACTAGTTGGCAAGGGACTGGGGCCCTGTGTGTATGTATGTGTGTGTGTGTATGTGTGTGTGTGTGCATGACGTAGGGATGGATATAAAGAGGAGTTCTGCTCTTCCATTAAAACGTCTGAGAACTGACTCATGGGCCCACGATGGGGGAAGGAGGTAGCTTGATATCAACCAGGGTAGGATACACCATGCTGCAGTGACAAAACAGCTCCCAAATCTTACTAGTTTATTACAACAAGCAGCTTTTCTTGCTTGCACTATTCATCCACTTCAGGCCAGCTGTGGCTTCTGCTCCAACATTTCCTTATTTTTGGACCCACTCTTACAGAGCAGCCACCATTTTGAATGTTGCAAGTTATTATGTCAGAAAGAAAAGAGAGTGAGTTTCTTGAACTGACCGTTAAATGCTCACAACTAATTGACCAGAACCAGCCATGCAGCCTGACAACCAGAGGTAGGCTGGAAGTATAATACTGCCCTGTGACCCCGAAGGCAGAGAGCTGGAAATATTTGGTGAGCCGCATCAATGAAAAACCCAAACTACCACAGAACCTGGAACAGGGAAGTCAGCTCTAGTGAAAGAGAGGTCAGGTTCTTTTCCCAACACCAGGGAATGACAGTGAGCAGTAATGAGGCAAATGGAGGAATAAAAATAAGCACAACTGGATTCTAACTGCAAACCTGACCAAGGACATGTCTCTAAGTCAGTTTCCTTATCAAAACCAATTTTATAGGACTGCTCTGAAGATTAAACGATGTTAAAGTTTATGGGTGATAAGACTGAGGAAATATATGAGGAGCCCTTAGGGTTTTCCTCTTTTTCTCCTCTCCCCTGCTGTTGTGTTTTTCCCTGTTCTACCCAAGCAGTTGAATTCTCTCTATGGGACATGAATGAAAACAGCTTGAGTGTTTGTTTCAGGAAGTGGGCGGGCCTGAATCTTCAAGGAGAAGGAAGTATGAAGCCGAATGAGAGCCAGTTGGCAGTGGCTCTCATCTAGGGAGCCTCCTGCCTCTTGCCAGATGTGTATAAACACTTGAGGGGGACATTTTGGTTGTTCGCACTGACTGGAGTGCACTAGTGGCATTTGACAAGTGTTAGCCAAGGGTCTTAATTGTCTTGCAATGCCCAGGACAAGTCCTGCACAATAAAGAATTGTACCACTCCAAATACCAAGAGTCGGGAAATACTGGTAGGAGAAAAAGCAGCTGTCAACACAGACCATAGAAACTCTGTAATTTAGGATGGCTGAGAGCTCCAGGGGGCTTGCAGTAGGGTTGCTAGATTCTTGAGAATGGGGTTTTAGTCTTCTTTTTCTACTTAGGTGGCACTGCACACAGTGATTATTCCATTAAATACATGGGGAGTGAATGTCCCAATTCCTGCGTTCCTGGCTCTCGCCTAGCTGTCGCATGACAGTGGTTCTTAAGATAGCTAGAGGCTTATAAAAAAGCTTAGGCAAATTCATGGATGGTACTCTAACAAGTTAAAAAGAGCAGATAGTGACATCTGGGACATATCCCTAAGCACCTGAAGTCAGCCTCAGGGTGGCTAGTGGAGGCTCCTGCTGCATGCTCCTGGATGCCTTGACCTCTGGCAGAAACGAGACTCTTCTGGAGGTACACAGCCTGCTCCTCAGTCTGGCTTACTCTTTGGCTCATAGACTCCCCCTGCTTGTCTACCCTTAGCCATCTTTTCAAACTCTACTGTTTCATGTCAGGCTCAATTCTGCTTCAGCAGGGGCACAAGTTGGGGCCCTGAACAAAGCACGATCTTCCTGACCTGGAAAATGCTGCCTCATTTATCATTGGAAACATTCCTCTAGACTGCCTGTTTCTTTCTGAGATATCCAAAATGAAGGAGATTTGTGTTTAGGATAATTTATTATGCAAGTGGAATAGAGGGTGATACGAGACAAGAACATAAAAATTCTAGATGTAGTCAGTTTTGCTATAACACTTGTTTTGAAAACACAATTTTTTTCCAACGTGATCGAAACATTAGGGAATGATTTGATCACAACGTGAATTTTGCATTTGCTTATGAATGATTTCATCTGCAACAAACACTAGGTGAATCCAGAAACTGGACTCTGCTGAAACAAGCTGTGGAAGAATACACACATGTGCACACCTACCAGCTCCCTCAGTTCACCACCTGTGTTATGAACCACTTCCATCCACGTCTGGCCGTTCAACATTCTGTCTGATTTCGGGTAACCCTCCTACCATTTCACAATAACTCACAGCTGCAACCCTTCCAACACCCATGTACACAGGCAAACTTCAGGTCCTTCTCAAGGTAAAGAACAATATTTATATTTTTCTTAACCATTTTACCTGTGTAAAACTGTGCTACCATTTTTATTTGGTTCCTAGCTTTTGTTTATGTGTCACTGACGAAGCTGTTGAATGTTGTGCTCCCAACCTCATTTTCCCCATAAGCCCCGTCATTTTTCTTGTGCCATATTGCATAGCATGGTGATTTTTAGGGACACGTATGTCACACTATAGCAGAACAAACTACTTTTGCCATCCAAGTTTTGGGATACTTGGTTCAGATTGCTCACAGAGAGGAGAAAGTGAGGCACAATTTTTAATCCACACATTATCCCTAAAACACGCACTGCATAATAACTAGTAAAGAACTTGATCAAGAGGAGGCAAAAATGGGAAGCTTTGGGGAAAATAAAACTACACATCTGTACATTAAATGACTTAAAAATTACCCAATGTAACGTGTCCACTCCTGTCTTCATGGACCTTTTCCCTTCACTCCATGTGGCATGGAAAACAAAGAGGACCCTCCCCAGTTCCACAGGCCTGCCACAAGTTCCTCTGTGGGACATTCCCATGGAGAGTTCTGGATCACTTCTCTTAGCTTATGCCTTTAAGACATGAATTTGAGCTGTTTCTTTACATATATTTCATATATAACAAAATTCCAGAACAATAAATGACGTTTAGAAATTTAACAGCCCAGAGACAATAGATAATAAATACATTCTTTAGTTTTGAACTAATACCTAAGACTCCTCCTTTGCCTTAAAGAAGAAGACAATGCAAGTTTTGGGATAGGCTTTGTTTATACATCAAATAAAATTGGCTCCCTTAGGAGAATAATAGAAAAGTCTGAGTTCGAGTTCAGGGCAGGGCAGTCTTTCTTCCATTTCTGTCCTTCCGCTCCTCTTAGCTCCTCCTTCTTCTGTCTTGAGCATCTATCTTTGGGCTGGCTGGGCCTTCTCTTCACAGACCGGTCAAAAACCCTGTGATTAAAACAGAAATGGTACCAATTCTTCCAGGGGGTTTACACTTTATGGATGACCCTTACAAAATGAAAGAGCCTTCAAGATTCAAAGGATTACATTTCTAATGGCAGAATTTCAGACATTGGAGCAGGTGTTTCTGAGTGTTGTCTAAAGGTTAAGAGTTTATTAAAGTTATAGTTGTTATTAGAGAAAGATTCATTTTTTAAAAACTTTAGACACATATAAAATGAGTCAATCATATTCATACGTTAAAGAGGGCAGGTGGAGACCATCAAGTCCAAGTTCTTTGAACTCTGTGTCACCTGCTTCAGAAAAAAATGTTTGCAAACCAGAGGCTTAGCCTCATGTTTGTGGGGCTCCCAGCTCAGTGCTTTCTCCATCACTTGTCCCTTGGGAAAGAAGTTCTTTTTAAATTAAAAGACTGAGCTACTTAGCACCCAGTGACTCAGAGTAGGGCTTGGTCTTGATAAGTAGGAGAAGGAGCAAAGGCACTAACGTTTACTGATTGCTCATGATAGGCAGCACACAGGGCTGTGGACACTCCATTTTGTTGTTTCGATCACATGAGAAAGCAGTTGTTACTATCCCCATGTTGTAGTTGAGGAAACTGAGGCTCAGACGTTAAGTCCCACATCCCAGGTCACAGGATTTGGCAGTTACAAAGCTTTCATGGAGTCCAGGCCTTTTGTCTGAAAAAAACAATTTCTTTCACCCTTCACACTGTGTTGAGTTGGGAGAAGCTTCAGAACGAGAGAGACAAGGCATGTTATTGCGTCTGCTGCCAGCAAGCTGACATGAGGAGGAATTAAGACACACTCTTAATTAATTAATGTCCTTTTGGGGAGGGGGTCTCTAGACAAAAGCTCACTTGGTTTTTCGAGCCTCAGGTCACAGTTTGTCCTACTGCAGTATTGCTGCCTCTTGTTTTCATCTCCCCAAATATGAGGACATCTCGACGTACTATCAGTGGATATTTTGCTGTTTTCTTTCCCTGTGCAACACTAGCCTCACATTTTCAGTGTGGCCCTGCCTTGGCTCACTCATTTCCAACCGGAGTCCTTGAGGCTTTCCCCGGCCCTTCATCCCTGAGAACAAGTCCCCGGATGGACGGAGGAAGCAGATATTAAGCCTCAAGAAGAGGAGCTGGATTTCACTTCATGGTCTCAGGAGCTATTACCATTTTCTTTCCATCACTTCTCCTTTCTAAATCTTTCCCGCTGTTTCTACAACATCAAGTTGGGGCCCATATCACAAAGCTTCAACTTCAGGGGCATAAACAAAAATATCTTTTCATTTATAGGTAGAATATTTTGCTGTGTTTTTTGTATAATTTTTATAAAATGGCTGAGAAGAAAATGGACAAAGGA
The DNA here is from genome assembly GCF_041296265.1 of Equus caballus. Taxonomy (NCBI): domain Eukaryota; kingdom Metazoa; phylum Chordata; class Mammalia; order Perissodactyla; family Equidae; genus Equus; species Equus caballus. The sequence goes on from NC_091698.1 coordinate 35,560,161, forward strand.
CTAAGATTTATAATCGTGTGTTTATATAGAGTTAGCCCATCATAGAGAGGGGCCCCCTGACCCCAGTCAGGGAAGGAAGGTGATGATATCATATGCGCACAGACCCCATTTCTTTGTCCATCTTAGACCAGGAACACCCCAATGAGATGTTCGTGGAGGCTTAGGACTTCTGATGGGTTTTGTTTGGGAGTCTCAGATGTTTAGGAAATTGCTACAAGATAAAGAGACTAAAATGTAGAGTGTAGTTTTCCTCATTGTAAAAATAGCACCCAGATTCCTTTTATCACAGAGCCCTGCCTCCTGGCCTGGGAGTGGAGGAAGCCTTTTGTGTGAGATTTTTCACTGACCAGAATTTCTGGGAATCAGGTCCATAAGACATAGCTCGTGCTGTCTACCTGGTAAGGGTAACTTCTCTTTTATCTCACCACATTGTTATAGCTTCATCTTGGGTTAGCTGTTTGGAGATAGTATTCTTCATTTCCCCTCATTTGATAAGAGATTTGTTTTCCTGTGCCTTATCTAAATTGGACGTGGGGCTTCTGGGCCACAGGGAGTACACACATAGAGGTAGGTGATATGTCAGATGCCAAGATGTTGAGGGGGACAGAATACATCTAGGTATGTTAAACAGTGCTCACTGGCAAATGCTATTTGTTGCAAATGGAGAAGTATTCACCAGATGCAAAGGGAGTCTCCCTACAAAGAAACATCAAAAGCCGCCCTGCCCCGCCTTTTGCCCCTCTTGATAAAGGTGCTAAAGATTTCTTGTGGGTCAAGGGTTGTACTGTTTATTTACAACAGGCAGCTAGGAAAAGAGGTAGTCATATTAAAGGAAACGTAGCCCATGAAATGTTTGAGCAACATCAGTGTCATAAACTTCCTGTTTCCAGAGTGTGACAAGAGTATCATGAAGTCAATTAAGTATCCTAAGGTTTCCAGGCCAAACTGTCCCAGAGTGGCCACAGTTCCTTATCAGGAAAGGGGTCCCAGAGCAATAGCACCAAGTATTATTCTACAGAAACAGGCCTTGGGTGAACCCCAAGCCCATCAGTTCCCCAGTGTGAAGGAGTCTCCTTTCACACAAGTCATCTATTCATTCAGCAAACATTTGTGAGTGCCTATTTTGTACCGGGCACACCAGGAAGAAGTGATCTGGAGGTCTTTGTCACATATCCAAGCATCAATGCATGCATGCTTTAGGAAGTTGAGGAGCTGCCAAATGAGTAGAAAAATCTGAAAAATAGTAAACCTGGGATTAGATATTTTGGGGGCCATGGTGAAAAGATCCACAGCACTTGTCATATCACCTGTACCACACACCATGAATTATGGGAATGCAGGAGTGTGAGGGTGCTCCCCTCGTTCCTCCCTGCCTCATCTTACTGGCCTCTAAGTGCTGTGGGCTCCTGAGAGGGAAGAGGGGCTTCTAGAAGAGCTGAGATGCGTGGGGCACAGTCCCATTTGCCAGGATCAAAGAAAGAAGATGACGCTTAGCCTGGAGTTTAGCCAGTCTTAGAGGGAAGGAGGAAAGAGAGAAAGAGAGAGAGAGGAACTGTGTGAGTGCAGTTAGCGAAGTTCATGTTAGTAATTCTGTAGGGTCCCCAAGGACTATAGGAACAGGAGTCTCTAGGTTCTCAAGCAAAGCCCTGTGACTGGCTGGCACAACTGGTGGCAACGTTGTCATATTGCATGAGCTTAAGGGGCCTGGAGAGTTTTTCATTAGAGACAGCTGGCTGACAGGAACACAGTGGAGGTGGGTGGGGCCTGAGGTAGCCCCTGGAAGTCACTTGAGGTGGGACTGAAATGTGTCTGTATTTCATGTGACTGGAGTCAAGGGGCCTTTCCTATTTCTTTCTCCTTAGAACATGGATATTACAAGATGCCAAGAGCCTACAAAACACTAGATGACGCCCCCTTTCCCCAAGAGACATTCAAAACTCTTGTTTTTAGTTCCAATAATGGTTCTAATTACTGAATTTACCAACAATGGGCCAAAACATGGGTTGCACAAACACCTAGAATTTCTAGGACAGTCCACTGGTTGCCTATCACAATCTTGGGCCTCTTTTGGGGCATCATCCTTGAACAACTGAGACCCTCTCTTAGCCCATGGAATGCCCCCCTCTGCCATTTCTGCGCTCCCCTTCCACGCCATGTTGGACACAACAAGTGCCAAAGGCAGCACTTCTCTGAGAATGGGCATTCTCCCTTGTCAAGTCCAAGGGGGTGAGTGAACCATCCTCAGTGTTCAAGGACTCCCTCCTCATGTGGAAGTTTTTACTCCCTGGGGTTTTGCCTGCAAAGAGTGAGGACACTGCTGACCTTCAGCTTTTGCTGCTTTTTCTGGAAAAGGTTGTTCCCCTTGCTGAGCAGCTGGGCTTCCTGTTCTCAATCCTCTCCACTCTTGAATCTACCTCTAAAGTAAAGTTTGGCTCTCAACGCGTAGAGGGCAGCTTTTGGAATTTGGAAAGCCATTTTCTCCCTCAACACAGCTAGGCTTTTAGCATTATCATTTCACCCCTGATTTTAAAAACCCAATTGGAAACTCAGCACTGATCAATGACCCCTTTATTTTAGGCTGGATCCTCCTTCTGCTGCTTCAGTGTGGTGGGGAATGACAAGGCAATGACATTCACAGGGAATGGAGGACATTTAAGTTTAATATCTCAGCATATTATTACTAAAATGTAGTTTGTGAAATACTCACATGCTCATTGGTTACCTCTCAGATTTCTGAGAGAAGTTGTAGGCTTCTGAACACTGAGGCATCTGGCCCTCCAAGAAAGCTGAATGCAGTGTTTCTGAAGCTGGAGTATGTGCAATATGTTTCCATTATAGTTATTTAAACATATACACACATATAATCTAAGTGCAAACTTCTTGTACTTATAGCTCTTGGCACTAAAAGAACTATTAAATAGAAAGAATGCATCAATTTCATATAAATAGTTCAGTTGTTTTAATAACAACAGAAGAATACTATTAATTTAATATAGCTGATAATGTTTCCCTGAAACTCATGCACCGCTTATAAGGTGAATATGGCATCGGTGGCTGTAGTTTGGGTTGTGTGATATTTTGCCCTTGGGAAGACTTTTCTCCTGTGCTGTGTGAAAATTCAATTCTCTCATTATGTGTATGAGCTACTGTAAAACCTTGGTGTATAAAGAATATTGGGCTTCCACCTGGCTCAAGTGCCTCTTTGTACATCAAAACTGTTCTGTTCAGCTTTCATGAGTCACAGCAATTAAAAATTACACTCAGGCACATTTTCATTTCCATAGGGTTCATACACAAGTACCAGTGTGATAGGCAGACTCCTACGGTGGCCCTCAAGATTCCCCTCCAGTGGTACTCACAACTTTATGTAATCACTTCCCCTTGACTATGGGTTAGACCTGGTGACCTGCTCTAACCAACAGAATACAACCAGGATCGTGAGATGTCACTCCTGTTTGTGACTTCATGTTGCTAGCAGACTCCCTCAGGTTTGCTCGCTTTGGTGAAGCAAGCTGCCATATTAGAGAGGTTCACATGACAAGGAAAGAAGGGGTGGGTTCCAGCCAGCTGCCAACTAGGAACTGAGGTCCTAAGTCCCACAGCCCACGAATAACTGAATCTTCCCAACAACTCTGTGATCTTGAATCTGGATCCTTCCCCAGTTGAGCCTTGATATGACCTTGGGCCACATTAGCTGACACCTTCATTGCTGCCTTGAGAGGCCCTGTAGCAGAGGATCCAACTGAGCTGTGCCTGGGTTCCTGACCCACAGGAACTGTGGCGTAAGAAATACGTGCAGTTTTCAGGCATATTTTCGGAGTAATTTGTTATGCAGCATTAGACAATGAATACCGTTAGTTTAGCAAATAATGTAAGAAATTAATCTTATTTTATGGAAATGTCTTTCAGTCAATACTTATACAGTGCAATGGTGCCTATATAGCTGATAAGAGAATTCAGTGTTAACTTAATGGGCAGATGTGGAAAAATTTGTGGTATTTATTTTTTACATTTGAGCATACCTAAATTCCGCCAGAAGTGTCTATCAACGCAATAAATATAATCTTACTTTTGGTAATCATACTTGGTGAACGCTTAAACCCAATTTGACTGGAGACACTATTTGCAAATGCAGAAACTTTGGGGTCTTGACACTACGTATGTTTGAACTTTGGGGCCTGAAACTATGCTTAAGTAATAGTGGACTGGACTAGTAGACTAGGACTAGAGTAGGTAGCAGAGATTACTACTATCTCATGTTATTTCCCTAGAAAGGGTATGAGCACTTCAGTGTAAAAGTTGTGGAATCTGTTTATTCCCAATTTGCTCAGTTGTTTTCCTTTTTATAAAATAGTTACTTTAAATTCCTGGCCTGAACAGTTTCCCACACTGCATTGGGACAAAGTCCGTGAAAAGTTGTTGAGCTGTGGGTGAGCAATCTTGGTAATTGTATTGCACTTTTTTTTATTACAGTTAGGCTTCCTGTGCTCCTCTGTGAGGTGGAGTTATGCTTTTCTGGACTTCTATTATTTCTCCAAGTAAGTGGGGGCTCACCAGGGACTCCAACATTGCTGGAGTGGTGAAGTGTTTTCTAATCCAGCATGAGGGGCTGGAAAATGGATCTTTATATTTCTTTCCCTGTGTGTGTTTCAGGTCTACATGGACCAAGAACAGTGTGCACAAGGGTGCGTGCAGATCTCCCATGACATCATAAAGTGATGACACTACTGGCACAGTGCTGTGAGGGAGATGTTTCATGGTGCTACCTGGGAAATATCATGGTGTCCATATTTCTACTCAAAGTGACAATCTGCCTTCAGTTTAGAAATCTTTGGGGAAGTTTCCATCACCTACGATTGACGTAGAGCCTACAATGCACAGAAGGAGTTACGACACGTAACACCGATATGCGGAAAGACAGACAGCACAGCACCAAGCCCCCAGAAAGGGTGGACACCTTTAGAATATAAAATGTTGGGAGCATCACAGGGACATAATTCATATTTGTCAAATTAACGAATAATAATTAAAGGAGATATCAGAAACAAACTGTTCTTAACAACATATTCAATAAAAGATCTGAAAAGCAACAGTTAAGCAATTGCCTAAGAAGAAATAAAGAAATTCCAAAAGCAATATGCCACCTTACACTAACATAAGATAGTAGTTGTGTGGGGCTTGCAAGGGAGGAATAAGAGAACCTGGACTTTAGGAGAGGAGGAATCTTGGCCTGGTAACTAGACATTTTGGTTTGCCCATGACTATCCTGGTATATACCTATTGTTCTGCCACAATCCTTTATAGTGTCCTCTTTCACTCTCAAAATGTCCTGGTTTCAATAGTAAATTATATAGTCACTCTACTCTTAGCAAATGTCTAGGAACTATCAAGTTGTTCTTAGGGAATCAATTGTAAATAAATATCAAAATCCCCATCCTTATAATAACACTGTTCAATAGAAATAGAACGCTAGTCATGTAAATAATTTTAATTCTTCTAGTAGCCACATTAAAAGAAAGAAATAGGTGACATTAATTTTAATAGTATATTATATTTAACTCAATATATCCAAAATACTATCATTCCAACATACAGTCAACATAAAATTATTAATGAGTCATTTTACATTCAGTTTTTTCACACTAAGACTTTGAAGTTCAGTGTCTTTTCCACTTGCAGCACATCTCCATTTGGACTAGCCACATGTCAAGTGCTCAGTAACCACGTACGGCTAATAACGACTGCATTGGACAGCACGTCTATGAAATGTAGTTTGTTGAAGATAACCGTTTTAAGTTCACTGTATAGTGAAATAAGTGTAGCTCCTATTCCATCATGTGGTTCAGCCATTCTTGAGTCCTCTGCTGTCATTATAAAAGCAGGTTAAAGAATCTCTCACCATAAGGACTCTATTTCTTCATCTTTGGCTCTGCTTTATTCTACTTTAACTTTCAATTAAGCTCTTCCCTCCCAAAGATAAGATGACTACCAGGAGTTCTAGATCTATCTTCTATCACGATGAAAGTGACTTACTCTTTCTGAATAGTTCCAGCAAGTGTCCAGGGACTGAGTCTGACTTGACCAACCTGGGTCACATGCCCATCCCTGATGCAGTCATTGGCCCAGAGGATCATCACACACCTATGCCTGGAGCTTTGGTGGTGGAGGGGTTCCATCCAAATGTGTTGAACTGTGAATGGGGAGGGGCTTTCCCAGTAGAATCCAGGTGCTATTACCAGAAGGGAAATGCTTGCCGGGATGGCAAAGCATCAGAAGTACAGGAGTTATTTAGACACCTCAGGGGACACAGGGACAGCTTAGATAATCCAGGGGCACACTCAGCCTCGAGTAGTTCTGTAAGAGCAGCCCTGGTCCCTCATCTGCCAGAAGCTCGTTAGAGGCCATCAGTGAAATTCCTTATCCATACTTGTCTGGCAATGGACTTTGGTTATTCACACAGTATGTGACATGATATCTAAAAGATCCAGTGTCAACCTCCAGTGGGAAGATTGTGATGAATGTGTTGGTTTGGCCATCAAATCAGGGATTCAGACTTTCTGGGGCTAAATAGGAAAGCATCCATTATATCTAGCTTTCTTTGGGATCTCTCTTGCATTCGGTGTAGACACTAATGTCCAGAAAGGACCAGGCCAGGTATGGATATTCAACAATCCATACCTTTAGGAATGGAGACTAGAAGCATCCCTAGAGCCTAAAGAGCAAATGGACCCCAGATGAGAAACGACAATTTGATGGAATTTTAGGGGTATGACAAGTGGACCCTGACCACATCTAGTGGTGCTGAAGGGCAAAGGCTCTGTTCAGAGCAGGTGGAGAATTCCAGAATATCATGGCACTGCAAGGACCAGGAAGAACCACAGGAGGGAAAGGACGAGACTGTGCTGAGGAAGGAATGAGCAGAGGGGTAAGCTGGTCCCCACATGCTGTATCTAACTGGTCCCCACATGCTGTATCTAATGAAGCCATGGGAGTCCCATTGCTTCAGTGTTACCCGAGGCCTCAGGCAGCTCCCTACAAGCCACAGTCTGCAGGAAATCACTGTGCCATCTGCTGGGATTGGTGACTGGACAAAACTCTCCCCTCTGTGGAGGTCAGTAGAGTTCAAGTGCCTTGCATGAATGTGCCACTGATGGTAAGGAGGAGACAATCATTGAAGAATTTTTGTGATGTGTGCACTCTTATTTATCACATCCATGCAAAACTCCCTCATAAGTGAGAGTAGTGGAGAGAACCTGGGTCTGGGAAGCAGAAAGTCTGGGACTGATTCCTGGCCCTGCCTCCTAAGAGCTGTGTGACTGAGCACGTCCCTAAAAGGTTCTGCACCTCAGTTGTTTCATATGAGAAATGGACAGAGTGATAATGCCTGTCTTACTTCATCATTCTTGTTAGTTCATTCATTCATTCATACACTAAATATCTCTGAAGGGTCTACTATGTGCATGGCGCTGACTTAGGCACAGTGTATAAGACAACAATAGTTCCTGTCCTAGTAGAGAGAATCAAAGAAGATATTTGATTAAAAAGTATCCCATAAACTTGAAAGTATAATAAACATGTAAATGGTGATGATCATCCTCATAATGTATTAATAATTCAACTTTTTCCTTTCTCAGACAGCTATTTATATCCCAAACCCTCCCCATAAGCGTGTTAAATATACAACTTCAGCAATTTCCCTCCTTTGGAGCAGAGATGACATTTCATTGTCAGTTTAGGAAAGCCCATTGCAGCGTTTGTATTTATAATTGCCCCTGAACAGGCTCCTGGGGCACCCAGGGCCAAGAAAGCCAAGGTCATTAAGATGCAGCCTCTGTGTTGTCTGTCACAGAGACTACAGAGTCATCAGCCCCAGAGCTACACGAGCAAATGTGTCATTGATGTGTAATTAATGAGGAGGGGGTCAGGGGCCCGCGAGACATTAACACACACAAATCAAGTCCTTGTCAACCACGGGTGTGTTGATGGGACTTTTGTTCTTTTAGCAATATTTATTGTTACAAAATGCCACACACTTGAGTTGGGAAGGGGTATGCCTGTGACATCGGTGATGTGCCTATTTGCAGCAAGCCACAGGGACAGGCATCAGCTAGGTCTACTGATTAATTCAAGGTTCCATAGGCTGAAGCTGATGAGGGACCTGGAGGGAGCATTCTTCTGTTTAAAATGTATGTGCAGATCCTCTCTGATTGTGAGATGCATTTGAATTCTGCAAGCCCAGGAGCTTTTAAGAACTTTTGTGCACCCCAGTGATACGAACTTATTGAGCATTTCCTGTGTGTAGGGGATTGAACAGGATGTGGTTCATGAGTTCAAGTATTTCACATTTAGTTGATGGGGAATGGAGTTCCCTGCAGATCAGTCAATCAGGGATGGAAGGAGTCTTAGAGCTCATGTTGTCCAACAGTCTGGGCAGGAATCCTTTTCGTGCGATGACTTCTAAGTGCTTACCCACGTTTTCCTGCCTATGGTTAGACCAATAGAGCAATGGTCACAGCGTCTAATATCACCTCCTCACTTTTGGGAGAAGACAGAGAGGTAGATAAAGAGAAAACGAAGAGGAAAAATGACATCCTTCCTCTCCTGCAAAGACTCAAGGAGAGCCAAAAGTATGATAACAATTGGCAAATCCAAAGTCCTATACTGCATCCACAGACTAGACTCAGCTTTAATTCATGGTCATCAGACCACACGTGTTGGGTTGTTTAGTTCTGGGGCACTGACAAGTCTCCCCTTCCATGGCCATGTCTCCATCCTTGTCATTCTTTAGGATTGATCCATACCTAAAATTTTATGCACAGCTTCAGCTGTCTAACTGAACAAAAATTCCTGTCTTACCAGCCCTCTTACTTCTTTCCTCTCATCATGCGTACTCTTCAGCCTCATCTCTGCTCTCTCCTCTGTCCCACGAGTCATGGTTTTTCTGACTTCCTGGGCCATGGTGTATCACTTCAGCTACTCTCTTATCATGAACATGCCCAACTGTCCCATTCCATGGGCCTTATACTACAATTTTTCTATGTATTCTTTACTTTTGGCCAACTTGCCCATCTGTTTCTCTGCTCCAACTCCCAGATGGCTGGATGCTGTAGGTAGAAGAAAAGCACATATCTGTACAGGTGTGGTTTCCAACTTTAGTGAGATTCTCACCACTGCTCTGTGATCTTCCTACATGGTCCAAGTTGGTATCCTCATCTGTTCCTCACAACAGCTCTTATACCACTCCATCCACTCCTCAGATTTATTCTACAAAGATGGCCTTGTTTCCTATTATCACAAAGAAAGTTAATGCCTGTAGCCATAAACTCTCCCCATCTTCCTCCTCCTTCTGCTACAGATTTATTCATTTAGCTCATGTCACAGGTATCCTTGTTTAGATTGTCTCCAAATCAGTCCCTGAGACAAGGATTCTAGTGTGGGCAGTTTATTTGGGAAGTGATCCCAGGAAACATCAGTAGGAAAGTGGGACATACACAGAGAAGGGAAGGAAGCCAACAAAGGAGGTGTTGTCAAGCAAGTTTTCTCTGTAACTAACAGGAGCTCAATCCTATGAGAATTCTGGGAGTCAGCATAGAACACATGCTTGAGATATCCCATTGAGGGATGCAGGATATTTACACACCGTCTCTCATCAGTTTGTGACCAAAGGCAGCTCCAGGGGACATTAATTCTCTAAAACTCCTGGCCTGGTCCAGTCACACTCTCTTGGAAGAGCAAGCCCTTGGACAGGCTGGCAAAACTTTTGAAACTTTTGGGTGGGACCTACCTAGCTTTTACATGTTTTGCATTTTCTTTCCAACATATTATTTATCTAGAAATATTGGAACTTCTCCATGACACTATGGTTATTTAGTTTTTAAATTGAGATTTTTTAGAATAACAAAAATATTGTCCTCCAACAAGCACTTGTTTCCTGCATTTGAAAGGCATGGTTTTCAAGAGACTCTGTGTGTGTGTGTCCATGTGTGTGTGTGTCTGTGTGTGTGTGTGTGTATGTGCATTTGCACATGCTATAGGTTTGCAAAAGACTTCCTACAGCCTGGTCTTGCTGTGTTTTATTTTATTTAGGGTAATTAGCCACTTCTGCTCTATATTTAATATTGGAGGTAAGCAAATGATGATGATGATAATGGTAAAATCATCCCTGAGAAAGAAAAAGTAAATTGGGAAATATTTAAAAATATTATCTCCCCACATCTTGTCTGACGGTGTCTACCTTTCTTGGCTGCTCATCTCACTGACTAAGCTGCTGCTGCTGACAAAGATGTGTGTTGGCCCCCACAGCTGGTTCTGAAGTTGATGTCCTCCAGCATCTCAACTGATGTCCAGGACTGAGGTCACTCATGTCTGGCTAAATCCTTTCTGTTGAACCTGTTGGCACTAAGGCTGCTCCAGTTCTGAATTCTCCGTTTCTCAAGACGTTAGCATAACTGTGCTTTACTTTTGTTTCTATCGTGTATTTCCAGCTTTCTGCCCTAAGAATTAAGTGTAAACTCTTGTGGTCTATATTTATCCATAAACCTTACCCCTCTGGTTTCCTTAACACCTCTCAAAAGTATCTCATCGTCTCATGTCCACTAGTATAGAGTCCTGTCATCTCCTCCCTGGCCCCAAATGGGCAGATGAGTAAGTGAGCCACTTCTTACACTTTGCACAGTCCTGGCATGCAGTATGCATTTATACCAAGTGTTACCAACTAAACTGAGTCTCATAATTAGTTTTCCCTCAGCTCTCCAATCTGTTCTAAAGCCTGCTCCAGAATAATCTTTTCAAAAGGCCAAGAAAATCCTATAAAAGCCTTCCACGCACTCTACTTCCTGCAGAATAAAGAACCAACACCTGAGCAGCAGGCCCGACACCTGCCATGAGTTGGCCTTTGCCTTTCTCTCCATCTCCAGCTGCAGCCTCCTTTTTGCCTATTTTCTGAGCACATGGTCTCACTCAGGCGTCTGAGCACATGTGTGCGCTGTGACTTCACTGTGCCCTCCTTCCCGTTGCTCCTTCTGTTCTGCGTGCCATTTTTCCTGCTGCGTGCCCAGTGACTCCCAACTGTCTTAAAAACTCGGCTCAGTCACCTCTTCTCTGGAGCTCATTGTGTCCCCAGTAGAGGAAGTCCCTGGGCCTCTCTCAGGCCCTCATGTGTAAAAGGCAGATGGTGACAGTATCTACCACGTAGCTGGTTGTGGGGGACTAATGATATAAAATGATATAAAACACGTACCTCTGCCTGCTGTGGAATCAATCCTTAATCCATGTTAACTGTTTCTATTAGCTCTTTAGAGATCTCTGCTAGGAAGAGCACCATAAGCCACGGCTGCCATTAACATGCGCATTTCCCAGGGCCTGTGTCCTATTCATCTTGCTGTCTCCAGTACTCAGTATTATGTTAAATAAATGAATGAACAAAACCCATGACTGTCACAAGCTAACACTTACTTACAGTTTTATAGCTCAAAAAATACCCCTTCATTATTTCATTTAGTCCTTAAACTTGCTCCATGCGTAGCAGATTTTTAGAGCAGTGAAACTAATCTATATGATACCGTAATGGCGGATACATGACATTAGACATTTGTCAAAACCCAAAGAACTGTACAACACAAAGAGTGACCCATAACATAAACTACAGAAATTACTTGAAAATAACAAAGCAATATTGACTCATCAATTGTAACAAAGGTACCACATGATGCAAGATGTTAATCATAGGAGAACCTGAGAGGGGGGGACAAGAGAGCTCTCTGTACTTTCTGTTCATTCTTTCTATAAACCTAAAATTGCTCTAAAAAATAAACTCTCTCAATTAAAAAAGAAAAAGCTTCATGAAGCAATGAGGAGAAGTGAGTGGTATTTCCTAAAAATCAGAAGCGATGGGATTGGCCCAATGTCACCCAACTGGAACAGTCAGAGACAGGATCCAAGGTTTCTTATGCTGCACTTTCCAGAGTTAGTACAGGATGAATATTTAATCTGCACTCCACTTTGTGTGAGGGACAAGGCCACCTCATCATTGATATTCTCCTTTCGGCACTTTTGGAAAGTAAGTCTTCGGTGGAGTGGGGTTTATTAGGGACTGGGTGAGAATACCCTTCACAAGACTAATTTAGAGTCTTTATGACTCAGAAGAGGCTGTCAATCCTAAGTTATTTGACGTTTAATTCCTGCTGATATAAATTTTATATGACAAATAGTTTCACTTAATTGTGTCACCTCTGGCTTATGTACACCATAAAAGGCTTCAGTTTTAACAACTAGCAACAAAAGAGCCCTGGTTGAGAGGAATAATGTCGAGACAGCTTGTAAGGGCATGGCTGGCTGGGAGGTGCGGGTGGCTCTCTGGGGAGAAGATCTCTGCAGGGAGGCTGGGCTTCTGCACAAGGACACCTGCTCCTCTGCTTGGGCTGAGGGCCTGGCCTGACAAGGGTGCCACTTCTTCTTGGGACGTTGATACCCTTTCCTTCCAGCAGTGAGTCCACACACCTGCCCCTGCTCTGGCTTATCGTTTCCACTGATGGATTTTCCACCAGGAGTATGTACATGCTTTGTAACATGCTCTGGCATGAGCTAACAATTTCATGAAAATTCCCCAACTCTGTATCTTCGTCTTTCCATATGAAATCACTATGCTTAGGGATGATGGCAAGACTGAATCCTATTAAATATTGGGAAAGTGCTCACATGTATCTATGTATCAACAAATGATTTACTGAGCATCTACTATATGCCAGGCTCTGTGATAGATACCATGAAAAATGAGCAGTTTCTGCCCTCAAGAAGCTTTCAGCCTACTGGGAAGATCTGGTATACAATGAGACAACAATAGAAGGTGAATGTGTTTGTGGCACTTTAGGGCTTATTAAGGACTTTCACGTGTCCATCACAACAAAACTCTCTGGCTGAGTAGGGCATATGTTATTTCTCCCATTTTATTGGTTATGACTCTGAGGTCCATGGTATGACAGCTGGTCTTCCACTTCTAAGATCTGGTGCTCTCTTCTCATCACACGTGCTTCTATATGTGTGCACATGCACGTGCTTCTATACACACACCACAAAATCCCCCAATAAAATACAAGCTCTTTCAAGACGCTAATAACACAAAATACGTGTTGCTTTTGTGTATGCCATTGTTGACAATGCTTTGGTCCTGATGGTGGGTATTTTGTACATTTTTGACTGGTTAATGTTGGTTCAGTCTACATAATAAAATATTTTTTGATATCCCACTAACCAAGTGTGTATGGATTTTATTAGGACATCCTATATATTGGACATTTCTCATTTTGAGTCTAATATTCCTTCAGATTACCAACCTTTGACTAATTAAAAGTTCTATCGTCTATGTGAAAGATGCGATACCTGGCAAAGCTTTGAGGGTGACTCTCACCACTTGTGCCAGATATCTTCCATTTACTCCACCTGATCCATTCTTCACACTCCTCTGTACTTTCCTGCCCTGCTTCCCACCTGGGGAGGCTGACCTGCATGAATTATATCAGCGAGTTCTTGTGCCCTCAGGAGGAGGCGCCCTGTTGGATTTGGCCAATGGGGATCCCTGGCAGGAAATCAGAGGGAGGGAAGAGAGTCAGGCCAGGGTGTTTATTCCCCAGCTCCACCTCTGAGGTCACCTCAGGTTGGCTCCACTGCTCCTCTTAAAGTGGACTTCTCTTCTTTCTGTATTTTTCCTTCTCCTTGTCCCTTCTCATCTAGGGGCAGTAATGACTATTTACAAAAAAGACACACCTATTTACAAAGGAAACATCTTATCTCTAAACAATCTCTTTATCTGATCCTCCTTAAATTATCCTAATATGAGCTTGCCTTTTGTTTGCCTTTGGGATCCTATGTTCTATCAGGATCCTTAAAGAGTCCAAGCGCCTTGAAAGGTCCATGCTCTATGTACCAAGCTCTCCCCTGGCTTATCCTTTCCACTAATGGACATTTTGTGAAGTAAAAATAAGCATAATGACCCAAGAAAGAAAACCCAGGCAAAATGGGGGCTAGAAAAGTATATGTGATGTGACTGATGAGGTGGGAGTGGAAGTGAACAGAGCTGGAGATGAAAGAAAGACCAGCCCTCCAACAAGAAGTCTTCTGTTTCTTGTATTTGAGTGACTTACAGTGACCTTGGATCATTTTGAGATACACAGAAAAAATTTCCCCTAGGAAGGTCTGTTTCTAAACCACATACATATGTATATTAGGGAAATAGAATAGGCGATGGGAAGGAATTTGGGAACAAATTTGTAATCCACTACGTACTAGTTTCATTATCTGTTAACTTCTCCAAGGTTTGGTAGCTTCATCTATAATGTGTAGACAATATTGCCATAAGACCTTAATAAATGACACGTATTCTTCTTACTATGTGGGGTTTAATTATATTTTAGTTATGTAAAAATACATTTTTCTAGTGAAAAGAATTTGGAGGGGAAAACTTCATTTTTGTGACACACGTAGGAGGGAAGATAGATTAATGTTTACCTGGAAAATTAAGTTCTTCCCCAAATATCCATCAGTCAAAGCCAGACTATCTAAGGCTGGGACATTCTCAGTTGACGTTAGCCTACCATAAGAGAACCTTTTGGAATAAGGATTCTGGGATTGATGACACTACATTATATCATTAAATGTGTCTCTCAGCAAAATGTTTATTAAATAACTGAGAGCCTGCTGCATTTTTGCAAGGCCTCATGTTAGGTGCTTCAGATATAAAAAATAAATAAGCCATGGTCCTTGCCTTCAAGGAGAACCCAGCCCAGTTAGGGAGAAAGGATAAGCCGTGACCTATCAAGATTGTAGGTTATGTCTTATCCTTGTCTCCCCAGGGCTAACATCTCCCTTCCATTGTGGGCACGTATCATAAAAACTTGTTGAATTTGAATAAATTGATAACCAGCAATGCCAGGCATGAGAAGCGGAGACACCAAGTGCACTAGAAATTCAAAGGAGAGAGAGATCTTGTGGCCTTAAAAGTTTCATGGAGGTGGAAGAAATTGTTCTGGGTCTTGATAAATATGTAGATTTGGGTAGGTTTAGAGGGGCAGGGACTTCAGGAAACTGTCTAATTATTTACTTAGTGTAGATTTATAGAAATCAAGTTACCAAGTGAAGTGGAATAAACTTTAATAGGAAAAGATTTATAGACACAAATTTACTAGTCCTAATTTTGATAGCACTTGATTTACATATGCCATCCAGAAGATTGTATAATTTTTTTTTTACCACAGCCAGCAGCATGTGAAAGCATATTTCACCATTACTGCACTAGGATAGTGTGTTATTTTTCAAAAATATTTATTTATTTATGTGATAAGTGACACCATATCTCAATTTTAAAAATGCATGTGGTGAAAATTTTAATTAACCCCAATTATTTTATTGGAATAAAAATATACTGTGATTACAGTAAAGTAAGAAGGGGCAAGAAGGATTGAGGCTTGGTTAAGAGGCACAGCAAAGGGTGAGAGGGGGAACCAGGACCGAATGTGGGCAGTGTTGAGGTGGCTGCCCATGGTGTCGTCAGCAGAAGGTCAGTGGGCTGTGGGAAGTGAGCCAAGAACAATTTCCAGGAATCATGATGTGAAGGGTGTGTTCAGCAGGTGTGCAGGAAATGGTGAATAGAAACACATTTGTCATCTGGATGGATGGCTACCAGCTGGGGATCTTGGGGGTGGAGCAATTATGAGTAAGGAAAAGGTGTGAAGTGGTTGGAGGCTGCAGGTAGGGGGTCACTGCAGGCAAAGAGGATTAGGAACTGGGAGGTTAGGGGTCAGATGAGTTATCAATACTCTTTTGATGTATCTGAGGATGAAGTCCAGTGTTATGGGACAACCAGGCATCACTTAGGACCAATAAAGGGCAGGAGTGCCCAGGAAATGTCCTAGAATATTGGGGGAGAAGTGGAGCATTGGGGGAAAGTAGAATGTGGGGAGAGGAGGTGTGGTTTGGAAAAAGAGGCCACAAGGAGAGGTTTGTACCGGGATCAGCTTGTATAGGTATCAGCAAGCCATTAGAGCTTATTGGCTAAGAACAGGGCTGGTTCCTCCATTTATTTGTCATTGGACTTTGGACAAGGCACTTTAACCTTTCTCTGCCTCAGTTTCCTCACCTACGAAATAGGAGTGCTGTGGAGTTTAGATGAGATGTTACACTTAACACGAACAGATGGTGTCTGGCACATAGTAGGTGCCCAATAAAAATTAACTCATTTTGTTGGTGGCAGTGTTGTATTGCTGTGGTTGGAGGTAGTGTTTTTTTCTGGTTGGTGTTATTGTATTGGTGGTGGTGGAAAAGGTTTTTGTGCGTTGTTGTTGTTATATCAAGGATGAGGGCAATGGGGCTGAGGAGCAAGCTGAAGACCAATGTTTTCAGCAGGGGTATATGGGACTGGTCTCAATCCCTTCCAAAAATTGTAGGATGCTCCAAGGGTTGCTGGAAGACTGCTTCAGTCTTTAGTGTTCTTTACGGGCATCTCATCCAATTAGCATCCTCCTAAACCTCCTAAGTCTTTGGACCTCAGAAGTTCTCTTGCATACAAAGCGACTCTCAGAGAAGAAGCAAGGCAGAGATCAGGGTCAACATTTAACATCTGCTGCAGAGTTTCTGTCTCACTGAGAGGAGGAGACAAGTCTAGACTGACTTTCTGAACTTAGCCCCAGACGACTCTTTCTGATAGGCAGCTGGGGATACCAGCCTGACTTCTGCCATCCACAAACCTAAGGGTCCCTAACTGCCCATTCTCAGTCTTGGCTTAATCTTGGTTTTATGCTCTTTTCTGTGGGGGTTTATGCGGGTGTCATCTGTTTTGATGGGCTTTGCTCCATAAGGTGAACTTATGAGCTTTGCAGAAATCGCCTGTTTTTAGCACCCTTTGGCACCTCGGTTTGTCATTCTTATCTGTTTAGTCATGTGATCTTTATTTTTTGTTGGTGTGGCCTGAAGAAAACAAGTGAACATTTCCTGACAAGTTTCAGCTCAGAGTTTATAGCTTCTGCTACTTGTCGGATATTTTATGCTTGTCTAAAGCCACAGCTCTGTGGGAGGCCTGTTTCAACAACAATTCGGACACTGGGTGAAAGGCTTGTACCCTTTGTGTGCCCAGAGAGAGAAGGGCGCAAAGAACCTGAGTTCAGACCTAAGGGACGCATTTCCACTGGGGGATGGGAAAAGA
Organism: Equus caballus; assembly: GCF_041296265.1. NCBI lineage: Eukaryota > Metazoa > Chordata > Mammalia > Perissodactyla > Equidae > Equus > Equus caballus. The sequence continues at coordinate 35,577,352 of NC_091698.1, forward strand.
GCATCCCAACTTTGAGTTTTGGATAAAAAGCCCTTCCTCCTTAGATAAAATACTTGAAAAATACATTAAGCCATTATTTAGCGCTAACCACCTTAATCATGAATTGGTTTATAACATTGACTCTCTTGAAGGTGTTTTAGTAGGACAGGCCATTTCTAACAAAGGGACAGGAGCCAGGAAAGGTCCAGGACCTGCCTAGGCAGGGAGAGTGTGTTGTTCCCCACAAATGGGGCTCTGGAGAACTAAAGAAAGTACGTGCAACACACTCTGTTTCTGTCAGTGGTGGTGGTGCTTTGAAGAAGAGGCTTGTGAAAGGGGAAAGGGAGTTTGGAAAAACAGTCACAGATTTTATCGACAATCTCTTTTTTTAGTTGAGATATAATCGACATATAACATTATATTAGTTTCAGGTGTACAACATCATGATTTGATGTATGTTTATATTGTGAAACGATCACCACAATCAGTTTAGTTATCATCCATCACGACCCATAGTTATAATTTTTTTTCTTGTGATGAGAACTTTTAAGATCTACTTTTAGCAACTTTCAAATGTACAATACAGCATTGTTAACTATATATAATCACAATTTATTCATCCATTCATCCATTGATGGGCACTTAGGTTACTTCCACATCTTGGCTATTGTAAACGATGCTGCAATGAACATGGGAGTGCATTTCAAGTTAGTTTTTTCATTTCGTTTGGATAAATACTCAGAAGTGGAATTGCTGGATGATATGGTAGCTCTATTTTTAATTTTTTGAGCAACTTCCACAGTATTTTCCATAGTGGCAGCACCAATTTACATTCCCACCAACAGTGCACAAGTGTTCGATTTTCTCCACATCCTTGACAATACCTGTTATTTCTTGACTTTTTGATAACAGCCATTCTAACAGGTGTGAGGTGATAGCTCATTGTGGTTTTGATTTTCTTTTCCCTGATTATTAGTGATGCTGAGCACTTTTTCATGTACCTGTTGGCCATCTGTATGTCTTCTTTGGGAAAATGTCTATTCAGATCCTCTGCCCACTTTTTAATTGGATTGTTTGGGGTTTTTTGCTATTGAGTTGTATGAGTTCTTTGCATATTTTGGATATTAACCCCTTATCAGATGCATGGTTTGCAAATATTTTCTCCCATTCAGTAGGTTGCCTTTTCACTTTGTTGATGGTACCCTTTGCTGTGCAGAAGGTTTTTAGCCTGATATAGTCCCACTTGTTTATTTTTGCTTTTGTTGCCTTTGCTTTGGTGTCAAATCCAAAAAGCCATTGCCGAGACCAATGTCAAAAAGATTATTTCTTATGTTTTCTTCTAGGAGTTTTATGGTTTCAGGTCTTACATTCAAGTCTTTAATCTATTTTTAATTGATTTTTGTGTATGATGTAAGATAGTGGTCCAGTTTCATTTTTGCGTGTGGCTGTCCAGTCTTTTTGTTGACAATCTTGATCTCACAGTATTATCTTAGGTTAGTTCTGATGTCAGCAAATCAAAATAAGATGTCCTAGAAAACCCCAGTCAATCATCTCACATTATTGGGAAGAAACCCAGTGAGGACGGAACAGAGCTGAGATTACCAATGAGCATTCCTTTCATTACCAGCCCTTCTGAGGGGAGGAGGTTCCAGTACAAAAGAATAGCTCAGGAGGTATAGGGTAACAGAATGATTCTTCCTTTCACACAACAAAAATGATTCTCTGCATGTCTTTCCATTAATCAGTGAGCTGCCTCATGTGTTGGTTCACAAATTGTTAGCTGTTTTGTGGGCTCAGGGGGAATAGGAATAGGGTGAAAATTTATTTTGAGTGTTAGAGGCATAACCAATTGTATATTCATAGAAGAGAGAGAGAGAAAAAAGGATATAATTGCTTTTTAAATATCCGCTCCAACCAGCCTAACCTATTCACAATCTCCAGAGCATATTTACACACCTCTGAATACAAACCTTTTTTCCAGGTTTTCCTTTCCTGTCCACAATCCAGTTTCCTGTCTCACAAATCCAGTTCACATTCTGTCTTCTCTATCTTTTCTTCCTATAAGTACACAAATTGATGTTCCTTCAGTGCTACTATTTTTTTCTGAGTACACTCCAATTTGTTTATTCCCTTCTTGAAGTGTGATGGTCAAATTTAAACATAACACATCCAATGTGGTCAAATAGATCTTAACTAAAAATAAAACAACAATTATTTCCCAATTTTTGATGTCACGTTTCTGTTGAGGCCATTGAAGATGGCAGCCACAATGAGCTCTCTGTCCCTGGAAATGTCTGGGCCTTTTCTCTGTCACTGCTGCAGGGCCATATTCTTCCCCTAGCCTGTTTGTGCAGTTGACTGTTTACACCCAGGTGTAGGAATTTATATTTACCCTTGTAAAAATGACATCTTTTAAGATTCAGCTCATCACTCTAGCCTATTAAGATACATTTGAAATTGGGTTATAAGAAGTTAATTTCCTTTTCAGCCTAATGTCATCGTTGCAGTTGATGTGCATGGCTGGGAATTGATTAAAATATTGATAAAGAATAACTGAAGACAGCGAAATTCAGGAGGGCTGTGCTGATGCCAGTAGGCTTAAGTTCCAAGTGTAATTTGGGCTCAGGTGCCCAAGGATCACTGAGCTCCAGCCTGCTCCCAACTTTAGCTTGCGGCACCTCCCCTAAGTGAGCCCTCTACTCTCCATGCCGACCCATCAATCCTGTCCTTCTCTGAACTTTTGCTCATGTAAAGGACTGGAATGCCTCCTTTCTAAGCCATGCCCTTCCTTTGCGATGGCCAATGACTCAAGCCCACATTAATATCTTCTATTCCTGGATTCCTCCTTTTGGCCCTGAGTATATATTTTTCATTACTAAAATAGTTATTATACCAACAATAATTAATGTTGCTTGAGGCTTTAATATGTGTCTGGCAAGTTTAATATGTATCTGGCACCCTGCTGAGTATATTATACATATTATCTAGTTTATCTTCACAGTACCTCTATGTGCTGATCACTATTATTGCCCCAACTTATAAACGAGGAATCTGAAGCTTAGAGAGTCTAATCACCTGTGCAAGCTCACCTGGGTGTGTCATGGCTTGAATATAAGCCTTTCTGAGTCTTCACAAGTCTCTCCCTTGGAATTGTAAGGTCTTTGAGGGTGGAGATTGGTTTTAAATTTCTCTGTTTTATTACCCAACAGAGATGCCTCACAGAGGACTGACAGGGAGAATGCAGTGGTGCTTAATATGTGTGTATTGAATTAAAGAGTAAATTAATGAATGGAACATGCATTTTATAATATTCTTTTTCTTCCTGGTAGTATGTAAACATCTGGAGACTTTTTTTAAAGTAACACAGATGATAATACACACATTCTTGTCTGGAATACCGCCTGTATTAATTTTCTAGGGCTGCCATGACAAAGTATCACAAACCAGGTGGCTTACATCATAGAAATTTATTTTCTCATGATTGTGGAGGCTAGAAGTCCAAGATTAAAGTATTGGTGGAGGTGATTTCTTCTTAGGCTTCTCTCTTTGGCTGGTAGATGGCTGTCTTCTTTTTGTGTCCTCACATGGTCTTCTCTCTCTCTGTGTCTGTGTCCTAATCTCCTCTTCTTATAAGGACACAGCATATTGGATAAGGGTCCCCTCAATGACCTCATTTAACCATAATCACCTCTTTAAAGACCCTATTTTCAAATACGGTCACATTCTGAAGTCCTGGGGTTAGGACTTCAACATATGAATTTTTTTTTTTATTAAGGTTATAAAAGTTAACATCCTTGTGAAATTACAGTTGTACATTATTATTAGTCATGTTGTAGGTACACCACTTCACCCCTAGTGCCCTCCCCCCACCCCCCTTTCCCCTGGCAACCACCGATCAGTTCTCTTTGTCCATATGTTAACTACCACCTATAAGTGGAGTCATACAGAGTTCGTCTTTCTCTGTCTGGCTTATTTCACTCAACATAATACTCTCAAGGTCTATCCATGTTGTTGTGAATGGGACGACTTTGTCCTTTTTTATGGCTGAGTAGTATTTCATTGTGTATATATATACCACAACTTCTTTATCCAATCATCAGTTGCTGGGCACTTAGGTGGTTCCATGACTGGCTATTGTGAATAATGCTACAATGAAGATAGGGGTGCATGGAGCTTCTGAAATTGCTGATTTCAGGTTCTTAGGATATATACCCAGCAGTGGGATGGCTGGGTCATAAGGTATTTCTATTCTTAACTTTTTGAGGAATCTCCATACTGTTTTCCATAGTGGCTGCACCAGTTTGCATTCCCACCAACAGTGTATGAGGGTTCCCTTTTCTCCACAGCCTCTCCAACATTTGTCACTCTTGGTTTTGGATATTTTTCCCATTCTAACAGGTGTAAGGTGATATCTTAGTGTAGTTTTGACTTGCATTTCCCTGATGATTAGTGATGATGAGCACCTTTTCATGTGTCTATTGGCCATCCATATATCTTCTTTGGAGAAATGTCTGTTCATGTCCCCTCCCCATTTTGTAATTGGGTTATTTGATTTTTTATTGTTGAGTCGTGTGAGTTCTTTGTATATTATGGAGATTAACCCTTTGTCAGATAAATAACTTGTGAATATTTTTTCCCACTTAGTGGGCTGTTTTTTTGTTTCAATCCTGTTTTCCCTTGCCTTGAAGAAGCTCTTTAGCCTGATGAAGTCCCATTTGTTTATTCTTTCTATTGTTTCCCTCATGTGAGGGGTTATGGTGTCCGAAAAGATTCTTTTGAAGCTGATGTCAAAGAGTGTACTGCCGATATTCTCTTCTAGAAGAGTTATTGTTTCAGGCCTAATCTTTAGGTCTTTGATCCATTTTGAGTTTCTTTTAGTAAATGGTGAAAAAGAATGGTTGATTTTCATTCTTTTACATGTGGCTGTCCAGTTTTCCCAGCACCATTTGTTGAAGAGACTTTCTTTCCTCCATTGCAGGCCCTCAGCTCCTTTGTCAAAGATTAGCTGTCCATAGGTATGTGGTTTTATTTCTGGGCTTTCGATTCTGTTCCATTGATCTGTGCATCTGTTTTTGTACCAGTACCATGCTGTTTTGATTACTGTGGCTTTGTAGTATGCTTTGAAGTCAGGGATTGTGATGCCTCCAGCTTTGTTCTTCATTCTCAGGATTGCTTTAGCAATTCGGGGTCTTTTGTTGCCCCATATAAATTTTTGGATTCTTTGTTCGATTTCTGTAAGGAATGATATTGGAATTCTGATTCGGATAGCATTGAATCTGTAGATTGCTTTAGGTAGTATGGACATTTTAACTATGTTTATTCTTCCAATCCATGTGCATGGAATGTCTTTCCATCTCTTTATGTTGTCGTTGATTTCTTTCAAGAAGGTCTTGTAGTTTTCATTGTATAGATCTTTCACTTCCTTGGTTAAATTTATCTCAAGGTATTTTATTCTTTTTGTTGCGATCGTGAATGGGATTGAGTTCTTGAGATCTTTTTCTGTTAGTTCATTGTTAGCATATAGAAATGCTACTGATTTATGTATGTTGATTTTATACCCTGCAACTTTGCTGTAGTTGTTGATTGTTTCTAATAGTTTTTGTATGGATTCTTTGGGGTTTTCTATATATAAGATCATGTCGTCTGCAAACAGCGAGAGTTTTACTTCTTCGTTGCGTATTTGGATTCCTTTCATTTCTTTTTCCTGCCGAATAGCTCTGGCCAACACCTCCAGTACTATGTTGAATAGGAGTGGTGAAAGTGGGCACCCTTGTCTTGTTCCTGTTCTGAGAGGGATGGGTTTCAGTTTTTGTCCATTGAGTATGATGTTGGCTGTGGGTTTGTCATATATGGCCTTTATTATGTTGAGGTACTTTCCTTCTATACCTATTTTATTGAGGGTTTTTATCATAAATGGATGTTGGATCTTGTCGAATGCTTTCTCTGCATCTATTGAGACGATCATGTGGTTTTTGTTTCTCATATTGTTAATGTAGTGAATCACGTTGATTGACTTGCGGATGTTGAACCATCCCTGTGTCCCTGGTATAAATCCCACTTGATCAAGGTGTATAATCTTTTTGATATATTGCTGTATTTAGTTTGCCAAAATTTTGTTGAGGAGATTTGCATCTATATTCATCAGTGATATTGGCCTGTAGTTTTCCTTCTTTGTGTTGTTCTTGTCAGGTTTGGGGATCAGGGTGATGTTGGCTTCATAGAATGTATTAGGGTGTGCTCCATCTTCCTCTATTTTCTGGAAAAGTTTGAGAAGGATAGGTATTAAATCTTCTTTGAATGTTTGGTAGAATTCTCAAGAGAAGCCGTCTGGTCCTGGACTCTTATTTTGGGGGAGGTTTTTGATTACTGTTTCTATTTCTTTACTTGTGATTGGTCTATTCAGATTCTCTATTTCTTCCTGATTCAGTTTGGGTAGGTTGTATGAGTCTAGGAATTTATCCATTTCTTCTTGGTTGTTCAACTTGTTGGCATATAGTTTTTCATAGTATTCTCTTATGATCCTTTGTATTTCTTCGGTATCTGTTGTGATTTCTCCTGTCTCGTTTCTAATTTTATTTATTTGAGACTTCTCTCTTTTTTTTTAGTGAGTCTAGCTAAGGGTTTGTCGATTTTGTTAATTTTTTTCGAAGAACCAACTCTTTGTTTCATTGATCCTTTCTACTGTCTTTTTTGTTTCAATATCATTTATTTCTGCTCTAATTCTAATTATTTCCCTCCTTCTACTGACTTTGGGCTTGGTTTGTTCTTCTTTGTCTAATTCCGTTAGGTGTCGTTTGAGGTTGTTTATGTAATATTTTTCTTGCTTATTGAGGTGAGCCTGTATTGCAATGAATTTTCCTCTTAGGACTGCCTTTGCTGCGTCCCAAATAATTTGGTATAGTGTGTTTTCATTTTCATTTGTCTCCCGATAATATTTGATTTCTTCAATAATCCATTGTTTGTTCAGTAGCATGTTGTTTAGTCTCCACATTTTTGGCCCTTTCCCAGCTTTATTCTTGTAGTTGATTTCTAGTTTCATAGCATTGTGATCAGAAAAGATCCTTGATATTATTTCAACCCTCTTGAACTTATTGATGCTTGCTTTGTTTCCCAAGATATGGTCTATCCTTGAGAATGTTCCATGCGCGCTTGAGAAGAATGTGTAACCTGCTGTTTTTGGATGAAGTGTCCTATATATATCTATTAGGTCCATCTGATCTAATTTTTCATTTAATTCTATAATTTCCTTGTTGATTTTCTGTCTGGATGATCTTTCAATTGGTGTTAATGGGGTGTTGAGGTCCCCTACTATTATTGTATTACTGTTGATGTCTCCTTTTAGTTTTGTTAAGAGTTTCTTCACGAATTTTGGTGCTCCTGTGTTAGGTGCGTATATATTTATGACTGTTAAGTCATCTTGGTGGAGTGTCCCTTTTATCATTATATACTGCCCCCCTTTGTCTTTCATTACCTGTTTTGCTTTGAAGTCTACTTTGTCTGATATAAGTATGGCAACACCTGCTTTCTTTTGTTCATTATTGGCTTGGAGTATTGTCTTCCATCCCTTGACTCTGAGTCTGTGTTTGTCTTTGGGGCTGAGGTGTGTTTCCTGGAGGCAGCATATTGTTGGATCTTATTGTTTGATCCATTCTGCCACTCTGTGCCTTTTGATTGGAGAGTTCAATCCATTCACATTTAGTGTGATTATTGAAACGTGGGGGCCTACTGTTGCAATTTTATCACTTGCTTTCCGGTTCTTTTGCATTTTGTCCTGATGGAGAGCTGTTACTTTGTGTTATTGTCCTTCTGCTTATCTCCTTTGTTCTGGATTTTGTAACCCCTTTCCTTCTTTTGATTTTTCAGGAATGAGTTTCTTCCTGAGCAACTCTTGAAGAGGAGTTTTTGTGGTGATGAACTCCCTTAACTTTTGTTTATCTGGGAAAGTTTTTATTTCTCCATTGTATTTGAAGGATATTTTTGCTGGGTAGAGTATTCTTGGCTGCAAGTTTTTATCCTTCAGAGTTTTGAATATTTCATTCCAATCTCTTCTAGCCTGTAAGGTCTCTCCTGAGAAATCTGCTGATAGCCTTATGGGTTTGTTGTAAGTTATTTTCTTCTGCCTGGCTGCCCTTAGTATTTTCTCTTTGTCATTGACTTTTGCTAGTTTCACTACTATATGTCTTGGGGTGGGTCTTCTTGCGTTAAAAAAGTTTGGAGATCTATTGGCTTCTGTGACATGAAGTTCCATCTCTCTTCCCAAGTTTGGAAAGTTCTCAGCTATTATTTATTTGAACAGGCCTTCTGCCACCTTCTCCTTCTCTTCTCCCTCTGGTATACCTATAATCCTTATGTTGCATCTCCTAATTGAGTTGGATAATTCTAGGAGAGTTTCTTCATTTCTTTTTAGTCTTAATTCTCTCTCCTCCTCTGCCTGCAGCATTTCTATATTCCTATCCTCCAAATTGCTAATTCTGTTCTCTATATTACCGACCCTACTGTTCAGAGAGTCCAGATTTTTCTTAATCTCCTCCATTGTGTTCTTCATCTCCAGTATTTCTAATTGGTTCTTCTTTATGGTGTCAAGCTCTTTTGTGACATAGCTCCTGAACTCATTGAGTTGTCTATCTGAATTCTCTTTTAGGTCGTTGAGTTTTTTCATAATGGCAGTTTTGAAATCATCGTCATTTGGGTTGCAGATTTCATTGTCTTTGGAATTGTTTTCTGGGTGCTTATCATCTTCCTTCTGTTCTGGAGATTTAATATATTTTTTCATACTGCTTGATGGCGTGGATTTGTGCCTCTGCATAGAGATAGAGTTTAGTCACTGCTTCCACTTGTTGCGACTGGTGTGTGTGGGGGGGCAGCTGTTTAGACTGCCCCAGCCAGGAACCCTGTCAGCTGTTACTGACTGGGTCTGGGCCCCTCCTCGTAGTCACAGTGGTCCTGTGGGGTCCCTCATCGGTTGTGGGGGATATCACAAGGGGGCCTCAGGCTGCTGGTGCCTACTGCTGCAGCCTACCTAGACGTGCTCCCTCCTTGTGGTCTGCAGCGGTGTTGTGGGCTTTCCCATCAGCCAGGAGCAGGATCACCTATAATCTCTGATTTGTCCCTAACAGAGCCCACCAGATCATACTTGTCCACTATAGGTCCCAGCTGAGCTATGGGTATCTTCTGCAGTCTGTCATTAGCTCACTTAGCTGTGCTGCTTTTGCCCTCCAGGGCCTTCCCGCCTTGCGATTGCCAGTTGGGACCTCTCCACTAGTGCTGTGCAGAGGCTTTCACTGAGGCTGCTGTAAGAACCTGGAGTTCCCCCCGAGCTATGTAGTCGTTTCACCAGAGCTCTACTCTGCCCTACTTTACTCTCACGTGATCTCTGGGAGCCCCTTGCCTCACCTGGAACACGGCCAGAGTCCGTAGGCCTGGCGGTGGCTTGTAAGCTGCTGCCTTGTGGGGAATTCTGCTCTAGGGAGCTTCCTGGTGTTCCGAATGCTGTGTGGGGCCTCCCTGCCAATGGCGAGCAGAGGCCCTCCCTGCTGGGGGCTGTGGGACCCTGGAGCAACCCCCCGGGCCGCAGAGCTGGGTGTTGGAGCTCCACCCAGTCCCCAGGTGCGTCCATGGGTAGTACAGGCACCCCCTGTACCGACCTGTGCACAGGAGACCGTGAGCCCAGCAGCAGATTGCGGCCTGGAGCCGCCCTGGGGGATCCGCCCACCGGGAGCTTTCCTTTTTCCTGGATTCTGGGTGTGGCCTCCCTGTTAATGGCGAGCAGAGGCTCTCCCTGCCCGGGAGATGCGGGACCCAGGAGCCTTCCCCCATGCTGCAGAGCCAGGTGCTGGAGCTCCAACCGTGTTCCCAAGCACGTCTACGGGAAGTCCGGGCACCCCCTGCCCCCAGCCCTGCGTCGGGGACCGTGAGCCCAGTGGCAGCTTGCAGTCTGGAGCCGCCCGGGGGGATCCGCCCACGAGGAGCCTCCCTTTTTCCTGGATTCTGGGCGTGGCCTCCCTGCTAATGGCGAGCAGAGGCTTTCCCTGCCGGGGAGGTGTGGGACCCTGAAGCCTTCCCCTGCACCACAGAGCCAGGCGCTGGAGCTCCAAACGTGCCCCCAAGCACGTCTACGGGAAGTCAGGGTGCCCCCTGTACCAAGCCTTGCGCCGAAGACCGTGAGCTCAGTGGCAGCTTGCAGTCTGGTGCCGTGCCAGGCCCGCCAGGAGCTTCTCTTTGTTCTGGCTTCTGGGCAGGGCCTCCCTACTAATGGCGAGCAGAGGCCTTCCCTGCCAGTGGGTGTAGGGCCCTGGGGATATCCCCCTGGGCTTAGGTGTGATTGTGGGGGGCTTGGGTAGTGGTGTTGTCACCTGTTTCCACTGTCGCTCCGCTGGTGAGTGCACACTCCTGCCCTTGGTGTTTGGCGATACTATGGTGGAGTCCGCTGGAAGAGAGCCTCCTGCAGGAACTAGGCTGTCTGGGGGTCGGGGGTCGGAGAGTTTTCACCTATTTCCACCTCCTCCCGGGGAGAAGTCTGTCTGCGTTCTGATGTGTAGTAGCAAGAGACTTTTAGGCGTCTTGAGATGCTATCTGGATATCCTTTGTTAATCGGTGAATGTCCAATTAGTTGTAGATTCGACTGGGGAGAGACAAAGAAGACCTCTCACTCTGTCGTCTTGGTTCCACCCCCCAACACATGAATTTTGAGGGGCATGATTGAGCCCATAATACTGGCAAAGAGAATCCAATGAACATCTTGAAGTTTCCAGAATGTGTATCCATCTTGGAATCTTTCACTAACTTAGTGCTAATGGATTTATTACAGACCAGAGGAAAAATCAACCTTCCCTTTGGACATGTTTTTCTCAGCAGTTTGATTTTTTCTTTTTAATCAAGTAAAAAATTATTTTAGATATTCAGGGGTCTTTGTTCCTTTTCTGAAAGTAAAATCAATGAAGTTAATAGGTGAAATAGGGTAAGTCTATTGAATGAGAAGAATCTAATTAAAAGACTAATTTTTTTCCTGCATATTGCCTCCCTAATTTGGCTCCCCCTGCATATTTTACTTTAAAGCATTTAAAGTTAACATTTGACAAAGCTGACATCTAAGATGTTAAAGAGTGATCTTGGGATATGGCACACCCAGATTTTTATTGTTACCCTATTATCGGCTGCCAGGTTGAATCTTATTTCTTGTTAATCTGTCATTTCTCTGTGCCACTCACATTTTCAGACCTGTCAATGTTCTGTGATTTCAAGGGGGGTGCCAAGGAAAATGAAGGCTGCCATCCTACTCTTAAATTCTAACTCTTAGTTTAACTTGGATTCCAGTTGAAACAGAAATTCACTGGGAGGGTTATACTAAGTTATTTACACTTTAACCTGACTGAAAGATCTAATTAGGGGAACAAAATAGAATAGTATGAGAGTCACCAAAAGTGAGCAAGGGGGCCCAAAATGGGAAGCTTAGGGCACAAAAGACTAACTCATCTACCTATTGACCAGGGTCAACTCTTCATTAGAAGTGTGTAGGTAAGGCCTGTAGTATGAGAACTATCATGCTCCTCTGTGATGGGGAACAGTAGCTTCTTGAATAAGTTACCTATTGCTGTGTAAGAAATTATTACAAATTTAGGAGCTTAAAACAACCCCCATTTACTCTTTCTCAAGTTCTGTAGGTCAGAAGTTCAGGTAGGCTTGACTGCGTTCTCTGCTTATGGTCTCATGAGGTGCTGATGTCAAGGTGTTGGCTGAGCTGGGTCCTTATCTGGAGGCTCTGGGAAGATTCCACTTCCAACCTCTGTCAGGTTATTGGCAGAATCAGTTCCTTGAGACCAAGGGTCTGAAGCTCCTGTTTCCTTGCTGGTTGTCAGCTGAGGGTTGCCTTCAGTTCTTGGAGGCTCTTCACAGTTCTTATGCGGCCCCCTCCATCTTCAAAGCAGTAACGGTCCCTCAAGTCCTTCTCATGTTTTGAATCTCTGACTTTTCTTTCTGCCTTCCTTCTCTCTCAGCAACCAGAGAAAGCTCTATGCTTTTAAAGGCTAGTGAGATCAGATTAGCTCTATACAGAAAATTTCCGTATCTTAAAGTCAACTGACTTAGAGACTTTAATTACAAAATCCCTTCACAGCAGTGCCTCGATTAGTGTTTGAAGAACCCGGGGACAGAAATTTCTTGGGAGGGAGGCAACTTTAGAATTTTTCCGACCACATTCCTCTTAGTCACTGCTTGGCTCAGTAACCAGCATCAAGCTCCACCTTGCCTGCCTTCACCGAGGAAATAGAGAGTTAATCTTAGACTCTCATAGAGTTCTAGAGTCTGGTCGGTTTTGTTCTGCATGGATTCTTCATAGTTCACTTTGTGAGCAATCAGTTCACAGTCCACTTAATTTTCTCTTTAAGACAACCACAGAACACTTGGACTTATCCCCTGTGATTTAGTGCTTTGGGACCAGCCTGTTGGCCAGGACTGGACTAGGTCATGGATGGAGTTCGAGTGGCTTCAGGTGGGTTTGAGAGGCTCCCGTGCATCTCTGTGTTGCATCTGGTACTGCACACTCCCTCCCCAGAGAGGATATGACAAATGGCAATTCAGAGTCTTTTTCTGAGTTGCTAGCTTTCCACCACTCCATAAAGAAAGCCTTCCCACTACACCATATGCGGCCATTATGATGTTCTTACATTGAGCCCAAATCTGCTTCCCATTGGTCTCAGTTCTGGCATGATACAGGATAGCTCATTCTAACAGCTTTATTTTTTTCTTATTGTGTTTTCTGTTTTGCTATTTTTTCTTTGCTGGGAAGCAGCGTACATCTCAGTCAGCTGACATTCAAACCATGACCTCCCTCTCAAACCAAAATAAATACTGCCCTTCTTAGACTTTATCCTCTTTCACATCGCCCTTGACATCTTTTAATAAATATTTCAGATGGAGGACTTCATGGCCTGTGTGTTCCAGAAAGCAGCAGCTGATGCACATCATGGACACCTGGAAACCTGCTCCAGGAACCGAGGAGGGTGAGTTCTGCTGAGCTGGATGGGTTTTCTGTGCATTTTTTGGAATTGGAGCAGGCTGTGGTTTGAGGGGAGGCTGTGAGTTCTACCCCAGTGCTATGTCCAGGTGGGCCTTGTGATGATCTAATGTCTGCCTATAGGGAAGCATTCTGGGATGGCAGAAAACCAGAGATCTTTGTCATGAAGAAGCGCAAACTTCCATTTTTGTGTAGAATGAGTTGAATGGTTAACTGTGAACCAGAGGCTGACGTGACCTGGGACATTTCAGTGCTTCCTGCATCACAACCTGGCCTTGAAATCTATGCATCTATGGCATTTTGTGCACTCTAAACTCACTGCAGGTGGAGTGAATGGCATGCATTTCAGATATATTCAGGGCTGCAGAGGAGGGCAAATATGACATCCAAGGATATTCCACATGCAAGCAGTTGTCAGCTGATGCCACCCTGAGCTTTGAGATGTAAGTAAAATTGTCTTCACTCCCCACTGAACAGCCTATAGGAAATTCGATGCCTTCTCTGAGATTTCTGTGAATTTCTAGGAATTCTCTTCTCCTGGGCATTTCTAGTTCAGAGCACCTGTCTCCCTGGACCCTCACCCTCCTTCATCTCCCCTCCCATGACTGTTCCATTCCTTTTGCTCTGTGCTTATCTACCTCTAGAACTCAGCACTTTCTCCCAAACCATCCACACCAAGCATTTAAAACGTCTTCAGTTTTATGGAAGCATTGGAGAGGAGAGAAGACGATTAGTAACATTAATCATTTTAATTGGGATATTGGGCATTCCTGTTCTTAAGTCCTTCAGTTACCTTGTCCCTGGGAACTTCTCACTGGTCACTTGCCTGTGGAGCCAATCTCCTGCTTTATTTCTTTGTCTTTCTCTTTCCCTTCCCATCTCCCCTCCTTTCCCCTCTTCAAGTTCCCCCAACTCCTGTTCATTTCTTATACAAAACTACGTAGCTATCAATTTGATCCACTGTTATCTTCTAAACCATGGCCTTGGCTACTGTACTCAAAGAGGCTTTCTTAAACATGGTCCTTGCACATACAGACTAAACCCAAACACAGACAATTCCCTATGGGAACTATTTTAATAGTTTTAAATAAAACTATCTTCATCCACTACACATTACTTATTACCTGAAGGGAATTTATTGTAAAATCATGTGGCTACCGGCGCTGCAGTGGCTGATATCTTGGTCTCTCTCTAGACCAGGGGCTCTTTCAGGGCAGAGGCCTTGCATGTCATTATCTGTGCGTGTGCGGCCCCTCATGGCCCCCCTGCACAAAAGAGATGATCAAGTAAATTAAAAGAGACTTGGCCAGTTTTCTGTGTCTTGATCTGCTAATCTGCATGGTAGGTCTATGTATGTGTTCACTTTGTGATAGTTAATTGAGTTGCACACTTATAATTTGTTCACTCTTCCATGTATGTTAGTTCAATAAATGTGCTTTTTAAGAGGTGGCTTGCACAAGATCGCATAGTTATTAAGAGACAGGCTTGGGTCTGTGGACTCCCAGTGGAGGAGCATCCCCCTCAAACGGAGCCACTTCTCTAAAGGCTGCAGTGGGTTGGCTGCCTTCTCCAGGGATGTGGGGCTCTGTGTGAGAGAAGTGAAGTCAGTGTTGCCTCCCTGTGTCTCTCCTCTATGCGCATGCATGTCACCACCTGAGCTTCCCTTTCAAAGCCCCAGAAGCGGGCACATTCTTTGCTACCAGAGACTTCGCTCACATCCAATTTTCCTCTGGTGAGTGACATTCATTTGATTTCTTCTCTCAAGAATATATTTTTTTGGTAGGGGTTTGCTCCATCCCCCAGTTGTGGCAGGATGGCCTTAGAGACTATGATTAAGGGTATCAGGGGTTTGGGGACAGGATGCCATGTCCAGAGGCTGCCGTCTGCTCTGCCTCCCACAGGAGTTCTAACCCGGCTGCACTTGAATCCCCTGAGCAGCTTTAGAAATGTTTGAGCTCTGGGCCCCACGTCTCTCTCCCCCCAAGAGATTCTATTGTAATTAGTCTGGGCATAAAGATTTTAAAATCTCCCTGGTGATGCTAATGTATGGCCAAGGTCAGCAGCCGCTGATCCTGACTTAATTATGTGGAAGGACCTGCTAAATGCTAAGGGTCTCAGCTGGAAATGGGGAGCAAGATGCTGAGATGCAGCATCTGATTTTTAGCTCTACTTGGGATGAATTCTCCTGCTGAGGCTGCTAGAGAGCCAGAGAGCCTTGCTTTATCATGTAATAATTATTCCACACCTCCTGTTGAATTCCCACCCATGGTCCAAATTAGGCTGAGCAGCTTACAGCAGAGAAGGCCTCTTGTGATGTAAAAACTGATGCTCAATTTCTTTTCCTACTTTGGTTTAAATAACCTTTAGTCATGTTTTGGTTAGTCCCAGGGGTGAGCTGGGCAGGAAACTGAGCCCCATTGGGCTGGGTGGGAAGCGAAGCACACGGGGATGCATGAGACAAGGATGCTGAAGGAAGGTGACTCAGCTACACAGGAAGGTTGTGATGAAGGCTCAAAGCACAAAGGCAAAAGGCAAGGCAGGTCAGGCATGACTTCAGCACTTGTCAGCTCCATAAAACCTAACCAAGGCACAGCGGTAGGAAGTCGAGAGGCAGTCATGAGTATGTGGTGTCTGCCCCTGTATGATTGGCACTACGCACAAGGTGGGAAGACAGCTCTCTGGGGATGGTGGCACTTCACATTCAGAGTCCAAACAGAGATCAGGTTAGGGCCACCCTATTAGAAAGGAACTGGTAGACCAGGCAGGGGAACTGTGCAGAAGCTGTGGATTCAGGAGGTGTGACAGATGGAGGAGGTGAGCGCACCTCACAAGCTGTTATCCTGGGCTTATCTGGAACTTTGAGTCAGGTATTCAGCTAAGACTCCACGAGCTGAGGCTAGGTGTAGGGCTCAGGCTTGGTTCTAAGACCCACCAGATCCTGCTCCTGCCAACCGCATTGTGTTTGATGAGACTGGCCCAGAACAAGGCCAGGGCCAGCCTGCTGCTGAGGGGCACCCGTGGGACCAACTATAGGACCTGAGGAAGGCACCAAAAGGCCACAGAAGTGCTGGCTGGTGCTTCTGGATGTGGGAGTGCAGACAAAGGCGAAATTCTGTCAGCTCTTGGGCCTGGACAGAATTGGCTCCTTTCTTGTTTTTTCACCTGGTTTCCTAGTTGTTACATGGTCCACCTGTCATCTGGAGGCTTGACTGCCTTTTGGGTGGCAACGTCTGTCTCAAGTGTCAGAAGCATAATTCCTCTGCTCAGCACATACATGGCAGGTGTCGAGTTTCGTCAGCCACTCCTCATGCCCTCAGGGGTCACTGCAGACTCCTCAGGGAAAGATTGAAGTGCTTGCCTGTGGATTTCTCCAGTAGGTTTTCAGGCTTATCTAAATGATTTTTCCCTTACAACCTTCACTCAGCAGTGTTAGCCACCCAACCGCCCTTTCCTCCTCACTCCCCCCACCTCAACTTGGCTTCTGGGAGTCCATGTAGTCTTTCTGTCTTCTCTCTTTTCTTTTCCCCACCCCACCTCCAAATCCTCATTCATACTTTGGAAGAACTATGCTTTTCCTTCTAAGACCAGCCTATAAACACCTCTTCCAGGAAGCCATTCCATATTCTTCCAGTGGAAATTGCCTTTGTCTCTTACACATTCTTGGCACAGACTGTTTGTAGCTTCATCTTCTTACTTATTACAGTCCGCTCTGAGGCCAAAGTTTAGTGAGCATTTCCAATGTTACTCGTGTAACTACTAGTATAATTGGTACTACACCATTGGCTACTAACATTGGTTACATTGTGCTAAGCTATTTACTATCTATCTCATTTGTGGCCCTCAACAATTCTATCAGGTGGGTGCTGTTATTAGGCTTATTTTACAGATGAGAAAACTGAGTTTCAGAGGTTAGGTGGGTGCAGATATATGGTATCAACCAAGACACTCT
Organism: Equus caballus; assembly: GCF_041296265.1. Lineage (NCBI taxonomy): Eukaryota > Metazoa > Chordata > Mammalia > Perissodactyla > Equidae > Equus > Equus caballus. Next base: position 35,594,292 of record NC_091698.1, read on the forward strand.
TCTCTTGTTTACCTCACTAGCCTGAGAGGTCACAGAATACAGGAACGTCTTTTTAGAAAATTCATGAATACATTGTTGTAGCCACTAGAGTGCCTTATATTGCTGTTTTTGCATGGTACTATAACGTTGTTTCTGATTACACATAATGTTTATCGGATTGTTTCCTTTGACTTATGTAAATGAAGAACATGTAGACTTAGGAGAATGCAGTGATCAATAGCTCCAGTGAAAACATTTGCTTGCTTAAATTTAAAATGTATAGTTTTGATCGCTGGAAACAAGGCTGCCTTTAGTGGGTATGCAGCCGAGCAAAAACTTTGGGGGGCTTCCTGTCTAGATAAACAATTTCAGTCACTCCAAATCAACATGTCAGCTCCATTCTGGGGACCCAATCTTGTGCAATTCCTCTAAAGGAAAACCACCCTGGACAGCAGGAACACTCTGGTCCAAATGGGAACTGAAGCCCACAGGACGCAGTCGGGCTCAGGGTGCGCTATCAGGCTGCCCTAATCTGACCCTCACAGTCCCAGTCATCGGAGGGGGACTTAGAAAATATAGAGAAAGTCGCTCCAAGGCAAAAACTCAGGGAGTGCCCCGAGACAGAGGGAGGGCAGGATCCTGCCTGCCTAGGTCTAAAGTGTGGTACTCACTGAAAACATACCAATAGGCAAATAATGGTTAAGAGCATTGTAATAGAAGGCTTGACAGTCATATACCACACTCGATATTCGGTAGGTGTTTAATAAATCTCAAAGTGTCTTGGTATTGTACAAATTACTCTGAGCTCTAACTTTGTAATCAGTTTCTTGCTTTCTCACTTACAAGCTCGGTGATTGGACAAGCAACTAAGCTCTCTGAACCTGTTTCCTCGTGCATCTAATGGACAGCACCCTGCCAGGGTCATGTGCAACAGTGCTATTACAGTTATAATAGCCTGCATTTATTGAATTCTTCTTGTGTGCCAGGTACTATTCTCAATGTGTTACATCGTTCTTTTATTCTCTTTTTATAGATGAAAAAATGAGGCATGGAGAGCTACCCTATTTGGACCTGCGAGTCCAATGCCAGGGTCTAAGCACATAGCCATTGTGCCTTATCACCTGGCTCACTCTTCTCAACCCTAGCTTCATGGTAGAATTGTTGGAGCAGCTTTTAAAAGATACCAATGACTGGGCATCATCCCCCCGACCCCAAATTCCAATTTAATTGGCCTGAAGTGGGGCCCAGGCATCGATCCTTTTTATAGCTCCCTATATGATGTGAACGGCAGCCAGGTCTGAGAACTAATAGAAAGCAGGCATGTGGTAAACTTGCGTTGAATCTCAATGAGGGTGACTCAACCTTGACAACACCAAATGAGCAAATGTGTCAAGTGCATTTCAAAGCTAAGTACTCCACACATATAAGAAATTCTACTTAGAATTTGTTAAACTAGTATTTATCCAGGGTCTTCTTTGTTCGTACCACTGACTAGATAAACAAATATGTATAAAGCATCTCCTAAGCAAGAGCAGGGTGGGAAGGACTGGGTAGATGATGGGGTGGTGGAAGAAGTCTACTACAGTGGGAGGAACATTTTATCACCAACCATGTTTAGAATTGCTGGGATTGCGGGGTCATGGTGACAATAAAAGCAGACTGACTTTTGGTTGGTTTCATTAGTATTTTAAAATTCTCTACACTCCCATCCTGCTCCATTAGCATGCTACCAGTTGTGATGTCACTGCTGTTAGTTTTAAGTATAGCATCAAAATTATAAATTAAATGAATAGATATAAAGAAAATTATTTATCATCAGTATATGTAAATAATATATACTATATGTTAAAATTATATTTATATATAAATTATTCATATAGTTATAATACATAAATAAATATATGAATAAAGTTATAATAATTAAAAATGTCTCATAACCTTTTGAGAAAAGTATCATTATCCCCATTCTACAAATGAGGAACTGGAAACACAAGTCACTTGCCCAATGCTAGGAACCTAGTCATAAGTAAAAACCATTTACTGTTCATTTACTGTGTGATTTACTTATATGATTTGTTTTAATTCTTTCAACAACCCTATGATGAGGTACCATTAATAGTCCTTCTTTAAAAAAAAAAAAGGACATAGGAGAAAGACAAAAGGAGTCCAAGGCACGGGATGTCAAAGTAATTCTTCTAGCGTCTTCCAACAAGGAAGTGCTTGAGCCAGAACATGGCCCTGGGTGGTCTGCATCTGATACAGGTTCCCTCCGCTATTTCAAAGTACAGCATTCCTATGAAACCTTTTGTAAGCCAAAGTGGAGTAAAGTGAAGAAGCAATTACCATTAATTTAATGGGAAAAATTTTCGAGCATGCCCAGACCCAAAAAATAACCTAACAAATCATACCAAATAATGCGTAAAACCTAAAATAACACTAACATATGGTAAAAACAAGAATGATATAAGTGCACAGCCTATGAAGTAGAAACAATGTATGTACAGTGTGGTTTCACTTACCAGAATCAGGGAGACAGCGAGCACACCGAAGGCTGAGAGGTGGTGGTGATGGGGTGTTAGGCTGAGTGGTTTGAGGTTGGGGTGGTGGGAGGTACAGGACACTGGGGTGCAGGAGACAGAGGAAGAGAGGCATCTATGAACATCTCATCGTGTCTGAATCCATCAGGGCAGGCAGGTCAGGAACGTCCACACCTTCTGTCTGCCTGCCCCGCTGGCGAAGGTCGAGGTTTGTTTCTGTTGCGGCTGATGTGGAAGCTTGAAATACGACAGTATGCTTGGCTGGTGAGCCTCCATAAGGGCTGGCTGCAACACTGTTTTGTTTTTCACCTTTTTTTGTAAAAGCGAAAATCTCTTGAGATTTCTCTCGGTTAGCAAAAGCAGGGACTAAGGTAGGTCTTTGGTAAAAGCGAAGTGGCGTAAAGTGAAAACTTTCGGATAGAGGGGCAAACTTATTCCATGCTGCCTCTTATGTAAGCTAGTACGAGGCGCAACCCAAATATTTTTACTCAGTATACTGCCCCCTCTTCTTTACCTTCTCTACTTTCCTCTTTGCTTCTTCCTACCTTGTCTTCAACTTCCAGATCCTTATCAACTGAAGGAAACCAGAATATATCACTCCAAAATATGCCACTTTGGCATAAGGAATATGTTGAGCTGAAGGCAATTGAGAAGAAGCAGACACAAGAAAAACTCCCTGCCCTCCTGGTATTTGCCTAAAAGCGGGACATACGTTTTTCAAAGGTGTCCCTCCTCCCCTCTCCACCTGGAAGGACAAAAGTTACTCACCAGAGGAGATAACTGTAGACTCTTATCAGTATGCAGATGGCGCCAGAGGAATGTACATAAGGATCTTTGACCGGCCTTTACCTACCGTCAGTTTCCCATATATTTACCTTCCCACAGTTTGCCATCCTTGGAAGCCTAAAAACTCTTTCCTTTGTCTTGCCATTTCTCTACAAATTTATTGTTTTTCTTTTGTTGTTGAAGATGCTGCATAAGGCTGGACTCTAAGCTGCCTCTTTGAGTTATTCTTCCCAGAGTTTCTCCCAAGTATGTAAGAAATATTCATGTTAGCGAACTTGTTTTTCTCTTGTTACTCTATTATTACGGAGCCCCAACCAAGAACCTGAGTTGGGTAAAGGAAAATTTTTTCCTTCCCTACATAAAATAATGCACGCAGCTCATTGGGTCCCCATTTAATCATGTTACCTGAGCACTTCTTCCTGGTTCAGCCATGGGTACCTCACACAACATGTCTGAAATTAGGCTTCTCCACTTATCCTGGCATCTGCATCTCCTCTTGCGTCAGGAACCTGGTTAATAGCATCTACGTCCACCAGTCTCTCACACTAGACTCCCGCTCTCTATCTGGGAATTGTTCTACTGTCTCCTCAGGTGGGGTTGTGGCTGCCGGGCACAGGTAGGCAGCATCTGAGCTCTCTCATGACCCCTCTCTATCTCCTGGGGGCATCTTTGCTTCTACCACTGTTCTAAATCCTGTCAAAAAGGATTATAGTACCAGGAAGAATTTGAAACTAAGTTTGTCTGTGTCCTTGAAGAGCAAACCTCCCTCCTAGATCCTTTCATCTGTACAATGGGGCTAAGGTGAAGACCTGAAGGAGGGCAGAAGGTGCTTGACAAGCAGCCACCATTACTGGGGATCCACTTCCTTGCAGGAGAGGGCAGGCGTAATTACTCTGCCTGTCTTTCTTTCAGATTCAAAGTAAGATGGAGGCCTGGAGATCTCTTTCATCTGTGTTTGGAATTAAAAAGTTAATATGATCACTGCTATGGACTAAATTGTATCTCCCCCAAATTTGTATGTTGAAGCCCTCACCCGCAATGTGACTGTATGTGGAGATAGGGCCATTAAAGAGATTATTAAGGTTAAATGGGGTCATAAGGACGGGGCTCTAATCCAATATGACTGGTGTCCTTATAAGAAGATGGAGAGACACAAGGGATGGTGAACAATCACAAGGAAAAGGCCACACAAAGCCACGGCCAGAAGGCAGCCATTTTGTGAGCCAAGGAGAGAGGCCTCAGGGGGAACCAAACCTGCTGATCCCTTGACCTTGAACTTACAGCTCCCAGAATTATGAAAAACAAATTTCTGTTGTTTAAGCCACTCGGTCTGTGGCATGTTGTTGTGGCAGTCGTAGCAAATGAGTACAATCATCTTTGGACTATAAAACCTACTCAAAGGTGATTGTTTCCGGTGGGTTCATTCCATCATGGCCTGACAGCAGCACGTATACGAGGAACATTCAAGGCTGGGCTTGGCAATCACCAAAGTGACGCTCATCATTTCATTATAAGAAGAAATGGTCACCTTAGTCTGCATGCAAAGAATTTTATCACTGATGACCCAAGCTGCATAAACAGCTTTCATCTTTCTGGAAGGAAAAAAAAAATCAGTTTCCTTTTTGTACAGCACTTCTGGTCTTTTAAGGGGCCTGGCCCTTTAAAGAGATTCTGATGCTTGTCCCAATTTTACTTTTGTTATTAAACCTCTCTGCCTGGCAGGGCTGCTCAGTGGAGGCTTATGCAATCGTCTCTCTCTTAATTGGACCTGGTCTTGAGCGACAGATCAAACGATCTTAAATTAATAACAATGACAAACTGCCCTCAGATGGCACTTGAACATAAAGGGAAACACTTCCATTAAACAAATGTTATGTCATCAAGAAACCCATTAATAGTTCTGCCGGTGATCGTAGCAGTGTAATTTTTCTCATCACTGTTAATAACCGGCAAAGTTATAATTGCATATGGAGCTTAATTAAAATTTTCTATCCTATTAATGAGTGTCCATGCTTCAGATCTCCTGTCAAATGGTCTGTGAAATTTAGACTATATTTCTTGAGGTCTAGGTTCTCAGAAGACATGAGACGTATGGACAGAAATGGGGTTGCATTATAAAATCTTAATATGCTGCAATTACTAGTCATTGGATATTAGAGGTGGAATTGGCCTTCTACATTTTTTAAAGCTAATTCCTGTATTATAAGCTGATTTTTACTTTATATATTTGTATCTCTTATATACATATATTTATAGGTAATATAAATAATTAAGAAAAATTGCCTATCTCCTAAGTGAAACCTTTTACTTAGCAAGTAAACCTTAGTTTATCTAGTTTATCCTTAGTATATCTGCTCTTTCCATTTTTATACCCTCTTCCTATCCATTCATATACATATTGTGACACACACTAGCCAGGTGCTCACCAGATCCACTCTGCCTTCTTCCTGAGCACTCACATTGCATCTTTCAGTCCCCTTTATTGAGGTTCCATCAGGGCCATGTGACTTGTTCTTGTCAATGTCCTCAAGCGGAAGCCATGTTTATTGCTTTCAAGCAGAGGCAGTTACGAGCAGGTAAGTCTTCTCTACCTCTCCTTTCCTCCATCTGCCTTCCAGAACAGGAGGATTCAGGGCGCAAGGCACTAGGAACTGTCGAGTCGCTAGTTGGAAGGATCCTGTGTCCCTAAAAAGATGTGTGGAGCACAGACCAACCCCCATTCCCCGCAGACCTAAATTAGACTGTGATGTGAGTGACAAATTAAGCTTTATTAGTTTCAGCTACTAAGATTATTTTTATAGCACTTAGCCTACCCAAATACATGTTTTTTACCTAATTTCATAGAAAGTTATAATTTTTTATTTTTTTTAAAAGTTTGACACCGGAGCTAACATCTGCTGCCAATCTTCTTCTTTTTTTCTTCTTCTTCTCTCCAAAACCTCCCAGTACATAGTTGTATATTTCTAGTTGGAGGTCCTTGTGCTTATGCTATGTGGGACGCTGCCTCAGCATGGCTTGATAAGTGGTACTAGGTCCGTGCCCAGGATCCAAACTGGCAAAACCCTGTGCTGCCAAAGTGGAGCATGTGAACTTGACCACTCAGCCACGGGGCCGGCCCCTTTTTATTCTACTTTTTAAAAATTTGACATTGCTGGATATAGAGTTTCTACATACTGTATGGTCCTCCACGTGATGCAGAGTTATGACTTTAATGCCTGAATGCTATTCCATGTTAAGTGATGTGCCAAGTCAACATCACCATTTTTCAAATATTGCACAGATCATTTCTTATATTTTCCTCTTTAGGGAATATCTTTATGCATATAGTATACTTCTTTCAAATTATATTGATAAATTGTCAACAAATTGTCATGTGACAGCTTACATTGCCTCTAGCCGTTATGGGTATAAATTATAATCAGCCTTTCTAAGTTGAAAATTTATGTGTCCATTTAAAATTTACTTGGCATTAAATGATACTTTATATATAAACACATTATATGTAAATGTAGTACATTTAAATTCTTTGTATATGAAGTATGCAGATACTTTATATAGCCACTAAATGTATACACTTAAATACACGTTATAATTTGTACTTCTTTAATAAGTAGTGAGTCTTATATTTTCCATATGTGTTTGCTTACACAAACATATTAGTCCCTTTCACATGTTAGCTCCTTTCACATGGGGAATTTAATCCTGCATTGGGGAGCACACAACACTTCAATTTTTTTCTTAGATTTGTTTTTTTCCCCAGAAAGAAAAGCTTGCTTTTTTTTTTTGAGGAAGATTAGCCCTGAGCTAACATCCACCGCCAATCCTCCTCTTTTTGCTGAGGAAGGCTAGCCCTGAGATAACATCCGTGCCCATCTTCCCCTACTTTATATGGGACACCTGCCACAGCACGGGTTGATAAGCCGTTCGTAGGTCTGCGCCCGGGATCCGAACCCCCAGGCTGCAGAAGCGGAGCACACAAATTTAACTGCTATGCCACCGGGCCGTCCCCACAACACTTCAATTTTGACGGCTGACACCACTGAGAGTTGAGATGATTAGTGAGGGGAGGCAATGTTAAGATAATGACAGAGTACCAGAATACAGATCTTATAATTTAAATACAGGGATTTTTCTATTGTAGCAAAACCTCCATGTTTATGAAATATGGCATGTCATTCTAATCCTTATGACTGTCATCTTGGAAAGAATGATCATCGCATAAATAAAACATGCATCTCACCCTATATTATTCCCTGTCACTTAATAGACAAGGTGAATTCTATAAAGGCCTTCAAATATGCATCCAGCGGTCCATAGCCTTGGAAGCTCAGATATCATGGTTAAGCTCTCCTCAGCCATGGATAGAGCAAGCACAACAATGGATTTCATGATCTAGCCTCCTAGGTTTTGTCTACAAGACATAGGGGTGAATGAATTCGAGATGAGTAATTTAAAATTAGTGATTGAAGGATTGAGTATCAGAAATGGCAGGAAGAGAGGCAGAGGCATATAGTATTTTAACAATAGTAGGGCATCCTGAGCAGAGAGTTTACCTAGAGGAGAAGCAGGAGATGATGCTGGAAAGAGAAGTTAGAGCTGATGTAACTCAATTTAATTAGCAAGAATCTAGTTCCTACTATGTACCAGGCACTGCTGTAAGTACCGAGTTGATGAAAGGCAAATCAGATAAAGGTCTTGCTCGAGTTCTTAATCACATAAGGGAGAGAAGTTTAGTGAAGAAGTCAAGAGGCTTTGTAATGAGCCTGGGGTGTGAGACTCAACTTGGAATTTTGTGAGTTTGGCTAAGCTACCTCAGTACAACTTTTTCATCTGTAAATTTGAGATAGCTATAATACATAGGTTTTGGGGGAAGTAACCTGGGATTATAACTGCAAAGATTTTAATGCACTGCCTGGTGCATAGTGCACCACTAAAAAGCTAGTTATTATTTTTAAAGTTTCATTAACTGTCAAGATCAACTGTCAAAACGGTTACAATATGTCATGATTAAATGCAATAGTAGAAACACATACAAACACAGAGTTAGCACAGAAGAGACCTGGGGATACAGTTAATCTGAAAGTAGATTGAATTACTGATACCATTTCTTGAACTTTTCTTTGTCCACGGCCTTTGCCATATAACTAATGCAGTTCTTTCCATCCCTATAGGAAAATTATATATATATATATATATTTTTTTTCTCTTTTGGTGAGGAAGATTGACTCTGAGCTAATATCTGTGCCAATCTTCTTCTCTTTTGTATGTTGGACATCGCCACAGAGTGGCTTGATGGGCAGTGCGTAGGTCCATGCCAGGGATCTAAACTCACTCTGGGCCGCCCAAGCAGAGCATGTGAACTTAACCACTATACCACCAGGCTGGCCCCTAGGAAAATTATTTATTTTGTTCCCAACTTTAGTTGGCTATGCTTTTCCCCTAGACCAATAGATGTTAGCAAACATGAGTCAGAGGCTTGAACTGTGCTTGAGGAATTGCACATGTGGCCTTGCTCTTCTACTAAGCCATGAGAGGAACATGTCCTGCTAACCTGATTGACTCAGCAGGAAGATGAAAGATGTGTAGACACATGGAGCTGACCCAAACCCACAGATCTGTAGCTTGAAGAAGATTTACCTCTCTAAACCCAGCTTAGATTAGTCAGCCCCCAAACTTATGAGCAAGAAATAAATTCTCCTTGTTGTCTGTCAATTAGATGTGGAAGTTGGTGTTCCACAGCAATGTTTGACAGATGCAGGATTGATGTTCAAGGATGATCTTTTTGAAGAAATGATTTGTAAATTGGATTTTGAAGAAGAAACTAGAATTTACTAGGAAGAAAGATGGGGTAAGGATATTCCAGAAGAAAGAATACCAGGTACAAAAATTCAGAAGTGTGAAATACCACGATTTATTGTTTCAGTATTTGGGCCCTGATTGGAGCATATAGGGCTAATAAAGGAATCATGGAAGAAGAGACAATGGACACAAACAAGAACTACCCAGAATATATGAAAGAGGCTCCAGGACTCTAAGAAGTAAAAGAAAATTAGAATGGTGTCTATTTCTCCCTGAAGAAAGAAAATCCACTGTAGCAATAATTAAAATGATAGATTTTTGAAGGTGACCAAAAAACCACAAAATAAAGTGGGGATAATTCTCATTAATGTTATGCCCAAATTATTTTTTAAAAGATTAATTGTGTAATATCCTAGCCTTTTTGCCTCCTAACTATAAAAATCCCTTCTATGACCCATCCCTTCCCATCCCAAAGCCTGTCCCCTTTCCGCTTTACTCTGTATGCAATCATTGAACTTCTCCCTCCAGATCTCTTAGGGCTCTTACACAGAACTTCTTCCTTCCTGATTTAAGCTATAGTGGAAAGACCATTGGGCCGGAAATCAGAAGGTCCTAGCTGTTGTCCTGTTCAGCCACCAATTTATTTTGAGTCCTTGCACAAGATCTTTTATTGCTTTGGGCATCACTCACTCACCTGTAAAACCAGAGGATTTGATTATACAATCTTCAACATCCCATCAGCATTGGTATCCATGTATCCATGCATCTATCCACCCAACAAATATTTCTTGAGTCTCTACTACATGCCTAACAATGTCTTGGATCTTGTTTTCCTTTTGCAGGGAAAAGACAGTCAAAAAACAAATAAATTGATAAATGAGAATAATGCCTGATGCTGATAAGTATTCTGTAGAAAAATTAAAATGCAATGTGATGTGTGATACTGTAGTGACTTGGTGGCTGCTTTATATTCAGTGGATGATAAGAGAGGGTCTCCCTGAGAAGGTGATACTTCAGTTGAGAAGCAAAAAAAACAGTCTTGTCATGATGGGGCAAAAGTATGTTTACCCTGAGTGACAACTTTCAAGAATTTACTCTATAAATATGGGGGATCATGGGACCAGGCTATGTGGGGCAATCACTAAATTGTCAAATAGCTTAGGTTATGGTGCTGATTGATTGGTTCTAAACTGCTCAAAAGACCAAACTCCTTGTAAGTGGGCAGGAGGCATGGGGTATGCAGATGACAGCCCAGTAAGTCAAGCCACAGAGGGAGTAGGGCTTGAGACTCGGATGGAAGGAAGAATAAATTCCACCACTGGGGTGCAGCATAATCACTTAGAAATAAAACAGGAGCTGTAGAGAACATCTGGCCCAGCCTCCTTGTTCTCACCTAGGGAAAGGGGTGTTGTGTTTAAACTTTTAAACAAAAAAGTCCCGATTTATAAATAGGAAATAGAGGCTCATAAAGTTAGTTAGTTTGCTCAAGTTTGTACAACTAGTAAGTCGTGGATCTGGGATTTGAACCAGTATCTTTTAGTTTCAAAAGCCTCTTCGTTTCACATTATTGCTCCTACAAAGGTGACAGATATCCTTCACCCACATTTAAGACACGTGCTTTCCACTCTTGCCATCAGTATGATAGATTTGTCCATAATCTTTTCCATGGTCTGGGGACTCCAGCAACCGTGAACTGCTGAGCAACGAGGAGTGGCCAGCATTCAAGTTTGCACCTGATGTGAGCTCCTTGAGAAATGTTTTTAGAAACAGAATATACCAATTCCAGCATCTCCATGTGACAACACAAGGAAATCACTTTTTTCTATCTTCTTTTTAAGAATCAAAGGAATGGAGAACTTGGTAAGTGTCGTCAGCTAATCCTTTGAAGAGAAGACCAATGAGAGAAATATTTTGTTTCCTGGGGATGTAATGAAATTTCAAAGCCCTACTATGTCATATTTCATCTCCCCTAATCCCATAGATCTACCTCACCCAGGATTGCCACTGGAGAATTCGGATTCTTTTGAGAGCAGAATTTCAAAGAACAGTCAATGAATAAGTCATAAAATGGGGAGAGTCTTAAGCCACTTTGCTTTTGGATTATGAGGCTCCAGAGACAGCTCTATAGTGAAGACAGGTGGAAATAAGCATCTCACTCCTATGAGCATAGCACCAGGAGCCCTGAGAGATAATTTATGTGTGTAAGCGTCTATAATTACACATGTTCATACATATTCATTCCCATGCTCCTAATTTTAGAGAACAGAGAAGTGAATAAATTGATTAGTAATTTGATTGTATTTGATTCAGCTGGCTCTCTAAGTGCCTAATAAAGGTCCCAGAGTAAGTTTTCACTAATAGAGAATTCAGTTCAGCCTGGGACCTTGGGGAGTAGTAGACTGACTGATGATAGAACAATTGAGCCATTCATTTATTCAAACATTTTATTTACTCATTCATTCAACAATTATGCCCTACTATGCCCAGGCACTGTGCTAGGTAGAGAGGACACCTAGTTTGATAAGTTATTGGACCTACAATGTCTATCATCTATTCTTGTGGGGAAGATAGTCAAGTAATGAAGGCATTGACTTCATTGTCAATGTGGCCAAGTACTAAAGGCATCCAACACAGGCTGGAGTTTCAGGAATGATTTCCTAGAAATAGAGAGATCCATCTGCTTTTTGAAGAAGGATAAGAGCTATCTGGATGATGAAACATGGAAGGCATTCCAGTTGGAGGCACAGCGGTGAGAAGGGCTCTGGTCCATCCAATTTCCAGCAATTTTGTACCATTAGAAGGAAATGAGGAGAGTGGTTGAAAAAGAGGCTCCAGCTGCAGGGAGGGTTAGATGGTTACCGCTCCTAAAAATTAGGAGAGGGGGCTGGAAGGGTTTTAAGCCAAGAGGCAATACACTACAGTTTCATCTCAGAAAGAACACTAGGTTTTTGTCTAGAGAGAAGATTGGATTTGGCACAAACTCTGGGCACAGAGTTGAGTTAGAAAGCTATTGGAAGAGTTCACACAAGGAAGGATGAAACTCAGCTTAATCCATAACAGCAGAGACTGTGGGAAGGAGGGGAAGTTTTGACAGATAGAAGGAAGGTAAAAATTGTACATCTTGGGGATATTATGGTAAACGAGAGGAACAATAAGGGTAAACCAGGTTCCTATTTATGCAACTAGAGGATTAGGATAACATTCACGAGGAGAACACAATGGAAAGAACAGTTTTGGGGAAGAATGTGTATCAAATTAGTTTCAGAACATGGTAAAATTTAAGAAGGGAAGTCACAGAATTCATGCCGAGCTGAGGCTTAGCAACACTGTCCAACTGACATAGGACTATTTTCAGACCTCTGTTCCTTTGGGCATGCTTTGTCTCTGTTTGGAATGCTTCATCCTTCTCTCTTTTCCGCCTCCCCAGACAAGCTTATGCTTTTGTTTTAAAGGTCACCTCAAATGGTGCTTTCTCTGTAAAGGCTTCTTTCCTTTTACCTTCTCCCCATTGTGGCCCACTCCACCCCATCTTCCTACATCTCTTTTAGTCCTCCTCACATCAGATTGTCATGATGTGACATGTCTGTGTCTCCTGACATCCTGAGAGCTCTTTGAGAGCCAAGGGGATCCATATCTCATTCACCTTCATAACATCACACCTAACAGGGCCTGGCACCTAAAAGACATCCAATCAATGTTTGATAGATTAAATTCTCTCTCAACCCGGCTCACCTTTCTCCTTGAATCTTTTTCTTGCCTGGCATTCTATTCTCACCTAAGATCCATTCATAGATTTCCAAGTGAGGCAAGAGGGAATCACACATTGATTTTGTTCATCTATCTGATGGCTCTACCCCTGGGAAGTGGTGGAGCAGGGTGGCACAGAACTCTAGACTATTTCTCACAGAGGGTGGGAGGGATCCTGAGAGGAGCTTTAGGATAGAAAAGAACATGCTGCCAGCTCACCATCATTTACTTCTCTGCTTCTGGTTCCCTCGTGCTCCGTGCTCGGCAGGCACACATAAGATAGAGCCCTCAGGAGCAGAGGGAGCTGGAGAGCTCATGATTGTTATGCAAGACTTCTCTCTGACGCTGGCCTGGGAAGACTCGGACTCTCAGTATCTATGACTGGATGGTTATAGCTTGGTGGTAGGCTTCCTTCTGTAGAATTTTGACTTGGAGCCTTACTGAGCTACCAGATGGGAGTCCCAGTCTTCCCTAGCTCCACCTGACTGCCCATGAAGACCACCTGCAGAGGAGCCCACTAAGCCTCTAAAGCAAAAGAAACCCATCCTGACCCTAATGTTAGCAGTGCTTTGCATGGCTGCAGGAAGTGGCATTTACACAAAGTCTTGTTTTGGATACTCTGTGCCTAATGATCAAAGACATGGAGGTGAGTAGTTGACCTAGAGGTGAGGGCAGGCTCTAAGCATGCCCATGCACTCAGTTCCACACAGGCACTGAGTCTGCCTAACAAACCCTTCTTCTAGTTGGGTTTAAGCTTTTGGGATGATGAGACCATTAACCAGGGCTGTCTGTCTGTCAATTTCCTGTAGAGGAGCTGCCATCCTGGGGCTTTAATTGTGAGCCCAGCCTGTTTTTTAGGTGGCCCCAAGTTGTGCCTACTTCTTACACCTTGGCTTCATGGCTAAAATGTGTTTCTCATAATCCGTTACATTATCCTAGACTCAACTCAATGAAGTCATTTTTTCTTTTTGTAATAACTGTTTCAGCCTGGCACTCTTGATGTGTTTTCTACCTTCTCCTCCTTGCCTGGATGTCCTGAAGACTCTTACACTTTCCCAGACTGTTTGTAAAAATTGACAATGCTCTTGGAACTCGATCGTTGTCTTTGGCATCACCTCTTCCTGCCGTCCTGCTCCTAAGTAGTCTCACCTTCCTCTGCCACACCCACAATGGGGTTGTTCCTGGGGCTCTGTCAGAGTACAGCAGCCTCTATTTGCCCTAGGATGAATTCTCTGCTGGTTTGCTTTTTAGTACTGCAGGAGCCTCTAGCAGGCCAAGCAGTCAGTGTCAACACTGGCCTCTTTTCCTTAACCATACAATGCCCAGCATTTGTTGCTGATTCATTTACTACCCTGGAGTTCATGGAATGAGGGTATAAAGAGAGAGCAGAGGGATTTGTTCTGGGAGAGAGCTGAGGAAGCCAGGTCTGTCACTTCCTCCTTCCTAAGCCATGCTGGGCAGAAGCCATAAGCCAGGCCATTTAGCTCAGGGGAGAAATAGAGAACATCCAAATAACTGGCAAAGGCTCTAGAATTGCACTGCCAAGACCCAGTAGCCCAGACTTCAAGAAGAGGAGATGTGCAAAGACAATAGGGAATTGGAGAAATCAGCAGAGCCTGAACGATAACAGAGGAGATATTCAGCGGGACAGACATGTGGGTTAACCTTACATGAGATGTATTTGCCAAGACCATGCTGAGACTCAGCGAATCACATACTCACAGAACCTCAGAGCTGGGAAGATTGTAAGATCATATTAGACAAGCCCACAGGGGCAAGGCGGGGCAACGTAAATAAGTTAATAAGTAGGGATGATGGCAGATGGTGAGCAGTATCCCCCCACGTAGACAATTGGTACCACGTAGCCTAGTGTTGCAAGATCTTCACATTTTTCAAGAAAAGCCAGAAATACAGATTTTATGTGAACTTTCATGACTTCTAAATGCTGTCAAATAATTAAAATTACTTTCAAACACAGCAAAATCAAAACACATTTGCAGCCTAGTTGTAGCTTCCAATCTAAATGGATCCCGTATTTTTAAGGTGGTAATAGCTGAGGCTGAGAGAAGTAAGTGAATTTCTCCAAGGTCCAATAATTGTAGAAGGTGAAGTACTTGATTGCTTAGTGTACTATCTTCTCTCTTTCTCTCCAATCCAACAGCCTGTGGGGATGTGGAGAACAGAAGGTATTCTACCCTCTCCCCAACCAAGAGCGATGGAGTGGGGCCAAAGACTCTCTGCTGCTTCTTGGCTTCCTATTGGCTTGGCTCCTCCCCTGGGGGGTTGGCCCCCGTTCAGTGCAGTGAGAGTGGAAAAAGAAATGGACCATGTTCTAGCCTAGGCTTAGCCAGAAACCTTGCTGCCTTGAAAATTCTCTTCTCTTTGGACCTCATTCTCTTCATAGATCTAATGAGGCTATCAGCCTGGTAACTTCCAAGTTTCCTTACAAGTCTAATCCACATGAACCCAAGCTTGTTTTACATATCTTTCTAAGTCCTCATTTCAGCACCCTTTGTAAGCACTTCCTTTCTCTCCACCCCTCTCTCTCTCCCTTTCCCCACAAACATCCACACATATATCCTGAGTACCTGGTGCTCTCATGCTGCTCTCCAAAGCCTGGAGTTCCATTGGTACGTACCACTGGATCTGCCCTCCATTGCCTATGTTAAGATCTCCAAATCCCTTTTACCATCAGAACTCACCCACCCAGGTAGAGAACTAACATGCTTAAATACTGGAAATGGGCAAGTGAATTTCTCAGTATATGAAGATTAAACTGAAAAACTTAGGAAAGATATTACAACTAATGAGAGTTGAATAAAGTAGCCAGTTAAAAAATAAATACACAGGGGCTGGCCGGGTAGAATAGTGGTTAAGTTCACATGCTCTGCTTCAGTGGCCTGGGGTTCACAGATTTAGAAGCCCTGGTGCGGACCTAGCACTGCTCATCAAGCCATGCTGTGGTGGTGTCCCACATAAAATAGAGGAAGATGGGCACAGATGTAGCTCGGTGACAATCTTCTTCAAGCAAAAAGAGGAGGATGGGTAACAGATGTTAGCTCAGGCCCAATCTTCTTTACAAATAAATAAATAAATAAATAAACAAATACACAAAAGTCTATGGTTTTTCTCTAGATCAGTCATAACCAGTTAGAAACACATCCACGTACACATACACCCCTCTCTCCTAAAAGTGATCTTAAAAAGAAATTTATAGAAGCTATGTGAGGAAAACCGCAAACCTTTACAAGGGCACATAAAACAAGATGGGGACTAATCTTCATGCAAGAGAAACCATATTGTAACAAATGTCCCCCAAGTTAATCTATAAATTCAGTGGATTCCTTCCAGTTCAGTACATTAATAGAATATCAATAAAAATCTCAATCATATTTTGCATGTGGTGTAGAGGGAGTTATAAAATGATGCTTAGCTTCATTAGAAGAATGAAGCAGTGCCTTCCAAATATATTCAGACTCCAATCATTTCTTTCCACCTCCTTTGGTCTAAGCCATCAACATTCCTTATGCGGATCATTGCAGTAGGCTTGTAACAAGCCTTGTGCTTCAATCCTTTCCCGTTCAGTCTGCTCTTGACACAGCTTCCAGCTTAGTCCCGTTAAAATGTAAGTTAGATCACGTCACCTTCCTAATCAAAATCTGCTGATGGCTTTCCACCTTTTTGAGAGTAAATATAAAATTATCTCAATACCTTCAGTGACTTACATGACCTGACCCCTGTTATGAGACTTTCTCAAATCCTACTCCTCTGCTGCCCACTCTGTCCAGGAGTACCGGTCTCCTGGGTGTATCTCAAAGGCACCTTGAATGTAAAATTATAAAATGGTGCAGCTTCTTGGAAAGGAAATTGGTAGTTCCTCAAAATGTCAAACATATAGTTACCGTATGACCCAGCAGTACCACTCCTAGGTATGCATCTAAGAGAAATTAAAACATAAGTCCACACAAAAACTTGTACACAAATATTCATAGCAGCATACTCAAAATAGCAAAAATGTCCATCAACTCATGAATGGCTAAAGAAAATGTGGTACATCTCTGGGAGGAATATTGCTAAATAATAAATTAGATAAGAATAAAGTTCTGACACATACTAAAATCTGGATGAACCTTGAAAACTATGCTAAGTGAAAGAAGCCAGTCACAAAAGAGCACATATTACATGAATCCATTTATATGAAATGTTCAGAATAGGAAACTTTCTAGAGACAGAAAGCAGATTAGTGGTTGCTGGGGGTGGTGGTAGGTGTTCTTTTAGGGGGTGGGTGGTGAGAAGAATGGGCGAATGACTGCTAACAGTTATAGGGTATCTTTTTTGGGTGATGAAAATCTTCTTAAGTTGATCATGGTGATGGTCGCACAACTCTGAATACACTAAGAACTATTAAACTGTATACTTTAAGTGGGTCAGTGTATGTCAATGATACGCCAATAAAGCTGTTTAAAAAGGTAAAATTATTAAGTGTTTACAAAGGGCTTTTGCATACGTTATCTCATCCTTTCCTCGAAAGACCAGAAGAGTGGACGCTGCAGACGTGAGATCACCGCCATCATGCAGAGGAGAAACCCAAGTTTCAGGTTGAGCCATATATCCGAGGTCGCTTCACTAGTATGTGAATCACCTAAAAATAAGGATTTCTGGCTTCACATTTTATTTTATCCCCTTCCCCACACTCTTTCTTACTGCTTTGCCCTTTTGATTTCTATTCTTAGACCTGGTCTCTGGCCCACTTTTGATGAGCTCTTCCTTCTCTGTTCGCATTTTCTTCACCAAGACCAGCATTTTATTCATTAATGCCTTTAATCACCCATTGTAAAACATGAAGACTGCTCTCTAAGCTCACTGTCAGAAATCTGAATTACTTCACATTCAAGAGTTTTGAAAATTCCCAAAGTGTTGGTCCTTCATGAAAAATACCTTCTGAGCTCCTATTCATTGTGGAGTCAGGCTACAGTTCTGTCAGCTGGTCTATCTGCCAGGAGAGTTAACCTCATGTGGCCTTGTCTGGATGAACTCATTTCATTTCATGGCCTCTTTCCTCAAGTTTTACCTCAGTGACACTGTCTAAGCTGGTTAGTGTGACAATCTGTCATCCATATAACTCTAATACTCTAAAAAACTATACTTTTTCTTTCTATCTTTTTCTCTATTTTTCTTTCATTTTTCTAATAAGTATTTGAGGAACTAATAAATGAATAAATAAATAAATGAGTGCCTGGCACACAGGATTTTAAGAAGGGGGCTGACAAATCCGACTTTTTCACTTAGGGGATTATCCTCAGTGGCAGCGGGGGTGATATACTGGATGGAAAGGACATTGGACACTGGGAAACCAGTTAGCGAACGCTTACTATTTTTACTAGTAAGTTGTGGTTGTTTATTTTAATGATCAAAGGCCTTTCTAGATATCAAAGTGCCATTCAGATCATCAGAAATTCAATTGCATTTTTTGTGGTTTGATTTCTAAGATCACTAATCTAGAAATTGGCAATAAATCACCCACTACAAGATAATACTAGATTCACTCATTTGTTCGTTTATTCAGCAAATACTTGCTCAGCATCTACTCTGTTCTTGGCATCATGAAACTGGGTATGCAGCAGTGAACAAAACGGGCAGAGTTCTGAATATTACAGTCTGGTGAAAGACAATAGTTAAACCAACAATCAAATATGAAAGAGTGGATACATGAATAAACTATACTTATGTGGACTAGAATCGAAGGTCTGGATAAAGTAATAATGAAGACATGAGATTAGGAAGGGCAGCCAAAGAAAGATAAGGCTTAAATGCCAAATTGAGGCAATGGTGGCGATAATGATGATGTTGATGATGCTAATGTTAGCAATAATGTTTTGTATTCAGGTAGTGCTGTTACCTTTACAAAGTGTTTTCAAAATTATTTATTTCTTGCCCTTTTTTAGACAAAACGAGGGCAGCACAAAGCAGTAAAGTGAATCATCTGTGGTTATAGAATTTCTAGTGGCAAAGTGGTATTAGAATCATATCTGTGGTTCTCTCGCTACATAAGTGTTATTGCAGTACCATTTGTTAACATGAATCTTACATGGAAGCCTGCCCCTCACCCTGATCTTACAGATACGCTTCCTCCTACTCCCCTCTGCCCTCTAGGGCAGGCCCGAGTCTCCAAGGAACACAGTTTGGAAACCCTTGCTAAATGCCATTCTCTGCTATGGAGACACGCTACGCTAGATACGAGGAAATGGATTTGTTGTGTAATTCTAATAACTATACGAAATACTTTGGCCTATCTTCAACCTCACACTTTCCAACTAACCATTGCTAGAAAAATGTAACTTCATATATTTAATATTGTTTCATACCCGTTGCATTGTCCTGTTAGGCTGCTCACAAGGGAGAAGTAATCCAAGGAGACCAGTTCCTTTCTCCGTGCTTGGTGACATCTCACCCTGCTCCAGTGATGCTGTCCTCGACCAGGCTGGGGATGTGCCAGCTTTCCTGCTGTGCTCAGTGACGCTTCTTTTCTCTTGTTGCTGAATTTTAGCCTATAGTTCAACATTTTAAAGTCAGAGTATTTCTTTCTAGGCCTGGGAAAATTTACACTCTGCAGCTCCCCTGAACACTGAGATTTCCACTGCAGTCTCTGGCAGAGGGTCCCCCAGCCTATTCCTCACTTTCCTACAGACAGATGGTGACTTCCTTGCTTAGACTTAACCTGATAAGGGAAAAGCAATCTTTTCTAGCCCTCTTCAGACTGGCAGCCCCACCCTCTCCTTGCTTGACCCCTGGGAACACTGTCCCTTCCTGTTCTTTGTAAAAGTGACTTCACTACGTCATTTCCATTGAGGTCCAATTCAACACTCAGACCACTTTAGACGAACTCTCCCAAAGATACCAAGCTTTTTCTTCCTTTCTGTACGGAGAACTCCCACTAGCCAGCAGCTCCTGAAACAGCTGCTACTCTCCTATCCCATTACAACCATGGATCTTTATGGTATCTTTGGAATAGACAGAAAACTCACGATGTTTAAAGTAGGGGCAAGGTTTCTGGTTGTGCACATGCTGTGGTCAGAGGCCGTGTCCCCCATCCCAGTATGCCCAGTCCATCTTTCAGAACTTAGCTCAAAAAAATCTCTATCCTGGGTTAAATAGAGTTGCCCCAAAATTCACGTCCCCCTGGAATCTCAGAATGTGACCTTATTTGGAAACAGTCTTTGTGGGTGTAATCAGTTAAAATGAGGTCACACTGGATTAGAGTGGACCCTAAATTTAATGACTGGTGGTTTTATCAGATGGCCACGTGAAGACCCAGAGATACACACACAGGGAAGAAGGCTGCACATAACTAAGGCAGAGATTGGAGTGACGAATCTACAGGCCAAGGAGCGCCAGCAACCATCAGAAGCTAGAAAGAGGCAAGGGAGAAACCTCCTCTGGATCCTTGAGACGGAGCACGGCTTTGCAAACACCTTGATTTCATGCTTTTAACCCCCTGACCTTTGAGAGAGTAAATTTCTCTTGTTTTAAGGCATGCAGTTGGTGGAAACTGACTGTAACAGCCCTAGGAAACTAATGCAGTCTCTTTTCCTCTGAGGCCTTTTTGACCACTCTAAGTGGAGGTGAGAATTTTCACGTGGGTGTTCTGGCTGGTTATTTTACATCTGTCCCATATTATTGTCTGCACTTCTATACCCTACTCCATTCCCTGAGATTCCGACATCTGTGAATGGTATCACCCAATTCCCTTACTCTTTGGCTGCCACTTGAGTTGGCCAATGGGAGGCCTGCCAGGAGATATGAGAGGGAGAAGAGAAGGAAGTCAGGGTATTTATTCCTCTGGCTCCCTCCTTGCTGCAGCGAAGTTTTGACTGTCGTTGTCTATACTACATCTACAGTTTTTGTCAAATGGCCCTTCTTCCCTGGATCTAGCTCTCAAGTGGGCTCCGGTAATGTTGTTTCCTTCTCTTGATCCTCTAAACCTAAGGTAGTAACTGTTGCTAGCCCTGGGTCCCTCAATACCCTTTGTAGATGTTCTTAACTCTGCAAATACTTCCCTCATTAAAAACTCCCTTCACATATATCCTAGAGGGCTGCGCTGACTCAGGACCCCCTTCTGCCCTCTCTCTAGTGCCTGGAGGAATTAGAGCACTTGCATGTGCGTACATCTGTCTCCTTCTCCTAGACTGTGGGCCTCCGAACACAGGCATCCTTTAACTTAATAGTCTCAGCATTTCTCAAAGATACTGCCCTACAGTAGGTGCTTAGTAAATGAATCAATAAATGAATACATGAGGACGGAGTCCTTTCACATTTTGAAGAAATTTGATTTAGAATTTCATCTCATGGTTTCCTAGGAAAGGTGGACTCGGTTTTGGAGATACATGGTAGAGTACATTGTCTAGATAATTAAAAATAATTATTGCCTGTTACATTTACAGAGTGCATAGTCATATATCATGGCTTTTGACCTTCGTGATCTCATGAGAGAGGGGAAAAGCCAGATATTATCTCAGCTCGCAAAACAGGCCCAGAAAAATTAAGTAACTTATTCAAGGTCATGATCTTTCATTAACTGATATAACTCAGGCATTTTAAGTATAAAGATAGATCCACAAACAAAAGCATTTCATCCTGAAACAAATATAGTACTGTAACTGGCAAAAAAGAGAACTATCTTTGAAGGGAGCTGTTACTGCTCCCTCATCCATTCACCTGTAGGTATTGGGCCTCCAGCCTTTGCCCCCTGTGCTGAGCCCATGGAAGCAATGGGTAGGGAAATAGATATGGTTTCTGTCCTAGCAGAGTCCACTCTTTTATGGGGGAGACGGCAATCATTCAAACAACTATATGAGCAGAACTGCAATGACAACATGGGAGAAGTGTAAGGAAGGAAAGGAGTGGGCCATTCTGAGATGCAGAGCAGGAGCTTGATTTAGTCAGGAATCTTCTTGGAGAAAATGACCTTCAAGTTGAGAACTGAGGAAGAAGTATGAGGTACTGAGTCAGGGGATTGAGAACTGGGGTGAAGAGCATTCCAGGCAGAGGAACTAGCTCATTCCAAAGCTGAAACAGAGAGTAGCCGACCCAAGGAACTGAAACAAGACTAGAGAGGCTGCTGTTTGGTGATTCTACCTGGAGGCTCCCAGCCTCCCAGCATGGAGTGGAATAGAAATGATTATTCTCCTTTCTGCCGGGAGTCCATGCAATGAACTGTTAATAGGAAATTTGACAGAATTTCCAATAAGGGAAAAAAAGACTTCAAATTCTTAATTATAGAACATTACCTTTTATTATGTTGTTGACTCTTTGGGCATTTAGAAATAAGATCAAGGGACTGCACTGAAAATACTGAAAAATTAATTATGGCTGACTGCACTTTTCATAACTAATTTTAATAAACAGAGTGAAATTAGCATACTAAATGAAAAGGTTGCTGTCTCATGACAAACATCAATAGTGTTGTAAGGAGAAAAATTTTATGATTTGAGAAATTCATGTGACATAGTAGTATCTATGTGGCCTAAAGTGAATGGAGATGAGCAGTTGTAGTAGTCAGAGTCCCGGTGGGAAATGGATGGCCCACTCCAAAGGCTAACTGAAGAGTTTAAGGAAAGGACTATTTATAGAGGTGTGTATGGGGTTAATGGAACCCACAAGAGGTGGGGAGCTGTTGACATGCCTGAGGACTGATGGGAAATTGGTGCTACCCATCGACTTTAAGAGATATAGATTTATTAGGTTGGCTATATTTTCTTATTTTATGTATTCCTGATACTCTGGCACTGGGGCCTTGATTCTTGGAGCATGCTCCTGCCAGGGCTAGCTAATTCCTAGAGATAGTGAAAGACTCTCCTGGAGCATGACTTTGATATGCAAACCAACCAATCCAGAGTCCACACCCAACAAACTCCTTTACCAAACTCTCGCACATCAAGCCAGTATTTCTCCACCCTAAACCATCCCAAGGCCAGGTAATGCATAATTAAGGACTACCCCTATAGCCCAGAGCTCGCTGAAATTATTCAAACTCTCCAATACTAAACTCACTCAGTATACATACCCTCCCACACCCATACCTTGCATGAAAACCCCAGTAAAGGCTCTGGGCCATGCTCTGCTCTCACCCTTTTCTACCTGCTGTTCAACCCTGGTCCTTCCCTAAGAGGCCCTCTGTGGTATGCGGTGCCTCCTGTTTTTAGGGATCTGTGAGTATAAACTTCTTTCATGACAGTCATTTCCATGTCCACATATCCTACCACACCTGATTAAAACAAATCCTGGGTACATTTTTGAACAATCTGTGAGGAGCTGTTCTTGGAATCTATCGAGAGCTGTAACCAAGGAGGAGGGGCCACCCAACAGGAACTCTAGATTTAGGGAGGGGAATGCAGCTGCTGCCAAACCACAGACAGCCTGAGAGTCAGGAGAACAAATACTCGACTTCTGTCTCCCCACTCTCTGAGCTCCCGGCTGGGATTCTTTGAGACAAAAGTCAACTGAAATCCAGGGTCCAAAAAGTCCAGGTGATACAGACTGCAGGGGTCTATTCCCCATGGAACAGAGTGTTGTCACCACTTATGTAAACAGTAATCTTTACAATACATATTAAAGATATTTTTCTTATTATTTTTAAACTAAATCAGGGTATAAGGCATTGCTCTGGTCTCTGATGCATATCCAGTAAAACAAAAGAGTATTAGGAACTAAGACCGGATATCTGCACGCCCAGGAGACCACCTCCTATAGTCTTTGTTCTGTAAGATGGTTCTTTTGTACATTAGTCCCCCCATCTTCCAATCTGCTAGTTTATAACTTAATAAATGCCCTTTCTCTCCTACCACCTTGCCTGTTGACTATTGGCTTGTCTTGTGGCGAATAGAAGAACTCCCTTTTCTGGTGTTAACAAGAGTGGGACAGAGAAGACTGGAGAATGAATCAAGAGGCAGCAGGTGGGTGAAGAACCTTCTCAGCAGTCATCTTAGGATTCCAGCCTTGAAGCCTCTTGCTGCTATAATATGACCAAAGGGATTTTGACTACAGCATAGATTTGGCACAGAGAAATGAAGTGAGAATGAAACCCGTTGTCAATTTAGATGATCCCCAATGCTCTCTAGATCTCCACTGAAGAGCTAGCTATGTTCTGGAAAAGTCATGGACAACCCAACTCCAGTTTCGTATGTTTCTAATCTACCTTTTAATCCTTCAGCCACTTATCTTTCCAGAACACAGGACAGATGATGTGACTCATTTCTTTGAAAACGTACAAGGGATCCCCATTTCCTTTAGAAGCAAGACCGCTGAGGTTGTCCACCTGGCCTGGACCTGTGTTCAAGCCTCCTATTTGGCCTTTCCTCCTTCTCCCATTCATTTTCAGTGTCCTTGCACATTCAACTTCTTTTTATTCCTTAAGCATATTTGAATATGTTTAAGCATATTCCTCCAGCAATTCCTTTCAAATTGCAGAATTCTGAACTTTGATTATGCTGCACCTACCATTCAACTTAGCTTTTCCAATCTTTCCCTGACAAACTCCCTTTCATGACTCAGCTCAAATACCACTTTCCTTTTAACATCCCTACTCTCTTTCTTTCCAGAACAGGCAGAGTTATGCCCTCTCTCCTCTTTCTTCTACGGTACTTTGCTCAAACATCTGTTAACAGCATGTACAGCCTAGTATTAACTACTCAGTTTTGGCTCAGAGTTCCCCATTTGTCAGGAGAATTAAGTTTGTGTTGTTAGTGTTGTACCCAATGGTGCCGTAGAGGCTTAAGAGATGTTAAATGAATAGACAAGTGAATTAATGAGTGACTAAATTCACATGTAAGTATGAATTAGTCCAGCTCCACTGAAGAAATTGGAGAGTAAGTTGGGGATTTAGAGGTCAAGAAGGAGGGAAGAAGAGAAGTAATTGTTAAACTTTGAATACTTTTGGGGTAGTATTGGCTGCTGGTAGCCCGCCAGCTCTCAACATTCCTGCGCTGGAAGGCACTAGGGATTGAGGAAGGGACAACCCAGGGTTGGGAATGAGGTACAGAGAGGGAATGGAGAAGAGGCCAAAGAAAGAGGATGTGCATTTCGTTAGAGTATTGATGTCCAAGCTTCATACAACTTAAACATTTTTGCCACAGCTAAGTACCACTTGTATTGTTCTTATGTAAAATTTTTCTTTTAATTGACATACTTTCAAAGCTAAAATGCACTAATAAAAAGAAAAACTGATTGCTACCATAACAGAAAACCCAGTATGTCTTGCCAAAACCAGAAAGTACAGATAAAAATAAACAGAGAAACAGAACCTTATTGCTAATTTCAAGCTGGTCACTGCTGCCGGCTGAAAGTCTGTCTGAGACTCAGGCCCTCTTTGTTAACGAGATAATTTGGCAAGCCTTAGCAGGTGTTAAGTACACATATGTGCTAAACTAATACCTTCTCTTGGAAATTATCAGAAGAATTAAATGCAAGTTGAGAAGGGACCAATTCTCAGAGTAGCTTAATTCCCAGTCCACAAGCCACTGAAACCAACCTGTGATGCTTCCAGGTGATCACCGCCCTCTCTAAGCCAGAGGATGATGGCCTCACCTAGAAACCTCATCCCCACTGATGGCACTGCTTCTACACACCGCAGCAGCGGTTTCGCCAGGAACTTTTTGGAAAGAGGAATAGTCAGAAGATAGCTTCTTGGGCACTGCTTTCCGGATCTAGAGCCAGTGACTTGCTTTATGAGCATAATTTTCTGCAACTGAAATGTGTGTAATAATTCCCATCCAATTGTAACCACAATACCAAATTAGCAAGTGGGTCTAAAGGGCGGTACAAAATGTTGGGCGTGCCTGTGGTGGCAGGCAGCATGTGGGGAATAATAGCTGTTAGTTTTGGATTGCTGGTTTAAGTGATTGCCTGGAAACTATATGGAGATTTTCCCTAATCATTTATTTATTTATTATTGAATATTAAGTGTGTGCAGTTAAGCACGGTACCCATCTTCTAGACGTGATAGTAGTTAACATTTTATCATATTTGTTGCAGATTAGTTTTTTTAATAACCCAAACTTTGTTAAAGTTCCCTTTATACTTAGCCTAATCATATTTTCTCTCTTTCTTGCCAGATAAATTTTTATACATTTGCTGCTTACATATTAAGCCATAAATATTTAGATTGTATTGTTTTGTGTGTTTTTAAAACTTAAGGAGTATATACTGTACATATTACTTTGATACTTGCCTTTTTCACTCCAAATTTTGCTTTTGAAATTTACTTATATTATCTATTATCTGTCATTTGTTACAAGTGCTACATATTATTCCATGTGCAAATGCACTGTATTATTTAAATCTCCTCTCAAATAGTGGAATTCTACTTCCCACAATTTTTTACTGTAACAGACAATATAAAGTGTTACCCAGAATATTACTACCATATTTATTTCTAAGTAGAATTGCTAAATCATAATATATGTGCCTCTAACTTTATCAAATACTACCAAATTATTTCCCAAATATAACAATCTTCGCTTTCTCTGAGGATGTAAAAAGAAGAGGTATATTTCCAGGGGTGGAATTTTAGGTCACAGGGAAGTGAAGGTGGGAGTCATTGATGGGTAGAGGAGTTCACAAGACATGAGCATTTCTCTAATCCGCCTTGGTCTCACAATGGATCTTCTTTCCTTGGCTATCATCAGCCTACCACATGATGCCTATCAAACTTCACATGCCCATTTCTCCTTCAGCCTTTCTTATCCCTCATATCTTCCCTCTGCCACATGTATTCCACTAACATGAGATTCTCTCTTTGCTTCTGTTTGGATAGTTACAGGTGTACTGACTTCCCCAACAGCAACTCTCCCTGATGACAACTTTTGGGACAATGGGCATGGTTAAATTCCATAGCCACATAACCAACCATGGATGCCGTCTTAGAAACCTGTTGGTTAACATGGTATCAACCTTACTCTGTAACCATAGGAGTCCATGTATATTCTGCAGGGTTCTTCAACCAAAGAAGGTACCTGTACTTTCTGCTCTATAGGGAATAATTTTTCACTATCAGAATAAGAAAATGCATTTAGTGCTCAGAATCAGGATTGTTCCCCACTGCCCCAGCCTCCCCACCTCACTTAATGGTCACACTGCAGACCTGCAGGGAATCTTCTATCTTCGCCTTACCTTAGTAGTTTTCAATCTTGGCTGCATGTTGGAATCATCTCGGGAGATTTAAAAATGTATATATTTATGGCCAAGTCCTACTGCTGGGAGATTCTGATTTAATTGGTTTGGGGTAAGGCCTGGGTACTGGCAACTTTAAAAGCTTCCTGGGTGATTCAAATGGGAAGCCAGGGTTGGGAAGCACTTTTTTAGACCTTCGCATTTCTTTCTCTCCTTTGATTTATTTCTACATTCTTATCTCTCCCGCAATACCTTACAAAATATTTGTTTTTTCCTTTTTTGTTTCTTATGACGAAGCTTAATATTTCATACGGAATTCTCTACTTTTTCCCACAAAATGACAGCACAAATATCTTTGCTTCTTTTTTTTTTCCTGCTTTATCTCCCCATCCCTGCCTCCCCCCTGTACACAGTTGTATATGTTAGTTGCAGGTCCTTCTAGTTGTGAGATGTGGGACGCCGCCTCAACGTGGCCTGACGAGCGGTGCCATGTCCGCACTCAGGATACGAACCCTGGCCCCGTAGCGGAGCGCATGAGCTTAACCACTTGGCCACGGAGCCGGACCCCACAAATATCTTTGAATTCTCTTTAGTTCTTATCCAGTTCTGTGCATGTAGTAGGTACTTAATAAGTAGCCAATGGGTCAATGTTCTGGAAATCACAGAGTGGCATATAGTCCCTTCTCCCTGCTGGCTGGAGCCAGCCTTACATTCCAGAGGCAGCAGCAAGCCAGAAGGTCAAGTAGATAAGTTGGTTTTGAGAATGTCAACATGAAAAATGAGAGAACCACTTTTAACAGTTGGAAACCTATTTAAACTTCTAATCCTCTTATTAAACCTGTTTAAAGACAGCCTGGAGAAACCGATGCTAGGGGTGCTTCCATTTACCATCCAGATGTACAAAATAAATAATGGAATTTGAATCAGCTGGAGAACCTGCAGACCCCCCCCCGCCCCCCCAACACCTGATGAGATTCTTTTATTCATTTTTCCCCTGGGGAAACTAATTACAGCAAATGATTTCATCAAACTGTCCTGGAGAGGAGTCGTGCTCGGTGGAGCCACTTTGGAGAAAGAGTTTACTTGGTAGAAGGATAGCATCTCAGTTCTACTATGTTAAGGCAACAGAAACCAATTGCATGTGTGTGGTGCTCACAGCGGCTGTTGTTATCAATGAGCCTGTAAGAGAAGGAAAATGTAATTGTTTGGAGAATCATTGACCCAATCTTCAAAAAGAATTGAGTTTATAATTGTTAGTTTATAGGACCTTTTACTTATTATCTTATAAGTACTTGACACTAGGTTGGCAGGTTATATATGTATTTATATATATAATAACACTATTCATATAACACAATAATGGTATTTAATAGATATTTTAATAAATATAATTTAACTTAAAAATATATAAAATACATTTACTTATATAAATATGTGCACATATATTTATAAATATATATACGTATATAAATATATATTATAATTTTAATTTTTTTAATAATAAATATATATATTTTAATTTTCCACAGTATCACTGAAAACCAGGAAGCAGTATCCCTTTTTACAAGTAAAGAAATTGAGACAGACGTTTCTTGCTCAAAGTGTTCAGCATCAGAACAGACATAAGAATTCAGCTAATTTACTTTTATTTTCCATGTTTCCTCTTATTATGGCGAACAAAGAAAAAGCCCAAGACTTTCTTAGGAATACTGTACACATGTAAATTTGTTCTTTTAAGACACATGGAGAAAGAGGTTGGATTGGACCCCTTTCTACAGACTGTGAATGAAGTGGCCACCAACCTGGGGTGTGGGTGACAGAGGGACTTTCGTGACTAGTCCTTTTTTTCTCTCTGAGGATAGGCTGGACAGAGACACTGTCGGAAGGAGACCTTGTTTCTCCTCCATGCTAACCTGGCTAGCGCACTTGGTTCTTCCCTTGATGTTGAAAGTAATTGTAAGGTAACTGCAGTTTGTCCAGGCGATGCTGCTTCAAAGTGCCTGCTGCATTTTGTCACCATCACCAGACTCTTGCTTTATCCCTGTCACTTCACACCTGGATTACAGCATTAGCCTTCATGTTGGACCCCTTGGTTTCCTTTTCTCCCTCCTCCGTCCTCAGGCCAGGGACTCCTTTCTTTATTGCCACTGTCTTTCTAGGTCACTCACCTGCTTCCAAACCTGCGCCGGCTCCTACCACGTCTAACTCCTCTGACTCACTTTCAAGCTTCTTCTCTTCTCCACACTCAGAATCTCATCGTCCTTTGTTACTCCCCCAGGTGAGCCGTCTGTTCCAGTCTCTCAGGTTCGCACTGTTTCTCTGTCCTCATTCATTCTTTGCCTCCTCCCCCTTCATTTCTGAACACTCCCTCTCATGTCTTTCTCCTCTGCGCGGAGTCCCACACATTTCCAAATTCCTCTTACACAGAAGTTCCTTTGCTAATCCGTCACTCACTCAGCTATCCCTTCCCCTAGAATTGGTTCCTTATGATTCTGTCTTCTCTTGTTCTTCATTGTTCTCATTCGTGTTCTTGGCACGTTTCCCATGATGCTGAACAGTCAGTACATATTCAGTAAACTTCTGGTACTCACTGGAAAAAGGGGAGAGGGTGAGGTAAGATGTCTTGTAAATCCACAATTTTTCTCTCCTTCAACTCAGGAAGGAAAAAACCAACAGGATAATTACGTCTGGAATGACTTTATTCTGCTAGTCAGTGTTTCAGAAAATGTTCCTCTTCAAGGATAGCTAATCAGTCTGAAGACAGGTGACCGGATATGTTAATTTATTTATGCATTTGGTCAGTCATCCATGCTCCTTTGTCTTCTAGAATATGAGACCAATTGCCCCAGCATTTCTTCAATAATTCATCATTTCCACACTGATTTGAAATAACCCCTTCATCACAGACTAACATCTCATTTGTCTGAGTATTATTTTTCTGGGTTAGCTCTTCAGTAGCTTTCTGACTTGGTTTAATATCTGTTAGAGAAAAATTCTTTTAGTTTGTTTTTCTTGGCCGTATTCACCCATTAATTTTCCAGATGAAAAATGTAAATTAAATATGACAACTAAAAGATTCTATTAGGATTCTGATTGGAATTTTATTAAAACTATGTTAATTTGAAGGAGAATTAACGCTATCTCTACTTACAATAAGCTCATTCAAGAGCCTCATTCAAACTGAACACTATTTGCTTCAGTGTTTATTTAAGATTTCTTTTATACTTTTCGGACACAAAAATGTTAGTTTCCTCATTTGTAAAATAGAGACAATGGGACATACCTCATAGGGTTATTGTGAAGATTAATTGAGATGACATCTATAGAGCCCAAATATCCCCTGTTCATAGGAAGCACTCAATATCCGTGAACTTTCCTGAGGATGTTGGGAGTGGGGATGATGTCTCTCAGCAAAGAATGGTCATTTGCTTCTAGAATACCTGCATATTTCTTGTTTACCCGAAGTGTTTTATGTTCCTATTGTGAGTGGACCATTTATTTTTCACATGATGATTTACACTGGTTATCAGTAGCATATAGAGAAATATTTTACTTCATTATAAATTTATTTTTAACTAGGAAACTTATTAAACTCTTATTGGGTTCATTAGTTTTTAGTGGATGCACTTGGATTTTCTAAGCAAATAATTACAAGAGCAGCAAAAATAAAATTGGTATTTCTAATAACTACATTTCTTAACCCATTTTTACATTTTATTTCATTGACTAGAACTAACAGATCCATGTTAAATGATAGAAGTAATGAGGGTAGGGATTCTCACTTTATCTTGCCAAGAAAGTACTCTTTGTTTCACAAACTGGTGCCCATTATACCATGTGTGGGTGGAATTTTAAGAGCTTTGGTTTGGGGAGGGGAGAGGGCCCCATGTTCAAATAAATTAAGATAATTTATTAGATTTAAGCAGTTTTATTTGCTACAGGATTCTTGGAAGCAGTGGGCATTATGTACTTAAGGGTAAGAGTATAGTCTGCAGAATTTCTTTAATGCATTTGACATGTATTTGACACTTTTTTCAGTGCACATCTATTAATATCTCTTAAAGCAATGTCGTCTTGTCCACTAGTTTGGAAATTATTGCTCTGGTCATTGACTTACATGGTGTTGAGAGTTGCATTGAGACAGGTAAGATTTATAATCATGATGAAGAGCTTTACTCCTAATGTTAAAAAAAGGAGTGTATGTGGAACTTTAATAAATGCTGAGATCAAATGAAAGCTGGCATGATGAAGGGGTTAACAGCATGGCTTCTGGAGTCACACTGCCTGGGCTTTGAGTTCCAGGCCATCTCTTACTAATTGTATGACTTTGAGCAAGTTTCTTGACTTCTTACAGCTTCCTCATGTATGGAACAAAGATTGTGATTGTCCTTACTTCCTAGATTTGCAATGGGGGTCAAATGAGTTAATGAGCAAGGCCTGAATATAGTGAGAACTATGTTACCATTTATTAAATATTAAATAAAAATAAAATAATGTTGCTAGCCTCATAGGAGGATCTCCTTAGATATTTTCCATAATGATGAATGACTCAGAACTTCCACGTTCTGGGTATCACTTCAGCCTTCCACCTCCATTTTCTTCCCAAGAGAGAAGGAGTGGGAAAATGAATAATATATTGGATTCCTCTTAAACTCCTACAAATATTGTGGAAGTTATCCCTGCAAATCTGAGAGTCCTTGCCTAAAATGAATCTTAGGAATCCCGAATGTGGACCACTTGACAAAATGAAACAGATTTCTGTTTGAGCCAAGGTCGTTCTCCATGGACTTTCTGTCTCCAGGCAGTGGGTCATTCCAGAGTGGGAGACATAGCATTTTTTATAGTGATTTTGAGTATTTGTATTTTCTATTTATTTTATTTGACTTGATATTCTATCTGTCTATTTTAGTAGGAATTTTGTTTTCAAAGAGCCAGTCATTTCTAAAATTTATTTATCTATTCTTCTATTTTTCTGTGATTTATATTTGTATTTCTGCTTGTATTCTTCTTAATTCCTTTCTCTAGGATTTTGTCATTGTCCTTTTTCTACTTTGAATTGAAGGCGTAATTTACCTTATTTTTCTTGTATTTTATTGATTAACAAAACAATTTAAGTTTACGATATTGCCTCTGAACATGGCTTTTACTCTCTGTCCCATATATAGAGTTCTTCATGTCTAATCTATAATTTCATGGTTGGTTTCTTCATTGACTTGAGAGTTACTATTTAGGACAATAAAAGTTTTTGTTTATTATTTGTTTTTTTCCTAATATCCTTGTAGTCGTTTGTTATTGTTTATACCTTTTATTGTATTGAATTGTTGTCAGAGACCATGTCTCGTGCATATCTGTTTGGGAGAATTTATTGAGATTTCTTTAGTGATGGAATATATGATAAATTTTTGTAAATGTTACACAAATTCTTCAACAACATGTTTATTTTTCCTGGAGGCATTTGTAATATTTCCCCTCCCAACATCATTCAAATCTGATTTATTCCCAAACTCTATCAAGTCTACCAGAAATTTAGTTTACATCAGCCTCTTTGTCTCCAGCCCCACTGCCTTCACCTCCCTCATAGAAGCCACCATCTCTCTTTCCATCCACTAGAATCACCCCCTCTCTCCTGCTTTAATTCTTGCTCCTTTCCAATCCATTTGCCACCTGTCAGCCATGTGACTTGAAGAAATTAATCAGTTTGTATCCCTCAACCTAATAGGCTAAATGCTCCCCATTTGCTTCTGCTCTCAGGACAGAAGCAAGACCTGAACACACACAAAGTGTTCCACAGAAGCACTAGCCTTCTTTTGATCCTTGAATATACCGAGCTCTTTCCCATCTCAGTCCCATGGCACATGGTGTCCCTCAACTGGGAATGGTCTCTGTGTGGTTGCCTGGCTGACTTCATCTCCAGCCACAGGCCTCATTCTTCTGAGAGGCCTTCTCAGACCATCTGATCAGAAGAACATCTACCCTTCCCACTCCACGTTCTCTTTCCTCTATAGCACTTATTGCAATTTGTAATTAAATATTTACTTACATGTTCAAAGACAATCTCTTCCACTAGGCTGAAAGCTCCATGAGCACAGGAGCTTTATTTATGCCCCACAGAAAACC
Organism: Equus caballus; assembly: GCF_041296265.1. NCBI lineage: Eukaryota > Metazoa > Chordata > Mammalia > Perissodactyla > Equidae > Equus > Equus caballus. Next base: position 35,627,423 of record NC_091698.1, read on the forward strand.
TATTGCTTAGCACAATTCTAATGTATAATAGTCTCTCAAAAATATACTGAATGGAAGAATGCTTTGTGTAGAGTACAGAGTGTGATATGCTTCCAAAAACTTAGCCTTCTCATTTTTAGTATTCAGAACCTATATCTTTATTTATTTGTTCTTATTCATCAGTCAAGTGCTGAGCAATAAGTGTTAGAGTTCCCACTATAAAAGTGTTTCTGTCAATTTCTTCTCATATTTCTGGCAGATTTCACTTTATGTATGCCAAAGCAATGTTGTTCAGAGCATAAGTGTTTTTTGACTGGTGTAATTTTGTATGATTTAGGACTCTTTTGGTTGTAACCAATGGAATCCAATTTGAGCTTGCAGCAGCAGACCATAAAACAGGAGGTTTGTAAGGTTGCAGAGACAGGAAAGTAGCAAGGCCTCAAGATGCCCCAATGTGTGTGTGTGTGTGTGTCTGTTTCTTTTTGCTCACCTTTGATTATTCTAAGTCTATGCAGGCCTAGGACTTGCTCAGAAACAGTGTGTGTAGATTTTCCTTTGTTTTTCTTACTGACCACCAAATGACTAGGACTCTTCCTACCTCATTAACAGAAGCCCGGTGAATATGGCCATCCACGTAGGGCATTTGGTCTCCACGCCGTGTCTTGTCTGTGTTCAGTGAAGCAGCCTCTCTGTGGTCTAACCCTCTATACCTGACCTTCTGTCTGGCTGGATTTCCAGATGTCACTGAGCCAAGGACCAGTGGAGCCTGGCCTACCTGCTACTTGTGGCTGCCATGATTGGGCAAACTCCTGGTTGGCTTTTTGCAAGATACCATCATTCTTTTCCAATGTTGTTGGAAGTAGCAGGACAGAAACCAAAAAGCTTGACCCTCATCTGTTCCACAACCCGTTCTCACCTCTGCTCATCAATATCAAAGTGAATGTGAAACCAGGGGTCAACTTGCTTTAACTATACTCAGTTAGTCGTTTGTTTTCAAAAGTAGTTAGATAATGCATTACTAAAGCCCACCGCAGAAACAACATCTATGATGACTCTGGGGTCACCATGGTAACGAGTGATTAAATTTTTCAGGATCTAAGAGTTGACTCTTTGTTCACTTCAAGCCAGTTAAGGCCACTGACTCTTCAACTGGGCCTGTGCAGATGACCAACAGGTGAACTCCTGACATCAGGGGGCCAAAAACTCCACCCTCAGATCATGCTAACATCACAATTTTGTGAATATGCATCCTATGAAGAATCACAAAGCTTGACTATGCTTATGCAGATAATCAAATATCTCACTTCTCCTTGCCTCCAATCACCTATTTCCACACTTCAGACTATGCTGCCCCTTTATCCCATAAATATCCCTAATCCCCACTTTTTGGGAGGGCAGACTGGAGATTTGTTCTCCCATCTCATCAATTGGCTGTCTTGTGAATAAACTCTTTCTCTGCTGCAAACTCATCATTCCCATGATTGGCTTTCTGTGCGACAGGTGAAAGGAACCTAGTTCTGTAACAGGTGTACAGTAATGGGAATGGGTTCACCCCCTTTCCTCCAGTCAAGGCCATGTCCCTGCCCCTCTGCTGACTTTCTGCTCAATTTTTCACCACTTCAATCCAGACTCTCTCAGGGTTGCACCTCATTTCAAATGCTGCTTCACAAAAAGGATTTTGAGAGAGTTACACACATACTCTATATTTTCTCATGTTGTCAAATAAAAAACAAATCTGGACTTAGTAAGGAAGATTTTATTTGGAAGAATTATTGCAATGGGGGAGAGGGATTATTGCAATAGGGAGAACGTGTGGTCTTAAGATCTACAATCATCTGAAAGATTAGGCAAAAAGTGTTTTGCTTTTACAGAGAGGAGAAAGTGAGGCTAGAAAGAACTGGACATGGGGAAGTGGGATGAAAAGGTGGCAGGATGGAATGTTTTAGCGGAAGACAACCCATTTTCTGGGAAAGGCCCTTAGGCAGGAGATGCATGTTAGGTCAGACTGAGGGTGGACCAAATGTCAGAGAGCTAAGGGAAGGAGAGAATCTTAAGCAAAGTGTGGTCGGCAAGCATTTTCTCCTGACTAGTCAGTGATGACAAGCAGTTTAGCTCATTAGTTATGAGGCAAAGAGTGGGAATACAGAGGAGCTGGGCCTGGCCATGTTGTAGATACACAAGCGGGCATTCAAGAGTCTTATCAAATGGAGAAGAGTGGTTCTTTGCAGTAAGCTGTTTTTTGGAATGCAAATGGTGGGGAGATTTCTTAATAATTACTGTTTGCCGGGATCACAGGGCCCCAGTAACATTCAACAATGACGCCATCCCTCCACTCTTCAACCCACTCTGGTCTGGCTTCTGCACTGAGGCTCCTCTCTTTTTATACCACCCATGACCTCCACATCAGATTCAGTGGACTCTTCTTGTTCCTAATATTCCCTAGTTCTCAGCAGCATTTGGGACTGTTGTCACTTCCTCCTTTCTTTTTAGAATGTTAACTATTCTTGGCTTCCATTAAACCACAATCTCCAGTGTTTCCTCCTGCTTCCCAAGCAGTGATTTTTCTGTCTCCTTTTTCCTCTGTCCCAGCACCCAGCATTCGTATTTTGTAGGGCTCAGATTTGGGGCCTCTTCTCATGATTCACTCTTTCTGAGGTAATGTTATTCATTTCCACATCTTTAAATATTACATCTTTGTGAACCGCTGATTTTTATTTCTACCCCACGTCTCTTTCCTGCACCCCAGACTCATATATCTGATACTTGAAAGCTCAGTTTTATCTAAAATAAAATTCAAACTTAAAATACACCACTCCATCCGTTTAGTTGCATAAGCTGCAAATCCACATGCTCCTCTTTCCTCATCCACTGCCACATCCTGTTTATAGAATTCAGAACATATCCTGAGTCTCTCCACTTTTTCTATCTCTACTATCATGTTCATAGTTCAAACCACCATTATCTATCATGGAAACTACTGCTGTAGCCGCCAATTGACTTCCCCAATCCTGTCATGTCCCCTACCCAGTCAGTTTCCCACCCAATGGGCAAAATCCCTGTTTTTAAAATTGCTGTTCAAAACACATTAATGGTGTTTCCTGCACTTAGGGTAGAAACCATCATCTACGGCAGAATTTTTCCAGTCTCAGGATTATTGACATTTTGGTTTGGATAATTCTTCATTGTGGGTAACTGTCCTGTGCACTGCAGGAAGTTTAGCAGCATCCCTGGCCTCTACTCCCTAGATACCAGTAGCATCCTTGGTCTCCTCATTCCCCCCAACCCAGTGGTGACAACAAAAATGTCTCCAGACATAGACGAATGTTCTCTGGGGGGCACAATCATCCCTGGTTGAGAACCACTCATCTACACCACCTGTAAGACTCTGAATAATGCAGCTGTGCCTTCTCTGTAGCTTCTGATTTTTTTCTTTCTGGAATACCTTGTCATTGCTTTTCACATCTTTTTTTATCTATCAAAATTCTGCTCGAGGTTTATCACATGTCACCTCCTTCATGGATCCTTTCTGAGATTTTCCAACATCCAAAGCTATCTCCCAGCAAAATAAATTATTCACTCCCCTGTTCTCCTACAGCCTTATGTTTATATTCAACTACAGCATTTATCATTTTGCATTTGTCACAATTAATTAGTTAGATATATATTTTTCTTCCTCATTTGAATGTAATAGCCAGCATAATATTGGAAACATTTGGAGCATAATACATTTTAATGAACTGAATCATTTTATAATGTTCCTACCAAAAAAAATTGCATCCCTCCCATCAATCTTGCCATTCTCTCTCCTTGCATACAGAGATGCACTTATGTTCCCTTTTGAGACAGATCTTTTCCTGATGGGCCTTTTTCTTCTATTCGTTTTTAATTTACTGCCCCATCCAAAAGAAGTTTCAATTACCAGTGGTTCTCCCTCTAACACCAGTCCTCATGGCCACTTGTCTGGCTGTTCTGTAAAGAAGAAAAGCCACCAGAAAACTAAGTGCTCCTGGGTCACTTGGCTTGTCTGAGGCAAAGCCAGCACTTGAACACAGTCTGCAAATCCACGCTTCCTACAGTGCCTTTCTAACAGATGGTCTATTGGAAAGGCCAACTGAGACCAAAAATAGACCTGTAATGGCTTATTAAGAGACATTTAGGGAGAGAGAGAACATACTTCGAAATGTCCAACAACGGTATAAAAGCAGTAACTTGCAGTTGTATAAAACTTTTTGAAAACATTATATCTGTATGTCTGTTGCACAAAATGTTCCTTCTGGCCAATGCGCTCCTTCTGATGCAGTGGAAATATGCCTGCTGCTGTGATATTGTTTCTGAGGTTTTGAGAGGAGTTCTCTGTTTTCCAAAATTCCTCTCCTTCCTGATCCACTCACAGACACTAGACACTTCACTTGGACTACTTTTTCTGTGGTCTGTAGCCAAACAGGGGAACTGGCCCTAATTTAAATGTAAAAAATTCTTGCAAGAGGTCTTGATACATGTTTGCATGATTTGAAGGAATTTATTAATACATTTGGAGCCCCTTTTTAATGAAGTTCATTGTTTTTATCAGGAACAGGTTTTAGAAGGGGGTTTAGAGATAGAACGAGAGTATCTCAAGGCAGACTTTAGAAGAGAGATAAGAGCAAGAGAGGAGAGCATGAAGACCCAAATATGTCATTGACACAGTGGAGGGGAGCTTGGTTTCCCTACGGACAGGATGTAAGTCCCTGAGGCCTGGTGAAAATGAGCAAGGAAATAAAAAACCACCATTCACAGTTCTGGCTCCAGCTTGAACCTAGATATATGAGATCCTAAGAAATGTGGAAATGCAAGTTCCACCAGACACCTATCCCAGCTCCTTGATGAACTGTTACTGTTGCATTTGTAAACAAGGATTTTTTATGAATATCTTGGAGTCTGGAGCCAGAATTTTGTATTTGTTAAATCATTACACACAAATAAGAAATGGGTGTTCGAAAGCATTCCATTATTTTGATACACTATCTGTACGCATTTAGCTTCCTGTTTATTTATCATAATTTGAAAAGAAATATTATTACTTGCCAGGAGATAGAATTCACTATATATTTACTGCCAGTGTGGTTATTCATAACATCTGCATGTGTAACTAAAGAGATGAAAATAAAAGGTTGTAGTTCTTCACATATGGAAAAGATGGAATGAAATGAACTATTTTTGGAATTGATGAGATGATGTTTGTTAATGGTTTGGAAAATAAAATAGGATTATGAATGAAGATAGCTACAAACTTTATGCTAGTCTTTCCTATTAAATTGTTGTCGGGAAATGTATAGCAAACTAGACATTTTACAACTTTCTGAACTCACAGAAACTTAAAAGTTAACTCATTAGCAATTAAAAAATTTAATTATATTCACACACACACACTTTCTCCCAATAAATACCAGAATTAGGGATTTATAGATCATTGAGAAGGGATATACAGAGAAATAAACGGACTTTCCAAGGTCACATGATATCTCCATTGATCTCTAATCTTTGACTTCCCTCTATCACTGGGGTTCCACTCATCCCTTTAGACTTGTGATGACTGAAGAAAGACTGGGTAAAGGAAAGAGAGAGGAAAAGAGCCCAAGAGGTCCTGGGATAAAGAGTGAAGTCTTTACATCCTGTCAAGTCCCCAAGTCTGTTCTTCCAGGATCTTCCTGTTAAATGAGCCCTGAGGTAGAATGAGGTTCAGCAACCTCTGTGAGCAGGATCTGGGGTTGAGTGTAGATGAGGTTAGCTCAGAACTGAGCATTAAAAACAGTGCTAGACTCGGAAGCACTCTGAAGTCTCTCCCCTATCTTCTAGGAAAGATACTGAGGACCAAGATACCAAGGAGCGCCATTTTGGATAGCTGCTTTTTTTGGACATGTGTCCTGCTGTCTCACGATTTAGGCTTCTGCTCAAAATGAGTCATATTATTGTGTACCACTTTACATCATCTCCTGTCACTGCCTTCTCTGCCAGAACCCAGTCTTGGTACCATTTTATCAACCTCACTTTCATTTGAGTACCTGGATTGCTTGACCTCCTTTCATCACACACAACTCTCTAACCTTCTCTCTATATTTATCTACCTTATATATTCCTTGCATTCCCACAGAACTGTCTTTTAAGAATATTGATGTTAACTGAAGATGTTGGGCTATTAAAGATAGCAGAAATTATAGTTTTGTAAGATCATCGTCACCAAGAATTCCTTAAGGATAGACAATCCATTCATTTCTCTGAGACTGTGGCTCTCAGCTAGAGATGTGCCTCAGGCTTCTTTGGAGAGCTTTTAAAAGCCACAGATTCCTGGTGTCTACCCATGAAACTGAGAATGAAGAAGTTAAAAACCTTCGTTAGAGCAAAAGACTTTGAGATAAGCTTTGCTCACTACAGCTGTCCATATTCAGCATAATCAAGTGTTGTTTAAAACTAACAAGGTCTTTCCGTCTCTCCTTAGTGTACGAGTGAGCTGTCTTTCCCAGAAAGTCAAGGTCCAAATGTCAAGATTAAGCCTCACAAGGCCATGCAGGTTGAAGATACAAACCAATTAGAAAGGGCCAGACAACCAAAGACACCAACCTGCAGATTCACTTATCTTGCCACCCCTCTCCCTCCATGTAATCACTTTCCTCACAACCTTTAAAACTCCTGGCCTCCCCATCCTTTGTCTTTCAGAGAGATGAATTTGAGTGCTTTCTCTCATCTCCTGGCTGACACCATCTGAAATAAAAAGCTCCTTTGCTTGACACAAGCCTGGCATTCTAGTTTGTTTATTTTTGGTCCTCCTGTGTGATGGGTAAATGAAACTGTGTTTGTGTTTGGTAACATCCAGATCTTCTAAATTGGACTTTGAGCAGTAAAAGCCCAGTAGACTTTGAAAAACACCTAGAAAAATTTGGGGTCATCTGAATCTTATTCCAAGACCGAATCCATTTGTTGGAAAACTGGTTACTTGGACTACATTCTTTAGCTCCTAATAGAATCGTATTTGTAAAGTTGTTCTTTGGCCTTATTTGCTCGAGTTGAATTGAGTAGCCTTATGAAAATTGCTAATGTGAAGTAAATTGCGTATTAATGATATTGTCTAGAACTTCACATACAACTTCACCTTTGCATCAGGCTCCTGGGTAAAAATTCCTCTTAGACTTAAGTGCTGAAGTCGAGGTTGGGGTTGGTGGGGGAGGCAGAAAACAGCCAGTTTTTCCTGAGAAACTTTATTTTTTGGATTTTTAAATTTTGTAAGTAATCAGGTTTCCTCCCTTTTTTGGTAGTCTACTACAAAGCTCTTAATTCAAGTCAAGCTTAAAGTAACCCAGTTTTAATAATTTCTTACATCTTTCTGGCGTACATGTCTGTGTATACCCTTGGGTTCATTTTATTTTTCGAATTATATTTTCCTTTGGGCTTCATTTCTTATTCTGCTTATGTTATTTTGAATTTATTATTGGAGATTGCATTATTTTTTAGGGAAATACTAATGACAAGGCACAAACATACACATAGCAGCAATTGCATTTGTTTTCCTTTCATGAAGTTTGTTATTAAACTTGGGAACAAATATAGCCTCTAGTACTTGAAAAAGTATAATAAATGATGGATGAATGAGCTAAATGACATCTTCATACAACTTTTCATTAATAGATATTATCAATTATTAACACTATATTTTAAATACAATTATTACATTTATATAATATTGTGACTTTTTCACTGATCAGTCATATTATCTGGTTTGCTTTCACAGCTATTCTATATTATAACTGGCTTTGTAACTATTTTCCTCACTTTAAAGTTGAAACAACAAAGGACCTTTGTCAAAAGCTTTTATAATGTCCACAGAAGTATTATTCCAACATATTGGAGGCATTTAGAAATTCCTGCTCTGGCTCTGCTGTTGATCATTTAAAGTCAAATATGTCTACAAAGTTAATTAATAATATTTATTAAATGCATGCAGTATGAATGGCATTGTACCAGAGACCATGGTAAATAAAGAAATAATAACAAAGCCTCTGATCTCAAGACTTTTATAACTCAGTTGGAGAGACAGACAGATGAACACGTGATTTTTAAGAAAAGACTAAACAGAATAAATAGCATAAAAATATTAGTCCAAAATAAGCAATTATAGAGAAATTAAAGTGATGTCATTTTATTAGTTGTCTATTAAACTGGCAAAGAGAACATACACACCATATTCATGATGTTAAGAGGAAAGCAGTCTGAATATATCGTAATATACTTTCGGGTTATAATTTTTTACAAATATTCTGGAGGACAATTTGTTAATATATACTACACATTGCAAATATGTTCACATCCTTGGATCCAATTGTTCTACTTCCACAACTCTAACCTGAAGGAATAATTGAAAACATAATCAAAAATGTATTTATGAGACTGTTTAAGGCGAAAGTATTTATAAGACTTTTACATGGGCAATCATAGAAAAACAGAGAAATCAATCAAATTGTTAACAATGTTTCTCTCTGAATTTAAATTTTTTCTGCTTATTAAAATATTCCAAATTTTTATAAGATAGAGTATTACCTTCATAACAGGAAACAAAGGAACAACAATAAATGTAATTAAAAAATTCTCATTGGAGAAACCAGTTACTGAATCCTATGTTAAGCCAAGTGTCCAGATGTTTAGAAATACCTAATTAGTTTATCCAATTGCAACTCTAGCTTATTGCAGAATGAAGAGGGAGAAGAAAGGTTGGAGTTTCCATCCACAAACTCCTGGTGCAGCTAAAGAAGTTAGGGAAATGAGCTCTTTCAAGGAGAAATCTTTGTAAGGGCAGCTAACGTGCACCACTTTCCACGAGATGGAGTGGACTTTGTCTGCTTCTTTTGCTGGAGTCACATGAGCTGACACAGCCTACATGGGGAAGAGGGACACTGTATTCTGAGCGTGACTGTCACGCCACAGCTGCTCCTGCCATCTGTTCCGCCTTTGATTCATATTGTTTGTCGTCTCCCTTGTGCCTTTTTTGTAGGCTTCTGTCCAGTGCTCATTTTTAAGTGACTTCTCCGAGGCTAGGGGATTGATGGTCATAACAGCATGATTTCAATTCTATTTTACCTGGAGGGCTTCACTTTCAGAAAAAGAAATCCAAGTAATATATCAGCAGTCCATGTGGGGCACTGAAAGTTCGATTTAAGAAGTTAATCAAGTTTTTGTGATCCCTTTGTTCTGATGACCTAGTTAAGTAACTTGAAGATGCTTGAGGGAATATGTTTGGCTTGAATGTAGACTGAAGGACAGAGACATGGTTTAGATGGGACATAGACCTCAAGTGACAGGTAAGAAATGGCTATTTTCTGTCAAATCAGACAATTATTTTTTGTGCCTTAATTGCATTCCACCTAAGGGTTTATTTAACTGATGGTTTTTGTCTTTTTAAGAGCCACAAAGAACAAGAAAGAGTTTGAAATAAAATAACCGACCACCTTCATTCATTCACTTGTTCAAACCCCTGGGCACCTGCTTTGAGCCTGGCTCGGCATAGGACTGGAGATGAGTAAGGGACATTCTTTTCCTGAAAGAGTGAATAGAGATGTTTTGCCAGGCTAAGCAAACCTGGTGAGGAGGCTCAGCCACTGTCTCATTGAGGCAATGGCTGTGAAGACTCAATGGAAGAAAAGCTTGGAGACATTTGTTATAGAAGGAAGAGTAAATGAAAAGGGAAGGATGAGCATCTTAGAACCATAGAATCCTAAAAGAGAAAACTATATGGATTAGGAGAGTTTTAGCATCTGAAATGGAAATCAGCTGATTATTCCCTCGCTTTGAAGTCATCCAAGAGGTAATTTACTTTCTCTTCTTGGAAATCCCTGTGGAAGGTGTCTTGAGACATTCCCCTAACAGCCCTTTTAGGTGTCTCATTTCTCCCACTGACAAAACATTTTTATCCATGTCCAACTCGTCTTCTGCTATGCCAGACCGTTATGGCATCTGCTATGGAGGACTCACTTCTTGCTATGCAAGACCACATCCTCTTCCACTTAAAGCACAGATTATCTTAAGGATATGAAGAATAACTCAAGTTATCTTTGGTACCATTTGTCAAATACTTCTGGTTCTCTCTCCTTCCAAGAAACTGTTAGGATTGCATTTCCTGGCTTCCTTGTGGTATAGTAGGACCACACAACTACTGTAGCCTATGAGTTGGGAGTGCAAAGTAATTGTTGGTGTGAGATTCTCCAGAATTTCTCCTTCTCAGATAAAAGCTGGCAATATTCAAGATGGTGGCCAGTTGCTTAGCTTGGATCTCTGAGTGACTGTGAAAAACAGAGTCTCCATTGACCCATGATGGTCAAAAGTAAGAAAGAAATGCTTTCAGTTTTAATCCATTGCAATTTTAGAAGATGTTGCCGCAGCGTAAATGAGCATGTCCTAACCAGCACAAACTCTAGTCTCTTGCATTTCCAGACAAGGAGACACTCTATGTGTGCTTCTTTCTCATCTGTTCTCTCTGGGTGCTGGCATCATGATTGAAAGAGAAACCCAGGATTTGCTCTTCTGAGCTTTTATTAAGCTCATAAATAGTTAGTTTGAAAATGAGTCTATTCCCATCATGAAATGAACTTTATACATTTATTGAACAGTTAAGGTGCATATTTATTGAAAGTCCCCTCTGGGAAACCTAGTGGTTATTACAGAAATGTCTCCAGTGGATTGGGACAGAGGTGAGACAAGTCTTCTTCTATGTGAGCTTTGAAACTACAAAATCATCTTTGGCATTGGGTTATGTCCTAGGACTCTTTCCTAGGAGGATTGTTGTTAAATGTCAACGGCTAAGAATGTTCTAAGATATGATTTCCAAATCTGGATATATTCAGAATCACATAGGGAGCTTTTATAGATCTAGGTTCCTGGACCCCACCCTTAAATGTTCTGAGTCAGAATGTTTGGGAGGAGTCCAGGTTGACTGTATTTTAAAAGAATGAAAGCCAAAACCTTAACTCGAGAAATCCTCCTTGGATGGTGCTGACCACAGCCAAGGTTGGCTGTTTTAAAAATTCTTCTTTTCTGAACTCTCCCTGGAAACACACTCTTGGAGGCCCCTGGATGAGTTCTGGTTGGCTGGAACAGGGTTTTGCCCCAAAGTTTTCAAAACAGGAATTCCTTGGGGTCCTAGGGAGACAAGCCCAAGGGAACTGGGCAGGAAATAAAGAGCAGAAAGTGCTGTGAGCTCCACTGTTTGTGGCACCACAGACGAGCCCACTGAGTAAAGAGAGTCTGGATTCCTTGCAGAGTCTTTTATCTTCACACTGTCAGAAACCACAAACAAAGCCTGTGCCTATTAAGCAGGATTTTGAATCAAATAACCAGTAATTTATTTTTTCGGAAGCAGGAGGAATCCATTTCATTTATTCACATTTTCTTTTTAAACTAAGAAAGACCAGAACATCTGGAAGTAAGACCATGTGGAAGGCACATTTTTTCTGGCAGGACTCACATACATGTCTGAGCAACATGCCACTGTCCACTTGACATGCACCTCAGAGACAAGGGGTAGCCTCTATGCAGTACCTAAGTTCCACTTCCAGGTCACATTATACAGAGATACAGGTCTCCTCCCCGCTCCTTTTTTCATGTCCAAACATCTAAAGGGCCCTGGTGTCAGAATTCCACACCCTGCCCTGGCCCAAGCCTTGAAGGATGGAACTGGTTCACCATTAGCCTTGAAAACATTCTCTTTTTTTTTTCTTAAAGATTCTCAGCCTTAGTTATTTACAAATTAATATACAGAATTAAATAATAACCAATGACAAATATAGTTTGGATTTATGGATCCTTATATTTTTCCTTTTCTTTAGGAATGCTCAACCTAATAAAAAGTAATCATTATTAAAAGCCTACAAAGGCTTATGCTATGAAGCTGTGTATATTAGTGAGGTTATAAGTCATAGAGGTATAGAATGGAGGGGGACTGGACATGACTTTCTTGTGGCTGTCTTTAGTTGGTGACGCAGATTAGGTCAATTTAGCTCTTTATCACACTTGCGTTGTCCTATTCTGTTTCACATTGTTCTGGATATGGAATTCACCTCTTTTCCTTAATTTTCACAAAATGGAACAAAACAAAACAATCATAAAAGCACTCAGAGAACACATTGGTATGTGTGGAAAATGTCACTAAAGATTTGGAGGCAATGGAGAGATTGACGTAACAGAAAGGCCAACAACTAGAAGGTTAATGGCAGTTCTCTTATTCCTCAAAGTGCCTGCCTTTTCCATTGCTCAAGCTTTAGCCTCATCCATGTTGCTCCCCCTCCCTCCTTCATTTTCTTATCTTTTTTTCTCTCCCTCCCTCAAGTTCATGTTCTTTTCCATGCAGAGCAATTTACCTATTACGTCTGCGGCCTTAGATCCTAAAGACCAAATCCTTGGGATCTCCTTTTCTATTCTCAAGAGGGTGATCAAAGTATAGTTCAAAAAACATACATTCCTGCATGGCTGAGACCAGCTATTAAGACTGTATGAGTAGGGGCCCACCCCTGGCCGAGTGGTTAAGTTCACACGCTCCACTTCAGTGGCCTGGGGTTCACTGGTTTGGATCCTGGGCGTGGATACATGCACTGCTCATCAAGCTATGCTGTGGAAGCATCCCACATAGAAGAACTAGAATGACTTACAACTAGGATATACAACTATGCACTGGGGCTTTGGGGAGAAGAAAAAAAAAGAGGAAAATTGACAATAGATGTTAGCTCAGGGTCTATCCTCCTCACCAAAAAAAAAAAAAAAAAAAATGAAGAATGCATAAATATATGTAGTTCTCTACAGAATTATAAAATGTAATATTATGAATAAAACTGGAAACGATGCTTTGTCAACATCAATCTCAGGAAGAGAGGCTGGTAACTGTTCAGATTGGTTGGGAAAATGTAGCTAAAAGGCAGAAGTAAGAACTAAGTGACAAAATAAGAAACAAATGAAAACATAACATCACAAAGATATTAACTTCAATCTCTTAACAAGTGATACTATGTCAGTAATTTTAAGGAACCAGTATAAACCCAAAGATACGTATAATTTCTTATCTAACAGCAGACTATTCTATGGAAGTTTTTCTCACCCTAATCTTATGCGGAAACACAGATTTGACAGCTAAACTTGGTGATTTTCTTTGATGCTATGCTGTTTTGGTTAGAGCTTGCCCTTTCAGCTCATGTCATAAGTTGCTGGGCTTGGCTGACAAGCACTCGTGCAATGAGGAGGTGGAAGAAACTTGCACCTCAAAGGATCTGACCCAGCTATAGAATTAATCCTCCCTGATGCTCCCTGATCTTGGCAGGTGTGAATATCCAGGGATGTCCAATACGGTGACCAGGGCTCGGCCACAGTAGTACTGGAAGCGTGACAGTGCTCAGCCTCAGGCAGATGGCAGTGTAGATCTACTCAGAAAAGGATGAAACCAGCAAATTGGAATGGAATGTGGCTTCCTACTTTCCCCTGTCCCTCTGAGACAAGAGCCTGGAAAGAGAGAGGGCGTGAGCACCTCAGCTGTGTGTGCTAGGTTTAGGAAAAGCTTTCCACACCATGAGTTGGAGAATGAGAAACAGGGAAAGGGAGGCAGAAGCCCAGCAGAGTGGATGCTAAGTGAAGGCTGTGATTCAAAAACTGCAGATGCCCCGAGCCTAGTTCCTGCGCACAGTGCACATAGCTCATCACCCACCCAGTCTACGGTGCTGGGATGGAGGGACCTGGCACGTGCTGCTCAGGAACGAAGCTGATTGGGCTGACTTAGGAATGGGACAGGGTACGGCTTACCTGAGCAGGTGAAGTGCTCAGGGACTCCAGGAGAGCAGAGCTGGGGGAGGCAAGAGGTGATAAGGCCCTGAACTTATTCAGGAGACAGTCCTTTATGGGTAGACTTCTCTATTTTCTCATTAACCCGGAGTTCTGTGTCTCTCCAGCTTTCTCTTAGCAAGAAGATTGCATTAATTACGCACCCACGTATCCTAGCTTTAGAATCTAACCCCATCTATATTTATACTCTATGAAGCTGTTCTGTAGTTTCTTTAGCTGGTTCTTAATTTGCAGAACCTTTTTCAAATCCCTGTGATTTGACTCATGCTATTTCTTCCATCTGCCTTGAATGATTTCCCTCTTCCTCCTCCTTCTTTTTTTCGTTTTGAGAACTCCTAACCATTCTCCAACGCTTGCCTCAAGTATTGCCCCTTGCTGGAAGCCTGATCAGAGCCTCTCAGATTTGGGCAGCTGCTCCTCTTTGGCATCTGTGAACATCATACTAACACATGACACTTTATAATATAGTGTTAGAACTTAACACATTATATTAGAAGTATTCTTGTTACATTCTTATCTCCTCCAGCGCAGAAATTTGTTGATTTTGGTGCCCTTAGTCCCTAGCACAGGGCATCAACTATTTAGGTGTTCAGTCCATATTTGCTGAATCAAACAAACTACATGGTTATACAGAAATGTTTTGTTATGAAGTTGGAAAGTGACCCTTTGAATGTCTTGTACACAATTCTTTAAAAACAATCATTCTTTTTGGTTTTTATAAAAATGATCACACCCATTAAAATATTAAACAACAGAAAGTATGAAAAATGAAAAAGATATTAGTACAAATTCCATTAACCAGGAAAAACTAAGGTTAATATTAGAGAAATGTTATGTTGACATCTCTCCATGCCTATATCCAGACAGATGAAAATAAATTTGTAAATATGATGTATTATTTTAAGTGTAATTTTAAAATTTAATTTTATTTGAATTTATCAAGAGAATAGAAAGTAAAATGAAACAAAAAGAAAATTCCTTTCTGGAAGGACACAGTTGTATCTATAGAAGTTCTATGTAGTACCTGAGCATCATAGAGCCTGGGGTGGGTGGGGCACAATTTATGAGAATTACTGGTAAAAAGAATGTAGATTACCAGGAGGTTGCTCACACAAGCTGGCTGCTGTCAAACAGCAGACCCAAGTGGGAATCCCAATGTTACCTTGATTGTGTTCCCTAATCTTGCGGATACTCCATTTCCTTATTTGTAATATACAGTTAATAATATTATTCCTGAGAAGGTCCACATTTGTCCCAGAGAGCTGCATCAATAAATAAGAAAATGAATGTAAAAGTGTTTCATGAAATGTCAAGTCCAATGGAAATATTTGCATTGGCTCTCATTTGTTTTTAGAGATTTCATGATTAGAGAAGAGCAAGAGAACTTCAGAGTTAGGTAGATTTAAGTTTCGCTATTTAATAACTGTCACACTGGATGCATGTCTTTTTGACCTTTCTCTAACTTAGTTTCCTTTTAGGGATTATTGGAAAATTAATTTTGACAGCAAGGCTGTTAGAATTAGCACTCTGTGAAATAATTTCACATAGTTGCTCTCTGTTGATGAATTATTCGTCCCGTTCCTTACCTCTCCCTGGATTCGCTGCATGAGTTTGCAGCTCCTTCCTCTAGAGGTGAGTGTCCTCCCCTTGACTTGAATGTGGGCTTCTAGCCTGTATTGAAAGAGGATATGACACAAGCAGAGGCTGGAAATACTTGCATAGTTCTTCTTGCCCTCTTGTGCTCCTACTATCACCATTTGAAGGGCTTCCCTTGAGCAGCTGGTGACCCTTCAGCCTGAGACCCTGAATGAAGACACATGTGGGAGATCTGATCCTACCCCCAGGGAGGAGTCAAACTTAGACCCATGGCTTGAAACAGAGATGCCCACTTAAGCTGAGTTTAAAATCGGCTGATCCATGTCCACTTGTGAGAGAAGATGCTCCCTGAGTCTGGGAAGATTTGTTACGCAGTGCTAGTGTGATGATAGGTGACCGATCCTCTGACTGATACCTAAGCTCAACACAAGTGTATGTGATGATTTATATGATTATTAGTGACATCATTATGACCATTTTTGAAAAAGAAGTTGAACAAAGCAAGAGCATAGTTACACGGGATAGACAAAGGAGCAGAGAGTGTGGTCAGGCTTTGATTGAACAGATTATCTTTTGTGGCATTTTTAAAGATCACAAAGGATGGGGCACCCAGATCTTCCTTCATGTTTCCCTGATTCCCAGAAATAACGTTATAAATTATCTAACCTTAATCACATAAGCATGTATTAGAACTAATAAGATCAATAGAGACAAAAATCACTAAGTATGATTGTTGTGTTGCAGCCAACTTGAAGTGCAAGAAAAAGTGCTGTGAGATAATTTTGTAAATAATCACAAGCAAATACCATTTTTGAAGCTTTCTAGGGACACACAAACTTTGCTCTGGGTTTCTTCTTTTTGATGAATAGAAGTAACCCATGCCAGGAAGCTGGCATTGTAGAGATCCCATCCGTGCTATCCATCAGACCTGAGTTCAAATCTTGTCTTCTCTATTTCCTAGCTAGGTGGCTTGATCTAAAGAAATAGACTCTCAATCGTATCTCAACTATAACATCTTAAGTGAGTGTTTGAATTAAATGAGATTACAGTGGTGCTTTACACATTGCCTAGTTTTTCTGATGAATAAAAGATGGTCTAAGTGTGAGCAGTAGGGTAGAGCCATCTATATCATTCAGAGGACTCCAGTTTATTTAGCCCCTCTCAGCAAGGGATGAGGAGGTACTGTTCACATCAGCCATGCAGTCTGAAATGCACACCCAGAATCTCCCCTGGCCAACCCTTGTTTCCCTAACTGGCATCTCCAGTGGCCTTCCCACGTTAAATCCATTTGCTTTCTATCTGAAGCCTCCGCCTTTCACAGTTTAAACTCTGCAGCTCCTCAGAGTATGCACAGCTTGGTGTCCTGCTGCCTTCTGCCTTGAAAATCCTCCAGAATGCACTCTTACTCCACAGGTGGCTGCCTCTGCAGTCAGTTCTTTCATTTTTACAGCTTTCTGCCCTCAAGCATTTCTTTGTTTCAGAGAACCTAGATTTTAAAAATGAACCTGTGCCCAGAGAGTTTACATATATTCATAAAAAGCATCCTGTGCTAAATAATGAGTGTGTGAATGCCAAACACTGTAAGCAAATTACATAGCAACCTGCTCCTTAATGAATCAGAGTATTTTTATTCTATTTAAATGCATTAAAACAGCAATTTCCTGATCCATCAAGGGTAAGTGAAAATTCCAACCATTTATTTTTATTATTATTTAAATCTGCCATTTGACACACACTCTTCTTTTTATAATGTACTTTTTTTTGACCACTTTCAAAAATGGGATCATCCATTACCCAGCCTACTTACTATGGCAAAGGACAACCAAAATGTTTGATTTTGAAAATAGAATTTTGGCATGAGGATATATTAAACACGGCCAGAATTATCTACCAAGTTGCTGGTGAGCAGAAACATACTAAATTTTTTTTCTCAGATACCATTCAACCTTGTCTTTTTGGTTTTAGAATTCAATGAAAATAGGAATATGTTAATGAAGCCTCTTAATGCCAAAAGCAATGGAATTGTATTGAGCCATTAAGAGAGAAATTGGTAAGAAATTACTGAGTATAAAGACATTATGGGTATATTCTTTGAATTTTATTCAAAGTTATTATCCTTGGTGCCTATTACTAGCACCTCATAATTTGCTCAATTTTTCTCAAAGAGAAAAATTCCCAAAGAGAGAGGCAGAACACCATCTTCTGTATGGTTTCTATACGTTTCCAGCACTTCCTTAAATTGAGAAAATTGCCAAAGTTATACTTACTTGGAAATTAAGAAGTGCTTTGCACCCATGAGGATATTCAGAAATGGCATTTTATAGTTTTTTTTAAGGATACCAGCTTCAAATGTTGAAATGAAAGAATAAACCTTAATCTCCCAGAACTCTTAAAACCCATGAAAATGGCGTGAGCAATATGGCTCGTTCTTCTGTTAAGGTTGATTTCTACTGGAGGAACTATCCCCTCTCTGAGGGGCTAGCTTAATTTAAATTGAGCACAGTTCTGCTCCCAATGCCGCAAGTTCCAGATCGTATTTCTTATAAGCCACTTGCCCTACTTGCTCGGCAATATTGTAGGGCTATTTGCCACTATGTGTTTTTACCTCAGTGTGTCCCTGTCCTCCTCTCTCCCCCACACTACTGTTTGTCAGTGTTTGTAAGCATGAAATCATGATAGGAGATTAATGAACAGAAAATGCTATAAAGTACATAAAGCAAATCTTGAAATGGCTGGATTGCAAATAGATATTGACAGTGCTCGCATAACCTCCGGTGGTCTGCCGTATTTTCTTATATTTTATCCATCTATCCCAACCCTTCCCAGGGCTTGGAAAGACAGCCTTTTGGGAGTGGACTTCTTTGTCTGACCCACAGAGTTCCCAGATTCCTAGAACTATCCCCATTCTAACGGTTTGGTGATATTTCCATGTCTTGGAGGTGTACTGTTCAATGCTCGTTCCAGGGTTAGATTAGAGCACAGATGGGAACAAATTTATTCAGATTCACATCAACAGAACACTCTTCTCTGCCCCAAAAGCTTAGGACCTTTTTCCTAAATCTGTTTCTCCTTCAGGGTTTCTCCTCTTTGTAAATACCTCCAAAGGTAGTCCTGTACCCACCTGTGTCAGAATCGTACTGGGGTGCTTTTAAAACAATTCGAATTCTTGAGATCCTCCCTATAAATCTACTCAGCCAGAATTTTCGGGAGTGGGCCAGGGAATTGTAATAGTTAAAAGCTCTCCAGGTGATTCCTATACACATTAGAATGTGTGGACTGCCACAATAAATGGCACCATTAGCCACCCAATTGCTCATGCCAAACGCTGGCAGTCAATCCTGATGATTTTATGTGTCTCTCCCTCCCCACATTTAATCAATAACCTAATCTACAAATTTACCTCTTAGGGATGTCATGAGTGTAAGAGATACCGTCCGAGACAGTGATTTATAATCTGATTATGTAGGACACTGAAGCATTAAATTAATTAATTCCTATGTGCAATTTACACTCTTCCCACAAAACTTAAAGATAAATACTCCTTAGGGAATAAGATGCTGAGTGGCTGAACAAGACGTTAAATCAATGCACGCGAGGTCTAATCTACCAGATTCTCTCATCCCTTCCGGGTTTCTAGTTCTCCTTGCTTATCATTTCCCAATTACCTGTCCAAATCTCAAAACACGCACTGTCACCTTCTTTAATTCCTGTTTTTGATCCAAAGTCACGGTGTATTTTACTTTACTACATTAAAAATTCCAGTGTTAAATCATGTGTTCTGCTTCCAGGTGATGGAAACTAATTTCCCAGAAGCTTAAATAACCCCAAGCATTTTATTTTTGCTACAAAGTAAGACAGAGAATAGAAACTGGAGACTGGTTTTTCTTGTAATTGTGTCTTATGTTACCATTTACTTGAATTGCTTCCTGATAGAATCCTTTCATAATGACCATTGTTATAGCCAATGCTTCTGCGTGGATTTCTTGCTTTTCCTAGTGTTTGTTTTGTTACTTAAAATCTTCAAATAATACCATATTTTTGCCTTCTTATAAAGGTCAATGTTGATACATAATTTTCTTAAAATTAGCTTTTTTTTCTGATTATTATGTGAAAATGACTAATGGATGTAAGTTGAAAAACAAAGCAAAGTATAGAGGCAAAAAGAAAATCAACTATAATTCTACAAACTATGTATCTCTACATAAAATCAGGCTTAAAGAGGAGTCTATGTTGGGGCCAGCCTGGTGGCATAGTGGTTAAGTTCATGTGCCCCACTTTGGTGGCCCAGGGTTCACAGGTTTGGATCCCAGGCACAGACCTAAGACTGCTCATCAAGCCATGCTGTGGCAGCATCCCACACATAAAATAGAGGAAGATTGGCACAGATGTTAGCTGAGGGCCAATCTTCCTCACAAAAAAAAAAAAAAGGAGTCTATGAAACTCTAAGCATTTACTAAGCTCACAGCTCCCTTTTAGGAAAAGTAGGAAAATATTAGACAACATAAATGTTTGTTAAACACATACTTTGTGCAGGCCTGTGCTGAAAGCTGAGCATTTAGCAGTGAATAATTCAGATGCAGATGCTGTAGACTCTCTGAGACTGTGCAGTCCTGAATTTTATTTTAAGTTTTTGTTTTGGCAGAAGTTGCTATGGACATTCTGTTAAGTGAAATGATATTTTGTCCTAACCCGATTCATGCATCCAGCAAGCATTTATGGAGTGCTATTTTAGTCAGCATAAGTAACACTAGGTGATTTCAGAAAACACCTTAAAAATCTTAGGGGCTTAAAATAATAAGACCTTCTTTCTGGTCCCTGTTTCTGTCTGATGGAGGTTGGACTCGTTTTGAAGCAGGGCCCTGGGGATTCCAACATCTTCACCTTTGCACTGCTACCATTTTTAACGCAAACCTTCATGGAAGAACATGGATTTTCCTGTAGAATTGTTACAAGGACCAGACCTGGAGTGGCTTATATTACATATGGCCACATTCCTTTGGTGAGACTTAGTCATATGGCCCCAAACTCACTGTTAATGAGGGGTCCCGGGAGGGGAGAGTAAAAGGGGCTTCTGTGAATACTTAGCTTTGTCTCTGCTACAGCTCATGAAATGTCCATCTCAGTATTTGCCCACACTTAGAACACTCCCTGCTCCCATTTTTCCCCTAAGGAAAACAACCCCAAATCCCATCTAGTCAAGGTCCAGTATCACTGGGTAACGTGCAGTCCTTTCTGTCACATATGGCTGACCCTCTTTTTGGCTTTATGATGCAAAGAATACAGGGACAAATGACCCACCCCCCCCATACTTATAGACAGTCGTGGGACAGGGATGGTCTAGCAGCAATAAACAATCACAGGCAGAAAGGTGACACATAGGAACACCCCACATCCCCAGTCTACAGGGATTAAAGTCTAATCTAAAACCCCAGTGAACAGATACAGAGAGGGCGTCCCACCTTGGAGATGGCAGAAGAAAAAAAATGTCCTAATTAGTAGGGAAGAACTTATCTCTGAAAATAATTTTCAACAAGACATAGAGGTAAAATTTAAAAGACACCAAAAACATCAAGCTTATATTGGTTGTTTGAAAGATGATATTATCTGTAAAATGCATAGAACAATATCTGTCACATAGTAAGCATTTATTTAACATATGTTAAGAAGATCAGTTATATATTTTTTTGCTGCAGGTAATAAAAGACTAATTCAAATAGACTTTAAAAATCAGAAAATTTATTATCTCATAAACCCTGAAATCCAGACACAGTACAGACTTCAACGCTGGGTTACTTAATGGTCCATGTTCTTTCCTTCTCTTTGCTCCTTTGGAGGGCTGCTTATGAGGAGACTGCCAGCGGCATTAGGGGCCCCCCACTTTCTTCATCACATACTGTGGGTGAAAAGCAAAAGCCTTGCCTTAACTCTGGGATGAGTTCTTTCCCCTCAGCCTGAGTGGACCAACTTAGGTCCCATGCCCATCCTGGACCAGTAACAATCCCCAGGCTAATATCACGTGCTGATTGGTTTGACCTTAGAATCCACCCCGAGAGCTGACATGGGCTCCACATCCTCTGAGTCACATAGGCCACATGAGGTTGTGTAGATAGCCCAGTAAGACAGGAGTTATAGCTGGGCAGGCAACCACGAGTGCCCATTTCACTTACTTTGTATTAAATTTTATGCTAACTGCTAAACATTTTAAGATATTTGTGACAGAATTTAAGAAAAAAACCAAAAACTTCCATATACTCCTTCCTGAGGAAAGCTCAGGGTGCTCTAGGAATGCATGAAAGAGACATAATTTGGAGGAGGTGAGTGAGGGAGGGCACAATAGAGGAGGAAAAGTGACCCCTGTGGGTTGGGGTGTGAATGGGAAGGGAGGAGATTCCAGCCAGAGACGGCAGCTTATAGGAAATTCCAGAGACGAGTAAGCACGGGGAAGGTTCCAGAAAGTACAAATATCTTAGACCCGCATGTCTGGTATGGTAGCTACTCCCCGCAGGTGGCTAGTGAACACTTAATATGTGGCTAATGCCACTTGTTGGAATGATAATTTTTTTAAATTGAGGTATAATTGACATTCAACATTGTGAAAGTTTAAAGTGGACAATGTGTTGATTCGATACATTTATGTATTACAATATGATTACCACCATAGCATCAGCTAATGTGTCTATCACATAACACGTTTAGCACTTCGTTTTCTTGTAGTGGGAACAATTAAGGTCTATCTCTTAGCAACTTTGAAGTTTATAATACAGTATTGTTGTCTGTGAGCACTACATTGTGAATATTATTTCTCTGCTAGCTACAGGTTTGTACCCTTAACATATCCCCAGTTCCCCCACTCCCTAGCTCCTGGTAACCATCGTTCTACTCTCTGTTTTTACGAGTTCAGCTTTTTTATATTACACATGTAAGTGAAATTATACAGTATTTGTCTTTCCCTGTCTCTACTAATCTCACATAGCATAATGCCCTCAAGTTCCTTCCACGTTATCACAAAGGCCAGGATTTCCTTCCTTCTCATGGCTGAATGATATTCCATATATATATACACCACATCTTTATTTGGAATGATAATATTTTGGATATATTGGGTTTAAATACAATAGTTTAGTAAAATTTGCTTTACCTGTTTCTTCTTTACGTTTTTAAAAAGTGTGGCTCACGTTACATTTCTGTTGGGCACTGTTGGCTTTGACAGACTGAAATGAAAAGTACAAGGAGGGATGTGCAAAGAGGTGAGGTTGGAGCGTTCAGCAGGGGCTGGCTCACAGAGGGTCTTGAATGCTATGCCATGGAATGTAATTGTTATCATTTTATCTTGGGAGAGCCACTGAAGGTCTGATGTGCATTTCAGCAAGTTCACTGGCTGCTTTTGGGGAATGGATTCAAGGGGGTGAAAAAACTGGCAAGGAGCGTGGGAGACAAATGCAGTAATTCAAGCAAGAAATGACAAGGCCTGAAAAAGTAGCAGTGGGGATGATGGATGAACAGACTCTAGAAATAGTAAAGTGATGGAATTAGCAGAATTTTATGACTGATTAAATGCTTGGGCAGGGCTGAGGGAGAATGTAGTGGGACCCGTGGTTTCTGACTTGGGTACCTGGGATTCTGTGCTCACAGATGTGGGACATACACAAGAGGGAGACAATTTGGGGTAAAGGTTGACAAAAGTGCCATGTGGTGGGTGAGGGAGAAAAAACAAGAAAAAACATGACTGGGAGCGGTAGGGAGTGGAGATGGTTGTCTTTGCCATGGCCTCATCACTATAGCCTCTTTGAAGAGTCAAAATGAGCGGTGGAATCAGTGGGGCTCTTCTTGATGACTATCATTTATTCTTTTGTTTGGGGGTGTTATTCTTTTAAGTTATTGTCTTTCCTGGTGTGAGGGACCAAGCATATTTTTATTCTCCACTTTGTCTAAGTTAGCTTATACTCTGACTTTTACTAATGAGTTAGGAATCCAAGTTTCTAAGAGTTTCTCAGTGTGTCTCGTTGTTATTAATGGGCAGGTGGTTTTAGCTTTGGCTCTCATCAGGAACTAAATCATCTCTGTGGCTTTCAGCATTGTCAGGGCAGTTTGGCTTGTCACAGCAAATTGTCTGGCCTGTGTCAATTTTCTTTTCAGTTGCTAGGCTCAAAATGGAGAAGATTTGGAATTCTAATAATTTTGTGTGTTTTTCTAGCCATATATCCTACACTGTATTATGTTCAACTCTACGCCTAGCTATATTTGCATATATAAATATGATTTCATTTTCCTGGAGAGGTGTTGAAAGACAGAGGGGTTTTTATGTCTCCCTTGCTGTTTGAATTCATTGGTGGAACTGCTGTGGCACAGCGTCAGGAGACAGAACGCCTATGCCCACCAGGGGCTGCTTTAGAAAGGACAGCTATCAGAGCAAGGGAAGTCTTTTGACCTGAATGGCAAATTCCCCTGAATCACTTTGATCAGGCTTTTGTTATTTTTTAAGCCAGTATTTCACTAGAGCAGAGATGAAAAGCATAGTTTTTTCTTTCAAGATTTTGGATAGAGTCAGGTCAATAAGATATACAAGTATACAAGGGATTCTCAAGGATAAATAAAAAGAGACAGTTTTATTGATGAGAGGCATTTAATAAGTCCTCTTTCTGTGGCCAACCTACTTCCAGTAAATTATGGCGTGGCCCTTTATTCTGAAATGAGTCTATTTTCTCCTTCAGTACTCCTAATAATAGTCTCATAATAGTCAAGAGAGCTTCTGCAGGTTGAGCATCTGCCATGTGTCAGCCACTTTGTATGTATGTATTTTTCTGATCCTTAAAGCAACTCTACCAATTAGGGATCATTATCCCCATTTTATTATTTTTATTGGACTTCACATAAAAATAATTGGATTTAGTAAAATCTCTAGTTCTGGACATAATCTTATCGTTGGTAAATGAAACTCATTTTTGCTTATCTGTTTGTTTTTACAATATCATAAATGCTCTTGAACAATGAAACTGGGACAATGATGGTAAGTTATATCTCCTATGTAATATTCTTCCTTCCTCTCCTCTGGTTCCTATTGCCTGAGGGAATCTCTATTTTGAATCTAAAACTAAAACTAAATCTGTTTAACAAATGGTTTTGGAATAATTGGGTATGCAAATGCACACACACACACATACATGAATGAACTTAGACTGTCATTTCACATCATACACAAAAATTAACTCAAAATGGATCATATACCTAAACATAAGAGCTAAAACTATAAACTTCCAGAAGAAAATATGGATAAAATCTTTGTAACCTTGGGTAGGGCAAAGGGTTCTTAGCCATGGCACCAAAATCACAACTGTAAAATAAAAATTGATAAACTGTGGGGCCAACCTGGTGGCATGGTGGTTGAGTTCACATGTTCCACTTTGGCAGCCCAGGGTTCACCGGTTCAGATCCCAGGTGTGGACCTACCCCTTGCATGTGAGGCCATGCTGTGGCAGGCGTCCCACATATAATGTGGAGGAAGATGGGCACAGATGTTAGCTCAGGGCCAATCTTCCTCAGCCAAAAGAGGAGGATTGGCAGTGGATGTTAGCTCAGGGCTAATCTTGATCAAAAAGAAAAAATTGATAAATTGGAATTCACTAAAATTAAAAAAATGCTGTAATTAAAAAGAAGGCATTAATAAAAGGAAAAGACAAATATAGAGAAAATATTTTCAAACGTAATAAAGACCTTGTATCCTGAATATATAAAGACTTCTTTAAACTCAATAATAGGAAAACAAATAATCCAATTAAAAATTGATCAAAAATCTTGAACAGACATTTAAGGAAGGAAGACACAAAATGACTAATAAATGTGTGAAAAGATAGTCAACATCATCGTAGAGAAATGCAAATGATAACCACAATTAGATGCCACGTCACATCCACTAGAATTACTATTATCAAAAAGTCAGATAATACCAAGTGTTGGTGAAGATGTTGGAAAGCAGGAATGTCATAAATCAGTGGTGGGAATATAAAATGGAGTAGTCACTTTGGAAAAATGTTTGGCAGTTACTTACAAAGTCAAAAATAAACTCATTATATAGCCCAATAATTCCATTAGCCTGAATCTTCTGAAGAGAAATAAAAACATTGGTCTATACAAAGACTTGTACCCAAATGTTCATAGCAGTATTGTTCATAGTAGCCCAAACGAACCAAATATATATTAAATGGTAAATGGATAAAGAAAATGTGATATATCAATACAATGGAATATTGTTCAGCAATAAAAAGGAACAAAATATTGAGACATGGTACAACACACATAAACTTCCCCCCAAACAAAGATAAATAAAAGAAGCCAAGTACAAAAGACTATACGTTGTATGATTCCATATATATGAAATGTCCAGAAAATGCAAATTTATACAGACACAAAACAGATCAGTGGTTATTTGGGCCTGGGGGTAAGAGTGGGCCTTGACTGGAAACAGACTCAAGGATATTCTAGGGGGAGATGAAAATACTGTATAACTAGATTGTGGTGGCAATAGCACACCTCTGAAAATTATTAAAAATTACTGAATTGTAAAAGCAATGGATAAATATTTTAAGTATCTATCAATATGTAATATATACCCATCTATCCATATCCATACAGATATAATGAAACTATAGATGAATAGACTTATATTTTGTGTATGATATATGTCTTTTTGTATAGTTTTGTCACAGATGTATGCATCTCTAAAATAGTTTTGCTGTTTTTAATTTTATAAAAAGATTATCATGTTGAACATAATATTTTGGATTTTACTTTTGTTTGCTCAATATCATATTATTCATATCAATTCATTGGTTTGTGTAGTGTGCAGCTGTAATTCATACAATTTTACTATTATGTAATAATCTACTGTGTGAATAAACCTCAATTTACTAACACGAATATCCCACCAATGATTTTTTTCAGTGATTTTTTGCTATCATGAAAATACTGTCATGAAAATGCTTATACATTTCTCCTGACGTACATTTGTGATTTTTCTTTCGAGTCTATAAGAACCTCAGAACATTTTGATATTTATTATCAGATACTTGGTATTCTTTGAGATGTTGTAAATGGTATGGTTTTAATTGCTTTCTAGTTTGTTATTGATGCATAGAAGTGTAATTGCCTATTTACGTATTTGTCTTATATCTAGTCACCTTGCTAAACCATTTTATTATTTCAATCAATTTGGGTTTGCTTATTTTTTAAAACTTTCAGTCCAGTTTTGATATCAGGTTTATATTGGTTTTGTAAAATGAATTGAAAAGAATTTCATAATTTTTTTACTTTCCAAAGGAACTTCAAGATTGGGATGAAATTTACCTTGTAAGTTTGATAAATTCTGCTTGTAAAATCATCTTAGCCTGATGTTTCCTTCATATGAAGATTTAAAAATTACTGTTTTAATTTCTATAATAGCTATAAGACTGCTTATGCTTTCTATTTTTGATTGAATTAATTTGGAATTTGTAATTAATACATATAATCTCACATTTGAACAGCAATTCGGCTGGATATAAAATTCTAGCTTCAAAATTATTTGCCTTTAATTCTTTAAAAATGTATTTTTGTTGAGTTCTCACCTCCAGTGTTGCTGTTAAAAAGGTTTGAGGTCAATATGATCTTTCCTTTTGAATATGATGTCCTCTTTTTTTTCCAGAGATTTTAGAATTTTCTATTTATCTTTAATTATCTTTGATTTTCTTAAATTTTCCTATAAAATTTTTTCCTTATCTTTTTTGTTTGACATCCTGTAGGGTTTTCCAATCAGATGTCCAGATGTTTTCTTTCCTTCCTTCCTTCCTTTCTTCCTACCTTCCCTCCTTTCTTCCTATTATTCAGGAGAATTTAGCTCAATTTTCCTTCCAAATATTTCCTTCTATCTGATGTTCTTTCCTTCTGCGACTCCTATTATTCAGACGTTGGCACTTAAGAATTTTTGTTTGTTTAACCTTTCTTGCTTTTTTCTGGAACAGGTCCTCAATACCATGTCCCCAACCACTATTTTGTTCTCTTGCTGTATCTACTCTTTATCTTTTATCAATGTATTTACTCAGAGTTAGCCAAACTGCAAGATTAAGGGCATAGACCTACAGATTGCCAAGTCAGCCCAAGACTTCTGACATTACCTGCAATTTTATGAGTCCTCAGGGCTACCCTCACTTCAGAGTAGTTAGCTACAAATTCAAGGGTCACCATGGACTCCCTGAGACTTGCTAATTTGCTACGATACTTTATAGAACTCAGGAAAGTGTTGTAATTATGACTACAGTTTTATTATAGTGAAAGGATAAAAAAATCAGAACCCAGGGGCTGGACTGGTGGTTCAGTGGTTAAGTTCACACGTTCCACTTTGGCAGCCTGGGGTTTGCCAGTTCAGATCCCGGGTGTGGACATGGCACCACTTGGCAAGCCATGCTGTGATAGGCGTTGCACATATAAAGTAGAGGAAGATGGGCATGGATGTTAGTTCAGGGCCAGTCTTCCTCAGCAAAAAGAGGAGGATTGGCAACAGATGTTAGCTCAGGGCTAATCTTCTTCTTCTTCAAAAAAAATCAGAACCCAGACAAAGGAAGAGATGTAGAAGGTGGAATCTGGGAGTGAGAGGCTCCCAAACGCAAAGCTTCTGGGCCTTTAAGGATTCATTACCCTTCTGACTTTGGTATATGGCAATATGCAGAGTATTGCCAACCTAGGAAGCTCACCCTAGCATGAGTGTCCAGAGTACTCATTACATAGAAATTATTGATCCTATTATTGCCCATCTGGATGAACTAAGTCTCCAGCCCCTTACTCCCAAGAGGTAGGGCTGATTTGATGTGGCTCAAACTCCAGCCCTCTAATCACACGTTTGTTTTGTGGTGTGGCCCTAACCCTTAGTCATCTTACCAGTATAAACTGTAAGTTTCAAGGGTCCTATCAGGAATAACAAAGACGCTCCTAACATTTGGGAAATTCCAAGCACTTACAGGTTGCTTCCCAGAGGCCAAACCTCTGTGAGCAAAGTTAATTTTTCACTACATCATATTGTGTTCATTTCAAAAATTATGCTTTCATAGCTATTATTTTTATTTTGATATCTTACATTATGTCTTTTGATTCATAAAGTTAATATTATATAGGTTATGCTTGTAAAATTTCTTGTTCTGTTTTGTTTGATATCTCTGCCTCTGATGGTATCTGTTATCTTGTTCATTGTTCTCTTT
This sequence comes from Equus caballus, assembly GCF_041296265.1. Lineage (NCBI taxonomy): Eukaryota > Metazoa > Chordata > Mammalia > Perissodactyla > Equidae > Equus > Equus caballus. The sequence continues at coordinate 35,656,063 of NC_091698.1, forward strand.
CATTTGTTGGTTGATTTGTTTTTTCAGCTTTATTGAAATATTGTCTAATTGGTATACAAAAAACTCCACACAATTAATGTATAAAACTTAGTGGGTTTGGACATATGTATACACTTACGTTGCCATCACCACAATCAAGGTAATAAACACATCCGTCACCTCCAGAAGTTTCCTTGTGTTCCCTCCCCTCTCCCCTCCTTTTGGAAAGAACACAACATGAGACCCACAGTCTTAAATTCTTAAATGCAGGATACCTTGTTGTTAACTGAAGGCACTCTGTTGTACAGCAGATCTCTGGAACTTCCTTGTTTTCTTCTGAAGTGGTTTTACTCATTTGTCCTCAAGGTCCATGTTAAGATAGAGGGATGAACAGTAGAACATTTTTTTGTGTGACAACCCAGTTGAGTTCAAAGGAGGAGAGGGAAAGCTCTAATGTGAAGAGCTGCAGACAACCACAATTAATCATTCTTTCTCCACACTGCACAACTCTCCAGCAAGGATTTTATTCTCAGCGGCTTCACCCCACCCACATCATGGGGAGGAGACTTTCGCGAGATTATAACCCATTGTGATTTGAAAGGGAAGGGGGAGGGGACTGAACACCTAGGTTTTTCAATCCCTTCCTACTTTGCTTCTGCCTGTGTGAGAGCTTCTGCGGAGCTGCGCTGAGTCAGGACTGGGCACTAATGGTCTCAAGGCCACAGGTGGGCTCACAGGGCTTTTCCTAATTTCTCTCTCCTTATCCCACTGGCTGGACCCTGCCTGAGGGTGAAGGCCCCACCTCCTACCTACACAATGTTTCAAAAGGCTTTCCCTCCTGTCAGTGCTTCCCACACTTGTTTCTGTTATTTCTTGGATTTCTATCAGTTTCAATAGTTCCCCCATCTATTATTGATCTCAGGAGTAGAAGCTAACTCTGCTTTTTGTTAGGAATCAGAATCAAACACTAGTTTTTGATTTCCATCACAGAGATGAGGTGTAGGGGAGGAAGACATTTCCTCTATCCAATGCGGGTTCGTCTGGCTGGAGAATGAATTAAATTCACATGAGACAGAATAGCAAGAGAAAATTAAACAAAGCTTTATGAGGAACCATGGCCCGGGGCCTTTCATCCCGAAGGAAGAAAGGGCACCTAAGAAGTGGGGTGCACAGAGTGGTTATATACCCCCAAACAGGGTGTTTCACATATGATTGAAATGTCTCTCCCACAATAGTCACAAGATTGCCCTGTTGGCACAGCACTTGATGGACACAGCAGGAGGCAAGTCTACTGTCTTGAGCTGGGTGGTCACAGGTGAGCGCAGCAATCAGTTCCTAGCCTAAGGAAAGATGCTTAATTCTGAAGGAAATGCCAATGTTGGGAGGAGGAGGGAAGTCAGTTACAGGAGGTTACCAGACAAGCACAATAAACAAATGCAGATTTAAGTCCTTGCCTTCCCCTTTGATTAATGGTTTCTAGAGATATCTTTACAGATGGAGAGTTCCTTTACAATGTAAATATCTCCTAACAAAGGGCAAGCAAGTTCCACTCCTCAGAGCCTCCTTCCTTGTCCCAGTTTATCAAAAGCAATCAGCCTCAAATAATCCTCATGCCAAAGAGACATATCTTGGGGTGGCCAATTCCAGGTCCCCACAGAGGCATGGTAGGCTAAGTTAAGTTAAATAAAGTGTTCGAGAGTCCATCCTGAACAAGGAGTTAAACCAGATTTCAGACCCCACTGACTAAACCCAAAGTCTATGCTCTTTCTCCTGTTTTTCTCGGTCACTGGGAGGGTTTAGACCAGACTGAATTTATCCTTCTGCAGCTTTGTAGCAATCGAGACTTTTCCTTACTTACTCCCATTGCGACCTGAGGAAAAAGCAGTTGGTGTGGGTTATAGAATGTCTGAAGGGTGGCAAGCTCTCTGAAACTCTGCAGATGAGCAATTAAAATAATAAACAACAGCACGGCCCTCTCAGTGTTTTCCCACAAAGCAGATTCATTGCTGGTTTGTCTGACCTTGAAACTTTGTGCCTCTGCTTTGTGCAATTAGCAGACTCTAAATGTATATTTGGGTCACATCTGTGCCGAATTGTTTTATTTATGTTGATTGATTGTAGATTATGACACAGCATCCCTACTTATTCAGGGTAAGTGGAGTGGAGAGTTTTGAGGACAAACAGTGAACCAGCTGCAGAAAGGTCGAGAAGACAGAAGAGTGTAATAGTGCAACTTGATAATGTATACCTCAAGAAGAAATTTTTATCAAACCATAAAAAACATCTGTACCAACTTAAGACTGAAAGTTCAAGGTTATTAGGCACTGGCTGCATGATGAATTTTGCATACAGTCATCATAGAATTCTCCTCCACTGGCCATGGCTCCTGCAGAGGAGCATTTAGATTATTCCTTACCTGGGAAGTATTTCAGACTTTTCCCTAAATATTCTCTAATGGCCAGCAAGAGTTAGTGAATATCTTCAGGGTCATAGGCTGAAGTAGCTGTAGAAAATTCTTATAAAAAATTAAAAAAATGTGTTTTTGAATAATCATAGTTTTACTTCAAATATGTATGCAATTATACACTCTATTCCATAATATAACCATGTTTACTTTACTAAATGAAAATATCACCTATTGCCTAAATCTTTCTTTTCTTTTTTGAGGAAGTTTAGCCCTGAGCTAACATCTGCCACCAATCTTCCTCTTTTTGCTGAGGAAGACTGGCCCTCAGCTAACATCTATGCCCATTTTCCTCTATGTTATGTGGGACGCCTGCCACAGCATGGCTTGACAAGTGGTGTGTAGGTCCACACCCGGGGTCCGAACTGGTGAACCCTGGGCTGCCAAAGCAGAACGTGTAAACTTAACCACTGTCCCACGGGGCCAGCCCCCCTATTTTGTACTTTGGGACCTACCTCAGTTATACCAAATTTGAATCTCAGAGATACAGACTTCTACATATTTTGGTAGAGCTGTGCAGGTGTTTCTGATGTGTGGCCAAATTGAAAGCCACTGCTGTAGGAAGATGTGTCAGTTGTCACGTGGCTTTTTCTCTCCTTGGCATAGAGAGCAGTCCTCCTTGAGAAATAAGGCACTGGACTCTCAAGATTGAATTCTATCCTCTAAATCTAGGGAGTCAATAGAGCTATGAGGCTATAAGGACAAGATAGAAAAGTATGGTGAAGATTTCTGATGAGATTCCCACCAGCTGGAGTGTTGGATATGACACTGCTGTAAGGAGATAGCAAAAACCCTGGCTAAGTCATTGATAAGGCAAGTTGCAGCTTTGTCAATCATAGCACACTAAATTTTAAAGAAAATGGGTCACTTTTCAAAATTGCCTCTTCAAGAGGTTTGTGATTGTAGCTTGGTCTACTACTCATTCAGATATATAAATAGCAACAAAAATAATCCTCTTTGGCTCCCCGTACAGGCTTTCTGCAGTTTGGGCGTAACTTACTACCTCAGTCAATTGTGGGACCTCTTTTTGCCTATGGCCATCAGAGGAAAGGAAAAGGGAAGAGCAGAAATGGCTACCAGAAAGTAACTTTTTCTAGTAGTATTCTCAGGAGTAGAAATTGTTGGTTTTCTTTTGAATCTTCATTCCCCTATCCTTTCTATTTTTTTTCAAACAGAACCATGATTTAAGTTCAGGTATCCACCTGTCCCCCACATGACTCTCAGTAAATTCTGATTAAAGATTGATGGTTTCAGTCTCTTATCTGGTAATTTGTTTAGGATCGGCTTGTGGCTCAATTCTGGTCAGCAGTCAAAAGGACAGTTTTCCTTAAGGGCTTCTCCTCTTAAGCACATTTCAGAGAATATTGTATTTTTTCTGCCTTAGGCTATTGTCTTGTGTGGGTGTGAAGTTTTGAATTCTGGCAGCCATCTTGCTCCATGAGAGGAGCCAGCCCAGAGGCAAAGCTGAGTCACCGAAGATGGTAGTGAAGAGATGGAAGGAAATTGGGTCCTTAATGGTGCCACTGAGCCACAAGTCAATAAAACTTACAGTGAACTCCCTTTTTTTTTTCATAAGTAGACTTTAAGGTTTATAGCAAAATTGAGCAGAAAGTATAGAGATTTACCATATAGCCCTGGCTCCTCACCTCCCAACAACCTCCTTCACTATCAACATTCTGCCCTAGAGTGGTACATTTGTTACAATCCATGAACCTACATTGACAAATCACTATCATCTACAGTCCAAAGTTTACATTAGGGTTCCTTCTTGGTGTTGTACATTCTATGGGTCGTAACAAATATATAATGGTGTGTATCCACCATTATATTATCACACAGAGTATTTTCACTGCCCTAAAAGTCCTCTGTGCTCTGCCTATTAATCTCTGCTTCCCCCAACCCCTGGCAATCACTATCTTTTTACTGTCTCCGTAGTTTTGCCTTTTCCAGAATGTCATATAGTCGGAATCATACAGTATAGCCTTTTCAGATTGACTTCTTTTGTTTAGCAATATGCATTTAAGTTTCCTCCATGTCTTTTCACAGCTTGATAGCTCATTTCTCTCTGTACTCCTTTTTATGTGAGATAATAAAGAGCCTCATTTTTAAGACACTTTCAGTTGAGGCTTTCTGTAACTTGGAAGCCTAAAACAAAATGATCAATATGGCCTCTAAGCTTGTATTTAATGAAAAGAGGAGTCAGGGGACCTGAGCTTCAGTCCTGGAAGGAGCACTAATTATCTGTGTGATTTAGCATGGTATTTCCTTTCTTGAATAAAAACTGCATACATCCCACAGTGTGCACTAAGACTAGCTTCCCCAAATGCATTTTGCTTCGGATGATTGATGTAACAAATCAGTTCCTGGCATCCCTCTGCTAAGTGTTATTGTTCTGGTGGGGACACATCTCAATATGATCCAATCAGATGGAAGGGAGGGGTTATTATGTTTAATACGGAAAATCTTTCTAGCTGGATATAGACAAAGCAATATGTATTCCCATTTGTCACTGGTGACCATCTTGTGACTGAGGAGAATCAACCACGTGATGAAGTCAATGCTGAGAGACATGGAAAGGACCCAGATTATTGGGTCTCTGATCAGGCCACTTGTGGAGCTTGTTCAACCTCTGGAACTTCAGTAAAGAAATAGAACAAATTTATTTATGGTTAAAGTCATTTGGAGTCTAAATTTTGTCCTTTTCATCTGACATTATCTTAATGGATAACAAAAATTCTTCTACAGATCAAACGAGAGACTGTAGGTAACATGCTTGAAATATTAAGACACTATATACATTCAAGGGAGTAGTATTCTTCCATTATAATAAGGATGTACTTCTCATGGACCACTGGAAAGGTGAGTAGACAAGTATTTATTGAATATCTGCCTGGTTAGGGGAACTCTGCCCAGATTTTTAATTTTATTCTCACAAAAAACCAAGATATTATTAATCTCATTTCACAGATGAGGAAATTGAGTGTTATGGACTGAATGTTTGTGCCTTCTCAAAAATTCCTATGTTGAAATCCCAACACCCAATGTAATGGTATTTGGAGGTGGCGCTTTTGGGAGGTGATTAGGTCGTGAAGGTGGAGCCCTCATGAATGGGGTTATTGACCTTATAAGAGAGCCTCAAGAGAACTCTCTCGTTCATTCCAACATGTGAGGATACAACAGGAACACCATCATCTGTGAACCAGGAAGTGGCCTCCACTAGACACTGTATCCGGGGCACCTTGAGCTTGGACTTCCCAGCCTCCAGGACTGTGAGAAACAAATGTTTGTTTTTTAAGCCACCCAGTCTATGATATTTTTGTTACAGTAGCCCAAACAGACCAAGGCACTGAGGCTCATGGAAATTAAATAAAATGTTCAAAGGTTTATGGTTGATGCAAATCAAATTTTGAGTAACTTAGATCTGTTTTTAGTCTGTATTCTTCCTACTACCATGAGCTGCTTTAAGCTTGATCGTTCTGGGAAAAAGTCATAAAAAATGGCATTTGAGCTAAGTTCCGAGGAGAGGCAAGATTCATCTAAAAAGGTTGACAGCATGAGCAATGGCACAGAGACATGAGAAATCCTGTGGTGTTCAGGAGAGGAGAAGGATGCTAGTGAGTATGCTGCTTAGAGAGTGAGGCGAAGAGGCGAAGCTTCAGGCGACAGAGAGGAAAAGGGAGACCAAGATGGAAAAGAGGGGCTGCCATGTGGGCAATAGGGGTGTGAGTGGGGCAATGAAAGCTTCTAAACTGGAGACTTTCGAGGACGATATCAGGATCTCAGATACTTGTTTTAAAATGTAAATCTGACAGCAGGGTACAGAATAGTTTGTAGGGAATAGAACAGAAGGAAGCCAGGAGTCTCTTCTTCCATGTTTCATGTTCTTTTCTTTCTTTCAAATATGCACCACATTTTGACCCGGACTTCACCCTCCTTTCTTCTTCCCTGCTATACTTACCATCATCACCTCTGTTGTCAATCTTACGTCATCTCCTCTACTTATTTTTTATTCTTTAAAAATTGAGGTGAAACTCACTTAACATAAAATTAACCATTTTAAAGTGAACAATTCACTGGCATTTAGTACATTCACAATGCTGTGCAACCATTATCCATATCTAATTCTGAAACTTTTTTGTCACCCCAAAAGGAAACTCTATACCCCTTAAGCAGTTATTTTCCACTGTCCTCCTCTTCTCAGAATACAGCCACCAGTTTGATTTCTGTCTCAATGGATTTACCTATTCTGGATATGTCATATAAACGGAATCATACAATATGTGAACTTTTGTGTCTGATCTGACTTCTTTCACTCAGCAAAATATTTTTGAGATTCATCCACATTATACCATGTATCCATACTTCGTTCCTTTTTTTTACCTGAATAGTAGTCCATTGTATGTGTGTAACACAATTTGTTTATCCACTTGTTTGTTGATGGAAGCTTGTTATTTCAATTTTTTGGCTATTGACAAAAGTGCTACTGTGAACATATTTGTATAAGCATTTGTTTGTGTACTTGTTTTCAATTCTTCTGGATATATACTTAGGAGTGGAATTGCTGAGTCATATGGTAATTCTATGTTTAACATTTTGAGGACCCACCAAACTGTTACCCACAGTGGCTGAACCATTTTACACTCCCACCAACAACATATGAGTATTTCAATCTCTCCATATTATTGCCAACACACTTTTCTTTCTTTCTTCATTTTTTTTTTTTTTAGTAGCCATCCTAGTGAGTGTGAAAAAGTATCTCTTCATGGTTTTGATTTTTTTTTTCCCTATTGACTTACGATGTTGAGCATCTTTTTATGTGCTTGGTGGCCATTTGTATATGTTGTCTGAGAAATGTTTACAGACAGTCCCCAACTTACAATGGTTCAACTTCCAATTTTTCAACTTTACGACAATGCAAAAGCAAGATGCATTCAGTAGAAACCATACTTTAAATTTTGAATTTTGATCTTTCCCCAGGCCAGCGATATGTGGTCAGACACTCTCTCGTGATGCAGGGTGGCAGCAGTGAGCTGTCGCTCCCAGTCAGCCTCGTGGTCACGAGGGTAAACAACCGGTAGACTTACACCCATTCTGTACTCATGCCTTCATTCTGTTTTTCACTTTCAGTGCAATAGTCAATAAGTTACATGAGATATTTGACACGATTATAAAATAGGCTTGGCGTTAGGTAATTTTGCCCAACTGTAGGCTAATGGAAGTGTTCTAGGCACCTTTAAGTTAAGCTAGGCTAAGCTATGATATTCGGTAGGTTAGGTGTACTAAACGCATTTTTGAATTATAATATTTTCAGTTTACCATGGGTTTATCAGAACCTAACCCCATTGTAAGTTGAGGAAGATCTCTGTTCAAGTTTTTCATCCATTTTTTAAATTGGGTTGTTTGTTTTTTGTTGTTGACTTTTAAGAGTCTTTTTGTATTCTGGACACTAGACTCTTATCAGATATATGATTTGGAAATATTTTCCCCGATTCTGTAGATTGTCTTTTCACTTTCAGGGTAAGTGACTGAAAACACGAGTGTTTAATTTTGATCAAGTCCAGTTTATCTCTTATTTCTTTTGTTGCCTAAGAAGCCATTGCTGAATCAAGGTCGTGAAGATTAATCCCTAGCTTTTCTTCTAAAATTTTGATAGTTTTCACTTTTGTACCTACACACTTTTGCATCTTTGATCCATTCTGAGATGATTTTTGTATGTGGTGTGAGGTAGTGCTCCAGCTTCATTCTTTCGCTTCTATATATCCAGCTGTACTGGCAGCATTTGTTGAAGAGACTGTTACCTCCCCAATATGTTCTTGGCTTACTCTTGTTGAAAATCAACTGACTATAGATCTGTGGGTTTATTTCTGTCTCCCTCTCCTCTGGTCTTGGTCTATCCTTTTGCCCCAGGTGGCTGTGGGTTGTTAATTTTACTAACAATATTTTTGAGGAACGTCTGCTGCTTTTCTGCCCAGAGTGAGTCCCAAATCAGGTGAAACAAAAACAAGCCCCTTGCTCAGACCTTCATTCAGCCCCAAAACAGATTAGAGCAGACCAACACGATTCTTTGCAAATCAGATCTGCTCTGTTCCCTCTAGAACCAGGGCCCAGGGTCCCACACTGGGCCTGTGGGCTGATGTCTTCATGACCACTGCTGAGCCAGGGAGAGGGTGTTTCAAGGGCAAATTAAACTCAGAGTTTTCCTACCATTTTTAAATTGCTTTTTTCTTGATTCAGCACTCAGTTGCTATAATTTGACAGTTTTACAGATTTGTGACAAATTTGACGCTGACAGTTTTTGCTAGATTTTAAACTATTTCTGGGCATGGATATGCCCTTGGAGCTGCTACTCCACCAATTTTGCTGACATCACTCCCTCCTCCATTTATTTTTATGATCTCCCTTCGATCACGGCTCTCATTTTACCCGCCATCCCAGCCTTTGAAAATTCCTTGAAGCTACCAGAAGCTATTATTTTATTTTGTTTTGTTTTACTTATTTTAGTGTTTTTGTTGCTTTATGATACGGTTGTATGTGTGTGTGTATGTATGTATGTATGTATGTGAATGTTGAGGAAATTTAAATGATGGCCAATTAGAAAGTTCATTAGGCAGACAAGAAATTTTAAATTCATCATAATTTGATATCTCTAAATATACACTTCTTCTTACATTGAATGCCACTTGATGGAAGGGACAGAGTTCTCTCTTGGCGAAATATTTTTAAATGGGATTTTTGGAAACATTAATAATCAGGAGCTGATCTAGCTAAAAAAAGGGACAACCAAATGTTTATTGAAGCTTGTCACTGTCAAGCTCATTGTCTTCTGTTTTACAGAGAATAAGAAATAACCATTGTGAGGGAATTAACACTGCAAAATATAAATCTTGCAAGTGATTAGGCAGCTGTATATTTATCAGAACAGAATGTATTTTAATTTTTAATCAGGGCTTTTGTTCCAACTGACAAAGTAATGGCTTGTTTGCAATCTTCTACTAAAACAGACTTCCCAAGATGGAACTGGGTGCCTCAGTGTGCTCCTCTGTGTTTCATTTGCCATCAAGTCTGACACACTATGTAATCCCTTCAGTGAGAGGCCTTAAGAAGATACTGTGCTTCTTTCAAATTGGCTATGTTTTTCCCATACGTGATTCACAAGGTAAATAAAAAAGGTCTGTTTGAGCAATGCATCCCCATTTGCAGGGAAATGAAAGAGAAATATTATTACAAAGGGATTGGAATTATTATATGAGCAGCCAGAATGGTTTTTACGGGTTTAGAATGCAGATTAAACCTCCAGAGAAAGCTCAAAATTGAAGAACTCCAATCGGAATAGTTATTATATTGCCCATGGCAGAAATCCTCCTGCTTATCTCCACCTCTATCATGAGCAATATGTATATAATTTAGATGCAAAGGATAATGGGATTTCAGAAGCATACCTCTGTATCCCTAGCAGTCATTTCCTAAAGAAATATTATTTGCTAAAATTAGTAGATATTGAAGATGTCTGTGGGGTATGTGATAAAACACGGGAAGGAGCTCCAGAATTTCATCAGAAAACTCAAATCTGAATCCCGTCTCTCCTATTTACTAGGTATGTGGCTTGAGCAAGGGGTTTTGGCTGTCTGTGCTTTGGCGTCCTCTGGTAAAATGGGAATCATTCCACCTGACCAATCATTTTGTTGGATTGCCATGAGGATTTGATATGATACCTCATAAGAGAAAAAAGCTACATAATGTCGGGCAAACTATCTGAATTCTGACTTTACCACTTATTTACTGTCACATTTGGCAAGTTACCTAATCAGTAAAGAGCCTCAGTTTACTTATGTGCAACATGAAATGAGGATGCCCATCTCACAGGGTTCTTGTGAGAATTTCCCATAATCCAGATGAAATTTCTTAGACATTTTAGGAGTACAATCATGTTTGTTGAAGGAATATATACAGTACAACCTTTCTATTTCTAAGAACTCACATCAACTTTGGTAATGAAAGTACAATGGAACCCATTTCAAGTTGATTTGGGAAATCGGGAGAAGATTCCTTCATAAGGAATTTGAAATAATATCTGACCCATGAATTGGTGTTAAGCCCATAAAAGACTTTGTCTATAATGGACTGGATGATAAATATTTTCTATTTCTGGATATTATATATCTCTGTCACACCTTCTCAACTCTGCCATTATGGCACAAAAACTTCATTTATGGTTGGTGAAAGCTCCAAGGAAGAAAGGAGCATGCTTATCTGGAGGAACCACGAGAACCCAAAATGACGTTCCTTTTCTTTATGGGGATTCATTTCCTGGTGGGAGGAAGGGCATTGCCATGTTCAGTAACCTAGATCCAGTCCCTGCATTTCTCTTCACTCAGATTTCCTCCTGTTGGATACGGATAATAACCATAGTCGGGAAGGTAATTTGCAGAACATAAAGCCTTGTGCCAGCGGTAATTATCTTTAGTGGATTACGATGAGCTAAGCTGAGTTAAGGGGTCAGTTAGAAGGGACAAGCTCTCTGCACTTGTGGAGAGTAGAGGGTGTCAACAAGAGAGGACCTGCTGACCACCAGCTGTCAGGCCAGCTCTGCAGAGGTGGCTCACCCTGGCCTGTCTGCATCCAAAGTCCACTCCTGCGACTGCATCATGGTCCATAGTGTAATGGAAATGGCCACTCAACCTAGCACCTGCCACTAACAGTTATGTGACACTAGGGCAGTCGTCTTTCTGTTTCTCCATCTCTGTGAAAGGAGTGGGCTGGACTCGATGGTCACTGGGATGCTGATGTGCTTTCCCTTTATACCCATCCTCCATGCTGTGATTGCACACACTCAAACCTTACTGCCTTTGCAGACCAGCTGACAGGCCTATGGACTTTCAAACATTTGAAGGATAATCTTCCTTTGGAGGAGACCCCGGACAAAGTAATTTTGTGCTGAATTTCACTGTGCAGTGAATAATCTCAGTAAAGTGTCCCTTTTATAGAACCTAGGACACAAGCTCCCATTCTATCCATTTTTTCACTTTTTCCTCACCCTCCCCTGTAACTCGTACATACTTAGCCCTGTTTTTTTTATGATTTGCAGAATATAGTTCTACTTGTCTTAATCAGATCCTTAAACAGGGCTGAGGAAACAGTGATGTGTAGTGGTCACTGCCACAGGCTGTGATGTCAGAGAGATGTGAATTCTAGTTCTAGGTTGGCCATTTAGCATCTGTGTGGCCCTATCTTGCTTTGTTTTCACACCTGAAAAATAAGCACAAGGCCTACTTCATGGGGAAACTTCTTTGATTAAGTGTGACAATGGCGACAAAATTCTAAGCATGTTAGCTGGAACATAGTAAGTTTTCAATTTTAATTAACTAATTATTATTTTTTTATCCTTCGATTCTCCATAGAAAATTAAGTCTTTTCCTAGCCTCAAGAAGACAGATTTGGAAGGTGTTTCTCATTTCCTTCTATTTCAGCTCTCATAACTGGTTGCTTTGCTGCTGGACTGTCCTTAGTAGGAATGCTCCATCTCCTTGAGCATGGTGGAGAACAATTGTGACAAACGTGGCCAAATACAAGCAAAATATCATGTGTTGGTACCTTTAGTGTCTCCATTAGCTGCTAATGTGTTGATTAAGCCAAGAGGAACCAGGAGACAGAAAGTGATACTTTTTCCCCTTAGCAAAGTAAATACTAATTGAATAAGACTTACAGATCTATTTTTCATGGTATTGAGCTATGATGTGGGGTGTCAGTGGTTGTGGTTACAAGATGAAGTGCCAAGACCAAGGGACCTCAAAAAACCCTGAGAGATGAGTCAGGAATTAACAGTTCTGGCGTGGTCAGAGCAGACAGGCCAGGCGGGGACTTACAAATTGAGATGTTCACGGAAAACAATAAGTCCAGAGTAGAGGCTGGCAAACTTCGTCTGGATGCAATTCTTTTAAGACGCTGGGTGTCGTGTGTCTCTGTTACATCCACTGAACTCTGCCATTGTGACACAAAAGCAGCCATAGAAAGTACGTACGTAAGAAAGTGTGGCTGTGTTTCAATGAAATCTTATTTGCGGACACTGAAATCTGGATTTCATATTATCCTTCTTTTGTTTTTTGTTTGTTTATTTTTTGTATTTAAAAATATAAAAATCATTCTTGTCTCACTTGCAGTACAAAAACAGGCTGCTGGTGGCAATTTGCTGACCCTTGGTCTTGAGCTACATGCATGGAATTGCAAATTACAGAGAATTGAGCAGGATAGGATCTCAAAAGCGCAAAAATACAGCTGTTGGACAGGCCCACGCTCCGTGGGTATCGGCTTGGCAGGCTCTCGCCTCAGTCAGAAAATGGGGCCGCACTTGACTCGAGGGCCTGGGCTCATCCTGAAGCCCAGCCTGAGGCAGTCAGGATTTGTAGAGGTACACGAAAGAAAATGAAGTCTGCTAACAGGCAGGTTCTGGCTCTGACAGGTCCTGACCTACTTTGTCCTATTATTTCTAAAATGTTTGCTCTCAAAGCTGCCATGTCGCCTTCTTCTGCTGGTTTTGACCCATCTCCTTTTAAAAAGCCTTCCACTGTCTTCTGAACAAATGCCCTGAGCCTTTGCTAAAGCCCAATTTGCTCTGCAAGGGGATTTGGTGTAAGGTGGGTGCACGCTTGGGTTTCACACAAGGGGGTTGACTCACCAAAGAGCTAAAAGGAGCTCCTGACAAGATAGTCTCACCTGAAGTGACTGTTACAGAGCAGCCTCTCTGGTACAAACACACACATACACACACACTGTTCTTAAATGTCCTCAATTAATTAAACCTGCTTTGGAAATCTGTACTTCTCTCACTTATTTGCATAAAATACCTGAAAACGTGTGTCACTGCAGACAATGTCAAGCCTGGATAAATTCAAGCTCCACCACATGCCAGTTGAATATCCTTGGACACATTATTTGAATTTTACTTTATACGCATTTTTCTTTGTTTCTTTTTTTCTGCTTTTTCTCCCCAAGTACCCCCAGTTCATAGTTGTATATTTTAGTTGTGGGTCTTTCCAGTTGTGGCATGTGGGACGCCGTCTCAACGTGGCCTGATGAGCGGTGTCATGTCTGTACCCAGGATCCGAACCAGTGAAACCCTGGGCAGCTGAAGCAGAGCGCACAAACATAACCACTCGGCCACGGGGCTGGCCCTATATGCATTTTTCAAATGCACTTGATAATTCCTCCTGGCCTAATGATGCAAGCATTTATCAGTTCTTAGATGTATGAAAATAAAGGAATTAGATAGGTTTAATTATTTGTATATTTCATTATGTACGTGTTTTAAGCCATTTGGAAATACAATTTATTTCACAGAGTCTTTTAAATACATTCACGTACACACATACATAAACTTCAGTAGATGGCATAGAGAGATAAAAAGGGTATATATGTGACTTCTGATTCCAAGAGTTTATTTTTGAGTGGGAACAGTATAGTACAGCAAAAGGAGCACTGGCTTCAGAGACAAGGAAAAAGGGTTTGTATTATAGGCCTGGATCCATCCCTAATTAGCTGGAAGACTTGCTTAACATCTCTGAATCTCTATTTCTTCTTTTTCAAAAATGGAGACTACCCCTTGCCCTCATCACAGGATTATTTTAAGAATCAACTGAAATAATGAAAAGTGTTTTATAAAAAGTAAAGTGCTATGCAAATCTAAGTCTTGTCTCATTACCATCATTTTCTGCCCTGTGGCACCCTGAAAGCCTGCTTGAAAATTCTAGGGATCCACAGTTTGGAAACTGCTAGCAGAAAGCATCAGCTAAAATAGCAAACTTTCAGAGAGAGATAATGGTTCATCAACAGGTGAAATATATTTACTGAATTTTTCTGTATGTGACTAGAAGACCAACTTCAAAGAGTGCTTTAATAAAATTCAAAAGGTACCCTCAAGGTTCAACAACTTAATTTTCACTAAATCTTGAAATCAGAGATTCTTCCCACATCGTCCTCAGACGCGTATGTACTAGTTTTCCTTGCATCTGTTAATGTAACAAAATGTTGGGTCACTTAAGCACCAGAAGTTTGGTGCTCCCCTTTGATCTGGGGAAAACAGAAACAATATCTCTGCCAGAGTCATGGGGGGAAGACAATTCCTTCCCAGCTTCTAAAGAAGGTCAGACGACTGGCTAATTTCACCAGAGCAGTCAAGCAGTTAGTTGAACTAATTGCTTCCCTGGAATGACTTTCTCTGACTAAATATACTAGGTGTTTGGGTCCAGAGGGCTGATCTCACATCGCTTGCTTGACATCTAGCATCTGAAGCCACAGGCAACACAGTTTAAAACAAAACAAAACAAAATCAATTAGAAAAGTGGTCCTAGGGTATGTACACAGTGACCCATGTCAAGCAAGCTGATCCTTTATGTGTGGCCTTCCTCTCCTGCTCTGGTACCCTTGATCCCTCATAGGGCCAAAAGACTCCTTGATTTTGAATATAAGATCCCCAAAGAGGACTGTACCAAGCCATTAGAGGAAGAAGAAAGATTTCTTTCTTTGTCAAATCAATGGAAGGCCTCCCATTATAGCCTCTGCTTACTCATCATGAGAAAATAAAGTGAGATAAAGAAAATAAGGAATACTAAATGATAAGGGAAAAAGAAGGCCTTTTTCTATTGGTAAGGTTTGGTGAGTAAAAATGTATAAAAAAGTATTCTTTCAAGAATATCTGTTTGGCAAGATTTCATTGGAATAAGGCAAAAAAAAAAAAAAATGGTGCAAGACACTTTTGGGAAATAGCACTTGTGGAGACAAGGATGTTTAAGGAAGACGTGCAGGTGAAATAGCTTGAGAGGCCCAGGAAAACACTGTCAGGACATGCGCAAGCTTATCTTTTAGGCCCATGTTTTCAATTCCTGATTGTATGCCAATTGGTGACTCCTACATTCCTATCTCCAGTCCAGTTCTGTTCTCTGCATTCCAGATCAATAAATCCAATTACCCGTTTTATATCTTCATGGAAGTCTCAAAGGCATATCTAAGGCAACATGTTCAAAACTCATAATCTTCCACTAAAACTAGTCTTCTTTTGGTGTCCCCTCTCTCAGCAATTGACATCATCATCCATCAGGGAACAAACCAGAAAGTGAGGGATGGTTTTTAAAGCTGCATTGTTCTTCACACATCACAGATATTCCGTCACTTTATTTTTTAACGACTTAATTTTTTTAGAGCAGTTTTAGGTTCATAGCAAAATTAAGAGGAAGGTACAGAGATTTTCTGTATACTCTCTGATCCCAGACACGTGTAACCTCCCCCGTTATCAACATCCCCAACCCGAGTGGTACATTTGTTACAATTGGTGAACTGATATTGATACAACGTTATTGCCCAAAGTCCATAGTTTACATTAAGGTTCACACTTGGTGTTATATATTTTGTGTGTTTGGACAACATATAATATGTATTTATCATTATAATATCATACAGTGCTTTCACTACCCTAAAGTTCCTGTATGCTCCATCTATTTAACTCTGCTGTCCCTCTCCCCCACTGCAACCACTTACATTTTTATTGTCTCCGTAGTTTTGCCTTTTCCAGAATGTTATATAGTCGGAATCATATAGTGTGCAGCCTTTTCATATTGGTTTCTTTCACTTAGTAATAGACATTTAAGATTTTTCCATGTCTTTTCATGGCTTCATAGCTCATTTCCTTCTTCTGTGAGATAATATTTCTTTGCTTGGATGTACCACAATTTACTGATCCATTCACCCACTGAAAGACATCTTGGTTACATCCAAGTTCTGGCAATTATGAGGAAAACTGCTACAAACATCGTCATGCAGGTTTCTGTGTGGACATGGGTCTTCAACCAAGAGGTGGGATGGCTGGATCATATGGTAAGAGTGTGTTTAGTTTTATAAGAAACCAGTAAACTGTCTTCCAAAGTGGCTGTGCCATTTAGTATTCCCACAGCGATGAATGAGAGTTCCTTTTGCTCCACATCGTCACCAGCATTTGGTGCTGTCAGTTTTCTGGATTTTGGCCATTCTAATAGGTACGTAGCAGTATCTCGTTGTTTGAATTTGCATTTCCCTGATAACATACATTACAGAGTATCTTTTCACATGCTTAATTACCATCTGTATATCTTCTCTGGTGAGATGTCTGCTAAAGTCTTTGGCCCACTTTTTAATCAGATTGTTTGCTTTCTTATTTTTGAGTTTTAAGAGTTCTTTGTATATTTTGGATAACATTCCTTTATCAGATATGTCTTTTGCAACTATTTTCTCCTGGTCTGCTTATCTTTGCATTTTCTTGACATTGTCTTATGCACAGCAGAAATTTTTAATTTTAATTAAGTCTAGCTTATTAATTATTTCTTTCATGGATTGTACCTTTGGTGTTGTATCTGAAAAGTCATTGCCATATGATCTCAAAAGTTCATCTAGATTTTCTCCTATGTTATCTTCTAGGAGTTTGATAACTTTACATTATACATTTAGGTCAAGGACATATTTTGAGTTAACTTTTATGAAGAGTGTAAGGTCTGTGTCTAGATTCATTTTTTTGCATGTGAATGTCTGCTTGTTCTGGCACCATTTGTTGAAAAGACTCTCCTTGCTCCATCGCATCGCCCTTGTTCCTTTATCAAAGATCAGTTGGCCATATTTATGTGAGTCTATTTCGGGGCTTTCTATTGTGTTCCATTGACCTATTTGTTTATTCTGTCATCAATAGCACACTGTGTTGATTGCTATAGCATGACAGTAAGTTTTGAAGTCAGGTAGCATCAGTCCTCCAACTTTGTTCTTCTCCTCTAATATTGTGTTGGCTATTCTGTGTCTTTGATGTCTATATAAACTTTCAGATCAGTTTGCTGATATCCACAAAATGACTTGCTGTGATTTTGATTGGGATGACACTGAATCTATAGATCAAGTTGAGAAGAACTGACATCTTGAAAATATCATCTTCCGATCTGTAAACATGGAATATCTGTCTATTTATGTATTTCGTTTTTGATTTCAATCATCAGAGTTTTGTACTTTTCCTCATATAGATCTTATATTTATTTTGTTAGATTTATATCTAAGTATTTCACTTTTGGGGGGCCGACATAAATGGCAATGTTTTTTAAACTTTGAATTGCACACATTCATTGCTGGTACATAGTAAAATGACTGACTTTTGTATATTAACCTTGTATCCTGAAAAATTGCTATAACTGTTTATTAATTCCAGGATTTTTTTGGTCAATTAGTATGGATTTTTTCCCATAGATTTTCATGTCACCCGTGAATAAAGACATTTTTTTTCTTTCTTTCTTATGTGTATTCCTTTTATTTCCTTTTCTTGTCTAATTGCATTAACTAGGGCTTCTGGTATGATGTTCAAAAGGAATGATGAGAGAAGATATCCAAGTTCCTGACATATCATTTTCTTTCTTTCTAAAGAGATTCTTTTAACATTTCTTGCAGGGTAGGTCTACTGGTAGCATATCCCCTTAATTTTTGTTTGCCTGAGAAAGTCTTTATTTCCCCTTCATTTTTGAAGGATAATTTCACTGGGTACAGCATTCTAGGTTGGTGGGTTTTCTCTCTCAACGTTTTCAATATTTCTCTCCACTCTCTTCTTGCTTGCATGATTTCTGAGGGGAAGGCACAAGTAATTCTTATCTTTGATCCTGTATAGGTAAGGTGTCTTTTTTCCCTTTGGCTTCTTTCAGGATTTTTTCTTTATCTTTGATTTTCTGTAGTTTGAAAATTATATGCCTATGTGTAGTTTTTGGCATTTATTACATTTGGTGTTCTTTAAGATTCTCGGTCTGTGGTTTCATGTCTGACTTTAACTTGACAATATTTTGGGAGCCCGCCTAACGACTGAAATTCTTAGTCATTATTGTTTTAGATATTTCTTCTGTTCTTTTCTCTCTTTCTTCTCCTTCTGGTATTCCCATTATGTGTATGTTATACCCTTTGTAATTGTCCCACAGTCCTTGGATATTCTATTCTGTTCTTCAGTCTTTGTTTTCTTTGCTTTCTTGTTTCGGAAATTTCTGTTGATATACCCTCAAGGCCAGAGATTCTTTCCTCAGCCATATTCAGTCTACTAACAAACCCATGAAAGGTATTCTTCATTTCTGTTACAGTGTTTTTGATCTCTAGCAGTTCTTTTTGGTTCTTTCGTAGGATTTCCATCTCTCTGCTTACATGGACTATCTGTTTTTACATACTGTCTACTTTGTCCATTAGCACTCTTAGCATACTAATCATAGTTGCTTTAAATTTCCAGTCTTATAATTCCAATATCCCTGCCATGTTTGGTTCTGATGCTTGCTTTGTCTCCTCAAATTGTGTTTTTTGCCTTTTAGTACACCTTGTAATTTTTTCTTGCTAGCTCGATGTAATATACCAGGTAAAAGGAAGTTCTGTGAACAGGCCTTTAGTAATGTGGTGGTGAGATGTGGGAGGAAAACAAGCATTCTATTGTCCTTTGACTAGGTCTCAGGTTTTTTTTAAGCCTATGCCTCTGGACATAAACTTCACAAGTGTCTCTCAGTTTTTTATTCCCCCTTAGGCAGAATAGGATGGCTAGAGTGGGCTGGCATTGGGTATTTTCTTTATCCCACATGGAAGAGTAGAGGGGGCTGGAGTTGTGCATTTTCCTTCTGCCATGTGGATGGCTAAAGCTGACTGGAGTTGGGAATTTCCCTCCCACTGTGTCAGTTAAGCTCTGAAAATACCCCAGCAGGTTGGGCTTTAGTTAACCAGTTTCTGTTGAGGGCAGGCCTTGTTAAGAATAGAGTCCTTAGTGGTATTTCAAAATGGTTCCTTTTTTCCTCTCCCCTCTAGAAGCACAAGAGAAGATTTTTTTCTCTGATATTTGCTGTGGGAAGCTGGTCAAGCTCCTGGAGGTAAATCTCACAATACTGGAGGTGGGGGGGTGGGCGGTGGGGGCTCCCTATGACTGGATGCCCCTGGAGTTTTTAACTCTCAGCCTTGTGCATAATGAGCCTCCTGCAATTTGTCAATTATAGTTCAGGTTTTCTTATCCCTACACTGATTTTCCAAGCAGTTTCTGCTCATAAGTCTCTGCTTTGGTAAGTTGTGGCTCTCTTTATTCACTTGTCTGTCTCTCCAGTCTTGGGGATGGCAATTTGCTCTGCATTCTCCACAAATTCTCCTGGGATCCTTATGGATCCAAGAATAATTGTTGATTTTTCAGTCTGTTCAGCTTTCTATTTGTTGTTAGGAAGGAGTGATCATTTCCATTCCTTTATTTTTCATTCATCAAGTGTTTATTGAGCATTTACTATGTGGCACTATTTTGTAAGTGCTGGGGACATGATGGTGTAAACAACAATTTCCCTGTCATCATGAAGCAGTTTTAGTAGAGGGAAGGAGACAATAAACAAGTTAAGCAGACACATGTCGTGAAAAACGTTGAAAAGGAAACCAGTCATGCCAAAGGTAGTGACTGGATGGGGATTAGAGGGAGGCTAATTTAGATGTAGTGTTAGGTAATGCCTCACTGGGGAGGTGACTTGTGAGCAGTGATGGTACCAACGAGAAGTGAAGAGCATTCTAGGCAGAGGAAACAACAAGTGCAATGGTCTAGAGGCAAGAAAAAGTTTGACGTCTTCAAGGAATGCAAAGGAGAGCAATGTGGCTGGAACATGGTGATCAAGTGGAAAAGAGAAAGCAGCAAAGAAGCAAGACCCAGGTCATGCAGGGCATCACAGGCCACTTAAGGAGTTTGGATTATGTTCTAAATGTAAAGGGAAGCTAAAGAAGGGATTAACACAGGAGAAACATTTGAATTTATTATGTTTTTAATTACCACTCTAGCTCTAAACTGAAATGGATTGGAAGTTGCAGAAGCACTGAGTACACTTAAGCATATTTTTACTCTTTCTTTCGTGAAAACATTTAAGATCTACTCTCTAAGCAACTTTCAAGTATATAACACAATATTGTTAACTATAGTCAACATTTGTATATTAGATCCCCAGAACTTATTCCTCTTATAACTAGAAGTTTATACCCTTTGACCAACATCTCTCCATTTCCCCCAGCCCCTAGTTTGTGGCAACCAACATTCTACTTTCTACTTCTATGAGTTAGACTTTTTTAGATTCCACATATAAGTGAGATCATGTAATCCTTGTCTTTCTTTGTCTGACTTATTTCACTTAACATAATTCCTGAAAGTCCATCCATGTTATTGCAAATGGTAGCATTGTCTTCTTTTTTAGGGTTGCATAATACTCTTCTCTGTGTGCATGTGTGTGTGTATCACATCTTCTTTATCCATTCATCCATCAATGGACACTTAGGTTGTTTCTATGTCTTGGCTATTGTGAATAATGCTACAATAAACATGAGGTTGCACACATCACTTTGAGATAGTGGTGCCATTTCCTTTGGATATATACCCAAAAGGGATTGTTAGATCATATGGTAGTTCTATT
Organism: Equus caballus; assembly: GCF_041296265.1. Lineage (NCBI taxonomy): Eukaryota > Metazoa > Chordata > Mammalia > Perissodactyla > Equidae > Equus > Equus caballus. Next base: position 35,676,943 of record NC_091698.1, read on the forward strand.
TTCAATTTTTTAAGGAAACTTCATACTTTTTTCCATGGTGGTTGTACCAATTGATGTTCTTATCAATAATGCACAAGTGTTTCCTTTTCTCCACATCTTTGTCAACACTTGTCATCTCCTATATTTTTGATAATAGCTATTCTACCGGTTGTAAGATGACATCTTATTGTGGTTTTGATTTGGAATTCCCTGATGATTAGGTATGTTGAACTTCTTTTCATGTACCTGTTGGTCATTTGTATGTCTTCTATGGAAAAATGTCTATCCAGGCCCTCCAGCCATTCGTTAATCAGAATTTTTTTTTCATATTGAGTTGTATGAATTATTTATGTATTGATATATTAAACCCTTATCAGACAGATGGTTTTCAAATATTTTCACCCATTCCATCTGTGTTCGTTTGCTGATGTATGTATTAGACTTTTATTTGGTGTTCACGTTATATTTTGGGGGATATAAAGATGCAAAAATATTTTAGAAGATTACAATACATTTAGATGGATATGTGCACTGTAACACAAGGCAGTATTTGATAAAAGTAATATAAATGATTTACTAATAAAGTATTCAGATTTTAGAAGAATAAGAAATAGTATTCTGCTGGGTTAGTTAGAGAAGGTATCATGCAAGAGGAAGAGGGCTGGGGAGCTGAGGGAACTCATGCGCTGAACCTTGAATAATGGGTTGTTCTTCTGTATTGTTGCCACTCACACAAAGAACACCATCACTATTCACTTAGTCAACTAAGGATAAAACCTGAGAATCAATCTTCACTCCTCCATTTGTTTATTTATTACCCATTGCAGAAATCTTGCTATTATCAGTATTGAGTAAGACTTGAATGATTGCTTCAGACTTCAAGGAATCTAATCTGTCCTCTTGTTCTTTGTCTTTGCACTAGTTTTTATTTCTAACCATGATAACTAGGAGGTTGCATGTTCTAGAGAAAATAATACAGATTTCGCAGTCATAAATGGCTTTAGTATAAATACTGTCTCTATAACTGATTTTGCAATTGAATGGGGATTTTCCTTTCTTAGTTCATTCTCAGGTTTTGCATTTCTAGACAGAAGGAATATCAGTTGGGATTGCATTTAGTTTCAGATAACAGAAACCTCAAATTATGTAACTTAGATGAGAAGGAAATTTATTTTTTTCACATGGGAAAATATTTAGAGATAAGAGATCCAGGGATGTTATATGGCTCCATAAAGATGTCAGAGATTTGGTCAATTTCAACTCCCTGCTCTGACATAGTTAGCATGTGATACACATTGTCAGGCTACAACCAATACGTCTACATTCCAGCCAGCAAGGTGGAAGAAAAGGTAATGAAAAATGTGCAAAGGACACACACCAGCTATATATTTGGGGGTGTTTTTAAGAAGCCGTAACACACCACTTCCACTTGCATGTCATTGGTCAGAATTTAGTCACATGACAACACTTATTTGCGAACGAAACTGGGAAATGTGTTCTTTATTTTTGTACCATGTGTGTAGCTAAAAATTGGAGAGTTTTGTTAAGAACAACAACAAAAACACAAAGGTTAAAGTATCTAGTTTACAATATCTGTTAATAATTATTTTTTGTCTTTCTACTCCAGTCCTACTTTCTCTAGATTGTATTTTCCAGTATTATTTTGCATTAAATTTGTCATGATTCTGGATATCTACATTTTTGTCAGATTGATGCTACACTAGTTTGTGTCTATACAATGCAAATAAATAGTTAAATAATTACTAGAATAGACTGAAATTTGGCTCAGAATGGGTTTTTCAGTCTTCACAAACCATAACAAGTAACCAAATACTTAAGTTTTATGTATAAAAACTCCAATGAGAAATACAGGAGGTGAGAGGAGTAAGACTGACTTTAGCCTATATTTGCATATGTTTAATTTGTCATTGGTATCATCAGATTCCTATTCAAACTCTTCCCACCACCACCTCCCTCCATGTACTCATATAGCTACACTTTACCTCTTGTACCCTTTACCAAAACTTGAGAGATCTCGCTTCTTCCTCTACCAAGAACTCTTCTCTTTTTTATCCTGAAAACATTGAGTAAATCAATGATGGGGGACAGCTTAAAGCAAGTGGATTCTAGATGGATCAAGCGTTGAACACAGGTATAAGATATCATGTACAGAATCCCAGGAACCATGGCATAGAGGACTTGTCAACACCAACTGCTCATGAGTTAGTCTTTCTGTGTCAAAGTCAAGCTTATGAAACAGTCCAGGCAGAGGATTTCCTCTCCCTGAGTCTGAGTCTCCAGATCCCATAAACGAGAGGGTTGGATTCAATACTACCAATTTCATACTCTAGGAGGCACCATTTGCATTGTATTCCACGTATCACTTAGCTATGGCCATCATAAAAAACGAAATGCAAATGATATCTCCGGAACTGGGTAACACGGTGGTCCTAGACAATACCTAACATTTAATAGGCGAATGACCTACTTTGATCATACCAAATAAGGACATGTATGGAGATCACCAACTTGAGTTTTCAATGTATCTGTTTTGCTTCTATATATTTTCCTATTGACTTTATAAATTGAACAATTTTACTATGCAACGTATGGTCTATATTTGCAGAGAAAATGCAGTAACGTATTCAATTGAACAAAATGGTGGAGGTTTATAACTGTCAGTGGAGTTGTGGTTTGTTTAAGGTAAAGATGAACAACTTTATTAACCAGGTGCTATGTATCAGCATCTTGTTATTATTCTAGGTTGTGAGGGATGACTCATGATTCCTGAGCAATAAGCAAATATATGAACAGAGTTTACTGTTGCAATAAAACAAACCTTACAACACAGCTTATCTGACTTTTTATGGCACAAATAGTCTTTATTGTGTGGCACAGTAAACGGGCATAAATTGTAAACTGTTCATTTTAAGGCTCATGATCAAAATTACTTTTACAAAGACAAATAATGTTTTTTGTTTTCTTATTTTATTTAGTTTTCTTGTATCTTGAATCAACATCAACAGAGTTTTGCAATCAGGGAAAGGATTCCGAATGGGGTTTCTACCACCACTTAAAAGCAGAATGTATGACTCTCTGGATTCATAATATCTTTAGCTAGGGGAAGAAGCAATGAGCCTTTCATGTTCCGGAAGCATGAGCAAGTTGTCCAGAATTTTCGTTAATAGGAAATTGATAGGGGAGTGAATCCGAAGATTGAGAGTGTCTACTAGAATATGGAATTAAAAAAATAGTATTATAATAATTGTATTCTTTACTGTACTTGTTAAATGTCTAAGCCAGATGATTTGAGAAATTAATCAAATCACCTGCTTATAAGATCTGGGTTGGACTTGAAAGGAGAAACCCAGTGTAGCGAACAGACTTTATTACATGAAAAATATTTGCAGCCCCCTCTCTGTGAAAGGAGTACACCTCCCTGTCCCACTGACATAGGGTGTAGACATGTGACTTGCTTAGTCTAAAGAAGTATGAAGGAAGTGATGTTTGCCACATCGGAGCATAAGCCTGAAGAGCACCACAAGGTTTCACCATGCTCAGTTTTCCTTTTGTCTACATAGTGGTATGTTCCAGAAATGCTTCTTAGCTTGGGTCCCAGAGTGATGATAACAACATGGAGTAAAATCACAGAAAACCTGCACAGGGCAGGTCACATGAGCAAGAAATACACCTTTGTGACGTAAGCCACTCAGACTTTGGGGGTGCTGGCTCTGACAGAATAACTCAGCCTCAACTCAGAGACACACAGCCAATACAAGACGGCGTTTTGTGCTTTCCATATTGATATGGGTCAACAAATGTAGAAGCAATTAAATTGTATAAACAAGGAGGATTTACAATGCATAATATTAAAGCCAAGAGTTCCAGATCGAGCATTGTAAATACAAGTGGGTAAACAGAGAAAAATACACAATATAAGGAGCAGTAGTGAAATGCTGGGGAAATTGTAAAACAGCGTAATTAAAATGTAAAATATGATTGACTTTTACAGAGACACTCCCTTATCTAAGGAATAATTAGGGGATCCCTTCTCCAGTTGCAGCACTACGCTAAATCTTTTGAACAGTGTTAGTTCATCTGTACTCAGGGAAATTAATGCCTAGGAATCAATACTCCTTGGAGGTGAGAGGAGGGGGAGGAATCTGTGGTCCTGAAAGTTTCGGAAAAGCTACAAACCGTATCCCTTTCCTAGGAATTCATAAGACATATTAGGAAAGCAAAGCTTTGAGAATTACTACACCAGACACCTGTTTTACTTGTTTTATTCTAGTCTTTCTGACGCTTATTTAGACACAGTGTGGGCAACATGGACTTGAGGTACTCAAAGACTAAGACAACATGGTCTATTTCAGCTCCCTCCCTCCACTCCACCATATCTAGTGGGGGATAGACAAAAATTTATATAAATTCCACAGGACATACATGAGTATGAGTAAGAGGAAATGAGGTGGAGGGGTTGAATGTGCAAAATAGCCAGTTCCAAAGTTCCAATTCAGAGCATTAGTGCCATGTGGGGAGGTGCAGACCTTTTTAAGCCCTGACCCACTAGCAAGGACATTCCTTTAACACGTCGTATCTGAGTTACAACCGTCTCCTAATTTCCGTTTTGTCCTTATCCTCTTCCATTTTATTCTGCCCTGCACATCTCTACTATCTAATCTTTCAGAGGACATAGCTTAATTTCCTACTCAAAATCTTCTGTGGTTTTGCATTCTCTTCAAGATGATATCCGTGTGATTGATTGATTTGTAAGAAGTTGGTATCACCATGATACATAGCTCTACTTGGGTGACTTTTATTACATTGTCATTGAATTCTTAACTATTCATTCATTTAACAAGCATTAACCGAATGTCCTCTCTGTGTCTAGTATGATGCTCAGCAGTGACTTTTGTAGAGGAAAGGGCTTGGAGCTTGATGTCAGGCCCCTGCATGCAAATTCAGTCTTCTACTCTGTAGTGATTTAGATGTCAGTGACCAAATCTGAAAACTGAAAATAATGATATGTGTATCTCAGTGTCTTACAGATTTGATATGATTAGTGTACATGAGAAATCCTCACTGGAGGTTTAGATCAAAGTAGATGCTCCAAGAATGTAAATTGTTTAAATCCCAATCTAAGTAATGTACAATATACAAAGTGGTAGAATTGTTCCTTGAAATCTAAGGAATTAAAGGCAATCTAAGAAGGAATAACATAAATGCAAAATCAAACAAGGGAAACAAACAAAAATGGAGAAGAATTCAGACTGCAGTTAAAGCATGGATGTGCCCTTTTGCATGGCCTAGTCGGTCATTTGCTGGAGTTTGCCTTTAGCAATCAGACATCATGGATTCAAATCTTGACTGCATCTCTTGTGAACTCTATGACTTTGGTAAAATTTCATAAACTCTCTGAGCCTCTTCCTTTTTGTAAAATAATTCAGATAAAATCTTATAGAGTTATATAAAGATTAATCTGAGGGTGTTCATGGAAGAAATAAATCTTTGATGTGAGTCTTTAAAGAAATGTAGATATGAGATATATGAGATGACTTGGGTGGCATCCAAAATGGAGGAAGAGAAGGGAAGAATAAAGAAATGTGTGAGTGACTGTAGGGGGAATGCACTCAGAGAAGGATGTCTGGGACTCTATTGCAAAGGGGTGAGAGCTGGGGCTCTATGCCTAGTGCAGGAGGGCATGGTCATTGTGGTGAAAGGGCAAGAACACCATACTGAAGAGTGTAGACTTGCCATGTTAAGCCAGGAATGAGATAAGAAAGTCAAATCTCTGTGGGCCACCTGGGTATTATAAATGAGGGAAGTGGCCTGGGACAGGTGAGTAAAGTGGGTGGTATGGGCCACTGGAACAAACTAGAGACTCTGCCCCATCTCAAAGTGATCACTGCTCAGCTCCATATTTACACACTGCTTCAGTGTGGCCAGATCTTCTAATTTTTTAGAAGCAGTCAGCTACGTGGGCTTTGATGTGGATTTCCAGAAATGTTCATGTTCTTTTGTCCCGTCATATCTTTAGGCTCCCCTTTCCTTCTGTTACAATAACTGTCCCTTCTTTCTCCTTGGCTAAGTTAATTATATCCCCCAAGACTCCCCTCAAATATTATCCCTTCTGTGGAACCACTTCCACCTCCTGAGGGGTTTTATCCTACCTCTGTTCCAGCACTTACCACACTGGATTAGAATCTTGAGACTAGGAGCTGCACGAAGCTGTGCACAGCACAGCACCAGGGCTGTCATGCTCATAGCCTCATAGGGGAAATGTACCCCTTGGAATTGTGTGCTGAGGCCTCCCCAAGGGCAGGAGCTGCCTTTTCTTTGTTATAATGACCAGCTTAGTGTTGGCCACAGAAAGGTATTCAAAGAGCTTGTGCTGCATGTCTGAATTGGGCTTGATTCCTGAGCAGTGGATGATGTTGCTGTGGATTAGGTTACTGTCCACCTCTGCAGGAGAGACAAGACTGAGAGGAATCAAGCTTCTTTTCAGATTAAAAAACAAACCCTAAAACATGAGCTCAGTTTAGCATAAAAATCACATTTTGAAAATATTCTGGAAAATAGTTTTAAAAATTCCCAATTTTCTAGTCTTAGGCGTGTCTATACATTTTTTTCCTTCAAGTAAATGATACCAATAAAGTTTTGAAATACAGAACAAATCTCATACACATACATATACACACAAAAATGGAGACATTTAGTCATCTCATGTGTTAAGCAGCAGTATCTGTTAGCCAGGGGGCATGCTACGGCTTTGTTCTAGCAGAAGCAAATCTGGAGAAAAAGGAAAGGAGCATAAAACTAGGGGAAGCTGGTGGAGAGTCATGGTTTCCACACTAAGAAAGAAGTTCTTAAATGGTGAAAGACGTCAGTAAAGGATATTTTGTAGAGAGAAGGAGTGGCAGCCACAAATTGACCTGAATTAGTAGAAAACCCTGACATGCCAATCACAAGAAGATTTAGGGTCCAATAACGTGATCAGCTTGTGGCAGAGTTATCCCATCTCTGAGTCCTCAACCCTCCTCTTTGGTTTCCTTTCTCATCTCTCCTTCCTTATCTTCCTTCCTTCCTTTCTTCCTTCTCTTCCTTCCTTACTTGCTTCCCTCCTTCTTTCTTTCCTTTTTCCCCCTTTCTCCCTCACTTCCTTCCTCTCTTCCTGTCACACTCCCACCTTTTCCCCTCCTCTCCTGCTTCCCCTCCTCTCTGCTTTTCCATTATTTTTTCTCCTCCTAGTACTTCTTTTCCTTTTACTCCCCCTCTTTCTCTTCTTCCTTCTCTTTTCTTTTCTTCTTTCTTTCATGTCCACCGCTTCCTTCTCCTGTTTTCTTCTCATCTTTCCTCTTTCTCCTCCATCTTCTCTTAAAAGAATACGACTCTAATTTTGGAAAGAAGTGGGGCAGTAGAATTCACTGGAGAGTCAATTTTGGTGGGCTGCATCTATTCTAGAATAAGAGGGCTAATGATAATTGAAAAATATTATAAGATTAACTTTGGCAGGTAAAGATAAACTTTAGCATATATGCATGAAGATTTCAGGTTATCAAAAATGCTTTGTTCTACCGCACACATGATACATGTACTATTTTGAGATTGTGGATGCTCTAGGTATGTCTAGGTATCTATCATCTATTTGCTTTTCCAATTATATAATTTATGTATTATTTTAATGAATATAAAGCAATCCACATATATACATAGTATTTTTTAAAATAAATAGTATTTGTGAAGTTACTCCTAACTCAATGAATTATAAAATAATTTTTATGTTCTTTCCCTCATTCTTTCTTGTTTATTGCTTATACTCTTTAGCAAAGATGAAATTTGAACCTGCTCCTCCACCAGTAAATGGGGCTTCTCCATGTTCGTTGGTCTTGATTCACTCTCACATCACATGAATCATGAGGTCAGATCTTCTGGCATCTCCACCCTAGTCCCACCCACCCATCCCTATGAATGTCTTCACTTCTGTTGCCCATTTTATCATCCTACTGAAGAGCTAAGGTGACTTTGTTAAAATGCAAATCTTATCAACTCCCCACCCTCCTTCTAACCTGTCAATGACTTCCTACTTTCCTTGGTATGAAAGTCAATTGGTTTCTCACAAGGTGAGGCCCTATCTGTGAGTGGTGTACTTAAATCATCCATACTTAGAATGATTTTTGATGTAGTTGCATTAACATTTAGCATTCTTGTAATGGTTTCTTCTACGTCACATCTGTTCTTTGTTTCTTCTTCACTTTTTTTTTACCTTCTCTGATTTTAACTGAGCATTTTATATGATTCTATTTTATCTCCTCTCTTAGAATATCAATTACACTTCTTTGAAAAACTATTTTAGTGGTTGCCGGAGGGTTTGCAATTTACATTTACAACTAATCTAAGTCCACTTTCAAGTAATACTACACCACTTCATGAGTAGTGCAGATGTCTTATAACAGGGAATTCCCAATTCCTCCCTCTAGTTCCTTATCACATTGCTGTAAGGGATTTTCATACAGAGATTGACTTAACACTTTAATAATCATATAAGGTATCATAATCTATTAGAATTTCCATTTTATAGAAAGGCAAGTTGAAGTTCATAGAGAATAAGAAGAGAAGAAAACAGATTGGATATCCCAGGTCAATTTGACTCCAATAAAAAATATCTTGCCAAAACCCTAAAATAATTCTACTATGAATACTTGTGATTGCCACCTCGTGGATGTGTAGACAGGACTATCTCCACTGGCTGGAGACCAGCTACAAAACAAATAAGTCCACCAGATCCATAATGTGGTTCCTCATGAGAACTTGACCACAATCAGCAAATACACGAATGCATATATACAAACAAACAGTTCCTCTCCATTGGATATGCATGGTCCTTCCAATCAAGACTAGGTTTGCCCCATTCCTATATTAAGTTTTTTGAATCCATAAAAGGCCATTTGCCAATTGTGTTTTTGTCCCTAAGCTTCAGCCATACAGTCTTGGCTTCCTCTCTTGTCTCATGGGTCAATTCTGATTATCAAAGGATGTGGATGCTTCCTGGTAAGGCCCAGAATGACTTCCCCATTGCCTCATGGAGTGAGCATTGGCTCTCCTTTACTCTATGTAATTAGAGCTATTTCATAAATCTTAAATTCGTCAATTAGCATTCCTTGATTTATGATCTTAATCACCTTATTAGTCACCTCGGTCAAGTTTATTCAATTACTCAGAGATTCCTGTATTTCTTAGTTGGCCAGCCTACACACCTCTTTTTATTTTTCATTTCGCAGCTTTTAAAATAAAAATTGGTGAGCCCCCGGAATGAGTAACAGAGGTATTCAGGCTTTTGTTATTAAGTTGACAAAAGAAGCTATTTTATATGTTTGGAACTCTGCTTCTATACCAAAATAAAAGGGAGAATATTTTGAGGATTTCCTATTAAGGGACTCAAAAGAGAATGACTTTATTTAGTTTGTATACACACCAATCCTGAAGGTGGTATGAAATTTTTAATTGCATAGGAGATGCAATGCAATTATCATCTCTTTGGAGGGAAGTGACAACCGTGTTAGTGCCTCTCAACACTAAATTGCTTCATATGAAACATTTACTGATGCTTTGGGGTTATGTTTACTCTAGGAGAAGCGATGGTAAAGACTATCACAGGATAGCTCTGTCATTGTTTTTAAAGACTTTCCAGAGGTTGGACTTTTAAAATGCTCCAGGAGCAAGAGCGGAAAAGCACCCGACATATATAAGGAAAGATAAATGGTTGTTACTGAAAAGAACAAACAGTATCTTCCTGAATATAAATCGTCTCTCTTCATTCATTTGCTTGTAATGATTTCCTTGCTTGAAGTGACTTCTCTATGTTGCTAGACTCTTTATTATCTTTCAAGATCCTCCTTAGACATAATTCTTTGCTGAAGCCTTCTCCAATTTTCCTCTTCCCTCAAATCACCATAAATTAATTCATTCATTCACTTAATAAACTTTGTAGATTATCTACCAGGAATTGTGGCTACAAATTCCAGTAAGACTCTCTATCTTCCAGAAGTTTATAAGGTATTTGGAAAAAATACACACGTTGAGAAATATAAGTGCAATATCTGTCAAAGCTTCTATTAGAGAAGTCTTTATGAAGGATAAGGAGGTCACAAAGGCAAGAACTATTAACCACCCTGGGGAACTAACAAAGATATCATTGAACAGGTGGCATTTGTGATTACCTTGAGGAAAGTGTACATTTGGCCAGTGTAGCTGAAGCTGTTGGTAGCCCGCCTATATTTTTTAATCTTTAAAAAATCAGTGCATACTGGCTCAAATGTCATTGGGGCTGGCTCTTTGGCTACCCTCATGGCAGGCTGGACATGCTGAGAATTAACCACTCCCTCCCAAGCAGCCCTCAGATATCATAGATATATGCTTTATGATCAAGAGAAAGGTCTGGGACAGAGACTTAAGTATAGGAGTTGGTGGATAAACACCGCACCTCCCTTACCCACGGCTGAGACAACTCTGAGGAATGTGTATCACATTGATTGGGAGTGCCCCAGGGAAGAGTAAACTCCAGTTGCCCACAGTAGTAACTAGCTTTATTTGTATACTTGTTAGCTGGTGTCACTGCTCCTTCTCGTTTCCCTATTTCCCTACTTCTCCAATAAACTACTTGTATGCTTTTATGGGATTTGTTTTTTCAAGTAAAATCAAGATTCTCATACAATTGTAAAATGCATACATATCAAAGATTTTGTTTAACTTATTAATTAATGAGAGAAATGAGGGAGCTGGTCAGATGTCACACTAAATCAAATGTAGAATTTCCAGATGAAATATAAGATGTTCAATTGAATTTGAATTTCAGATAAACAATTTATAACTTTTCAGTATAAGTATATCTCAAATATTGCATGAGACCATAGTTATGCTAAAAAATAACTATTTATTTGAAATTCATGCAACTGGGCATCTTGTTATTTTGATTTGCTAAATATGACAACCTTATTCAAAGGAGAATTTAAACTACTACATATAGATGCCAGATAAGAAATGCTATGAAATAAATTTACAGATAGATGCGAGACTGGTAGAACTGGTCAATATTTACAGGACGATAATCAATTGCATTTCTCTGGACACAATCTACATGTGTATGGACAAGAATCATTTGCATTACTAACAGTTTTCTACGACTTAACAGAGCTGTAAAATAGCTCAAAGACGACAAATGGTGGAGAGAACCTGGGAGGGTGTACTAGACAGGGCGTTCAGTAGTCTTTTTGTTTTTTTCCCCACTTCAAAGACTTTTATAATTTTTTCTGACAACTGAAATTTTTTCTGAGAATCTTCTTCTGAGAGAACACAAATGAAGAAACAGTTTTGGGGACAGGAGAGGTGGTCATTCTAGAAAATGGAACAGAATGATGGTGCACTACAGAAACTGTATGGGGTATATGGAGGTTGTGTTGAGTGGTAAGTGTGTAGTAGTAGGTTGGGAGCAAGAAAATTCAGGACCTTGTGTACCGTGCTGAGTAGCTTGGGATATAACAAGTAGCAAATATGGAGTACTAAAGGGGTAAGGAGATTCGATCTATATTTACATAGATCAACCAATCAATAGAATGAAGGACAGATTTCAGGGCTATAAAACTGGAGGTGACAAGCAGAGGTGAAAGAGGCAGTAGGTAGAGAGATAGAGGAGAGAAAAGAGGAGAACAAGGAGAACAGTTAAGGAGATAGAATGGGCAGGAATGATATTTGATGAGATGTGGGGGTTGAATTAGAAGAAGTAGTCTAGGAATTAATATCAGAGTTCTACTTTAGGGATGGTAGTGCTAGTAATGGAGACAGCCTATCAAGTCCTTGGTCAAAGATATTGAGTTCAGCTTTGAATGCATGGATATCTTTTAGCAGGCAGCTAGATATATGTTTTAGGATCAGGAGAAAGGTCTGGGTTAGAGATATAGATGTGGGAGTCCTAAATACAAGTTAACACTCTGAAAGTGAGTGAAGTCACTGAGGAGAAGACGAGGAAGGGTAAGACCTTGAAGGGTAGGCAGAGACAGAAAACTCAGTGAAAAAAGTTGAGAAGCAATGTTAGACATTAGAAGAATCAGGGGGGAATTCTCTAACAGCCCGGTGAAAGAGAAGAGAGCTTCAGGAAATAGAAAACAGGCAACTATATCAAATGCCAAGGCAAAGTATAGTAGGAATAGTCAGCCACTATAAAGTATGAGTACTGCCCGTGAACTGTGGGGACAGAGTTTCCCAAAGTATGTTCTGAGATACTCAAGTTCGGGGTTCCATGTCCAAATAAGCTTGGGAACATTTGGATATCATATTCCCTTCTTGTTGAGTTGAAATAAATATCACAGATAACTCTGAGAAATTTTGACGTATTTCTCCCAAATCAAAAGCACAGAGAAGGCTATGACTTAATATTATTTAGTCTGGAAGTTCCCAGTCTCACTTGACCATGAAGCACTTTCTGTGACCTGCTACCTATTCATATACTATGGAACATGTGGTTCTGGAAAGGATGCACTGGAATTAGTGCAAAAATAAGAATATTGGGAAAAAACTTGGTAGGTAAAGAAATATAGAATGTTTAATATCAGTACTAGCCACTTATAATTATTGATACTTGGTCAATATGCCAGGGCCGCTACAAACATTATTGCATTTAAACTCCACAGTGATCCTATAGGATGTATACTATTATTATCCCTGTTTTACTAATGAAAAAATTGAAGACCTACAGATGAGTTAACTCACTTGGTCTAAATCACACAGCTAATTAATGGCAGAGTCAGCTTCTGAACTAGGGCAGCCTGACTCCAAGCAAATCCTGTTATCCACGATACTATGTTACCTCTCAAATATTTCCGAAATTGATTCCATAATGTTGACATTAGAAGGAGGTAAAAATTGATCACAATAATCAGGTATTCCCTGTTCTATTACAGGCATTGGCAAACTATGGCCTATGATCCAAGTCCAACTTGTCACTTGTTTTTGTAAGACCTGTTAGCTAAAAATGTTTTCTTTTTCATATTTTTAAGTAGTTGAAAATAAGTGAATGCCTCATGACCCATGAAAATTATATGCAATGAAATTTAAACGTCCATAAATAAAGTTTAATTGGAACACAACCAATCCCATTTGTTTACACATTATCTATGGATGCTTTCATGCTACAATAGAGGAATTGAGTTGAAACAGACAGAATGACTTGCAAAGCTTTAATTAAAAAATTTACTATCTGGCCTTTTTACAGACAAAGTTTGCTGACTCCTGTTCCATAAGACAGGGTAGGTTTTGAGAGAAAAAATGAGGGTAAGGCTTAAAGATTAGGTGCCACAGATGACGTTATTATTATAAGCTGATGCAGGGCTTCGGAAAACTGAAGAATTCAATTAGTTAATATTAGCCTGCTGTGCACGCTGGTATGAAGAGCCAACACACAACCAGGCATATGGTTCAGTACACAGAACAAAAACCATTCAAGATAGCAAAAATAAAGGGGTGGAGCAGCAGCATTGTATTTTCAGGATATGAGAATCTCAAGACTCAAGGAACTGAATTGCAGGAAGCACAGCTAGTCCTTCTGTCAAATGGACTGTCCTCAAGCCTTCACTTCTGCCCTCTATCTTACCACATGGCCTCTTGTCTCTAATTTGCTTCTGCCTCGTTTTTCTCCATAGAGCAGCCCTCTGCTCACTCATGTGCCTTTACAAAGCTGCCTCCAAATTGTGGTCTACATAGCCCAGCGGTCTACACGACCTTCCAGCTTGGCTCCACATTGCAATTGCATTGTGTGCCTGTCCTAAACCCCCAGAGAGAAATCTGATTGCTCCAGCTCGGAGGAGGTACGCAACTCAGTCCAATCAGTAGTAACCAAGGGGCTGGTTCACGCGCTCCAGATCTCTTTTGACCTGAAGGGAAAAAGTTTCAGGCAGTCATTCAAAAACTGTTTTTATAGAGTCCTTACTATGTGCCAGGTCGTGATTGCAATTGGCAGAGAACTTAGGAGAATACCTCTACCACCTCCTGGCTCTGTGGTATGAAACTATGAGAAGGAAACAGTCCCCATCTGGGGGTTGTTGAGGAAGGAAGGTCCTCAGGGAAGAGCCGGGTATCACTTAGAACAAGCAGTGAAAGAAACACTTGGAGTTAAGTAGATTTAGTTGATGATGGATCATGGATTTGAAAGGGCACGCTGGTAAGGAGTGGGAGAGTTGAAGGGGAGACAAAGTCAGAGCAGGAAATGGCTTTTGTACATGTATGTCCTATTAGAGATGCCTGCTACTTTCTGACAATAATCTAAGAAACAAAGTTATGTTAGAGAAACAAAGTCCCCAGTAACCTGACATGGACCCATATACCCATATATGTCCCTTGATTGTGTGTATCCTGAAGGAATTCCAGGACCTCTCCAAGACTTCCTTTTCCCCATCTCCTTTAAATTTCTCCATAATATTTAACACTATCAGACATATTACGTATTTATTTGTTTTGTTTTGTCTTGTTTGGGCTGTATTCCCCAGTAGGATACAATCTTCATGAGAATGAGGACTTTGTTTTTTCCTGCTGATGCATTTCCAGTGCCTCGAACAGTGCCTGACACACAGTATATGCTCAATAAACATTTGTGGAATGGGTGAATGAATGAATATTGAATTCATACTTTACGATGCCACGCAGTTAAGGCTTGACTCATGGCAGGATGGCTTATATAGGGTGACTGGAATTTCACAACCAACTAGTTCCAGAACCAAGTGCAACAACAGAAGGATGATCAGGAAAGTAAGAAACATACATTGTCGGTTTTAGAAATGAACAATGGAGGAAAATGGTGGGCCTCAGACAGAGAGAGATCTTGGAAGTAAGGCAGAGCACAGCATCATGATGAAGTGGAAACTAATGGTGGGAATCCAGCTAGATGGACACAATTCCCCACGAACACAAATACCTGGATAGAATGGGAGGGCCAAGTGAGACTTTAGCCCTGAACACATGGGATTACTGGGAAGACCACTCAGTAAAGAGAAGAACTCAAATTTGGAGGGCAAAACCAGGTTTATTGGAAATGGGATAAAGTGAAGATTTAGAACAGAAGCGAAGAAGCCAGCTAATGTAACTGGGTTACAAGGTAAGCACCATCTGCTTCATCTCTGGCTCTTTAACCTCAGATATATGCAAAAGTCAGCACAGACATCAGTGCTTGCTCTAGGTGTCTCATTCTTCCTAATTTTCTTCCTACGTTCCTATTCCTGCTTCTCTCCTTCTTGGTCCCAGGTCCTGGAATTCTTTATCTGCTTCTACAAACCATTCACCGATTCTCTGGTGAGACATTAGGACTCCTTGATAACCTGTCTAGACTTCCTTCTTGATTGGCGATTCTCCACATCTAGTTGACTTCGGAGTTCTCTCTTGAGTTCTCTGCAGATCCAGGCAAGACATCCTCTTCTTTTCCTGAATGATTCTCACCACTGAGTTGGAGTCTTACTCACAACTTTGTTTTTCCTACAATGGATATGGAAGAAGTCAAACCAGAACTCAAACTCCTTACTTTACTAAAAGGCCTTTTAGGTTGCAAGTGTAACAGGATATTCAAATAAGACTCTTTAGGTCTTGGCATTTAGCAGAGACCTCAGTGCCTCAGAATGATGGAACACTTGCCAGATATCTTAATATAAGGAACTAAAGCACCTATGAAAGACAAGTCAAGAGATTGCAAAAGCCAAAACACCCACTTCTAGCCTAAGTGAGAGATTTTGATTAGATTTGGGAGAGAGACTTTCTATGGAAAGAGCTGTTAGGGTGTTGAGGCCATGCTCCTCTTCCTTCAGGGTGCAGGGGAGTGTGATGGCCCCTTATATTAAGCCAAGTGAAGGAGGGACACCAGTAACCCCCCTCGGAGAGATTTATATGTATCCCTCAAGTTTGGAGCACACAGGGACTGCTGTCCAACTCTTCTGGGAGATGCTTAAAAGTAAAGGTTAAGTTAGGTGGGCATGAGGCAGGAGAGACAAGGAGTGTAACTGCCTGGGGAGCAAGCTGCTGCATTCCCATCAACAGAAAAGCCAAGGTGCATGCAATCCAGAGGCTAGACTGGAAGTCTTTCTGAAAGGGATCTCGACAATGTGACTCCCTAGAGAGGCAAAGCGATCCCAGCAGAAGGGGAAGGTGGGGAGCCTAGGGGCTGAGAAGGGGCATCCTCAAAGTCCTGTCCTTGTGAAGGGCGCTGCAGTATGCATTCTCCAGCGGTAGGATCTCTGAGAAAACCATCGGGGCTCCCTATGAGATTTTTAAAGAAAAAGTAAATAATAATCGTAATCATAATCATACTGACTACAGTTGTACCAGCATCATAAGACTATGCCCATCCCTCTTTGTTCTCTCTGCCTTCGGTTCTGAAGCCACTGCCAGGTGGTGGGGAAGGAAGTAGAGCAAGAAATACTGACGAAGCTCTCCCAGTGCGCCCCCTCTGCTGCCTATTCCAGGCTCCCAAAAGACCTCGACTGAAGGAAGGGATCCATGTGAAATCAGATAATATTGTAGGATTTTATTATTTTTACTGGACTAGATTCCTTCATGCTTGAGAGTGACAAGAAAACTTCTATTATCTAATATGTATGTATATACACCTTAGTGCATGTGGACTAGAAGATAAGTATAATATTCATATTCATATATTATTCACTATCCGTAACAGTGAAAAAAAGTAAACAACACAAATTCTCAGTGATAGGAAATTTTTAAGAAATAGATTGCGGTATGTCTCATTGAATGAAATACTATATAGCAGTCAAAATGAAGAAAATACAGGTATATTCAATAATGAAGATGATTTGTGGTTCTATAATATCAAAGGGGAATAAGCAAGTGTCAGAAGACTACACGGAGTATATGGTTCTTTCTTATAAGGTTAAAGAAAGTAAAATTAAACAATATATTTCAATATTTGCAAATACACTGGGTAAGAAACTGTAAAAAGAAGGCAAAGGAATAAGAACTATAAAATTCAGGATAGTGTTAACCTTTAGGAATGGGAAGCAAGGCGGAGGGTGGGTTGGGGTAGAAGAAAGTTACTGGCAATGTCCTAGTTCTGGGGTTGGTGGGTAGTGAAGATTTATTATCTCATGAATATAAATGATTGCATGTAATATATATAATAAAAAGGTACATTCATGAAGGAATAAGGGGTCACAAGCCAAGAATTATAATTAATCTAGATCTACCCATATGTTATTTACTTAAAAAAGAAAGAAAGAAAGAAAAGCTCGGAGCCTAGCTGATATTCCCGGCTATGGCTGAGGAAGAAGGATTTCACAAGCAAGTTCACTGAGTGGAAGAAGAATAAATGTTCCCTTTTGCTTGTATCTAAGACATCCAGCTCTTCAAAGAGTTGTCTTTTCCCTAGCTCGTACATGCGTAAGGAGGAGGAGCTTTAACTGGCTGTTTAAAACATGGTAACGTCTTATGAAAGTCTAAGGGCAAGGTGTAGATGACAACTGAAATGTCAGAGCTGTATTTGTATAAACCGAGTGGAAGTGATCTGAAGGTCTAAAAAGAAGGTTTTTATCATCAACTTAATTATGGATCTTGATGTTAACGCTGATGTTCATAGTTTTCTCTTTCCCAAGTAAAGGTCATTCTGTCAATGAATAAAGAATAGAGGGTGACCTGTCAAAGATAAGGCTCTAAGGCTCTGTGGTGGTTCCAAATGATCTAATTAGATAGAACCAGAGGCTACATAAAGCAGAATGAAGGAAAAATTGAGAGCTTCTCAAAGAAGACACTCCTCTCAATTTTAGAAAGTGATTTTACATATAAAAAAGATCTTGTAATACCGTGGGGGAAGAAGCTTTGGAACTTATTAAACAGCATAGCTTTCTCTAATATTTTTCTTATGTGCCTGAGAGGAAGGAGAAAGACTCAGACATGCCTGAAATTAGTGGGCTATCAGAAAGGGCATTGATAACGTTTGGAGGGACCTCGATCAAGAGACGTTTCAATACCAATAGAAATCCCCATGGGCCCAGAAGCCTAGCTCTTCTCTCACCCACCAGCACTCTGAGCACAAGACATCTTGCTATTTGCATGTCAGCAGAATAGGAAAATGATGTGTGTGGTTTGGATGTAATGAAGGTAGAGAGAGTAGGAAACAGATCTCATAGAGACTGGATAAGGCAGCAGTGAATTCTCCAATCCACTCTATAAAATTGGGTAACTAATGAAGCTTCTTTCTTTTTTGGCACCTCTCATTCTGTTGGTAGTGTCCATCTTTCCTTGGGCTGCCAAGTTTGCTGAAGAACGATTTTGCCTGGCTGGCATCAGGTGTACAGACGTCTTCATTTTGCTTTGGCCCCAAGGTGACACTATATTCTAATGAGATTTGGAATTGGATAGACAGGTCTCAGTCTAACGGCAGTGGAAAAAGAGTCCACATGTTCGTCCTGGAAGGTGAGGGAAATGACTATGACATATCAATTACCGATATGTTCACAAGGATGGCTGCTTGTGAAAACTGACTTAACAAATTGGAGATAACTTAGCTCAATTTAGAAGCTATTCCTGAAGCTTTTGCATGAAGTAGCCTATCAGGGTATTTAATGGAGCAGATGGACTCTTGGAATGTGGCAAGTGGCATCTGGTGACAAGTGTCTGCTTTCTCTGACTTCTAGTCATTTAAATTTTAAATTGGGACAGAGGAAAGTAAAAAGATGCAAAAGACTGCCTGATTCCGGAGGATGTTGTTGATGTTTCTCCTCCATTCAGCAGATGTTTGCCTCAGCGAGGCCACGACATGGTCAGCAATCCTGGGAGATTAGCAATACTGATTTCTGGGGCAGCCTTTATGGGCACTGAAGTGGTTTTCAAATGGGTAGTAGCATTTAGTCACTGTGTAAGGAAATGTTTAAGTAGCTCAGCAAATGTGTCACATTGCCTTGTTTAGATACCCATGAAAGAAGGCCACAGGAACATTTACAGCCATTGCTAAAGCTATATTGTATATGTCAAGGCTGGAGTTGGCTAAAAAGTCTGGGGGTGGGCGGAGGGGGAACCCAGCTCACTCAAATACATGTTAGAGTGAAGGAATAAAATCAACTGTCAAAGAAAATATCCCATGGGCTATTTGCAGTGATTGTGGCAGTTTGTCCCTTGTGGCCAGCTGGAGGGAAACCACACTTTATTTTTGTCAATGCCTTATACTTCCTAAGTAGAAAACTTAGGACTGGGCAAAGATCTGTGTGAGACTGACTTCTTCTTGAGATAGGGAAGACAGCTTGTAGGGGTCATGGTCCATGAGAGTAGACTCAGAAGACTACCTTAACTGACAACTTTGTAGCTATGCATCCTTTTAATAAGCCATTGCATTTATAAGAAAGAGCATCGATCATGTAATTTGGACACTCAGATTACTTTATAAGAGTTGTTCAGGCAAGCAGAAGCAATGGACAGATATCGGCCATCAAGGCTGGCAAGGAATCACGTTTGTGGGGGTTAGCAAGGGTGGGAGTAGAGGGGGTCAAACAGACAGACATAGTCAGTGTCTTGGATGTGGCTCTCAGAAACAGAAACCTGTCTGGAGTCAATTTATCCTATTTCTGGGGGGACAGAGAGGAGCACATATAAAGTCTAGTTTCATTAGTGAATATAGAAGGTAATGAATGGATATTTGTACAACAACTGATAGAATTTTCTTTAGCATGATGGCTGATTTGTAATATCCATAACAGTGATTTGTTCAATGTTGAATTTCTGGCCATGGCTGACCCTTGGCTTACTTGTGAGATTATGGCCCAAAGAAGATTAGAGACTCCCAGGTAAATCTTGCCTCTGACTGAGGCTGGGGCAGAAATGTCAAGATTACCTCCCAGGCTGTTTCTTGTGTGCTAAGTATGAATAACTCCTACAGGAGAGCCAGGAAAGGTCACATATGGACAGGTTTGTGTGTGCTTTCCTCTGGGGAATGACGTTGGAGAATGAGGCAGGCATCTCACTTTTATCTTGTGTGCTTTTGTCTTGTTTGATTTTGTTTGCCAAGGGCGTGCATGTGTTAAAAAGTGGACTGGTATCCAAAGACTATGAAAGTCTCTGTGTTCTGGCTGAGATGTTCTTTGCAGCACCAAAGGCTGGTGGTTGTTGTTTTCTGTCTCTTTTTCCCTCCTGACCTTGAGAATACGTATGCCACCAAATGTTCTTAAGGGAAACAGAAACGTTCGGTCTAAAATCTGGATGTCAAATATTTAATATTTGAGCAATGTATTACCTGTAATGTTTTAACTGCTTTGGAGAGCAGCTTTTCAACCTGTGTGTGGTTTAATATACATAAATACATTGCTATACTACTCATTTGAAAATAAATCAGTTGAATCAAGTAATTGGGCTTGTGAAGTACTGGGAAATCTTTTGCTCTTGTTGGGGTTTCCCAGTCTTATGTGCTCACTCCAATTCAACAGTCTTTTACTCATTTCCTGGTATATGCAAAATACTGTGCCAGATATTCTAGATGAATCAGGTATCAATGATGCCATGCAGAAGTTTAAGTCTAATTGGTGGACTAAAACAAGGTTAAGAGGTGAAAAACAAAGATCTGTGGGATGCAAAGGAACGAGTTATAGTGCTAAGGAGTATCTAACTGAAGATAAGGTTGTTGGTTTCCTGGAATGGTTATTCTTCTCATGGTGATAATGTACCTCATCTCTTGTAATAATAAAATGATTAAGACTAAAGGTTATAGTGGGATAGAAATAGCATTGGGCTGGTTATCCAAATAAGTGGATTTCAGTTGCAGCTCTTTTATGGGCCAATTGTAATGGGTAGATGCTTGGCAATCATTTGGTTCAAGGTTCCTCTCTAGCCCCTCTCTTGAGTACGAGTCTAAGGGCCATTACTGGACCATTGGGCTGTGCTGGAGGTAGTCATGAGATGAAGGGAAGGGTTAATGTCCTGAGCCCTTGGGTTGAGTGTCCCTCTTGGGAACCTTTGGAACTCATCTGTATGGTGTCTTCTCTTTCTTCCCTATAGGTAGGTGGTAAAAAGCTTCAGAGTCTCTTTTAGCTTAGAAAGAAGGGCTTACAGAGCCAATGAAAATCACAGCTCCTCCCCAGAAAAAGAGACATGAAGAGTAGCTTAGTCCCAAGGGTACAGATCTTTAGGTGAGACCTCTTCCATCCTTTACCTTGGAATTTTTTTCAGTATTGGATGCTAAGTCTAGATCAGAGGATTGAGAATTCGGTATAGTCTAGTGAGGAAAGAGTGGACAAAGCCAAGGAGCTGGCTTTTGATTTCACTTCTAGGCTCATTCATTTTGAGCCAAAGTTTTCTTTATAGCTCTGTAAGGCCTTGGCTAACCAACCAGGAAGATCTAATGTTGTTTGAGGAAAATATATCGTGAAAATAAATTAAAAAATTTGGACTGGACAATTGTCTTTATTTTCCTTGGGAACTTGGGGAAGTGAAGGAGGATGATTGAGGATTCATGTTTTCAGGATGATAAGACTGGCCATTTTTGGTTTTATTTTTTCCAAAACAAAGGAGATTTGTTCAGCTCTGACTTGTTTCTTGCATCTTTTTCTTTTTTTTCCTTTAGCGTTGTTTTTATAAATATATTCACTCTGTAATTTGTCAGAAGCAGAGGTACCAAGGCACTGGTCATGGGAAAATACCTGCATCCTTCCTGATTTCAACTCAATATCTAGCGATAGCTGCAGACAAGACTAGAGATTAGTGCATGCGTTTATAAGGCATTTATAAGATAGTTCATTAGTGAATGGATCAATTAAACAAACATTTGTTGAGTGTCCTTCAGGTAATGCTATCTTCCACATTATGCTTTAAACTAAGCATTATAACTTGAGGGTCTGGGATCCCTGGAGAGGTCAAGGTTGATTTTCAGAAGGTCATGAATCCCCTGAATTTATTTGCAAACTTTGTGTATACGTTTATCTAAGAATAGGAGTTCATAGCTTTTATAGGATTTCCAAAGGGCTCTATAACCTGAAAAATATAAAAGCAACTATTCTAAAATCTCAATTCTCTAAGGTTACAGGCCTTATATTTTATTTCCTCGGTTTCTGCTGGTACAAAAGTCAGTGTACAGTACAAAATCCATCAGTGTGGATGAACTCAGTGCAACAGGCATTCGTTGAATGTCTATTTTGATTCAGGTAAAATGTTTCTATGCCAGGCAGATAAAGTTGAAGATAAGGGAGTGGGAAGGGAGGGGAGTTTCAGAGCCACCTGGGAGCTCGTTCCCACTGACCACCTACTGAATCAGAATTTCAAGCAGAGGGGTAGGCACAGATGGATGAATGGTAAACAAGGCTTTCCAGGTGATTCCGTAAGATCTCACCCCTTATCCAGGTTGAAAATCACGGGCCTGGGGAAAGTTAAAGAGTTAAACATTAAATAAATATACTTCAAGACAGGATGAACTCCCTTCTAAAAAGAGATCTCATTAACAAGAACTAGGAAGTGGTGAAACCTATGTGAATTTCAGAATCTCTGTGGCTTTGA
Source organism: Equus caballus (assembly GCF_041296265.1). NCBI lineage: Eukaryota > Metazoa > Chordata > Mammalia > Perissodactyla > Equidae > Equus > Equus caballus. The sequence goes on from NC_091698.1 coordinate 35,699,437, forward strand.
GCCAGACCTTGAAGTGTGAGAAAATTTCAATACAAACCGAATGACAAGATTTGAAAATGCTGAGTATGGAAATTTTCATGATGGAGAAGGGAAGGGAAATAGAGTTTTCTGATTTTCTTCCGTGACAAAGAGTGTCTAGCTAGGGGAACACACAGAACAGGAATCAGGTACAAATATATTAATGCAGAACTGCAAATAAAGGATTTTGTAAGTCAATTTATCTGAGTTGGCTGACAATACCTTCACAACTGATGCAGCCCCTGCATAAATTCACCCTCCTTTTGTTCATACTCAAGCCTACTATAAACAGTACGTACAGTTTGACTTGGCTCAAACAAGCAGAGGGAATTTCCAAGAGCCAATTCAGTATAATTAATATAAATTTTGAAAAGAAGTACATATCTTTATCAAAGCCTCACCACAAAAAGTCTCATTATGAGAAAATTGCTTAGGATTTCTAGAATATCCTGACAGGGCCAGTATTTGTCATTTAGGCCCGATAATTCTGCTTCAATGATTTCCGGTATCTTGATGCCATTAGCTGATAATTGGCTAACTACATAGTAGTTTCTTCAGGGATTTTGTCCAAGAAACTAGTTGTTGAATATTGTATTAGTTTCCTGTGGCTGCTGTAACAAATTACCTCAAAGTTGGTGACTTAAAGCAACAGAAATGAACTCTCCCACACTTCTGGAGGCCCAAAGTGCAAAATCAAGCTGTCAGCAGAGGCACATTCCTTTTGGAGGCTCTAGGAGAAAATCTATTCCTTCCGTCCCCCAGCCTCTGGTGGCTGCCAGCATTCCTTTGGCTTGTGGACACATGAATCTCCTCCATGCCTTCTCCTATGCTTCTCTCAAAACTCCATTTTCCGCTCTCTTATGAGGGTGTTTTCAATTTCATTGATTTCTGCTATAATTTTTATTATTTATTTCCTTTTGCTTACTTTGGATGTAATTTGCTCTTCTATTTTTTTAGTTTCCTAAGGTGGAGGCTTAGATTATTGATTTTAGATATTTCTTCTACTCTAATATGCATGAATGCCACAAATCTCCCTTGAAGTACTGCTTTTACTGCATCCTACAAATTTTGATAAATTGTATTTTCGTTTTCATTTAGGTTGAAATATTTAAAAGCTTCTCAAGATTTCCTCTTTGACCTATTTGTTACTTGGAAGTGGCTGTTTAATCTTCACACATTTCAGAATTTTTCCAGCTATCTCTCGGTTATTATTTTCAAGTTAATCCAATTGTGGTCTTGTGATTTCTGTTCTTTTAAATTTGTTAAGGTGTGTTTTATGGCCCAGAATGTGGTTTATCTTGGTGAATGCTCCATGGGATATCGAGAAGAATGTTTTGGATGAAGTATTCTACACATGTAAATTAGATCCAATTACTGATGGTGCTGGTCCGTTCAATTTCATCTTTACTAATTTTCTGCCTGCTGGATCTGTCACCAAGTATGATAGTGGATTTATCTATTTCTCCTTGCAACTCTATCAGTATTGCCTCATGCTTGATCCTCTGTTGTTAGGTGCATATGCATTAAAGATTAAATATTCTTGGTGAATTGATCCTTTTATCATTATATACTGCCCCTCTTTATCCTTGATAATTTTCTGAGCTCTGAAATCTTCTTTGTCTGAAATTAATATAGTTACTCCAGCTTCTTCTTTTTTTTTCTGTGAGGATGATTGGCCCTGAGCTAACATCTGTTACCAATCTTCCTCTATTTTATTTGTGGGATGCCCCACAGCATGGCTTGATGAGCAGTGTGTAGGTCCACATCTGGGATCAGAACTATAAACCCTGGGCTGCCAAAGTGGAGCACGGGAACTTAACCATTATGCCACTGGGCTGACCCCAACTCCAACTTCTTTTCATGGTTGTTGGCATGGTTCATTTTTATCCACATCTTTACTTTCAATCTATCTGTGTCTTTAGATTTAAAATGGATTCTTATAGACAGCGGCATATAGTTGAGTCTTTTTTTTAATCCACTCAGTCTCCATGTTTTAACTATTCATATTTAAAATGATTATTGATGTAATTGGATCAATATCTACCATATTTGTAACAGCTTTCTATTCATTGCCCTTTTTCATTCTTTTTTTTTTTTCTGAGGAAGATTCACCCTGAGTTAACATCTGTTGCCAATATTCTTTTCCTTTTTTTCATGTGAGCTGCTGCCACAGCATGGCACTGAGAGATGAGTGGTGTGGTTCCATGCCCAGGAACCAAACCCTGACTGCTGAAGTTGAGCGTGCCAAATTTTAACCACTAGGCCAGTGGGACTGGCCCTCATTGTTTTTTTTGTGTGTGTCATTCCCTCTTTTTCTGCCCTCTTTGGTTTTAAGTGAGCTTTTATATGATTCCATTTTCTTCTCATAGCATATTAATTACACTTCTTTTAAAAATTATCTTAGTGGTTACCCCAGAGCTGGCAATATACATTTGCAACTACTCCAAATCCATATTCAAATAACACTATACCACTTTATGGGTAGTGCAGTTTCTTTACAAAAGGAAATTCCTTATTTCCTCCTCCTGATCTTATTATATTGCTGTATTCATTTCACTTATCTATTAGCTATAAGTGCCCAATACATTGTTGCTATTATTTTAAACAAACTGTTATCAATCTAAAGATGTTAAATGAGAACAAAAACGTGGAGAAGCTCTACCAGAAAATGAAATCTTGAGAATCTTCGATATTTAAAGAGTTTCAGTGAGTAGAAAAAACTACTGAAAAGAAAAATTCAAGGAAGTAATTATAGAATTAAAATTTGTCTTTGTTCAGATTCCATAGGAAGCTGACTCCAAGACAAGGCTTGAGTGCAAAGAATTTGTTTGGTGACTGATCCTAGGAAGTACCGCTAGATGAGTGAAGAGAAGAAAGCCGAGAAAGGTTGCTTTATGGAACAAGTTGTAGGTTGTGAGCAGCTGAAGCTTAACTTCACTGTGAAACTCTGAGATCCAGGTAGACACGTGTCACAGAATTGTCTTGCCTGGGGGAAGAAAGCTCAAGTATTTGTACACCAATTGCTGTTACTCATCAGTTGGGGGCGGTTCTCAGGGGTTGTGAATTCCCGGGCCCTGCTGGCCTATCACAGGAGCTTTAAGAGTGAGTTCCAGTGGTCAGAGAGAACCCTCAGGCAAAAGAGTATCTGATGCCGGTGGTTGTAAGTCTGGGCTGTCATACACGGAAATGTTAAGAGCTTACGGGCTACAGATGGAACATTAACAGCACCTACCACAGTTTATGCCATGGGAACCAAGGGAAGAGAGCGTTTCTAGGAGGAGGAAGTGGTCAACAAAGTCGAAGAAGACTGACAAATCAAATAAGCAAAAGAAGAACTAAGACTGAGTCACAAGCCTAAGGGAAGGTGCTAATAGAAATGTAACGAGTAAAGACAAAAAATAGTAGATAGTGAATGGATAATTGATAGAGTAAGATACAGGAGGAGATAGAATGAGGGAGTGTGTGAATATCTATAACTAAAATTAAAAATGTCCCCAAAGACAAATTAAAGAAAATTTTAATTAAAAATAAAAATACCCTTTTATGTTTTAATTCGCCTATCAGCTTATCCGGGAGACTCTTAAACTGTCATGCAGACTCCAAATTATTTATTCGCTGTTATGCAAGGACGGGGTCAGGCACAAAGGGAAGTCCGAACTCCACTCGGTTCATTTGCGATATAAAGCACTGAATTACTTTGTGTCCAGCAATCTTAGGACACGTGCACAGAAACTAAACCAGCCTCCCCGGGGGTGTAAACCTGGTCACACAGTGTCCATCCCCTAACTGAGGTTAGTCACGTCCTTGATGTTTTCTCCTGACATACTGATGAGACGTTGCATTGCAGCCCATGATCAGAATACAGAATGATTTCTTTGCAGCAATACATTTTTCCTGAACAGGCTCTAGATGGAGATATTCATCTATTGTTCTTTTGTTTTCTCAACAGTTGAGGTGAACAACATACTCAACAACCAAAAAAAGTAAATTAGAATTATTTCTCATTTTTAAGTCTCTCAAAGACTCAAAGAAATGGTTTAGAATGTTATTTAAGGCAGATAAGATATGAAAAATATTTTTGAATTGTTAATCCGGATAATTTATTAAAGTGGAACATTGCTGCATGTCACCTATCTTTCTATGTATGTACATTTTTTAAAGAAGCTACAAATCAGTTGTCTTATGTGGAATAGATTTAATCAGAAATACAAAGGAGTTAAAACATTTCAATTTATTTTTTAAAATCTGCATTTTGTAAACAACAGTGGGGAAGAGCAAAGTCAATCCACGATAGAAAAAACCCAAAATTTGCAAATGTTCTTGCGTAAATTTCAACATTTAGGTAAGGCTTAAGGAAGTATTATCATTAGTATTATTATCAGTAGTGGCATTATATTATTATAGATTAGGCATGTGCATCACTTTCCCAGTAAGTAGGCTATTCTGCCCCCTGAGTACATAAGTCTGGGGAAGGAGAGGAAAAGAAGAGGAAATTAACGTGGAACCTAGAGCGAGACATGGGGCCATGGCAGGAGAACGTAACCAACTCTTGACAGACACACTGGGCAAACATCAACGTCTCTGAGCTTCTGTTTTCTCCGCTGTCACGGGGAAAATTTTTCCTGCTGTACTCATCTTGTAGACCGACTAAGGTAAGCAAGGAAATGATTGTGACGGGGAGGTGCAAAAACAGGCAGGGGCGGGCGCCCAGGCGGCCGGCGCAGGGCCTCTGCCGAGCGCCTGCAGGATGAGCCACAGGTGCACGCAGGGGCTCTGGCGGTTGCTCCACCTCCTGCTCACGGCCGCCCGTATTGGGCTCCTCGTCTGCCGGTACTCCGCGGAGAGGGGGTCAGGCCCGGGGCCAGGGATGCAACGGGCCTGTAGCCACCCCCAGACCTGGGTCGTGAAGCGGTTCCCGCGCTTCCGGCAGATATTCTCTCTCCCCACCCCGGTGCTGCTGTGGGACGGCCTCTTCACTAAAGAGCTCTGGGACAGCCTGAGCCAGATCAGAGCTCCCTATGGCTGGCAACGTCTCCCTCACCAAGCCATCGCCTCAACCCTGCTCCTTCTAAATGGCTCGGAGAGCGCGCAGCGGTTCGCCGCCTCCGAGAAGAGAAGCCGCGTCGATCCTGCATTCGGTGCGCGGTGGTGGGCAACGGAGGAATGCTGAATGGCTCCCGCTAGGGTTGGCTCATCGACGCCCACGACTACGTCTTCAGAGTCAATGGTGCTGTGATCAAAGGCTTCGAGGCTGACGTGGTCACCAAGACCTCCTTCTACGGTTTCACTGTGAACACCATGAAGCACTCCATCGTCAACTACAGGAACCTGGGCTTCACCTCCGTGCCGCAACGACGAGGCTTGCGCTATGTCTTCATCCCTGCAAGCATCCGCGCCTACGTGATGCTGCGATCGGCCATTCTGGGTGTGCCTGTTCCCAAGGGAGTTGACAAGCCTCAGACCTATTTTGGACCAGACCCCCCTGCAGGTAAATTCAAGCTATTACATCCAAACTTCATCCACCACCTGGTAGAGAGGGTTTTGAAGTCCAGCTTGATGAACACAGAGGCTAAATATATATACATGCCCAGTACTGGGGCCCTCCTCCTGCTGACAGCTTTACATACCTGTGACCAGGTTAGTGCCTATGGATTTATTACGAAAAACTACTGGAAATTTTCTGACCACTATTTTGAACAGGAAAAGAAGCCACTGAAATTTTATACAAACCATGATCTGAAACTTGAGGCCGCTCTGTGGAAGGACTTACACGAGGCTGGCATCATTCAGCTGTACCAGCACTGATTCCAGAATTCCCGAGCCCTTTGCTTCTCCTTGCAAAGCCATGGCTCTCTTCCTCTCAGTGGTCAAACCCTTTTTCTTTTCAGCCTGTAAGAGGGGCTCCAACTCCCCTCTACCCCTCCTCTTCTTCCCAACGGGATATAGAAGGTGGATTCACAACTCTCGTCAAATGTGAGACACCTCATCTTGTGTTTGACTCTTCCAAGAAAACTCCCCTGTGGGTCTTAGATAGACGTCCCAAACTTAGCCAAGGAAAAGTAGACTGCTTTGCTGAATTTCTTCTAAAACGGAAGCTAACACTCTTAAGAAGATAAGAAGATGTACCCTCAGCTGGCAAGAGGCAGGCCTACCTCAGAGCTGAGCATCTTGAAGCCAGCATCTGGTACTGTGCTACTTTAGGAATGTCAGTGGAGCCATTCAAGACCTATTGCTTAAGCAAGATAAGGCAGCAGTGCTGGCACATGCAGGATGCCTAGCCCCAAACCCCCCACTGTCTATGTCAAGATTTCACAGAACACTCCAAAGCATTTCTTCAGCAACTCAAGGCTAAGTCTTGAGAACCTTTCTGTAAAGATGTTAATTCTCTGAGAACATGGTCAGCTTGCTTCTGCCCCGTGGGGAGGGTAGTATTCTTTTCTGATAAAGTGGGAGTGCAAAAAGATGCAGAAGAGACAAGCCAATTTGAGAGTAAATCCATGGATGACAAATGACCATTTGTCTTTTTTTTTTTTTTTTTTGCCTTGTAGAAGTAGAGAAAGCATATAATGCAGGCTGAAGTGTGGAGATCACTCTTACAATTCAAGAACCACATGAGGTTTCTGGGTGTTTCATGGTCGTGCCAGTTACACGAAAGGCTGCCTGCCACTGAAAGAAATTCTGGTACAGATTTATTACCATCTTGTTACAAAAAAAGATGGCATTAATGGGTAATGAACCCTCAGTCAAATTATGATTTCAATTAATTTGAACTGAGGTACCCGGTAATCAGTTTAATAATTTTAAACAGAATAGAGCTGTACCTTCTGGGCTTTTATTGGGACTTGGTTGCTTCCCAGACCAGTTTAAGGATGTCATCCAACAGATTAACCCATTTAAGCATTGCTGGTAATTTACAGTCTTGGTAACTAGTAGCTTTGGACGGTTTCATCTGCTACATCAGGTGGTTCCCTGACAAGAGACTTTCCAAGAGGCATTTCGCTTGGACAGTTCACTGAGGACCAGCATCTGGCTCTCAGTTCTGTGGTTTTGGAAGATAGATTTTTATCAGCACGCTTAACATTAAGGATGAATGAACTCAATAACTAGCATCAAGAAACTAATGTAAATTAAGCTGCTACTATAATAAGTTTACAGAGAAACCTGATAAACAAGCAAAAAATGCTTGTGACAGTGTTGTAAAGGATGTTATACACAAGGGAGGCATTACAACAGCCTTTGAATGGAAACAGAGTATCTAGATTAGAGCCAGCCCAACAGTAGAAGCTCAATTCTTGGAAAGAAGACAGTTGTAGATCTAACCCCTTGATTTGTTTTCCTGATCTTGAAAAGCCAGCTGACTTTTCTGTCCCGTTGTTACATAATGTGCAGATGTGGACTGTGGGTGAAGCCCCAAAGGTGAAGCTGTCTGTAAGCAAAAACAGCTAAGGTAATTACCCACAGGAGATTGCTTTGTTCAAAGAAGTTGGAGGGGCTGGCCCTGTGGCCCACTGGTCAAGTTCAAGGGCTCCTCCTCGTTGGCCCTGGGGTTCACTGGTTTGGATCCTGGGTGCGGACCTATGCACTGCTTGTCAAGCCATCCTGTGGCACTGTAGAAGAACTAGAATGACCTACAACTAGGATATACAACTGTGTACTGGGGCTTTGGGGAGGGGGGAAAAAGGGGGGAGGATTGGCAACAGATATTACCTCAGGGCCAATCTTCCAAAAAAAAAAGAAAAGAAATGCATCTTCACATTAAAAAAAGAAAAAGTTCAAGTTTGCTGAAACTCTAGCTGGTGAGATTGTTTGTATGCTTTTCAAGTTGGCAGTTGGACTTCTGAGATGGAAAAAACGCTCTGATTTTATGTAAGGAAGGCTAGGGTGGGATAAGATTTTCTTCCTGCTTCCCCTGGGTTGACGCTAAGTCAAGACAAGGAGCAGCAGAATTGAATTGCTTCTTTAGAGCAGACTGGGCAACCCCACGTGCTAAACCTAGGTGTATTGTTCAAATGCAGTGAATTTGTTTTTGCACACTCTTTTACTGAGAGGTGATACATGGAATGCTAATAATACCACTGTTGATCTCAGACAGACCTTCCCACCCCCCACTCTACATATCATTATGTTACCTACCAACACGCTTAGCATGGACTTTTCTTATCTCTGTGAGTGGTGGATCCAACATTATCCCATGTGTTAGATATGAACTAACCCCACCACACATTCATGGCCTGTTGGCTCCATGTGTTGCCTAAAGATCTCTAGGGCACATGCTGAGGTTTTTTTTCTCCATTTTGAGTGACACTCACCTATCTCTATGCTCCCTTCCCTGTGGTCTTGTTTTCTGTCATCATTTTATGTTCCAGTGAACACTTTTCACTAAGGATATACACGTGGTCACGTTGGAAGTTTCACAATGACCAGAGACACGATATGATTCCGAGTATACGCTGCTCAGAATGTGTTTCCATGGGGCTTGTTTTTTGACCTTATAGTACAGATTCATTTAGCAATCACATTTCCGGGAGAACATTCCTGCCCCATTGCTGCATTACAGTAAAGTTACTGGCAGAATATTAAGGTCGTGAACATGGATTTGGAACCTGGGTTTGAAATGGCGCCTTAGAGTATTAATAACTGTGGCCTTGAACAAGTTATTTAATTCCTCAAAGTGGGTTCTGTGGAGCAGCGTTTAGAGCCTCGCTTTCACGACCGCAGCACCAGTTCCCCTAGTTGATGAGAATGTGGGTAGCTGGCAGCTTTCGGTGCTTCTCTGAAAATTGCTCTCAGCTGAAGGGAGCTGCCTCACCCAAGATGAGATTTCCTCTCTGGGGGCAGCCTGTCTGCAATGATCGTTTGTTGTGGAAGTACAAAGCCATTCCCCCTTGCCTTGATTTGGGAAAATCTGAAACACCAGATAAGTTCTAGAGGTTTCTGTGGGATCATCTGAGGTCTGTGTTGAGACCAATCACAGTTCAACTTCTCCCTCTGCCCACTCCAGAGATGGTTCTCCCCAGTAAAATTACTGAAGGTAAGTATCTGTTTCAGAGTCTCTTTTCCTAGAACATACTTGAAACCCTTTTTTGAGTATCTTTTTCTTTATAACAATATTGACCACTTCACAGTTTCCAGATAAAACGTGATAATTCAGAAACAGCGTGTCATGCACTTCCTGTCACAGAGCAAATAAGTAAAGAAAGAAAGACAGACATGCTGTTATTGTTTCTGTAGCAAACTGGAGGAAGGCTTTCTTCCCTAGGTTTTCTTCCTGTCATCACCTTCTCTCTTTCCTTCCTTTCGCCACTAAGCTTCTCAAATACCTATTTTGTGTTTGCTATAGTCTTCCTTTCCCAACACTTTTCTTCTTAGCCCTCTGTAATCTTTTCTTAAATTAAAAAAAAAAAATTATTTATTTTTTTTTTGAGGAAGATTAGCCCTGAGCTAAGATCTGCTGCCAATCCTCCTCTTTTTGCTGAGGAAGACTGGCCCTGAGCTAACATCCATGCCCATCTTCCTCTACTTTATATGTGGGACGCCTACCACAACATGGCTTGCCAAGCGATGAGTAGGTCCGCACCCGGGATCTGAACCAGTGAACCCTGGGCCACCGAAGTGGAACGTGCAAACTAAACTGCTGCATCACCAGGCTGGCTCCCCTCTGTAATCTGTTTTGTTCTTTAAATTTCCCTGTTAACACCCTAGTTTTTTCACGTGGGATAAGGCCTAAAATTAAGGCCCAATATTACGTGTTTCTTGCCATCTGGGGCAATGCAGGAGTACCTTAAATGGCCCAATCACAAGTTCACATCTCCACTCTGCTCCTGGGAACAAGATTTCCCAGCTAAGCAACCTTCCTTATGGGGACCAGGGAGTTGGTTCCTGCTTCAGTTTCCTGTCAGCCTGCGGAATTATTCAGACAAGCCAACCACATCCTCCCATGAGAACCAGGAGTCACTCAGCCCTCTTGGTACTATGAAGCCTGACTCCCACTGCACTTGGTTGTTTGCTGTGTTCCCAATGGCACCCTCATGTGGTCCTGCATCGTGTATGCTGTCCTTCTCTCCCAGCTGCTAGAATATGTGACTATAAATTGCAGTCCATCTCATCTGCCCAGGGTCAGTTGTATGTTTGTCCGTCCCCATAACCCAAGGCAAGAATACATTCTTCACCAACAGGATAAAGAGGAGGAAACTAAAATACTCCATTAAAAGAAAAGGGCCCTAGTCAGTGGCCCACTTCACCTTTATAAACTTCTATGTCTAAGAATTATACACAAGGCTCCAGTCACTTCTAGGATGTCCGTATCTGCAATAACACAGGCATGTCGACCGTTGGCATCTTCTTTCAACAATTACTCCCTTGGTTACTTCTGCAGTTCACTTGTCATCCAAGCCCCTAAATTCCCTTTCTACCATGTCCGTAAGTGTCCATATATTATGAATTTTGAATGCCTAAAGCCTGCTTAAGGAAATTGACATGGATTCAATGTCTTAATCAACAGATACAAGTACAACGACTTTGTTTTCTCCATCGTCAAAATGCCCTCCCAGCTGTCAAATTCAACGTTATCTAAGGCTTCATTCTTTCTATCTCTCTCTCTCATTTGCATGTTTCACTCACCTCCTTTAAGCCAATTACTTTGAACTCTATCTGTTTTGGCTTCATTCCCGAGGGTAGTTTCATATTTCCAACGACCAAATGGATAATTCAGATGGCTGTCCTGCCATCAATTCCAATTCTACATTTTAAATGAATTTATGTTTCCTTCAAACACAGTTTCTTATATGGTAGACTTACTGCCAGTAGTCCATTCTCTCCTCCTGCGTTCCCCAGCCTCCCCTGCAGGTAGGTTGGAGCCATGAGACTAGTTTGGCCAATGACCTGTGAACAGAAGTGGTAGGTGTAGCTTCTGAACCAGTCAATTAAGAGCCAATAGCTTTCCTCCATTTCTGTTTCCCCCATAGTGCCTTAGAAGCCAAATGTTCTAGATGGCATAGCTAGAAGGAGAGCGTCTGCCCCTCATGAGAATTTACCAGAATGTAAAATAATCCTCTGCATCTTTAAGCCACTGAAATTTCTGTATTTATTTGTTACCAAAGTTTATAGTGCCTATTCTGACTAATAAGACTTCCTAGGTGGGCACTGTGACAACCTGGGTCATCACGCACTACCCAAAGAGGGCAGCCGCTCTGCAGTTGGATGTTATTTATGTGCAGAGATGTGACTGTAACGTGCCTCATCTGATTTTTTTAGTTGAATTCACAAATCCAGATTTTTGTGTGATATCTCCCAATGTTTAAAAATAGGTTCAAATTTGTTAATCACTATTTGGGCCACACAATATGTCTGTGGCCTGTGCTCTGCTCGTGGGCCGCTTGTTTGCAGTTCATGAACTAAGTGATCTTTAAGTCTTTCTCAGCTCTGTTACACTGTGATCCTATAATCTAAGGAAATACCACAGCATCCATTGGGCAGATGTTTATGCATTGATCCAGAATAATATTATGAAAGTACCTATTTCATTATATCATAACTCTGCTTTAAAAACAAAAATGAAAATAAATAAACAAAATCTCATGTAATGGTTCCCTATTTTCCACCCCTGCAAGCTTCAGTTCTTTTTGCTATTCAGAGTTCTCCTCAGTACAGAGCTGCCTGGCCTTGAAATCTTGTACTACCCACTCTGGGAAACTTTGTCTTTATGTGAATGCTGTGTTCATTTATTTGTGTTTGCATACCTTTTCTACTCTGCCTGCCACTGTGTGATCATCTGTGGTCCCTCTGCTTAGCCAAACCATATCAATCCTTCATGGCCACTCAACTCATTCAAAGCAACCTCCCTTCATCACTACAGTCATCACTGGCCCACTTTTATCTTGAATCCTTGAGGCATTTATAGCTCAGAACACTCGAGTTGCCTTTAACTATGTTATCATGTGTTAGTAATACTATTCCAAATCCTTTAGCACTCTCAAACCAGAATGAGGGGTGGACCACATCTTGACTCCCGCCACTTTTATATTTCTCAAAGTGCTCAGTACTTTTCTTCAGCTTTATGTGACAGATTTTCCTGTCTCTCTCAGTCTGCTAGTGCCTAAGACTGGATGACTCTAATCGTCCTCCACCACAAACATGTTTGGTAATACCCTTTAGCATGGATAAGTGAGTCATAAGGCAGCCCATGTCTGGTGAAAGGCAGAGGGAGGGGGAGAGAGAAAGAGAGTAAGCGTGTGGGTGAAGGCCAGAGGGATAAGACAGGGGCTGAGAGCTGGGAAGTCTATGTCTCAAATAGCTTTTTTTTCACTTTTAATTTTTTTGTTTTGTTTCAGACTGCTGAACGCGGCATCTATTATTCCAGCACATCTTCCTAGCAATCGCGAACCAAAGGAAAGACTGCTTCCTAATGTATAAAAAGGCGAGGGAAAAGGGTCCTGATTGTCTAACAGGAATTTGAATGCCCAAATAGATTATCTTACGAGAAACCAAACTCACTTTTCCAAAATTTTTGTACTGGTAAAACTGAAAGAAAAAAATTCACATTGAAAAGAAAAATCTGTAGGCTTGTATAGCAAGTTAAGGCCACTATTTTTACACACTAAATAAAGCCTTCAAATATTTTACATGAATTTACATGTTCAAAAAATAGGTCAAATATTTGCCCTATGCTCGTTAGGTCAACCAAAATACCATCTATCAAATTGACATTAAACTGGACTGTAGGTTAATATCCTATGAGTAGTGTAGTCTGTTCAATAGTCACTGAAGCTGGATATGCACATGTGCATATTACACATGTGTGAAATGGCGAGCACTGCTGTCCAGACTACATCCGTAAGTAGCTTTACCCAACAAAAATCCTCTAGATGATCATGAATCAAATCGTAAAGAAACTGCTTTGATTATTGTAGACATTTTCTCAGGCATTTTAAAGAAATGCAAAAATTATAGTGTTTTTGGGACTTAAAGATTATTGAATATAAGATAAAACTCAACACTGCTTGGGGCCAGCCTGGTGGTGCAATGGTTAAGTTCACACGTTCCACTTCAGTGGTCCAGGGTTTGCTGGCCCAGATCCCGGGTGTGGACCTACCCACTGCTTGGCAAGCCATGCTGTGGCAGGCATCCCATATATAAAGCAGAGGAAGATGGGCATGGATGTTAGCTCAGGGCCAGTCTTCCTCAGCAAAAAAGGAGGATTGGCGGTGGATGTTAGCTCAGGGCTAATCTTCCTCTAAGAAAAAAAACTGTCAACACTGCTTACAAAATATCTGCATGTGATAGCATATTCAGCACACTCATGTGGAGAGCACACAGTGAATGTACATCACAAAACTCTGGCTTCTGTAGGTCTATTTCTGTTTTATTGTAAGTTTTACACAGCCTTGGATTCTTAAAAGAGGAGATTTAATCAAATAATGTTACACTAGCTTTCTCTGTTCTAATAACCAACGTTAAAAAGAAGTACAGTGAAGGAAATAGGCCTTTAAATACTTGTACTTTTCAGGCCAATTCAATTTTTATTGTGATGTGATATTTTAATTAATATTATGCTAGAAATAAAATTGACTGCATCATGATTTTTTTCCACGATGTTCAAGTATCTTACTGTTAAAATATTCCAAAATGAATCCAGTAAACATTTTCCATTTCCAATAGCCTGAGAGATGAATCTGACTATTTTTGTCAGTTACAAGTAAACTAGAAAGAGAACAGTGGTGCTAAAACCCCGGCAAACCAAAGCCAGTCATCCACAAATCTACAACATGGATGCTTTCCATTGTGGGGACCTGGAATTGGCCACCCCAAGATATGTCTCTTTGGCATCGGGATTATTTGACGCTGATTGCTTTTGATAAACTGGGACAGGGAAGGAGGCTCTGAGGAATGGAACTTGCCCTTTGTTAGCACACATTTACATTTGTAAGGTAAATCTCTATCTGTAAAAGTTGCCTCCCTCTCTGTACCAGGAAGAAGAAAGGAGATGACCTTCTCTCTAAAAACTCTTAATCAATACCAAAGGCAAGGACTTAAAATCTGCATTTTATTGTGCTTGTCTGCTAACCTCCTGTAACTAACTTCCCTCCCCCTCCCAACGCTGGCATTTCTTTAAGGATTAAGCATCTTTCCTTAGGCTAGGAACTGATTGCTGCGCTCACCTGTGACCGCCCAGCTCCAGACAATCGACTTGCCTCCTGCTACGCCCACCGAGACAGCAAACCACTACCTCCTGTGTCCATCAAGCACTGTGCCGACAGGGCAATCTTGTGACTGTTGTGGGAGGGACATTTCAATCACATGTGAAACACCCTGTTTGGGGGTATATAACCACTGTCTGCACCCCACTTCTTCGGTGCCCTTTCTTCCTTCGGGAAGAAAGGCCCCGGGCCATGGTTCCTCCTAAAGCTTTGTTTAATTTTCTCTTGCTATTCTGTCTCATGTGAATTTAATTCGTTCTCCGGCCAGATGAACCCCCATTTGGGGAGAGGAAATGTCCTCCTCCCCCACACCATCCAAGATAGAAAAATGAGCATCCAAAGTAAAGAGAACCACACGATTCATCAAGTAACCAATCCACAACCACTTCTCTGTTATTTGCACTCATAGTTATTTAGAGTGAAGTGTCTGTTTGCCTTCGTGATTTTGGTGGTTCCTAGAGCCATAGCTCCAATGTCAAATGGGATGGTTCTATCCACTCCTTTGCCCAGCAGTAACTGTGGGCAACTGATTAGTCATTTCTTTTCCATTTACAAAAATAGCACTGTTTGTACTAATGCACACTGCTCGACCCTTCGCAGAGAGTCAGATCCATTCTGTGCTTCTGCACATGCTCTTATAGTGTTTCCTCTGTCCAGTTGTCTCTCAGTTTCGACCCTGAATGCTAATGTCTGCACACAGAGATAAGTTGGAGCACCAGAGTTGGATTCAGAACCATTCTGGAGCACTCTATTTCTTTGATTGCTCAGACAGTACCCCTCAAGGCCATCTTTCCACTCATGAGGCACCAATGTGGAATAACCTATTGGTGGGGTACTCTAAGGACCCCATTCCCCTCAGCCACCTCCCACACCAGAACTCATAGTCAACAGTGGAGTCGGTGTGCAATGCTGTGAATTTCCTTTCAGAGCTACAGAGATGTCCCCAAAATGACCTGAAGTACAGTTATGGAACCGGAGCCTGTAATCTTGGGCTCTGAAGTCATCATCCGCCTTACACCATTGTACTGTGTTGCCTCCAGAGTTCTCCATAGGTTTTTGTGTTTGTACCAGTGGGTGAGATGCCACCGTTTCATGGTTAAAAATGTAGCCTTCACTATGTTAAGAACTGAGTTATCCAACTGAACAGACAAACGTGGCACACCAACCAGTAAAAAGCACTTCTGGTAACCCGCCCAACTGAATTAGTGAGACTTTTGTGGTAAAGCGCCACAGTTTCTTATTCTGTTCTAACACACCACCAAAAATGGCCATCTCTTCTTCTCAGACTAAGTCCTCTGCAGTGTTAGCTCCATGCTCTATGACTTTTGGCAATCATCTAGTGGCTTAATAGTCTCGTGTTCAATGGCGTCCACCTCTTGTAAAAGAGACAACAGTCACTCATCCTGGAGCTTCCAACGTGTTCCCTTTAAATCATTAAAATGCTGTTTCAGGACCTACTATTATGATGCTCTCTCTTTGGTCTCTGGGACAATGACTTAATTCTTTTCAAGGCATGGTCCTTTTTTAGAATCTCAATGAGAGTTTTATAGACTCTATTCCCAGAAAAACAATAGCCCATCCCTGCCTCTGTGCCCCCTGCCGCCCCTGCAGCTCTGGTCCGGCTCTCTCTGGCTCCGTGTTCCTGCTGGCCTCCTGCAGGAGCAGCTCAGGCTCCAGGTCCACAATCCCCTTTGTCAGGTTGCATGACTGGCGGCTGTGGGTACAAGTTCCTATTGTCCTAGACCTCACCAAGCCACTCAGCACCTCAGAAGCAGCTCTCTTTGCGGGAGAAATGAACTCTGAAGAAAGCCCAAAGGCTTTTGCTTTCATATATTATGCCTGGGCTGCCTTCAGCAAGAGTTTTGCTCTTTCTGGATTGGTTGACCAGTGTGAGAGGAGAAAGAATAAAGAACGATAATTCCGTTTGGCTGCATATGGCACCTCTCAGCCCATAGGGGATTGCGGGGGATGCCTGGGGGGCAAAGGACCAGGTCAAGTGGCCATTTTGTAATAAAGGAGTCAGTGAGCCAAGCTCATAGCTCCCAACCCCAAACCCTGTCTTCACTTAGCAGTTGTTTTATTTTCCTTACTTTGTCTATTTTCTGATTACTCCAATTGGTTTCAAGAAAAAGACCTTTTCTGGTTAAATTATATACAACTTCTGAGGAAGAATATTTAAGAAACTTGAGTCAGGGGAATTAACACTGAAACGATTTTTATAAGCTTTAACAATGTTATGACTCAGGCATAAAGTAATAATTTTAAATGCTTTGAAAGTTTTATGAGGAGAAAATGAGTTAGGTACTGAAGGAAGAGTACAAGGATTGCCATTTTGTATTGCTTTCCTCACAGCTTGTACCCTGCCTAGAGTGATGACCTATAACTTTGGAGGGTAAAAAAAAAAAAAAAAAGCAGAACATGATGCAGAAGCTTGCGATGTCACTGATCTGATCTGTCTGTAAGGGGATCAGCCCGGAGGATGTGCGAGCTGCATACACTGCGGTTATGTCAGTAGGGGATGAGGTAGGTCTGTTTCTGCCTCCATGGAGCTGGGTCCAGATGAAGGCCTTCGCTTTCCTCCAACTCTGTTATTGCCCGAATTTCGAGGACAGCCTGCTCCTGGAGGGTCAAGCCAGTGTGGAGCAGACAGGGAGCCACATCTGCCCTGGGATGAGGCATTTCCCATGCTGTTCATGGTGCTGCTCTCGCAGACTCTGACCTCCTGGTCTCTGGTTTCTGCCCACCAAGGACTCTGGCCCTCCCTGCTCCTTTCCGTCTTAGTGGACTCTCTCATCCTGGCTCTCTGTCTTCCTAGACTGCATAATCTGCCAGGCTTTTTCTGTTCCAGACTCTTTCTCTCTCTGGCTCATTCTGAGCAAAAGCTCTGTGCAGCTACCCGCCCTGCCCTTTACTCTTCAGTGATCACAGGCTTGAGGGAGATTTAGCTAAATGAGCTTGCAACCATCATTGAATGTTTACTGTGTGCCAGGCACTGTTCTAAATGCTTTACTCATATCAACTCATTTAATTCTTGTGCAAGCCATGTCAGGTCCATATTTTCATCCCCTCGAAGTAACTTGCCCAAGATGACACAGATATGAAGGGAGAGAGCCAAAATTCAAATCCAGATAGTTTGGCTCCCGAAGGCTGAACTCTTAACCATCATACCATAAGGCCTTTGTACATAAACACCCAGGTGGTGAATGAGAAAGCCAGAGCAGCAGGTTGAATCATTCAATATTTATTGTATTTGTATCGTGTGCCAGGCTCTTATGCATGCAGGGACAGAGCTTCCATTGTACCAGATAACAATTTTGCATTCTCTGAGTTCACCATCTAGTGAACGATAAAATAAAGGAGAGAGGGATCAAGACTATATGAAAAATGTTGTCTCATTTGCTAAGAAAGCACAGGGGAACGAGTGGGAAGTCCCAGGACAGAGCATCAGGGAATATTTCACGGGCAAGCCAGCGTTTGATCTGGATCCCAACAGAGTATTTGGGT
Source organism: Equus caballus (assembly GCF_041296265.1). Taxonomy (NCBI): domain Eukaryota; kingdom Metazoa; phylum Chordata; class Mammalia; order Perissodactyla; family Equidae; genus Equus; species Equus caballus. The sequence goes on from NC_091698.1 coordinate 35,717,154, forward strand.
ATTAGAAAGGAAGAAAGTAGGGAGCAGTTCCAGGAAGGGAATAACAGAGGGACAGTCCCAAGGGCACACTGTGTACAAGGGAAGTAAATACCTGTGGATAAGAATTAGAACAAGAGCAGAAAATAGAGCTGAGAGGCTAAATCCAGAATTTAGAAGATCTTACATGCTGGGTTAAGGAGTTTGCATACAGATTGAATGGCGACATACGTCAGAGGTTTTGAGAGCACTTGGGGAAGCTTCTATCATACTCTGTGCAGGAGAATGTGATCTAAATTGGAGCTAGGAGCAACCAAAGAGTTTAACAGAGTCTCTTAGAAGAGTGATTAGACAGTGGGCAAGGGAGGGATGAATTTGAGAGCTGTTTTAGAAGCAGAGACAAAAACCCAGTGAGTTGGATATGAGGGGTGAGGAAGAGTAAGTTGTTGGAGCCAGTGAGTCAGAGTGCCTGGCCCTCACCCATGGGTAAGCATCTTTTTCCTTCCCCTGGTTTCTTAGCGCACTTCACCCAACAAGCATAAAATGCAAGGCTGCCACTCTCCTATTCTGCCTTCTGTGACCCTCAACAGAGGAAGAATAAAGTTGTGCTTGACTCTGAGATGGTGTCTGATCAAATCCTACTTGGTACATATGAAATTGAACTGACAAGTACCCACACCACTTGTGGAAAATTTGTGAGGCCCCATTTAGAAGTTGCATTAATTCTTATAGCCACTGTTCTTGTCAGGGGACTCCCACAGTAGCCTAGAAAGCCATAGCTCAAACAGAGAACAGTGTGTTCAGTTAGTTGTTCGTTCAGAGCTTTATTCTGTTCTGGGATCTCAGGAGGGGGAAAAAGATAAGATACTGTTTTGAGAAGGGCCCCGAGAGCAAATGAGTTCCACTGAGTAGCAGTGTTGGTTGTGGGTATAGGAGGTGGAGTGATGGAAATGCACCACATACAAGCCATCCCAACTCAGGTCCAGTTGTTGTGGGATGCTGGAGTTGAAAAAGGTAAAGATCTATAGGGACAAGACCCCTTGAATATCTCTGGGGAACTTTGGGAATCTGGCCTTTGTCTGTGAGAACATTTTAATGTAAATGTCAACAGCCCTTAAAAAAAGTTATGGAGATTATCTTGCTTAACTAGTGATCTTAGGAAGGTAGCAGACATGTTGGACCTGTTTTTGGCAAATGATTTTACCTCCTCCCTTCAGAGGAAAGAGTAAGACCTGACTTGATGCATGGGAATCCCCATTGACCAAGATTCAATACTTTTTCATTAGTGCTGGCCTGAAAGAGCCGACTGCCCCTGAAATTCCTCTTTATAGTATTTCTCTTCCCGTGGTCCCAGAATAGTGACAGACTGAGAAAGATTGAATGACTTAAATCTATCTCTCCTCCCTTGACAACAATTTCAGAGCCTGTGGCCTTCCAGCACAGCTATGTGATAATGGATGGCAATTCCAAAGTCATAGAGTTGTTTCCAAAGTATGCCTAGACTGAATCTGAGGTTGAACGTCCTCCACATCGAATCCACTGCCTTATTTGCAGCTGCAAATTGAATACCAAATGCTGCTTCTTTTATGTGACTTTATCACATCCCACTTGATATGCTGAGAGTCGGCTGCTTGCCCAGCTACCACTCCTTTTATTCAGATGAAGGCCAAAGTTAAATAATATACGAGGTATAGTCTCCATGGGAAACTTCATACAAGAGGCTGATGTGACTGCCTAAACCCAAAGTCTTATTTAATTTGCTCTCACCAACCCTAAGAGATCAGCTTTTTCTTCTCTGGAAGTTGTCGGAGTGTGGTTGGATTAAGTTATCTCTAAATTTGTCTAGTACGAGTCAGGTGATGGCCAGCATTGTGTTTATCCTGCTTTTCACAACCGATCCCTGATAGTGTGAGCAGTTGTCAATCACTTTAGAGGTCGGGGCGTAAACAAAACTTGGCAGTGACATGGCAGGCTCCTCTACTCAATGACCGGAATCACGATTCTCTGAGCTATGAAATCATCAGGATACGGTGTAAGAGATGGTAGTAGAGGCCAGTGAAACAAGGTTGGGTATCTAGAGTTCTCGAAGTGGTTAGCAGTGGGCCGCTCTTCAGTGAACCCAGAAATCCTTCCTCCTTGACTGAGTTTACTGGAAAACAACTTGTTCCGAAGATCTATGAGGTTTACTTTTGCTCTCTGTACACTGTGTGAATATTCAGCCCAGCCAATGAGGAATTTGGAAGAAACATTTTCACATGTGATTGTTTGAAATATTTTCATATGGATTGATAAGATGGAAATGTACCTCTTTAGAGGGTCTAAATCCACAGAAATAAGAGAAGCCATTTTGCATGATTTATACTGGAATTTATCCCAGGCTGCCACAGGTCCTAAAGATAAGCATGCGGGGGCCCATGACAGCTGCATAATAAATTGAGCTGAGGATAATAGGAGAGTCCATACATCAAAAAGCAAAACCCTTATCTACCACCAAATCTTTTGTTTTTAGATGAATCCCTAGAAAGAGGTTGTGTTGGTTACTTCTGCTATGTTGGGACTGAGGTTTATTCACCAGTCATTGCACCCAGGAATGATTTCTTAACCTCTACTTGAAAAGCAGGGCCTGGGAAGGAAACCCTCTGTGCTGGCTGGCAGAAACTCCGAAGTGGTTAATATAATCGGGGAGTGCCCCTTAAGCCTTTCTATTCCCTGAGTAAATACTCTTAGAATGATTCTGCCCACTGCACTGTCCCCTACCCCAGCGTGGACTTCTCCACTGTGGTCCTACACTCAGGCTGGGGGCCGTTCAGCTTCGCTCTACTCTTCCCTAGCCCCCTTTCCCCACTGATACTATTCCAAGTTCATTCTCTTAAGGTGAGCCACTCCTAGTGAGCTATTTGTATTTAAGGCTTTCTATAATTATTAGTTTTTGTATTAGTGTTCTATTACTGTGTAGCAAATTATGACAAAATTTAGTGGCTTTCACAGAGTTAGCCCAACTTCAAAGTCTGATGGAACATTCCCCACAAGACTGCCTTCAGACCTGCTTCAGACCCCAGCCACAAGTCTGAAAGTTCCCAGTTTCATCCTCACTGAGGCCCAGCTTGCTACAAATTTGGGGGTCCCCCTGACCACTCAAGTTTAATAATTCTTTAGAATGACTCATAGAACTCACTGAATGATTTCTTATAGGGAAAGGATACAGATTAAAATTAGTCAAAGGAAGGGACACATAGGGTAGAGTCTGGGAGGGGATCAGACAAACGCAGAGCTTCTGACTGCCCTCTCCCGGTGGAGTCATGAAGGGTGTTACCTCCTCCCAGACACTATGTGTGACAATACACACAAAGATTTATCAAACAGGGAAGCTGATCCAAGCCTTTGGTGTCCAGAGTTTTTAATGAGACTCAATCACTTTCTGCTCATGTGGCTGACTGTTGGTCTCCAGTCTCTCCCAGATGATCTTCAGTCTCCAGTTCTTTCAGAGGTTGGAACAATATTGTGTGATCCAAGGCCCCCATTATGAATCACACTGTTAGACTGTCTGGTGGCTAAAGACCCCAGGCATACAAAGATACTTATCAGGCAAGACATTCCAGGGGTCTGACATCACCATGTAATAGTTGAGGTCAAAGGCCAGACTTCTATTTGGGTGAGGCCAAATTCCTTACTACATACAGCTTAAAGGACACAAATTTATTATCTTATAGTTCCATAGGTCAAAAGTCTGACGGGGGTCTCACTGGACAAAACCCAAAGTATCGGCAGGGCTTTGTTCCTTCCTGGAGACTCTAGGGGGATGGTCTGTTTCCTGCTCATTCTGGTTGTTAGCAGAATTCAATTCCTTGTGTTACTAGGACTGAGATCTCTGTTTTCCTGCTAGCTGTCTGCTGAAGGCCATTCCCAGCTTGTAGAGGCTGCCTGCCTTCAGCCTCCTTCCTTTATCTTCAAAGCTAGCAATGGCAGGTTGAGCTCATTAAGTGCTTTACACCTCTCCTCCTCTTCTGTCTTATCTCTCTGACTCAGCCTGAAAAAATTCTCTGATTGGTATAAGGACTGTGTGATTAGATTGGTACCCAGATAATCCAGGATAATCTCCCGATCTCAAGATACTTGATTTAGTAAGATCTGCACAATCCCTTTTGCCCTGTAAGGTAACATATTGACAGGTTCTGGGAATTAGGGCATGGGCGTCTTTGGAGGCCAATATTCTGTCTACAACAGATACCAAACATGAATTTTAAAATGTGGTTTGGTTGCCTTAATTCAAATGAAAGTATGCTATATGGATTTCTAAACCATAAGAGGGCCAGGAGGAGGAACAATTCCAGGTGGGAGGTTTTTCATGGTCCGTCAAACCTCATACCCGGGAGGTTTCCTATTCCAAACTACAAAGAGCTGGTCAAGATGGCTTTGTTTTACTTTCTTCACTCAACTTTTATACTTATTAGGTTTCATATTTGACAAACAATTATCAAGAAACAGCTGTTTGCCAGGCAGTGTGCTAAGCACGTTTGTTTGGTTTTCCCACTAAGTCACTTAACACTAGGAAAAAGTTTTCAGGGCTTCATTTGAAAGATAAGGAAACTGGGTTTTAGAAATATGCGATACATTACCCGAGGTCACACAGTGAAGAAATTGTATCTCAGAGATTTGAACATGGTTTTCTCTGAGTCTAGGATTCTATAGATTGCAAAATGCCATCTCTTCAATTTTATATCTACTTTATATATATATATATTTTTTTTTTTTTTTGAGGAAGATTAGCCCTGAGCTAAAATCTGCTGCCAATCCTCCTCTTTTTGCTGAGGAATACTGGCCCTGAGCTAACACCCGTGCCCATCTTCCTCTACTTTATATGTGGGACGCCTGCCACAGTATGACTTGCCAAGCAGTGCAGTGTCCACACCCGGAATCCAACCCGGCAAACCTCGAGCTGCTGAAGTGGAATGTGCCAATTTAACTGCTGTGCCACCAGCAGGCCCCTAGATATATAAATATATACAATTAAATATATACTTAATATCTATGTATACACATTTTTAAATCTACAATGTTGACAACTTTATCTTTTTATGTATGAAATTTTACTTTTTTGTTCAACTTCTGAGAACCTAGAAGCATAAAACATGGTCCTGTTTATCTGTAGAAAAAATGTTAAGTGCATTTTAGGTACACATCCTGATTTTATAAAATGTTATCTGGTAATTTATTATTAGGTCAATAAAATTACACTGTAAAGACATTTTAAATTAATTTAACAAGCCCAGAGTTTATTCTAATATTCATTTTAGTCTGTAAAATATCAAATCAGGTGAAATCCCAAAGTATCCTATAATATTTTCTGTTGGCTCATCTACAATAGGAAGGTAGCTATTTTAATTTTTATTGTTTTACCCTTGTAACCCATATCTTTGCAGTTGGTTAGTTTAATTCAAGGCAATTCTGAGGCCAAAACCAAGTCAATTACTAGCCTATTATGAGAGGTAATTGATAGATCCTTCACTCATTTTACTGAGGCTTTTGATTTCCAGCACTTTCACCTGGTAGATCTGTAGGACGGCAGACCTCGTACTCTGCCTAGAAGTAGCTTGATACACTGGTTTTTCGCTTCTCCTAAATCCCTAGACTGGACTTTCTGTGCCATGAGAGTAAGTGTCAGTGTGCTATTGTGCATCTTTCTATTCAAGAAATCATCCTGTGTTTCTAATTCTTTCTGCCTCTTAATTCTCCCCTCCCTGGCCTCAGCGACCCACAGACCACTTTGCCAGTGGGAAAGTGATATTCTCTCTTTTCAGGGAAGCACATAATGGATATTGATCCCTAGAGTCTCCTCATTTAAGCAGGTAGAGAATCAGAGCCAATATTCTCCTCCCATGAAAGTAAACTCTTGGGGACGGCAGAGAGCTGCAGAAATCTCCAAATCGAGGTGTCTTCCTGGCTGGAGGACATCTGCTCCTCCTTATGGCATCTTTGGAAAAGTAGAATCTCTCAGGAGGTCCTCTTGGTGGCGATTTCTAGCTCTGTATTTTTTATTAGAGCCCTCTTGCCTTAAGGAGTTGCTCCAAGCTCCATGGGTCATAGAAAAAGTTATGATTTTGTTTTGTTTTTTTACTGCAAAGCCTCTTAGTTGTAACTGTTGCAGCTAATTTATGGATCAGTCTTTTGAAAGTTTCTTTTAAAGTTCCAAAGAATTTCACAAAGAAGTAAAAACAGACATCTCAGTGGCATATGCTTAGCTCCTCCCATATGCTCTTTCTACCATAAGGGAGAGCTCAGATCCATTGATTCCCTGGCTAGGATGAATATTCATTTACTCATGAAACAAACAGGAAGTACCTACTTTGCACCAGTCACGGTTCTATGCATTGGGAAATACAGAATATAACCAAAGAGATAAAAAGTCCTGTCTACATCAAACTTATTTTCAAGTAGGAAATAAGATGATAAAGTAAATAAAATATGTAACATGATAGATAATAAATCAGGAAGAACATTCTGGATTGTGTGTGGAGTGCATGTTCTTCAGGCCCTCCTCATCCTCAGTCTCTTGAGACAGTATCTGAATTCAGCTTACTGGGTATAGTGGATACCATTTGTTGCCTGTCTAATATCTTTTTTTTTAAAAGATTTTATTTTTTTCTGTTTTCTCCCCAAAGCCCCCCAGTACATAGTTGTATATTCTTTGTTGTGGGTCCTTCTAGCTGTGGCATGTGGGACGCTGCCTCAGCATGGTTTGATAAGCAGTGCCATGTCTGCGCCCAGGATTCCAACCAACGAAATACTGGGCTGCCTGCAGCGGAGCGCGTGAACTTAACCACTCGGCCACGGGGCCAGCCCCGCCTATCTAATATCTTTACTCCCTTGTCTTTACTAACAGAATCCTGATTTTCTCTGGGCAACCTCACACAAATTTTCCCAGACTCCTTTGCAGCTATCAGCTATAGAAGGCAATGCAGCTCAGTTCTAAGCATGAGATATAAGTAAATGTTCATGGACTGGTGTCTCTTTTCCCCCACCAAAGTAAAGACTTTAGAGGAGAAGACTCTATTTCCCTACCTTTTCATTCCCGCCCAGAATGTGGACACAATGCCTAGAGTTGCAGGAGTCACCTTGCAATCAGGAGGAAGGCACATGCCGGAGATGGTAGAGCAGGAAAATGGGACTCAAGCAGTTGTATCAGCCAGGACTGCCTGCTTCTCTCAGCACCACCACATTGCATCACCCCAGAAGGCTGCATTTACATTGTAGCCTCTGCATTTGGGGCACCCTGGACTACAATTCTAAGGGCTACAATGTGTATGAGACCTTCTGGAATTGTGTAAGACTGCAGCACTGTGCTTTTTACTAATCCATCTTAAATTTATTCACGGTAGTCAGGTTGCAATTACAGGCAGCCAAACACAATCTTAAATGATTCACTAGAGGATTAACAATAGCCGTATTTCCTCTTCAAAACTTTGCTCTCCGGATAGAGAGGCACTACTCAAGTTGAGTCCTAGGACAATTTAATTATCTTACAAGGCAGTTATGCAAAGTGGGCTGCAATAGTCACTCTATTAGTGTGATTCAACTGTCAAGTTTGTTTTCTTGCTAACCTGGTGCCTTCCAGGAAGCCAACTTGTTCAGAAAGGAGAATTAAAGGAAGGATGAGGTTTGAAGTGTTAGACTTTAAGTCAAACATTAGGGCCTGATCAAACAATGAGAACTATCTCCTACATTATATAAATGCAAGAGGCGGCTGTTCCTCAGCCCCATATCCACGTGCTCTCACATCTGTCAAGACTGTCTCCTGGTATCTAGACTCTGCATCCATTATGTTTGAACTGATTCAGCCTCATATTGTCTTGCTCAAGCCATTGCCTTCCCTCCTACTTGAGCTCCTCGTCTTCAGTTTGTTTTCCCTCTAGTTGAGTCTCCATATTACTACAGAGCTGCTTTTCTCAAAATCACATTACCCCTATCACGTTCCTTCTTTAAAACATTCTTCAGACAAATGCTGCCTTCTGGATAAAGTGCAGATGCCTTAACTTGGCACACTAGTTCTTTATGTTGTGGCAGTATTTGACTTTCCAGCTTCAGTTCCTGCCACTAACCAAATCTTGACAATTTCTGAATCCACTGAGACATTTATGATTTTGTGCCTTGCTTGTTCACAGGTTTCTCTCTAGCAGGAATGTTCCCCTTCCTCTCACCTTTCTGCATTCCCCTAGCTCTTCCCTCAAGGCTCAGTGAGTAGAGCCATCTATGAAGTTTTTCCTCATTTATCCAGACAGCTGTTTACTCCTTCCCATGCATCATTCCTTATTCCTCACTTGGTAATACCTCGTAACGACACTTATTTCACTCTATTACAATGATCAATGATCGTTTATCCACATCTGTCTCTCCAGATTATGAGTTCCCAAGGGTTCATGTCCACGTCTTATTAATCTTTACATCTCAGTTTTTAATGTAAGTGCTAGCAAACATGAGATCAGTTTAAAAATATTTTTAAATTTAGAATTTAATCTAAGTCATTGTCTCAATCATAAGCTACCTGGTTTCATCAGAGACGGAAATGAAGTGATCAAAAATTCCAAATGTAAAGCTTCTAAATTATTTGGAATCAGAGTCAAAGCCTTGAAGTATTTTGGAAATTACTAATCTGAGACCATTGGTAAAGTAGAGACTTTGAACTGCATTCAGGATAACATCAGTGCATACTACAAGTGTCAACAAATATGTGTTTATATATCTTTACATGCCTAATGGCACAAAATATACATACTAACAAACCTAAGCAATAGTATTTTAAGAGATATGAGCATATATATTGATCTTCGGTCAGCTGGGGTAAAACCTTATCTAATTTGATTAGATGGAAGTGATATAAACAATGTGTATTGATATCATATTGTTATACCTATTGTATTTAATATTGATGGATGCTAACATTGTCAATTCATAAATGGTTCCAACAGCAGTGAGTAGGAACATTGCTTTTAGGTGCAAGCCTGTTAATAAATAAAGCTGATTATAAACGTCATCCAATGAGCATATCTTCCCCCAAAGGAAAAACAATACAGCCTAATGCTTCTGTGTGCCATGTCTGAGGGAACTGGGCTAGAAGACAGAAGACTAGTTACTGTGCTCTGTGTTGGAAATTCTCAGGTGGCCATGAGTAAGTGGAGCCAGGTGGGCATGGCTTGCATAAAATTTTACACTGAATGTGGCACTCCTCTATCCTCTCTCTCTCTCCCCTTTTTTTCTCCAAATGGTCATCCTATTTGTTTGTGCCCATTCTATTCTGATAGACTATTATATTGTATGTACCTTAACTTTAAAATACATCAGTATAAGCTGCGCGATATGTACGTGGGTGAGAAAATTAAATTTACATCAAAATAATTGCTTAACCCTTGATATATCTTATTCAAATTCACATTCCAAAAGTGGTTAGTGAGCATTTTAAAGATCCTAGTGATCCACACTTCAGAAGAGGCTCAAACAGGTACTTTAATATTGCCATCTAAATCTGCACTAGCCTCTTGCTATTCAAAGCGTGGTCCAGAGACCAGCAACAGAGGAATCACCTACAAGCTTGTTAGAATGTAGGATCTCAGGCCCTCAACCCAGATGTGATGAATCTGAGCCTGCATTTTAACAAGACTCCCAGTGGATTCTGTGGGCATTTAATCTGCGAATAACTGCACTAGAAAGTCAGTCAATTAGCATAAGAGAGGTTAGAAATAATTTTTACATTGGTGAAATGAGTAATGACCAAACATGTGGTTTGTTAGAAATATTGCACAGGAACCTCTGCCTTTGCAGGAACTACATACAAGAATCTGGAGGGGGCTGGGCCAGTGGTGCAGTGGTTAAGTGTGTATGTTCCGCTTTGGTGGCCTGGGGTTCACCAGTTTGGATCCTGGGTGTGGACATGGCACCACTTGGCACGCCATGCTGTGGCAGGTGTCCCACACATAAAGTGGAGGAAGATGGGTGTGGATGTTAGCTCAGGGCCAGTCTTCCTCAGCGAAAAGCGGAGGATTGGCAGCAGTTAGCTCAGGGCTAATCTTCCTCAAAACAAAAAAAAAGAATCTGGGGAAACCAGCAGCTTTTGGGGTACTGAATCTAGAATTTATTTGGTCTTGTGTCCCCCCACTTAAGATTCTGGCATCTGATCTGACTGCAAAGTTAGCTGTACTTGCTGTTAAAATATTGTCACATTTCCCTTGGAATGAAACTTTCATTGAAGGTGCTTGTTATGTCTACAAAGACAGAGAATGAAGATGTCACATGAGTGCTTTTGTACTTGCTTGATAGTGAATGTTTGTATTGGTTTATAAGTTTGTGTGTCTGAGACTTCTTGCACTATGACACTATAACATGCCACCTGGTAGCGAGCCCAGTAATCACTGGGAGCTTGGACATTTACCAGAAAGATTCTTACAATTTAAAAAGGTCAAATTAGTGGGCCAGCTCTGTGGCCGAGTGGTTAAGTTTGTGTGCTCCGCTGCGGCAGCCCAGGGTTTGGATCCTGGGTGCGGACATGGCACAGCTCATCAGGCCACATTGAGGCGGCGTCCCACATCCCACAACTGGAAGGACGAGCAGCTAAGATATACACCTGTGTACAGGATGGGGTTTGGGGAGATAAAGCAGAAAAAAAAAAAAAAAAGATTGGCAACAGTTGTTAGCCCAGGTGCCAATCTTTGAAAAAAACGAAAAAAGGAAGATTGGCAACAGTTGTTAGTCCAGGTGCCAATCTTTAAAAAAATAAATAAATAAAATGGTCAAATTAGTCCGGGGCAGTTTACAACAGACACTTGGAAGCTACACAGTCGTACAATTTCTCTTCATTTTTCTAGTGGTGATCTTGGCTTAGAAACAGTCTTATGACTGAGACTATTTTGTATTCAAAGAAAATCTCCAGTCCAGGTCAGATTTAGACTATCACTAAGGATATTCTGTTCTGAATCCCACTGATGGAATTATATGTTCATTTCTCCAAAAAGATCTTGGCCAAGGATTGCTATACCTGTTCAAGAAATCATGTTAATTGCCAACAGATGGCACAGATAACTTTGTGTACCTCACAGATATTTCTGCAACATTCTCTTACTTTGTCATTCTCAAGGATGGGATCGACTCTGTTTTTTTACATACCTTTAATTTCAATATAAATTAGTATAATAAAGCCTAATCTATGGTCTTTACAAAACTTGGATTTCTTCTCTAATTTTTATTTTTTTCTTCTTACTTTGGATTTAATTTGCTCTACTTTTTCTAGTTTCCTAAGGCAGAACTTGGATTATTGGATTTAGATCCTCCTTGTTTTCTAATGCATGCAATCAGTGCTATAAATTTCCCTCTAAGCACTGCTTTTGATGCATCCCACAAATTTGGATAAGTTGTATTTTAATTTAGTTCAGAATATTTTAAAAATTTCTCTTGAGATTTCTTCTTTGACTCATGTGTTCTTTAGGAGTTTTCTGTTTAATCTCCCAAGTATTTGAAGATTTCCCCACTATCTTTCTGCTATTGATCTCTAGTTTAATTCCATTGTGATCTGAGAGCAGACACTGTATGATTTGTATTCTTTTGAATATGTTAAGGTGTGTTTTATGGGCCACAAATGTGGTCTATCCTGGTGAATGTTTCCTTTGAGCTTGAGAAGAATATATATTTTGCTGTTGTTGGATGAAGTAATCTATAGACGTCAATTATATCTAGCTGATTGTTGACATTGAGTTCAACTATGTCCTTAGTGATTTTCCACCTTTTGGATCTGTCCATTTCTGATAGGGGGGTGTTTAAGTCTCCAAGTATGATAACGGGGTTATCAGTTTCTTGTTGCAATTTATCAATCTTTGCTGCATGTAGTCTGATGCTCTGTTGTTAAGTGCATACATGTTAAGGATTGATATATCTTAGAGAACTGACCCCTTTTTCATTATGTAAAGCCCTTCTTTATACCTGGTAACTTTCTTTGCTTTGAAGTCTGCTCTTCAGACTCTGTCAAAGTCTGAAATTAATATGTCTACCCCTGCTTCCTTTTGATTAGGATTTGGATGGTATATTTTTCTCCAGCCACTTATTTTATTATTTTTAATGCATGCAGAGAAGTTTTTATTTTATTTTATTTTAGCTTCCCCTTGTTCCAGCATGGTTGAGATATAATTTAAATATAACATTGTATAAACTAAAGGTGTACAACATTATGCGTGGAATCTCAAAAATCTGAACTCATAGAAATAGAAAGTATATTGGCAGTTGCCAGGGACTGGAGGGTGGGGGAGATGGAGAGACATTGGTCAAAGTATACAAAATTCCACTTACTTTAATTTATGTATGTCTTTATATTTAAGGGGTTTCTTGTAGACAATGTACAGTTGGGACTTGTTTTCTGATCCACTCTGACAATTTCTATCTTTTAATTGGTATATTTAGACCACTGAAATTTAAAGTAATTATTAATATAGTCGATTGGTATCTACGAAATTTGTTCCTATTTTCTGTTTGTTGTCCGTGTTCTTTGTCTCTATTTTTGTCTTCCACTCTTTTTCATTTTAATTGAGCATTTTATATGATTCCATTTCCTCTTCTTTCTTATCATAGCAATTATACTTCTTTTTTAAAAAACTCTTTTTTTAATGATTGGCCTAGAGTTTGCAATGTACGTTTACAACTAATCCAAGGTCACTTTTAAATAATGCTGTACCTTTTCGTAGGTAGTGCTAGTACCTTAGAATAAAATAATCCTAATTTCTCCCTCTCATCCCTTGTATCTTTGCTGTCATTCATTTCACTTATTTCATATATATGCATATATAACTACATATATAAACATATAGAATCAAATACATTGTTACTATTATTATTTTAAACAAACTATTATTTGTTAGATCAATTAAGAATAAGAAAAATGAAAGGTTTTTTTTTACCTTACTTAATCCTTCTTCAATGCTCTTCCTTTCTTTATGTAGATCTGAGTTTCTGACCTATGTTATTTGCTCTTTAAAAAACTTCTTTTAACATTTCTTGCAAGGCAGGTCTACTGGCAACACATTTCCTCAATTTTTGTTTGTCTGAAAAAGTCTTTGTTTCTCCTTCATTTTTGAGGGATAATTTCACAGAGTATGGAATTGTAGGTTGGTGGATTTTTTTCTCTCAATGCTTTAAATATTTTACTCCATTCTCTTCTTGCTTGCATGGTTTGTCTGGGGAAGTGAGATGTAATCTTTGTCTTTGTTCCTTTGTAGGTAAAGAGTCTTTTTCCTCCAGCCTCTTTCAGGATGTTTTCTTTGATTTTCTGTAGTTGGAAAATGATATGGCTATGTGAAGTTTTTTTTTTTTTTTAAGTTTTGCTACTTGATGTTTTTTGAGCGTCTTGGACCTGTGGTTTGGTGTCTAATATTAATTTGGGGAAATTCTCAGTTATTATTGCTTCAAATATTTCTTCCGTTCCTTTTGCTTTTTCTTTCCTCTGGTATTCCCATTACACATATGTTATACCTCTTGTAGTTTTCCCAGAGTTCTTGGATATGCTCTTCTGTTTTTTATGGAAGATTAGCACTGAGCTAATGTCTGCCACAAATCCTCCTCTTTTTCCTGAGGAAGATTGCCTCTGAGCTAACATCCGTGCCTATCTTCCTCTACTTTATATGCAGGAAGCCTGCCACAGCATGGCTTGACAAGCGATGTATAGGTCCACAGCCAGGATCCAAACCAGCGAACCCTGGGCCACTGAAGAGGAATGTGAGAACTTAACCACTGCACCACCGGTCCAGTCTGAGGTTTCTATTAATATATACTGTAGCAAAAGTTCTTTCCTCAGCCATCTCCAGATTATTAATAAGTCCATCAGAGTCATTCCTCATTCCCATTACAGTATTTTTGATCTCTAGCATTTCTTTTTGGTTCTTTCTTGGGATTTTTATCTCTCTGTTTACATTGCCCATCTTTCTTCTGACTTTCTTTTTATTAGTGTTAGCATGGTATATCTTTATCCATTCCTCCCTTTAATTTGTACATATCTTTGTATTTAAAGTGGGTTTCTTATAGAAAACATATAGTTGGGTATTGCTTTTTGATACACTCTGACAGATTTAGGATAAAACTGAAGAAATCAAATCCATTGCCAAAGCATATCAAAATTAAATCTCTGAAAACTAAAGGCAAAGGAAATGTCTTGAAAGGAGCCAGAGAAAAAATAGTGTATAACCCTTAGAGAAAAACAATTTGAATGACAGAAGATTTCTCATCAGAAACTATAGAGGCAAGAAGCAAATATCCTAGTATTTTTTCCAGTTGCTGAAAGGAAAGAAAATTCAATCCAGAATCCGATAGTCAGTGGAAATGTCCTGTAGCAATGAAGTGAAATTCAAGACATTCTCAGAGGAAGGAAAGGAAAAGAATTTGTCACAAGCAGATCTACCTTGAAAGAGTGGCTAAAGAAAGTTCTCTAAACAGGAAGAAAATGACAGAAGAGGGAACTTAGGAACATCGTGAAGAAAGAACACAGCCTAAGAATTTGTGCATTTTATTTTTTTGGGAAAATTAGCCCTGAGCTAAGATCTGCTGCCAATCCTCCTCTTTTTGCTGAGGAAGACTGGCCCTAAGCTAACATCCATGCCCATCTTCCTCTACTTTGTATGTGGGATGCCTACCACAGCATGGCTTGCCAAATGGTGTCATGTCCACACCCCGGATCCGAAACAGCAAACCCTGCGCTGCCAAAGTGGAATAGGTGAAATTAACTGCTGTGCCACCGGGCCCGCCACATGGGGTCTTCTATTTTTTTTCACTTGATTCAAGTGTTTGCAATTGCTCATTGAAGCATTTTTTGACAGCTGCTTCAAAATCTTTGTCAGATAATTCTAACAACGCTATCATCTTATTATTGGCACCGATTGATTCTCTCTTTTCATTTTGTTTGAAATTCTCCTAGTCTTGGTGTGATGAACCCTTTTTTGAAACCTAGACCTTTTTTTTTATTGAGGAAGATTAGACCTGAGCTAACATCCACCACTAATCGTCCTCTTTTTGGTGAGGAAGACTGGCTCTGAGCTAACATCTGTGCCATCTTCCTCTACTTTATATTTGGGACACCTGCCACAGCATGGCTTGATAAGTGGTGCTTAGCTCCATGCCCGGGATCCGAACAGGCAAAGCCCAGGCCACTGAAGTGAACTTAACCACTGCACCACTGGGCTGGCCCCAAAACCTGGAGCTTTTTGTATTATGTTATGACTCTAGATCTCATTTAAACCCTCTGTTTTAGCTGGATTTATCTGACACCACTTCAGCAGCAGAAGGGAGGTGATTTGCTATTGTCAGGGGGCTATAGAAACCCAACTTCCTTAGTTTTTCTTGACATAGGAGTCTTCTTATTATTGCTTGGCAGACATAGGAGTTCAACATCCCATGTGGTCTCTATTGACAATGCAGTGGCAGTAGCCTGATTATTACTGGGTGATTACAAAAGTCTCTTCTCTCCGCTGGCCTCTTCAGACTCTAGCATGGTGGGGGAGGGGTCACCTTATTATTGTGTGTGTGGCAGGAGGTGGTAGTCCCACTTGGTTTCTACTGTGGATAAATACCAGTGATGTTGAGTCCAGACTCCTAACAAGTTCACTACAGTAAAACTGCCTCTAAATAAGAAAGTCAAATTCTCCAAATTGGGGGAGATATTTGAAATCTTTGAGAAATCAAATCTAGTGGAAAATGAATGGGGAGATATACCTTATGATTTTGTTCTGGAAAGTTTGCCTTTTCTGCCAATCCTTACTGAACATGTTTGTTTTGCATTCTCCTATTTCCTCTATTATATGCATTTTGTGTGTGTGTGTGTGTTTGTGTACTTCTTCATTTAAGACTAAGCAATCATATTCTTTTTCTTTCTTCTTTTTTTTTTTTTTGCTAAGGAAGATTCACCGTGAACTAACATCTGTACCAATCTTCCTCTATTTTGTTAGTATGTGGGCAGCCAGCACAGTATGGTTACTAATGGAGGGGTGTAGGTCCACACCCAGAAACGGAACCCACATTGCTGAAGCAGAGTGAGTCAAACTTAACCACTAGGTCACTGGGGCAGGCCCAGTAATCATACTCTTAGTGGGGAAGTTATAGCAGCTTCACAAAAGCATTTTGATCCCTTTGGGAAAAAAAAAAGCTTTTGCAGCATTGTATCTGCATGCTGTTCTCTCCCAGCATTCTACTTCTTTAAGAGACAACTCTATATGAGTGAGTACATCTCAGTGAAAAGTCTCTTCTACCACTTTCCCGAGCCCAGAAGTCTCCATTACAGAAAGCTCATGGTATATTGTTCTTAAAGAAAAGAATAATTTCTATAAGGAAGTTCAGGTCTTGACCACATATTGCCAACATGTCTAACTAAAAATTTTTTTTTTTAAAGATTGGCACCTGAGCTAACAGTTGTTGCCAATGTTTTTTTCTGTTTTTTCTCACCAAATCCCCCCAGTATATAGTTGTGTATTTTAGTTGTGGGTCCTTCCAGTTGTGGCATGTGGGACGCCATCTCAGCGTGGCCTCACGAGCAGTGCCATGTCCGTGCCCAGGATCCAAACCAGCAAAACCCTAGGCTGCCCAAGCAGAGCATGTGAACTTAACCACTAGGCCACGGGGCCGGCCCCTAAAAATATTTTTAATTATCAGCTTAATTTTTTTTCTTCTTGATGTCAGTTAAGTGCAAGGATTGATACTGTTTATGGAAATTTCTTATTTGGGCCATGAATGGAGAGAGTTTCTGACCAAAACTTCCCCTTATCTCATGTGCAGTTCTCACAGAGTCCAGAATCATATTCAAGACTCAGCAAAGGAGATTAGACTGGAAGACGCATCAGTGTCTTCAGGGGTATGTCAGAAACTACTGATGTTCAGATTCTACGACAAAAACATCTCAATTCAGCAAATAGATCCGAGCATGAAGGATTTGAAAAGGCTACAAAAGCAAGTATATGGGAAAAAATGGCCTGTTTTTGATGAGGAAATATGACAAAGTGTGAGACTGTCCACTTGAGGTGCTAATTTTTCTCTCCAAATCTTGATGAGACAATTGTATTCATTACTGCATTTCACTTTTTTAGAGGTAGTATTTGTCTGAAT
Organism: Equus caballus; assembly: GCF_041296265.1. Lineage (NCBI taxonomy): Eukaryota > Metazoa > Chordata > Mammalia > Perissodactyla > Equidae > Equus > Equus caballus. Next base: position 35,734,242 of record NC_091698.1, read on the forward strand.
ATTACAGATAATATCCAGTTCTGCCACATCTTCTAGAGGGATTTGTCTAAGATTTCGCTGGCAAAAAGCAGCAGTAGAGACATGGAAAATGGCTACAGTGCCACAGCTTATAAAAACCTGTCAAGGAAAAGTGAAGAGAAATTTAGAAAACAAGCTTTACATTCTCTTGTTAAAAATCCAACTTTATCTGTTTACAAATATTTTCTGATTATGATTCTCCTTTATTTCTCCAGCCATCTTTTTGTTTTTTTCTTTTTTTCGTTCTATTTCAGAGAGATTGTTGGTTACGAGGAAAAGAAGGGAAAAAGACCTATTACTGAGAATTTCTCAGCCTTCTCACCTGTCGGTTGGTGCCATGTTTCTCTGGAAGCAATTTCCCTCCTGCACTTATCTTTTCTGCTATATTAATGTAGTGTGTTAACTATCTTCTGTTCCTCCCTGTGCTCCCACTCCCAAATATTGCGCGTATCTATTCCTGCCTGGATCACTTCCAGATCAACTGGCTCTTCCTAGGCTTGCATATGAATAGCACATGTTAGCAACCAGAGTGCAGAGGAAGAATTTTATTATTCAAGGTCTATGTGTGTAAGGAGGAAAAAACGTTCACTTTTTCCTTTATGCTCAAAATATAGCTATTTTAAGCAGAGTAGACCTAGATGTTGGTAGACTTTCATGAATTTTACCTGATACCTAATGAACTCTCAATTATGGTTTTAGCTCATTCTTCAGCTCTAGAATTTCTGTTTCCATTTTGCCTTTGATGATTGCTTCTGTCCCACCTACTCAGCTTTCTCTATACCACCAGGTATCTACAGGCTTAATCTCCATTTTCTATCTTGTTTATGATCTATCTTACTAATTTCATGGTTTTTACTTGATTCTTGGACAGTTTTATAAGTTTTTCAGTCACATATTAAGATGAGTGCATATGGGGATGGGGCGCACACTCTTAGGCATAGCCCCAGCTAAATTCCTTGTGGAGTGGAAATATGTGGTCAAACTAAGCTTAAATGAGGGGAGAGCTTCTCTGACATGAACATGGTGAATTTCTTTCTGTACATTATGAAGTTGGTGGTCATTCTCATTTCTCCAAAGGAATTGCATGAAAAGCTGTAAGCCCCAAACTACTCTGTTCTCACATCTTTTCCTGTCTCTTCAGTGTCCTATGCCACCTTGACACTCAAGGATGCAGTGGGCTATGCTCCTCTCAGGATGTACAGTGGGAGGGGGTGGAAGAAGGTGGTGTCAGGCCCTGGCTGCCTCAAAACATAGACATTTCGGTCTTGTTTATATTGGGGGCAAGAACCATACTTTTGAAGAATGCTGCTAGGTTGAAATGCTCTATTTTTTTTTTTCTGTTTGACTCAGCTGTTCTGTTTCAGAAGTCAAAGCTTGTGTTGGAGGTCAAAGCTGAGTTTTACAGTATGACCCTGTGTGGTGACATAATTAATAGAAATAACTGGATCTCTTTATTTTTCTTCATAGCATTTATTTCCATCTGCAATATTAGGTTATCATTTGCTTAGTGGCCTATTATCTCTCTTTCTCTACTGGAATATAAGCTCCCTGGGAGCAAGGAAGTAGATTGCTTTGTTCACTGCTGGATTCTTAGTGCCTGGCAGACAGTAGGTGCTCAGAAGATATTTGTTAAAATGAAGGAAAGATATAATTGTAAATTGGAGAGGACAAAAGTGATTATTAAGGTCTTTACTTCCTTGACTTTATGGTCCCAATATATAAGTATCGAAAAATGAGGATGAATGGTCTAGGAAAGGAAGGCGGATGGTTTATTTTGGAACATACTGGGCTTCAGGTGCCCAAAGACATTTTCATGGAGATGTCAACTGGAAATTTAGATTGAAAATCTGAATCTAAGGGGATGGTTTTGTGCTGAAGAAGAGATTGAGGATTCAACAGCATCTATGTAGTATTTGGTGTTTGAAAAAGACTAGGCAGATTCTGTAGCGTGAAATGACCAGTGGACTAAAGACCGAACCCTTGGGCACACTAATGTGGAACTTAGAGAAAATATTTTCACATAATTATGGTATTTTTAGCAAAGATAACTAAGTAAAAGGACAAACATTGGATGTTAAACAGTGATTGAATAAATAGAGAACTTATCTATCAGAGAGAGAGATTTATCTCCAGGAGCGATGCTTTTATATTTCAATGGGGGATAAAATCTCTGGGGCCATCTGTTTATGATTCAAAGGGTTGTAAAACATTAGGGAGCAAAGGTTTATCTCAGTCTTTCTGGAGGGGAAAGTGGTTAGCTATATGGCAGTTCCTATTTAAGCTCCCAGATTCATAATTTCAGGATTCTTCTGTAATGCCAAGGAAAAAATTATCTGTGCATGCAGGATTACATCTGGCTCCCATTATATCATGTTGAAGGGAGATAATGGGGCATAGGGAACCAAGACGTTTGTTGTTTTAAAGTAATAATACTGTGTCTTTCATCCAACAACCTAACGTTTGATTTTAGGACAAAATAAACATAAATATTAAAAACATTGACTAATACTTACAGGCCAATGAGGGAAAAAAATAACCCATGCAGATGATTGAGAACTGGGAGAGGGTAATATCTTAGGAGATAACTGAGTTTTCAAGTATTTGAAGAGCTTCCAAGTGGAGGATAGATTTAATCTAAACTTAATCTAGATTTTAGAGGGCTATAGAAAGGTCAACTGTCACACATTACTGGGAAGCAAGTTGTGGTACACAAAGGGAAAGCATTTTTATCAAAGTTTTCAATAATGGACTATAGCCCCTTAGAATTAGAGAAGTAATATGTTGTAATAAAAAGAATACTGGACCAGGAATAGGACAATTCCTGGGATTTTTTCCATCATTCATAGCCATGTTGTTTTGGGCAACCATTATCATCTTTGAATCTGTTTTCTCATCTTCGATCTTAGGTCTACTTAACAGTGAAGCCAGCTGGTCTGGGTACCTGAGGGTTACTGTAAATATTCAATAAGATTACCTGTCAACCTTGTTCCCAACACAGACATAGATGAAAAGAACTTAATCTTGTCAATTTGCTGTTATCTTGTTTAACCTGAGGGGTAACTCAAGGGTCACAAGGATTTGTGAGCTTGTTTTATAGAAGAAAAAGAGTGGCTTCAAGGAAATTATGATCAACCAGATAACCAGATAACCTACTGTTGACCCCCAGAAGTGAGATTGCCCAAGAGCTTATGTGGAGTGAAAGAAACATGCATTATCCCTTTGTTTCTCCAAAACTCCTCCTGCCAAGCACCTTTGCTCTATAAAACTTCCTGCTTTCTTCTCTTGTTGAGGGGGATTTGAGAGAACCTATCCTCCTGCCTTCTCATTTTGGCCAATTTGAATAAACCTTTCTCCATCTCCAAGCACCAGTGTCTAAGTGATTGGCTTACTGTGCATTGGGCACATGAATTTGAAATTAAGAGGTTCGGTATCAATGGCACTGTCCTGAAGATCAATCATGTAAAAGTATTGATGTACATAAATTTGTAAATACCAAATGAATCTGAGATAAGTTCTCCTAAATTAAAGTATTAAAGAAGAAACCAGGTAGCCATTTCTCAAGCCATCTCGGATGTCTGACATTCTGATAATTCCAACCCCAGATGTCTGAGTGCAACCTCACAGGGGATCCAGTAGGGACCACTCAACTGAGTCCAGTGAATCCAAAGAATTGAGAGACAATATTAAATTGTTGTTTTAAATTGAAGGGTAGTGCCACATAGCAATAGATAATATACCTTAATGCATTTCCTATGTGAACAGGGAATATACAAGAAACTAAACTGCCTGAAGATACCCAAGTCTAATCATCCTGATATGTTTTGCTAAAAGTATATTCTTTGTTCTTATCACACAGTTAACAGCAACTGTAACTGTGCTAGAGTGCTCATTTTTCCAAGCCTCCAACTCAGTTCTCTGTGGAACAGCTTCACTGTGACTCCAGCTACTCAAAGAGACATAACTCAACATTCCCTTCCAAAGCCATTTATGTCACCAGGGAAGTGCTGCAAATATATTGTGTAGGGAAAACACATGGGTTCCTCTTACAGAATTTTCTCTGTTTAAGAAAATAGAATTACATAAAGAAAAAGAAATGCATTTTCCTGTCCTTTGAGAGGTGCCATAAGCACCTCAGAATTGCATGAGAATATGGTCTTGTTCATGAGGAAATGGTCTATTTTGGGCATACTTTTCCTAAAGATTGAATGCTAATGTTATTTCGCCACAGGACATAGCCATTTCTCAGCAAGGAAGCAATATGTGATAATGATAGCTATATATTAAAACTGCCTTTAACTTGTCAAAATGCTTTCACATATGTTAATAAAATTACAGAGTATTAAAGTGAGTAAGAGTGTTAGACAACGGCAAGTCCAATCCCTTCATTTTCCAAATAAGGACAATGGAGGTTAGTAAGTAAAGTTATTTGCTCATGGACATTTAACTAGTTGGTAGCAGAACCCAGATTCCTTAATCTCTGTCCACTTACTATATTACTTCTGTCTTGGGAGACCTCTCTGTGGTAAGTACAGTGGCACCTGTTTGTCTAGTTTTACAATGAGTGAATTAAGACAGAATATCATTATGCTTGAATGATTTAAGTAAGGTCAAAAAGTAATTTAGAACATAACCTCAAGCAATGTTAAGACCTTTTATCATCCCAGAAATCCCATTCCTGGGCATATATGCAAAAGAAATGAAAATGTACATCACCATAAAAATTTGCACATGGATACTGATGGCATTATTCATAATAGACAAAAAGTGGAAACAACCCAAATGTCCACCAACTGATGATTAGATAAATAAAATGTACTACTTCTATACAATGGAATATTATTCAGCAATAAAAAGTAATGAAGTGGGGCCGGCCGTGTGGCAGAGTGGTTAAAGTTTTGCATGCTCTGCTTTGGTGGCCTGGGTTTCTGGGCTTGGATCCTGGGTGCGGACCTACTCTGCTCATCAGCCACACTGTGGAGGCATCCCACCTACAAAAAATAGAGGCAGACTGGTACATATGTTAGCTCAGGGCTGATCTTCCTCAAGTGAAGAAAGAGGAGGATTGGCAATGGATGTTAGCTCAGGGTGAATCTTCCTCACATGCACACAAAAAAGTAATGAAGTAACAATATATTCTACAACACGGATGAGTTTTGAAAATATTGTGTTAAGTGTAAAAAGCCAGACACAAAAGGTCACATATTGTATGATTCTGTTTACATGGAATATCCAAAATAGGCAAATCCATAGGGTCAGAAAGCATATAGTGGGGGCCTAATGCTGGGAAGGGGGAGAATTGGGGTGATAATAAAGAGTATGGGGTTTCTTTTTGGAGTGATGAAAATGACATAAAATTGATTGTGGTGATGATTGCACAACTGTGTGAAAATGCCATTGAATTATACACTTTAAATGGGTAAATTTCATGGGATGTGAATTACATCTCAATAAAACTGTTCCAAAAAAGAAAAAAGAAGACAGCTCTTCATCATGACCTAGGAGGCCAGGATGGGATTTAAAAATGGCATACTCTATAACACTGAAACATGCCAGCTGAGTAACTCCATTAAAGAGAGACGCAAATGAGTTAAGGGTTGTGATTTATTTCTGATGTGGGTCAGATTTGCCTACAGTAGTATTTTCTAAAGCATAGTAAGCATTCCCTGATGGCACACATGATGATATTAAGGAGTACCCATATTTTAATTAACATGAAATTATTTAATTGATACTGGTATTCTATTTGTGATGGTGATATAAAACTTTCTCTCTTGAAGTATATTAGAGTTAAAAATAAATTAATGTAAGGAAAATATACAAATAATGGTACAGTTGGTATGAGGAAATGGTAAAAATCATGAAGATGGCTCATGAATAATTGACTTTTCAGAACTCTAGTCCAGAGAAAACTTCTTCTCCCCAAATTCACATTATTCTCTAAACCTCTCCAACAATGGTAAACTTTGGTTACCCAAAGGGGGATTAAGTGTGTGTGGGTAGATGGCTCACCTATTCTAAAATCAGGAGGCACGTGGCTTAAAATCACAACTCAAAAGTGGCTCACTTCTGTGTGAAAGACCACAACTCATATTTGATTCAGTGATATACTGAAAAGGATAATGGCTGCTGAGCTCAAGGTATTTGGATTTGAATATTTGCTGTGTGACTTGTGAAACTTTGGGCGCGTCACAATATCTTGTAGTCTGTTTTATTTATGAAATGGAAACACTAGGACTTATTTCTATAGCGTGGTTGCGAGGATTACCTAAAACAATGTAAGTGACATATCTTACCTTAAATAGAGTAGATGATTAATGACTAGTTTCCTTCCTTTTGTTGTCGGTTATACAATCACATTCCATGGAGCAGAGTGGAAAGTTAATTGGCTGTGTCATTCTGTCAAGAAGACACACGTTAAGGCTCTTGTAGGGTTGAAGGATGAGGACCTCTGGTCTTTTCAAGTCAAGTGTTGTTATTGGTCAGTCACACTCAAAGGGCAATTAGTACATTCTCTGGATGAAATTCACCTCCTTTCAAAAGACTTCTCTGTCTAACTCTGCCATTCTGATTACTCCTTAGACCCCTTGGTTATTATGCAGAATTTTTGCTTTTTATTGTGTCTGGTGACTGCATCTTCTCTGCATAAAGACTGGAAGATCGTCCAGGGAATTTCTTTGTGGTCCCGGATACTTCCTGCTAGACTAGGAAGTTGATCCCCAGAAGCCCGGCAATTTGGTACATTTGTAGATGGAGTAGAAATGACTTCCCCTTAAGTACCATTGGACCATTCCTATGAAATACATAATTGGTTCTTTATTCAGTATGCAGTGTGAGCTGCTGGGCAGAGCATGGTCTTTGCAGTTTTACGTGCTCGTGTGTACCTGCTAGCTCTAACTTCTATTAGCTTTATGACCACTAGGGTCATTTGCCTCTCTTAGTCTCAAAGTTCTCTTCAATGAAAATAGAAAATAAAGAAAGAAAGAAGGAGGGACAGAGGAAGAAAAGAAGAAAAGAGAGGAGGAAAGAAAGGGAGGGTAGTAGGAAAGAAGGAAGGAAAGAAGAAGATTTATATCTTTTTCACCAAAATGTGAGGGTAAATCAAGATAGGGTAATTTGGGGGTTTGCTCCCTTTTTTCCTTCCTCCTCCCTTTTTTGACTGGATTTTGGAGTTAAAAACATTTGTTAAATGACTAATCTATATGGATATGGCGGGTGAAGATTACAAAAGCCTAAGGGTATAGTTCTTGTCCTTAAGAACAACTACAATTTAGATGAGACAAAAACATGTTTAACATAAATTGGATTGTGGAGCAATGGTCAGGAACTGTACATAAAAGCTAATAAAAATCTTTATAACTGTCACTGGGAAGCTTCCACTGAGTCTCCTTTCTCCTATATCATCTCATTACAGTGACATTTCAGTCAATATATTTTTGACTTGATGAATGAGTGGTTTTGTCCGCAGGCGGTAAACACTGTTTCACTAGAGAACTTGTCATACTTAGAGAAACGCTAAGATGCAGGCTATATTATTAGAGTCACTTTATAGATGAGGGCATTAAGTCTCACTGAAGTAAATTAACACGCCCAAAGTCACATAACTAGGGAAGGAGCCCGCGGACTCTGTTCTGTCCAACGCTAGAGCCCTTACTCCTCATCACCATGCATTACAGCCTCTCCAAGTCTTGAAGAAAGTGATGAAAGCAGACTGTTTGGCAGACAGCGTGTGTGAAGGGCATTCTACTGGATTCCAGAAGGGACAAGATCAAAGCCTTAGCAGATTCTGAAGGGACAGACATTAGACAGCTTGGCACGTTTGGAGAAGAGGGATGTGCTAACTCCTGGTAGCTACTGGAGCACTTCAGGAATGTCACTGACTCTAGGTTTCAATGAGCAAAGCACACATTAGCCTGGGTGCTTCGTTCTGAAATACTCAACTTTGCTTTGCTTCATAGGTTGGGCAGAACAGAATGACTCTGCCATCAAGTTCCTTTTCCTATCCTTACTAAAAGCTCTGCAATGACAGCAGTCTGGGTTCGTATTTCTGCCCACACACACATGGAGACCAACCCTTTCCATTTGCCTGTTGAAAAAGCTATCAGGATGTGAGGTAAGGACAATGCTAATAGACTTTTTCTTTTGAATGTTGAAGGGATGGATCTCAGTTTCTGTGAAATCATCCGTTATTTCTTTAGAGTGATTCTCAGCATAATGCAGAGAATGCATGATTTTTACTGCTTTTTAAACTTTTGCAAGATGGATACTGTTTAAAAAAAATATTGTGATAAAGCTGCACAAAGGGAAGAGTTATGTGTGGGATCTGCATGGTGAGTGTTGGGGGCATGTGGGGTTCTTTCCTAAATTGAAAGCTGGCCGAGCAAAGTGATCCATTGGGCAAAGTTTGTCACTGGGGCATCTCTTTCTGTCCCACCTCTTGGAATCCTATTCCTTCATGAAATAGCTCAAGTGGCTTACTCCACTGGGTTGAATCTGTACAGCAAACACTGTCCCTGACTCCAACTCCCAGAGTCAGAGGTTCAATTTTGTAGGGACAAGAGTAGTAAAAAAAAAAAGTCCATTGTTCTAATCATGAGCGGAGCAAGCATATCTCAGGCTTTGCCACTTATTAGATGCAGGCACCAACAGCAGAAGGGCCACCTGGGAATCTGTAAAAAATGCAGTCGTTTGGGCTCCACCTCAGACTGACTGAATCAGAATCAGCATTTTAACAAGATTCTCAGGTGATCAGGTCTGGAGAAACTGCCCTGGAGACCCATTGCCTTACATGTGAGAGAAAATTCGGGTCGGAATTTCCTAGGCATCACGTCTCAGCATAGTCTACCAATTCTGTTTGACCTTAACGTGCGCTAGAGTCTGAGGTCGAAGTGCTCAGGCTCGTTTGGGAATCTCTGGGTTAAATTAAGCAGGCAATGATACTGATGGAAATAGCACATTACTACTACTGCTACCAGCTGCCATGTTTGAAGACTTACATTAAGATACACTTGAGAAATGTTCTCATTTATTTTTCACCACGATTCTATGAGGAAAGTACAATAAGTGTCTCTATTTCATGTGTGGAGAAAGTAAGCTCCAAGACGGTAAGGTCGCACAGCTAGTGAAGTAGAGCCTAGGCTGAAAAGATCTGGCTCCAGAACCTAAAACAGTTTTTTGCCTCTGCCGAAAGTTCTAAGAACCTTTAGAATTCTGATCTGCTTTATGATTCTGCAAACCTGAAATATGGTAGTTAAGGTTTCCCAAATGAATTTGGCTTAGAATCCCATTTGAATGGATGGCACATCTCTCTGCAACAGACTCCACAGAACATCTGGGAGCTGCCTCCTTTTGTCATAGCTTGGCAAATGGTGATGGACGTAAGTTAACATGGCAGGGCAGATCCGTGGGCACTTTATGTGTAAGTTCAGGGCACTGAAAAGCCTAGAATTCTCTGACAAGCCTGTGAAGAGTATGGAGCTCTCACTATCAAAATCACTGATTTTGTTTAAGCACTGAAAAACATTTTATTTAAAGTCTTGATTTTCAACACTTTCTCAGGTCTCCAATAAGCAGCAGACCCTAGATTTTCTTTCTGAACATAGTGATGAGCCAGGTGGGTTTTTCTCAAGCTTACATTTTATTTCAAATCTCATCATTTAAGCTTGAAAATTGGCATGCCTTTTGCTTTCTGCCCTGGGCTGGACATTGTCTGTTTGCTCCTCCAGATTCAGTTGCTACCCTCCTCCTCCTTGCTCGGGGCCCCCGTAGCCATGCTCTACGGATGGCATTCATAGGTCACCCTTGCCCTCTGGCTTATAGTTGGATTTGGCCAACGGGTAATGATGTGTCAGAGTGCAGAGGGATGGAGAGGTCGGGTTACTTATTGACGCGGCTCTCTGCCTGCTGGGCTACTACTCCAGTGCATCCCTTTACTAAATGTCACAGCTCCAGCTGGGTGGTTCTTACAGCTGCAGATTAGCCCAGGCTCCATCAGGTCCAGGGGTGGGAATGGACCCCTACTTTTAGGATGAGTCACTCCCCCTTGTTGGTTTCCCTTCATTCTGCCCACATATCTGTAAGTAGTCCTTTGTGAAACTCTACCCAGCTTCATCCCTTAATCGCACCATTTGTTTCCTGCCTGGATCTTGACTGACATATAAATCAAAACATAATCAGGTATATTAAAATTAAAATGTTTTAAAAATTATTTTCTTGTTACATTGCTTTATTACTTTCTCATATATTCCTATTTCCTGAATCTTCAGATAAAATCAGTGTTCCAGAAAATGTGCCACGTTCCTCCACTGGCTTCTTTCAGGTATTTCCAAGGGTATAATGAATACACCAGATGGAGGATGCTGTGAAACTAATATGAATATTCCCACCTGAGAGAAACGAATAGAGCAAAAAGCAAAGGCCCGAGGTGCTAATTTTTTCTAATCAGAGAAACAGAAGAGCACGATGTGGGTCCTGCCTCAGAGGAAAACCCTTGTGAATCACTGCAATAGAGTGTCCCAGGGGATTAGGGACAGGGTGGAGACAGTGGGTCCTGGGGAACGGGGTAGGGGGGATGCTATCAAGAAGACTACTATGGGGAAACCAAATAAAAGGAAACAAAATTCCTTCCCTGGAGAGTTCTTGTGGCCTCAAGCAAGAGTGAAAATGTGGGAAAGTAAGGCGCAAGGTGTAGTCAGATTTGTGAGAGATGTCAACGCTAGAGCATCTCTGAATCCAGATGGTGGCTGTCAGAATGTGAACACCCTTCCGGAAACAAGCCACATCTGGCTCAGGTCAGATATGCCGATGGTGCCAGGATTTGAAAAGAGGAAGGAGAACCACCAAGAGAGTAAGAGGCCCTTTGAAGAAAGGAAGGTTGAGATACGGAGAGAAGGGCTGTGAGGACAGCCTCTTCCCACAGACCCTAAGCGTAAAGAGAGGGGAATGGACGGCTTGCTGATGAAATGGCTGCCTGAGCTCAGTGGACTCAATACATCCCCTGGAAAATGACAAGTGGACTCTTTGCCTTGTTAGTAGGATGACTGGCAGCACAGAACTTTGGATCTGGAGCCAAAGAAAATGAGGAAAATAGGGTCTAGAATTTCTCAATCAGATACTGTATCAGGCACTTAAACATAGTAGTCTTATTTTAATCCTCTTAAAGAATTGTTTCCCTTCCATTTCCTACATAAGGAAACTGAAGTTCCAAATTTACTATCATAGGGTTACGAAACTATGAAGTATCAGAGCCTGACTCCAACTCAGCTTGCTCTGCATCTGGAGCCAGCTGTACCAAGCGTCTTCCTCCTAGGGCCCAGAGAGGGTAACTTTCCCACCTTATCCTGGGTGAAGGGATAAGCAGAAAGCAGTCAGCACAGGCTTGGAGTGGCAATAACTCAGACAATTCAGAAAAACTGATTCATACACCCAAAGCCTGAAGGAAGAATTATATGAACTGGAAAGAGGAAAAATCGAGGAACTCCCCGAAAGAGACAGTTTTAAGCTTGCCATCTGTAGCCAATGAAGTTAATAAGGTGAAACCTCATACTTTAAACTTACATTAACCATATGTATTATGCAGTTATACCCACAGCTCCCTCCCACTCCAGCAAATCTCAGCTGAACATCAGAGTACATTTAAATTACTAGACCACACAACGACTAAATTGAGAAAGCTGATCTCAAATTTACTGTGCATGAAAATCACTCAAGAGTGACAGTTCAAACAGACCCCTAGGCCCCATCTCTAGAGATTTTGATTCAGTAGGTCTGGAGGAGAACCTCGGAATCCACATTATAACAACCACCCAGGTGACTGATGGAAATTGATCATCTGCTTGAAGCGCTGGCTTTGAAGCAGCTCTCATCTGAAATCTACCTAGGAGAAGTGATCTCAGTAGGAAAATAGGGGTATACGGCAGATATGTAAGTAAAGCTCGTTATTAAAGCTTGATTAGGATAACTCTACACTTTTTTTCATCCGTTTTTCTCTCTCTGCTTAGTCTCCATATCATTGTTCACTCCTTTATCAATTCACTCTTGGACCATTTAACAGACTCTACTACTGGAGTTTCTGAAAATATTCTTTTTGACCACTACCTTATCCAATCTGATATATCCTAAAAGCTAACATTTCCCTATCAATTTCCTTGTGCTATTCTTCTCCACATAAACCTTCAAGTTTTCTTAACAATTAAGGGACAAAGGCCAGCCTCCTAGACATGGCCTTGAAAGTTCTCTGAAATCTAACTCTTCCTTGTCTTCCAGGATAATTCTCCTGCATCCTACATAGACTAAGCTTGTCTCCTCTTCTTTACCAAGTATTCTCTGAGCAGCCATTCTTCCATGTCCAGGTAAGAGGAAGGAAATTCCTCACTTCTCACATTTCTACCTTGAGGTAGGGAAGAGGAGGCGTGAAGACTAGGCAGTGGTGTGCTGGTAGAAGGTTAACAATCAGCTCTCTTTGGAGAAACAAGGTCCTGATTTTTAGCATTTGACAATTTCCATGTTGTAAATCATCCCATTATGGTTTATTTCAAGCTATCAATATGATTGCACTGAACATGGGGTTTGGAAGTGCTGTGCACGGTTGGCTCCCCTGAGCTTATATGTACTAACTGGAGCACACCCCAGGAACTAGGGGTCACTCCCTTCTCATTTCACATGCCACAGTGATGTCTGGCTGTAGGGGAAACTCTACATGTCTTTTTCACAATGAGTGGAGGGGTGACTAGTCTACACGCAAAATTCGTTCTGCCCCAGGGCCTGGCTGGTTTCTGGCCTCATGGCCTTTGTGCTGCGCAGTACTCAGTGTCCTGCTAGCAGCCGCTGAAATCTACTTGGTGATTTATGCAGTCTGCATTCTTGGTACTTTCAAGTCCCTGTCTCCCTTCCCCATCAGCTGATTGCCTCACCTCAGCTCTTGCTGGGGCTACAATCTCTATGTCTCAGCCACGTGGTCCACTTGGCTCTTGGTTCATGCTGGGCCCCCACAATGTCTTCCCTACAACAGGCCTGCAGTTCCCAAGTACTGATAGGTGCAAGCAGGGACTTCCTGACCCCTAATCCCAGGAGCTGAGGGAAACTCGGGGGGCAATATCTATGACCCTCTCTCTGTGTAGTCTCTCCCTTTATTTCTCTTCCACCATATACATGAAGTCATGCTAGTCACAGAGATTGTCTAAGAGAACTAGAAAATTCTCCAGTTTACCAGACAAACTGAGAAGTGGGTACCAATGCTCTGGGGTCCCCTAATCTGTTTGCTTATGTCTAAAACCCCCACCAGCATTCCTCCCCCTGGGGTTTCAACTTAGAGTGGGGAGCAGGATATAACTATTCCCTTCTCTGTCCTTCCTTTGTCTCCCCTGATGTTAATTTTCCTAGCCAAAGGGATCCTGTTTCCATTTCCTTTGGGGAGGTCACTTTTCTCCTATTCTGAGCTCTCCCTACATATGTATAAACAATCAAATATACTATTTATTCTCTCCACAGGTACAATCGAAGGGATATGAGCAGCAAGGAAAACTTGTAATGACGTTAAGCTTTGACTCCAGAACTCACTAGGAAAATGATGGAATCTCCAGTCCCTCAAAGTTTTTAAAATTATTCTCAGGCTGACATGTGCTGTCATCTCAGCTGGACCAAGTTCCCCTGTCTAAGAAGTGCCTGTCCCACTGTGGTGTTTATTTCTGCTGTACAGATGCTGGTCTTTTCTCTTTCATGAGGTTGTCAAGTTTTTAAGATTCAAATTTTTCAGATTTCTGCTTTTCAAATTATGGTTGCAAGGATGTCAGCTTGGAGATTCAAATCTGTCTAATGACCTTCTGTAAGGACCTTCTTCTTCTCCGGCACAAGGAATTTCATGATATTACCTTAATGGTGAGAGAATAGACAGAAAGACAATGAGAAACAAAAATAGCCATCACTTCAATATTTTTGAATATTATGTTAATTCACAATGTTAATTGAATTCTGATTCCAATATACTCTTGCTGTCCTCTCTCCATGGGAGAAATGATATTTTATTAATGGGTGTAGCTACTCCGCCCACAGTCAGGAACCTGACTTTCTGCTGTCTCTTTTATTTCTTGTACCCAAGCATGGTGTGTGTTCTTGTGGTTGCCAAAAGAATCCGTTACTCTCCATTCTGACTAAATGGGAAGTGAGGCCAGGTCTGTACCCAAGACCTGGTTGTCTCTAATTTGAGAGGTAGGAAGCCCACCTTGGCACCAGGATTGAACATATTTAACCCCAAAACTCTTCATTTGGGGGCACAGCATACTTGCTCAAGTGTATTAATTTTTTTCTTATTAGTCTGTTGCTCTGTGCTTATACTCCATGTGTCAGGACTCTGGAAAGGAGGAGGTGGCCGTGACAATTCTTAGCCCTAACATTTCCCACCATGGAAAGTCTTCTTTCTTCATCAATTTGTTCCAACTCTTAACCTCACTCAAGGATCAACTTAAATTCCGATTTATTCATCTCAGCTACACATATTTTAAGTTATTCATCTGTGTGGTTCACTGACTTGATAGCATACTTTTGAAAGTAGTGACTGTTGATGAAAATAATCCATAACTAATCTATAAATGAAAATTGGGGGGCCGGCTCCATGGCCGAGGGGTTAAGTTCACGCGCTCCGCTGCAGTGGCCCAGGGTTCGGATCCCGGGCGCAGACATGGCACCACTCGTCAGGCCACGTTGAGGCAGCGTCCCACATCCCACAACTAGAAGGACGTGCAACTAAGATATACAACTGTGTACAGGGGGAGTGTGGGGAGATAAAGCAGAAAAAAAAAAAAAAAAAGACTGGCAACAGTTGTTAGCCCATGTGCCAATCTTTGAAAAAAAAACAAAGGAAGATTGGCAACAGTTGTTAGCCCAGGTGCCAATCTTAAAAAAAAAAAGAAAAAAAAAAAAAGAAAATTGCGGTGAGTTTATTCTGAGCCAAATGTGAGGACTATATAGCCCAGGGCCTTCCTTCCCTAAGGAAGGAAGTGCACTAAAGAAGTGGGGTGTACAGAGTGGTTATATGCCCTCAAAAAGCATGTTTCACATATGATTGAAATGTCCCTTTTACATTAGTCACAAGACTGCTCTGTTGGCACGGTGATTGATGGACACAGCAGAGCAGCAGGTCTGTTGTCTCAAGCTGTTGGTCACAGGTGAGCACAGCAATCAGTTCCTAGCCTACAGAAAGATGCTTGTTTTTAAAGGAATACCAGTGTGGAGGAAGTTGCACCTGTATCTTAAGGCCATTTGTTCTCGTCTTTGGGACCCAGGAAATGCTTAAAGCAGATGTACAATGCATGCTCAATGGCCACATCAGGCCCTTTTGGAAAAACAAAGTCAGACTGAATTAGGTTTACACCAAATGGCTTCCTCATATGCTCCAATATATCCTATTACTTGCCATTTTTATTCGTCATGACAACATCTTGCAATTCTTTGTATCTCACTATATGTCGCATAACCTAAACTTCCTTGAAAATATTTTAACTAACCAACTAATAATTGTACTGTATTGGATACTTTTCAAGCTCTCATTGAGATAGTGTGCTAGATACTTTCATGCTTTACATACTAGAATGCTGCATTTCACAGGACGCACAGTTATCTCTAGGCAAGAGATCTGTCTTATAGACAAGAGACAAGAAAGGATCCTGGCTATCTTGCTTTCCAATCCTGTGATTGTGCCCAGAGTCCAAGTTCTGAGACTCAAGGGCTTAAAATAAAACCACAGATGAGTCAGCAGTTACCCTGAGGGCCAGTCTCCCAGAGAGAAAACATTGAACAACTGGGAATGACTCGTTCCTTCAGGGTCTTAAATATTTAGGGGGGTAATCTTCTCACTGGGTATCTTTAAATTATTTAAACTAAATTGGCCTGCCCTGTGGTCTCTTGTCTCCACAGGATTTGAAAGGCTGCCTATTTCCTTCTCACAAGTGGGTAGGTTTATAGCTTAATCAAAATGACAATTACCTAAGGCATTAAGCATGTTATAAACCACATCCTTTACAGGGTCACCAAGGCAGGGAAGAGGGCACGCGTGAGGAAGAAGCTCAGGCTGCTGGTGTAACTGGAAAGCAGTTTCTCTTCTCTGCCTTCTGCACTTTCCTCTGAAGGCTGGGAGGGAGCATGGCTTTGGGGCAATTTGCCCTTCCTGGGGCAAAGTCTGAACTCCATTTCCAGAGTCACTATAGAAGCATGCTGGCGCTTCACATCTACGTGTTTGATGCAGCTGACAGCCAGGAATTCAGACTGCCTTTATCCTCCATGACTCCCAATTATTTCTCTCATGACACACAGGACTTCCTTTATTTTGATGAGAGGAAAAATAGGCGGCTGAGACATGAAGACCTGACTTGAAACGTTTTAGGGGCTGATGTTTGATCTAGGGATTATAGTTTTCAACGTGGAAGCTCCAAAAGTGGAATTGAAACCAATGGGTGGAAGTTGTACTGAGCTTGTTTTCACTCTTGTCTAACCAATCTGCTAGGTCACACCTGTGTGCATAGGTATAATCAGAGAGATATGAGCAGTAAATAGAAATTTAATGACATTAAACTTTGACTCAGAACTCACTAGAAATATGGAACCTCCAGTCCCTCAAAACTGTTATGGTGCTTGG
This sequence comes from Equus caballus, assembly GCF_041296265.1. NCBI lineage: Eukaryota > Metazoa > Chordata > Mammalia > Perissodactyla > Equidae > Equus > Equus caballus. The sequence goes on from NC_091698.1 coordinate 35,750,884, forward strand.
GCTTATATACTCATCTTAGGTGTACCAAACTACTTAGGTTAAGATGTATGTACTTCATTTTGTGCTATTTCTTTTTGCTGCACTGATGCAGCAGAAATAAATTGATGGTACTTTTTTCTCTTTCATGAAGTTATTAGTCACTTGATCTCTAGTCACCGTAGTTACAGAAACCAATTCTCTCGCCTTGGGTGGTTATGGCCGCTTTAATACTTCAACAATTAGATTAATTTTCTATTATTCCTAGACTGTGTACTGCCCCACCCCTATGGTGAGTTGGACATAGTATTTGCACATAAACTTTTGCTGAACAAATTAGGTGAAGTGAAGTGAGGAGAAAACTGGCAGAAGGGAAGTTTTCTCTTGAGTCCTTAAAGCAGGGAGCAATTTATCCCCTAAATGAGATCTCCATTCTCTAGGAGGTCCCCATGGCTAAGCTCGTTAAAAAATAAAGCTATAAACACATCATAAACCAGGTAAAATGGCTCAGTGTGATCTTTGGAAAGGTGCCAAAGTAGGGAATCACAAAGGGAGGCTGGAGACCAAGATGAGAAATCTAGATCCACCTTGCTCTGGGGATATATTTCTCCAAATTACAGTGAGAAAATGCTTAAAGGAAGAGCTGCATAGATAGAAACTTTGTTTTCTTTTAGGAGACATCCTTATTCATTAGTTTTGAAAATAAGAATTGCCCTCTCTGTAAAGACCTATAGAAATGGGATGGGATAAGATGCAAATAAAGTCATGATTGCATTTTATTGAAGGTAAGATGTACCGAATTCTTGTGCTGTGTTGTGAGAAAAGGAACAAGAGCATGAGCATGGAATAAGTACAGTTATAGAACATAGTATAGGGGACATCACTGGGTGCATATGGATGCATGAAGTGGAGTGGGCTTTTTGAACATGAAAACATATAACTAAATACAGTCATATTTTAGCTGTGTGATGAATGGCTTCTGCTATCATATTAGGGGAGATGGATCAGATATTGGTATTGACTGTCGGAGATTCTTGAATAAGATGTTTCTATGGCTTTTTAGAAATAATTTAGAGGAGAGTGATGCAAATGATTGTCTTTGTTTGTTCTAAGCCGTCTGGGGGCTGCCTTAAGAATTTGCACAAAGGATTTGTTTCTATTTTGCCTAACTTGGAATTCACCAGAAAAGCAGTGGACATTGCCCAAAATATTAAAGGCAACTGGAAAACCTGCAGCCACTTGGGACAGTAGATTACAGTTGAGACATACAATAGACAGCCCAAAGCCTGGGAGTCAAATCTGGGGAGAGTGTTTCTTTCAGAAATTAGGGCATTTAAATCCTCCCATATACTTGAGAATTGATAAAGCCACACACATGCCCAAGACTGGATACATGTTCAGAAAAGATCTGAGAAAACATAAGTTGTCATCTTCAGCTGATCTCTTGGCTCAGTGCAAGCAGGAATTTAAGGCTAAGGCAGAGTTATAATCGTCTGCTAAGTAGCGTTGAAGGAGTGCCTCAGGATGAAGACAATCTGCAAAGACTGGGAGATATTTTTTTAAGCTTCTAGTATTCAAGACAATCTCTTTCAAAATGCTAGCAAAACACAGGCTAAAGGAACAGCTTTTAGCGATCACACATGAAAAAGAATATAGCCTTTGCAAAAGTAGACCAGAAAAGTCACCAGTCAAATGGATGACTGGGCATTTGTGAAAAATCCACTGCTAATGTACTTAGGAACTGAAAAAAATGAAAGCTTTCCACCTAAGATCAGGAACCAGACAAGGAGGTCCACTTTAACCACTGTTATTTAACATAGCACTGGAAATTCTAGCCATAGGAAATTTCTTTTGAAGTGTAGGGAAGTTTCAGTGTTGAGAAGGACTTGGTGGGTGCTGCGTACGTTACATTTCTTGACTTGGGTGGTTACACAACTGAGTTTACTCTGTGTTATTCTTCAAGCTGTGCCCTTGTGATTTGTGCATTTTTATATCTATATTATATTTTAATTAGAAAGTTAAAATATATACCATTGAGTAAAAAATTAAAGTGGCCATTGTGAGAGATTGTATTTTGGTTCTTATATAACTGCTTCCCTATCTTTGAATTAAATAATAAATTGTTTTCAGTGGAACATGATAAAAAGTACTTAAAATATATATTAAGCTTCAAGTAAATGAACAGTAGATGCTTTTTTCAGCAGCTACTTTTCAATGGAGAACCCTGTGATATGGCATTTCTGATTTCAGTAATAAAAATCTCAGTATATGTGCCTATATAAGCTAGAGAAAAGCTCAGATCTGCTGATTTTGCATTATTAGCTTGGCTTTTTCTTCATTGCTTCATCCCTCTATAATTTTGTGAACATTATGGTGCGGAAATGACTCTTTCTTTTCTAAAAGTCTGGTTTATAAGTCATTATCTGTATGCCAATTTTTTCCCATTAATGTCTGAGAGTCTGAATGTGTGGGGAAGAAATCTCTCTATTTGTACTTTGATTAATGCTAAATTCATTAAACTTTGTGCTTTGGGCATCATCCTTGACATTTTGGAAAGTATTCCTCTTTTCTGGCAATAATATGATAAATCCAGATCCATTCTGATATTTTCTTGGTCAAGTCATAGAATCAGGTGCTTTCCCAGTTTCCCATTGATTTTCCCAGTTCCACATCGTATGTTCCTTAACCCTACTCTTTTAGGATGAGATTTCATCAACCACTAAAACTTTCTTCTACTCTGATAATCTACAAAAGGAGATGAAAGGAAGCCAGTATGGAGGAATTTAGGAGATCCCCGTCACTGTGACGTGGAGGACAGATAAGCTGAGGCTGTGCACCAGCAGAACACTACCTCAGGCAGCATTATAAGACCAGAGTATGAATGGTGCTTCCCAGACTCACAGCTGTGCTCATTCTGTACAAGCAGCCACTTTGATGGAGACGATGGGTATATAATGATGGTGAAATTAATAGTTGGCTAATTCAATAAGTAAGATCCTAAGGGTAATTTGGCTAAGGTCTATTCACACAAACCAGTCATTTCACAGCAATGCCACACAAATCACTTACAACTTTAGCCAACTGTAATTATGGGACCTAGATGGTAATATGAATACACAGTAATATGAATATAATGTGAATGTACAGTGTATTAGTTTGCTAGGACTGCCATGACTAAGTACTATAGACTGGTTGGATTAAATAACAGAAATTTATTTTCTTACAGTTCTGGAGGCTAGAAGTCCAAAATCAAGGTGTCAGCAGGGTTATTTTTTTCTGGGGCATCTCTCCTTGGTTGGCTGATAGCCATCTTCTCCCTGTGTCTTCATATCGTCCTTTCTCTGTGTCTGCCCATGTCCTAATTTCCTCTTATTATAAGGACACCAGTCATATTGATTGAGGCCCACGCTTTTGACCTCATTTTAACTTTACTTCTTTAAAGACCCTATCTTCAAATAGTCACATTCTGAGGTACTGGGGGTGAGGACTTCAACACATGAATTTTGAGGACACAATTCAACCCATAGCACTAATAGCTTACCAACCTTGGTCAGGTGCACTGACTTGGTATATGTAACCAACATGTTATATGTGCTAGCATCACATTCTCAAGTCCACATTACAAATGGGAGTAGTTTAGTAGTTCTCTCTGAGGTGAACAAGGGTGTGAAATGTGGAAAAGAAATAGAAGCATATGATAATACCTATAACTTCTTTGTAGAAGGTACGTTACGTTTCTAGCAGAATTTTGTAGCTAGATATACTTTTATAAGCCTAGATATTTGCAAAAGCATTGTGAAAGTTGGTTTTAAAATATCAAAGTTTCTAAAGCACTGCTTTGCCCCTTTCTCCTCTGTTCAGTAATATTGGAACACATGCTAATGGAAGAGGATATTAGAAATTAATGACCCTCATAGTCAAAGTGAATAGATTTGAAGTCATCTTATTTGCCATCAGATCTGTTCTTTCTTTAGTACATCCTATGTCTTTTAATAATACCAGTTAACTGTCACCCAGTGTTACAAACTGTGCTGTCTTTGACTTTCTTCTTTCCTGTCTCTTTATTACAATATAGCAGTCGGAGCCAAACAGATCTGGGTTCAAAATCTAGGTTTGCCGCGTACTATTTGTGACCTTGACATGTTATTTATCCTTTTGCTTTACTTTCGTTTCCTCATAGGCAAAACATGAGATAATAACAGTCCTCATTTCATGGAATTGTTGATAGAGTCAAATTATAAAATGAATGCATCTGACAATCAGTAAATGCACAGTAAATATTACTAATTATTGCTATCATTGCTAAGTACCACTACTTCTACCTCTAAACTTTTTCTCCTAGCTGCTCATCTCTCTCTTCATGTTGCTCTTGTCCTAATTTAGGACCGGTCTTCCTGTTCCCCTGAACTCTCGGAGATCCAATCCAGTCTACTTTTTTCACCTACTTTTATTCCTTTAAAAATCTTTAATAATTTCAAAGTACCCAGAAAATAGGGCTTTTTAGGCCCTTAAAGTTTGGAATGAATGTTGCTTTTCAGTTCTCTTTGGTCTCAATCTGTTCTTAACCTGTTGTGTGGTCTTGGATCAGTCACTAGCCTCAGCAAAGAGGATGCCTGCTCTCAAGGTTTGTTATGAGGATTATTTAATTTAATTCCCAGAAGTCCTGGCTTCAAGAGCTCCATTCATTAGCAGAGTGGCCTTGGGAAAATAAATCAACTTCCCTGTGCTTCACTTTACTAATCTGTAAATTGATGTGGTGTTCAAAATTTAGTGGGCAAAAGAATTACCCGGTGAACTTGTGAGACATGTAGACTCTCTCCCTTATCCTAGAGATTCTGATAATTTCTAAAATTTTCAAAAATTGAAGAATAACATACTGTAAGTGCACAAAGTAAACTAATATAAGTATACGTGTTGACTTTTCACATGTGCATACTCTTGTATGAGCACTGCCCTGGTCAAGACATAAAGCATTTCCGACATTCTAGAAGTTTCTCATGCCCTCCCAGGCTATGCCTCTTGCAGAGAAATCGCTCTTCTTACTTCTATCAGGATTCCATTTTAACAATTTGCATTGGATGATTTTTGGTGTTCCTTTTAGATCTGGTTTTATCTGGTTCTAAATTTCTAATTCAGATGGAGAAATATTTTGAGTAAGTTCACATTATTATGCCAAATTTAGATATTATTTAGAAACACATTGCTTGCACCTCTTACCTGAACCCTTGTAGGAACCACCAGAGGAACTTCCTCTCCTTTGGTTCTCCATCTCCCCAAATCTTCATATTCTTTCTTACTCTTCAGCTCTATAGAGGTTCTTACCTGAGGTGGGCTAGAAATATAGAACACTAAAGTCAGAGGTCAGGTATTCCAACTTGCACCCCTACAGCTATTCCTTTTGCAAAAAGCCTGGCAAATGGTCTCTTACTTCTTCTTGAAAACTTCCAGTGCCTGAGAGCTGATTATATCGCAGTGTTAGATATTTCTCTTTGCTAGAAAGCGAATTCAGATGTTGAGCTTTATAAAATATTCTTTGGTACATTTGCTCATAGTTATATCCTTTATAATAATAAAGAATATCTGATCTCTTTTCCTTCTGGCAGCCTTTCAAATATCTAAGACAGTTGCCACATATACCCTCAGATCTTTCTTCACTGGTAGTTGGAATCAGGACTCCCAGCACCTTACTGGATCCTCCTATGCCTGTCAAAGACCCCACTCTGAAATTAAGAGTCACAGTAGCATACACTTGATGCTGTAACACAACCATTGGAGCAATAACGCGTAGGTTCTATCTCACTCGGACATATAGAACAGCATATATCTCTTCCCTCTTTTCAGGACCAGCTTCGGGGACATGCAACTTGTACACTTTCACTCGTCTCATGCCTAGATGGTCCCCTGCTTGTTTTGAAGCTCTGCTCTTGCTATCTTAAATTTCTCAATATATTTTGAACACAGAGCCTCGCATTTGATTTTGCGGTGGATCTCACCAATTACATAGCCAGTTCTGCCTTCCTGGTTGTATTGCATTTGCTAATTCCCTACATATTTATATTTTTCTTCTTTAATAATACTTCCTGTAACAGCTATTAAGAATGTACTATATTTTATAGTCCTTTTTACTTATCGCGAAAAGCTTTCCTTAGAGCAATGGAGATAGATTTAACATTATAATCATGCTCATGTTATAGATGAACAAGCTAGAGCTTAAAGAAATTAAGTGAATGGCCAAGTTTTTGTAGCTTACTAGTAACAAAGCTAGGCCAGAACTAGGTCTTTTGACTTCAGCATCCTTTGGCTAAGGCCCTCCTGCCCTTCTCCTGGAATATCGCCATATTCCAAATTCCCAGGGTTCAAGCTGGATGTTCTCATCTTACGAACTTTCCTTGTTCCTGTAGTTCCCCTTACAGATCGTTCTCTAAGCATCACGCTTCCGCTTGACACCGTATGTTGCTGACTCATATTTAGAGTTCCCTCTATTTGCTCCTCAGGTCATTTACCCATAATTGCCTCGTCTTTTCTTATCTAATAATTGAAGCTTATTTTTCTCCCCTAAGAGATTTACCTTGAGCTTGCATTTTTTAAAAAGTAATCTCAGGTTAATTTTGAAAGAATTCCTTGCCATCTCATTTTTTCCTCCCTCAATTATGCTTCTGATCTATAGCTAATCTCTAGACCATTAAGGATGCTTCCGTAATTGGAAAGAAAACTCCATGTTTTTTTTTTATTAAGTTCTCATCTAACTTGCGAAGGGAAGTTAAACTAACTTCAGCTGCTGAGACTTGCCTTATTTGACCCAAAAGAAATCCAAAGCAATTCTACGAAAATGTAGCTTCATTTGCAATTATATTAGTCAGGGGAAGGGAAATGGAGAGTATAATGTAACAAGGTTGTAATGACCATCTTAATACGGCAAGGCAGATAGTGGCAGGGAGCCTCAGCATTGGCGTTACCTCCGAATACTCCACAGACTGATCTCTCAGCCTTGTCAGCCGCCTGACCCAAGTAAAACTGTGCAGCTCGTCTTTGTCTTCTGGTGACGATGCTCTGCTCAGGCTTTGACTCATGCTCTGCTCCCCGGAGAGCCCAGGCTAAGACAGACATTTTCAGAAGCACCACCTGAGGGAGTCTACCAGTGTCATTTCCTAATTCCTGGAGGATAAAATAAAAGGACTTGATTGAGATGATTTAATTGTCCTTACATCTGTTAACACTGCCAGTTGAGGAATATTACCATTTTAAGCAGGTACCACTGACTTAGAAATAAATTGAACTGGGAATTTCTATCCCAATTAATGACACCACCAGCTTCCAAACTAAAGAGGTTAAAAAATCTGGTCACTCTCCTTGTTCCCTCTCTTTCCCTTACCTCCACATCCAATCATACAACTAAGCTCTGTGGCTTTTCTCTCCAAAGGGACCCCAAATGCTGCCTGCTCTCCGTTTCTGCAGCTACACCTCCACAATGCACTCTATCCCCACATGCTACACACAACACCTACACACTACAACTCAGCTCAGCACTGCTTCTCACTGAGTCTCTGCAATACACTCTTAACTGCTCTCCTTCGGCATCTTGTAAACCACCCCCTACATAGCAGTGAGACTGGACTTTTAATAATGCAAATCAGATTATGTTATTCCTCTTTGTGGGGGAGCAGAATTTGCTACCTTAAAATGTGTCTCTTTGGCTTGATTACTTTTAAGAACAAAAGACTGGAAGAAACTTTGTCCTTTCCCCTCACTGCTTAAAATAACTTAAGATAGAAGGTCTGTCCCAGGAAGGAGATATCACTGTAGATAACTCTAGTGTAATGTGAACTAGGTGTGTAGACAGGGAGGAACCTCACAAGGCAAGGTCAGGAAGCTTGACTGGACTGGGAGGAACCTAAGGTCAAAGTCCTCTGCTTGTCTCATTGCCTTTGCAAAGTATGGCAAATGTTGATTTACCAAACATTTGCTTTTCATCTCCATATGAATTGCCTTCCTTCCCTTTGAAGTCCCAAACTACTACCCCCAACATCCTCTATTGTCTTTTGCTGAAGGTGGTATTTAAGGTGGTGGCTTTGGCCATTTTGGCAAGTTACTCAGTTTTCTGGAGTTTCTCCCATGCAGACATGTTATTAAACTTTGCTTTATTTACTCCTGTTATTCTGTCTCATATCAGTTTAACTCTTACACCAGTCAGAAGAACCTAGAAGAATAGAGGAAAATTTCTTCCTCCCTTACATCTGATTACAACTCCACTCTAATTCTGCATCTCTTTTTTTCTGTTTTTCTTTTTAAAATAACACAATACCATCTAGAATTTTTTCCTTATTTATATTGTTCTCTTCTTTCTCCCCCCAACTTCAACCTAGAATGAAAAGTAGGGGCTGCCTGTCCTGGTCATCATTTATCTTTCAATGTTCACAAGAATGTTGGCACCCAGTAGGTACTCAAAAACTAGTCACTGAATACATAAAGGAACCTGCAAACCAGGCCTGAAATACAGCCCATCTCTCTTTATTTCAGACCATTCTCTCCAATACACCAATACCAACTTCAAGCCTTGGCAAACCACTGACTCCCCTGTGGTTGGTTCTCAGGGCTTTGCATGGCTGCTGCTCATCCCTTTGTTTAGCTGTAGCTGGAGACCTCATTCTGATTGGGGTCTGGCTTCCTCTCTTTTTCTCTTATACCTTTTCTCTCCTGTATCTTCAGTTCTACAACTCTAAGAGCAATTGTTCCTACTATCTGATTTCAGCTTCCAATTAGTCATGCTGTTGGAGTCCAATGTTGACTGGCCTCTATTCCCAGCTTCCACTGTCCCCAGCTCCCTCCCTGGGCCAACCGGTACTTGCAAGTCGTCATATACCCTTTAAATCCTGCAGGGTTCAGCGGATCCCAGGTAGCAAGTGCTGGGAGTGACTAAGCCCAATGAATGCCTCCTTCTGATCACATAACATATTCAGGATAAATATTTCCTCCAAGCTGATGGTTGCAAGGCTTCACTGCTTCAAGATAAGCACTTGCTTCAGAAAAATAGCTTGTATATTTGTGCTTTCTGAGTCCACCTATGAAGCTATGACGAGAATATCATTGCTTAGTCCCCAGAGAAAAATTGAACTGCATTTGAATTATTCCCAACTGTTCTTTGATCTTAAAACTTAGTCATTCACTTAGATGTCAAGAAAGATTGCAATAAGCAGCTGGCAAAACAATCCTAATGGCAGAGATGGGATATTGAGCACAACTTTGGCTGACATTTTCAGGATTTTGAAATGCTTCGTTGCAACTGTCACTTCCACAAGGATTTCAAGAAGATTAATAACGTAACAAAAAGGCCATTTTTCAAGTAACTGAACACAGTAACAGTTAGACACTTAAACACAGTAACAGGATTTTTCTGGCAAAACTGGAAAAGAGAAGAAATTAGTCTCTTTGTATGTCCATCTCTATTTTTATTTTGTTTTTACTTTAAAAATCTGCATTCTGTCATTTATCAATTATATCTCAGTAAGCTGGAAAAAATATGCATTCCTATACCATTATATCATGATAATAATAATATATATACACATATATGTATACATGCAGATACATACACAAGTATGCATGTATATATGTATAATATTTGGTAGGATTATTTTTTAATTGAAGTATAGTTGACATATATGTTACATTAATTTCAGGTGTACAACATTATGATTCAATATTTGTATACATTGAGAAATGATCACCACAATAAGTCTAATTAACATCTATCATCTATCACTATACCTAGTTACAAAATTTTTTTTTGTTGATGAGAACATTAAGATCTACTCTCTTAGCAAGCTTCAAATATCCAGTATAGTATTATTAACTATAGTCACCATGCTGCACATTACATCCTCATGACTTATTTATTTTACAACTGGAAGTTTGTACCTTTCGACCCTCTTCACCCGTTTTGCCCACCCCCAACTCTCCTCCCATCTGGCACCACTAATCTGTTCTCTGTATTTATGAGCTTGGTTTTTCTTTGGTTTAGATTCCACATATAAATGAGATCATATGGCATTTGTCTTTCTCTTTCTGACCTATTTTACTTAGTGTGATGCCCTCAAGGTCCATTCAGGTTTTTGCAAATGGCATGATTTTATTGTTTTTTTATGGCTGAACAATATTCCATTGTGTATGTGTGTGTGTGTGTGTGTGTGTGTCTACCTAATTTTCTCTGTCCATTCATCCCTCGACAAACACTTAGGTTGTTTCCATATCTTGGCTATTGTGAATAATGCTGCAATAAACATGGGGGTGCATATGTCTTTTTGAGTTAGTGTTTTTGTTTTCTTTCTGTAACTACCCAGGAATAGATATTGCTGGATCATATGGCAGTTCTATTTTTAACTTTTTGAGGAACTTCTGTATTGCTTTCCGTAGTGACTGCATCAATTTACATTCCCACCATCCTGCACACAAGGATTCTCTTTGTTCCACATTCTTGCCAACACTTGTTATTTCTTGTCTTTTTGATACTAGCCATTCTAACAGGTGTAAGATGATATCTCATTGTGATTTTGATTTGTGTTTCCTTGATGATTAGCGATGTTGAGCATCTTTTTGTTGTTGGCCATCTGTATGTCTTCTTTGGAAAAATGTCAGTTCAGATCTTCTGCCCATTTTTTAATCAGATTGTTTCTTGTCTTTGCAATTGAGTTGTATACATTTTTTTACACATTTTGAATATTAACCCTTTATCAGATATATGATTTCCAAGTACTTCTTCCCACTTACTAGGTTGCCTTTTCATTTTGCTGATGATTTCCTTTGCTGTACAGAAGGTTTTGGTAGGATTATTTTGATGATAAATAATGTGATTAATGAGCTGGACTCATAAATGTGCTATAATAGACATTTAATAAATATTAGCCATTGTTACTATTATATAATTATTTCTATAAATAATTAAGACATTCAAATATAAAAAGAAGACCAACTTCTGGTATAACAGTGTGGGGATGTCCACTGTCCCACTCCCTAGTGAGACTGGGGAAAACTATAAAAACCAATTACTTAAAGCCTCTGTAAAATGGTCCTAACAGCAAAAAGCAAGTAAAGAAACATCTACTCAAAAACATCTATGAAAATTCAGTAAGAAAGACAAGAGTCTGTGGTATTTGAATCAGAGTTGCTTTCTCTCAGTTCAGCAAGGCAAATACTACATTCAAGACTGCTACAATCAAGAACACAAGGCTCCCATTACCCCCACTGCACCCTCCTCAGCACACAGGCAGAAGGCTTTCTTCTTGGGATGAGCAGGATGTCAGTATTTCCCATCCTGCCCAAGCTGAGGCTAAGTCCCAGGTGAATGTGGCTGAGAGGTGTGGGTTCCCCTCTGGGTATAAATCCTAAGCTCATTCAGATCAGTTAAGATGCATACACTAAACCCTAGAGCAACCACTGTAAGAATAACTAAAAAATATAGTGAAAAAAATAAAGAAATTAATATGCTACATTAGAAAATATTCACTTAGTGTATAGGGGAGGAAGACATTTCCTCTACCTGCTTTGGGTTCTTCTGGCTGGAAAATGAATTAAATTCACATGAGACAGAATAAGAGGAGAAAATTAAACAAAGCTTTATAACATGTATACATGGGAGAGGCTCAGGCAACCTGAGCAACTCACTAAAATGGCTGAAGCCACCACCTTAAATATCATCTTCAGCTAAAGACAAAGGAGGATGTTGGGGGTGGGGGGAGTCAGTTATAGGAGGTTACCAGACAAGTACAGTAAACAAGAGTAAGATTGCTATGCAGATTTAAGTCCTTGCCTTCTGCATTGATGAGAATTTCTAGAGATAAGATCATCTCCCCTTCTTCCTGGTACAGAGAGGGAGACACCTTTACAGATGGAGATTTCCTTTGCAATGTAAATGTCTCTTAACAAAGGGTAAGTAAATTCTACTTTTCAGAGTTTCTTTCCTGTCTGCAGTTTTTAAAAGTAACCAGCCCAAAATAATCCTTATGCCAAAAAGACATATCTTGGGGTGGCCAATTCCAGTTCCCCACAGTGTAAAGAAAAGCAATAAAGGAGAAACAGGGTCAAAAAAGACATAAGACATATACAACACAAAAGGTAAAATTGCAGACATAAATCAAACTACCCTTGATTCTTGTTATTTGTGGTAGTTATACTCTATGAAGTCACCACAAACATTGAATTAGTGACTACTCAATCTCTCTTCTAGGAGAAATAAAGTTAAATTCCTGTGAACTTGTGGTCACAACATTTTCATTGAATGATCAATACATAACCATGTTTTCTATTTCTGTTTAAAGATCTCGGTTTAATATGCATTGTTGATTCATTAACAGTGAACTCATGGTCAATGGCACTAAAACACATGCCTGAATGAAGCTTATCTAACATAAATTTTCTGCCTAAGGCACATCTCAGCCTTCTTACGCTTAAGAGCACTAGACAGCAGTTCTGCACTATGCATGAGGGTCATTATAAATAGAGAAATCAACAAGGAAATGCACAGAAATGCAAACAGTGTGACACTCAACAGACCACGAAAGGACACTTGTTTACAGTATGAAAGCTGAAACAGGAAGGCAATGTGAGAAGACATATGGACGATCAACAGGTACATGAAGAGATGCTCAACATCAGGGAAATGCAAATCCAAACCACAATGAAATGTCACCTCACATCTGTTATAATGGCTACTCTCAAAAAAGACAAGAAATAACAAGTGTTGGCAAGGATGTGGACAAAATGGAACCCTTGTGCACTGTTGGTGAGAATGTAAATTGATGCAACCACTATGGAAAACAATATGGAGGCTCCTCAAGAAATTAAAAATATAATTACCATGTGATCCAGCAATTCCATTTCCAAGTTTTTACCCTAAGAAAACAAAAACACTAACTTGAAAAGATATGTGCACCTCCATGTTCACTGCAGCATTATTTACAATAGCCAAGATATGCAAACAACCTATGCGTCCAACAATGGATGACTGGACAAAGAAGATATGATATATAAGCTATATATATGTATGTATGTGTATATATATATACACACACACATACACACACACACACAGAGAAATATTATACAGCCATAAAAAAGAATGAAATCTTACCATTTGTGACAACATAGATGGACCTTGAGGACATCACACTAAGTTAAATAAGCCAGACAGAGAAAGACAAATACCATATGATCCCTCTTATATGTGGAATCTAAAAAAAAAATCAAGCTCATAGATACAGAGAAGAGATTAGTGGTTACTAGAGGCAGGGAATAGGCAAAATGGCTGAAGGGGGTCAAAAGTTACAAAATTCGGTGTGTGTTTTCTATAGATGTCAATTAGATCCAGTTGATTGATGGTGCTGTTGAGTTCAACAATATCCCTACTGATTTTCTGCCTGCTGGACCTGTCAATTACCGTTAGAGGAGTGTCATATGGTAATTCTATGTTTAAGGTTTTGAGGAACTGTCAACTGTTTTCTACAGTGGCTCCACCATTTTACATTTCCAACATCAATGTATAAGTATTTCAATTTTGCTAGAATCTCACCAATACTTGTTATTTTCCATATTTTTAAAGAATAATAGCCATCATAATGGGTGCAAATTGGTATCTCGTTGTTTTGATTTGATTTCTCTAATGGGTAGTGATGTTGACCATCTGGGATTTCCTTTTGAGCTCATGAAAATGTTCTAAAATTGAGTGTGGTGATAGTTGCATATATCTGTAAATATACCAAAAACAATTGAATTGTTTGCTTAGAATGATATGCTCAATAACAGCTCAATAAAGCTGCTGAATAGTGAAAAAAATAGAAAAGAAACAAAGAAATACTTATTTCTCTGTGCATGATGGCACAAACACACAATGATATTAACGTAATTCTACACCTACTTCTAAAAGGAAAAGCAGTTGCCATTCACAATTGAAATATCTCAGGGAAAGGGGACCATGGCTTGGCTGGAGGTAAACCAACTCTTGAGAAGGCTGGAAGTGATGTTTTTGGTGGGGGAAAATATTCATTGATCCATGGAGAATAAAAGAAAGGAAGATGACAACAGCCAGGTAAAAGAAATTAATTTCCTTCTTCTTGATGAAGTAGGTGAGATTTTGGTGAACTGAAACCATAAGACTCTTAGAAGAAAATGTAGGCGTAAATCTTTGTGGCTTAAATTTGGCAATGGCAATGGATTTCTACATATGACACCAAAAGCACAAAAATAAAAATAAAATAGATAAACTGGATTTCTCCAAATTTAAAAACTTTTGTGCATTAAAGGACATTATCAAGCATATTCAAAAAACCCTATGAATAAGGGAGAAAATATTTGCAAATCATCTACCTGATATGGGTCTAGTATCTAGAATATATAAAGAACTTTTACAACTCAACGACAAAAAGACAAACAACCCAGTTACATCCACACAGGCCTTTGAGTTAGAAATAATTAGCCGTCCTTTGATGCAAAAGGCAGGAAAGGTTCAGAGAAGTCAGGTCACACAGGGGGCAAGAGGCTGCTGTTCTCAAGCCTCACTCTCCCAAACCTCTCGCTCAGGTAGGGACTGAGGGAAGCACGTAAATGCTGGCCATATTGGCTGTGAAGGGCTTCCTAGCCAGGGTGTGAGGTCCAGAAGGGCCCAGAGGACTGGCTCTCAGATTGGAGACTGTGAGAAGAAAAAGCCAATTATGTCTACAGAGTATTTAGTAAACTCTTAGGCAAGTGACTTTCCTTCTTTGGGCCTTAGTTTCCATTTCTGTAAAATGGGAGTGAAGAAAAACAGGTTCAGGACTTCTACTGCCTTTTCTGGCTGAGCACTGATGGCAGCCAGAGAATGTGCCTCTATGTCCAAGCAGCCTTTTTGGGGTTGTGTGAGCAGGTGGCCCCAGAAGGCAGAAAGTCCCCAGTGGTTCCAGGGTGATTGGGTTAATGTCATTCGTCATCACCACTGTTTCCTTCCCACCTCTCCTGTGCAAGGAAACCCCAAATCCCGCCTACCTGGGGTCCTGTCACTCTGAGGGATGGCAGGGTCAGCTGGGCAGAGCCATGGCACCTGGAGCATACTAGTAACGGGGCCACCCAATTGTCTCCGCCAGGACCCAGCAGGAAGAGGTGAAGTGGGCTGTGCCCAGCCCCCTTCCCCAGTCTCAGAGCCCAGGGACCTGGCCATGGTTAGCCAAGCCCAAGACGGGGAGTGCTGGTGGGGAGAGGGAGACGTAGCAGGAGCTCAAATGCTAGCTGTTATTACTGCTATATTATTAATATCATATGAATAAATAATACCTTAAAATAGAAGAGGAAAGCTTAATATTTTTCTGGGTACGATGGCACAAAAGCACAAGGATGCGAATGTTAACACTATCACTAGCTCTAAAAAGAAAATCTGCTGCAGTGAACAACTGAAGCCTGCACGGGAAGGAAAGTATGCAAAGAGAGTCAACCTGGCCCGTCTGTCTCCTGGCTACTAAAGGTGTGGTCCACAGAGTGGTGGCAGCAGCAGCAGCACCCGAGAGTGTGTTAGAAACTCAGAACCCAGGTCCCCACCCCAGAGCGACCGAGTCAGGATCTGCCTTTTAACAGGTGATTCCTTTGCACATTCACGAAAGCTCTGGGGCTCACACAGCTAAGTCAGCTAATTTCTCAGGAAGTCTAAGAGAGGCAGAAAGGAGGACGATTCCAAGCTCCCCTAAGAAGGACTAAGTGTTACACGGCTCTGTCAAAGGCTTCAGTCCCCAGGTGGGTATTTTCTTGAGGATTCACATGGTCAAAAATCGGTGGTTTGGTAGAAGGGTTTTGTCAAGAACATATTCCAACAGTAGATGTTATTTGAACATATTTCGATGTCAGTGTTTAGTGTTACTTACTTTTGTTCCATATAGTTCCAGTATTTGGGGGAAGGTCATAAAGTACCACAATGATCCGCATTTTGGCAAGATCTCCAGTGATCCACACGCACATTCACGTTCAAGAAGCATGGCGGACATGCAGCTAAGGTCACCAGAAATTGATGACCCAGGAAAATTCTTGGAGAAAAAAAACCACAAAATTGCTATGATTATCTACATTTTGGTGGAAAGATCTTGCAGTCAACAACTGGTATGCATATTGTTTTCCTGTCAAATAGAATACAAAAATAAGGACATTAATGTAATTGAATAACTCTGCACCAACATGGCTAATAAAAATACATTTTCTGTAATATTGGCATTTGCCATCACAGAAAGTGGTGTTTTTGCCCCAAATCTCTCATTTCTATGGCAATAGGGGAGGAAACCACAGGCTTTGCACTCTAAAGGCTAAGTTCTGTGTCTCAGTTCTGTTTTCTGCCCTACCTTGTACTTCTATTTCCTAATTTAAATGAGACACTAATGTTCCCTCTTTCTAGCATACATGGCTGTGCTGAGTATCAATGACATAATGTTTGTAAAAATGTTTTGAGAAGTGTAATTGTTGGTAATTATTATTATTAGTTTTGGGGTTTTTTTTTTGGTGAAGAAGATTGGCCCTGAGCTAACACATGTGGCAATATTCCCCTGTTTTGCATGTGGGACTCTGCCACAGCATGGCTTGATGTGTGGTGTATAGGTGCACGCCTGGGATCCGAACTTCTCAACCCTGGGCCACCAAAGCAAAGCACACAAACTTCACCACCACACCATCAGGCCAGCCTTGGTAATTATTTTAAAAACTGCAGACCATTTCCTTTTCCTCTGTCCTAACGATGACTGGAGATCCCTTGAATTCATGATCTTCCCTTCCTACAGAGCTCTCTCCATATATACGTGTGTGCACATGAGGAGAGTAAGATGCTGAAGCTCAGTGTTATTACAGAGCTACAAGCAACAGCATGCTATTGTTTATTCCCACTTCTTGAATCTTCGCATTGAGCTTTTCCATTCTACCACATGGTTGATAATGTTTCCCGAACACAACTATTTTCAGTTATAATCCTTTGCATTTTATTCTTGCTTCCAGATTACCACATCTCTGCCCCAATCTGGAGCACACACTGGGGACTATTTCATTTGTGGTGCCTTCCTGTGCAAGCCTGTGGATGGTTTCTTTTTCACACCACAAGGAGCTAATTTTGTCATTAACATTTCGGGAAACACACAGTGGCATTTTGACCGAAATACAAATTAGAGAACTCTGCTGTTCTTAGTTAATCTTTTCTCCCAAATTTGAAAAGAAATCACCATCAAATTACCCAAGTCACATTCATCCTTTTTAAACTCCCTCAGTTGTTGCCATTATTCTGCCAAACTCTCTATTTCTAGCCCTTTAGATAGAATTTATAGCCCCTTTTGGAGCAACAGTGGGGAGAAAACTGAACTATGGTATATTTAGAGAGAAAATTCCAGAGGCACAAAGAGAACGGCTTCCCTGAGCACTTGGCACGGCCTTCTGCTTTGCCGGCTCCTGTAACCGTGGATGTGTGAATCCGCGTTGCACTGACACAGTTTCTGGATCACAGTCATCAATCAATACAAGTTGGTTAGTCAACTGACTGATGAAGAAGTCTTCATTTAACTGAAATTATAGATGAAGAGTATGCTCTCTATTTTTAAAAGCAAACATTTTATTGATTTTTTACTATGTGCCAAGCACTCTGGTAAGCGTAGGAAATGCATTACGTCATTCAGTTCTCTCTCTCCCCAACATCCCACGAGGCAGTGACCATTACTACAGCCAATTTACCAGAAATGGAACACATTGGAATATATTAAGGAGTAGTTAAGTTTTCACACTGAGTGTTAACTCCATTAAGTATTAATTAACTTAGTCTTAATTAATTAATGGAATACATTGGAACATATGTTTTATTTTATTAGGCAAACCTTCCCAGCATAAAATTAACCAGAAATTATTGAGCATTTACCGTGTGCCAGGCCTATGATGTGATTTACATAATTATTTCATTTAATTCTAATAATTGTCTTATGTGGGAGATATATTGTTAATATCTCCTTTCATGGATGAGAAAGTTGACACTAACAATGTTTAAGGGACAAGCCTAAGATTAGAGAGACAGTGGCGAAAGTTGAATTTACTATCAGGATAATGCTTAGTCCGTGTGAGTGATGCTTCAAATCAACCGGCAAAAAGTCACCCTCTATTCGCCAGCCTCTCCTGGAACATCTTTAAATTTGCTTTCTTTTCTGCATGAAGAAAGAACCATGGGATTATCACTAGATTTGTGTCCTTTGTGGCCTGTAGGACAATGGAGCAAATGTCTTCTTGGGAAAATTATTCTAAATATAACTTTGTATCCTGTTTTATTTTTCATTTAACATTACAGTGTAAATGTTTTCTTATATTTTTGTGAACTTTCAATAAGTATAATTTTCAATGATTGACAATTTTTTTATCAAGTGGATGTATCTTAATTTAATTATCCATTTCCTTATTATTGACAATTTATTCTTTCCTTTTTGCTTGTTATTTTTCATAATGCTGTAATAAGCCCCTCTTTACATACAATGGCCTATACCTGATTTATGTATAATGCATAAGGAAAGTATCTGGAAGTGCATTCTGGGGTTTGGACATTTTAAGTCTCTTCATGCACACTGCCAAATTGCTTTCTAAAAGTTCTGTACCAATTTATCTCCCCCCCCACCCCCCATTGGGTTCATTGTATCCTTGTATCAGGTATAGAATTAAAATAAAAGAAACCTTTGCTAATTTTATGGATGACAAACTCCATCGCATTATTATAATTTCTATTTGTTTGCTTAATTGTGAGGTGAAATAATTTATCCAGCATTTAAGAGCCACTGAATCTCCTTATTTGACAATTTTCAGTCCCTGCTTTCTGTCCAAGCGAGCTTTTATTGCTTTTCTGTATTCCTTACTTACTAGGGAATTCAAAATTTTGCCATATTTCTTGTAAATATTTTTCCAGTTGTCGCCTCTACCTGGAGTGGAAACAGAAGGGATGATGCTGCTGAAATCAAGGGAGGAGTGACAGCAATTTCTAATGCTACCATGAGACCCACCAAGATAAGGTCTGGCAAGTATCCTTTTATTTCCCCACACACTGTAATGAATCGTTAACAAAGCTTATATTTTGCTATAGGCCAGGTGGGAAAATATTCCTATTGTTTATTAAAAAGAAAGAGGCGTATAACTAAAAAACTAGTCTATCTGGGAGTGGCTAACACATCTGTAAGAGTGTCACATATTCAACAGCACGTTGGCAAGAAACAATAGTCCCTGTCTACCCCACCAACTTACAGAAGAGGAAACTGAGGTTCTGGAGAAACATGCAGATTCTGGTCCATAGAATATAGACTTTAACCAGGTTTCCAGAGTTCAAGTCTCTGTGAATATAGCATGCTCACTTTCTTACTCAAAACAATTCAAGTGAAAACATTTTCTGATTAAAATAAGAACAGTGACAATAATATTGAACTGGTGTATTAGTCAGGGTTCTTCAGAGAAACAGCACTAATAGAAGCTAGAACGTGTGTGTGTGTGTGTGTATACACACACATATGTATATATGATTCATTTCAAGGAATTGCTCACAACATGGAGGAGGATTTGCAGACCAAAGCTTGCAGGTGGGCTGGCTGGCAGGAGATTCAGGGAAGAGTTGTGGCCCAAGTCCAAAGGCTCCTGTCTGCTGGTAGAATTCAATCTTCGTTCTGTTAAACCTTCAGCTGATTGCATGAGGGCCACTCACATTATGGAGGGTAAAGCAGTTGTCTCAAAGTCCACCAATTTCAATGTTAATCTCCTCCAAAAAGCACCTTCACAGAAAGATTCAGAATAAAAAAGCCGGGTACTATGGTCCAGCCAATTTAACACAAAAGAAAAAGTTACTCATCACACCCGGTAAGAAAGTTAATCAGAATTTAACTAACTTAAAGAAATTTTTTTGAGATTTTGTTTTCAGAGGAATATATCTCATTGAGACTTCTTACAACAGCCTTTTCTTTCCTTGTTCTCACTCCAGTTTTGTTTTTTTTTAGTCAATGTCGTTCTCCCTACTTTCCGATCTTGATTGTAACCGAACTAGGTGTCTACTGACTATGTAGAAGGGAGAGGATGCTGTTTGCACCGAGTTCTTAGGAACTTATTTTCTGTAAAGATGTAGTGATGTTACTGTTCTGTATTCCCCTGGGGCTTTGGTACCTTTTCATTTTGAGTTCAGCAGCCGCAGTGAGGTTAAGATGATGGATGTGAGATGGAAATTTTCTGGTTCAGATACAATTATACTTTTTTCAGTGGCTTATTTTTTTGTTTTAGTAAATACTCATTTAGCAGCCTCAGGTGGTAGAACTAGTGATTACAACTTTGCCTCAAACAAAGGGGGAGACAAATACTGTAATTATATAAAGAACAAATAAAATCACCTAATTAAATAGAGAGAGAAAATCTGCAATAATTACTGAGGTATAGGCCTGTTAACAATGCACAGTAAAAGGACCCGTAATTTTAAGAAATACACCAATGCGTGATTTGGCAAGAGGTAAATGTAATAAACAAGTGCATTTATACTTAAAAAATACAAGCTTCATCTATAATAAATTAACCTCAAACGACTCCTCGGGGGTCAGATTGCAGACTTTCCTATCTATATTTCTCCAGAGAATTGAAAAAAAAAATTAAATTATTTGTTCTAGCTGAAAAGAACATTAATACTTAATTGTGGAAACTTAAATACTTCTTTGTTCATACCCAAACTCCAGGAAGCCTCTGTGATTACTGCCAGCCCGTGATAGCTAATTATGTGCAAATGCTCAGCTCTTAGACATTTCATTCATTCCATTTTCTTTGGCACATGGTTGACATATGACTTGCCCTGAATGCTCAAGTTATTTCCCATGAGGGCTGACTCCGCCTGCCCAAGAAGACTCTAAGTCTATCAGAAACGGATGTTGTGGCTTGCATCTTTACTGTCTCTTCCCATTCCTACACCATTTACTTAAAGCAGTGATCATTCAGTGTGTACGTGTGTGTGTTCGTGTAAGTATCATACTCTGCCCTTTCCAGGAAAGATTGAAGGGTTTCACACCAGAGTATTACTGGAAGCATTTCAGAGCTTGCCCTAGACATTATATAATGTAACTAACCAGCCTAGACTTTTACCATATAAGATTAGGTTGTCACAAAATCTTGATAAAGACATGACAACTATCAATATCCCTTAGTCAAATAAAACTCTACGTTAATAGCTCAGATTACGTTCCAAATTTCCTATACCTTTTCTTCTTCATCTCCTTAAAGTGTTAGAGAGAATTTCTATTAAGAATCCTCACCTTTCACATTCCCCACAGCACAGATAGTCTGGGGTTTCCATTTGTCCTCCTCACTCCTACCTACTCCTGCTCAGTGGATAGCCTTAGCTCCGACTTTACTGAATTCACACAATTTCCTCTATTTTTTTATTTTCCGCCTCAGAGTCTTCCTGCATCTTCACTCTTCATTGTTTTGGCTTGATTTCAGCGTTTGTTTTTCCCACATCTTGATCTTCAATGGTCTCTTCTATCATCAATTTATCCCTCTTCGTACATAGACTTAGGTCACTCCCAGCCTAAAATCCATTCTAGAACATCAGATAACGTTTCCTTCTCTTCTTTCTAGAGTGGCTGGAAGTATCCTATTATGTTTCCTGCACTTTTTCAGCTCTCTCCATTTTGGTGTATGTCCCATAATTTTTTTTCTAAAATTTCCCTCTCAACAGCTTTCAGCAATTTCTAAACTAATCAAACTAATAACGAAATCAGGTGATTAGTTTTCAGTCCCTGGCCTCTTTGAGTTCTCTGCAACATATTAGGCTATTTTGAACATTCCCCACCTGGAATTTATTCTTTTGTTGGTTTCCCTAAAATATAACCTCCTGGAATTTTTCTTGTTCTATCCTCACCTTCTCCGTCTCTTTCACTAGCTCTTCACTCCATTTTGCAGTCTAGTGGGAAGAGCGCTGGTTTGGCAGGACAACTGAACTCCAATCCTAGTCCTTTCATAACTCTTTTCTTCAAATAGAGATTGCTTAATCTCTGCAGTTCTCAGCTTTTATAGCTACGACAAAGATGGTAGTCCACATCACCAGATCTAAACTGTGCTCTACAGAATCTTAAGAATTCCTTTCAGATTTCCCAGCCATCACTATGATTCCCATCCTTGTTCCAACCACAACAGCTACATTGTAATCTCTTTTATGTGTTAGGCACCCACAACAGATTTCCATTACTAGGGAAAGATGAATCTGGAAAAGCAAGTAATTTGGACAAGTGAGTCCAAAGTACTATTTAGCCTAGATGAGTTGACAGAAACCATTTCCAAAGATCAGGTTTGATGAGGGAAAATACGTCGTGAAATGGGATAAAAGGGATGTCACATGCCATCTTATGGTATGCTATTCAATACGTTAGATCGTATTCTCCACCACAACTGAGGTGCAGGGGTGGGAGGTGGAAGTGGCATCTGGACTAGGAAAAACACTTTCCTGTTGAAGTCTTAGCATTCATCTCTAAGATCATCTTTGGTTCTAAATGCAAAAGTTCAGTATTTATTTTCCGGAGCTGATGTGAGAATTATTTAAGGTAGTATATATATAATTTTTTGGTGAGGAAGATTTGCCCTGAGCTAACATCTGTTGCCAATCTTCCTCTGTTTTTGCTTGAGGGAGACTAGCCCTGAGATCACATCTGTGCCAATCTTCCTCTATTTTGTGTGTGGGACACCTGCCACAGAGTGACTGATGAGTGGAGTAGGTCCATGCTCAGGATATGAACCGGCAAACCCAGGCCACCGAAGTGGAGCACACGGAACTTTAACCACTTGGCCACAGAGCCGGCACCTAAGAAAATATTTTTAAAGTATTTAGCACAGTACATGGCACACAGAACAATTAATACATTTGTTTGTTTTCAGTACTTTCTCTGTGACATGAAGTGAGGAAAAGCCAACATGCATTTGCCCCGGTTTAGGTGCCTAGCCACATACTATTCACTATATTAACAGTCTGATTTCTGTGGACTCATTTTGCAAAATCAAGACACAGCAAAGTGATTCAGTAAGCAGGAAGGGGCGCTGGGGGAGGCAATTAAAATTATCTAGCTATGAAGACTGTTCACCCATGTTCCAAAGAGTGAAAAGGAAAAAAAAGGCACTGCCTGGTTCCATCAGAGCACCTGCCCACTGAAATTTGGGGAGACCAGAGGTTGTTTTCTGAAAGCAGGGCATCCAACCTTTGGAAGCCTGTTCACAAAGTTTCTATCTGGAAAGTAGCAAAAATCTCACTTCCCCACTCTAGAGGCACACTTCCTTCCTGCAGTGAAATTCTCTGTTGTTTATCACATCATGCTGGCTGGGATGACAGCACTTGTGATTGCCCCTGTATTTATTTCCCCTGCAAATTGCTGCCAGGACACCCCTGTTCTGTGCACCCAATCATTATTTTGTCACATCACAAATAGCAGCCTAGCTGAGTCCACTTAAAATCCAACGAATCAAAAGAAAAAGAGGAACACACACACACACACACACACACAAGCACGCATGCACACGCACACCAGGAACAAAGCCCAAATCCCAAGCCAAGCATTAAATGTCCCTGAAATTTCTGCAGCGGGCTTGATGTTCATTTTGTGTAGGGAAAAGGAGCCATAGTCTGCAATGCGGTATTGGCTGCTTTCCTGGTTTGCTTTGCTTAGTTTTAAAGGCATTTATACGCTTGCTGTGCCTTTAAGTGTGAACGGCAACAGGAGGGCAGCTGTGCCCGTTAGCACCTTCCTCAGGCACTAAGCTTAAACCAGCAGCCTCATTGCAAAAGATGCCAAGTACATTACTTCTCCCTCTGCTGAATTCTATGATGATCATTAGTGTGGGACATGCCACCCTTTAAAGTCCTTAAGCTTATCAAGCACTTTCACCTATAATATGCTACCTTGTCCTCATACCCATCCTGTAAGATAGGGTGGGATTATGCCCTTTCTTTCAGATGAAAATGCAGTGACTCAGAAAAGTGAAGTGTCTTGTCCCCAATCACAAAGTTAAGAAAAATGGAGCTGAAACTCAAAACCAAGGATCCTATTTCTGAATCTGAAACTTCCCTTGCTGAAGCTCTCATGTCTTCTCTAAGGGCCTCTGCAAATAAACTGGCTTCTGCCAAATCGTGACACGGTACTGAGACCACTTGTAGCCATTTCTCCTCAACAGCCAAGACCCTCATGCCACCACGCAGACTTTTCCATGCTGACTCTCTCTCCCCATCCGACACTCTTCCCTTTGTGTTTCATTTCCTGGAGTGATGGATGAGTCCTTGTGCAGCTCTGCACTTCTAATGAGTGAGGGGATGGACACATGACTCACAGTGGCTGTTGTGGACTGAATTCCCCCCACTCAATTTCGTATGTTGAAACCCTAATGCCCAATCTGATGGTATTTGAAGATGGGGCCTTGGGGAGCTAATGACATTTAGATGATGTTGTAAGAGTAGGACTTTCATGATGAGATTAGTGCCCTTATAAGTGGAGACACAAGAGAGTACCCTCCACCCCCCACTATGTGGGGACATAGCGAGAAGGTGGCCTTCTCCAAGCCTAGAAGAGAGTTCTCACCAGAACTAGACCACGCTGGGACCCTGGTCTCGGACTCTCTGACTCCAGAACTGTGAACAGTAAATTCCTGTTGTTTAAGCCAACCAGGCCATGGTATGTTGTTTGGCAGCCTATGTTGACTAACACGGTGGCTTAATGCATTGCTTAACCTGGTATATACATTTCTTTTGTAATAGGAGCTAACTCAGAGGTGCACATGCTTTAACGTGCAGTAACAGGCATTGGAGGCACCATGGTGGAGCACACAATCTACTGAACTGTAAGGCTGATCTCATCACATTGGGGACCTTTCCTTGGCTCATGTCCTAAGTTAACACTTTGAGGCGAGGATGCTCCCAGCTGCTGCCTTTCTTCTGCCCCCCCACCTTCCCTATCACAACAGCAGCTCCCAAAGAATTGGAGACTAGTCCACAGGGGCCTGGAAACTAGTCAAGGAGTCTTGGTCCTGGTTCAGCATTTTTCAGCCTTGTGAATGTAGGGAGTTATTTTCTCCCTGGGCTTCGGTTTCTTCATGAATAAAGTAAGAAAATTAAACTACATCAATTTCTAAGCCTTTTTCTCTTTTTAAAGTAGACTATTGTCTTCAAATGTAATATAATCTGGGTCGTAAATACATAAAACAGACAAATACGGTGCTCTTTTCCCCTTTCTAATAGAGTGACTTTCTAAGAGGGGAGTGAGGTGACTATAAAGGAGAAGGCAGCAGATATGGGAATGAGAGAGATTTTCTTCTTTGTGCATCCATTTAGCAAACATTTGTTTGTTAGGCTCCTTTTATATGGTATGGTCATGGATGCAGAGATACTGGAAGACCCTGTTCATGCTCTCTGGGTCTGTAGGAGTCAAGACATATAAATCAATAACTAAAACACAAGGTAGAAATGATAAAGGATCTAGCTGTGCTACAGCTCAAGTGCTGAGACTGTCCAGCAGTGAGAGATGAGAGAGAGACAGCTAAGGAGACAGAGAGAGAGAGGAGAGGTGGTAAAGGTAGTAACTGCTCTGAACCCTAAATAATTAGAAGGCATACAATTTCCTGTTTAGGGTCATTTCTGAACAATGAATTATATTGTGCAAGAGATTAGGGAAGGAGGCAGTGTGTTTAGTTCCAATGAGACTGTGTCTCCGAAGATCATTTCAGCCCGCCTGCAATGTCTCTCCTTGTTTTTACTCAAACAGATTCTCAAATGGCCTTTCTCCCCGTATTACCCAGTTTGGCCATCTCTATTGATCAAATTTATCAAGCAGTAGCTGATCTTTCAGACAGAGACCTCCTTGGTTTCATTACACCTTGAGAAAATTCTCCCTTCATGGACCCAGACCTGTAAGTGGAATTTTACAGCACAAGAATCTGATAGTATTTTAATTAATTCAGCTAAGCCTTCCTATTACACCCAGGAGCAGGAGTTTGCAGGTTAATTTAGTTTCCTTAATTATAATGATGAGGCCAGGTAAAAATTCTGAGCCAGTACCAAGTTAGTAGCCCACATGCTTAATCACCTGGGGTTGCTGTATATTTGGTGCTCTCTGCTTAGTGAACTCCAGACTTGTCAATGGCACCTCTGGATGCAATGCTTATTCTATACAAAGTTGTTTGCTATTTCCAGACCTGGGGGAAGTTTAACTCATAAGACTGGAATGCTTTCAGTTCCAGAGAGACTCTAGACCTGTGCTGTGGTCCCAAGGCATTCTTAGTCTCAGGAAATTTTGGAAACCCCTGATTAAAGGGAGAAAAATGCAACAAATGCAACAATTTAAATAGTCATCATTTGCTTATTAAATTGCCTCTTCTTGGGACCTCTGCTGTACTTGAGAGAGATGGGGCAGTGTAGGACAGTTTCTCAGCCTCAGCACTATTGACACTTTGGACCAGCTAATTCTTTGCTTTGGGAGACTGTCCTGAACATCGTAGGATGTTTAGCAGCATCCCTGCCCTCTACCCACTAGTTGCCAGCAGCATCCTCCCAGCACTGTGGCAGCAAAAAATGTCTCCAAAGATTGCCAAATGTTGCCTGGGGCACAAAGTTGCTCCTGGCCAAGAACCACTAGTTAATTATAAGGATTAAGTGTAGGAGTCTGCGGTTAGACTGATTTACCCCCGGCCCCTCCACCTAGGGGCTGTGACCTTGGGCACTTGACTTAAACTCTGAATTTCTATATTTGCAGAAAGGGAGAAGTGCACCCACTGCTTAGCATTTTTGGGAGAGCCAAATAAATTAACATGTGACACATTCTAAGAATTGTGCCTGGTGCATAGTTAGCACTCGATAAATATAAATGCTTATTCATGTAATTAGTAACTTCCAGATGATCTACATTGTACAGATTTATCTATGCAAAGACAAGAATAACTAACCATGAAAAACAGGGCCAAGAGATGCCATCCTAGAGTCTGTAGCTGCTTGATGTCCTAGTCTGGTAAAGGGAATGCTCCAGCTGGAGCCATAGATACAGGTGCAAATTCCGTTTCTGTTGCCTTGATTTGTCTATGCACAACCCTCTCTTTGTCCCTCAGTATTCTTTAAAGAAGGACATCACCTGTCCCACAGGGCTATAGTATAAGGATCAGAACCATCTAGTACAAGACTGCAAAACAAACCATATTCCACCTGCCCCTGCCTGCTTTCCCACCTTCCCATCCTGCTTTCCTTTCTTCCTTTTTCCTTTCCTTCCTTCTTCTTCCCATGTCTGAATATCAAAAGCTTTATTTTTATGGGTTCTTTTTCTCAAAGAGCAGTGATTTCCAACCATCTGCGAGCTTGTTAAGACCCAGCTACCTAGGTCCACCTCCAGAGTTCCTGATTCAGAAGGTCTCGGGGTAGAACCCAAGAATTTGTATTTCTAATAAATTCCCACGTAATCCAGATGCTGCTGCTGATAATGGGGACCACTCTTTGAGAATAAATGTCATAGTATTTGCTGCTATGCTCTAGAACAGTGTTTCTTAATCTTAAGCAGCCATCACAATCCCCTAAGAGGGCTTTGAAAGACACATTGCTGGGCCCCATCCCGAGTTTCTGATTTAGTGAGCCCATCCATGGAGAACCACTGCTCTAGAAGGGTTCTCAACTTGAGCTGCATGTTAGAATCACCTGAGGGGGCCTTTAAAAATAAGTTCTGAGGCCCAAGTCCCAACCAAGACCAGTTAAGTCAGGATCTTGCCATAGTTTGTAAGGCTTCTCAGGTGATTCCAACATGCAGCCAAGTTTGGGATGTCATTCAAAAGCAGGTACAGAGATTTACAAAATCTGGGAGGGCAGAGGGGAACTTGATTTTGGACTCAATATGTCTGATCCTAAACAGAAAAGGCAGTTCAGAGCTTTGGGTATTGATGTGATGAGCATATACTTGGTCCTGTCTACCTTGGATGGTGATATATTATAAAGACTCACAGGGCCTGGGAGCTCGGAGGGACTTTGAGAAGTAGTGTCCACGTAGGAAAGGTGGAAAATTCATGACTGTCTGAGGCTAAAGTCAGGAGATTAAGATAGCAGATAAATGCATGACCGTTCAGGACATTTTAAAGAACAATAAACACATTTTCCAAAGCATCCTTCTACTTTGATGGTTAGACAGTCTTGGTATTCTCCATCCTTTCTCCCGATTCCAGTTGGGAGAACCAGAGGGACCTGACTCTGACTGACAATCCTGACTATTCAATGATGGTGCCCATTGTTCTCAGAGAGAAAAGTTAATTCTTTCATTTTTCTAAAAGATTTTTGGAAATGCCTTGCTCTTCTCTCTTCTAGCTTTACTTGGACTAGTTAATCAGATACAGAAGCCGGAGGGATGCTGAGCTCTCCTGAATTATGCGACAATAGATTCTAGGAATTTGGGTGGGAGGAGGACTGAGGAAGCAACTAATATTGGGATGGAGGAAGAAGAGCCTGAGGCTAGACCTAGGCATGTCATCTGAGCACACTGCTTGAGCTTTGAGGTCACAGATGAGTTTCGAGCCTTAAGGAGATTAGGGGCTACTTGGTAAAGACAGAGAAAGATGGTGGTTTGGAACTGTGTCTGGCCCTCATGGACCTATCATGTGGCTGTGATCAGCTGATGCTGTGTTGGTGGTACCCACTGCCAGGAATTTACCTGGCATCTTCCTGGAAAGAAGACAACATTGCTTCATTGAAATTGATAGAAGGTTCTCCCTTCACCTGTAATTATAGAACTTTACTTAGTCTCTCTCTTTTTTTCTAAGTATTTTTTTTTTTTTTGGTGAAGAAGATTTGCCCTCAGCTAACATCTGTTGCCAATTTTCCTCTTTTTTTTTCTCCCCAAAGCCCCAGTACATAGTTGTAGGTCATTCTAGATCTTCCATGTGGGATGCTGCCACAGCATGGCTTGATGAGTGGTATGTAGGTCCATGCCTAGGACCTTAACTTCTGAACCTTGGACTGCCTAAGCAGAGTGTGCGAACTTAACCACTTGGCCACAGGGCCAGCCTCCTACTTAGCCTCTTTAAAAGTAATCTGGCTTGGGTCAGTCTGGTGGCGTAGTGGTTCAGTTTGTGCAGTCTGCTTTGGCGGCCCGGGTTCACAGGCTCGGATCCTAGGTGCGGACCCAGCACTGCTCGTCAAGCCATGCTGTGGTGGCGTCCCACATAAAATGGAGGATGTTAGCTCAACAACAATCTTCCTCAAGCAAAAAGAGGAAGATTGGCAACAGATGTTAGCTCAAGGCCCATCTCCTTCACACACACACACACACACACACACACAAAGTAACCTGCCCTGTCAGTTTTCAAATACTGCCATCTCTTAAGGAATGTGGGAAAAGTCCCTGTAAAATGTAGGAGTATATAAGTTGCACTTCTCAGTGTCACATTCAGAACTCTTCCCCTTACTCCCACCAGCTTCCAGAATGGATCTCCAGACACTTCATGTCTCTCTTATGCCATTTTGGGTTCCCCAGAATTGGGTACACCAGTAATTCTTCACAACTTCTTTCCCTCTCATTTCTTGGGCATTAATCCTGTTATACCTCTATCTGGCCATCAATGACCTCACCTGACCACTCAGGTTTTCTTAGCAGGTTCTACTGCGATTTGGCTGGCTGTTGGCAGAGGTGGTATTCCATTCCCTCCTCCCCTGCTCCTGGCACCACTTGGGTGAGCCTATTTGCCTAATGGCTAAGGGGAGCAGCCTTGATTTTTGTGCATCTAGTTCAACTATATTTCTTGCTAAGGTTATATAGCCTTTTAATTTCTTGCAGCAAGAATGTGGTGAGGAACCAAAGAATAAAGATGTCAATGAGAATTTTTCTCATGTCCTAAAGGCAATTCTTTTTTTTCCCTGCGTTGCATCCAAGTAAAGTTAGCGGTGCTCAGCAGTGATAGAGTTTTTTTTTTGAGGAAGATTAGCCTTGAGTACCATCCACCACCAATCCTCCTCTTTTTGCTGAGGAAGACTGGCCCTGAGCTAACATCTGTGCCCATCTTCCCCTACTTTATATGTGGGATGCCTGCCACAGCATGGCTTGACAAGCGGTGCATACTGGCGAACCCTGGGCCACCAAAGCGAAATGTGTAAACTTAGTCGCTGTGCCACCCGGCCGGCCCCTCAGCAGTGATAGATTTTGAAAGCAGGATGATTTTCCTATTTGGAAGTAGGAGAGCAAGCGTCAACCTAGCTCTAATCCCCTCTTTCCACAGGAACAAGGACAGAGAGACAAGAATGCACGAATCAAACTTGTTCTTAACAAGTATAAAGTGACTTCAAGTCCTGCCGTAATTTAAAGTGAAGATTTTTAGGGATGTCTTCCCAAAAGACCAGTTTTGAATTCCATGATTATTGAAGTAAAAATGAGGTGGACATTGTGAAAAAGTAAAATAATGATTGCAGTATGTGGTAATATGTTAAAGGGGTCTGGTTGTGCAGTGGTTTTCAAGCAGGGTTCCTCAGAGCCCTGATGTTACCAGAGATGCCTCAGGGTGGGTGGGGGAGAGTTGATGGAAGGTGGGGGTCAACATTCTATCACTTCGTCCCCGCAGCACTTCAACAGAGCCACTCTGCTTTCTTCATCATCATGTGTGGGATAATTTAGAGAGACTTATATACTTTATATGACTTTATCCTGCAGATTTATACATTTATTTATAATGAGATTATTTGTGATCATTTCTATGAAAGGTTCTGCATTAGCTGTAACCCTGAGCAGTAGGATGGACACTTCTTCGTGGCTGTAACCTAGTTAAAGTAGGCTGACTCCAAGAGAGGAGAATGTGGTATGGTGAGGGAGGACGTGGACTGTCCGTGAGCTAGAGAGGGGGCCACATACCTCCCCGTGGCCGGGTAGGTGGATCTCTTCACGCTCCGTGGATTGGCCAGCGCCAGTTGGAGTTTGAAATGTTTAGCTTCCCGATACTTCATCCTAATATTTTCCCCAAGAGCTCATATTTCAGAAACCTTTAAATTAGTTTACAATGAAACATATTGAATTCAATCTTCTTGTTTTTATGGATACAAAAACCAATGCCCCAGGGAGGATAAATGACTTGCCTGGGGTCACAAAACTACAAGCGAGATGAAGATTTCCTAATTCCTTATCCTGGGCTCTTTCCCCTACAACAGGGATGAAAACTATCTTTAGAAGTGGAGGAGTTCTTATTTCTAACGTACTTTTACATAGAAGCCCTGTACACACAACGTAAAATAGCAGCGCTGCTTTAGATGAAGCCAAGTTGGAGAGGGGGCTCTTAATCCTCCCTCCTTCACCCCTGCCTCTTCTCCCTCCTGCCTCCAGCTGCAGTCCTGGGGTTCCCCGTGGATCACAATCGGAAAATGACTGTTGCGGGCATGGTATTAACAGCTGGAATCCAAAGGCCTTTGGATCTTCCTTCTTGCCATGCCTATTGCTTATGTAAGTAACAGTGGCAGGACTAAATGTACTAGACTTGCCACCATAAGACCCATCAACGCAAAAATATTAAAAATACTTTTTTCTTTTAATTTGTATTAAGCACAATTAAAACAATATGAAATTTACCGGTAGTTTAATGGCCTATCAGGTGAATATTTTATTACTTTAAATAATTTTGAATTAATTATATACTACATACTTTAAGTCCACATGGTATCTTTTACAATACTGTCACACTTGTCCAAACATTCCTCTATAGAAAGAGCGTAAAATCTAATTAAATATTATGTGAAGTAAAAACATGATTGAGTCTCTGCTCTATAATTAAGTGAAAGACGATCATGTGTAATATGACTTTGATTTTTATGGAAATACTTAAACCACAATTACTCTATCAGGTTTACCTAAAAGGCGCCCCTTCTTCTAATATGCTCCTTCTCCCTCTCTCTACCCCATGGGAGTAATACCCGTCAGTTGCATAGCACACTCAAGTTTATTAAAGCACTTTAAAATATATCATTAATGTAATACCAACAGTAGGCAAAACATGCATTATTATTCCTTTTTAACAAATAAGAAACATAGATGTTTATACAATTTAAAAGACTTGCTAAGGACACATAGATAAAATAATAAATTAGAAGTCAAAACTTTTAATTTTTTTTTTAAAGATTTTATTTTTTTCCTTTTTCTCCCTAAAGCCCCCCGGTACCTAGTTGTATATTCTTTGTTGTGGGTCCTTCTAGTTGTGGCATGTGGGACGCTGCCTCAGCATGGTTTGATGAGCAGTGCCATGTCTGCGCCCAGGATTCGAACCAACGAAACACTGGGCCGCCTGCCGCGGAGCACGCGAACTTAACCACTCAGCCACGGGGCCAGCCCCACAAAGCTTTTAATTTTTGAACTAAAAAATGTGCTCTCAATTTCTAAACTTTTTATTTCTCCTGTTCTATTGCAGGCACAAATCAGGTGGATATTGAGAGATCTGACCTCCTGTGTTGGGGAGGGAGTAACTGTGTTAGGGTCCACCCTCCAAAGGACTTTCTCTCCACTTGCTTCCTTACTGCACCACTGGGGAGGGCACTCTCTCCTTAAGTAGTGAGGCGGGGCCAGGTCACCAAACTGCCTTTGCCAACACCTGGCATCAAGAACAGGTGCCGTGAAAGCATGAAGGTGAGCGCCTTGCTGCTCCTCCACTGCCTGGAAGTCTAAACAGGGCTTTGTTTCAACTCACATGTGGGCCGAGCAGGTGGTAGGGGTGAGGGGAAGACAAGGGCAAGTCTCCTTAAGTCTATGTCTTCAAGACTCAAGTGTTCAGGGGCCGGCCCGGTAACATAGTGGTTAAGTTCGCACACTCTGCTTCCGGAGCCTGGGGTTCGCCAGTTCGGACGCTTGGAGTGGACCTACACACCCCTCATCAAGCCATGCTGTGGAGGCGTCCCACATAGAAGAACTAGAAGGACTTACAACCAGGATACACAACTATGTACTAGGGCTTTGGGGAGGAAAAAAATAAAAGGAGGAAGATCGGCCACAGATGTTAGCTCAGGGCCAAGCTTCCTTATCCCAAAAAAAAAAAAGAAAGAAAAGAGAAGTATCCCTGGAGTGCTAAAAAATAATAAAAAGAGGACCATTTAGGAAAAAAAGACACAAGTGTTCAAAAATAACATTTGAGCCCTGAAAATCTATGTCCCCAGGCATAATTCTGAATCTTAAGGGTGGAAAATTTTTACTTGAGCAGGTACTAAATGCTGTTTGTCTTCTAAAATATAAATCAATCAACCCAGGCAAAGCTTACTTTTAACAGGTGTTTGTTGAGCAATTGCAGTGTGCTCAAAGCTGTGTAAAAGGGATCAGAAAGAAAAAAGGAAAAGCAAATCATTTTATGACTATAGAATCCATGTAGACTATCAAGACTTTATCTTAGAGCACCTTTACCCCAAAAGAGCACAAATAAATAATGGATGCTTACTACTGGAACCAGGTTCACCAGCCCACGTGTCCCCCTTCCCCCATTTACACACAAATGTAAGTAGCATGAGAGTTTGAGGTGATGGAAACGGGATGAGTGGGAAAAGAGTATGTTAATTGGTTAGAATGAGAGTTTCAGCACTTTATTTACAAAACGTGGTTTTAGTGTAAGATATAATTTCTTCTCTCACAGTTATTAAAATTCTTTTTGGGGCACTGACAGCGTGTATACACACACACACACACACATATCTTGAAATAGCACAACCAGCATAGTCAATGCTTCAGACTAATAATTACTACAGGAATTCAGTGATGTGGGAAACAGTGAGAGTTAGGAAAGATTTGGGCGATTTTGGGGGAAAACCTTGCTATGTTTTGAATACATTCTTAATTTCAGCTCTAGTGTCTTTATGGTCCTCTGATGCAATGCCAGTTCTTATTGAGATACTCTGAGAATTCTCCAACATTGGGCTTTAGGGTAAAACAGACTTATTGGTTTTTCTCACCTCAGGCTTGTCATCATTTACAGCGAAATCATTTCCTTGTTTGTGATGTGAATTATTCACTACATTTTACACCACATGATGATATTGGATAGAAGCATTGAAATAACTCAAGATAAAGTGAGGAACAGCAGGAAGCTGTGGGGAGAAGGAAGATTTGCTTGCACTGCATTTAAGGTCATTTTCAAAAAACTTAGGCAATTCATTGGTCCACTTATTCCACAGGAGAAAAAAGTCAATCATCTATCGGTCTTCCTCCTCACACTCATAATCTGTACACATGTTCCCAAGCCATAACAAGAAGAAAGCAAAGAAGTCAAATGATCATTGATGGGTTTACCAACTTAAGGCAGTTTGGCTTCTGCAGAGTTGAAAAAAAGTAGCTCTTTTATATACAGAAAATATTTACTCCATCAGCCTTTGAGACAATAGGTAATGCCGGAATCTGGTTAGAATTATCATAGCTTGTTTTATTGTTTTCTTTGGCTTTGTTTCTTCAAAGCAGGCTGTCTTGATCTAATTCTCCTTGATGATTAAAATGCATTCCTCCAGCATTCTTCTCTTCTGTTTACTTCATTTGTATGGCCTCTGTCTTGGGAAAACAAGTGTTGTTGTTGCTGTCATTGGTTTAAGTTAACTCAAGAACAATTACTGTATACTTTAAGCAAAGAACATTCTCTCCAGTCCACATTCTTTTCTAGGTGGAAATTTGCTAAACATTCATGGCACTCTCTCAACTTGTTTAGAAAACTTACTGGAAATTCTCAAAACGCAGAATGTGTGGTTGTAACTAAGAGGTGAACACAAGAAAGAGTCAGAGGCCACCTTAGGGTTATAATGAAACATCTGGGCAGGGGCAGTGACCCAGAGATTCAAGGAGCAAGTCCATGCCTGTGCAGGCACATCCAACATCGCTATGGGCCACACCCTGGGCCTTGTGCCAGATCATGTTGGGGCTGCTAGGGTTAAACTTGTGGTCCACCAGGCCTGCTATTGTGTTGTTGTGATGAAATGTACAACACCCTCATTCCACGGCTCAGCACTGGGGGTAGAGAAACAGGAAGTTGGAATTTGGGAGACACGGGGCAAATCACAGGAAAGATAGAATTAAAGTCATGAACTTGGAAGGTCAGAGTGGGCAAATAGCTAGCAAGAGGTAAATTGTCTGAGGAAGGTGGTAAAGATTCAACAACTTTTGAACAAGTGATTATTGAATACCTACTGCTGTCAGGAATAGCTTATAGATCCTGATATGGTCTCAAAGCTGAATAAGTTGAAGTAAGAGCAAGAACAAGAACAAGGCATTCGAAAGGAAAGGCACAGCTGGAGCTTGAGATGTAGACTGTTGAGGGCCAAATGGAGATTCTGCCAGTGAGTAAATGAGATACCAAATTGGTAGTTTTTTTCAAATATGTGATTTTTTAAAAAAATCTGGCAAAATACTCCACTTTATAAATCTTTACTCAATATTCTACCACAGCTCAGATAGTTCTCAACCAGTGATGTTTACCTACTTTCAAAGTCACAAGTAAACAACATTCCCACAAGGGTCCCATGGGTTTCACTTTGTCATTCTCAATATTATTCATTTCTCTTCTGTGCAGGCTGTATTAAGATGGAGTCACTAATTTCACATGAAATCTCAACAACTGGCTATGAAATATCAGCAGTGGTGCTTTGCTAAAGGGAATCCTCTATGACTCTGAAGCTCAGCGCATGTGTGTGTTAATATGAGATAAGTTGGAATGTTAATAGTGAACATTTTCCTGGACAGTGTAGTCTGGAAGTTCCAGTAGGCCACCAAATCGAGCAGAAAAAGGGCATATTTATATTTTTCTCCTGGACGTGTGCAATGCATCTGTTCATGGAGAATCTAAGCAAGCACCCTTTACTCCTCCAATACTTCAACTGAGAACATTTTGTTTTCCTGATAATTCCTTGCCTTGAGAAAATTAGGTTTGATGTGTATCCTCATTATGATTGTATGAAGCAGTAAATGCCATCACTCCTGTGTGCCAGGAGGCAGCATCCACTGAAGGGTGAGACTTAGAACCAAATTGGTTTTAGGAACATCATAGGAAGTATATCATTGGTGCATTGCTCATGTTGCAGATTCTGTCACATCTGAAGTCCTGTAACGTGAAGCTTTTGGTTCTTTACAGAACTGTGGGAGAAGGAATGGAGGCACAGCAAAGGGCATTGTTTTAATTTTTAAGTGTGTTTGGTTGAACAGCTTTTCCTCTGCCGGGGGCTTTCCTAGGTTACAGCTAAGACTCTCTGAGGCTGTGAATGAAAGCCCTGCCAAGAGAGGGAGGAGAAATGAGGGCAGCGAGGGGCTCCAGGGCTGAACTTGTTCAAGCCTGAGGATGACTCACAGGATCAAGGGGCCTAAAATAGGAAGCAGAGAACAGAACAAAAACTAAAGTTTTGAGCAAATTATGCAGACTCGTTTAGTTGGCTATTTTACAGATTTTTGGCTGAGCAAGGTTATGTATAATCATTATTATTAGTACATTTGATAATTAGTACCATTTTTAACCTACTAATTAGTGTAATTAGTGTTGCCTATGCCTGCCTGGGAATGAAGCCCAGCATTTTCTTAGAACATTGGAATACTAGAGGTTTCGGTAAGAAAAAGGAGTTCTGTTGTATTCTGTCTAGTAGCAATGCTCTCAGCCCAAATTAAGTCACTATGATGTTACCAGTTAGATACCAGTTGAGGCTCATTGTTGCACACTGGGATTCTTTTCAGTGGTTAATAACTTGGGATTTGGATTCATAATGCCTAGGTTGAAATCCTGGCTTTTCTTCTTCCTAGCTGGCTGACTTTGGGCAAGTCACTTAACCTCTCTATTTTCTTCCCCTTATATAAGTTGAAAATAATAATAGTACCTGAGTTACAATGTTGTTTTTAAAATTAAATGATATAAGGCAGATAAAGTACTTAGCACCATTTCTGACAAGTTGTAAATGATTTATAAATGTTATTAACAATGAACTAATGTTAGGTAAATGTTATTTATCAATTCGGTAGTGAATTCTGTAACACACGTTAATTACGTAAGTACTAAAGTAGGCAACTGCCAAAGCTGTTGGTCTCTTCCAGCACAGTCTACAGGGCCGCTGTGACTCAGCTGCAGAACCGTGTAAATGTCATAAGCAACAAGCCTGTTGGTTCTTGCTCCCATCTATATACTTCTGTTTTGGTTCAAAACAGTGTTCTTTTTAATTGATTAAACTCTAAATCCCTTGAAGACAAGGACAACATCTTACATGTCCAATGCTCAGAACTCAGTGTGCCATTAAAAAATACTTGAAAAACACTGGCTATGCCTTTCCATGATTTTGCACTAAGAACTTTGGTCATTATGTCCTGTCAGTAATCACATGAGTAATGTTTTGAGATCAGCAGGGTTTATATTCTTTTTAGATGTCTGTAAAAGTGAAGACCTTTGCTTTGGGAGGGCACTCTCATAAATTTATTATTTTGAGATGATTAGCACTAATGTTGGGTCGAAGTTGCAGGTGGTACCCGTCATCAGTTTCTTTATCATCAAGATCCTACACATTTCTCCTTCCTGGCCTCTTTACTTTGCTTGAAAGGGGACTCTTTATAGTTTATTCTTTGCAGATGACAGGTCGTATCAGCTTGGAATTGGAAGCACATCAATTATTCTTTTTTAATTTTAAAGTGCCGGATGCAGCACAGTGAGTATCATGATGGCTCCAAATGGCTTTTGAATAAATACGTGATCAAACAGAGAGAAATTCATGAATTTTCTAACTCATAATGGGAACATCTAAAAATCATGGAACCTCATCAACCCAGGCCACACCAAGAACTTTAGTTATCAACTCTTTCCTAACTTCTCCTTGGGTAGTCTTGTCCAGCTTTCCATAGCTTTATCTATGAGTACATATAATGTGTACAGAAAGATTTCCCTCATTTTCTGAATTAATAACAGGACAGGATATACGCTGTTTACTTGTCTTCTACCATTTAGTGGAGAAGATGTAATTAATCTTCTACAGATAGATCTGCTACTTGGTGGGCCGGAGATACAGGCTGGGCAGGACACTATAGTTTGGGAGTCGTATCACTTTTCCTACTTCTGACGTGATGGCTCACGCATACTTCTTGTCCTCTTTCTTGGATTCTTTGACTAGTTCATGGTCTCCTCCAGAGACTGGGAATTCTAACCCTACGTCCCATTTGACTAGAATGCTGGCTAAAACTGAGCACTGCTTTCAGGGGCTCAGTCTCTTCCTCACCGGTTCTCTCTACATCTCCTGAAGCCCTGCTGTGAATAGACCACTCCACGAAGTTATACTGCTATCCACTTATCTGTAAGAATCTCTGTGGGCCGGAACTTCCTGCCCTTGCCTTTACCTGCTTGCCAGTTTGGTAGTTCAACTATCAACAGTCATCTAAATCAGCATCTCCCAAACGTAAGTCCACAATATACAAGTTCTGGGAGATGCTAATAGATGCCTTTTCATTACTCTGTTTGGGAAATATTTTTTTTCTCCTTCCTTAATACACATGTATTAACACATTAAAGGCTCTCAGATGCCTGCCTCAGAGAAAAAAAATTTACTTGTTTAACTCGCAATTTTCAGATTTATTTAAGTCTAGAACATTTATAAAATTGCAACTCTTACATTATGTCCTATATAATAGTGTTCCAAGGAACACTGGTTTGGAAAGTGCTGGATCACTGGGGATTCAGCTACCTCTAAGGGATGACTTTGGCCTTCATGTTAACCATCATGGGATCCCTTCCTCTCCACCACTTCCCAGTACTAGGTTCTTGCTACATTCATGATATGGGTCATAATCCAACGGTTTTGGCTTATTAGGACTTCATAGGTTTTAGTTCCAACTGTTCCTCTCCCCAGGGTTCCTTTAGGGAGAAGAGGGCATTTTATTATTATTATTATTATTATTATTATTATTATTATTATTCAAAGCACTGTTTCAGCTATTCAGCTTTCTAGGGCCACTTTATATCAGTACAAGACACTTGTTCATCTTCTAGCTTTAGAAAATATTTTCTAGTATTCCACTTTGGAAGAGGTGAGAGGGGAGTGGTTCACAGCAGATGTGAATATAGAGAGCTGATCACTTCAAATGAAGGAAAGGAAGAGGAATTTCCAGGGGCATTTCTGGGTAGCCCAATAAAAGCAAGTGGTGTAGCATATGGTGCAGCCTAGAGTAGCGTAGAAACTGGAGGGGGAAAGAAAATATTAAAATGAAATTCCATAGTTGGAGAAACAGACCATTCAGGAAATCTCAACTCTGAATTTAACTTCTCTCTTTCATAGCTGGGGTGGGGTGAGTCATCACCATCTGTCATAAATGAGAGAAAGGCCTTAGGGAACAAATGAGGAACAGAGGCAGGAAGGCAGGGAGGAATTAGGGAAAATTGGGGAGGGAAAGTAAAAGCAAGTGGTCCCCTTAGTTTGCCTTCAGTACGAAGTGAAAAGAGGAAAGGAGGAAAACAAGAGATGAAAGGACCTGGGGAATATCAGTGAGTGAGAATATAGTATTAAAAATGGGGGAAAGAGCACTGGCTTTAGATTACTCAGAGGCAGGTACTGATGCCAGTGACATCGAGTAATGTTGGGCGACCTTTGCTAAGTTACTTGACTTGTTTGAATCTGCTTCTTTATTAATAAAAGAGGATAACCACACTTACTTCTGGAATTAGAGCAATATATTTGAATATAAGATAATAACAATCATAGTTATAGATAAAGTCATTGTTGTATAGTTGTAGCACTAGCTAACCTTTATTGGGCCCTCGTTCTGTGCAAGGTCAAGTATTTTACATAGAGATCTTAATTAATCCTTGTAACCACCATAAGAAGGTCCTGTAATTATCCTCATTTACAGATGAATAAACTGAAGTTTGGATAAGCTGCCGGGATCACACAGGTAACACAACTGGAACTTACATCCAGTCTGCCTGACTTCAAACCAAATGCATTTGACCATTAGACCATGTCGTGTTGTTTACTCATTGAAGAATCTGCAAGGAGAGGTTGACAACAAGGGAGGGTGGTCTTGAAAAACACAGAGAAGAAGTAAAGGCCAGCCAGAGAAGGACTTTTGCAACAGCCAGAGACCATGCAGCATGAACCAACACATTCATTGCGGAACTTCTAACGGTGGAGAAGGAAAGACCCCGCATCCTTACAGAGGCAGGGAAGCACAGCCCGAGTGAACCTCAGCAAGAATGGTGTTACTCTGGAACCCAAATTAAACTCTTAAAAAAAGTGCAGATTAGGTATTGTCCTCTGGAACTTAGCCTGGTTTGTACAGCTATATGAATAGAAGCATTGCCCGGCGTGAAGGAAAACATGAAGGTGTTGTCCACGGTCTTGGACCAGGTAAACAATTACTCACTACAAAGGGATTTCTGTGGCCACAGGTCTACAGAACCACACTCAGAATGGTGGGACCACAGAAGCCCCTTTTAGGGGTTGTACACCTTAGTAAAGAGGCTCCCGAAGAAAGTTTAAAATAATTCTGATGTGTGTCTCTTAGGAATGATTATTTTCCTGGAAACTGAGGCAGCCTTGCAGACACTTCACAGAGTTCTTGAGGGGATGGATGAGATAGTGTATGTAAAGTGATTATTCCAGGACTTTCTTCCTAGAATTTCATCAGCTGCCTGCCTCAGCATCTTCTCCTTAAAGGCCAAGAAGATTCGCTTTGAAGGAAATGAGTTCAACTTTAGAAACTGCAACTTTGAGGTCAGGACAAATGAATTTGTTTGGGACGAAACCAAGGTGTTTGCTGTAATTCAGATTTCTGAGATCAAGACCTCAAGATCAACCCACAAATTAGATATATTTTTGGGATATATACCAAGCACAAAGGAGCAAAAAGTTAGGAGGACTTTGTGAGGAAAACTTTGTGATGATTTGCTAAATAAATCAGGACCTGTTCGGCCAGGCTCAAATCAGTTTTGGCTAGTTTATCAGAAACAAATGAACTCACCAAACATATGTTTAATTCATACTGGTTCTAATGTAATGTTAAACTTTTCTGAGAGTTCAAATCCATTCAATCATTTGGGTTGGTTGCAACTGGGAGAAGCTTGCACAGATGCCCATGAGCTTTATAAAGATGGCTCGACACGTTTACATAGGTTACACAGGTTCTAATTTAAACCAGTTTGGGCTTACTCAAAATTGTTCTCATTAGTTTAAATTAATTTGGGCTCATCTAGGTCTATTTAAACCTATCGAAACTACTTGAATCAGGTGAACAAGATAAAAAGATTTTCTTTGGTTCAAAATGTTCAAAATTGGAAACTGCAGGATGAACTTGAAAATTTTTGATCAGTTATAATTCTTTTTAGATCACACTCCTTCTGACTGAGTAAAACCAGTCCCAAGGAGGTCTCATTCTATTCCTTCTGGATCAGATCCATTGAAAGGAATTTGCCTGGTTTATGCCAGAATTAAAGGAGGTAGGCAGCCTAATGACCTGTTGAAATAAGTGCTATTATTAGATCCCCAGGTACAATAAAAAAAAATGGTAATACAGTCAACCAGGCTTTCAGGAATAGATGGGGAAGATAAAGAAGATGGATTCAGGCTGCCATAAGAATGAACAGAAAATCAAACAACGGCAAATGATCCAAAAGAGAATAGTTGAGAGCATCTCGCTTCTGCTAAACAAAGGTGGCATGGCAGGCCAGCTTCACAGGAAACAGATGCGTCAGAGATGAGATTTGAAAATGAGGGGAGGCAAAAATATCAGTAATATTATTTAAGATGAAGGGTATAGAAGAAGCCAACAAAAACAGGACCATTGCATTATATTGTATTATAAATCTCTCAGGAATATTTATAAAACGTAGAAATAGTTAGTCAGAGTAGCTAAAAACCAGAGCAGGAAAAGTACAGGGAAAGAGAAGCTGAAACAGGGAGTTCATTGCAAACATCCAGGATCCAAATTAACTCAGAGATGTGGTTAAATCACAACGGAATATCAGGATTTATAACACAAATGTCGTCTAAACGGCAGAGGCTATTGAAGTATCATAAAGGGCTATCAGACATAAGAGATTGCATGCAATTTTAGCATAGGAAATAAGAAAAATTAGAGAGAAATATGTTTTATCTGTGAAAAATACTTGGTTAATAATTTTCTCTGTTGTTCAGGTGAATTGCAGGCAGATAAGGTTTGGTTCCAATCTCCTTTGGGATCCTATTGTCTTGCTGCAAGCCGGACCTCTTGAAACGCACTATACCTGGAATGGAACATACACCATTGACAGATGTAAGAAGGTGTGGGTCCTGGTTTGGCCTATCCCACCCCCAGTCCATCTCTCCCTCCTGACAGTGCTGCCTTCCCCGGCCAACATGGTACACCAGGCCAACTTCCTAAAGCTGCCAACTTCCCCTTCTCAAGGCCAGATGGGTACATTCTGTTTTCCACTGATACAATCATTTGGCCACCGTCTTTGTTCCCTCCATGGCCTGGAAGACATTCTAACACACACAGAAGCCCTTACTAAGTTCACCCAACAAGCCTTAAAGGATAGCCAGCAAAGCCTGTCTTTACTGAACACTGAAAAATCTAATGAAAAAAAGCTGTCCTTTAAAACAGGATGGACTTGAGCATTATTATTGCCTCACAAGGAGGCAGCTGTGCTATTATCCAAGAAGAATGTTGTGTGTTCAGACCTGACAAGTTTGCTAATGTATTGTCTTTGTTAAATCACATAAAGACACAAGTGAACACCATGGGTGATTCGACCCCCAGCCTGGGGGCTTAATAAATCGATGGTTCAGATCATGGCGCTTTTGAGGAAAAAGAATGTTACTTATTTTGAGAATCATTATCTTGATCTGGGTTTTTTCTTGCATGTGCCTGCATTGTTGCTGTGGCATCTGCCCCCAGTGTAGCCAGAATTCCACCAAACGAGCCACCTCCATGCTAATAAAACTCCTTGCTGACTGCTCAGGGCTCATAGCAGAAGAGGGGAGCGTGTAAGATTGTAAGAGCCGGTCATGAGGCGTGGAGTGTTGGAGGAGGTCATCGAGAGGACGTGACTGCAGCCTAACCCAGGAGCTGGATCCACGCAGAGGGAGGCTGCCTATCCTCTCCTCATCCTTGGACTATACATTCCACCCACCCTTCCCTTAGCCAGAGCCATTTCGAAGACGCAACCTTGAGAGAGTAAGATGTTGAGACCATCTGTGCTGTATGTGTAATGGAACCCCATTAGGCCCTCTCTATATACTTTAAGATTCTGGCAGGCAGATACACGTCGTGCAGTCATCCAAGACAAGCCTCATATGCCAATTCCTTTGCCTGTTAAACCTGCCACCTACCAATCTAGAGTGGTCTGCCCCTTTCTTTGGTCTCTGCTTGCCCTCAGTGTATGGAGCAAGTTTCAAATTTCACCCAGGAAGCTCCTGAGGTTGCAAACCAACATAGGCATTCAAAAAAAACATGTCTTTCACTAATGAGTGGGTGAGGTTGCATTAGAATAGTGTCTGGCATATACTAGGTGCTCGGTGCATGCTTGCTTAATTCCCCTATGGGTGCGTAAAACTGTTCTCGCAT
Source organism: Equus caballus (assembly GCF_041296265.1). Classification (NCBI taxonomy): domain Eukaryota; kingdom Metazoa; phylum Chordata; class Mammalia; order Perissodactyla; family Equidae; genus Equus; species Equus caballus. Next base: position 35,794,371 of record NC_091698.1, read on the forward strand.
ACAGTTTGGCCTATAGTAGGCGCTCCATTCAGGCTTTTCCCTTCCTCTATGTTTGGGTGTGTGTACTTGAGTAGTATCAGTTATGTATTACATGTTAATGTGTGCATGCTTTCTCCTCCTATGAGAGAGTAATGTTATACTAGATTAGTGTTTGGCATGTACTTGGAGCTCATTGCTTGGCTTGGCTTAACCTAGGCATGCAATTTTGAATAGTTTCTTCATTCTATGTAAGAGTAAGGTTGTAAGATGACTTCCCAGCTTACTCAGGTACTTAATGCATGCATGCTTGCTTTCTACTAATTGTGGGTTATCTTGTATTAAAATAGTGCTTGGCAAGATCAGATGCTCCTTGCATGCCTGTTTTCTTCTTCTATGAGTGAGTAATTATGCTAGAATAGTGCCTGATAAATGTCGTTGTTAGCGCGCTCGAGTTGTTTCTGACTCTTAGCGACCTTATGTACAGCTGAGTGGAACCCCACCTGGTCTTTTTGTGCCATCCTCGCACTTCTGGTGCTATTTTATCAGACAATGCTCCACTACTATTCATAGGGTTTCATGGCCATTTATTTCAGAAGTGGTAGGCCAACTCTTTCTTCCTCCTAGTCTATTCTAGTCTGGAAGCTCTGCTGAAAATTGTCCACCAAGGGTGACCCTGCTGGTGTCTGAAGTACTGGTGGCACAGCTTTCAGCATCACGTCAACAGCCAGCCCCCCCAGTATGACAACCAACAGATGGATGGTGTGGTTCCTTGACCAGAAAACAAACCTGGATTGTGGTGGTGATAGCACCGAATCTTAACCGTTAGATCACCAGACTGGCTCTGACCATATCAGGCACTTAGTCATTCTTATATCACTCCATTGATTTGTGAGTGATGTTGCACTAGAAAAGTACCTGACGTATACTTGGCACTAAATGTGTACTCGTTTCCTTTCCCAATGTGAGAGTAAAAATTTCCTGGAGTAGTACCTGGCATATACCAGGTGCACATTGCAGCCGTTACCTCCCCCTCCACGTGAATGAAGTTGTACTAGACTAGACCCTTGAACATCCTGGTGGCTCAATGCATGACTGCGTCCTTCCCACTGTGCGAGTAACGTTGGATGGATATCTGGTATATATGCAGTACTCGATGCATGCTTTTTCGTTTGTCCTTTCATGTGAGAAATGTACTAGAAGAATGCCTGGCAGACACTAGCTGCTTCATCGTGCTCGTTTCATTCTCATATGTGTGAGTAAGGTTGTGTGGTATATGCTAAGTTTGCAATGCATGTTTGTTTCCTCCCTGCTATGTGTGAGTAAGGCTGTAGTAGCCTAGAATGTGTCATACAACAGGAGTTCAATCCATGCCTGTACGGGGGTAAGCTTGTACCAGAAGATTATGTGGCATACCCTAGGCAATCAGTGCATTTATGCTTCCTTCCCCCTACATGTGAGTAAGTCAGTATTGGAAAGGGAGCTGGCATGGGTGTGCAGTGTATGCTGGTTCCCTTCCCCCTACTAGTGAGTCAAGTTGTCCAAGAATTGTTCTTGACGTATACTCGATACTCAATTCAATCTTACTTCCTTCTCCTATGGCTGAGGGACATTTTCCAGAATAGGACTCGACACACACTAGATACTCAATGCAAGCTTGCTTCTTGTCCCTATGTTTGAGTATGAATTGTCCTAGAATAGTACTTGAGATATACTACATACTCTATGCATGCTTGATTCCTTCCCATCAGTGTGGGTAGTGATGCAAAAAACAGTACCAGGTTTAAGGCACGCATATTTTCTTCCACTTACGTGAGAGTAAATTTGTACTACAAAAATACCTGCTGAGTACCAGGCACTCAAAAAACTCTTATGTCCTTCACTGATATATGGGTAACATTGTATAGAATACTGTCTGGCATATATTAGGTGCTCAATGCATGCTTGCTCAGTTCTCCTTTGTGAGAGTATATATTATTCTAGCATATAGTTTGGCATATGCTAATTGCTCCAGTCAGGCTTGTTTTCTTCCCCTACGTGTGAGTATGTTGTGCCAAATAATATCAGGTATATGTTATGCACTTGTGTTAGAATTTTCCATAGAAAGATAATCAATAAGATATGTATGTATATACAAATGCATATATGTATGTATATATGGGATACTACTAAATATTAAATATATGCTACCTTCCTTCCACATATGTGTGAGTAATGATGAGCTAGAATATTGCCTGGCATATACTTGGTGCTTTATACAGGTTCATTTTCTTGCCGTAAGTGTGAATAAAGTTGTGCTAGAATTGTACCTGTCAAATACTAGGATTCCTCTATGTTTGCCTAAGGTTGTAGTAGAAGAGGACCTGGCATATACTAAGGGCTCAATCCACGCTCGTTTCCTCTCTCCATGTGTGAGTCAGGTTGTACCTAAATAATACTTGGGATTACTAGCAATTTAGTGCGTGATTCCTTCTTTCTCCAATGTGTGAGTAATGTCATAGCAGAAGAGTGCTTAGCAGTACTTTGTGCTCCAAGAATACTCAATTCCTTCCCTGAGATGTGAGCAGAAGGTAATAGAAAATCATCTGGCATACACTAGGTATTCCATGCATGCTCCTTTTCTTACCCTATGTGAGAGTAATGTTGCCCTGGTATAGCATGTGCGTATATTAGGCACTTCATGGATATTTGCTGCCTCTGCTCATGTGCGAGTGATACTTTTACCAGAATATTGCCTGGTATATACCAGGTACTTCATGTATGTTTATTTCATTCCACTTATGCTAGAACAACACTTGACTAGAATACTTCCCGGTGTATAATAGCCAATTGATGCATATGTCCTTCCTTTTTGCCAATGTGTATGTAATGTTGTACTAAAACAGTGCCTGGCATATAATTTTCACTTAATGTATGCTGCTAGTAGTTCCCAGTATTATGATATATTAGAATAGTGCCCAGCGTATACTAGATACTCATTGCATGAATGTTTGCCTCCCCGTAGTATGAGTAATGATGTAATAAAAAATATCTTGCATATGCTGGTGACTCAATGTATGTTTTCTTCCTTCGCATGATATGTGAGTAGTATTTTATGGCAATAATACTTGACATATATTAAGTGCTCAACTCCTGTTTATTTGTTTTTCTCTTTATATGGGATATGTTGTAGTAGAATTGTGCCTCACATGGACTAGTTGCTCACTTATACTTGTTTTCTACTGCCTCTGTGTGAATAATGTTGTACTAGAATAGTGCTCTCATATACTGGTTGCTCTATACATGCTCATTTCCTTCCCTTGTATGTGTATTGTTGTACATAATAGGGTCTGGCATTTACCAGGTGCCTATTACATGCTCATTTCATTCTTCTGAGTGAGTCGTGTTGTAATTAATAGCACATTGCTTACACTGGGACTCAATAAATACTTCGTTAATTCCACTAGGTGTGAGCAATGCTATTCTTGAGTAATTCCTGGCCTATACTAGGCAAAATATACCAGCTCATTTCCTTCCCCATCTCTGAGTAATATTGTACCAGAATGTTTTCTGGATGATTTTCCGTGATCAATTCACGTTTTTGCGCTTTTACTCATGTGTGAATAAAGTCATAATAGAATAGAACCTGGTATATATTAGGAGAACATTGAATTCATTTTTCTTTCCCCTAGAATAATACTGTCTTATGCAAGTGGTTCAATGCGTGACCACATCCTTCCTACTACGTGTCAGCAATAGGCTACTAGAATATATTTCAAGTACTATTCTAGTACATCCTTACTGTCCAGTTGAGACAGGAAATAAGCATAGGCGAGGGTAATGCACTAAAACAGTGTCTGGCGTATATTCAGTACCCAGAGTGATCTTATTTCCTTCTGCTATGTGTGAGTAATGTTGTACTATAATAGTAACTGGCATATAGGAGGCACTCAATGCATGCTTGCTTCCTATTCCTTATGTGCGATTTTGGTAAATGCTTGATGTGTACTGGATGCTCAATGCTTTCTTTCCCCTTCTTTCTTTGTGTGGGTGAAGTCGTAGTGGCATGGTTCCTGGCCTTTACTAGATGCTCTGTGTATCCTTGTTTCTTTGCCTTATATTAGAGTAATGTTTTACTAGAATAATGCCTGGTAACGCCAGGTGCTTGAGGTATTTTCTTTGCCTTCTTACATGTGTGAAGTGTTGTATGAGAATAATGCCTGAAAAATATTAGGCATTCAATGGATAATTGTATTCTTCCATTTATTTGTGAGTGTTGTCTTAGAATATTTTCTGGCATACACTTGGCACTTAATGTATGCTTATTTCATGTCTGAATAAACTTCTACTAGTGTAGAACCTGGCATACACTAGGAAGTTAGTGGCCGAATGCTTTCTTTTTCTTATATGTGAGTAATACTTTACTAAAATATTGCCTGTTTTATACCTGATACACCAGATATGCTGGTTTCTCTTGCCCTTTGTTAGAGTATTATTTGATTAGATCAGTACCTGTCATACTTTGGCAATTAATGCGTGTTTTTTACTTTCTTTTCCCAATGTGTGTGAGTTGTGTTGTATTATAATAGTGTCAGGGATATATAACATGCTCCATTCACGACTGCCTTTCCCCTGTATGTGAGTAAACTTGTACAAGAATACTACTTGCTTTATAAAAAGTACATATAAATGATGATTGCTTCTTTTAGTCTATTGTAAGTAATGTTGTACCTGGCATTTTTGAGGAACCCTATGAAATAGTGTCTCCTTCCCTGTGTGTGTGAACAGCATTGTCCTAGAATGGTGCTTGATACATTTTAGACCCTCAATGCATAGTTACCTGCTTTGTAGTAAGAGTAGAGTGATACTAGAATACTGGCTAGCATCAGTGGGCAACTCAATGCGTGCTTGCTACTTTTCTTCCAGTAAGATGTAATGTTGTATTAGCATTCTAGTGGTGGTACCAGGTGTGCCAGGTGTGCTCATTTCTTTCTCCTTTGAGTAAGATTATGTGAGAATAGCATGTTACATATACTCATGGTTAGTTTCCTTCCCCTATGTGTGAGTAGTGCTGTCCTAGAATGGTTCCTTGCATTTACTACATGACCAAAGATTGCTCCTTTCTTCCACCTGTATATGAGTAACATTGTCCTAGACTAGTACCTGGCACATACAAGATGCTTAACGCAATCTTATTTTCCTTCCCTTGTGTGTGAGTAAGGTTTTACTAGAATAACGCTTGGTACATAGTAGGCATCTAACGCATGGTAGTTTCTTTCTCTCTATGTCCAAATTATGTTTCATTAGAACACTGCCTGGCAGGTATTAGGTGCTTCATGCATCCTTGTTTCCTTCTCCCCATCTGTAAGTAAGTTTGTCCTAAAATAGAGCTCTGTATACATTACACACTGAATGCATTGTTTTCCCTTCCCCCTTTATGTAAGTAATGTTGAATTATAACAGTGCCTGGCGTAAACTAGTTACTAATTGCATACTCTTTTCTTTCCCTATGTGAGGATGATATTTTCCTAGAATAGTACTTGTTATACATTTGACATCAATTCATGCTTAGTCCTTTATCCAATATGTGAGTTACGTTGTGCTAAAAGAGGCGTAACCTATGTGCTGCCTGTGTGTTCATTTCCTTCTTCTATATGTGAGTAATGACAAACCACAACAGTTCCTGGCATCTACTAGGTGCTTCATGCATGCCTGTTTTCTTCCCCATATGGAAAGAATTGTCCTAAAAAGTACCTGCCATGTATTGAATGATTAATTCCTGCTTGTTTCCTTCGCCCTACATGCGAGTAATATTGTGGTGGAATCGTGCCTTGCATATTTTAGGTGCTCAATGTAACCTTGTTTTCTTCCTCCTAATTATGAGGAATATAATACTAGAATAGTGTGCGGCTTATGCTAAGCTCTCAATTTATGTTCATTCCCTTCCTTTATGTGTGAATAACATTATAAAATAGTGCACTGGCATGCACCAGACTATGAACGCATGCTCATTTCCTTCCCCTACGTGTAAGTTTTTATAGAATAATATCTGACATATAACAGGCAATTAATGCAGCTTACATCTTTCTTCCTATGTGTGAGTGATGCTATGCTAAAATAATGGCTGACATATACTAGATGCTTCATGCAGACTCCTTTTCCTCCCCTTGTATGTGAGTAGCATACTAGAATAGTCATTGGCATATACTAAGCTCTCAGTACATACTTGTGTCTTTCTATATATGTTTGTGGTATTGTAATATAATAGTAACTAGCATGTATTACTGCTCAGTACATGACATCTATTTGGCCCTAATGTGAGTGACGTATTAGACTAGTACCTGTCATATGCCAGGTATTCAAGCATGTTAGCTTCCTTCCCTTATGTTTATATAATGCCATACTAGGATGTACCTGCCATAAACTAGATAATTAAAGCATGCTTGCATCTCTACTTCTGACAAGGTACTAGAATAGTGCCTGGAATATATTAGGAGCTTAATCCATCCTTGTTTGCTTCCCTTATGTATAGATGACATTAAACAAGAATTGTGCCTGTAATAGGTGCTTTATGTACGTTAGTTACCTTTCTTTCTGTAAGTAACTTTTACTAGAACAGTAACTGGCATATACTATGTGTTCCACACATGCTCATTTTCTTCCCCTACGTGTTAGTAAAGGCGTATTAGAATAGTGCCTGGCACATACTACGTGCTGCATTCACTATTAGTTTTCTCTGTGTAGGAGTAGTGGTGCGTTAGAACAGTCCCTGGTGTATCCTCCCTGCCGTGTCTTGCTTCCTTCCATAGTAATAAAAGAATACCTGGAGCATATAAGGCTTTAATGGATGCTTGTTTGTTTCCCTCTACGGGTGAGTAATGTTAAAATAGAAATTGTGCCTGGAATATACTGGACAATCAATACATGCTGTCTTCTTCCTATGTGTGAGCAATGTTGCACTAGAGTAGCACTGGACATGTATTAGCTGTTCCATTCATGCTTATTTCCTTCCACTGCATGTAATTTTGTGCTAGAATAGGACCTGGAATTTATTAGGCATTTAATTCATGCTCATTTATTTCAGTGTATGTATGTATAATATTATCCTAGAAATTAGCCTGACATGTGCTGAACCTGAATGCACACTCGCTTCCCTTCCTCTTGAGTGAGGAATATTGCATTGGGATAGTGCCTGGCATATACTAGGTGCTTCCAAGGATACTAGTTTCTGTCAATAACGTGTCAGCAAGATGGTGTGTGATGCTGTGTTTGTTGGTTTTTGTTGAAACACTGCATTTGGGGGGTGTGATACTGTAGCAAGTGATGTGGCTGTGAGGCACTGCGTTTAGTGGCCCGTATTGCGAGTGATACGGTGATTAGCGATTTGTGTGAAAAACTGTTTTTAGTGGTAGGTGGTGTGAGCAATCCTGATTTAGTGATGTTTGTGAGATGCTGAGTTTAGCTGTTTATAGTGTGAGATATAGTTTAATATTATGTATGTAATGCAGTGTGTTAATTATGTGCGTATGAGACCCTGTGTTTAGTGGTGCGTGATAATGTGTTTCATAATGAGTTCAAGTCACTGTGTTTTTAAAGTAGTTATGAGACACTGTGTGATGTGTGATGTCTTTAGTGATGTGTGTAGAGTACTGTGTTAGTAATGTGTGTGTGCCATTGTAGTTAACAATATTTGGTGTATGTGATGATCTGTTTAGTGATGAATTGGAGTCACTGTGTTTAGTGCAGTATGTGAGAGACTGTGTTTCTTTTCTGTGGTGTGTGATGTGTGATACTGGGTTTAGTCATATGCGTGTGAAGCACTATATTTATTAATGTGTGTGAGATGTAGTTTTAATAATGTGTGATGTGAGTAATAACATAGTTATGAACGTCTGTGATCTTGCATTTATCACATACAATGTGTGAGGTTTTGTTTTAGTAATGTGTGAGACATTAATAAAATGTCTTAAGCGATAATGTGGTAAGTGGTGTGTGTGTATCTCTGTATTGAATGGTTTGTGCTATGTGTTGGTCTGTGAAGACCCTGTGTGGAGACATTGAGTTTGGTGATGTATTGTATTTGTGATACTGTGTTTAGTGATGTGTGTTTGACATATAGTGTTTACTGGGGTTTATGTGAGGCACTCTGTTATGTACGTGTGAGACACTGCTCTTGGTGGTATGATGTGTGTGTGTGTGGGGTATGTGTTTAATAATGTGTGAGGCACTGTGTTTTGTGAAGTGTGTTTAAGACATTGAATTTCACAATTTGTGTGTGAGACACCGTGCTTGGTGGTGTATTGTGTGTGATAACATGTTCATTGGTTTGTGTGAGACACAATGTGAAGTGATATGTGTATTAGTCACTGTGTTAGTATTATATTGTATATGTGTAATAATAATTTTGACGAACCAAGTGTGAGATATTGTGTTTACTTATGTGTGTGTGTCTGAGGCACACTGTTAGTGGCGTTTGTTGTGGTGATAATGTGTTTAGTGATGTGTGTGAGAGGCACAGTGTTTGTCAGGTATGTGTAAAACTTTCACCTAACACTATTAAACATAGTGTATCAACATGTATCACTAAACAAACTGTTACACGTACCATGCATTGCTAAGCCGAGCTTTTCACACATATCTGACTATACGCAGTAACCCGTGCACCGAGCACTAATAAATACAGTGGGTCACATAGATAACATGAAACAAAGTAGCACCTGCACAAAGTATCACTAAAGAGACTGTTTCACGTATATATCACTATATACAGTAACACACACATGCCTCTATTCAACACAGTGCTTCAACATATGTCACTAAACAAAGTACTACACACAACACACACTGCCAAACACAGGGCTAAACACAGTCCTTCAGCATATATTGCTAATAAAGAAGCACACACAGCACGTTCTGCTAAACAGAGTTGTTCACACATATGTCATTGTGTGCAGTAACGCACACATATAAGACTAATAAACAGAATTTCAATATATATCACTAAAGCAGGTGTAAGTACCATGCACTGCTATGTTAAGCGGTTCACACATATGTGTCTGTGTAAGAAACATACATACACTATTATACATACAGCTAACACTATTAAACAGTTTCAACATGTGCCACTGACAGAGAAGTACGTTCACCACTTACTACTAAATGATGTTTCACACTTACATCACTGTACATCTAACACTATTAACACTATATGTCGAAAGTAATACTAGATAATGTACACATACTATGCACTGCTGAACCCAGTGCTTCACACATATACCACTAAACACAGGATCATACACAACTAAACACAGTGTTACACATATATATCACTAACTACTGTACCATACACACCCTGTACCACTAAACACAATACTCAACTTTATATTGCTAAGCGTGGTAGCACACACACCAGACATCACTGAACACAAGCTCCTGCCTACAACACTAAACATGATGGCCCACACACCAAGCACAGTTAAACGCAGCGCCTCACACACAGATAACTAAATGGAGTAGTCCACACACCAGACTCCAAGAAATATGGTATCTCACACATATCAGTAGCACCCCCCTCCCAGGCATCTCTAACACAGTGCCTCACACATCTCTCACTAGGCAGAGGAGCACACGCAGCGCTGGACCCAATGCCATACACATATTACTGCACAGGGTAGCAGAGCCGTCTCACACTGCTAAACACCGTATCTCACACAATATAACTAAACAAAGTAACACACCACCCAGCATCACTAAAAACAGTGTCTCTCACATGTATCACTAAGCATAGTAGGTGATTCACTGGGCACGACCAGAGTATCTCCCACATATGTCACTGAGAAAGTAGAAAGCAGACACACCTCTAAGGAGAGCTTCTCACAGATACTCCTGTAAATGGCATAGCAAACACACCAGGCATCGCTAATCAGAGCTTCTCACAAATATATCGCTCATCAGTACCACACAACTGCACCTACGAAACTTTGTCTTACACATATTAATGCACAGAGTACCAAAAATACCACGTGACTCTAAACAAATCGACTCATACAATATGAGAAAAAAACATGCTCCTCAAACACGCATCACTCAGTACCTATCACATACACCACATAGCTTTAAGCTTGATGTCTCACACACCCTTTACTAAATAAAAATTCTTACCATGCACACCACTAATTGCATTATCACACACTCCACACAAAATAAACCAAGCATTTCACATGTAAAACAATTGAACACAGCCTCACACACCTCACACTATTAAACACAGTGTTGCACACATATATCCCTCAATACAGTGAAAAAGGCACCATGAAGCATTAACACAATGACTCACTCATAGATCAGTAAACACAGAAGCACACACACTAGGCACCACCAAAGTGTCTTGTACAAATATCACTAAATACATTGACAACGTAGACCTTTCACCTGGAAACACAGCATCTCACACATACATCACTAAACATAGTAGGACACACGCTAGACCCACTAAGCACAATCTCTCACACGTATACCACTAAACAAAGTAGCACAGACACAAGCAGCATGAAACACACTATCTCGCACATACATCTCTCAACACAATAACACTACATGCCAGGCACTACCGAACACAGTGTCTCACACATAAATCACTGAACAGAATAGGGCACACACCCCTCAACCCAACTCTTCACACACGATTCACTATGTGGAGCAGCACAAACAAGAGTCGTCACTAAACACAGTGCAGTATCTCAGACAATGTTACCAAACACAGCAGCAACTGGCCCTGGAATCCTGGAATGCAGTGTCTCCCACATACATCACTAAACAAAGCAGCAAGCACACCAGGCGCCGTTAAACATGGTATCTCACACGTCACTAACCACAGTAGCCAACACCAGGCACATTTACACAGTGTTTTGCTCCTATATAACCAAACACAGTAGCCTACACACCAGGCACCACTAAACACAGTGTCCCACACGTGTATCACTGAAACACCAGCACACACGTCAAGCACTATTAGCACAGTAGCTCACAAATATATCACTAAACAAGGTATTACACAAACAGGCACTCTAAGTCATGTTGTTCACAAATATATGACTGAGCAAAGTAGCACTCACACCAGTAAACACAATCTCTCACACATATGCAACTAAACACAGTAGCACACATTTCTCTAGAGAGACTACCACCCACATCAGGACCCCTGAACAGATTATCTCACACATATGTCACTATCTCAGCCACACATGCACCACTGAGCCCAAGGATTCAGACATAAATCTTTAAACAGATTAGCACATCCTCAGTGCAACACTAAACACGGTGTCACACATAAAACTACTAGACACAGTGCCACATACAGACTTGTCTTTACCGCAGTTTCTCACTCATATAACACTAAACAAAGTAGCAAATATACGAGGCACAGTTAAACACAGGATCTCACTCATGTATCACTTAACAGCATGGCAAATAAATAACTCAGTATTACTAAACAGAGCACACAAACACATGCCCCCCCACGCACAATAACACACACAGCAGGCATCTCAAAATACAGTGTCTCATAGATATATCACTAAACGTAATTTTCCACACATCAGCCACCACCAACACAGTGTCTCACACATATATCCTTACACACGGTAGCAAAAGAACGTGAATCAACAGAATGTCACACGCATAAGCCACTAATCCTAATGGCATAAAAACAACTAAATGCAGTGTCTCACAACAGATCACCACACACACCTGGCCTCACTAAACACAATTTCAAATTCATATATCGCTTAACAAAGTAGCAAACACAGGAGGCACCTATGAAAAGTGGCTCTCACACAGATATCTAAACAGGGTAGCACATACAGAAGACTCCACAAAATAGACTGTGTCACACATATATCACTAAACACAATCAGAGGATGGGTAGACCACTGGGAGTCCCTGGTGGTCCCCCAACATTCAAGGTCCCTAAACAAATCTGCACTATTTACCCCAGTTTGGAGGAATTTTAAAAGGTGAGAAGGCAAAGATAGGAATAAGAAACCTGACTGAATTGCCAAGGGTGATGGTCTGGCAAATTATTCAGGATTAGGATTGACGAAGGGGCTAGGGTCGCTTGGCCTGACCCTTGCCTGGGGACCAAGTCTATGTGCACGCATGTAGGTAAAATGCCAGAGGGGAGAAAAGAAACTTTTCCTGGGCTCCTTGACATGGGAGCCCAATGAATTGTGATTCCAAACTTAGTGAAGTCCTAACAGGGACTCCAGTTAGACTGGGAGGATATGGAGACGAAATGCTTGATGCAGTCAAGGTGAAAATTTGGGAGAAAATTGGAATGTTTGAATAGATGTTCAAAAAGAGAACAGTTGTGTCTCTTCGACCTGCGTATATTATTGAAATGGATATTATGTCTAACAGTAGAACACGTCTCCTACCTAGTATTGTAGAACAGAATAGATGTAAGTTCCCCCTCCAGCTTGTATTAATTAGACATGCTAATAAGTAGGAACCCATAGAGTTGCCTGAGCTCTGTACAACCTAGACAGGTTGTTATTTGAAACAGTATAGAATAACTGGTGGAAAAAAAGAAACTACCATTCTAATCAGTGACATGTTAGAAGCTGGAGTCCTGTACCAGCAAATTTGCTGTACAAAAGCCCCAGGTGGCTGATGAAAAAGGCAGGTGGCTCATGGAAACTAGTCGTAGACTGTCAAGGATTGAATAAAATAGTTCCAGCTATAGCATCAGCAATCTCTGATATGGCTTGAAGAGTGCAAGATAAAACAAAACAAAAACACTGAAGGAGTCTGAGACTCAATCGTTGATCTTACAAATGCTTTCCCCCAATACCAATCACAGAAAAAGTCAACCACAGTTGGTCTTCATGTAGGAAGGATCCTAAGTTATGTTTCCTGTATTACTACGGGGTTGTTTGAATTTATCAGCTTCCCGTCAGAATTTGGTTGGTAGGGACTTGGCCTTGGTGTAGATCCCGACTGAAATAATACACTATAATGATGATATTATGATAATATCAGAAGCTGAAGAATAAGCTAGGACTGACTTAAATACAATGATGATACAAATGAGCACTAGAGGCTGGTTGATAAATGCAGCCAAGATTCAACGGCACGCTTGATCCATGAAATTCTTGAGAATAAACTGGGCAGAATAAGCCATTCCCCAAGCAACTAAAAGTAAACTGCTTTCTTTGCCTACCTTTGGAACTAAGCAAGAAGCGCAGCACCTGGTCAGATTGTTTGAATTTTGGAGAATGCGTATTTCACATCTGGGAATATTGCTAGCTCTTATCAATCAAACTACCCAAAAGAAGGCTGTATTTGAACATGGGCCTGAGCAATGGAAGACAATGTCTGAATTACAAAAAGGGGTAACTCGATCAAAGCCTTTAGGCCTTTATGATTCACACTCAGATATGATTTTTGGAGTATCTGCAAGGCACACTTATGCAAACTGGAGTGGACTGAAATGCATGCTATTTTCTTCACAGTGAAGGGTAAATCGAGCAAGGGTAAGAGCCCCAAAAAACGCTTTCTTCATTTTAGTAATGCGTTATTAGACTAGTGCTCTGCATATACTAGGTGCTCTGTGTGTCATTATCTTTCCTAAGTGTGAAAATGGTTGGGCGAGATTACTTGGATTATATGTGGTATGAAGTGCTTGCTTGTTTCTTTCCACCTATATGTGAGTAACGTTGTTCTAAAATAGTGCCTGGCAGTGGGTGGTGATCAATGCCTTCTTGTCTCCTTAGCAGTGTGTGTGGGTAGTGTAATTTCAGAATAGTGCCTGCCAGAGAGTCAGTTCTCTACACATACTCATTTTCCTCCCACCCCTACTATCTGTGAGTAATGTACGTACTCGACTATTATCAGGTATTTACTAAGCACTCAATGCATGCTCTTTAGTCTCCATTGATGTGTGAGTAATGTACTGGAATAGTGCCTGGCTGATACTGATGTTTAATGCCTGCTTACTTCATTCCCCTATGTGTGAGTGAGGTTGTACTAGAATAGGGACTGGCATATACTTAGTGCTCAATACACAGTCTTACTTTTCACCTCTGTATGACTAACTTTGTAGTAGAACAGAATCTGTGATATAGTAGGGGCTTAATAAATGCTTATTTTCTTTCCCTCTATATGAATAAGGTTGTATTTGAATAGCACATGGTATATAGTATGTGCTGAATATGTGCTTCCTTCCCCTACGCGTGAGTGATGTTGTCTACACCAGTCCTTGGTGCACAATAGGCAGTCAGCATATGCTCATTTCTTTAGGAGCAATGTAATAAAAATTGTGCCTGTCAAATATGCTCAACGTGTTCTCATTCCATGCCCTATCTGTGAGTAATGTTATATTAGAATAATACCTGACATACATTATTAGGTGCTTAATGCATGCTTGTTTCCTTCCACTTATCTGTGATTTGTGTTGTTCTAGAATATTGACTAGTATATATTAGGTGCTCAGTTCATGTTTTTATTTCCCTCTATATGTGAGTAAAGTTGCACTAGAATTGTTTCTGGCATATAGAAGGTGGTCACTACATACTGATCTAATATCTCATATGTATGAGTGATGCTGTTCTCATTTTTTAGGTCTGTTGGAAGTGTTGACAAAGGCATAATTTATTACCAAAATATATGTGTAGATTTAAGGCACCTCAGGTGTATCATATGATCAAACAGATGTCTAATGAAACACGATGGAGGAGGAGCTTTGTTAGAACTTTGAAGGCTGCATAGAATTTACATTGGGGAAGATAATGAAGGGTCCTCCAGGTAGGGAACCATGAGCCAATAAAGCTGTTGAATTGAAATATGGTCAGGATTGCTGCACTTTGGGGATGGAGACCTAGTTCTGAGTCCGTGCTCTCCTTCTCTGTAATACTGAAGTTGTCATATTAGCTCCCTGGTTCTCCACGCTGTAATTTCCCTATGACCCAAATGCCTCAGGTGTCTATATCTTGTGCTTATAAATGAAATCACATTAGTACACACAATTATGTTAGTTGCTGGTTTGTTTGGCCTTCCTGGCTCACACAGGATCCCTGCTTTATGAAAAAGAATCCACTCAATTATTTCTGGGAATTCATGGGAACCCCCCGTTTTTTGGGGGGACCATCTTGTTTCTGCTGAGTGGTCTCTCACACCAGGTCATATCTGTCTCTAGGCCCTGCTGTGTCTGCTCATCATGTGGTTCTTCTAGGGGAACACTGCTCAAGCTATAGCGGACCCTAGACTCAATCTTTGAAGCGCCATGTGAGAGTCAAATGGTGGATTCTTCACAGAAATGGTGACCCTGAGTGTGAGGCTTTTCTCTTCCCTCAGGCACTGCATCAAACTGTTTCCTACTATGGCCTGGCTGTTAAAGGCAAAGAGACACATATGGTAGAATCAAAGAATAATTAAACCAAGACATTTTGATTGGCAAAGAGAAAAATCTACACTGTGGTGGTAAGATTCCTGATCAAAATGAGCCTGATGATCGTTCATTCAGAATGCACTAAATACGTAGTGGGCTTCATAACAAATAAGTTAGAAACCAGGAAGTTAATAATAAATGACATCCTCACTCTCTCTGCCCTTGTGGTTACTTGTTGATCAGTGGAGGTGACAGATATTTTAATAAATAATAACAATTCAATATATAATCTTTTTTGAAGATAAAAATATAAAGATGGACTTTATTGGAAATGTTTCAGTTCAAGTATTAGGAAGGAGCTAAAGAACAAGGCTAGAATGTGAATTAGCACGTGTTCCACTTTCGCTGTTAAATCCTCACTGTATCCCCATAACTAGAACATGTGTACATTCAATATATATTTGTGGAATGAATGAATACTGCCCAGATGACAGAAAAAAGGAAATTAAAGCATATGAAGGTATCAGGAACAAATGTTTGTCAAGTTACATACTGTCATTGAGCCTTTCTTTGTTCATTAGTAATAAATGAAGGGTAATATTTCCCCTTGTGCAGTGTTGTGATGATAAAATCATGCACTCAAAGCACTTAGCATCCTGTCAATTTATTAAGTTCTTAAGGAGGGAACTCTAAATCACAAGAAGAAAAATAAGTTGAGAAGGGTAAGGGGGCCAGTTTGTCGTGACAGGGGTGTCACTGGGTTTGAGTCACATCCTCCTGTCTCTCACTAAGGGAAGCCAGGCCAACTTGGAAACCCAGTGAAAACCAACAGTGCAGCCAAATCCTTTTCCAAGCATCATGAGAATTTGTCCTCTAGGAGGGAGTAGCTGATGTGATGCTCCATCTGAAATTGCCTTAAGATGTGCATTTAGAACAGTTGAGTTGAGTATTATCTTCTGAGCTTGAAAAGTCTTAGCAAATATCTCTGTGTAAAATTCTAGGAGGACCGTTTTTGTTTTCATAAAAGGTTATAGATTCTCAGCTAGGGTACTCAGCTTGGCCGTTTCCAGGCTATGCTTCTGGGCAAAAAAAGAAATGCCAACAGTAAAATTTTTCTGGGCATCTCCTCTCAAAAAGGCATATATTGTGTGAAGAAAAAAAGAAGGGAAAAAAAATGGACGTTCCTAGGTTGCAGAATTCATCCTTTCCCCAATGTTATAAATTTATTCGACTGAAATGAGATGGATGTGTTTCTCCTAAGAAAACCCTGATTATAAGAAAGGTAATGATGCTTTTGTTTTTGGATTGAAGACAGGTATTATTTGCTGCTTATGATGTTGTGAAAAGGTGATTTGATTTGCAAATTTTAGTCAAAATGGTCAGTCAAAACCTGAGATTGTTTTTGCTGAGTAACCTTCCATTTTAACCTGCTTATGAAATAAGTTGGGATATAAATAAAACAGAAGAATGACCCAGGATTGCTAATGTATACATGGATATATATACCTTATACCTCTTGCAGCTTAATTTGATCCTGAGCCTTTGAACAGTATACATTTAATTTTGGCTGTTTTGGAATTGTTTTTAATGAAAATCTGATCATACTGTATATTTTGTTCTGAATCTTTCATTTTTTCACTCAATAGTAAATCCTAAACAATTTCTGTGCCTACACATACAGGTCAATCTTTTTCTGACAGCACTATGACATTGTTTGCCATGAACTTACCATAATTTAACACTCTCTTTGTTGTTGAACCTTAGACTATCTCCAGTTGTTCCATATTATAAACAATGTTACCACGAATGTATTTATAAAAATACCTCAATACTCTTGCTTGAGTATCTCCATAGATTTCTAAAAGTGGGATTGCTTAAAGGATATGAGCATTCAGTTGGATTTTTATTTTGTTTTGTTTTGGAGCAGCCCCACACTAACAGAATAGTTGCAAGTACAATACAAAGAACTAAATTCGTTAACGTGTTTCTTACAAATAAGTATGTTTTCCTGCATGGCCATGGTACAACAATCAAAACCAGAAGTTAACAGTGATTCATTATACTATCTATTCCTCAGACCTTATTCAAGTCTCTACAAGTGTCCCAATAAAGTAATTTTTGGCAAAAGATTCATTTCTGAACCATGCGTTGCATTTTATTGTCACTTCTCTTTATTCTTCTTCATTCTGGAAAAGTTCCTGTTTTCTTTGAGTTTCAAGACCTTGACCCTTTTGAAGAAGATGGAAAAATTAATTTGTACAATGTTTCCCAAATTGGGTTTGTCTATTTCCTCGCAATAAGATTCAATTTATACATCTTCGACAAAAATATTGCAAACGTGACATTGCATTACATCCTATCAGGAAGTGCATCATTTTAATTTGTGCTATTACTGATAATGTTCACTTTGATCATTTGATTAAGGTGGAGTCTTCCACACTTCTCCATTGTGAAGTGAGTATTTTTCCCTCTTTGTAGTTAGGAAATATTTTGTGGGGAGGTACTTGAAAGTATGTAACCATCCATTCCTCATCAAACTTTGATTTAGTTATTCATTCATTCAGTTCTACCTGTGATATAAGTGTACATTCTTTGTATTGTACTTGCAAGTTTTGTCTAAGTATGGGATTGTTCCAAAATAAACACATGGTTTCCCATGTGATCCAATGGATTACATTATGTTACTATCTTTGAGCACTTTCTTACTCTGTGGCACAGCAAGATGTCCCAGGCTCATCTTATACCTCCCTTCCCAGCCTTAGAATCAGCCATTTCTCCAAAGATCCTTGATTCCTTTTAAGCAAAGGCTGGCATTCAGAAGCCGGATTCTGGGTACTAGATGTGTTTATTACTATTAGCCTGTCACCATTCCTAACTCTAATTCCAATTTAACATCACAGGAATCATTCTAATTTTCTCTCTTTCCATATGTGCAACTCCATTCTCCAACATGAGAAACCCAGCTCTAATTTTCCTTAGTTTATATACTGACTTGACCAAACCCCCTATGTGTAACCAGTCTCCTATCACTGTTGCCACTTGCTCTCTTGCCCTGATGCCTCACCCTAGACCATCCCCACATATGGACCCCCTTCTTGCCTGTCTTAGACTCTGCACCTTTCTACATGGAAATCTTCCTTTCCCTGCTCAGACACTGATGTTGCATGCCAGATTCCCCTCCCTCAAGGTTGCCCTCCACAGCCTGCTTGGGCCCTGACCGTGATAAAGTTGGAGGTCTAAGTTTCTCAGGTACTTATATTCTGACCAGAGTAATTTTATTTATTCATTCAATAAATTATTCAGGTAAAAGTTCAAGGTGCTGGACAAACGTAACCAGACCTCTGCCATCATGGAATTTATATCCTAGTAGGGGGACTCTGACAAAAAAAAAAAGATATAAAACTGGGCATATTATATTGTATTTCAAAAGATGCAAAGTACTACGGAAAAAGAAAAATGAGAACAGAGTAAGGATAATTGGGAATGTGTATATGTGGGGTGTGTGTGTGTGTGTGTATGAGGTTATGGGCTATAATTTAAAACCACAGGCTTTGAATTTGTTGTCCTTCAAGGACAGGGATTAGAAACAGACATCCCCTGGGCTGAATCTGCCCCTTAAATGGTTTTGCTGAGTTCAGTGAGTATTTATTGCTCACGTTTGACAACTGGAATATTTCATGCAAAAATTCCCACTTTCAGCTTTTTGTGAACTTCAGAAAGATTGGTAGCTCTGGTAGCTCTTCTCGTGGCACTGATGATTGGAGCTGAAGAATGACTGTCTTCTTTAGATAAAGCAAGCTTACTCCTCTTGCCCACCGTCCGTACCCAGCTTACTTTGTATATTTACTCAACCCGAACAGGCATATGAGTGTTTGGACGCCGATCTCCAGTACCTGTACTTCTGTATCACCATATTTGTGTTCTATAGGATGTAGAGTCAACTGTGTAGCTCTCAGCTCTGTCAAGTTCTCTGCTAGGCCCTGCTGTGTTCTATTGTTGCCTTCAGATATGTAGTTCCTGGTGACAAGGATGAGATACTGTTAAGAAAGATTAAAACAAATCACAGGAGTTATAAATTAATTTCCACATTGTTTGTGGTATGTAATTGAATCCATTATCCACCATGAACTTGAGTAGATCTAGGTTCTAAATTGGGTGACCTGGGCCTCAGTGGGGAGTTGATGTTGGTCAGTTTGGCTTTTGATAGCCATGTACAGAAGACATTTCACCTTAGCAAAGGCTAGACACTAAGAAGATATCTGTGAGGCAAAAATAAATAAATAAAACAATAACAACAATAAAAAAAACACGCTTCTTAAGAGACACTATTTTCATTGCAGCATTATTCACAATAGCCAAGATATGGAAACAACCTAGGTATCTGTTGATGGATGAACGAATGGAGAAATTGTGATATCTATCTATCTATCTCAATCTTAAAAGAAAAGGAAATTCTGCCATTTGTGACAATGTAGACGAACTTGGATGACATTATTTTAAGTGAAATAAACCAGATACAGAAACACAAAAATTGTATGCTATCACTTATGCGAGGAATCTAAAAAAACCTAACTTAGAGAAACGGAGTAGAATGGTGGTTGCCAGGGGCTGAGGAGTGGCAGAAATAGGATGTTGGTCAAAGGGTACAAACTTTCCGTTATAAGATAAAAAACTTCTGGAAATCTAATGTACAGCATGATGACTATAATTAATAATATTTTATTGTATACTTGATATTCACTAAGAGGGTAGATCTTAGTGTTCTCAACATACACACACACACAATGGTAACTATATGAAGTGATGGATATCACTTAATTAGCCTGATTGTGGTAATCACTACCCAAAGTATATTTGTATCAAAACGTTGTCTTATACACCTTAAATATGCATAAATTTTTATTTGTCAATCATACCTTTATAAAGCTGTGTGAGGAGGGTGTACCTGAGTCTAAAATTAGAAAAGAAATAATAACACAAATAAAACCTAACTCAATGTCTTCTGTTTAATAAAAATAAAAATGAAATACATAAATAAATAAAATGCTTCCTCCTCTCTCCAACAACAGCAACAAAGAGATTCAGTGAAGGACTCATGACAATTATAGACAATTGCTAATTGAATGATCAATAGAAGAAAACAAATTTGAGTAGGAAAGTCTCCATTAGGAACTATGATTTGTCTCTAACATACCAGCCTCATGGAGCTAAAGCTACTCAATCAAGAACACAATGACCTAATTTCTTGGAACTTCACAGTCATTGTAAAACATTCAAAATTGAAAAAGTAGAATCTAGTGCCGAGGGTGTACTGAACTGAGAAGCTTTCATTCTCTCTGAAAGCACCTGTGAAAAAGAACACTGCATTCAACTGGGTTCTGCTCTTGATTGTCTTTGGGGCCCAGGCATGTTTTCATCTAACTCTCTAATTTCTCCTACTTTACCTAACACCAGGACATACATAAGAGCTATCAGACCTCAGATTTTGTCCATAGATTCAAATTTTACAAGTGGAACTAACCCTCTGCTGAAGGCATTGATTTTTCAAATATCTTATCACTTCAGTTATGGGTTTCTTGGATGCTTTTGCATATTTGCTTTGCATCTGGAGCCCGAGAAGCACGGTAGAAATTTCTCTCTTGTCTCTTGTCTGGAAAAAAAATATATGTTTTAAAAGGTCCAAGTCATTATTCCAATCTTCAAAACTGCCAAGTGTAGTAAAAAGTACATCTTACGTTTATATCTGTACTGTCCTTCAATTTAGCCTGATGTCATGCCATTATTCATTGTATTTAATATTTATTGAGCACCTATTATGCTCCAGGCAAGGTTCCAAGTGTCACGGGATGAAGAATTATGCAGGTATATAATGCATCAGGTGTATATCAGATGTCATTGGCTTGAATGAATTGAATCAGGGATGGACCCTGCCCTCCAGGAGATTACAAGAAACCAAGAAGGATAAAGCATACACACAAATAATTTTAACAGAATGTAAAGGACCAGGGTAAGGATCATTAGAGACATAAGATAGAAAAATAAAGACAGACAGGGGAGGTGAGATATAATTTCTGGATAGAGAGCTGGGCAAGATGGGGTGGGAAGAGTGGAAAAGCAGGGAACCTTCGTGGAGGAGGAAGACTGAAGGATATCTGTACTATGTTAAGAATTTTGCAGGTTTATTTCAAATATCCCTAACTTTCCCAGATATTAAAAGAATTAAGCATACGTAGCATAGGCAGTTTTATGTTTGAGAACAACAGAACATAAAGGAAAGGGAAACATGGCACTGAGAACCTATCCCTTTATTTCTCACATTGACACTCTTGTAGGACTCATCTGTTTTGCTCAACGTTATATCACCAGCACCTTGAAGGGTGTATGGAACTTAGTAGAAGTTCAATATGTGTTTGAGGACTTAGATACTAACCCTAGGACATAAGAATCTTATGACGTAGGCATCTTTCCTCAAAATGGATGACTTAACATCTCGCCAAACAGATGGTGGAATCACATAAAGAAGTGATATGTATAGGTCATAGTATTTTTCTTTCAATTTTTTTCTCAATTGTTTGTTTTCAATTGGTTCTTTGTCTACTTATCATTAATTTATAAACTATAGCACTGAGATAATCTTTTAATTTTTCTTAAAAGAATTGTGGATAAAGTTCTTCTGTGTCAAATGTCAACTTTCTATGTGTCTCTTCTCCCATAAGAAACTGTGGAGAGATGGATCTAGTCAAGCTTCCTGCTTCCATAGGTCTTATACAAGCCAGCCTGACTGTGAAACTCTTATGTTGATCTTACATTGGAATTCCTACAAAGCAGTTTTGAATGTTTCACTGCAATTTTGTTTTAATGTCTTAAACAAAGAGTAAATAAATGAGTCAAAAATGATGAATAAGAGGTTAAAGATTCATCATTACTTATAGAAAGCCTTATTGTCTGGAATAAATGCTATACAGTGTATTAAATATTAAATGTTAAGACTGAGTTCTTTATTTCAAGATCTGCCTAATGGAATTGTGTTAATCCTATCAGCTGTCAAAATATCTTATATCTGTACTGAGTATTGTCTTTAATGGTGCTTTTAAGCATACATTTCTTCTTTTGATAATCTAATAAAAATCAGGTGAAAGAAGCAGTGACGCCCAGTTTATAGATGAGCACAGTGAGGCTTCGGAAGAGTAAAGCCCAAGTTCACAGACCTGGTAAAGGGCAGAGCTGGGCCATTTCCAGATCCATCCCTCTGGCTCTGCCTCTTTACGTTAGAATTCTGCTTTCACAGAAGGAAAGTCAGGAGGCTAATGATGCAAAGTATGTGAATCTTGTCTACTAGCCATGTTCATATTCTGGACTTCAGGCAGCTACAAAATAGAAATAGGCAGAGAAAGGTGACGCAAAGATGAATGAGTTCATGATCAAAACCTCTGCCATTCCTGCCGAGAATGTGAGATTTACTGCCGTCTCCCCAAGGAAAGCCAGATCATTATTTTCTACTTGTGGCAAAAAACTACTGACACGAGGTGATGCTGTTCATTCTGTTCTTAGTCCTCCAACTTCAACCGTAATCACAGAAGAGAAGTGGCCACAGATGAGAAGGAGATTACTTTTCACATAAAATTGGATTAAGGAGTCCTGCTTCCCTCTTTGAAGTATTCCTTGAAAAAATGCACACTTTCTTATTGAGTATCTTACAAATTATTGCTTTTAATGGATCTTGCAACATAAAGTGCACTGTGCTTGAACTCCAAACTTGTGTCATGCCTTGGTGAGTATTTTATGAATTATAAAATTGGAAAGTGAGTTAAGATACAAAAGTGGCTGCTGGCTCTTCCATCTGATAAATTTTATTTGGGATTAGTAGGTAATATCCCTTTTAAGACCTCTTTCATTTCTTTTTTATGGAATTTAACTGAATACCAATAAAACAGAGGAAATTCTATCCATGTATCTTTGCTTCTTCATTGTTAAGTACATTGCTTAGCTGTGCAAATTTTCTTTCTTCTAAATAATCTCAGGCTTTTAAAGAATGTCAATATCAGATTTAACTGTGTTTTCTAGCTTTCAGAGATTGAACCATGACTGGTAATATGCTTATAGATATATACTTTATAATAGACGTTAACCAGGGGAAGATAAACTTCTAGAACAGCAGAATGAGGACCTTGATGAACTCATTCTCTTTCTAAAACAACAAAAATACAAGCAAAATAACTAAAATCAATCATTTCAGAATTCTGGCAATTAACCAAAGCCACAGAATGAACTAAAATTTTTTTTTACAAGAGAAACTATTGAACTTTAGTAAGACAGCAGGATGTGTGATGTTTGAACTTAGGGCTATTCCCGTCTCCTCTCACTTCTTCCCCAGCTTAATGGTGTAGTAGGCAAAAGCCAACAAGATTGTGGAGAATGGAAAGATCAGAACACTTTTAGAGCTCCATTAAAAACATCATCCCCAGTGCAGAGTCAATATTTTGTCTGAATGTTCAGCTCCCTGGGAAATTTCTATGCTTAGGGGGTTTTTTGAATGACTCAGAACTTAGCTCAGTGGAAGGTGGAGGTATCCAATACCAGAATTATTACAAAGAACTTTATTTGCAACAAAGTAAAAACAAAAGTCATGGGAAGAAAGAAGAAAGTTTGTTCACATACATTGAGAAAAAAAGCAGCCAATAGAAAACGTCCCTGAGGGGAACCAGATTTTGGACTTACTAGACAAAAACTTTAAACAAGCCATTATAAATATTTCAAGGAACTATAGGAAACTATGCATAGAGAATTAAAGGAAAGTGTGAAAATGATACTGGTAATAGTAACTCCACAGGTATTATGAAAGGCAGTCTAAATGTATTTTTGGTTGTAATTATTCTCCTCTCCAATCCATTTTAAGAGACAACTGCATAACAATAAATATAAAATTGTCTTAATGGGCTTGTAACAGATGTACATTTGTACAAAGGAGGGAGAGGGAATGGGAACATTTGAGAGAGGAGGTTTTGCATATTATTGAAATTACGTTAGCATTAATCATTTAGATTGTTTTAAATTAAGGTGCTAATTGTAATTTCCAGAGCAACTGCTACAAAAGCAACTTAAATAAATGTAGTGAAACAAACAACAGGGAAATTTAAAAGATGAACTAGAAAATATATATTTAACACAAACAAAAGGCAAGAATCAAGGTATAGAGAAAAAATGCACAAAACATAAGGGAAACAAATACTAAAAGGACAGATATAAATCCTGCCTTATCAGCAATTACATTAAATGTAAGTGGGTTAAACACTTCAGTCAAAAGACAGATGTTGGCAGAGTGGATATGCTGTCTACAGGAGGTGTACTTCAGATTGAAAGACATGAATCGATTGAAAAGGATGGAAACATTTACTCACAAGTAGTATTCAAAAGAGAGCTGATGTAGCTATGCTAAAATCAGAAAAAATAGACCCTTGGGCCAAAATCACTACTAAAACAAAAGAAAGACATTTTATCATGATAAGTGAGTCAACCCATGAGGAAGATATAACAATTATAAACACATACACACCTATCAACAGAGCCCTAAGACACAAGAAGCAAAAACTGATATAAAGTGAGAAATAGATAATTCAACAATAATAGTTGGGAACTTCAATACATTTCTTTCAATAATGGATAGAACAATTAGGAAGCAGATCAACAAAGAAATAGAAGATGGGAACAACACTATAAACTAAGTAGACATGACAATCTATAGAGTACTCCACCCAACAGCAGGATACACATTCCTCTCAAGCTTACATGGAACATTCTCCAGGATAAGCCTTATGTAAGGCCATAAAATAAACTTCAATAGTTTTAAAAGGATTGAAACACCAAGTGTGTTCTTTAATGACAATGGAATTAAATTACATATCAATAACAGCAGAAAACTTGAGAAATTCACAAACATATGCAAAGTAACCCTTCTCTAAATAATCAATGCACCAAAGAAGAACTCACAAAGAAAGCACTTAAAAAAATGAAAACATACACAACATATCAAGACTTATGGAACGTTGCAATAGTAGTAGATTTTCAGGGAAAATTTATACCTGTAAATAATCATATTAAAAAGAAGAAGAAAGATATAAATTCAATAACCTGAACTTCCACCTTAAGAATCTAGAGAAAGAAGAGCAAACTAAAGCTAAAGAAAGCAGAAGGAAGGAAAAAATAAAGATTAGAGCAGAAATTAATGAAACATAAAATAGGAAAACAATAGAGAAAATCAATGAAACCAAAGGTAGTTCTTTGAAAAGATGTAAAAAATCCACAAATTTAGCTATGTTGACCAAGAAAAGAAGAGAGAAGTTTCCAAATACTAAAATCAGGAATGAAAGAGGAAACATTACTACTGATCTTATGGAAATAAAGTGGATAATAAAGAAATATCAACTACTGTATACCAACAAATTAAATGACTTAGATAAAATGGGCAAATTCCTAGAAAGACACAATCTATTGAAACTGACTGAAGAAAAAATATATAAATTTAAATAGACCTATAAAGGCAAAGGTTGAAATATTAAAAAAAAGAAAAAAACTTCCAAGAAAGAAAAACCAAGCCTAGATGAATTACTGGTAAATTCTACCAAATATTTAAAGAATAATTAATACCAATCCTTCATAAACTTCTCCAAAACATATAAAAGGAGAGAACACTTCCCAACTCATTCTATGAGATCAGTATTCCTTTGATATAAAAACAGAAAAAAGACAGGACAAAAAACTTAGACTAAAAAAAATCTTTCATGAATATAGATACAGAAGACCTCAACAAAATGCTAGTATACTGAATCCAGCAACATATAAAAAGACTTATGCACCACCATCTATGGAGATTTATCAGAGGAATGTATGTTGATTTAATATCCAAAAATCAATCAAGATGACACAGCATATATATTGATTTCCCATTGCCTCTGTAACAAGTTACAGAAAACTTAGTGGGTTAAAACAACACAGATTTATTATCTACTGTTCTGGAGGTCAGAAGTCTGAAGTGAAACTGGCCAAGGTATTTTCTGCTGGAGGCTCTAGGGGAAAACCTTTCTCCTTGCCTTTCCCAGTTTCCAAAGGCTGTCTTCATCCCTTGGCTCATGGTCCTGTACCACACTGCCTTTTCTGCTTCTGTTTCCACTGTCACATCACCTTCTATTATCTTTGACATTCTTGCTTCCCTACTATAAAGACCCTTTTGATTACATTGGGCTTATCTAGAAAACCCAGGGTAACCTCCGCATCTCAACATCCTTAACTTAATCACATCTGCAAAGTCACTTGTATCGTATGAGGTAACATATTCACAGGGTCTGGGGATTAGGACATATTCACAGGGTCTGGACATATTTGGGTGGCAATTATTCTGTCCATCACAGTATGCCTTCTGGTCTTCAAATATTTATGTCCATCTGATATTCAAAATACATTCACTCCATCCCCGATGGTCTCAAACCATTACAGCATCCACTCAAAGTCCAAAACCTTATTTAAATATCAGCTCCATAGCCCAGAATCTCATTGTCTAAATAATCAGATAGAAATAAGATTCTGGATTGATCCATTCCAGGGCAAAATTCCTCTCCACTGTGAACCTGTGAAACTAGACAGGAGATTACCTGCTCTTGAAATACGGTGGTGAGGCAGACATATGGTAAGTTATGGACATTCACATTTCAAAAAGGATGAAAATAGAAGGAAGAATCTAAAACAATTTTGAAATTCCATTCAGTTTAAGGCCTGGGTATAATCATCTGTGGCTCAAGGATCTGTTCTCTGAGTCATCTTTCCTTTTTCATGAAGGGCAGCGTCTGTTAGCACCTGAGTGATGTTATCAGTCTATTTCTTGCCTGTAGAATTTTGGGTGTCTGAAGGCTTCTTTTATTTCATCCTCTCTTTGTCCTTTTCTTTCTAAGCTTGCCGTGTTTCTACTGGTATAACATTCTCAAATACCTGTGGCTCTTTCATGCAAGGCACAAGGACTCACTCAATTAGACAAAAGGCTCCTCCACAGATCTCTCCTGGACAACCTCATCTCTATTCTTGGTTTCAGCTGAGATGACTGAGGATGTCTATGAGTCAAATATCTAATCTCTTCAAGGAGCCCTTTTTGTGACTGACTACTCTGACCTTTTGATCCTTCGAAGGAACTAGCAAAAGATTGTTCAGACACATTTTTCTACAGAACATTCATTCTTGACAGTGACTCACCTAATTTGATCACCTTTTGCAATCCAAATAAGCGGAGAATTTTTTAATTCATCAAGGCCTGATTTTTTTTTGCTTAACAGGTCTTCCCTCAACCTGTCTCTTTCCACTTGAATTTTACCACAAGAAGCAAGAAGAAAACCAGGCCACACCTTCACCAGTTTGCTGGCAAATCTCAGCTAAATATCTAACTTCATTTATTATGTTTTGCTTTCTACATAAATATAGGGCAAAATTCAGCTAAATTTTCTGCCACTATATAACA
The DNA here is from genome assembly GCF_041296265.1 of Equus caballus. NCBI lineage: Eukaryota > Metazoa > Chordata > Mammalia > Perissodactyla > Equidae > Equus > Equus caballus. The sequence goes on from NC_091698.1 coordinate 35,822,210, forward strand.
AGGATCCTTGTTCCTCTAGTTTCCAATAATATTTTCCTCATTTCCTTCTGAACCCTTACCAGCAGCAGGTTTGACATCTATGTTTTTACTAACAGTTTGTTTACAATTTAAATATTCTCTAAGATGATATATATTTTCTGTGCAGTGCTTCTCACTTCTTTCTGAGCTCTTGTGGGCACAGTCTTTAACATCCGTATTTCTACTGTCAATGTAGCTTTTTTCTATCATGTTTCTCAAAATTCTTCCAGCCTCTCCCCTTTACCCAATTCCAAAGCCATTTCTACATTTTTAGGCATATTACAATACTACCAGGGAATTGATACACCATATAAATAGAATAAAGGACAAAAAACACATAATCATCTCAATAAACACAGCAAAAGCATTTGAAAAATATCCATCATGGTTTCATAATAAGCACACTCAACATACTAGCGATGCAGGCTTGGTGAGTCAAGGAGTTGAAAGAAAGAGTTCTTGGACTCTCAAGGTCTGGCAGTAGCGATCTGTTATTCAGAGAATAGCATGGAATAGCATGGGGACAGGACCCATGGGCAGTAAGAGCTGCAAACATGGGTTGAGGGTAGGGCTAAATTTAAGGCATAGGTATGTGAGTTATCTCTTTACAAGACAAAGGAAAGAATATGTGAAAAAAGTCATTACAATGGTATCAGTGCAGGTGGGGTCTGGTTATTGGGTGATCCTATAACTTTAGATAAGAATCAGATCGGATTAAGTCAGTATGTCCTAAGCTTCCCCATTAAGAGTTTCTAGAGATAAGGTCATCTCCCCTTCTTCCTGTGCAGAGAGGGAGACACCTTTACAGATGGAGAGTTCCTTTACAAATGTAAATATCTCTTAACAAAGGGTAAGTAAATTCTACCTTTCAGAGTTTCTTTCCTGTCTGCAGTTTTTAAAAGTAACCAGCCCCAAATAATCCTCATCACTAGGAATATAATGGAGCTTCTCTGCCAAAGAAAGAATATCTGCAAAAATTCCTCACTAGACATCATGCTTAATTGAATGCTTTTCCCTAAAATTAGGAACAAGACAAGGATATCTGCTCTCACCACTTCTATTTATTGTGCACTGAAGATTTCCGCCAGGGCAATTGGACAGGAAAAAGAGATGAAAAGGATCCAGATTGGAAAGGAAGAAGTAAAACTCTCTCTACTTGCAGATGAACATAATCCTGTCTAAAGAAAAGCATAGGAAATCCACTGAGAAAAGCCTGTTTGAGCTAACAAATGAATTCAGCAGTATGTAAGATCCATATACAAAAGTCTATTGTATTTCTATACACTAGTATGAACAATCCAAAGATAAAATTAAGAAAAACTTTCCACTTGTAATAGCAGCAAAAGAATAAAATATACTAGGAGTAAATTTAACAAGTGAAGTGTGAATCTTGTACACTGAAAACTACAACACATTGTTGAAAGAAATTGAAATAAATGGAAATATATTCAGTGTTTATGGATGAGAAGACTTAACATTGCTAAGATGGCAATAATCCCAGAATAATTGATCTGCATATTTAACACAATTCCTATCAAAATCTTAGCTAAGTTTTTTGTGGTTTTTTTTTTTCAAAAAATGATAGACTGATTCTAAAATTTACATGGAATAACAAAGGACCCAGAATGCTAAAATAACCTTGAAAAAGAAGAACAATGTTGGAAAATTCACACACTGAATTTCAAAACTACTAAAAACTACCACAGACAATGTGATACTGGTGTAAGCACAGTGTCTTGATAATGGTAGTTTTTGGTAGTTTTGAAATATATATATATATATATATATATATTTGAAATATGTATATATATATATATATACACATATATATGGAATAGAATTGATAGTTCAGAATAAACATTTATACTTTCAATTGATTTTCAACAGATGTTGCAAGACAATTCACTGAGGAAACTGGATATCCTCATGCAAAAGGATGACTTTGGACCATTTACTTTAACTCATATATGAAATTAACTCAAAGTTGATCATAGCTCTAAATGTAAGGGCTAAAATTATAAAACTCCCACAAGAATACATAACAGCAAATCTCCATGACCTTGTATTAGGCAATGGTTTCTCACACCAAAAGCATGAGCAACAAAAGAAAAACAAATAAACTGGACTTCACCAAATTTAATCTCTTACACATCAAAGGACATCATCAAGAAAGTGAAAAGAGAGCCCACATAATGGGGTAAAATATTCATAGAATCTATGTGCAGAATATGTAAAGAATTCTTACAACTTAACTAGAAATAAATAATTTTAAAGGGCAAGCAATTTGGATAGCATTTTCTTACAAAAGATATGCAAATAGATGATAAACATATGAAAAATACTTAATATCTTTAGTCTTTAGGGAGATGCAAGTTAAAATCATGATGAGATACTACTTCGCAATTACTTGGATGGCAAGGATCTGGAGAAATTGGGACCCTCATCGTTACTGGTGTAAGATGGTGCAGACACTCTGAAAAATAATTTGACAGTTCCTCAAAATGCTAAATATAGAGGAGTTATAGTACAGCAATTCCACTCCTAGGTACATAATCAAGAGAAATGAAAACATATACCCATGTGAAAACTTGTACATGAATGTTTATAGCAGCATTATTCATAACAGCTAAAAAGTGGAAAGAACCTAAACATCCACCAACTGATGAATGGTAAACGGAGGTTGTAAAATAATGAAATATTGCTTGGCAATAAAAAGAACTCAATAGATTGGCATGGCATGATATTAAAATGTGAAGTGGATCATATAACTAATTTTAGAGAAAAGAATATAGAGTGACACATCTGTGATATCTGAAAATGATTCTTTCTGTTGCCCAGGGATATGTGAGTTTCACTTGGATTTGGTTACAGACATGTTATCAATTAATATACAAAGCACTGATCATTGCATAAACTATGAGGAAAGAGTATTTTTTCCATATATATAGCCAATTGACTGAGCACCATTTACTGACAAGACCATTCTTTCCCAGTGTTTCTTGATTCTTTATTATGTTTAATAGGTAAATTACATATTTTTTATTCTTAGCCAAAACCACATTCATTTAACTATTATAAATTTATTTAGAATATATCTTGATATCTGGTAGTACAAATTCCCTCATTTTGTTCTTCTTCTTTGAGATTGTCCTGACTATACTTGGCCCTTCGCTTTTCTATATAAATTTTAAATCAATATGCCAATTTGTGCGTACATAGAAGCTTGCTGAGGTTTTTATTGGGATCACATTAAGTCTATAGATCAATTTGGGTAAATCAGACAGCTTTGCAATATTCAATCTTCTAACCCCTGAAACTTGGCATAACTTTTCATTTTGTTAGATCTTGTTTAATTTCACCCCAAAATTCCCCGTAGTTCTTGATATAGAGGTCTTACTTAGATTTATTCTTTGGAATGTAATATGATTTTTGGTGCCTTAAATTTCATATTCTACTTTTTTTTACTTGCATAAGAGAGACAATTGAGATGTATGTATGATCATCTTTAAACACATATTTCATCTTGACCCAGCTCCTGCACCTGCTACCAAAGCTCAAATTTGTAGAATTCAATAAAAATACCATTGGCATGTATAATGTGTGTGTGTGTGTGTGTGAGCCTGTGCACACATTTGTCTGAAAATGAGATTGTATTTTGAGTTATTTCCCTTTTCAGATAAAGAGAGTTATCACTTCCCTGGTGACTCACGTGGTAAAGAGTCAATGTTCTTAGGGGCCCTACTTACAGAGGAAGCAGTTCCCTTTAACTAGGCCACATGCTCAAAGAGGCATTTTGGACAACACAGAATATGCTCTAATAAACATTCTTAAAGAAATTAAACAGATGAGAAAATAGAGATCTAAATGTTTTCACGTTTATATCATCCTGCTTTAAATGCTTCTATGTACCAATCAATTAAAAGGATGTAGGCTTGGTTCATATTTTTCTTCTGTGGCTAAATTGAACATTAGTTAATGTTTATCTTTATTAGTCTAAATGTTTTCCTGATTATGTTTTAATGTTGCAGCTGAGTTTGTGCCAAGTCCTAGCCTTTATTTCCTTCCTGGATGACACCACTTGCTTTAAAAATTTCCCTGTAACCATAGCATGCCCATTGCCTCTCCTTCTGGGATCCAGTGGACCTGTGGTAACAAGGTTTACATAGGTTTTTATTCCTCTACTGAAAATCTAGCAATCAATTTTCAATTCCATAAAAAGTCATATTGTCCGAGCTTATTAAATTTAATTTTCTTAATAAAAGTCCATATGGAAATACTAAATCACATCCTAACACCTAATTATAAGGTGCACTTTAATATAGTAATTATGAGATCTTGTGTCTTAAACAGTGCCTTTTATTAGAGAATATAATATAAAAAAATATATATGTCTGACACTACCCAAACGAAAAGAATTTGGTGATCTGGCTTGAGGTTAATGGAACGATTCTGAGATAAGTACAGAGGATACTAGAAGGTGTCCTCCACAATTGTGTTCCCTTGTCTCTTTGTGTTGTATATATATTTCAGATCAATAAAACAACGCTTACTGAGGGCCGCCTGTGTCCAAGACAGAGTGTTCCATGCTGTGGGAGCACACAAAGGTTAATTATAGATTTCCCCAATGTCTGTCCTTAGCTGTATTTTATGATCACAAATACTACATAAATAACTTCTTGACAATATTTTTCATACATCTTTTACCTGGCCTAAACTCCTTCCTTTGCCCTAAACCTCTTGTCATTATTCACAGTTGGATATTGACTACCTGACGTGTAACTCAAATTCAGTATACAAAAATTTGAAATAATTGTTTCTCCTCTCCCCTCCTCCTCTCCTTATACCCTATTTTCCATCAAAAAAGCAAAAGAAAATCAGACATAATCCTGTTTCCGCTCCTGACTTCAATGTTTCTTTGATTGCAATCTTCATTTTCCAAATGACCCAGAATATGAATCTCTGAATTATGTTCAACAATTCCATTTCCATAGTTGCTGGATTACTGCTATTCTCTTTTAGAATATTGCTACTTAATATCTGTGTGACCACTTTCAACTCTCCTCCATCCATTTAACCCCCAGTGCCGATGCACACGATCAGGTTTTCAATATACGGTTCTTAGATCGCTGCCACTTCCTGGTCTCTGTCACTTTACTACCCTCTCCACCATCATCTCACTGGAGAAGCTTATAACATTACTTTTCAAAATCCCAAGTCTGATTATGTTAGTTTCCTGCTAAACAATCTTTTATAAATTTTATTTACCTGATTAATTATCCAAGCATCTTCTTAGCCTGACTCTTGAAACTTATGTCGCTCAAATTTACCTCTCCAGTTTTAACAAATGTTATTGCACTCCAGCAATATTCTAAACATTTCCTTATGAAAGCACTCTCTGCTCTTTTCTATTCATAGAGACTCTTCTTGCTAAGTATCTCATCTCATTCTGGAAAATTTATCATCATTATCTCTTCGGAAATTCTATCTCTCATTCTATCTGTGTTTTCAGTTGTATATTGGAGCTTTTAGTATATCTTCATAAGACTTAACTTCTTTTTCATACTTTCCATCATTGAATCCTGCAATCTGTGTGATTCTTGATATCTGTTCTCTTATTCTTTGTTTGCGTTCAACTTTGTGTAGTGGACTGTTTAAACTATCCATCAGTAGAGGGTTGGTTTTGTACATTTCAAGCAAATATATATTTTCTATTTCTATTTGGCAGTCTAGTGGTTAAGATTCACTGCTCTCACCAATGTGGCCTGAGTTTGTTTCCTGGTCAGGGAACCACACCGCCAATTTATCAGTTGTCACACCGTGGCGGCTGCATGTTACTGTGATGCTGAAAGCTATGCCACTGGTATTTGAAATACCAGCAGGGTCACTCATCGTGAACAGGTTTCAGCAGAGCTTCCAGTCTAAGGCAGACTAGAAAGTGGGATCTGGCCACCCATTTCCAAAAAATTTGGCCATGAAAATCCTGTGAATAGCTCAGAGCATTGTCTGAAGTAGCCTGGGAAGATGAGAGGATGGCACAAAAAAACTGGGCAGGATTTCTCTCTGCTGTACACAGGATTGCTAGGAGCTGGAATTGATTCTTTGGCATTAAAACAACAAATATTTCTATTCATGTATTTTTAAATCTAATTCTCCCTTCTTATGTTGTTCTTGTTTCCCCTCCTTTCTTTTATATCACAAAGATTGTCAACATAGATATTTAAAAGCCTCTTTCTGACTGTTTTGTTATCTCTCTTTCTTGAGGTGTAACTTCTGAGGACGATCGATTTGGCTAATGCCCCATCACTCCGAGTTATTTCCTCATATATACTGTTTATTTTTAAGGTCAATTTTCTATGGGTTTGTTTTCTATGCTAATACCACTTGCCCTAATCAAAGCAAGAAGTCCAGTCATAGAGTAGTTGCTGGGTTCCAGCCTTCCAGTTTTCACAAATCCAATTCTGTTAATTTCTCAGTATCCAGCTGGATGGTGTGAATGTGGCTCCCATTCCCCTGCGTGGAACAGGTATGGGATTCTGATCTCCCTCAGTTGCTCCTTTCTCCCTCACAACCCTTTGTAAGTTGCCTTGTAAGCTTATTAAACTTCTTTGCCTCTTCCCAGGGTAGTGGGTGGACTTCACAGAGAGGCAGCTGTTTGTCTTTTTGTCCTGATACAGTTATTTTGAATGTAGCACCTTTTCTGACATAACGTGTCCTATTCTTAAACAGTCATAAGAAGCTCACCCTCCAGATGTTAAAGCTTATCTTTTGGCTCCTGTACAATCATGGGCTTTTCAGAGTCAGCACCCATTTTACTGCTTTCACTTGGAGATTTTATTTTGGTCATGTAGGAATTTATAGTTACAGGTTTCTAGTTTAGCTATATATGTTGAACTTCCATTGTTATTTTAGTTTTTTAGTATTTTAATATTTGAACCATGACAAATGTTCTTCCATCAGCCCAGTACCATGTGTACCACATGCCTCTCATTTAATCTTTACTAGAACTCTACAAAATGTTATATTTCTCCATTTTATAGGTCAATAAATTGAGGCTGAGTGATGTTAATAATTTTCTTAAGGTCGCATAGTTAATATGTGACACTGCTAGGAACTGGAGAGATTCCAAATCTATATATTTGCTTGTTTAAGAGAAAAGGCTTTGATCTTGCACTGTGGGAAGATCACATAATAACAATCAACAGTCTTCAAAGAATGTTGGTAAGAGATGGTGTTTTTGAGTAAAATAAAGCAGAAAAAGCAGGAAATGTGGATGACAACGGAATGTTTTGGGGTTGCATTTATACAGTGCTTAAGCTGGGAATTCAAATCCCCAAGCTCATCCTTTTCCTTTCCCACTTTGTCCAGTGACAAGGAGGGGGGCAAAGAATCAACTTATTATATTTGTTAGTTTGCCAAAAACGTTCACATACACAGTCCTTCAGCTTCTTGCCTCTTATAAGTGTTTGATTAGGAGTATCCAGTGGTGATATTTTTCATGTCTCTATAGTCGGATCAGTCCATAGACTATCAATGCTCTCTTTACTACTGGAAATAGAATCACTAGCATTTTTCGGTCTGATCAAAGTCAATTCCAGAGACCCAAGAATCAATTTGAAACCTCATCCTTAAAATTCTGTTCCTATAGAACCAGTCTCAGTGCTAAAATCTGTATTACCCAAGGTTTTTCCAAAGACATATATATTCTTGAATATATAGATATGTATGTGTGTGTGTATCTCTCTCTCTATCTATCTATCTATAGAGAGAATTATTATAAAGAATTGGCATACACAATTACAGAGTCTGAGAAGTCTCAAGTTCTGCAGTTGGCGAGCTGGAGACCCAGAAGAGCTGATGGTGTAGCTTCAGCCTGAGTCCAAAGGCCTGAGAACCAGGAAAGCTCTTGGCTTAAGTTCTAGTTCAAAAGCTGGCAGGCTTAAGATCCAAGAAGAGCATGTTTCAAGTCAAGTCTGAGAGCATGGGAAGACTGATGTCTCAGTTCAAACAGTAAGGCAAAAGGAATTCTCACTTCTCAGCCTTTTGTCCTGTTCAGGTCTTCAATTGATTGGAGGAAGCCCATCCACATTTGGGAGAACAATCTGCTTTACTCAGTCTACCCATTCAAATGGTAATCTCATCCAGAAACACTCTCACAAACATCCCCAGGATAATGTTTGAACAAATGTCTGGGCACCCCCATAGCCCAGCCAAGTTTACACACAATATTAACCATCACAAGGACCATGTACACTTTATTGCTAGCAAAAAGGTTTGTGGTTTTCACCTGCATGTTAAATTGTCCATGATCTCCCAAGACTAATAGTCCATTGTACAAAGAGGAAGAATCAGGCAGGAAAAAAGTCTGAAAACTGGCAAGGAATGTGTGACTAGCATTCACTCGGTGGGTCCAGAATAGTGACTTTTGCCAATGAAGAGCTAACAATCTCATTAGCTGCTTCCGAATCTGTGTGACCTACTTTATATTATCAACATGCTTTGAAAGAGAACATTTTGTACAGCAAGTCATCTCTTTCCAATGTCTCTTGGCATCATCTGTATCCTTGAGTCTTAGATAATCTTGGAGATGAAATCTTCCTTCCACATTTATGTCTGAATTGAACAAACAGCAATCTCTAGACTACCCTCATCCAAGATGTCTTCCCAGGTAGAATTTTTTCACTTAATTTAGCGGTGATTGAAATGGTGATAATCACCACTACTAGCCCTTTAACTCTGAAGGAAATTCCAGTGAAGCTTTTCTATCCACCTAGAATATAAATATAACTTATTAAATCTTTATATTCCTATGCCAACAACATCAATAGTAAATAATAACTTAATATATTACCCTTTCCAGAGGATGTTTGCATTTATGTTGGTTCTCCAAATTTAGTCCATTGTTTTCCAAAGCACTTTCTTAGAGACACAAAATGATTCTTTGCAAAATAAGGTTTTATGGCCTAAACTTTTGGAAAACATTGCAGAATGTGTTTCCTCTTCAAGATTCAAAAAGGTTGTATGTTTGTGTTTCAAGATTTTAAAAGGATGTATGTTTACTAAGTGCTCTGAGAAGTCCTGCAATAAAGAAGTTAATCATTGCTGGCTATATTGAATACTGAGGCTTTTTCATCCATGCTTTTGAATGTTGGCTCCACATACTAACATTCATAATTAATATTCATTAAGCTTTTACTATGTACTAGACACTACATGATGCATTTTATATGTTTTCTAATTTTGCCCTTATCACTATGTGAGATATGTAATGTTATTATTACCATTTTATTAATGAAGAAATTGAGGCTCAGAGAGGTTCCGTGACTCAACAAGGGCATGCAGAGTAAGGAGTGGAAGATGAGGATTTAAGCCCCTTTTAGGTTTGTTTTGCTGCAGTAATGAATTGTCACAAACGCAATGGTTTACAATAACACACATTTATTATCTTATAGTTCTGTAGGTCAGAAGTCCAGCACCGGTCTCACTGGGCTAAGATCACAGTGTGGGCAGGCCCGCATGCTCACATTCTGGAGTCTCCAGGGGAGAAAATGTTTCCAGCTCATTTGGGTGTCAGCAGAATTCAGGTCCATGCCTTTATAGGACTCCAATTCCTTGCTGGCTGTCAGCCATGTGCCTCCCTTACTTCCTGAAGGCCTCTCTCTGGTCCTTGCACGTTGCTCCCTACATTACTGGCATCAAACCAGCATCAAAGTGTGAAATTCTTCTCGTGCTGCCATCTCTCTCATCCACTCTTCTGCCATCCTCTTCCACTGTTTTATTTTATTGTTTTAAGAACACTTAACGTGAGTTAAAACTCTTTTAATGAGTTTTTAAGTATAAAATATAGTATTGTTAACTATAGACACGATACTGTACAGCATGTCTCTAGAACTTATTCATCTCGTGTAACTGAAACTTTATACCCACTGAATAGTAGCTCCTCATTTCCCCTCTCCCAGCCCCTGGCAACCACTATGCTACTCTCTGCTTCTATGAGTTGGGCTATTTTAGAAACTTCATATGAGTAGAATCATACAATATTTGTCCTTCTGTGACTGACTTATTTCACTCTGAGTAATGTGCAAATTTCGTCCATGTTGTTACATGTTGCAGGATTTCCCTCTTTTTTAGGACTGGATAATATTCAATTGTATGGGAACTTAGGTGATAAAATTGGGCTCACCCAGATAATCCAAGATAATCTCTGTACTTCAAGATTGTTGACTTGAATCATATCTGTAATATTCCTTCTGCCATGCCAGGTAACATTTTTCACAGGTTCCGAGGATTATGATATCGACTTCTTTAGAGGGCCATTATTCTGCCAACCACAGCATCCACTTGTTTGACTCTGAGGCCGTGTGGTCATCCACCATGATCTTCTGTTGTTTTAAGAATATCCTCTGCAGCATAGAACTTCAGGAAATATTTCCCTATTTCAAATAGCAACATAAGTAGTGAAACTGTACACAAGGGGCAGGCCTGGGGAGAAGCTATTTGGGTTTCCAGGGTCTCAGAACACAAAAGTGGCTAGGAAAAATGCACATTTTTTTGGAGCGATGTATGTCATGCACAGCATGATTCAAGAAACTCCAAACAAACTTATTTCACAGACCTTTAGGAAAGCAGTGAGAAAGAGAGAGAAAGTGGGCCCTTAAATACGATTTCTCAGCATTTTCTCTGGCCAGATCTCCCTGATAAACTGCCCTATGACTTTATGAAAGGCCATTTGTTTGTCGATGATTTGTTTCTAAAACTCGATGTAGTAATATAAACCGGGGACGGGAAAATTGCTTTATTTATTTCCCTATATGAGTAGAGCTTTGATTTTTCCAATTCAGATTTTAGTAAGACATACTCTTGAGAATCTCATAGGGATCATTTTCTCGCCTACACTCAGCACTGCTTTTTGAATAGTTTTTGAAATGGCAAGTAGTATGTAGTAGAACACTTATTATGTCCTGACTGCAAAATATACTCCTTTTCAGCTGTTCAGTATGTGTTCTATTATGTGAGAAAACTCATCTACTTGGTGCCATAACATATCTCAAATATTTTCACCCATTTTTTTTTTAATTTGGGAAACAATAGTGGTTCACAGTAATTATCAACTTGGAGTAGAGTGGCTTTGTTCTCTAGGACTTTTTTGTTTTCTAACATTAAGCAGTCCGCATCAGATAAGTACCTACAACATCAGAACACTGCATTGGTCACTGCGGGGAAGCAAAGATGTATCGAGCTTGTACTTAAATGATATCCATCATCTCACATCCAGCCCCACCGATGCCATCCTAGGTTAAGGCTTCCTCATCCTTTTTCTAACGGTTTCTCTGACTGTATTTCTCAGTCACACTCTAGTCTAATATTTGCTTTGCAAATATTTTCTCCATCTGTGACTTACGTTTCATTTTAAGAGTTTCTTTTGCAGAGAAGTTTTAAAATTCTGTAAAGGTACTTAAATAGCGGGCTGAGGATTTTGAACTTCTTACTAGGTCCACATTTCTTGAGCACTTTCAATGAGCCGGCTTTCTGCACAGCCTTCACCTGCATCATTGCATTTTAGCTGCTTATAATATTTCTATGAAATAGACATCATTTTCCCTTTTGCAAATGAGGAAACTGATGCTCGAGAGGTCCAGTAAGTTGCATGCACATCTTGTATTATTCCTTGGCCTCCACCGTTAGTTTGCAAAATCGATTGTGTTATAGTATTTTGCCATTTATTTACTTAGAACCTTCAACTTCTGAAAAATAACTCAGTCACAGACATGAGTGAACATTCCATGTGAAATCATTGAGGTTTCCCTTTGGACTTGTCCAATTTGGTTATAAAGATCCAGGGTATGGTGATTAAGATGTAATTACTTCACTTGGTACTTGCAACTTGCTTATGATTTTCTTTAAAATGGTTTCCCCGCTGTGGGATTTTTTTAGTTAGCACAATAGACTTCTAGTCTGTGACTATCTTGCATTCCCCACATTTTGGGCTCGGTGTTCAAAGGCAGCACAGTAGGTCGTTTACTTACAACAATAGAATCTCCTGCAATTTGGCCAAAATTAGCCAAAGTTAGACATTTTAAGACATAGTATTATTACTCCTACTTCAGTAGTTTATTTCTGAGATAAATATGGTATGCTATGTTTATAATACTGTTTCATTACTCCTCTTACTGATTTGCCGTCCTCCAATACTATCCCAATATTGATAGTTTAGGACCAACTCCATCTATCAGGAACTGTGTGTAATGATGTTCACTTTTCCAAACACATCCTGGATTGATTGAGCTGGCTGTATCAATAGCTGCCATCTAAGACTAAGTATAAGTGCTTCACTGTGATGGGTTTTATTAGTCACTCAATGAGACTCAAAAAAAGAAAAGAAGGCTGGTCCCATGGCATAGTAGTTAAGTTTGGCACGCTCCACTTCAGTGGCCCAGGTTCACATCCCAGGTGCAGACCCACATCACTTGTCAGCCATGCTGTGGTGGCGACCCACATATAAAGTGGAGAAAGATTGGCACAGATGTTAGCTAAGGGCTAATCTTCCTCATCAAAAAGAAGAAAAGAAAAGAAAAACTAACAAAAGAAAAAAGGCTCAGATTTCTTATTTAAACTCTGATAGGAGTCCTTTTAAGTAGCATCATTCTTTACTATCTCTACAAAAGAGCCAGTATAATTCTGGGAAATGTCTTCTTAAAGTCTAATGTTAGAAGACAAATTGTGATATGTTGTATGTTTGAAATTGTGGACATAATGATGAATTGTTCTGTAAAAAGATATTCTAATATCCAAACTGGTAGAATAAAACTTTTACCTAAATTGGTTATATTTTCACAGGCTTGTTTTCATATTACAAGTGAGGGCTTTTAATGACCTAACCCTGAACTGGTAGAGAGCAAGACCAAGACAAATTTATACAGCCTGTCTCTTGGTAAAAATTGGATCTAGAAAAACTTTTGCTCATTTCAGAATGAATTACTAGAAATACCAACATGGAGGCTATGGAAAACAGATTACAGAAGAAGGGAAATGGATTTTTATCACAGATGACTAAGACAGAGAACACAATTGTGAACTTAATTTACTTCCTCAACCAAAAGAGAAATTCAGACAACCATTGTACAGTCTCAAGAGGGTGGAAAGCATGGCCAACTCCTTTTCGTTGGGTTGGTTCCTTCTCGTCCTTTTAATCTCAGCTTAAAAGTCATCTTCTCAAGGGGGAGGAAGTGGGAGGAACTTCCTGATCTCCATATAGTTTAGGTTAGCCCTTTTATTGTTGCTTTCCACAATTTATTTATTTCTTTTACAGTACTAATTATAATTTTTAATTATATATTTAATTGTTCTAATTCTATTCTCTGGCTCCTGTAATAGGACATAGCTCTGTAAAGACAGTTATAATATAGCACCCAACAGATTTCTTGGAAAAAAGTAACTGGTAAAATTTGTTGAATGATTTAATGAACCAATAAGAAACAGGAGCCATAAAGAGAGACCAGGTTGACCCAGGGGTAAAAAAAAAAAAGTCCAGTAAAAAGTTATAATAGAGTTTTGTCCCAGAAAGACCTATAAATCTAGGCTTTAACGGTATACTCTGTCAAATTTTCTAAGAAATGATACTGGATAGCCTATTGCAGAGCAAAGAGCATTGTAGGAAATGCACCAATTGATGGAACCTTGTGGTTAAGAGCATAGACTATGATCCCAAAAGGACCAGAGTTGGTTTCGCATCTACCATTATCAAGGGTAACCACAGGCAAATACTTAGCATCTCTAAAATTCATTTTATTTATCTATAAAATGAACACAAAAATAAATCTTACTAAATAGAGTTGTTGTGAAGATTGCTTATGAAATTTTATATAAACTAGACCTCACAGGACAGATAGAGAACAGTTTGTAAATATTTACAATTTATCCCAGATGAGGCAGATAGTAAATACTTATCATACGTAAACTATTGTGTCATTTTTATGTTAGGTAAAGAAACTCTGACACTAAAATCCCTCGTGGCATGTGTCTCATCAACATACAGACATCCTTAAGAAATGATGAGCCAGAATTACCGGTACTGTGATTAAACAAGAATGCATGATGGCTTAAGAACCAACCTATTAGCTCATTATTAGACTCCCTGAGAAAAAAAATATTATAATACGGTGATGATACTTAAAATGTATTAAAACCTCAACAGCCATTGTTGTTAAAAGCTTTTAGAAAGTGAGAAATATTGGGAAAATTTCTAATCATTTAAAGAATATATCAACTCTGTAACTTTATTTCATTCATTTATTCATTTATACCACAAATATTGAGTACCAATTATACTAGCTGATATGGATATTGTGATAAACAGAATAATGCCAACTCCCCTCCCGAAATGGTCATGCCCCAATCCCTGGAACCTATGAATATGTTATTTTATATCATAAGGGGAAATTAAAAGGGTGGATGAAATTAAGATTACTAGTCAACTGACTTTAAGATTGGGAGATTATCCTGGATTGAGTAGGTTTATTCTAATCATGAAGGTCCTTAAAAGTAAATAGGTGAAGCAGAAGGAGAGGTCAGAGTAAGAAGGGCTCAACCCACTGTTGCTGGCTATAAAAACATAAGGAGACCAAAAGCTGAAGAATGTGTGAGACCTCTAGAAGCTGGAAAATGCAAGGAAATTAATTCTCACCTACAACTTCCGGAAAGGAGAACAGCCCTTGCTGACACCTTGATGTGACAGCGGTGTGACTCGTGTCAGACATCTGGCTTACACAACTGCTGGATAATACATCTGTGTGGTTTCATGTCCCCGAGTTTGTGGTAATTTGTTACAGTAACAATAGAACACTAACACAGGTGGAACAGGGGTGAAAAGAAGCATGAATACTGCCCTAATTGAACTTCGAGTCTGGTAGGAGAATAAATAATCATTTAATAATAGTAAATATCAATGTAAAGCAGTACCTACCTGAAGGGTTGTGAAAGAGCATAAGCTTTGCTATGTTCATTTACATTTAAAAAGAGTTGTGTTATGTTCTAAAGTCAGAATAAAAAGTGCAAATCATCATAGTCACGATTAATCCAGAATAGCTCTTAGATTGTCCATCTAAGATTTGTTATATGTGGTTTATGCCACACAGGATAGAACAGTAACTCTTAGACATACTTCAGCATGATAACCAATAAAGCAGATTCACAAAACAAAAGCAGAGTCTACACGCGGTGTCTGCTATCAAACGTGTCTTCTTTTTAGAAACAATCCAGTGTGTAGCAGTGCCTGGAGGGTGGGAGGTGGGGAATACTAAAACATCTCTGCTTTTCTTCAGCGTTTACTCTGTTATTTTTCACATCAAGCTTTTTAAAACCTCATTTTGAATGGTGAAATGTTAGAGAGAGTCACATTAAATTCACAAATAAAGTAAGTTCCCCATTAATTTTAATACTTTTAAATTTGTTCTAGACATTCTATGTGACAAAAAAAATAACAGCTGTAATCATTACAAAGTTAAAGATAAGTATCTTTTTAAATTTTTATTTTACTGTGGTAAGACCCCTTACAGATGATATTATATACCTAAAAACCCCAAGAAATTCAACTGAAAACCACTAAACTCACCAAGGGATTATCAGTAAAATTGTTACATCTGGAATTAATCTAGAGCTTTCTCTTCGAAGTTATATTGTAAATGAAAACAAGCCATTAACAAATAAAAAAATCGTAAAGTACCCAGGAAGACCCTAGCTAGTGAATGTATAAAATCTTTACGTAGGAAAAAGATTTTTAAGAAAGCATGGGTAGTGCCCTGTGGAGTAACCAAGAATACTTTCAGTTAGAGAGTTATGTCACCAGGTTTGGGTAGGATGGAGATTTAAGGAGGACTAACAGGGAGATGCAACTTATATAAGAACCTAATAGGGTTTCAGAAACCTAACAAGCTAAAGGGAAGTGGAAGAGTATTCAATAAATTATTTTGGAATAAAAGCATTGGGTCCTCATTGGACATAATTAACCAAAATACATGTCAGGTATATTAAAGTGGTAAGATTTTTTAATCAAAATGTTATTGCTATGGTGTGATATAAAAGAAAATGTAGATGACTATTTAAATTAACTGACAATGGAGGACTCAATAAGCCAAAGAAACAAAGATCGGTGGATTTGACAGCATAAAAACATAAAATGTCTGCATCCCAAACAACTTGTAAAAATATAAAGATTTACAGGGCCTGCTGGTGGTGTAGTGGTTAAGTTCTCGTGCTCTGCTTAGTGGCTTAGAGCTTGCAGGTTCAGATCCAGGGCACAGACCTAGCATAGCTCCTCAAGCCATGCTGAGGCAGCATCCCATATAAAATAAAGGAAGGTTGGCACAGATGTTAGCTCAGAGCCAATCTTCCTCAAGCAAAAAAATAGGAAGATTGGCAACAGATGTTAGCTCAGGGCCAATCTTCACATACACACAAAATATATACATATAAAGATTTACTATAAACTGAAAGATTTACTATAAACAGACTAATATTTGTAGCAAACATGGCTGACATAAAGTTAATATCCCGATAAAGAGATCTAAAAAAAGCAAGGAGAAAACTTACTAATAAAAAATGAACATGAATGTGTTCAACTTCTCTACTTATCAAATAGTGCACATGCAGATTAAAGTAACAAGAAAATATGATTTTTTACTTATTACCTTAGAAATCATCATATATTAAATATTCATATTGAATACTATTAATTTTATGGTAAGACGCTGCTACTTCTGGGATCATTAGTGTATACACATTTTCCAAAAAGCAATTAGCAGTATACATCAAAAGACCTAAATATTTACATATTTTATTTCAACATTTTCACTTCTAGGACTCTAGCGTAATGAAATAATCATAGGTTCTGACAGGAAAGACTTTTACCCTAAGATTTTAATCACAGAATGTTACATTTCAGTTAGCATCATATAACAAATTTTTAATTCAGTTTTGAAGAACAAAGTTGTATGCACAGTTTTATAAAATATATACAATATACAAAAATTATATATAGTTGTAGAAATTATATACAGTAAGATAAATGTGATAGTCAGACTCCTAGATGGTCTCGATCCCCACCTCCTGGTATTCATACATTTGTGTAATGTCCTCCTTTGGAGTGTGTGTTGGCCTTAGTGACTTGTTTCTAATG
The DNA here is from genome assembly GCF_041296265.1 of Equus caballus. Taxonomy (NCBI): domain Eukaryota; kingdom Metazoa; phylum Chordata; class Mammalia; order Perissodactyla; family Equidae; genus Equus; species Equus caballus. The sequence continues at coordinate 35,839,398 of NC_091698.1, forward strand.
AATAACGCCTGGTGGGCATGATAGTATATTACTGGAAGATCAGGTCATAAAAGGCGGTATAATCTCTTTCTCCTTCTCTTTCTCTTTCTCGTTCTTCATCCGCTCTGGGGGAATCCACGTTGGAAACGACTCTACAGAGAAGTCCATGTAGTGAGAAACTGAAGCCTTCGGTCCACAGCCAGGTAGGTGAGTTTTGAGGTGAATCCTCTAGAACCAGTCAAGTCTGCAGACTGTAGTCCCCGTCACAGCTCGATCACAGCCTCATGAGACACCCTAAGCCCGAACCTCCAACTAGGCTATCCCAAGTTCCTGACACTCAGAAGCTCTGTGACTTAATCAATACTTGTCTAAGTTTTGGGGTAATCTGTTAAGGAATAATTGATAACAAATATAATAAGAAATATTATGCAGTTATTAAACTCATGTTCTCAAAGACCATTTAATGGCACAATAGCATTCATAAGAGATAGCATCAAGGGTTAAAAAAATTAAAAAAATACATGACAGAATTTTGTGAACAGTATGCTCACCAACTTAAATTCATTTTTATCTATAAATCTTGAAAGAAAATAGCCAAATGTTAACAGTGATGTTACATATGATAATCACTCATTTTAATTTTTTAAAATTTTCCTGTTTTCTCCCAAATGTTCTATAATGAGCATATATTCCTTTTATAATCAGAAACCAGAAAAACATTAATATTATCTATAAAAAATTACTTATAAATTCCCTTGTAAAAGTGTCCAGATTCCAATTCCAACGTGTGTGTGAGAGAGGGAGGTCCCCACACACCATCAAGCAATTCTCTGGACACCAGCTGGGTGTCCTACAATTCAACTCAATCTTGACGCTTTCTCCCCAGAGACAGCATCAGGTTCCACAGGTTAAGGATTCAGTCCTACAAGACTCCTCCCCGCCCCTCCACTTTGGATGCTTGTCCCGAGCCCAGGTTGTTACCTGTACTTCTGACCGACCAATTACAGTTTGGAGGTTCCAGTGACCTCCACGTTAGACTTCAGGTACCTGTCACAAGTACCTGTAGCAAGTACCTATACTTATGACTGGCTGGCTATAAATCAGAGGTTCCCATGACCTCCTTTTGGGTTTGATTAATTTGCTAGAGTGGTTCACAGAACTCAGAGAAATGTTTCACATACTAGATCGCTAGTTTGTTATAAAAGGATATAACTCAGGAACGTTGAGATGGAAGGGATGCACAGGACAAGGTATGGGGAGATGGACATGGAGCTTCCATGCCCTCCCAGAGCTCTATTCCCACATCTCCACATTTTCACCAACCTGGAAGCTCCCTGGACCCTGTATTAACCTAATCTCCAGCCCTTCTCCTCCCTAGGAAGCTGGGGGTGGGACTGAAAGTTCCACTCCTCTAATCACGTAGTTGGTTCTCTTGGCAACCACCCTCCCATCCTTAGGTGGAGCTCAAAAGCTGCTTCATTAACATAACAAAAGATAACCCTCACTCTCTAACTTGTGAAATTCCAAGGGTTTTAGGAGCTTTGTGCTAGAAATGGGGATGAAGACCAAATATATATTTCTTATTTTAAATCACAATATCATGCCACATAACCCATTTGTAAAAAAGAACCAAACATTTTCACATCCAAAGAAAAAAGAATACACTAAAATATTCACTGTTTTTCTAGGAATGCATATTTTCTTCCTCACTGTTGGGTCATAATTACAAATCAACTGTTCTTTATAGTCAGATATTACTTTCTTTTTGCCATTAAGGATGTTTTGCTTCATCTAAAATGTCTATAATAATGGATATAAATTATTTTAAAAGATTCTCATTATTTTTCTCACTCATGTTCCTCTCCTTGAATTTCCTTTGCCCTTGTGAACAGTTAGCTCAGAGAACAGATTGAGCTGTACTTCCCCTCCAAGGCCAGCAAACTCTAGGAGGAGGAATATGGGGGCAACGTCCCACCCACCTTTAGTGGGGCGTTAACCAGGCAATGAGAGACAGCATCATATACTTGATAGAACATAATCTTGGGTCACACAGATCTGAATTCACTCATTTGTTTGTTTATTTATTCAACAATTTTTATTGAGTATTTACATATGATGTATAAATTGACATATGATCATAGTTCTTACCCTCCAAGAATTAAGATGTGAAGGTTGAGTTGGAATAGCACATGCTAAGATCCTGGGGTAGAAGGAAGCACGGTGCATACAAGGGACTGAGAAAAGTTCCCCATGTGGTTAGAATACAGTGAGTGAGAGTGAATGTGGTCCTAGATCTCAGTGGAAGAGTTGGTAGGAGGCTATCCACAGAGAGCTTTAAGACCATTTAGGAAGTTCATCTTCATTCTAAGAGTAATAAGACATCTCTGAGTAAAAAATAAAAACAAAACAAAAAAGAGCAGCCCTTGACATTTGAAAGCTGACCTGGAACTCACAGCAAAGCCAAATTATTCTCCCATTAAACATAAACAATCTCACAGAATACCAACAACCTCAGACAAGGTTACTCAGAGACCATGATGAAATGAAGAAGAACAAGGCCACTTCATAATTTTGTCTAAGCATAGTCAAGAAACAAGGTAACTGTGCCGCCCACAAAATACCAAACACCCCTTTCTTGGCCAGAATATATGACTGCTAGTTCTTTACCAATTAGTTTTATCTTTGTGGTAGAAGATTTATTGATATATCTAATCATAGAATAACCTCTGCTTTCTGACAGCATCCAAACTAGAGTGAATCCCCCCTTCTTTAGACTCTTCCACAAGTCATCTAATCAGAATCCTAAAGTCATCCAAATCCTAAACTAGGTTCTTTCTCACACCCTCTTACTGAGATACCCAATGGTTTCCCATAGTGTGTCTTCTCTCCGACTGCAGTGAGTAATAAACCCAGCTCGTTTAACTACAAGTATATTCCTAGTGGCCTTTGGCTGAAGGGCATTGATACCACTATGATGTTTCTAAGATACTTAGAATAAAATTTGACAAGACTTTATTGAGAGATCTGATAAAATGAAAAGTAAACACAATAGAGTACCTTAAACTCCTTTATAAGCCAAGATAGATTCATACAATCTGCCCTGGGTTAATTCTCTCTCTTCCTTTCAGTCCTCTCCAGGGGTTTAAGAGCAGCTTTTATCTTTTCCTACCTAACCTCCCGGTCCCTGTTGACCTCAACACACATTCAGAAGCACTACATATAATTCCAAACCTCAGAATATGAGCAAAATTAAGTCTATGATTTCGAAGAAAACTGGGAGCCATTTATCTTTCATATCACTTATTTTAGTCCAAGTTCTCTAAAATAAGACCTTGAGATGAGGATTCACGTGCCAGTGATTTGTTAAAGAGTTACTCCCAGGAGAAATTTGTAAGACGGTGAAGGAAAAGGAAGGGATGAAGTCAAGTGAGGATGCAATTACAGGTAAAATTCCAGCATCAGATGATCCACAGGGAGCCCTGAAGTGTAAATTACACTCCAGAGTTCCTATCAACCTGAGGCAAGGATCTGGGCTATCATACTCTGATCAATTAGTCGTTGGCTAATGGTTCCTCCAGGGCCACATAACCTTGCAGGCACTTCCAGTTGCAGTAGTCAGGGGCAGCCATACAAAAAGAGTCACAAATGGGGGTAGTATGAGGCTAAAACAAGGAGGAGCAGAGGTGTCACAAAAATCGTCAAAGATATCAGGGGATCCGGTGGAACACCTCCACTTTCTAATCCTTCCTTCTCCATCTTCATTTCCGCCACTGGACTGACCTTCCCAAGAGAGATGGCAGTGGAAAGATCTATTTGCCATGGGGGAATCTCTACAGGGATACTGGGAACCACTGCCTCCTACAAAACAACCTTACACAGCAGAGCCTTAGCCTATTTGCTGAAATTCATTTTAACTCAATTGTCCTGAAAGTCTTCACTTTAAATGTTATCCCATGAGGAGCATCTCATGGCAAACTCAGATTTCCCTGTGACAAGTTCAATTTTGTTTCCTTTTCTGTCCTCCCAGTAAGTGCTCAAGAAAGCATGGGGCCAGCTTCACCAACTGTCACGTCTATAATATGTTAAGCATATAGCACATTGCCTGGCACTGTCTAGATCCTATGTATATAGTAGCTATCTTTATGATTGCTTCGTTCTAAAACCCTGTACTAGCAGGAAGTTAAATGCTAGGGGAGGAAATCGCCTCTTTTTGGCTGTTATGGACCAGTTATCCACTATTCTTTCTGTCTTCCGGAGACCTGAAGAATGAGTTGGCCACAGCCATGTGACAGGACCATCTGTAATTTGTGTTTTTTGGGACCAGAATATTTTCTTCCCCTATATTTATCCAGCATGGTTGTAATGGCTCAGTAACTAACACATGTCTTGTGTGACTTTGTGGAGGGAAGATTTCCAGAAGTCTCTGTGACTGCTTGGAGACAGCAAAGGGAGGGAGGATACACTGCCAAGATATCTCTTCCATCATAATGAGCACTAATTGAATGCCTTGTTTGAAAAATATGTGAAACTATAAAGACATCATCACTCAGATGATTTGGGCTGCAGCCTGGCCAGATGTACTTCTGTGTTTCAGACATGATGTCATAAGCCAGTTAAGATGTGCTACATATTTTAAAATATGGAATTTTCTTGGAGTGGTCAAGTATTACAGGATTTATCCTGCACCGGCCCTCAGGAAAATGATGAAGATATGCCTCTGCCCCCAAATTTCTTCAATTTGTGGGCTCTCTCCCTTTCTAGGTTCTCATCTGAGCATACCCTGCCTTCCAAAAGTGCTGGCCTTTCCTATCTCCTCTGTCTCTAGTTACAACTTGCTTGTTCACTGTATGCTGACTCATTAGGCCCAAGGGTCAAGAAACAGGGAAAGGAAGGGATTAGCTATGGGACCTACCCTAGGAATATTCAGCTAGTTGGGGACATGGTCAGAAACAGATTTCTTAATAAGGTGCATAATTTTTTTTTGAATCCCTTGATAAGAACAAGGGTGGAATTTTGGTGGTGTTTTGATGGAACTGTAGTCAGGGTCTTTAGAATGCCTGCATGCTGCTCTATCAATCACCCCATCCCCTCTCATCAAGTTCAGAGAAATCTAAGTGCATAAAGGGAAAAAAAAGAACAAAGAGAATGGGAATACATTGATTTGTAATATATTGACGAGTATCTAACGATCTCTAATACAGTGCTGTTTGGCAAAACATGAATTGAAGACTGTTGCCTGGACTCTGTTTATAAAAGGCATGTCCTGGGACGCAATCAGTCGAGTTATCATCTCTGTTGAGGCCAGTGTTGGGAACGGGCATTAATAGCTTCAGTTCTAGAATAGGCGGAGAGCTGGAAGTTTTCCTCATCTGACCATGCTCTGTTTTTGTTTTCTCTTGACTCAATAGAGAGCTTAGCATAAAATCAAGCAAAGATATGGCTGTCTTGACCCATCTCTGCGAGACTGCTTTCCCAATACTTTCCTTTGTTCCTTTTTAATCCCCTGAGAATGACTGAAATGGTTGTCTTGGAAACTGACCAGAACAAACATTAAGTTAACTTTAAGGCCAAACTATTCACTAGGCTGAAATTGCACTCTCAATTCTCTTTACCACCTTATATTAAGGATGCTAAATATCTTGCAACCTAATCCCAGGATGAGACTTCGAATAAAGTGGAACAATAATGATCCAAATATGTAAATTCTTTAAAAGGCCCTCCTTATTCTGACCCTTGATTATCTAAGAGAAACACAAGGCCCAGTGCTAAAGAATATGGGTCTCTGAGCAAGCATGCCTGGTCTAGACCAGGCTCTGACACATACGAACGGGATGACACTGACCAAGTTACTTAGCCTCTCTAAGACTCGTACTCCTAACCTCTAAAACGGGATGAGAATAATACCACCCTATAAAGTTTTTGTGCTGATTAATCAAGTTGTTACATGTATACCATTTAGAACATGCCTGGTGCAGGGTAGCACTAGAAAATCCTTGTCTATCATTATTAGCACATTTATTTTAAAAGGAAAAGAACCAAAGAGAATGTGCCTTTAAGGAACAGTTATCTTGACCATACAGTGAGTTCCTAGGTTGTGATATATCAGATTAGACGTTCTCCTGCTTAGGGAAGAGATAGGAAGCAGGTGATAGAGGTAGAATTAGACTAAAAAGACTAAAATTGTCATCCAGCATCCAGTTTCCAATATCACCAAAGACAGGGCAAACTGAAGGACAAGGGAGGTGTGACCAAGATAGGAGACAGAAAGCTGGGGATAGCATGACGATATTATACAACTCATTTAAAGGTACATTCCTACAAAAAGTGAATTATGTCATCTAGAATTACTTTCAGACCCATTGATGAAAATCCACTTAAAAGCCTTAATATTAAGGAATTATCTTTCACTGAGAGTAGATTTTGATTTTTAAACACAACCTCCAACTGGATATAAAAGATGAATGAAAAATATTTTAATAAATTCTCTTTTTTCCAAATAATGCCATGAATGAAGAATAGTATATCATTTTAGTTTTATGTCTTTGATTTCTAGTACCTTTCAAATATATTTTCATGTGTTAGTTGGTCATTCCCCCCTTGGAAGATGAATTGCCTGCTCATGACCTTTGCTTTTTTTTATATTGAGAATTTTGTCCCCTTATGGAATTTCATCAACTCATGGTGAACATTAAGAATTTCATACATCAGTTTCTGGTTGCCAGGGGAAAAGTTGTGTTCTGGGTAACATGGCTTACATTATTAAAGTTCATGAATTCATCGCTTTCCTATTCTCTTTACTTCCTTTGGCCCCTGGTCCCTATGTAGTGCCACTGTGGCCACTTGGACATTTCTGTTTCATTGTGAGCACTCATACTCCTTGTCCACTTCAGTCTGTAATATTCTTTCTCTTTTCGTCCCTCTCGCTTTCTCTCTCCCCCCACCATGAGGATTCATTTCTCAGCATCTTTCCTGCCACTTTTCTTATGTGCAGAGTCTAGTCACTATTTCTCTTTGATGCTGAAATTACCTTTGTTCATTTCAAGAAACATCTCATTGAACTCCTCTGTTCAAGGGAGATGAGTCCTTCCATAGTTATAGTAGAGTTCCTCAAGTGATTCTGAAAACAAAGGAATTGGGGGGAGTGACAGCTACTTCTTGGGGAGAGGACTTCTGGAAGGACACAGAATTTGCAGAAGAGGAAGGGAGAGGGATGTGCTTTTGAAGTCATGTTATTGGGCGAAGGGGATCACTGACTGAACCAATTCTGTTCACATGCCTGGAGCCACACGTAAATATAAAAGATGATGTTCAGATGAGCAGGGGAGCTACAAACATGTGTGTGGACATGTGGAATTGGTAAAGATGACTATTTCCTCAAGCAACGACAATGCATTTTTCAAATTATTTATAGATTTATTGACATTAGCTCATGTTCTCTTCTTCAAGAATGTAGATATGAGAATTGCCTAACCCTGAAGCAGGAGCAACAATTTCGTATCTATTGATAACTGAGTCACTAAGCTTTCCTTGGGCACTCATGATGTGAAAACACCTGGGCAGGTGCTATGGAGTAAGCAAAGAGGAAGGGAACTGAATCTCTGCCCTCATGCTTGAAGAATAGAAAAGAAGATTTGAGACACTAAGCAATAGATTAACAGATTCCAAAACTTTTCATAATTATTGCTACTAACTGAACATTTAAAAGTTTTACCTTATATATTCTCTTGATTATCTTTTGAAGAAGTATGATTTGGAAATGGTTTTGCATTCAACATCACCTGGGCAGAAAATATGATTCCTTCTGGTCTCGTCTTGGTGGCACTTAATTTAACTGTTCAATGCTGAAATATGACACATGGAACCAAGAAAAGCTGAAACTGATGGTGATGGGTGGATCAATGATTAGGAAAACAGACAAAATTGTGGGTGACAAAATTTACCCAAATTTAAAGGTCGGAATAAAATTTACCCAAATTTAAAGGTCAGAATAAAATAGTTTTCATTTGTTGAGCACCTACTAGGTTCCACACAAGTACCTTTAGACTTTGGCCTTAGGAAAGTGCTATGTGAAGCTTGACTTAGTACAACCAGACACATATTTTTCCAGAAATAATAGTATGTTATAAAGGAAAGCAATTGCTGTAGAAAATAAGAGGAGAGAAAATATTAAAGAGATAAAATCTATAGAATTTGGAGTTTTGTGTTAAGACGCTGATAACTATGGAGAAATCCAGGATGAATCTGACATTGCAGAAAAAAAAAAAAAGAAAAAACTGTGTTACAATGTATAATGGGGGAAAGAAAGGTACAGATAATCTGGGAAGAGTTTTGCTTGGTGAACGGCTTTGTTTGGACTGGATTTTACTGGTTTGTTTGTGGATAGAGCAACTTTTATCATGGGCTTTCTTAGAGGCAGTGTGCAGCTTATGACAGTTCTCACAATGCTAGGCCCTTATGAAATGATGAAGAGCAGTTCCTGGATGATAGATGTTACTGCTGTACTGGGGGAAATTGTCAGGAGCTTAGAGTGTTTAGCAGATAGCAGGCATTTGTTCCAGAGTACATTGACACTGCAGGGTAAAGCAAGCGGTAATTTGTTATTTGGTAGTTGGGCAGGGTTTGAGAATGCTGATTTAATGGCCAGAGCAAGATAACAGTCCTGTGACCATGCAGATCATCAGAAAACCTGGAAAAGTAGTATATTTTCCCATCTAAATCTACCTGCTATCACAAAGGATATATTCCTTTTTCAAGTTTCCCATTCCGTTGGAAATTACATGATGGATCAAGTCTGATGGGAGCAAACTGACCATGCTAACCCACTAGCACTGTTTCTGATACAGATTAGGAGCTTAATAAGTATTGTTGAGTGATTTTTTCCTAATTTGCTTCTTTGTTTAAGATTTTACAAGTCTCTCTCTATTAATCTATTCCACTATTATATTCCCATTTCCCACTTTGTGTCACAAATAACACACCTCTGAATGACCACATTGTCTTATAACAAATTTGAGCATAAGATCTGCTTTATGCCTAAAGTTAATAGCAAGCTGAGAGGTTCCAGATATTCACTGGAAACAATTTGGCTGCATAGCCTGTATGTCATTAGTGTTGAGTGACCCTAACCCATTAATAAATCATTCACCCATCTTTAGAAAGAGGCATGTGAATTCTTCAGTCCAAAGGGTAAGACATTTCACTCACAAAATCTATCTGGTGCTACAAATGGTATTTTGGGTTTCAATATCTCAACCAAGGACATCTGCCAAAATCTTTTCAATGAAAAAAGAGTTGTGATTATTTTTGTGGTTCCCAGCTGATTCACCAACATCAGGCATTTACATCAGTTGTCATTTTTTTTATTAAGATTATGATAGATTACAGCCTTGTGAGATTTCAGTTGTACATTATTGTTAGTCTTGTTGTGGGTACATCACTTCCCCCTTTGTGCCCTTCCCCCACCCCCCCTTTTCCCTGGTAACCACCGATCAGTTCTCCTTGTCTATATGTTATCTTCCACCTATGAGTGGAGTCATATAGAGTTCGTCTTTCTGTGTCTGGCTTATTTCGCTTAACATAATACCCTCGAGGTCCATCCATGTTGCTGTGAATGGACCAATTTTGTCCTTTTCTATGGCTGAGTAGTATTCCATTGTGTGTATATACCATATCTTCTTTATCCAATCATCAGTTTCTGGGCATTTAGGTTGGTTCCACGTCTTGGCTATTGTAAATAATGCTGCGATGAACATAGGGGTGCAAAGGACTCTTGGGATTTCTGATTTCAGGTTCTTAGGATAGATACCCAGTAGTGGGATGGCTCGGTCATAAGGTATTTCCATTTTTAACTTTTTGAGAAATCTCCGTACTGTTTTCCATAGTGGCTGCACTAGTTTGCATTCCCACCAACAGTGTATAGGGTTCCTTTTTCTACACAACCTCTCCAACATTTGTTGCTCTTGGTTTTGGATGTTTTTGCCAATCTAATGGGTGTAAGGTGATATCTTAGTGTAGTTTTGATTTGTATTTCACTGATGATTAGCGATGATGAACATCTTTTCATGTGTCTATTGGCCATACTTATGTCTTCTTTGGAGAAATGTCTGTTCATGTCCTCTGCCCATTTTTTGATAGGGTTGTTTGTTTTTTTGTTGTTAAGGTGTGTGAGTTCTTTGTATATTATGGAGATTAACCCTTTGTCGGATAAATAACTTGTGAATATTTTTTCCCAATTAGTGGGCTGTTTTTTTTGTTTCAATCCTATTTTCCCTTGCCTTGAAGAAGCTCTTTAGTCTGATGAAATCCCATTTGTTTATTTTTTCTATTGTTTCCCTCAACTGAGGAGTTATAGTGTCTGAAAAGATTCTTTTGAAACTGATGTCAAAGAGTGTCCTGCCTATATTTTCTTCTAGAAGACTTATTGTTTCAGACCTAATCTTTAGGTCTTTGATCCATTTTGAGTTTATTTTGGTGTGTGGTGAAAAAGAATGGTCAATTTTCAATCTTTTGCATGTGGCTGTCCAGTTTTCCCAGCACCACTTGTTGAAGAGACTTTCTTTTCTCCAATGTAGGCCCTCTGCTCCTTTGTCAAAGATTAGCTGTCCATAGGTGTATGGGTTTATCTGTAGGCTTTCAATTCTGTTCCATTGATCTGTGCACCTGTTTTTGTACCAGTACCATGCTGTTTTGATCACTGTAGCTTTGTAGTATGTTTTGAAATCAGGGATTGTGCTGCCTCCTGCTTTGTTTTTCTTACTCAGGATTGCTTTAGCAATTCGCGGTCTTTTGCTGCCCCATATGAATTTTAAGATTCTTTGTTCAATTTCTGTAAAGAATGTCCTTGGGATTCTGATTGGGATAGCGTTGAATCTGTAGATTGCTTTAGGTAGTATGGACATTTTAACTATGTTTATTCTTCCAATCCATGTGCATGGAATGTCTTTCCATCTCTTTATGTCGTCGTCAATTTCTTTCAAGAAAGTCTTGTAGTTTTCATTGTATAAATCCTTCACTTCCTTGGTTAAATTTATCCCAAGGTATTTTATTCTTTTCGTTGCGATTGTGAATGGGATTGAGTTCTTGAGTTCTTTTTCTGTTAGTTCATTGTTAGTGTATAGAAATGCTACTGATTTATGTATGTTGATTTTATACCCTGCTACTTTGCTGTAGTTGTTGATTGTTTCTAATAGTTTTTCTGTGGATTCTTTGGGGTTTTCTATATACAAGATCATGTCATCTGCAAACAGTGAGAGTTTTACTTCTTCGTTACCTATTTGGATTCCTTTTATTTCTTTTTCCTGCCGAATTGCTCTGGCCAACACCTCCAGTACTATGTTTAATAGGAGTGGTGAAAGTGGGCACCCTTGTCTTGTTCCTGTCCTCAGAGGGATGGGTTTCAGTTTTTGTTCATTGAGTAAGATGTTGGCTGTGGGTTTGTCATATATGGCCTTTATTATGTTGAGGTACTTTCCTTCTATACCCATTTTATTGAGGGTTTGTATCATAAGTGGATGTTGGATCTTGTTGAATGCTTTCTCTGCATCTATTGAGATGATCATGTGGTATTTGTTTCTCAATTTGTTAATGTAGTGTATCACGTTGATTGACTTGCGGATGTTGAACCATTCCTGTGTCCCTGGTATAAATCCCACTTGATCATGGTGTATAATCTTTTTGATGTATTGCTGTATTTGGTTTGACAGAATTTTGTTGAGGATTTTTGCATCTATGTTCATCAGTGATATCTGTCTGTAGTTCTCCTTCTTTGTGTTGTCCTTGCCAGGTTTGGGGATCAGAGTGATGATGGCTTCATAGAATGTGTTAGGGAGTACTCCATCTTCCTCAATTTTCTGGAATAGTTTGAGAGGATAGGTATTAAATCTTCTTTGAATGTTTGGTAGAATTCTCCAGAGAAGCCGTCTGCTCCTGGACTCTTATTTTTGGGGAGGTTTTTGATTACTGTGTCTACTTCTTTACTTGTGATTGGCCTATTCAGATTCTCCATTTCTTCCTGATTCAGTTTGGGGAGGTTGTAGGAGTCTAGGAATTTGTCCATTTCTTCTAGGTTGTTCAATTTGTTGGCATATAGTTTTTCATAGTATTCTCTTATGATCCCTTGTATTTCATTGGTATCTGTTGTGATTTCTCCTCTCTCATTCCTAATTTTATTTATTTGAGATTTCTCTCTTCTTTTCTTGGTGAGTCTGGCTAAGGGTTTGTCGATTTTGTTAATTTTTTGGAAGAACCAACTCTTTGTTTCATTGATCCTTTCTACTGTCTTTTTTGTTTCAATATCATTTATTTCTGCTCTTATTTTTATTATTTCCCTCCTTCTGCTGACTCTGGGCTTTGTTTGTTCTTCTTTTTCTAATTCTGTTAGGTATTGTTTGAGGTTGCTTATGTGAGCTTTTTCTTGTTTAGTGAGGTGAGCCTGTATTGCAATGAATTTCCCTCTTAGGACTGCTTTTGCTGCATCCCAAATGATTTGGTATGTCGTGTTCTCATTTTCATTTGTCTCCAGATAATGCTGATTTCTTCTTTAAGTTCTTCAATAATCCATTGTTTGTTCAGAAGCGTGTTGTTTAGTCTCCACATTTTTGCACCTTTCTCTGCTTTGTTCTTGTAGTTGATTTCTAGTTTCATAGCATTATGATCAGAAAAGATGCTTGATATTATTTCAACTCTCTTGTATTTATTGATGCTTGCTTTGTTTCCCAAAATATGGTCTATCCTTGAGAATGTTCCATGCGCACTTGAGAACAATGTATAACATGCTGTTTTTGGATGAAGTGTTCTAGATATATCTATTAAGTCCATCTGGTCTAATTTTTCATTTAATTCTATAATTTCCTTGTTGATTTTCTGTTTGGATGTTCTGTCCATTGGTGTTAATGGTGTGTTGAGGTCCCCTACTATTATTGTATTGTTGTTGATGTCTTCTTTTAGTTCTGTTAAGAGTTGCTTTACATATTTTGGTGCTCCTGTGTTGGGTGCGTACATATTTATAAGTGTTATGTCTTCTTGGTGGAGAGTCTCTTTTATCATTATATACTGTCCCTCTTTGTCTTTCTTTATCTGTTTTGCTTTGAAGTCTACTTTGTCTGATATTAGTATAGTGACACCTGCTTTCTTTTGTTCATTATTAGCTTGGAGTATTGTTCTCCATCCTTTCACTCTGAGTCTGTGTTTGTCTTTGGGGGTGAGGTGTGTTTCCTGGAGGCAGCATATTGTTGGATCTTGTTCTTTGATCCATCCTGCCACTCTGTGTCTTTTGATTGGGAGTTCAGTCCATTTACATTAGAGTGATTATTGAGATGTGGGGGCCTACCGCTGCCATTTTATGTCTTTTTTTCTGGTTTTCTTCAATTTCCTTTGTTTCTCGTCCCATGGTTTAGTCTGTTCTGATGGAGAGCTGCTACTCTCTGTTGTTGTCCTTCTATTTTTCTCCTTAGCTCTTGGTTTTGTAGCCCCTTTCCTTTTTTTGATTTTTCAGGAATGAGGGTTTTCCTGAGCATTTCCTGAAGAGGAGGTTTTGTGGCAATGAACTCCCTTAATTTTTGTTTATCTGGGAAAGTTTCTATTTCTCCATCATATTTGAAGGATATTTTTGCTGGGTAGAGAATCTTGGCTGTAGGTTTTTGTCTTTCAGATTTTTGAATATATCATTCCACTCTCTTCTAGCCTGTAAAGTTTCTGCTGAGAAATCTGCTGATAGCCTGATGGGGGTTCCTTTGTAGGTTAATTTCTTCTGCCTGGCTGCCCTTAGTATTTTCTCCTTGTCGTTGACTTTTGCCAGCATCACTACTATATGCCTCGGGGTTGGTCTTCTTGCATTGATAAAGTTTGGAGATCTATTGGCTTCTGTCACAGGAAGTTCCATCTCTCTCCCCAGGTTTGGGAAGTTCTCAGCCATTATTTCTTTGAATAGGCTTTCTGCCCCCTTCTCCCTCTCTTCTCCCTCAGGTATACCTATAATCCTTACGTTGCATCTCCTAATTGCGTCTGATAATTCTCGGAGAGTTTCTTCATTTCTTTTTAGTCTTACTTCTCTCTCCTCCTCTGCCTGCAGCATTTCTATATTCCTATCTTCCAAATTGCTAATTCTTTCCTCCATATTATTGGCCCTACTGTTCAGTCTGTCTAGATTTTTCTTAATCTCCTCTATTGTGTTCTTCATTTCCAGTATTTCTGTTTGGTTCTTCTTTATAGTATCAAACTCTTTTGTGACATAGCTCCTGAACTCGTTGAGTTGTCTATCTGAATTCTTTTTATCTCATTGAGTTTTTTAATGATGGCTGTTTTGAAGTCATCGTCATTTAGGTAACATATTTCACTTTCTTTGGGATTGTTTTCTATGTATTTGTTATTTTCCTTCTGTTCTGGAGATTTAATATATTTTTTCATATTGCTTGATGTTGTAGATTTGTGCCTCCGCATAGAGATAGAGTTTAGTTACTCCTTCCACTTGTTTCTACTGGTGTGATGGGGGAGCAACTGTTTATACTGCACCAACCAGGAACCCTATCAGCTGTTGCTAACTGGGCCTGGGCCCCTCCTTGTAGTCACAGTGGTCCAGTGGGTTCCCTCTTCAGCTGTGGGGGCCGTCACGGGGGGGCTTCAGGCTGCTAGTGCCTACTGTTGCAGACCACCTAGACATGCTCCCTCCTTGGGGTCTGCCATGGTGTTATGGGCTTTTCCAGCGGCCAGGGGCAGGATCACTTATATTTGCAGCTCCGTCACTGTCGGCACCCACAAAATCTCACTTGTCCACTATGGGTCACAGTAGAGCTATTGGCATCTTCTGCGGTCTGTGGTTAGCTCACCTAGCTATGCTACTTTTGTCCCGAGGTCTTCTAGCCTTGTGGCTGCCAGATGGGTGCTCTCTATTAGTGGTGTGCAGAGGCTTTTCTGAGGCTGCTGTGAGACCGTAGGCTTTCCTCCTAGGCTATGGAGCCGAGATGCTGGAGCTCCACCCAGCCCCAGTCCTCTCCCCCAGGATCTCGGGGAGCCCTTTGCCCTGTCTTGGGGATAGCTGGAGACCTTGATTTCAGTGGCAGCTGGCCGGCTGCTTCCCTGCCTGGTATTTTCCTTTCTGGGACCCTCCTGGTGTTGTGGATGCTGGGTGGGGCCTCTCTGCTAATGGCAGGTAGGGACTTTGCCTGCTGCCAGGGCAGAACTCTGAAGTATCCCCCCCAGTCCATGGAGCCGGTCACTGGAGGACCACCCAGCCCCAGTCCTCTCCCAGGAGATCTCCGGCAGTCCCGAGCCCCGCCCAGCAGTCAGTGGGGCAGGCAGCAGCAGCTGGCAGGCCGCCGCGCCGTTTGGGATTCTCTCCGGGACCCTCCCGGCATTGTGGATGCTGGGTGGGGCCTCTCTGCTAATGGCAGACAGAGACTTTGTCTGCTTCCCGGGTGGAACTCCTGAGCTCCCCACCCCAGGCCACGGAGCCAGCCACTGGAGCTCCACCCAGCCCCAGTCCTCTCCAAGGAGATCTCCGGCAATCCCGTGCCCCGCCTGGCAGACAGTGGGATGGGCAGCGGCAGCTGGAGGGCCGCCGCGCTGCTTGGTATTCTCTCCTGGACCCTCTGGGCGCTGTGGACGCCAGGCGGGGCCTCCCCGCCAATGGTGGGCAGAGGCTCTCCCTGTGGAATCAGGTGTGCAACTGTGAAGCTTCCCTCTGGGTTTAGGTGTAATTGCAGGGGGCTTAGGTAGGGCTCTGGTCACCTGTTTCGACCGTCGCTCCTCTGGTGTGTGCTCCTGCCCTAGGTGTGTGCCGATGCTCTGGGGGCATCCGCTGGAAGAAAGCCGCTTGCAGGTACTATGCTGTTCGGTCGGGGTCAGAGAATTTTCCCCTATCTCCACCTCCTCCCCGAGGGAAGTCCGTCCACCTTCCGATGTATAGCCACGTGGGTCTCTAAGGCGTCCTGAGATGCTGTATGGATATCCTATGTTAAGCAATGAATGTCCAATTTGTTGTGGATTTGAAGGGGGAGAGACTTTAAGAGGACTACTCACGCCGCCATCTTGGATCCTTCCTCACATCAGTTGTCATTTTTGAGCATACTTTTCTTTAACGCAGAATTGAATTGTACTATTTGTAATTGGAGCTAAGCATCTTGAAGAAATACAGGTATTTTTCATGTCTTATAAAGTCTAATTTTAATATATATCTGTCCACTTTCCACAATTAACTTTATTTTCCAATTTTTCTTATTAATGAACAAAATGAAATTTAGCTCCTATTTGTAGCTCAATCTTTCCCATCTGATTTGCCTAGAAATGCTTCAAACACTTCACACAGGAATAAAATAATTTATTTAATTATTAAAAAATATTCAAGTACTTTCCTTCCATTCTGCCAATTTTCACCAGATCTATACTGATAGTTCTTGGAATTGTTTCCTAGGAGAATACTTCTAGTCTTTCTTCACCAAATGAGTCAACATAATTGCACCCAATATTCCTATTAACGCATCCTAAAATGCACATGTATTTTCATCTTCAGTGGTCACATCTTATGGAACATGAAATAAAGTCCCAAATTAGGTTAATATTATTATTCATTTGTTGTATGATTTTCTTGTTTCCCTGAACCTATCAAAGCACAAAACCACTTCCTGTAAATGGCAACATGATGCTAATTACCTTTTTGTGGGTGCTTCAATAATTTAATAAATATCCGCAAGGAGCCTTCACAAGTATGAGGTACTAAGAGAATTTGGCAATTGATTTTCTTATATTATCACAAAAATAACTTACAGTTGTCTATTCTCATATAAATTTAACTAGTTATTTGTTTGTGGTTATGTTTTCACAATGGCCAAAATAACTATGCGTTTGCCCAAAGAAGGAATCAATTCAATGAAATGAACAAACACAAAGTAAAAGCTCTTGTATGCTATGGATCACATTGTAGAAGAGAAATGATGATCAATGCAGATAAAAGTATTCACCCAAAGGTTCAGCTGGAGGTAAGTTGGCCATTTCTCTTTCCAAAGATGTTCCATGGTAATTATCTAGCTGGGAGCTGTCTTTCATGTAGAAAACACACAATGACTATTGTATAAATGGGTGAATAGATGAATGAGTGAATATCAAGAAACCTTGCTGCTTCTAAATCAAGAAGGGTTGCTACATAATCTAATCTCTATAAATGTCCTTGTTTCTCTGCAGAGTTGTAAAGAGCATACATCTCTTCTCTGTTTACTGAATTAGTTGGTTACAATGCCTGCACACCCAGATGCATCATGGAAATATTTGCATCTATTCATGATAATGTATTGGGACAAATCCATTTTGAAAAAATACTAGCAGTTGGACCAGCGTGCTCTGAGAAGGCTGACAAGGGAGAGCCAGGAGAGGGAATGATTTCCAGCTGTCAGGATCTCTCTCTCAAATGTTTCTATCCTACCCTCTTGACATGACCATGTTTGGTTGGAATTATAAAATATGGTTCTGGCCAAAAAGGAGGAAAATAAAGACCACCTTTTTGGACAGCATAAGCCTTAACAAAAATCCATAATGTAAATAAGAGAGCTTGAAAACATTTCATAAAATATAAATTAATAGAACACTGAGGCCGAAACGGAGGCTGAGATGAATTTCAAGGTTGAGGACTTGGTTTACAATCTGAGCCAGTGCATCTTTTCACCAGAATTCAAATAAAATTTCAATTGAGGACCCAAGGCTCAAATTACTTATTCTTCTGGAACTCCCTGCTCATCATTATTTAAACATTGGTGTTTAATTTTTTAGTGAGAGAAAATGAATTAGACACTTGCCTCCAACTTCTCTATGGAGAAAAATGTGTAGGTTTTAAAGGGACCTGGTGTCGAACAATTTAAATCATCATTAGCATCATCTTCAATTTCATCATTAGTATTGACTCAGCATTTCCTATGTGACAAACACCCCTAAGACACATTCCTGTGCCATCTCATTGAATCCTCCCAAAGCTGAAAGAGGTGAATACTGTTATTCCTACTTTAAGAGGAGAAATCTGAGGTTCAAGGAAGTTAAATAATTTTCACAAAGCCACAAAGCTCTGTGCTTTGTGTTGGTATGTGTGCTGGTATGTGGACAATCTGGGGAAGGAAGACTATGTGTCAGGAGCTCAGCTGAGCTGGAGAGAGCTGAGCTGCCAGATGTTGGAATAACCAATTAAAGCAACAAGCCAAAGTAACAGTCAAGGCTTTAATCACTTACTGTGATGTTATAAGCAAGAAGCTAAACCGTAGAGACTGCTAACTCTTCCCTGTTCCATTTTCCCCCATGGAACAGCACAGTAGTTGAGGGGCTGGTGGATCAGCACAGATGTAGAGTTTGTCTCACTGTTGAAGAAGTCTCAAACAATAGTTTTATGGTCTCTGGAGCTGGGTGGAGGACAAAGGGAAGAGCTAGGACTGGAAAAGTACTGAGTAGTGTGTCAGAGTGGAGATAAGCATCTTCGAGTTCTCCTCCTCCTCCCTACCCCCTAAAGCCTGAGATAAAGCAGTCTGAGTCCTTGACTGCATCTCCTCTTAAAGACTGTAATGCATTGGCTGTTCACCAAGTCTGGAATGGGGAGGCTGGCCTTCTCCTGTGAGGCCTGCCAAGTAAAGCTTTTGTTATTGCTTATGGTGGGGCCTAAAAATTATCAATAGGTTTTTAGCCTGGGGCTGGACTCCATGGTATGCAAACCTAATCTGGAGAGAAGGTCAACTACACGTGTTCTCTCCCTACCCCCCAGAGATTCTGATATGACCTTGGCTCTATTCGGTTTTGAAAATCTCTTCATAACTGTGCCACTGTGAGTGATAGAATTATGTTCTCCAGTGTGTTGGGTTAGAAAAAAGATTAACTCACTAATCTAGATTTCTGACTAAACTTAGAAAATGATGGCAAATCTAAAATCCGTAAATTTACAAGATTAAAAAGAATGGAAGGGAAGAACGATGACAAACAGGATATATCAGCACAGTATTGGAAGATGGAAAATGATAGGGGATTAGGAAAAGAGAGGGAACAAATGGCACAGAATAGCAATGGAAAGCAAGATACATAACTGCCTTCTAGGATCAGAAATGGGAGGCTCCAAGTAGCGGAGAAAGTGATCCTGATTAAAGTGGGAATAACAGGTGGGTTGTGTAAGTCTACCCAGCACAGTCAAATGACTACCTCTCTCTCATGAGAGGACCAGTGGTATATTCTGTGACGTCAAACCCAGAAGGCTGCAGTCTGTAGTTGATCAGGCACAGGAGAAGTTGAGGGTGAGACGTGGGAATGAAAATGGGGCGTCAAGCAAAAGCTGCATACTGAGTATTGAGTACTCCAGCCACATTTTCCATCCTGCTCTCCTGCTTCTGGTGGACAGGTGAAAATTCTCCGGGCAGAAGACTGGAGGCTTCCTCTGTAGAAACTGGCAATTGTGCGTAACACAACCAACATTTGGTTTCCTGACTGATATTCCAACAGTGAAGCCCAAAAGATGATTGGGATTTCCATACCCACACAACCTCCTATCAGCCTTCTAAATATGATTGGAGAATCAAGGATGACTGACATTTTAAGAAATCCGCCAACATGAAGGGTAGATACATGAAAAAACAAACAAGAAGGGAAAAGGGAAACTTAAAATATCCTATAATCCACATCCTCAGAGAGATCAAAGAAGATACTGTATCTATTTTTAAAAAGGATGCTAGAAAACAGGAATAATCATAAATAATACATAGGTTTTAAAAATGAGCAACGTGCTAGCTTAAATTATATATAAATATATAAAAGGTATTCTGAGGGAATGGAGGACAGATGGCACAATGCTTTCCAAATTCTGAGAAAATTTCTTTTAATTTTTTAATTATTATTATTATTATTTTTTTGAGGAAGATTAGCCCTGAGCTAACATCTGCTACCAATCCTCTTCTTTTTGCTGAGGAAAACTGGCCCTGAGCTAACATCTATGACCATCTTCCTCTACTTCATTTGTAGGACACCTACCACAGCATGACTTGCCAAGCAGTGCTATGTCTGCACCCAGGATCTGAACCAGCGAACCCTGGGCCGCCGAAGCTGAACATGCACACTTAACCGGCTGCACCACCGGGCCGGTCCCGAAAAAATGATTTTTAACTTAGACTTTCACACCAAGTCAAGAGGACTATAATTCAAGACCAAGAAAGGGGAAGAAGAAGAAGATATCGGTGGATCAACACAGAAGAGTGGCAGGGGTGGTCTTTGGGCAACCGTTGCTCAAGAGGCCGAAAGAATAACGAAACTAACGTAGAGCAAACCAGACTAGTGTGGGACAGGGGGCCGGGAGAAGAATACCCCTGGGCATGGTGTATGGGAGAAGAAGATGGAAAAAAATACTGATACATTATTCAATGTGCTTGAGCCCTTGGAAAAATTATTGCTATATGCTTGACAGATATATTGGGACATTTGTGGAAAGTGATAGGTACATATAAAACTAGATAAATAAAAAATGAGAAATAACTCCAGGAAAAAAAGGAAAGGCCACATAAGCATAGCACATTTTGGCTCAGTCGTAAATGATACTTATTAATAATAAGATAACCCCTGATAACTGATTTAACCTTGAATGGTGATGTAACCACGTAGGCAGAGGTGGGGAAGCAGGTAGAGTAAGTTAAATCCTCATGAACATAACCAGAAGTCAACAGAATGCTTAAAATTAACAAATCAAATGACAGTGTAATGGTATAATTTGGAAATAAAATTTGGAAGTAAATAAGAGAAGAAACATAATAGAATCAAAAATTGCCTCCATTCCTCTGAGGAACGGGGCTTGGATATACCAAGGGCTGCAGTTCAGGCAAAGCTGGTTTTCTCTGTGAGACTTTTAGGACATGAGATCCAAACTATAAAATGGTGTCTATGGTCATGGCCATTGTGCATTCATTTCATCAATTTCTCTTACTGTAAAACAGCTAAAGTGAATATCACCTTAGTGTTCAAGTTGTGTCCACCAAAAAGTAATTGAATATACTCATCCGTTGCTTCCTTTGTCTACATCTCACCCCTGGTTCTATTCCCCAGAGGTAAACTCTGTTAACAGTTTCTTTTGTAATTTTCAGAAAATTTTTATGAGTATATAAGCAATTTTGTAATTTTCTTTTTTTAAATAAGTGCAATCGTATTATAAAAAAACAAAACAACAACCACCACACAAACCTTTCACCTGGGAGAGTGGTATCTGCACCAGCCCTAGGCTCCCCAGGGATTAATCTTTTCCTGGCCTGGCTGTGGAGGAGAAGGGGCCTCCTGGAATCAGTGTCTGGGCATAGCAGACCCTTCCCCACCAGAGATGGTGGAATTGAGAGTAAAGAGTGGAAGCCCTGGATGTCTAAATGTTGTTATATTTCTGGATGAATGGTACTTTGAAGACTGGATATCTTATCTTAATTTTATCACTTTCTGCCACACGTTTATCTCACAGATCTTTCTGACTCCTTCAAGTCCTACAGCTCTTCTGCATTTACTCACAGATCGTGTAAGTTCATACTTCTTTAAAAAAAATTTAAGAGGTGTTTATCTTCCCTCTCTAGACTGATGTTGAGTTTTTCAAGGAAAAATGGTGAGGATTTTATTTTATTACATATTTTTTCCTTTCCACTGGGGCTGAACACTGCATTTTTCATGGTTAAAAACAAACAGAAAATAAACAAAACAAAAACAATGAAAAACTAACCTCTATATTTTAAGTCTAGAAAAACTTGAGTTTGTCCTGAATCTGATGCATATCATCTATATCTTGGAATCACCACTTCATTCAAGTGATCTATAGTTTTCTCGTTGCTGTGTTGGTACTCAGAGATGTTGTGAAAATCAGATGAGATCATATGTATTTATATGTTTTGTAAGCTAAGAAGTTATACAAATATAAAACATCGTTATGATAGGTGATTACAAATATGTATGTATGTAAATTTTTGTTTCCTTTGTCATCAGCTGTGTAGCAGTGGCAGAACAGAAAAATCCTAGGGAATATTCCAGGCTTACTTGGAATCTTTTACCAGAAGGGAATAAGAAAGAAAAAAGAAGAAGGAAGTAAGAACATTAACACTAACATAAAGTTAACCAAGTTTTAGTAATTTTTATTGCTTTGTATTTTAGACAAAATCAGATTGATAACCTGAGATCAAAATCTTCCGTACTAAAATATTATTTCCTAAGATCTGTCTTAGTTTTAGTAGGAAATAAATAAAAACTGCAAACCACTTATTATAATTCCACCAATTATTTAACTGCATATTTTCAGTTAACTCACAAAACATGTTTGAAATATTTACTGCATTTTTTAAAAATTTTGTAACTGAGGAGATTAAAGTTCAGAGACTTAAAAAAAAATTTGCGCTCAAAATGTAGTGTGCTTGAAACTAGTGTAAGAGCCACTGTTAGAGCATGGGTCTATTGGACCTCAAAATCCATATTCTTTTCCACTGCTAGGAGTGTGGTAGAATAATCTACTAAAATAATAATTTATTTTTTTATTTCACTGTACTCAAAGGAATGTGAAGTATTTTTCTCTCACAACACTTGTACCCACTAATGTTAATCATTAATATTTGATTTTTTTTTCAGCGAGGAAGATCGACCCTGAGCTAACATCTGTGTCAATCCTCCTCTGTTTTGTATGTGGGTTGCTGCCACAGCATGGCTTGATGAGCGGTGATGGCATGGCTTAATGAGCAGTGTGTAGGTCCACATCCAGGATCTGAACCTGGGAAACCCAGGCCACCAAAGCAGAGCACATGAACTTAACCACTACACCACCAGGCCGGCCCCAATATCTCATTCTTACTTCCGGGTGCATGAAGAATTACAATTCCCGCATACTTAAAGATAGATATTGCCAGGAGGTTAGCCAAGAAAAGGTGAGTAGAAGTGGTGGGTGTATTTTTCAAACTAGAACCTTTGCTGGGCCAGTGCTCTTCCTTCTGCTGACACAGTGACAGTGATCAAGGAAGCACGTGTTAAAATAGTGATGGCATAGTCTGATTGAGCATCCGTTAGCCTGTGTCCTAGAATTACCCCAATGAACATATTTCTCTGGCCTACTTCATTGAACATGTGGTGTGAGACAGAAATGAAACTATTATTTTCGGCTACTGAGAGTTTGGAGTTGTTAATTTAGGTTTCTCTAAGTAATTGGAGTTGTTACCTAGCCTCTCCTGGCTGATACAGTCCATAAAAGATTCCGTTCCCCGACAATGACCCAGTTTAGACTTTTCATTTACTTTAATGGTGACTCTAATATTTAATTTGATTTAGAGAAAAACAAAGGTGGTTTTTTATGCTCTGAATTATAATTGACCAAACTTTTACTGATAAATAAATGTCTTCTCTGGTAAGAAAAACAAAACATATGATGGGCGATGCTTTTTGCTTGGGCATGTTTATTAATCTAATTGTTAATCTGTTGAGCACAGTATTTTTAATCCAGTGTAATAGAACAGATGCATTAAAGTGATTTTAAGCAGTGAAGTTGCTACACTGTCATTCATCTCACTCACTTGCTTACAGAAATAAGTGTTCTGTCCTCAGATTTTTCAGACTATTTGTTCCACACTAATAGCTTGGAAACATGGCTTCTGGAAGTGATTTACTTAAACCATAAATCCTCACTACTGCTTTCCACTCGGATACATGGCATCTGAGCTAGCCATGTGTTTCTGGAGGACACAGTCTATTACATGGCAAGGGTAAATGGCATGTCCTGATTCCTCAGACTCTGATCACCTGTGGACCTTTATTCTTCTCATGTTACTCTCAACTCTGCTCTGCAACCTATGCGTGCATCTTGGATGCCTCCCCAGATCATTAATCTTGTGGGACTTTTCAACAGTACGTACGGGCTTTGGTTTTCCACTTCAGAGTAAGTCAAAGCTTCTGATAATTTTAGAACTTCCTTTAAATTCCTAGATGTGTCCGATGGGACAAAAGTACGTAGAATGACCAGAAGCTAGTGAAGGTTTAACCTGTTCATAAACATTTTAGCATCAAGCAAAGCAATATGGGTATAGTCTTGTCTTATGCTTTCCTTAGAGCTTAAATGCAGCTTGTTTATGACTGATATCTATCCATAAATAAACACATTGTTTCAATTTAAACTTCGTTCATGTGGAAATGCAAACAAATCACACCCAGCCAAAAATGCAACTATTCTGTATCAGTACCAGCCAGAGAAATTTTGTCGAGATAATTTTACTCCTGTTTTCTCTCATTATGGGGGGTGTAAAAATAGACTAACAGCACTTCTCACAATCTCTGAAAATACCTCCCTCACTCAGTTTGCATGCTATATTTTGGTGTTGGGAGTGGAAGAATGGAACAGATTTTGAGACAAGGCAGGATTTTCAGAGAATGAGGGTATGAGAAAGGGCAAAAGGGATTCCAAAGTAGGTTTTTCCCATTAAGAAGTGGGGAGTTGGAGTTAAAACTACGATAGTGATGTTAAATTAGCTTACTGTGATAATCATTTCATAATATATACATATAGCAAATAACTACCTTGTACACATAAAACTAAATCAATGTTATATGGCAATTATATATCAATAATTTTATTTTTAATCTGCAATAGTAAGATCAGGATCTCAGAGCCCCTGAATATTCACTCTCTGCATTCAGTTGCTCCATGCTTCAAGCAGATGGTCTGTACTTTCAACACAATACCATGCAGAAATGAATATTTCATTTCATGATGACATTCAAAATAGAAACATGTGGCATCTGAGTATGGCCAGAAAGGCTACCTTGGGGCTTTAGTTTTTAGGCAGAAATATAATTTTTGAGAGTTTAGTGAAAGTTACGAGTTGACTTACATTAACCAAGCCCATAAAGGAATGTGCTTAACTAAAGTGCTCCTTTATTAATTTCATATGGGAAATAAAAGAACGTTGAAGATTGGAATTCTCAAGCCAACAAATCCTGCGCAATTTGTCCTTACAATCAGATCTGCATGAGATGCACAATCGTGTATGATGAGCATAAAATTGAAGGGATGGATAAATTAGGCCATGCCCGAGATCAAAGGTGGCATGCATCTTGTCAAAAGGATATTCTCAAAATTATGACTGGAATACTTAAAAGTTTTGTCTAACATATTCAGTCTTCTAAACAATACCGATGTGGCACTACCATTGGGCATCTCTGATTCTTCCCCCGCCTCCCAGGCTTCCAAAGCCTGTAGTTCATCACCCTCATGCTGGTGTACTCTTCGACTGCGTTATGATTCTGGAAGCTATTTCCACCTCTTTAAAGCATCTCTTTATTATTCATATTCTGGTATTTGTGTATAAATGCCAATACTATTTATCTTACTTATGAATTTGTAGAGTTGCCTCTTTGTGTTTCCCCATTGCTCATAATGGTTTCTTTGTTATTTGAGAGACATTACTTTCCAAGAACCTTGCATGTCAAAGGATGTTAATTATTCAACACTCCTGGCTTGTCTCTGCTCCATCACCCACTTCATTTCAGGTGAGTGATTTATCAGGTCGGTGAATCTGGGATAAATACACTGAGCATACTCAACTTTTGGGCATGAGCTGCCTTAGGAAGCAGCTATTGTCTACTCCTCTATATCATACTTCCAACCCGGGAAGGGCCCCCAAGCACTGCTTATGACTACATCAGTAATCATCCATTATTGTGGATTTCATTTAACTGATCCATTTTGCTATCATACTGAATTTAGAGTTTATAAGTAATGAAGTGAGTTTTGCTTTCTATCTGCACATCGCTGTTCTTTTTACCAACTTATTCAGAACTCGAGTAAGAAAAAGAAGCAATAGTTCTTAGTCTGCTATAAGACTCCAGACATTTACACTATGAGGTTATTTGGGAAATACTGCCCTAATTTGATGGTATGGAAAGAAGGGTAGGCTGAGTTTTAGGTCTAATTTTCCTATAAATTTAACATGTTGTTCTGGGAAACATTTTATTTCTTTGTGAATCAATCTTTCCATCAGAACACGAAGTAGATTAAGATGGATGGTTTCTAAGAAGCAATGAGCCCATGAGTAACTTGCAGTTTTTTATAGATTGATCAATTCAAGTATCTGTGGTATAGACGTATATCAATAGCCTTGGGCAGTATATCAGGGCACCATTCTTTCTAGGTCAAGTTAAATGACCATTCCATATCTTTTTCTATAGATTTATCTGAAATTGATGTCTTCTATTCCTGACACTGTGAAAACCTTTTAGGTTTCATTTGTTCTTCATATGTGCATTTTCTTTACACCTTGGCCTTCCAATTGCATGACCTTCTCATTTCAATATTTTCTCTATCTCATTCTCATAGTCACATTTTTGACTATGTCATCACCAGGAAATATATAATGTCTGAAATCTGATCCTTATCTCCTATTCTCACAGCATATTACTGCATATATCTCACTTGAACTACTTACCTCATTGAGAACCATAGTCTTTACTAATTAAAACATTTTTTCTCTTATTTCTCACATGTCTTCACTACCTACTTTACCTTGTTTAGATTCCATGATTTGCCATAATTACTATCTCATTGCAAAACGCTTAATCCCTGAAAAAACCTTCTGGAAAATTCCAACTCTGGTTAAACCCATAGAGACTGGTGTCACTTTAAATTCATCAACAAAAATTTAACATGGTAACTCAACATTGCTTGGAGATATCATTTCACTTCTCTAGGATGTTTGTTTATCTATCACCTTAAACTATGCACTCGCATTTTCTCTTCACTCTTTCAACTGCTTAAACCTCTTCCTTTTGCCCTCCACTCTCAGCTAATTCAGGAGTCTTCTCATCTTCACGCAACTAAATACCCTACCTGATCTTCATCTTCACCCTTTCTGTCTAGTCCCCTTTCTGTTCCAATGAATAAACTTGAACCTCCACTTGTGTTTGGAATCCCATCCCTTCTGGCTTTTTCAAGGACTATGTTCTTGAAATTAGGCCTTTTCTCTTCTGCATCTTGAATGTATGCTTCTGTATCCATCAGCCTGGGGAGATACATCAAGGCTTCCACCTTACAAACAATAACTAAATCAATAACAACAAGAATCCTTGAATCCAACATTTC
This sequence comes from Equus caballus, assembly GCF_041296265.1. Lineage (NCBI taxonomy): Eukaryota > Metazoa > Chordata > Mammalia > Perissodactyla > Equidae > Equus > Equus caballus. The sequence continues at coordinate 35,866,450 of NC_091698.1, forward strand.
CTCAAAACTGTGATCCATTTCTTGGCTCCCTTCATAGTAAAGACTTTTTTAAAGTTGTCTATGGCTGTTATCTCCATGTCCTCCCCATGGTAGCTCCAATAGTGAACCAATGCAAATCCTCTCAAGTTTCTCTCCTGAATATATATCCAAACTGCTCATGTTTTACCTCCTCCACTACCATTTTATTTCAAGCTATCATCAATTCTCATCTCAATTATAAGAAAAGCGTTCTGAAAATTTTCCCCACATGCACATTTGCACTTTTGCCAATATCTACAAAATAGCCAGAATCATCAGCTTTTAAATAAAAGTATGATTATACCATTCTTTCACTTAGTTGTTTTTGGAGTCTTTAGTTATACTAAGGATAAAATCTAGTAGTTTTACATGTAATTATTAAAAGTCATGTAATTATTACACTCATAATCTCCCTACCATTTTTGCCTCATCTCCTTCTGCTCACACCTTCACTCTCTAATCTATTTCCATCCTGACTTTTGATTGGTTCCTAAGACCTACTAGAGTCCTACAGGATCCAGAGCTTTCACATAAACTTTTCTTTCTGTCTTGGAATGTTTTTTCCTTGCTTGGTCTTATTCATGTTTCTTATCTTGCGTTAAGTGTTATTTCCGCAAGGAAGTTTTCCATATAAACTCAGGCATAGGCCCCTTGTATAGCACCCTTTAATTCCTTTAATATAGCATATAAGAATACTTACTTAATATTTACTTGCTTATTATATTATCAATTTCTAACTTATTCATCAGACTATAAGCTTCATATAAGAAGGGATGACATTGGAATTGTTGACTCCTGTATTCCCGTCTCCTAAGTTTGTCCTCAACAATTATTCATTGAATGAACAAAGGAGTGAATAAATATGAGAAAAAAAAGTAGAATCTTTCATTTATAGAGCATCCACCATGTCCCTGGCACTTCGGCTGATACATTGTCTACATGAAGAAACTCAGATTCAGCACATCTTATAAACTTGTTTAAGATTATACAACACCTAGTAGAAGAGGGGAGATTTGAACTCACATAGTTCCGGCTGCAAAGATAACCTCCAAGGCTGGTGGAAGCCTCAATTCCTCCTAGAACCTGTTTCTTTAGACCGTCTCCTATTATGGGTCTCCAAGGGGCATCTTCTCTAATAACTATTCTGTATTTCTTCTCCTTAACTGCTGTGGTCTCTTCTAAAGTTTTTTGGTTCCTGACCGCCAGTACTCTGGAGAAATCAGTCATTTCCAGATCTGTTCCCAGACACTTGGCTTCAGCTCATTCACTGACCTCTCCACACTTTTTATATACTTCATAAATATTAATTTACTTCTTTTCCTCCATAAATACTCATATGAATCATTATTTTAGTAAGGACATCCTATTAGCTTCTGACATCAAAGTCTCTGGAATGAAAGGATGACATGAGAGCAATACTTGATCTCTTTATTGTCAGTCCATTTCTTTGTTTGCCCCATCCAACCTCACAGAGTGTGTAAAAGTTAAAGTCACAATAGACCAGAGTAGAAAATTGCACAGATAATAAAAGAGTCAGCGGCAATAGCCTGCTGTCCTGCTGCTTCTGCCGCAGGGCCTTTAGGAATATTGCAAACTATGACTATATATACATTTACGTGCCCTTGTAAATACGTCACATGTAAATATTTTTCTGGAAGGCTGGGAGGGCTGAATCAACATATGATCATTTTTCCTCCTGTCAGAAGCAATAGAATTTTTATTAGCATAATTTCCATTACTCAGCACTGACTATGATATCTTTGATCAAACTAATTAGAAATAGTTACACTTTGCATCATGAGATATATCAAATTTATTAGAAAAAATTGTGTATGTGCACACATAGAAAATAAATAGGGATATTAAATATAAAAATATGACATTTATGCCACTGGTTGTAGTGAGGAGGCATTCTAATTAGATCGTGAATATTCTTCAAGTATGGATTTTCCTGTGTGGATTGCACCATTAAGTTAAACTACAATTGCTAATAGAACTTGAACGCATAAAGGAAGGCAAAAATTTCTTTTTTTTGAGCAATCGAGTCAATCTGCATTCATTGATTCACCGTTATGTGACTTTGCTAGATGTTATGTTAAGGAAAATGGGTTTCAGGTATTGAGATGTTTTCAAATATGCCTTGTGGACAAAGATTAATTAGCTAGTGTAAAAAATAGAATGTTTTAATCCCTTCAAATGTGTGTTAAAAGAAAGAACTAAGTTGTTCAGAGAAAAGATGGACCCTTGTGGCTTGGGGGCATATTTGTGGAGGAGGTGAGACTGAAGTGGTTTGAAAAGTGAGCTGGGGAAAGATAGCAGTAGGAAGTATATACCAGGGAGAGAATGGGAGAAGAACTGGACTTTTACTTCCCACACCCAAGGACTTAAGTCATCAAAGATGGAGAGACTCAGACCCAGTAATGAATATGAAGTGTGTCTAGTGAATGTTTATGAAACTTTTGTTGAATCAGATCAATAAACCAGAAGTGCTGGATGCTGCTGCTGTGGTTTCTCTTGCTGTTGTTGTTATTATGATTTTAAGCATCCTTCTTTAGAAGAAACTTCAGAGATAGTGAGAAAAGGGGCTTTCCCAGTCTTGGTAGTTGCAGAAAGAGTTTATGTGACTTACATTACCTGTATGTTACCAGTCTGTGGTACAAATGGGGTCATATTGCAATAACCCACTTTTCCTACAGGTCTCAGGTTTTGCTGAACCATTTCCATCAGTGAGGGCCAATGTTGTCCAACATGGCAGCCTTTACCACTCTCATATAGTACCCCTTGAAGGCCATCCCTGTGGCTGTGGTATCTAATGCTCTCTAAGGATGGAGATCCTCAAATCTGAATTCCAGCAAGGCTCCACTCACAAGCAATATCCGCATTTTGGAAATTTCTACCTGCTGAGACCCTTGGTAAATTTACATTGATCTAAAATTAATGCTTGTTCTTCCTTGGAGCACCAGGAGAAAATAATCACATAATTTACCAGACCTTCAATTCAGAGCCCTCCTGTCTCATTTGATGGACTTTCAAACATGAGATAGTGGCTGTCATTCTTCTTGAAGTGGGGAGAAAATGTCCCTCGTCTCTACAGAAACTGTCTTATATTTGCTTCTCCATTACGAAATTTTCTCTTTGCCAGTTCTGAACTTCTCAGTTAATTTTACTATAAGTTTTCGACTGCTGGACATTAAATATATTTTCAGTCATTTGAAACTCAAAGTCCAATCATGTGACTGCTCTTTAGAATGCCTGTTTTTTCCTGCCCTTGGCCTCCCTTCCCACTTCTTTGTTCAGAAGCCCACAAATGACTGACTCAGAACAATATTTCTCTTGGAGAAAAATTAATCTCCATTGGCAAGAGTCAGCAGAGGTGAAGAGATTTTTTATTTGAATTACTGGCAATTAAGCAACCACACACAGAGTCACACAGGAAAGGCACAGTTATAACTCCTACCCAGCGGGAAGCAATCAGGTGGAAGCAAAAGTATAACACTTTTTGTTCCATTCTCCTTCTCTTGTCCTCTCATTTCATTTTACAGTTCTTGAAACTAAAGCGTATTTAGATTACTGAATACCAAAAATGCTAAATATGCTGAAAATAAGAATGGGGTAGTACACAAATATATGTGTATGTATATATATATGCGCGCACACACACACACACCCACATTTCTGTACAACTTTCGCTTAGTGTAAACTTTGTGGAGGAGGTAGGTTTCAAAAATCATTTATTGGAGAAGTGTGTTTTTTGAGGTGCTAGAGATGGGAGGCAAGGCTGGGTATATATGATCACTTAGTTTATGCAGGTCAGGAATTGCCATGTATAATTGTTGCCTGTTTAGGTTCTTGCCCAAATGACAAATACATACCTTTGGGTTGCCTCTCTAGTATTGGTTGTTTTCAAATAAGGCAACTTCTAAAGGATCTCTATGTACTGTACTTTTTTGACCATATAAAATGAATAGCTGATTAATAAATTATTGACTGAAAATTGGCAGCAGGAAAGTATTTTGGCTCCATATATGCTATGTCTATTATGTACCATTAGATACCATCGCAAACATTAAAAGAATTTGGAAAGAAAAGTCTTTGAAGCTAAAATAAAAGTTTTCTTTGAGGTGTTAGTTCCTCTCGGCTATTTAGATAGTCAACTATAACACTAGACCCCAAAAACAAGTCTAGTGCATGGCTTGACACAACTGAGCATTTATTTATTGCATAACCTGGGCACTGAAAACAAGAGAAAAAAGAAGGGTGTCCCAATACTTTTTAAAAATGGACAAGAAAATGAATTTAAAGTGGATCTCAAATGCACAGAATTGGATTAATTATAATCCCAGTCTCATCATTTGTCCATTAATAACCCTTTTGCATTTAGTTATTTTTCACAATTAAGTGCAACGTATTTTGAAGATGCAACTCAGAAATGCACCATTTTGTAAGAACCCTAGGACTTTGACAAAAACTGCATTTAATTATACATACTTCCCACCTGGGGACTCATCACCCTAATCTTGTGCTCATCATTCCTTTCTTCTTTATTTAGTTTTATAGCACAGCTTTATGTATTTTCTCTCTTTCTCTCTCTCTCTCTCTATATATATACACACACACTCACTGACACATACAGGCATGTCTTTTGGGACTCACTTTTCTCACTCAATATTAATTGTTAAGATATATTCGTATTGTTATATGTCACTGTTTTACACATTTGCACACTGTGTAATATTTCTGTATGTGAATATAGTGCAGTTGCTTCATCTGCCCTGTGTTGATAGATACATGGATTTTTTCCACTTTTGTGATTATGAACAGAGCTTCTGTGAACATTCTGGTACACAAGTTTTGGTGAATATGTGCAAGAGTGGGAGTGGAATCAGTGAATTAAAAGGTATGTGAATTTTCAGCTTTAGGAGATAATGTCAACCTATTTTCTAAAATTCTTGCTAGAATTTACCCTCCACCAGCAAGGTCTGAGAAATTTTGTTATTATTTGTTATTATAATACTTGTTATTATTGCTTTAAAATTTTTGCCAGTTAAATGAGTATACAATTGTAGCATATGGTGGTCTTAATTCAAATTTACTGTATCAGTTACAGTATTAAACATTTCTGCATAGATTTCTTAGTCCTATGTACTTGCTATTCCATGAGATTCCTATCTGTGTTATTTGGTCAATTTTTCTATTGGGTTGTTTTTGCTTTTCTTATTATTTTTTGTGAGTTGTTTTTTAAAAAAATAATCTCTAATTATTTAGTAAATTATATGATTGCATAAATGTTTTCCCAAGTTTTAACTGTCATCTTTCTTTCTTTATGGTATTTTGGATAAAAACAAATTTCTTAATTTTAATATAGTATAAGTATACTATACTATATATTATTCTATATTATAATATATTGTATATAATATATTATACTATACATATAGTATAAATATATTTTAAATGTATCAGTCTTTTCTTTTAGAGTGAACACTTTTTGTGATTTGTTTAATAATTCTTTTCCCCAAGGTCTAGAGTTATTTTAATTTTAGCTGTTATATTAGGTCGTTGATCTATTTAGAGTTAATTTTTACATATTGTAAGAGTCCAGCTTTTTCCTTTTGCCTAGAGCTACTCAGTTGTCCCAGAGCCACTTGTTGAAGATACTATTCTTTCACCATTGGGTGGCTTTGAAACCCTTGTTGAAAATCAATAAGACCATAGATGTATGGTTTTATTTCTGGACTTCAGTCCTATTGCATAGTATATATGTCTATACGTATGTCATCACCACATTGTTTTGATTAACATAACTTTGTAGCAAGTTTGGAAACAGGTAAATGTGAGTCTTCCTATTTTGTTCTTCCTCTACAAGATTGTATTGACTATTACGGGTAGTGTGCAATTTTATAGGAATTTTAGAATCTGCTTGTCAATTTCTATAAAGAAGTCATCTGCCATTTTGATAGGGATCGCATTGAATCTGCAGTTAAGTTTGGGGTGTATACCCTTCTTAGCAATATAAGCTTCTGATCCATGAACATGGGATGTTATCCATTCAATGTTTTCATTCATCTTTAATTTCTTTCAAAAATGTTTTATAGTTTTCAGAGTATTAGTTTTGTACTTCTTTTGTTAAATTTATTCCTAAGTACTTTATTCTTGTTGACGTGTAATTACCTCTATGTCCCCTTCTTTATGTGTGTGTGCATGTGTGTGTGTGTGCTGGAATTGCCATCTGGGGTTACTATCTTTCAGCCTGATGAATTTGCTCTAGTATATCCTGTATGAAGTCTACTGTCATCAAATTCTCTCATTTTTTTTTTTTTAATTCTGGAAATGCCTATATTTCCTCTTCATTTCTGAAAGATATCTTTGATAGATACACAATTCATAGTTGACATTTTTCTTCGATCACCTTTGATATGTTATCCCTCTGCCATCTGGACACTATTATTTCTACTGAGAAGTCAGCTGTTAATCTCAAAGACATTTTCTTTGTCCTTGGCTTTCAGCATTTTAGTACAATGTGTCCGTTTGTCCATCTCTTTGCATTTAACTTACTTGGAGTTCATTGAGCTTCCTGAGTGTGTAGATGATTGTTTTTCAACAAATTTTGGGAGTTTTCAGGCATTATTTCTTCAAGTAATTGCTTCTGCTCTTTCTCTCTTTCTATTCCTTCTAGAATTTCCATTATACATATGTTGGTGTCTGTAATGATGTTCTACACGTCTCTGAAGCTGAGCATTTTTCTTCATTCTTTATTCTCTCTGTTATTTGACATGCATCTAGTGTGTTTTTCATTTCAGTTATTGTTCTTTTTAACCTGAAAATATACATTTTTTAAAAAAATTCTATCTTTATTAGATATTCTCTATTTGTTGTGACAGTGTCATCAGAACTTTCTTTACTTCTTTAATCATAGTTTCCTTTGAACACATTTATAATGATTATTTCAAAGTCATTTTCTGTTTAATCTGACATCTGGTTTCTCTCACACAGTTGCTGTTGCCTGCTTTTTTTCTGGTGTATAGGTCATACATTCTGGTGTCTTTGCATGTCTCATAATTTTTTGTTAGGGAGTGGAAATTTTAAATAATATATTGTTAACAACTTTGGATAGTGCCCTCCACTAGGCCTGTTAGTGTTATTTTCTTGAGTTGTTATTGCTGACACTAAAAACTGAGTTGGAAGGGAAAGGAAGTTACAGATACAGAGAATAAGCAAACAGGGTGCTGAGATTAAGAAAGTCAACAGATCAAGATATTTACTAACTTCTATTGCAGGAAATCTCATGCTTGCTGCAGTTGAGCTATGTTAGTGTTTTATCCCCACCTAGAATCCAGTGTTTGTTCATTTTTAAACAGGAGCATATTTATTTTTTATTTTTATTCCTTGACTCCTTACTTTGTGCCAAGCATTGTAGAAAGAATCCCATATAAATTAACAATTTTCACAAAAGCAATTGAAAATACATGTTATTACACCTTTTATGAATGAGAACATTTTGTTTCAAAGAAATTAAGTGACTTGCTCAAAAGTACATGCTGGTAAGTTGCACAGCCAGTCTTCCATCTCAGATATGCCTGATTCTAAAGCGTGGGCTCTGAATAACTACAGTATTTGACTCCTTTTGGCTAAGCTACGTGTACATCTCTTTGCTATGGACATTTCTGTCATAGATTCTGAACTATCGGTTAACAGCTGGGTGTCAGAGTTTGCTGAACACTAGGGCAGAGGAACATCTGAATTTGTATGCCAAAATTCATGGTAATCATACATATTTCCTCCTGAGTCAAATGGCTACCACATGTGACCGTGAGGAGGCAGGTAGCCTGATTCTGTGCTTCCTTCTGGTGTGGAGTGGGTGGTAGCAGGAAGATTCATAGTCTTCTTTTGCTTCTTTTTTCCCCTTCTTCTTCATTCCTCTCCCCCACAAAAAAGCTGCAGCATACCTACTGATCCATCCATGTGCACTCATTTTCCTGAGAAAGGCTTTTGTCTTGCTTTGTCATGAATTCATACATCTATTGTCACTTGACGAGCTGGTCTAGTCAAGAGATACTGATTTTTTTTTTAATTTCTTAGCAAGATTCATATTAAGCAATTCACTTATAACTTTGTCTGATCTGGACCTCTCTGCCTCTGACTTTCCTCTGCCCCTGAAATGTGCTACCTCTGTCTTAACACCCACAGGGCTACTCAGAACAAGGAGAAAAGGAAAAGACTAAAGTGAAGGGCGAGGAGGGAAAAATTAATATCTATATTATATAACATATAATTTATAATACATTATATTTATAATACATATTTTTAAATAAAAATATGCAAAGCAACTTGACACAATTACACTTACAAGAAAAAATAGATAAATATATAACCATACTGGAGAATTCTAACATATCTTTACAGAAATTAACGTATCGGACCAAACAGTTGAAAAGGGTGCAGGAAATGTGAACTTAGCTTACAAGCTAGAACTAGTGTATGTGGGGGGTATCATATCCCTAATAAATAGAAAATAAACATTTTAAAACAAGCCTCAGAGAAAATATTGATTGCTTTTGACAGCAGATTCTCAACCAAAACATTGGAAATGAGAATATAATAAAGTAATACCCTCAATTACTGGAGAAAACAAATTTCTATATAAGTCAGTAGATAGATAGATGATAGATAGACCAAATAATCTACAAACCAAAGCAACAGGAGGAGGACATGGAGGGTAGGGATTGGTTGGAGACATGTAGACACTAGAATAAAGGACAAAAGTAACTTTTGAGATATGGAAGTTGTTTGAGTGTAGAACATTCTAAATTACTTTTATACCTTGAAAAAGAGTTTGAGATAGTAAGCATTTTTATGTTAAGTACATTGTGAACATTTAAAGGAAATTCTAATTATTAATAGATTAAAAATAGACTATATGAATTTAATCCAGGAGAAGGATAACAGTTGAATTAAAAAGAAACAACTAAGTGAATATATATTCATATATATATAAATTTGTCTAATACTGGGAGTGTTAGTTAACCTTTGACCACTGTGTAAGATAGTGTCTGCCAGGTTTTTTGACTGTAAAGTTAATTTCCCCCCTTGTAATCAATAAATAGTTTTTGAGGAGGTACTTTAAGACTATGCAAATATCTTGTTCCTCAGAAAATTTCCTTTCAACTAATTTTATTTCAAAACCACTAAACAAGACCTAAGTGATTGGAAATATATATTATATATGAAAGGGGTGATTTTTCTATTGTCAAGATACCTATTCTCCATTAATTGATCTATGAACTAAAAACAATTAGAATAAAAATCCCAGCAAAATTTTTCATGGAACTTGAAAAGGAGATTCTAAAATTTTCTTGGGAGAGAAAAAAGACCAAGACCATCAAAGACAATTTTGAAGAAGAAAATAAAAAGGTGGGGCTTCCCTTTTCAGTTATGCAGATTTATTAAAATCCCAAGTATTTAAGAGGGTGAGGCGTCTGCATTAACAAGTATAAAGCTTTATTAAAATGCCAAAATATTTAAAAGAGTGAGAAATAGATGATCCAGTGGAATAGAATAGGAAGCCCTCAAAACAGATAGTGTCCTTTGAAGCATGGAAGTTTTTAATTTTGATGAAGTACAAATGTCTCTATTTTTTCTTTTATTTTTTGGTCTTTTGGCGTCATATTTAGGAAACCATCGCCAAACTAAGGATATGAAGATTTACCCCTACGTTTTCTTTTTTCTAAGAGTTTTATAGTTTAACTCTTACATTTAAGTCTTTGATCCATTTTGAGTTAATTTTGCAAATTACCTGAAGGGGAAGGTCCTACTTCATTATTTTGCACATGGCCATCCAGTTGTCCTGGCACCATTTGTTCAAAGACTATTCTTTTCCCATTGAATGATCTTGGCATCATTATCAAAAATCAGTTGACTATAAACACATGGTTTTATTTCTGGACTAACAAATAAAATCATTCAGTTATTGGTCCCTACAGTTTGAAACCAATATAGTTTGGAGAGTTCCTTGGAAAGTTATATGTCTTACAATGAGATAACTATAAGATAACTATAACTTCTACTTTCTTAGACACCAGTACTGCTCTTATTATGCCTATCTTATTTGATTTAATGCTCAGAGAACCCTAAAAGATGAATATTGTTATGCGATCATTATTGCTTAAAGACAGAGAATGTAATGATTCACAGCAAACCCTCTGGAGTCTCACTGCCTGGACTGAATCCTGACCTTACCATCACCTTTGTAGCCATGGCCAAGACACTTAACTTCTTTGTGTTTCAGTCTCCCCATTTGTAAAATAGCACTTACCTCATAGGCTTATTGTGGAGATTAAATAATTTAATATATGTAAAAAAGCTTATAAATGTTATGATTATTTCAAAGATAGGAAGACTTGGATACATAAAACTAGACCGTTTTCTCCAGGTAATTAAATTAGAAATTGATGTATTTGATATAACAAATGAGTTCTGTGCTTATGCTCCTGACTGCTCTGCTTTCTGCCTCCCATGATATTTATTTAGATTATTATTTTATTGTTTTATGGGTTACTGGTGATGCCAGTTTTGAAAATTTCCCAGGTGAAAAGCATTTCAGTTTAAATGGCATAGAATTTTGAAAAAGTGATCTTCATTTGTCTGTGTCTTAGACTGGTCTCCAAATTCTCTTCTGAGGACTCTTTTGGCACTGCCCATATATTAGCTCACTTGTGTTGAGGTGAGATGGCTGTCCATCCAATCATATGTCATGGTCAGACTGCAATTTTACAACTCCGTGTCCTACACAGGTGACTGTTATTGTGTAAATCTGCACTTAACTAAATGGTTATATATGTTATATATAATACCTGCGTGTCAGGCTTTATGTAGACAAAGTAAACTCAAATCTTATGTCTTTACTCTTTATCAAAAGCTTTGTGTTAACACAGGGTTCCTGAGAACTACTCAGTCCACTCATTCCTATAGATGATTGGATAAAGAAGATGTGGTATATATATACAATGGAATACTACTCAGCCGTAAAAAAGAAAAAAATAGTCCCATTTGCAAGAACATGAATGGACCTTGAGGGAATTATGTTAAGTGAAATAAGCCAGATAGAGAAGGACAATCTCTGTATGACTCCACTCATGTGAGGACTTTAAACCTGTGGACAAAGAGAACAGATTAGTGGCTACCAGGGGAAAGGGGGGTTGTGGGGGTGGGCACAAAGGGTGAAGGGTTGCACCTACAACACAACTGACAGACAATAATGTACAACTGAAATTTCACAATATTGTAACCTATCATTAACTCAATAAAAAAATTAAAAATAAAAAAAATATACACTATTAAAGGAAGTCAGATCATAAGAAGGCTGTGCATCTGGTTTGCATTATTCTGTCCCCTTATAAAACCATTTGAAATAAATTCCATTGTGGAATTATACAAATGACTTAAATTGAGACGTGTATAAGTAATAGTTCTATAAATTCAGTCTTGTGTCCATTGTGAGGATTTGATTCAACACATGTATTAAATTCTTGACATATGCCAGATACTCTACTAAATTACGGATATACAAAACAGTTAAGGCATGGTCTTGCTTCTGAAGGACTTACACACTTGCAAGGTCAGAGTAAACAAAGAATTGCAAAACGCCTGTTATACCTGGCATGGTAACATTAATTACCAGCAACAGCAAGGGAAAGTGAATCAAGGGTTCAGTCCTGAATGGTCAGGAAGGTCATTATGGCAAAAAGAAAGACAGAGAGAAAAGGAAGGTAGGTTCATCTTTCTGAAGGGCTTGGATACAGAAGGAAAGAGGAGGTAAGTGCTGCTATGTTGAAGGAGGATCAGATCTTCTTTCATTTATTTGTTTTGGTTTGTTTGTGATAGAAAAGAGTTGAACAGGCCTTTAAAGTGTTGAAAGGAAGTCACTGAAAAGAGAAATATCTGCTTGCTTACCATCTCTCATCCTCTAAATCAGCAGTGATTGTGAATGTGGCAGCTTACAATCCTGGTATAGGTTGCTAGTACCAGAGGGAACAATATGACCTTTATTCTCAAGTAATGATGGTAATGTTTTCAGTCTGTCTGGTGGCTTCCTGAAAGACTGGTGAAAGGGCTTGGCTTTATTTAGTGGAACTTGGAACATTCCAGGCACTGAGGCAGCTTCCTGGGTGGGTAGTATTTGCTGAGTTTCTAAATGCAGTACTATTGGCCATAGCAGTCTGGGGAAAGGGAGAAGCCTAGACAAGCAATAGACAGCCTGGAAAGCCTGGAAGAAGTTGGGAAAGGAGATACATGGGAACATAAAGGCCCTTAAAAGTTCCTGTGTACACTGGGGAATCAAGAAGAACACATGCACGTGCAGAGTTGGATGCTTGCTCAGAAGAGACCTGAGAAGACCCGCAGCTTTCATCTCTGGCTGAGCTCCAGACTCCATGCAAGCAAGAAGTGAAGGTTAAAGCAGGATTGTAAACAGCTTGGCCAAGGGTTGAACGTGTGTGCTCACACAGAGCCTGTCTGCGAAGACTAGGAGAGTACTATTTTTTCTTTTTTCTTTTGGCCCCAGGAGCTTAAGGAAATCTCTGTCAAAACATTTGCTGATCACTGAGCTACCAGAACTCAGACTTTAGTGGTCACACACAACAAAGGATACAGACTTTACAAAAGTCCATTGGGAAAGTCAATAAACCAAACAAACGATGACAACCCACAACAAGTAGCAACAACATATCCCGAGGAGGGGAGAATCTGATTTTCAGAGTTGCCACATTAAAATATTTAAAGTGTCCTGTTTTCAACAGAAAAATTATGAGCCATACAAAGAAAACAGAAAGTATGGTTTCATTCACAGGAGAAAAAAGAGAAATTAATAGAAACTATCCCTGAGGAAGTGCAGGGATTGGATTTACTAGACAAAGACTTTAAATCTACTATCTTAAATATCTTCAAAGAGCCTAAGGAAACCAACGGCAAAGAATTCAGCTAGAACTATGTATCACCAAATAGAGAATATCATTAAAGAGATAGAACTTGTAAAAAGGAACTATGTATACCAAATAGAAAAGCATAGGGGAAATATCTAATCAGAGTCAAAACAGGACATTTCCTTTTTTTGAGACTGGTGTTAAGAGGTGAGAGGGGTTACTTTTATAGAGAAGGCTTAAGAAGACGGATGGAGAATTAAGAGAGGGCACAACTGAAAGCTCATTCTGCTCTGGACCAAGGTCAACTGCTAAGAAGAGAGCATGATTTCTACGGGTCTGAGGAAGGCTGAAGATTCACATGTGGCGAAAATGATGCTTAATATCAAGTCAACACTGGAGTTCACGAATGGAGGTGGTGAGAATTTGCACCACTGTGATATATCCTTGAGCTCATTCATCAGGCACAGAGCAGGAGTAGAGAGGGCATGTTGTTATAATGATCCACAGTTCTTAAACTCTTAACCAATAAAATTTCCTAGTGTTCTCTTTCCTAGTATTTCTTGCTAGTCTCAGTAACAGGAAAGGGTCTTTCTCCTAAATAATATTTTTTTCACCAAGGGTTTGCATTAAAACTTTTTTATCAGGTGTTACAAAGTACAGAATCAAATTTCTATTTTACTTCCAGAAACCACAAAGAATCATATGGTATGCATTTCTATAGGTGGATATTTAATTCTTAGTTTTCTTTCCACCAGCTTTCCTGTAACAGCATTTTATAAAGTGGATATAACTTAGAACTCAGTTCTGGAAATTTTAGCTAGGTAACTAAAGGCTACATTCTAAATGCCCTTCCTTGACAGTCACAAATTACATTAATAATATTTAGAGTTTGCTTGTGTAATAAATATTTAACTATTTCTAAAGTCAGCTTCTCTTGTATTTATTTTGTTAACTGCAAAAAAACATTTTGCAGAACACTGCTCTGTGAAATACCAGTTTGAACAATTCTGTCTTAAGCCGCTTATTTTATTCTCTTGCATTTTATGTTTTTCTAAACTGCCTTGAAACTTTTGTCATTTGAGGAAGGCCAAGGAGACCAACTGGTCTCCAGATTGAGGGAGACGATTTCACTTGACCCTTATGGGTGAGTTCACACCCAGGCAGTTCTGTTCCCTTTTCACATCAACATCTTCTCTTTTCTCTCAACGCGTTTTAAATGGTATTTTTCCACTTTACCTTTTTTGTTTAATATAGAATATACGAATAAGGAAACACAAATGACCCATAGGTTGACTGTTAACACCTGCTGAAATAAAATAAATAAATAATGTGTTAGGTACTTATGGGAAGAAATTGCAAATATTACAAAATAATGTAAAGTCATAAATATTATTCTTTCTAAAGGAAATTCTTGTTAATAGTTTCTTGGCTTGATTTTAAGAAAATATACCATATACCAGTAAATAAATATGCACAGAGGTATATACTTAACAAAATAAGCAAAAGTTATCATACTATGTTGATTCACTAACTTGTGGCTTTTTCCCCCTCTAAAATACATTTTAGGGACTTTTCCATATAATAATAAAATATGGCTACTTCATTGTTTTTAAGAGTTGCATATCGTTGAAAGAGAAAAGCAGAATTAATTTAACCACTCCTCTTAAAAACTTGACATAAAGGGATAAATTTTCAGCTATAGAATTCCTAAGTCAAAAAGAACGGGTGCCCATTTACATACCACCAAAAATATATAGGATTGCCATTTTCTTCTTGTCGTCACATTTTAAAGAAGACATTGCGAAACCAGCACACAGGCAGTGAGGATGTTGAACGCGTCTGGAAACCAGTCCATGTGAGAACAGATTGATAAGACTGGGTTACTGATTCTCAGGTAAAAAAGCTGGAGAAAAATGATCTGCGTTAGAGCATAAATGAATTCTATTCCTCCTGCTTAACCTTCCGAGGGTACTTAGATTTCACGAGAAAATCATGAGTTATTTTCTCATTATGGATTTTAGGCAGTGTAGGAAATTATTGTTTGAAAAAAATAAACAAGAGTTAGCAGAGGTTTTGTTACAGGGTTTAAGCCTCCACTACGTTAATCTGGTAACAGCTTCTTTCCTTAATCTATTATTCTCGACCCTCTTTTGAAAGGCATGAATACTAAAAGGGTTAAAAGAAACTATAGATGATTTGCACTATAGATCAAAATAGTTGGTCACTTTGTTTCCTAACATTGCGTTCTGATAAATGCATCAGGAAAAGAAAGCTCTGATAGGAGAAGGGAGCTGAGGGAGAAAGGGTGTTCTATTTTCAACTGTGACTTCTTTAAGACGGAAACTGGATTGACCTTGGGGCTACCTTTTGGAGGACAGAAGGCATTATGAAGTCAGAAGGCAGCCTCTGGGGAATAAATAACTGCCTCAAGAATGAAATTGACCTCGTAGAATGGAGGTATGGAAACCACCCAAAGACAAGCTCACACATTTCGTGAATGTTTCCAGAGCTCATACAACTGCCCAGTCTTTTTCTCATTTCTTTTTTTCTTTACTTTTTAATTTTCTTTACTGTTTTCTCTTTCTTTTTCTTTCTTTCATTCTGTCTCTGTTGAAAAGTTAGTTTGGTACTGTCTGCTCAATAATGCTTTCCTGAAATGTCAGGCACAGCCCCTCTAACTCCTCTCATCCAAATGCTAAGAATGTAAGTCCAAGTCTTTGACGTCCCCTGCTTTCTACCTAGTTCCGCTTCAGATCCTCCTTCCACATTCCACCTACAGTGTATACATATTGTTTTGAAATCCTCAAGTTACTGCCACTATTTTTTTCTTGCCTTCTCAGAAATACTTCTCCTATTTTATTCATGAGATACTAGTGGACCATTTTATGTACCTAGGTAATTCTGCCTCCTTACTCACATTTTATTGGTACAAGGAGGGCATGTGAACCAAGGTTGGCCAAGCAGAGCTCTTCCCTCAGACTTTTTCAGACTGGACTACTAGAGGCCTCCTTGAATAGGAACATGGGGTGGGTCCAGAACACTGAAGGCTGAGCATTCACCTGAAACAGTCACCTGAGTTCAAAGAAACGAGATCTAGTTTTCCCTTCTGTCACATCTCAACGGAATTTACAGCCCACAACAGAATCATGCAATCTAAGCATTCTGAATCTTGGTGATATGAACGTTCTAATCTCTCAAAAGTGGCATTGCAGATGTCACCATTTCATTAAAAATATAGGCATAGATGTCCTTAGTTAGTTAATATAGTTAGATGTCCTTCCTTAGAAAAATGTTAAACCACCATAAATGCCCGGTGAAAACAAAGAGAGAGGAAAAAGCCAAGCAGCCATCACAAAGTAAACTTTAGGAAATTCCCTTTTGATGGATGATTTTGATTCCATGTTGCAAATTACTTTGGAGTTTAGTTTGAAGATTTTTTTTTTTTTTCCCCTGAATTCTTATTCTCTTAAGATAGCTTAAGATTGACGTCTTGGAAAATGCTTCCCAAGGTCACACTCTGTCTTAGAGCAGGCGTTTTCCATGAAGCTATGAATTTAAGGAACAAAATAAAAATCTATTTGTCTCAAGAAAAATGTAATAGACAGGTACTCTTTGGTGAATGCGATTTATGGTAATTGATGGCTCGAGTTGTGAATCTTCATTTCATAAATCAGAAAATAAAACCTGTGACATGGTGATTGACACTAATGACAAAACTCAAGTCTAGAACATACCAGATCTTAACTTTGTCTTTTCTGGACCAGGGTTATCTTGCCAACTTTTTTGGGTAGTTTTATAATACCTGTGATATGTGGAGGTCAAAATCACTAGCTGACAACTTAGAATTTGTCAGATAAAAACATTCAAAAACACTGAAAATTTGTAAGTTGAGTCCTCTACAGCATTTCCATAATTAAATCTTTCACTCATGTTTT
Source organism: Equus caballus (assembly GCF_041296265.1). Lineage (NCBI taxonomy): Eukaryota > Metazoa > Chordata > Mammalia > Perissodactyla > Equidae > Equus > Equus caballus. Next base: position 35,883,320 of record NC_091698.1, read on the forward strand.
TATTGATGTATCCATTTATTTATTAAACTCAAATTTGTTGCCCCTCCAGTACATATTAGGCATTGTGCTAGACCAGCACCAGCATGCATGCACCCTCACTCTGATCATTGTTACCCCGGAGCTCTGTTCCATCTCTTTTCTTCATATTGTCCTCAAGGGTACATTTGAATCCACCTCAAAGACTCACAAAAGTCATACTCCAAATCACAAGATAAACTCTGTATTCTTTGCATATGTCTTAAAAGGGGCTGAATCATTTTTTCTCTTGAAATAGAGAGGAGAAAACCAAACCAAACCAAACCAACAATGGAGGGATAGATTAATCTCTGTAAAGCAGGATTCACTTCTTTATTCTGCTACAGATACAAAATATTCTGCTTGATTGATATCTCATTTTTAATTTATTCCTTTTCCAATTCTTCAACATCGAATAAGTTCACAAATCAGATACTTTGACAAAATTCAGGGAAAACTTTACACGTTGTTGAGCAACCACAGAGTTTCTTTGTTTAGATGATACTTTCAGGGTCTTTCCACACTCTTTCCAAACTAAAGCACGTGGCTATGATTGAATTTCTCACATATATCCGGATCCAGTGTATTTTTTTGCCAAATTAGAAGTAGCATAAATGCTGTAGAGAATTTGTGAGGAAGATTAATTGCTTTTCCTTTAAAAAAATTGCTGCCTCATTTCGTACCAGTGGTATGCATTAGTGCAAGGTGAACTTTTTCTATTTTCTTGTTTTTGCTCAGCCAGTTAAAAACATTTCTAATTATTCACTCACCTTATCAGGCACACATTCATTTGTGCTTAAATTTCTGTTTGTGTGCTTTGAAACAGTAAAATATGAGAATAAAATAATAAATCGGCTGAGCCCAACATGCAAAGGACTAATCCAGAAAGATTCTACCTATTATTCTGAAATGTCTTATGTTATTAACGTTAGAATTCTTAGGCTGATACTCACCAACTTCTTTGACACAAATTTAAGTCCCTGAAGGTAGGATAAACAAGTGATAGACATATTGTTTATTTGTTATGTAAAATTCAAATTTATGAGACAGGCAGAATGGTAGAAAATAACTCAGAAAATCATATAGTCAAGCAAATTCAGAGGGAAATTTGCATTTTCAAAAGTAGAGAGGAGGCTTTAATGTAAATTAGTTATTAATCTGTATGCAGAACATATCAAGTGAAAAATTGGGCTAAATTCAAATGAAGGAGGAAGGAAAATTGTTAGAGGAAATATCCCCAATCTAAAATATGCAGATGACACCCTCTCACTGTCAGAAAGTAGCAATGACTTGAAATGACTTTTGATGAAAGTGAAAGAAGAAAGTGGCCCAAAGCAGGACGGCATTTGAACATCAAGAAGAAAAAATCATGACTACAAGAGGACTACACAACTTTAACATAGACAATGGAGATATTGAAATTGTTAAAATATTTTGTTTATGTTGGCTTGGTTATCAATTTAAATGGAGACTGCAGCCAACAAAGAAAAGACCGAGATTCAGAAGAGCATCAATGGAAGAATTAGGAAGGATCATCAAGTGGAAGGAGGTGTCATTAGAGACTAAGGCCAAGATTATCACACTCTCGTATTCCCAATTACTATACTCAGGTGCAAAAGGGGACAGTGAAGACGGGTGACAGGAAAGAATATGATTCATTTGAAACCTGGTGTTGGAGGAGAGCTCTGTGGCTACCCTGGACTGCAGAAAGACAAACAAGTGGATCTTAGAGCAAATGAAGCCTGAACTATCCCTGGAAGAAAAATGATAAAACAGAGGCTGTCCACTTTGGGCACCTCATGAGAAGGCGAGATTCTTTGGAAACGATAATAATGCCGGGAAAAGTAGAAGGCAGCAGGAAAAGAGGAAGACCAGGTAGGAGATGGATTAACTCCATAAAGGTAGTCATAGGCATGAGTCTATAGGAGCTGAGTAGGGCTGTTAAGGACAGAACTCTGCGGACATCACTCATTCATAAGGTCACTAGGAGTCGGAGCCAACTTTATGGCATATAGCAATAAAATATTGCAATGTATAGGCCAGACCTATTTGGAAGACAACAATCAACTTGTGAATGTTAAATTTAACTCTTTCTGAACATCTATTAAATGTTAAGCATTATGAAAGGATTCAGACAACATTTGTGCCTTTGTTCTGTGTTTTCATAGCATCCCTGGTCTGTCCATAACACCATTCCAGTCACTGTGCAGCCCCAGGCTAGGGCTTGTGGCCCTTGGCCTCTCCAAACTGCCTTCTCTAGCCTGATTCCCCTAATAAAGAATATCAGGTCCATATGTCATTATTTTATTGTTATGCAGAACTGATTAATTCAAATACTTGAACTGATTGACATTTTATTGCTAATTTTCTATCCCTTGTGGTCAGCGATTAGGAGTTTATAGTCAAAAAGTGGGGAAGACCAGTAAAAGTTTTGCCTATGAGAATAAAGACAAACAAGATCAAAAGAAAACAAAAAAATCATGAAAGAACATCCCAGACAAAGATAATATTTTCATCTTCCGAAAGGGCTTTAGAAGGTAATTTGTTGATTTCAAACCAAGGATGAATCTAATAGCTAGAATTTTAGGCAAACCAGATAGTCAAGCGTAGGACAATAGTCAGAAGGAGCAGCTTTCAGGGCTAGGCATGTTACACTTTCTAGGTAACCGCTAGTTTCATCTTTTGCTAAGACTCCAGTTCTCATTTAGCAGCTTCTGTTCTCTCAATAACTTTCCAGAAAAGGGCTCCCATATTCAATCCAGTTCCTACTGTTACTGAAACAAATCAAAACCTCCCATATTCAACCCATTCGTTACCTGGATTCTTTTTAACTGCTTCATTATAAATGAGACCAGAACCAAGAAACTTGGCTTTCCTGGGCAAGCCACCTTCACCACGCCACTTATGGATGCATGGCCCTGGGTCACATTGTCCTTCTGTTATTTCTGCTAGGAAGATCGAGCAGAAGGTCTGGGGAAACAGGGCACCGGGCTGTGGCTTTTGATCCATGATTTCAGTACCAAGAGGAAAATAAAATAATGGGATCAACCCCCAACCTTTCTGTCTGTTTCATACGGGAACAGGCAGTCCTGAGACAGCCTTGGCCCCCATCCAGCATGGCAGCTGTGACTCTCAGATCTGTGGATTGATGCTGGCAATGAAATTCTCAACAAGATATTTTTCTGCCATATGTTCTGGGAGTGCCCAGGGCATCAGGCTTTCAATGACAATGTAATTTAATGGCTTAAGAGTATCTTAACCATATTTCCTTCCAAAATCTTTAGACTGGATGAAATCTGCATGAAATCTGCTTCTGATACTGGCCATTTGCTTTCACAAAATATCAATTACCAAGTTCTGTCCCAGAGACACTATCCCTTTGGGATTCTGGTATTACTGAGCTACTCTATTTACTTAGGCTCGACGGCTTAGAATATTAACTATCTTTGTGAAAAAATCGTGGCAGTGGTGGTGAAAGAGAAGACTCTTTTTGGAAGTTAATCTGCCGCTGTTGAACCTTAAGGGGACTTAAGGAATGAAGCCCTAAAAACATAGCTTATAATGCAATGGCCTTTCTTGATATTTAACTGTTTCCTTCAGAACAATTCTTCACATAAAGGCTGAAGCCAAGTGGATGGGGGAGGCAGCAGAGAGAAAGAATTTCTTTTTCTTCATGTCACCACAAATGTGCATCTTAAATCTGCTCTGTGTACCTTGAACCTTCTCTGTCTCCCGTGTTTTTAGGCCACTTAAGAAATCTTTATAGCTACAAATATTATCACCCTCTATAGCTGCCTTATCTGTGACAGAAAATTAGATATCATTTTAGCAGATTTACCTGCAAAAGAGCTATCAAATCTGACTGCCTACCCGTTTCGACCATCACTACTTTCATTCAGTGGGTCAGTGTGTCTCCCCCAGCCACATTGGGGAGGTCTTTTGCCAATGCTCTTTCCTCTGAGATACCTCCTGAGATATATTTTCCAAACTGTTGACATAGTTATTTTCCCCAAGCCAACGATGATCATATCATTTTCCTCTTTAAAATATCCCTGATGATGATCTCTAGTACTAGCAGAATAACACTCTAAACCATGACCAGGGCATCGAAGGCAGTACTGTACTGCTGAAACATGTCTTCTGACATATTTACCCATTGTGCTCCAGTCATACTGAATCGATTCACCATTTTCTGAATAAGCTGTGTATTCCCATATCTACACTCATTTGAACAAGCTCTCCATTCATTAGAATGCCTTTGCCCCCTTATCTACCTAATGAATTTCTTCTTACAAATCCAAGGCACAGCTCCGAAGTCATCTGTAACTTTTCTCCTGTGTGCATCCACATTAGTTATTCATTCCTATATTGTAGGACACATTCAACTTACTTGTTAGCCCCTGGGAGGACCTTTAGGTTTGCTTCTTAGGAAGGGTCCCTCCAAGTGGACTCTACTGTTGAAAAGCTCGTCGTAGTTGGGGAGATAAGATTAACTTACTTGAAATATTATACTAATGGTAAAAAACAATGGCATATCAATAATGCAACAGACAATAATGCTGTGTGCTACACAAGTTAGAAGAATAAATGACTAGGTAGAATTGTTGGGAAAACTCTTATTAATGAGTTGAAAATGAATGAGTAGAATTATAGTACATTCTCTATGACCCAAAAGAAGTTTTACATGTAATTGAGTTCAAAATAGAGAAAAAAAGTTGATTAAATGATAAATTTTTATTAAAATAGCTATGGAATATCATACTTTCAATATCCCTGTTTGCTCTAGATATATGCCAAGGAATAATATAACACAAAGGATAAATTTAATAAAATTTATCTAAGGTCAAATTTAAAGTGCATAGCTGGATCATACGGTATTTCTATTTTTAATTTTTTCAGATATCTCCATACTGTTTTCTTTATCCAAAGAACTTAAAATCAACAATTCAAAGAGACTTATGCACCCCTATGTTTACTGCAACATTATTCACAATAGCCAAGATGTGGAAGCAACCAAAGTGCCCATCAACTGATGAATGGATAAAGAAGATGTGGTGTGTGTATATATATATACACCACATGATTTCACTCATATGTGGAAGATAAACATATGGATAAAGAGAACAGATTAGTGATTACCAGAGGAGAAGGGAGTTAGGGGGTGGGCAAAAGGGGTAAAGGGGTACATATATATGATGATGGATAAAAATTAGACTATTGGTGGTGAGCATGATGCAGTCTATACAGAAACTGATAAATAATAATGTACACCTGAAATTATACAATGTTCTAAACCATTATGACCTCAATAAAATAATTAAAAAAAAATTAAAGTGCATATCTTTCTGTACCAGAAATGAAAAAGAAATGTGAATTGGTTGGCAGTGGATAGAGCAGAAACTATAGACCTGTCGGGCTCTGGGTCCAGGATCAGACTTATGTAGCGTAATGTAAGGAAAGCTTGTTCACACACGCAGGATAGTTTTTAATATTTAAAGCCACAATTTTCAATGTTACAGATATCTATGCACAAAACAATGTTATATGTGACCCCTTTATAAAGCAAAACCTACAGGCATCGTGAGAAGACGTGTAGAAACACATTATTAAAAAGAAACTAAGGTACTGCTTTTAGTACAACACAGATCATGTGGACAAGAAATTTTAAGTAAGGCTATAGAAGACCTAAAAAACAATGAATAAAGCATTATTCATTATATACAATCTTGTGGTTATTCATTATATATAATATATGACATAAGGATATATAATGATATGTTATGTATATATATATAATGAGATATATATATAATGTTATATATAATGATATATGACCTTATGGTTATGTATCAAATTATGTGCACAGATAATAGAGAATACAACTTTTTCTCAAGTATACGTAGAACGTTCACAAAAGTTGATCATATATTAGATTAAAAAATCATTGGTAGGGTCAATAAAGTAGAAATATTATAAATAATACTTTAATCACATATCATATAACTAGAAATTATATCAAAATCAGAAACACAAAAGCCCTACTTTCCACCTGTAAATTTACAAAAACCCATCAATAACTCAGGTGGAAGAGGGAATACAAATTTATGCAATCTCTATAAATAATGATTAATCACTTGGGATTTTCTCAGTTAAGTTTATAATCACTTTTATAGAGCTTCATAATTTTTAATTTCATGCGTTGGAGAAGTGTACAGGCTGAAAAGTACTGATTTGTCCTTAACTTCATAATAACAGATCTGTATTTTACACGATTGAAGTTTTGGATCCCACCTATCACATCTGTTGGGGTTTTCCTGTGCTTCATCATACGGGTGAACAACAGTTTACCTGCTGTCCTGCTGATGGAGCACTAAGTGTTGCTGACAAAGCCGTGGCTCTTCTTATCCAGGTCTCCTTGTGCTTATGCAAAGCATTTAAACTGCTCTTTTGGAGTATTTGCATGCTCAGATTTCCTACATGTTGCCAAATTGCTTTCCAAATTGGCTTTATACAAGTATCACCTTGATCAGTCAAACACGGGACTTCTCATTTTGTCGCAATTTTACCAACACTTGGTGAGAAGCCCTTTAGTTCTTGCCAAATTAAACTGGATGAAATAACGACCTTATTCCAACGAGCAGGAAAGGTTGTGGTTGAGATCAGTCACTCCACGGGTAGACTGCCCTCCTTCAGTGTTAGCTTTGCACCCTATTCCCTGTGTTATCTGAGTAGGTTATTTGGCTTCCCTGTGCCTCAGTTTCCTGATCTGTAAAATGAAGATAAGAATTATGTCTTAATCAGAAGCCTCTTGTAAGGATTAAATGAGTTGATATACTACTAGAACAATGCCTGCTCTATAGTAAGCACCGTGCAAGGGTTATCAGTTACAAATTATTCCAAAATTCCCTATGGCACAAGGAAATCCCTGATCACATGCTGCTTTGGGCTGTCATGTCTTTTTAGTCTCCTTTAATATGGAATGCTTCATTAGGTTTTCTTTGTCTTTTATGACATTAATATTTCTGAAGAATATAGGCTAGTTAATCTTTAGGCTGTTCATCAATTTGGGAAAGTCTGATGTTTGCTTACCGTTTGATTCAGGTTGCACATCTTCTGTTCTTCTCAAAAAAGGCTACATATGACCCCCCACAGGCAGGTCTGGAGTTGGGATGGCCTTTCAAAGCTTCTTGAGTTGGGGCTGGCCCCACGGCACAGTGGTTGAGTTGGGCATGCTCCATTTCAGCAGCCTGGGTTCTCGTTTTTGGATCCTAGGTGCGGACCTCTACTACTTGTCAGCCATGCTGTGCAAGTGACCCACATATCAAGTGGAAGAAGATTGGTACGGATGATAGCTCAGGACTAATCTTCCTCAAGCCAAAAAAGAGGAGGATTGACAACAGTTGTTAGTTCAGAGCTAGTCTTCCTTAGGAAAATAAAAGAAAAAAAGAAGCTTCTTACATTGGGTTGAGGGGCTGGGTCTTTACACTCTTCACCGAGCAGGCTGCCATGGGAAACAGTGTGACCTTGGGGAAGGCAGCTCTCTTTAGCAGAGGGTAATTTCCAGAGATGTATGACAGCTGAGGGCTATCAGTCCCAGCACTCCTAGCAGCTGGAAAGAAAGTCCTTCAGTCTTGAAGGGGGAGCTGGGAGGTGCAGCACAACTTCATTACATGAGTAACGTAAGTTGAAGAATAATATGAACTACATCATGCCTTTTATATATAGTCTTAAAATAAGTAAAGCAATACTAAAACATGTGTAAATAGTAAAACAAGATGTCATTTCAGGCACCTGTATGTACAGTAATAGCGTGAGATGATGAGCATTAAATTTAGATTATTGGTTACGTCTGGAGGGTGTATGGTTAATGGGATAAGGGATGAATATGCAGCAGGGGACCTATATTAGTAGCGATCCTTCTTTAAATGAAGAAAAAATAAAATTTCTTAAAGCTGGATGACAACACATGTGTTCCTACTTTTGTTCTGTTTATCTCTCACCATATCTGAAGTGTTTCACAATAAAACTGTTACTAGGATTGTTAAATCATTTAAGCATTTCCTGGCTACAACAAATGATCCATGTTGAGTTTTAAATAATTTCATTTTAAGTAGGAAAGTAATTTGTGCTTATGATAAAGCATCAATTGTACAGAGGTGTGTTAGATGAAAAATAATAGCACCCTTTACCATACCCTTGTGTTCTCAATGTCCCTTCTTAAAATGTCTTTGTTTTTGTTCTAGAAATATTCTTCTCTTCTTTGATAAGACAAATTGGATTATTTCATATACAATCTTCTACAATCACTTTTTGATTTTTATTTAAAAATAAATCTTGAACATATTTCTTTATCAGCACTTGTATACTTAATTCATTCTTTCTAATGTCATCATAATACTTCGTTGAAGGGCAGAATTATTATTTTTTAACTATTTCCCAATTGATGAGATTTAAGTTGTTTTCAAACTTTTTGTTTTGTTTTTCATTTACACTCAATAATATGTTAATTTGTGTGTTACCCAATCTCACTTAGAGGGTGATTGCTCCTTACCTGTGAGAATGGATGGCAGGAGGAGAGGATGTCCACATTTCTTAGTATCTTCATCATCTCATGGCATTACTCTTTCTTCTTCAAAGATATTCTGCTTTATTCATCTTATTTATTCTCATAATGATACCAATATTTCTAGCCTTTACAGAATACATTCATACCTCCCAAGAATCCAATAACTGTTTATTTGTGGGCATTTAAAAGGAGACCAGTTCAAGGTTGGTTGAGTTTCAGAGAGATGAGAGTGGGATGGTTAGGAGGAAAACATCTTGTCTTCAGGGGTCCAAGTTTCTCACCTCAAGTACCTGAAGAATATGACTCTGAGAGTCATCTTCATAGAAGAGTCTGTATGTTTTTAGATCCCATGGATCTAGTCAGACGTATATACATTTTTGCTACAGAGAATGTCTTCTGCTGGATTTTCCTAAATGTGAGGTCACTCTGATCCACTTTGGCCCATCTCAGTGATATACACACTGGTTATCACTGTGTTCCATATTTTACATTTGTCTTGGCCCTGGTGATGGTGACCTATAGGTCAGAGATCTGTGTACTATGTTTCCCAAAATAAAACATGATGACTAGTCACTCAAATGACTATTATTAGTCATTTAATAGGAATGTCTTTATAATTTAAGCGACTTAGCCCTAAACTGCAAAAACCCAGGTTGGGTTGACTGGGATGATTTATGTAAGTCCTCATAAAATATGAGCTGCAAGAACAGTAAAGATCCTCCAGCTTCTCAGTACTCATTGATTGGTAGAATGAAAGATAGTGGTTTCTCCCCTTGAAAGACTTTTATCTAATCTGACAATACTGTTTTATGGGAGAAACCCAGAGAGACTGGACAAATTATCAAAGGTTTCAGAGGTGATAAATTGTAGAACCAGGACTAGAACCAAGATCACCTGTCTTCCAGGTCAGTGCCTCATTGTCTCCAGTTTATTTACGTACTTTTGGCATCAGTAAGTCAGAAAATTTATATGACAACTATAGGCTAAGCTGATTTTGTCATTAAAATGAATAAAGTAATTTATTAACTACTTTCTTGTTATTTTGGTCATTTTGGACACAGGTTCAAACTGTCAAAATATCCAATTGATTTCCTGCAAGACAAGGTCACATAGCAATTTGGGAAAGAAACGCTCCACAAATAATCAATCCATTACCCAACTTTCACTGAGTAATTTTCCAACTGCTATACTGCGCTTTAATAATAGTATGAAAAGTTATATACTAGTTCCAGTTTCAGGGAAAGGGCTGGAGTCTGATCTATCAATTGCAACTTGATTGAAATATTTGTGGTCTGTATTTTAGTGGGAAATCACTGAGAGCAATGGCATGGAATAAATTTGCCCTGCTAATGGAAAAACCAATAGTGGTATAGAATTGAAAATCCAATCATGTCGCCTGCTTGTGAATGAAACATACAGATTGAAAGGTGGGGAAGGATCCGGCCATAGCACCTGAATCACACAAAATTATAGGTTTGGTTTACAAATTGCTGCTTGGGATGCATTTACATAATAACAAGTGATGGCCTGTGCTGAGGCCAAGAAAGCATTTCCTCTCCTTGCACCTTAAAGAGGACAATGTCCCTGGGCACTACTTGGTTGGAAATCACTTAGAGTCTACTCTAGTCACTGTACCAAGCCAGAGTTTGGGCTTTGGACCGCTAATTCTAGAGTTGAGATTTGTTTTCATGATGTTATCCTTCCTGTTTTTGGATTAATCACCTGATACTTGGATTGCTTCCTGTCTGTCTTTGGGATAAAAGCCTCTAATCCTTTGCTGATTGACATTTGAACTTGCTGCAATAACTATATTTCTACTCAATGTCATTATTGTCCCTCAGCATGCTTGGAACAGAGCTGCCTTTTTACTACTCTCTGTCTTGCTGTGAGGGTCCTAGCTCCTGTATTGTCTACAGGCTAACTTGTGAAATCATTGACCTTAGGGTGAGTACCTGTGTGTGAGTGGTGTGTATGTATGCATACATGCTCTACCTGTCTACTCTGAGACATTACTGTGGTCTTGCAAACATCAGGTTACAATCATGTCTCAGGAGCTGGAATTTGCGAATGGGAAGGCCAGCACTATTGAACTTGAGGCAATTTCTTCAGGTTTCCTCCACCTTTCTTATGTCTTCCTTTCTAACACCTCAAGAAATTTCAGAAATTCTCTCCAAGCTTCCAGCAGCATTTTCAATCTTGGGAATGGACTAGCTTAAACTCTTTTTCTTCCTTCCCTCCAATTTGGTGAAAGCCAATTTTAAATCACAAAGAAAAAGTCTTGACCAAAGAAAACATAAGCAATAGTATGAATTTCTGCTTCCCTGCCACATGAAAAAGTGGGAATCCCTTAGCCATATGTACTTTCTCCATCCGCTTTGCCAGAATCAGACGACTTCAAGTTTCTCCCAGGAGAATGTCTAACGCTGAGACATCACAGGGGATGACTTCCATGCTCACTGAGAACTGGTTTTCTTACCCAGCCCAGAGAGAAACTACTATTTTCTCTTTTTCAAGAAGAAAAAGGGGAAGTTTCCTCTAATTGTATCATCAAAAAAAAGGAAAGCTGCATACCTGATGCTGCTAAAATTACCCTGTGCTCTTGTTCACATATCAATGTCACCTCTGCTGCTGAGGTTTCTCTTTCATCCCAAAGATCACAATTATAAAGGTCAAGGACACGATACACAAAAGTACCTACCGGCCAATGTGCAGGACACTCTAGGTGGTGTTAACACTGTCACCACGGCCCAGCACTAAGGCCCCAGCAACATTAATATTATTATGATGATCACCATTGTCATCAGAGCTTCAGTTAATGTCTTACAATCTCAGGCTTTTTTTTTTTTTTTTTTTCCTTTTTTTTTTTTAAAGATTTTATTTTTTCCTTTTTCTCCCCAAAGCCCTCCGGTACATAGTTGTGTACTCTTCGCTGTGGGTCCTTCTAGTTGTGGCATGTGGGATGCTGCCCCAGCGTGGCCCGATGAGCAGTGCCATGTCCGCGCCCAGGATTCGAACCAACGAAACACTGGGCCGCCTGCAGCGGAGCGCGCGAACCCAACCACTCGGCCACGGGGCCAGCCCCCAATCTCAGGCTTTTAAAGAACTTACTGGAAAACACTCCTTTAACTTATTCATTTCTTGAAGACCTCTTTGAAACATGCCGAAGATTTTCCATTGCCCTTAGGATCAGAATCACCAGGCTAGGGACCTTGTCAGTTTTCTCTTAGGTGCCTCTGCAGTATCTAGCAGAGGGCCTGGCCCATCGTAAATGATCAGTACATGTTTTTGAGTTTATGAACCAAATCATCTTGCTGTAGGGCTTTCCTGTATATCTGTGGGATTGGTTACACTCTGAGACACAATGCTATTTTTAAAGCTGCCCTTCTTTTCAGAGTTTGATCCATTATTTTCATTTCAAACCTCAACAATGAGTTTGTCTCAAAACAGTAGGCATATTAGCAGCGGCCTTGTAGTTCTCCAGGCACACTTGGATCTTAATTTGGAAGGAACTCAAGCTTAAGTTGTAACAAGTGATACATTGTTCATTTGTGTGTCTGCTTCTCTCACAAAATTCCAGTCTTCTTGAGGTTTGAAGTTTTCTTTTATTCCTGTGCTCTGGAGCCTGGCACACATACTGGCTAAATAAACAAAATGTGTAGGGAGTGTGTGTGTGTGTGTAAGTGTGTGTGTGCATAGTCTTTTCCCCAGGTCGTGTCCTTGAAGCTTTCTTTACTGAATGCTGAATAAAGTGGAGGCATAGGCCACAATAACTGGAGATCTGCCCAGGTGGTCCCGTCTCACATTTTATGTTAAGAATGGTGAAAAGGGAACCCTATATAGTATTGATGGGAATGTAAATTAGTCCAACCACTAAGAAAACAAAAAATTAAAAATGAATCTACAGTGCGATCCAGCAATTCCACTTCTGGTAACAAAAGGAAATGAAAATAGGATTTCAACTAGATATATGCACATAAATGTTTACTGTAGCATTATTCACAATCGCCAAGATATAGAAACAACTCTAATGCCCATCAATGGATGGATAAATAAAAAATATGTGGTGTATATATATATATACAGTGGAATATTATTCAGCCATGAGAAAGGAGGATATCTGGCCGTTTGCAACAACATGGATGGACCTTGAGCACATTATGCTAAGTGAGATGTCAGACAGAGAAAGATAAGCCCTGTATGATACCACTTATATGTGGAATCTCAAAAAGTCAAACCTGTAACAAAACACAGTAAAATGGTGGTTACCGGGGGATGGAGAGTGGGAGGGCAAGATTGATACTGTTTAAGGGTACTACTTGTAATGAATAGTAAATAAGCCATGGAGATCTAATGCACAGTATAGTGAAGATAGGCAATAATATTGTACTATGTGATGTAATGTTATAAATATTGCTTCAACGGCAATTATATTACAATATATGAATGTATCAAAGTAACATGCTCTATACCTTTAAATCTGCAAAATGCAACATGTCAAATTTACTAAATAAAAAAAGTCACTCTAGATTTGGTTTAGAAACCCGTATTTCACTGCTTTATTTAGCTGCACAGAAGTAGAGGGAAGTGCATGAAGTGAAACAACCCAAACTCAAAGCCCATCCTTGTACTGGTGAGTAGCTCCACGGGTTTCTACTTAGTAAGGTGAAGTGTGAAGAAATCCTATCGTGAGAGGTCAGGCAATATGACTTTTAGATGATGACAGGGACCATATGTCATGGACCCCAGCCTCGCTCACAGTCATGGAAGGACCTGGACTGGAAGTGTAGCTAAAACCGACCTTTAGGTTCACGTGAGTGAAATAAAAGATTTGTCTCTATTATTTTCTTTGACTTTTGTTAGTTTTTACTCTTTCTCTACTTTTTTTATTTTTAGCTTTCTCTTTCATTCTCACAAGGAACACCTAAAACCGTAGAACATCTACTATGTGCAAAGCCTGAAAGTATATACTTTTAAATAAAGAAATGGGTGAGAAGTGGGTGAGCCCTTGACATCAAATAGCTTCTAATAAGTGTATGTATGTATGTGTGTGTGTGTGTGTGTGTGTGTGTGTGTGTGTGTTGCTATGGGGAAGGGCATGGAGAAGGAAAGAAACCCACTGAATACAGGAAAGCAATTGTATGGCCCAGTACCAAGAACTTCCATTGGAGAATTATGTAATAGATGATAGAAGTACAGGAAGCTTTGTGCCTCAATTTCTGTCTGTATAGAATGAGAAAGTAGGGTTAAAATATCTGGATTACTGCAGTGAATTCCTCGTTGGTTTCCCCATCTCCTATTTCATCCTTGTCCAGGCTCTTTTCTCCATTTTCAGAAAACTCTTTCTTTCTTTTATTTTGTTTCTTTCAGCTTTATTGAGATATAATTGACAAATAAAATTGTAAGATATTCAAAGCGTACATCATGATGATTGGACGTATGTATACATTATGAAAAGATTCCCTCCACATCCATTACCTCACATATTTATCTTTTTTTTCTTTTTGTTGAGAACATTTAAGTTCTATTCTCTCAGCAAGTTTTTTTTTTCTGCTTTTTCTCCCCAAATCTCCCCAGTACATAGTTGTATATTTTAGTTGTGGGTCCTTCTAGTTGTGGAATGTGGGATGCTGCCTCAACATGGCCTAATGAGTGGTGCCATGTCTGCGCCCAGGATTTGAACCAGTGAAACCCTGGGCCGCCGAAGTGGGGCGTGCAAACTGAATCACTCGGCCACGGGGCCGGCCCCTCTCTTAGCAAGTTTTGATTATACAATACAGTGTTATTAACTATAGTCACCATGTTATACAGTGGATTCTCAGAGCTTACTCATCTTATAACTGAAAATTTGTACCTTTTACCAACTTCTCCTTATTTCCCCCAGCCCCCAGCCCCTGGCAACCACTTTTCTACTCTGTTTCTATAAGTTTGACTTTTTTTGTTTTTGGATTCCACATATAGGTGTTACCATCTCATATTTTCCATTCTCTGTCTGACTTATTCCACTAGAACATTTCTTAAATGCATTTCTCACTTGATCTTTTCCTTGATCAATGAGTTTCAGGATAAAGTCCTCAGCTCAAAATAATCTTGTATGCACTCTCTCTTAACTTGTGTCTTCAAACATGGCTGCAACGATTCACTTATGAGCCATGACTCCCCCTTAGTGCTTTCATAGTTTAGCATTTACGCATACTATTGCTCTGCCTGGAACGCCCTTGTCTTTTCATCCCCAGCTAACTTCCAATTTTTAAATTATCTTTTAAGATTCAAAATACAATCTGTTTATTCTTTTCCACTAAAAGACTGGTTAGCTGCTTATCTCCTGTATTCCTACAGTACAGCATATTTGTCTTTTCACTGGTTATCAAAGACTGTTATTTGATATAGTGAATGACTATTTTATATGTTTAAACTAAGTATTATTATTTATTAGTGCTGTGGAGTGGATTCCAACTCCTGGCAACTCTATGTACAGCAGAGTGGAACCCTACCTGGTCTTTCTGCCCCATCCCCTCAACTTCCAGCACTATATTGAACAATGCACCACTGGAGTTCATAGGGTTTTCATGGCCAACTTTTTCAGAAGTGGGTGGGCAGGTCCTCCTTCCTAGTCTGTCTTAGCCTGGAAGTTCTGCTGAAACCTGTCCACCATGGATGAGCCTGCTGGTATTTGAAATACCAGTGACATAGCTTTCAACATCACAGCAACACACTGTCACCAAAATATGGAAACCGACAGATGGGGTGGTGTGGTTCCCTGACCTGAAACGAATCTGGGCTGAATCAGTGAGAAGGCTGAATCTTAACCACTAGACCACTGGGGCTGGCTAAGTATTACTATTATTCACATTATTATTGCTTTATTTTTAAAGAATAGCCACCATTAACTGAGCTCCTTCAATGCATAAGGGAGGAAAGTGCTGTGGTCTCCACTATAACATATAGCTACAAGGACTAAGAATTTCACATTTGTATTTTGAAAAGCCTTTATCGAGCTATATTTCTCTATTTTATTTGCTCTCAATCACTTTCTTTAATTGGCTATGGTATCCCATTTCATTTAAAGATCTAGCAGGGGAGAGAAAGGGAGAACTGAGAGAAGACAAGTACTGAGTACTGTGTCAGAGCGGGTAAAAGCATGTTCAAGGTTCCACTCCCACACACACACCCACACACAAGGTCTCAGGAGAGGCAGCTGAGGAAGCCCTCAGCAGTGGGAAGACCCCAGATAAAGAGATCTGTGAACCTAGATGCCTGGGCTAGGAATGCAAATATGCATAAGAGCGTGGCTGACTCCTTGGCTGCAATTCCCTTTAGACACTGTCAGACACCAGCTGTGCCAACCTGTTGTTGGTAGGCCAGCTTTCCTCTGTGAAGCTTGCTAGGTAAAGTCATTGAATTGCCTATGATTGTGCCTGGAAAATCACACATAGTCTTTTTAACCAGGGGTTTACTCTTCAACTGTCTATTAGGCTCATTCTAGGCACTCCTTTTGGGCAATATACTTACACTGGTTTCAGGAAAACCTAAGGAATGTTTGGCTCGGATCTCTTTTATCTTTTCTCCAATAAACCCTGGGAATGTGGTCAGTTCCCTCTGCAGCCTTCTCTTCTTGTGCTGGCACTAGAGCAGGTGGGGAGCAATAGTCTTTCATGTGTAGCCTTCTTCAGTCATGGGGCCTCCTGGGTTCACAGCTCAAGGTCTAGTGTGGTCCCATTGAAGCCTTTCATACTGACTTTGATGTAAGAGGGAAGCACTCATCCCCATCCCTCATAGGAGGGGATATTATGCTGCAGTACTGCATTTTGTTCCAAAGAAATTCTAACACCAAGCTCCTTCAACTTCAACAATTCTATAACTATGAAATGAGTATAGATATGAGGGTTATCAAAAAACAGGTTTTTGTTATCTTCTTTGCAAGTTCCGCATAGCACCTTAAATATGAGAATATTTGCCACACTATATTATGTTCTTCCTTTTGGGAAACTAGCTGAGATAAAGTGTAAGCATCCCATTACACTTAAAGCATTGCTGAGAAGAAAATAACTTCAGTATTCAATCCTGATTTTACAGCTAAGAAAAGGTCCCAAGAAGTGAAATATTGTTTTAACCAATGGTATGCATTTTATCAGCTTGCAGGGGCCTTAATTGTTTATATTTAATTTCACTAGTCATCCCTACCTAGTTTTACTAACTGTATGTTTTAGTGGAGAATAAATAAGGACTTTGAGCCTCAGTTTCCTCAATTTTAATCTAATTTTCTGTTAGGGTTAAAGGAAATAATGTAAGCGAAGTTGGTAGCAGGGAGCTGATCCATCATGTATACCAAAAGTATAAGCATGGTCCTTCCCTTACTCTTTTTCTCCATGCTCTCTCTCTAAATCTACATGCATTTCTGAAAATTCCTAACAGAGTTTTAAGATATTTATGGGATAAATTTTGAGACCTCTTGTTCTAATGTAGGCCCTAGGGAAGAAACAAGATACCTGGAGGGAGGATCGTTGCATTTGAATGTGAAGAGAGGAGAAAATATCATTTCAAAAATTCTGTGAGGGTGAGAAACCAAAAGGGGAGGTGAATGTCTGGGATAGAGATGCCAACAGCAGTGAAGGGGAAGATGTTAGCCCAGCACTGAAGTCTGTAAACTAGTGGACAGATCAATGGTCTCAGGCGACTAATGATTGATCTATGAGCAGGGCTTGTTTTGTAAATGAATGACTTGGAATGACACTAACCTGATCATTTAGACTCTGAACACACAGATGCAGATTAAAAAATAAAAAAAATATTAGACAAGACAGCTGAAGAATGGCAGTGCCTGGGAGGCATCAAATGGATCATTTATTGAGTAGATGACTTATACGCACTATAAGTAAATGCCATAACTCAGTAAGTAGGAGCAAATTGGATTTCTTGTTTTTATTTTCATATATATATTTCCTCCAATTGGAAGAAGATTATTTTTGGTTCTGCAATTCTCACTGCTTACCTATGGAAAAAGAATTTTGTTAAGAATTATTGCCTACTGGGAAATTTCAGGTTTGTCAAACATCTGGTGATCATCTCGCAAGAAGGATGTAATTCCAATGTGAAATTAATTCTGAGCGTGTATCACTCCTGGTCCTAAGTTCCTCTCCAGATGTAATTAGGCACATCAGGAATAACAAGTTATATCTTCCTGAAATGCCAATTGTCTTGACCAAACACCTACCATGAGTCACTATAACAGTAAACTATACCGAATGTGTCTTTTTACACTCTCCATAAAATGGCTTGCTAGCTTCAATGAAGCTATATTTCCTAATATTCCTCATCTTTCTTCTGTTCTATTTAGAGATGCCATTTTATCAGTGGTGCTGGGACCAGTGGACTCAAGTGTTGATTCAAGGATCAACTGGTCTGACTTGGCATTAGGCATGCTTGTCCATGTGGAAGGAGTGAAAGGGAGAAAGAAATTTGAACTTGATTTGAAAAGCCTCTGTGTGGACATTGGACAGTGCTGCATAGAATTTGCTTGACTCCTAACTGATTTCAGGTCACGATTCCCCCATAGTCAGCTCAGAGGTGGATCTTTAGGACTAGGAGTTCTGCTCTGAAACACCAGGCTTCAAAGCTCTCATCTGGACATCTGAAATAAAGATCTCAATGGACAGTCTCAACAGAAGAATAGGTAAAGTACATAAAAAATAGGGAGTTGAAAAACAGAACAATAGAAATTGCTCAATTTGAAAAGCAGAGAGAAAATAGATTAAAAAAAAAAAAAGAATAGAGGCTCAGGGATGTGTGGGACTGTAACAAAATATCTCATATTTGTGTCATTGAAGTCCCAGAAGAAGAAGAGAAAGAGGACAGGGTTGGAGAAATATTCAAAGAAATAATGGTTGAAAATTTCCTATATTTGACAAGTCATAAATGTACATATTCAAAAAGTTGAGTGAAGAGCCAGCCCTGATGGCCTGTTGGTTAAACTTTGGCATGCTCCACTTCTATGGCCCTGATTTGGTTCCTGGGCGTGGAACCACACCTCTCGTCTGTCAGTAGCCATGCTGGGGTGGCGGCTCACATAGAAGAACTAGAAGGACTTACAACTAGAATATATAAGTATATACTGGGGCTTTGGAGAGGGAAAAAAATAAAACAAATAAATAAAAGCTGAGTGAACATTAAACAGGAGAAACCCAAAGAAATTCACACCAAAACACCTTATAGTCAAACTTCTGAAAACTAAAAACAAAGAAAAAAATCTTGATTCGGTGAGAGAAAAACACCTTAACTATAGCAGTGGATTTCTCATCAGAAACCACAAAGGCCAGAGAAGTGGCAAAATATTTTTCAAGAGCTGGAAGAAAAAAATCCATCAACCTCAGAATCCTAAATCCAGCAAAAGTGACATTCAGGAAGGAAAGAAAATAAAGATAATCTCAGGTGAAGGAAAACTAAACGAATTAGTTGCTAGCAGACCTGCTCTGAAAGAATGACTAAAGGAAGTTATCTAAATGGAAAGGAAGCAGTAAAAAGTGAATCTTGGAACATCACCAAGAAATAGGGAAATGACAAACAAAAATGATTAAACTCAATAGACTCTTTTCTGCATTTGAGTTCTGTATTTGAGTTGTAATTTATGTTTGATGATGAAGAAAAAGTATAATACTGATATGGTTCTAAATATATAAAGAGGAATCATTTAACACAATTAAACTATAAACATGGGAGGGTAAAGAGATGTAAAGGGAGGTAAGGTTCTACACTTCACTTGAACTGTTAAGATGATCACATGAGTAGCCTTGGATCGTGGACTTTATATGATATAAACCTAAGCAAGCTATGCAAAAAACACTGTATGTAAATCAAAATGGAATTATAAAACATGTTCAAGGAACTCACATGAAGGAACTTAAAAGAAAAGGATAAATATTTTAAAACCCAGAAAGAACAAAGAGAAAACAAAAATTAAAATGGCAGATTTAAACTTTAAATTATCAATAATTAAATTAAATATAAATGATCTAACTATAGCAGTTAAAAGACAGAGAATGGAAGTAAGGATTGAAAAAAATCGCCCACCTATATGAGGTCTTGATATCTACCAGAAACTTACTTCAAATACAAGGTTATAAGCAAGTTGAAAGTAAAATAATATGTATTAGTTTCATAGGGCTGCTGTAACAAATTGCCATAAACCAGGAGGCTTAAAACAGCCGAAATTTATTGAATCACCATTTTGGAGGCTAAAAACCTGAAATCAAGGTGTTGGCAGTGCTGTTCTCCCTCAAAAATCTCTAGAGGAGAATCTTTTCCTGTTTCTTCAAATTTCCAGTGGTTCCAGATGTTCCTTGATTTGAGGTCATGTAACTCCAATCTCTGTCTCTGTCTTCACATACCCTTCTCCTCTGTGGTCCTTCTTCTCTTCTGTCTGTTATAAAGACACCTGTCATTTGATTTAGGGTACACTCAGGTAATCTAGGATGATCTCATCTCAATATCCTTAACTACATTACATCTGCAAAGACTTTTCCCAAATAAGGTCTCATTCAGTTTCCAGGGCATGGGCATATCTTTTTAAGGACCACCATTCAAGATGCTACAGGATGGAAAAAGATATTATCACTCAAAAATTAATAATATAAAGCAGGAATGGCTATATTGTCAGCTAAATTAGACTTCAGAGCAAAGAAAATTACCAGAGAAGAGAGGACTATCATATAATGATACAAGAGGTCAATCTCCAATAAGACATTATTGACCCTAAATGTGTATGTACCAAACAAAACACCTGCAAAATATATGAAACAAAAACTGATAAAATTGAAATGAAAAATAAACTAATCCATGACTATATTTAGAAACTTAGCAACCCTCTATCAATAATTGATGGAAAAAGCAGATGGCAAATCATCAAGGATCTAAAGTAACTCAATAATACCATGAACCAACAGGGTCTAATCAATATTTATAGAACACTACACCCAATAACAGCCGAATACTCATTCTTTTCAATTATCTACAGAACATAAACCACGATGAACTACATCCTGGTTTATGAAAAAAAAACAAACAAATTTGAAAGGAATGAAATTACAGAGCATATCTTCTGGCCACAATAGAATTAAACTGGAACTCAATAAAAGATAACAAGAAAATCTCTAAAGAATTGGAAACTAAACAACACATGCCTAAGTAATTGATGATTCAAAGAGGAACTTTCAAGGGACATGAAAAATTCATTGATGTGAATTAAAATGAAAATACAGCATATCAAAATTTTTGGAAAACAGATAAAGCAGTGATCATAGAGAAATTTATAACACTAAATGCATACATTGGATAACAGAAAAGTTTCTTATCAATAACTGAAGCTCCTATCTCAAAAACCTATAAAAATGAGCAAAATAAACCCAAGGCAAACAGAAGGAGGGAAATAAGAAAGCAGGAATTATTGAAACTAAAAAAAAAACAAAGAGGAATTTTAAAAATCACAATGGAGAAATTAGTGAAAAAAGGAATTGATTCTTTAAAAAAATTAATAAAATTTACAAACCTCTAGCAAGATTGACAAAGAAAAAAACAAGAAGACATGATTTATCAGTATCAATAATAAAACAGGGTTATCACTACAGATATTGCAGGCCACAAAAGGATAAGAGAACACTATGAACAAATTTACACATAACTTTGACAACAATAGTTCATAGATCAGTGGACCAATTCCTTGAAAAACATACCCTAGCACAATTGACTCAATATGAAATAGATTATTTAAATAGCTCTAAACTATTAAGGAAATATAATTCAAGTTTAAATACTCTCCCCCCCAAATATCACTTGGCTGAAATGGTTTCACTTGAGAATTCTTCCAAATGTTTGAAGAATTCACCACGTTACACGTCTTTTCCAGAAAATCAAAGAGTAATAAACAATTCTGAATTTATTCAATGAAACAAATATTATTCTGATAAAATGAGACTGGGACAATATGAAAAAAAGAAAATGGCAAATTGCCAATGTCCTTCATGGATATAGGTGTACTTATCCTTAAAAAATGTATTATCAGATATAATTAAACAGTATATGAAAATAATTATGTAACGCCCAAGAGGAGTTGGTTCCAGGGGTGCAAAGATTCTTCAATATTGGAAAATAAATCAATATAGTCCATCATATTAAGCACAGTTAACATATTAACAGCATATTAGTATGATATGAAGAAAAAATTATATGATCATATCAATCAATGAAGAAAAAGCAGTTGATAAAATTTAAGAATCATTCTGATTTTTAAAAATTTCAGAACAATAGGAATATGGAGTAACTTCTTCAATCTGTTAAAGAACATCTAACAACAAAAAAAAAAACCTATACTTACCAGTATATTTAATGGTGGAATACTGAATTCTTTCTCACTTAGACCAAGGAAGAAGACAAGGATGTCACTCTCACTGCTCTCAGTCAACGTGGTGCTGGAAGTTCTACATAGCATAATTAGACAAGAGGAGGAAATAACAGGTATATTTATTGGAAAGAAAGAAATAAACTGTCCCTATTTGTGGATATCATGATTGTCTGTTTGGAAAATCCCAGGGAATCAACAAAACCTCCTAGAACTAAGAAGTGAGCTAAGCAATGTCCAGTATACTAGATCAAAATTCAAAAATAATAATAAATTTTACTTCTGTATGCTAGCAATGAATACGTGGAAACCAAAATTAAAAATAAAAAATCACTTACAATCTCTCAGAAAAGAAATGACCTCTGTAGGCACATATCAAACAAAACATGACATTTATTCTCAAAACTGCAAAATGCTAACAAAAGAAATCAAAGAAAAATCTAAATAAATAGATAGACCTCCACATCTTCAGGGAGTTGACGATTTGGAAGATTCAATATAATAAAGATGCTAATTCCCCCACATCGATATACAGATTTAACACAATTCCTATCAATAGCCCAGTAAGAATTTTTTGTGGATATAGACAAGATTATTCTAAAGTTTATGTAAATAGACAAATGGACTAGAATACCAAAACCAATATTCTTTAAAAAATAATAAAGTTGGAGAAATCAACCTACCCTATTTTAAGACTTAGCTACAAGTAATCAAGATGGTGTGTTTTTGGCAGAGGCTAGACATATAGATCAATGGAATGAAATAGAGAACCTAGAAAGAAACCCACATATATGCCCAGTTGATTTTTGAGAAAGATGCAAAGGCAATTCAATGGAGGAATGATAGCCTTTTAAATAATGGCTGCTGGAGCAATTGAATATCCACAGGCAAAAAAAGAACAAAGCAAAAAAAAAAAAGCCACTTTGACCTATGTCTCACACTTTATATAAAAATTAACTCTAGTTGGTCATAGACTGAAAACGTAAAATTATAAAACTTCTAGAGGAAACATAAGAGAAAATCTTTGGAACATAGGGCTAGGCAACAGTTCTCAAATGTGACACTAAAAGCCCAATTCATAGAAGGAAAAATTGAACTTCAGTAAAGTTAAAAACATTCACTCTGCAAAAGACAAGTCTAAGATGATGAAAAGACAAGCTAGAGAAGGAAGCAAATATTTGCAAACCACATATCTGACAAAGGACTAATCTAGAATATACAGAGAACTCTCAAAGCTCAACAGTAATAAGACAAACAATCCATTTAGAAAATGGGCAAATGATAGGAAAAGATATACACTGAAGAGGATAGAAAGATGGCAGATAAGTTCATGAAAAACTGTTCATGATCTTTAAGGAAATGTAAATTAAAAACACAGCGAGATATCATTATACTTATATCCAAATGGCTAAAATAAAAAATAAAAATAGTGAGAATACCAAATGCTGACAAATAGGTTGAGAACAGGACCACTCTTACGTTGCTGGTGGTAATGTAAAATGGTACAGCTGCTCTGGAAGACAATTTGTCAGTTTCTTACAAGACTAAACATGCAACTAACAGATGATCTAACAATCACAAACTTATGGGCATTTATCCCAGAGAATTTTAACCTTTATAGTCACACAAAAAACTGAATGTAAAAGTTTATTGTAGCTTTATTTGTGATAGCCCCAAACTGGAAACAACCCAGATGTCTTTCACTGTGTGAATGGTATATACATTCCAGGGAATACTACTCAGCAATAAACAAAGAACAAACTACTGACACTGAAAAACCTAGATGAGAAATATGCTGAGGAAAAGGAAAAAAAGCCATTCCCAAAAGGTTACGTACTATACAATTTCACTCACATAACATTTCTGAAATAAGAAAATGATGGAAATGGAGACTGGGTTATTGGTTACTGAAGGTTGAAGAAGGGATTAAAGCAGGCAGAAAGAGTATGGTTATAAAAATGCAAGGTGAGGGATCATTGTTGTCATGGAAATGTTGTGTTTCTTGACTGTATCAATGCCAATATCCTAGCTGTGATATTGGCTTATAGTTTGCATGCTGTCACCATTAGAGGAAATTAGATAAAAGGTACATGGACTCTGTGTGTATTATTCCCTACAACTGCATGTGAATCTACAACTTTCTCAAAACAAGTTTAATTTTAAAAAGTGAAATGAATATAGGCAACTGATCTTTGACAAAGGAGCAAAGGAAACACAATGGAGAAAAGATAATCTTTTCCACAAATGATACTGAATCAACTAAACATCCACATGAAAAAAATGAATCTAGGCACAGGCTTCACACATTTCAAAAAAGTTAACTCAAAATGGACCATAGACCTAAATGTAAAATGCAAAACTATAAAACTCCTAGAAGAGAATATGAGAAGATCCAGATCAACTTGGGCATGGCAATGACTTTTTTAGAAACAATACAAAAGTTTCATGAAACAAATAATTAGTAAGCTATACTTCATTAAAATTAAAAACTTTTGCTCTGTGAAAGACATTGTCAAGAGAAAGAGAAGACAAGCCAGACTTGGGGAAAATATTAGCACAAGACATATTTGATAAAGGACTGTTATCTAAAATATGCAAAGAGCTCTTATAATCCAATAATAATAAACAATTCAATTAAAAATGTGCAAAAGACCTGAAAAGATACCTCATTGAAGATAAACAGATGGCAAGTAAGTATATGAAAAGATGTTCCTCATCATATGTCATTAGGGACATGCAAATTAAAACAGCAATGAGGTATCACTACATACCTATTAGAACTCCCAGCACCTGGAACACTGACAACACCAAATGTCAGCAAGGGTGTGCAGCAGCAGGACACTCATACATTGCTGATGGGAGTGCAAAATGGTACAAGCACTTTGGAAGACAGTTTGCAAATTTCTTGTAAAACTAAACTTCTTCTTACCATATAGCCCAGCAATCATGTTCCTTGGTATTGACTCAGATGAGTCGAAAATTTATACCCTCACAAAAACCTGTACATGAATGTTTATAGCAATATTTGCAATTGCTAAAATTTGGAAGCAACAAAGATGTCCATCAGTAGGTAAATGGATAAACATCCAGACAACGGAATATTATTCAGCACTAAAAAGAAATGAACCAGCAAGCCGTGAAGTGACATGGAGGAACGTTAAACACGTATTACTAAATAAAAGAAGTCAATCTGAAAGGGCTACACTGTATGAGTCTAACTCTATGACGTTCTAACGAAGGCAAAACTATGGAGCTAGTAAAAGGGTCAGTGGCTATCGTGGGTTAGAGGGGAGAGAGGAATGAATGGGTGAGCACATAGCATTTTTAGGGCAGTGAAACTATTCTGTATGATAGTATAATGGTGGATACATGTCATTATACATTTGTCAAAACTCATAGACTGTACAACACGAAGAGTGAACCCTAATGTCAACTATGGACTTTAGGTGATAATGATGTGCCAGTGTAAGTTCATCAGTTGTAAAAAACATACCAATCTGGTGTTGGATGGTCACAATGGGATGGCTGTGCCTGTGTCAGGATACAGTACATGTGAACTCTGGACTTCTCAATTTTGCTGTGAACTTGAAAGTGCTGTAAAGATAAAATCTATTTAAAAGGGAAAAAATGTGAAATGAGCTAACTTAATGTTTTTTCCCTTTTGTTAGGCTTTTATAAGCATTATTAATACCAACCAATAGTTCATTCAAAATAATTGTTGCTAGCACAGTTCTAAATTAATTTCCTGCCAAAGACTATAATTCTCTCGTATTTTAAAATATGATCTTTTTTTAACTGTACTACTGCATTTCCTATTTTATGTAACTTAAGTCTAATTGGTTTAACAGGATTTAGTCAGCATTCCCATCGTGTGTCTGTGGTGGTTGTAAGTCAATTTTGATACATGTTTCATGAAGAAATTCAATCTTTGGGCAGATGTGCTTGAGTCAAAAATCTGCCTTTTTTAAAGTCAGGAGATGTTCATTAATTTTGACTTGTTTTATTTTCTCTTAGTTCAATAATATGTATAAGAAATGTTTTTTTGTTCAATATTATTTTTTGCTCCTTGTTACAATCTAGTGAACTGAAGAAGATGTTGATTATGTGCGACAGCTTTTCTCACTGTATGTAGCATTAAATTAATAATTTTATCTTAGATTCCCTTTCTTGAGCAGTGATGATTCTTTTACTACTTTACATATGTCTTATACATTATGTTCAGCCATTCTTACATCAGATTTCAAAGTTATCTCTGCAAATCTAGACATTTCCTTCTGTTCTGTAACATCTGCTCTGTAAATTCCATAATAAATATGATTTTAGTTAAATATTGGTACTTAGTATTCTTTTATGTAACTCCTGTCAATATCTTATTTTGTTGTTTGCTTGCCACTGTTGAATAGCATCAATTATTTGTTTTTATTACAGCATATTTTAAATTCTAATCACCGCATTCTTTTTTGTGTGTGTGAAAGTGACAATTTGAGTTCTTTTAATCAAAAACTTATTTCCGGTAACAAATACTTTCACTGGACAAAGTTTATGTCAATATTCGTTGTGAAACAGATAACAGAATTAAAGTATATATATATTTTTTTAATAGAAAAGTCTGATACTACAATATATTTTTACGTTTGAAAAATATTTTGGGTAAAGTGAAATATCGCAATCATTAATTTGGATACAGTTGGATTTTACTAGAAACATTTCACACTGTCAAAAGAATGTGAAGAATACATCCTAAGATCAAACTAGGTTTATTATCAAACTAGATCATATAGACTAAGATCATTATCCACTAGAGTCAAGCACCCTTTTAAAAAATTTTCCTATTAAATATGCTAATTTCTTGTATGTAATTTTCTTCTTCTCTCAATGAGAAGATCAAAGCTACAGTTTTTGCTTCTGAATTGTAAATTTTATATTAATCATTCTATTTTAAATTCTCATTGTTCTGATAAAAATAGTTTTTCATTTAATAAGGAAGATAAAATTACACAAATTTTATCTAACCTCTTCAGCTTGTTTATTTAAAGAGTATTTCTTTAAATCATTTTCACTTGATCAATAATTACATCTTAATTCCTTAAATAAGGAATCTGTACTGTCCCATTTGAGAATCTTCATGGAGACTATACTCCATAGAAGGCTGGTCACTTTTGTGGTTTCAAGTTTTTAAAAATTCAAGCAGACTATGTATTAGTTTTCTATTATTGCAGAATAGGTTAGCACAAACTTAGAGGCTGGAAACTGCATCCTCTTATTATCGCATAGTTCCTGCAGGTCCGGGATTTGAGCAGGCTCACCTGGATCTTTCGCTCCAGGGCCTGCGGGGAGTCATCCAGAGCTGTGTTCTCATCTCAAGGTTCCCCTGGGATAGGATCTGCTTCCGAGCTTTCGTGGATTTTGGCAGAATTCAATTACTTTTGATCACACAAGTGAGAGACTCAGCTTATTGCTGGCCATCCCCTGGAGGCCACCCTCAGATCCTTGCCACAGGGGCTTCTCCAGCATGACCGCCTGCTTCATCAAAGCCAGCAAGGGATAGCTCCTTCCATCAAGGTGGGCATAACAGTCTCATGTAATCTAATGATGGCGAGTGACATCCCATCACCTTTGCTGTGTCCTATTGGCTAAAAATAAGTTTCAGGTCCCAACTACATTCAAGATGAGGAGATCGCACCAGTGCCAGGGATCATGTGTGTCACCTTAGAACCTGTCCTTCACAGACCACTTCTCTGAAGCTTTTGAACTTCTTTTTTCATTTTAGCCTTTCTTCTTTTCATAGCTCCATTTTCTACTTTATAATTCTATTAAAATTTCAACTTATGCTAATTTTCAATGATAAAATTATTAAAAATAAAATTCAATTGCATAGAAAATATATAAAATTTGAATATATTTTGCAAAATATTAAATTAAAGTTAGTGTAAGAAGTCAACTAAATTGAAATTATTTTCATATAGTATGTTATTTGTACTTTAAAATATCAAAAATTATGTATTAAAAGGTAAAAATGCAAATTATATTTAATAACATCAAAATTTAAAATCAAAATTATTGAAATATGGCAGCATTTTGGTTTATTTTTTAAGAAAATATGATTGGATTATATTAAATATAAAAATAAAATTATAAACGATTCTGTCATTTCATATACATTTATAAGTAATATAAACAATAGGTATCACATTTTATGCATTTTACATCTTTGCCTTCATATATGCAAAGATAAGATTAAATATAAATTGTAGAGTAGTGCAGAATATTCCTTAGCTGCTATGTCCAACTGGTGAAAACACTGTACTAGTTTATGAGTGCCTTTCAAGCCTTGAATTTGACCAGGAAAAGAGGTAATAAAATGGATGGTGAGCTAAGAAAGAATACTTCTTTACGTAAAATCCTATTACCTTTATACTGAGAAAAATGATTGTAAAATTAATTTATCTATTCTATGATGAAGAGCTTCCACTTCTCAAAACTTAATTTCGCTTAGAAGCAATGTCTGTCTACAGAGCTGGAAGTTGCACAGCACACAAAACTTTATGGCAGTGGGACACAGTGACCCCTGTTTTGAGGAATTAAGACTCTTGCCTAACCGTCTTAGTCATTAGTCACAAGTGAACAGAGCAGATTTTTTGGGTTACAGATCATACTGTGTTAGTCCTGATTTATCCTTCTGTTCTCTAATAATTTTATTTATTTATATTTATTTATTAACAATACAATTTATTATTTTTATTTATAATTTGTCAATATGTGGGGCCTAGAGTAAAATTTTCTTGTCTGGTTCTAAGAGTAATACTGATGAAGACCACTAGGAAAAGATTCTACAAAGTACGCAAACATATCCTTCAGCTGAAAAGATTGATTCAGAAATTGGGGAGGTCCAGGAACTGTTCCTAAAGGTGGACTCACTGCTGGGGAAAACCAAAGAGCTCTCGAAATCAGAGGACTCATCACTTTCCCTCTTATTTGCTACGTAAAACCTTCCATGGGCCTTAGTCTCCACATCTGCTAAAAGGAGGTGAGGGTAATCCCAGTGATGATGATGGAGAAAAATATTTAACAGCAGATAAAATAAGAAAATGTAAAGTGAAGATTGATGGTAAAAATTTTGATCCCATCAAGCTCTGCCAAACTATTGTTCTTGACAAAAATATTAAAAAGGTTGAAATTTCTCTTTGATGACCTCAGTTCCCTTGTTCTGTTATTGCTTTCTTTTCCACATGGCAAAGTTCTCAAGTTTGTTAGTCCCTAAAGGTCTACAAATACTTCAAAAATTTCTCTTTCATCCTCCACACCAACTCCTATTTTCAGGAAATAAACTGATTTTCAATTTCATCCTCAAGAGAGATGAATAAAACAGAGTATGATGTTCCCTGTTTCAGAGGACTTTACATTTTCAAAGGCATATTCCTTAGCCAAAGGAATGGATTTCTAAGTTGGAATTTGGGGCATCAGGGAATGGGAGGAAACAGTTTCACTTGGGGAAAGTGAAGAGTGGTTGTCAATCTGCTGAAGTGACTCCTCCGTGGTTTCTCTGATCATCTCTGAGACTTGACCTGGTCATATCTCACTATTATGTAGATTCAACAACCAACACGTGACGTCACTCCTTTATGATCAAACTGTGTTAAATTTTGCATGACAAAATTCATATAATATTTGAGACGAGTATAAGACTTTCTTTTCAGGCGTCTCACAATGAATAGCAAAGAGAGATCTGTGAAAGGTTGGGGATGGAGAGGTAATTATCCGACATGTTGGTGGTTGCCCACCCTGTAGATGTCTGGGGCCTAGCGTGTTCTGGATCTCCATGGATTCTTTCCCTCAGGGATTTCTCAGCAGAACTTTGATGCTGGTCTGGTTTATTTATGCACCAGAAGCCAGGGAAAGTAGACTTAAGCAATCAGAGCACCACCATTCTCTCTTCTGTGCTGTTTCCACAGGAGAAAAATATCAGAGGTAGAAGGTGAATTGGAAAAGTAAGAAAAAAAAATCCAAAGATCTTTAAGTTACCATAGTGGCCTGTTCCATTCTAAATAAGACATTTTTGTTTATTTTCCATTATATCCTATCGTAGGTTCACCTATTCTCAGGGAATATTCACTCTAGGCTGTTGCCATCAGTAAAAATCACTGAAATATAGGAGAGAATTACTCAAACACTCACACAACAAGCTGGCACTGCCACCTTCTGAGGCTTGGAGACTTTAAATGTGCTTCTGTTGTCTCTTTCATCTTTATTCTCCTTTAGTCCTTCACAAACCTAATGGGAAGGAGAAATGTTGTAACTTATTTTCTGAAAGATCTGAAAACATGGTAGAGCATTACTTCAAAACTGTGAAAATCAGATTTGATTTTTAAACAAAGTTTTAATAAAGTGAGGGTGGTGTTGATATGACTTTAGGGAAATCAGAAACATAGACGCAAAATTCTCCCCATAATAATATTTCTTCTATCTTCTAGCTGATACTTATATTCTGTGCCTTGAACCTAATTTGATTAATTTGAAGCTGCATCCGTCATTATTCCCATACCTCATAGATAACTGCTATCTTGACTTCTTACACCATAGATTTGTTTGACCATTTTTGAACTTTACGTACTTGTTTGTGTCAGACTTTCTCCATTCAAAATTATGTTTGTTGGATTATTTCCTACTATTGCTTGTAGTTGTAGAGTGTTCTTTTATTTACTGTACAGCAATTCATTGTATTAAATTAAAGGTGAGTTTTGAAAGACAGTATGAGAAAACTGGCTTACAACTAGTTTAGGGAAGTATATAATACTTGGTACTTCTCCAGTGGTCTTCTCTACATTCTGCTGTTTGAGCATAGGAGACCTCTCTACTCAAGAGTTCTACCAAAAAAAAAAAAAAAAAAAAAAAAAGCATACCACCACCTAACAACATAGCCCAAAAATACATGAAGCAAAATGACAGAATTGAAGCGACAAATAGACAGTTAAACAATAATAGTTGGAGACTTCAAAACCCAAATTTCAATAATTGATAGAACAAACAGAAGAAAGATAAACAAAGAAATAGAAGAGTTGAACAATAACATAAGTCAATTAGATGTAACAGACGTTTATAGAACACTTCACCCCAAAACAGCGGAATACACATTCTTTTCAAGTGTACATGGAACATTCTTCAAGATAATCCATATATTAGGCCACAAAACAAGTTTTGATAAATTTTTCAAAAGGTTGAAATCCTTAAAGTGTCTTCTCAGAACACAATGGAGTGAAATTAGAAATTAATAACAGAAAGAAATTTGGAAAATTCACAAATATGTGGAAATTTAAAAAACACGTTCTTAAAAAAACAATTGGTCAAAGAAAAAAATATGAGGGAAACTAGAACAAGCTTTAAGATGAATGAAAATAAAAACACAACATAGAAAAACTTATGAGATGCAAAGAAAGGAGTGTTCAGAGGGAAATTCATATCTGTGTGAACCTACATTAAAAAAGAAGAAAGATGTCAAGTTAATAACCTAAACTTCCACCTTAAGGAACTAGAGAGAGTTGAGGAAATTAAGCAAAAAGAGAATAGATTTGAAGAGACCAAACTTTCAATGAAAAGTTAACACCAAATCTCAAACTCTTCCAAAAAGTAGAAGGGAACAGAACAATTTCTAACCCCTTCTATGAGGTCAGCATTACAGTGATTCCAAAGCCAGACAAAGACATCACTACAGACCAATATCACTTACAAATATAGGCACAAAAATAATCAACAAATTTCTAGCAAACCTAATTGAACAGCATATCAAAGGATTGTATACCATGACCAAATGGGATTTATCTGAGGAATGCAAAGGGTGGTTCAACATATAAAAATCCATCAATGTAAGAGACACCATATTAATATAATGAAGGGAAGGAAAAATCACATGATCATTTCAGTAGGTGCAGGATAGGAATTTAACAAAATCCAACACCATTTCATGATAAAAACACTCAACAAACTAGGAATAGAAAGAAACATCTTTAATCCAACAAAGGACATTTATTTTTAAAATACTCAGAGCTTACATTATGCTCAATGATGTAAGACTAAAAACTTACCCCTAACTTTGGGAACAAGACAAGTGTGTGATTTTGCCATTTTTATTCAACATCACTCTAAGAGTTCCACCGACAGGATTAGTCAAGGAAAAGAAATAGAAGACATCCAAATTAGAAGTGAAGAAGTCAAACTACCTTTATTTGCAGGGGAGAAAATTGTAAATAATCCACAAAAAATATATTAGAGCTAATAAATGAATTCAGCAAAGTTGTGGGGTATAAAATTAACACACAGAAATCAGTTATGCAATGAATGAGCAATGAACAATCCAAAAATAAAATCAAGAAAGCAATTCCATTTACAATAGCATCAAAAGAATAAAATACCTAGGAATAACTTTAACCAAAGAGATGCAGGACTTATAAATTTAAAAAAATTTTAGAGAAGACCTAAAGAAATGAAAAGACACCTTGTGTTCACGGCTTGAAAGACAATATTGTTAAGATAGTAATACTTCCCAAATAGATCTACAGATTCAATGCAATCTCTATCAAAATTCCAATGGTCTTTTTTGCAGGAATGAACAAGCTGATCCTTAAATTTATATGGAATTACAAGGACCCCAAATAATCTTAAAATAATCTCAAAAACGAAGAACAAATTTGGAGGACTCCCATTTCCCAATTTCAAATCCACTGCTAAGCTATAGCAGTTAAAAAAGCATGGTATTGGCATAAGAATTGCCATATACGTCGATCAAATAGAATAGAAAGTCCAGAAATAAACAGGTACATCTATGGTTAATTGATTTTCAACAAAGGCACCAAGACCATACAATGGGGGAAAGAATTGTCCCTTCAACAAATGCTAGGACAACTGGACAACCAAATGCGAAAGAATGACGTTGGAGCCTTACCTCAAACCATATAAAAATGAAATAAAAATGGATCAGGCACCTAAACATAAGAGTCAAAACCATAAAACTCTTTGGAAAAAACCTAGGAGTAAATCTTTATGAACTTGGATTTGACAATAAAGTCTTAGATATGACATAAAAAGTACAAACAACAAAAGAAAAAAGAGACACATTGGACCTTGAAGCTTAAGAATTTTTGTACATCAAAGGGAACTATCAAGAAAGTGAAAAGACAACTCATAGAATGAATATTTGCAAATCATATATCTGACAAGGGGTTAGTATCCATAATTTATAAGGAACTCTTACAACTCAACAACAAAAAGACAAACAACTCAATGAACAAAGGGGCAAAAGTCTTGAATAGATGTTTTCCAAAGATATACAAGTGGCCAGCAAGCACATGAAAAGATGCTCAGCATCATTAGTTGTTAGGCAAATGCAAATAAAAACCAAAATGAGATACCACTTTACACCCACGAGGGTGGTTAGAATAAAAAAAGCAGAAAAATAACTAGTGTTGATGAGAATGTGCAGAAATTAAAACCCTCATACACTGCTAGTGGGGATTTAAAATGGTGCAGCTGTTGTGGAAAATAGCTTGCTGCTTCATCAATATGTTAAACATGGAATCGCCATTTGACCAACATTTCCTATCTTAGTTATATACCTAAGTGAATCATAAATAGGTGTTCAAACAAAACTTGTAGATGAATATTCATAGCAATATTATTGGTAATGTCCCCAAAGTAGAAATAACCTATATATCCCTCAAGTTATGAAGAGATAAACAAAATACTGTGTATCTATATAATGGAATATTATTCAGTCACAGAACGGAACGAAGTTCTGATAATGCTACAGCATGGATTAACTTTGAAAACATTATGCTAAGTGAAAGAAACAAGACACCAAAGTCCAGTTGTTGTAGGTTTACAGATCTATTAAATGTCCAAAATAGGCACATCCATAGAGACAAGACGAAGACAAGGTTTCCAGTGGCTGAGTCGTGTAGTGGTAAACGATTGCTTAATGGCTACAGGACTTCTTTTTGGAGTGCTGAAATTTTCTGGAATTAGATGGTGGTGATAGTTACACAACATGGTGAATTGTACATTTTATTATGGTTACAATGGTGATTTACATGTTGTATGAATTTTACTTCAGTTTTGAAAGAAACCTGCTAGATGCAATCTTGTGAAGGGTGGTGCGAGACGGACTTGCTGCTGCAGCTGCGCACATAGTCCTCCACTGGCCTGTATCACATTTCCCGTCTCAGTAATGTAAAGCCTACCACTGAAGCATGCGTCAAAATTAATAACTCTGAATTTGGAATTAGCTTCTACTAATGATGGATCTTATTAGAGGAGAGAGAAATCTAAGTGGAGTGATCAGAACTTTGCCATTAGTTTATAAAAATAAGAATGTATCTGTTTATGCAGAACTTTGTAGTTGACTAAGTATTTTCATATGCAGTATTAGAAGGCAAGGGGATAGAATAGGAAGAACGAAGAATTTGGAGTGAGAGGACCTTTAATTTGCACTCACCGAATGCTCAATTAGCCTAGTTTTGTCACCTGTAGAATGGGGATGCACAGTTCTGTCATTGAATGAATGGCAATAGCCATCACAGTAGTTGTTATTATTGTTTTTGTCTATGTTTATCTGCATGGCAACCTTTGGAGCCAGGACACTTGCCTTTTCTTATCCTACTTTTACTGATGTCAACATTGAAACCTAGAGAGAATGTTCTCCAAGGCTGTACATCCTGTAACGGGAAGGTCTGAGACTTCGGGTTTACAGCTTAGTCTTTCCTTTTCTATCTGCTCAGCTTCCTCTTTTATAGAACCCACAGCATCCAGCCTCTGCCCCTGAAACAAATAAGGCCCCAGATAAATGGTGTAATTTTTTTTATTGGGCACAATGCCCTGAAAGCTTGTCTTATTAATCATGGTCACAATGCCCTGAAAATATTTTTTATTGATCTGAGCAACCCAACACATTTTAGAGTTCTTTCCCTGTTCTGTCTTCTCCCTTCTCTCTTCTCCCTCTCTAGCCTGGACCTTGTTTAAACCTAGAATGACTCTCTGGAAACAGCGAGCATGTGCTGTATCAAGCCCAATAAGAGTGAGGTTTTAAAGCCATCATACCCTCTGGCTGTCTGGAGATCAGCACAAACTCCTGGTACCAAACTTCCTCCAGGTGGCAGTGTGCTCCAAGAAGGTCCTGAGATGGGGTGCTTCACAGCAGAAAATGACATCGATTGTTTTAGTAAATAAGCTTTGCTATTTTCAAATGTTGACTAGGTTAGGTTCTGCCCCAGCTCTTCTAACACCATAGTTATTCTACTGTAGTGACAGCTTGATGAGAGAATAATGCTCCAGTGTGTATAGTGAAAAGAACTTTGGCCTGGGAGCCAACTCGAGTCTGAGTAATGGTTCTGCTATTGTCTCCTGGAAAAATTTGTGGTCTGAGCTGACTTAGAATCTGATGCCTTACGCTAATGTGTGATGTTAATCTTGAGACCTAAGGCAATGTCTTCAGGCTTGGGGGGTTAGTTTGTTTATCTATGAAATAAGGGTGTATATGATACCCAAGATCAATTACAGATTTTATATCTGAGACATGATAATGCATTGCTATAATATTCCCACATTAATTTACAGTTTCAACACCATCTCAATCAAATTGACATGTTCTAGGAGGGGAATTTGAGATAATTATTTTTTTAATTTTATTGTCTTTTCTTGATTCTAAAATGTCTGTAATATTAAGAAACACCATGGTTTTGATAATAGCTTTTCCAGGAAAAAATATACATTTGAAAATAAAAAATATTATCCAATTAGCAGACAACATCGTTTATTTACACAATTAATATGATTTTAATCTTCAATATCATATCCTAGAATCTAAAATTTCTTAACATCTAAGATTGCTTCCCATTCAGGTTCTAAAACGAGCTCACTTTTGATTCTTGGCCTTTTTGCATGTCAACATGGGGCCATACTGCTTTGTTAGTTGATATGTGATTGTGACCCATTTCATACTGATACAATTAACAGAATAATTCTTGTGGTAAGATGAAGAAGATTGACGTTGCACCTCCATTTCTAATTTGAGTAAAGTAGCAGTTCTTTTTCTCCTAAATTGAATTATGTATCACTGAAAACTAAGCAGTGTTTTTGAGAGTCCACTGGGAACTTTTGACGGATAGTTTCGATGCCTTTTTAATAGTCCTCCCCTATGTAAGACGCAGCCATGCCAGTCTCTCCAGTTTTTCAAACGCTTGATCTATGCTGAAAGGTTTGACAGTTACAATAGCCTTTAATTGCAGCGCCTGGTGTGTGTCAGGAAACACTTTTAGAAGCATCTTAATGACAAAAGGCTCCACGGTTTTGGGTGCCTTTTCTTCTGAAGTCTTATGAAGTATTTGGTTATTACTTGATAAAATATTTTATAAGTTGGTTATTCCTCCAGTGACACAAATTTGCTTTCCTTTTAAAAGTAAAATTATCTTTTTGGCTACTTCAATTCTGTGCTGTTTTGTACTTAGAGCATAATTTATGTGCTCTACGTGTAGTGTTGCATCTCAGCATAATTTTGGTAAAGTATTTTCAGTGATGATGAAATGCAGATCTAAGTTATAATTCAATTGCATATGGTGATAGCTTTGCAAATAACTAAACTGAGGCAATAATCTCAGAAGCAGATACCTTTTCCACGTGGCACAATTCATGCATGCTGGACACTGAGGCTTACATTGGCACTTAAATCTTCTTTCTAGGGTGGACAAGATTATTTTGAGAGGAACTTGAAGACACCTCTGGTTTGGGTATGGTTAAAAGACAGGGGAAAGAGTGTTTTAAAATCAAGAAACTATATGTATGAATGTGTGCAAGTGTGGGGCATTTTTATTGTTTATCATTATTATTATTTAAGCAAACAATGCCTTGACCATAATGTAGATGCTAATTTTGAATAAGGCAATGCAGCAGGTCTCTGAGAGTTATTAGTGGGGCAGGGGTCTCTCCAGGCAAAATGGTGAGATTCTCAGTTTGTCTCTGGTAGCTGTATTCTTGCTACAAAGTCTTTGCCATCAATTCCTTTTCCACGAAGCATGCATATTCCTTCTCTAAAAAAGTCTTCCATAAATTTCAGTGTTTCACTTTCTAACTCATTCAATACACAGCTACCCACAAACTCTGTGTAGAACTAGACTTGCAATCAAATCAATTCAGAATTCAATAGTTGAGATTTGTTTTAATTAGTCTATTTCCTTTTAAACTGTGATTCTCTATATTTGGTTAGCATCCATTTTTCAGGCTTCCAATATGCTCTTTCTACATTAAACATTTATTCTCAATCCTGGAAAAAGTTAGAATAAAATGGAAAAACAAGATACATAATTAAAAGTTCAAGTGGAAAAAAAGCCAAAGCAAGGTAGATGAAATATACACCCTCGTGGTCCTAAAGAAGAATTGCCCCATACTGTATCTGGTGGTCCCTGCCCTTCTCAGGCTCAGGCAATATCTCACCTTCTAGTCACAGTTTCTGAGCTTCTGCTAAATGTAATCTCAAGATGCCTGAAAGCATTCATATAAGTTCACACCTAGCCCCTTAGGAGGAGAAGAGAAATGGCTGCTTCCCGAGTGATGGATGCCATGCTGATTAACCCCTCACAAAGTTCAAAAGCAAAGGGGAAAGCCCATAAATCAAGTCTGTTTGTTTTTGACTTTTAAGTTACGGTGGAAATAAATGAAGACCACTCAAATGAGACCAAGCAGAGGGTATTTATTCAGAGCTTGCTATAGCATGGGAGTCAGCCACCACCGCTTGAAATAGGCAAAGACTCAAAGCAAGGCAGGGGAATGGGACAGCTTAAGAGTGAGAAAGGGGAAGACGTCAAAGCATGCCCTGATAGGAGGCTGTTGGCATGGGGAAGCTGGAGGCATGCTAATTATTAGTGGGGCATCCAATGTGATTGGTTTCAAATCATATTTGGATTTCTTTGGTTGGTCCTAAGTTGAAAACATGGCCAAAAAATGATGGAAGCTGGCAGTCATTGACTAAGTCCTGAGCATTCCGGGTCTATGGTCTACAGAGGTTGTAGTAATCGTGCTTCCTGGGCTAGTTTCTACAGAAGTTATGGGTCAGAATTCTTTTGTCATATATGGTCTAGCCATTGTCTATTGTACATTCAATTTCTTATACGTATCCATATAATTTAAAATCTGCCCCAAATTTCCCGCAATAACTTTGATACTATATTTGACAAAGGCAAAACAAACAAACAGCCTATACACATTTCAACCAATCTATTTCAAATGTCCTTTTGGTCATATTTGATTTGGTGAGTACAGATTGGAATGCAATTTTATTTATGAGTTATGATAATTGGGATTAAGTAAAATACACAGTTATACAAATAACATGCCCATGCTCAACTAAAACACAATCTTGGGAACTCTACTGGAACAATACATATGTTGTTTCTAGTAATCAAGAGAGGATATTTTTAGATAAGAGATCACAATGAAACTCTAAATAGAGGCCTGGGAAGAGGCATGGACACTTAAGACTGGGGACAATCTTAGTGACTATCTACATTTCAAGAAAATTAAGAAAAATTTCCAAATTTTCACAGCTTTTTGTAGCAGAGCTAGTTAGTAGCAGAGCTGGTGTCATTCTTCAAATCAGTCTAGTACAGGGGTCAGCAAGGATTTTGTGCAAAAGACTAGATAGTCTCCGTTGCTTATTATTATTATTTTTCATGCAGCCCATCAAAAATGTAAAAGTCATTCTTAGTAAGCTGTGCAAAAATAGGTCCTAGTTTGTTGATCCCTGGTCTAGTATACTAAATAATTAAAGACAATGTAATGGCATAAGAGCAAAGTTTCACGTTGACTCCTATGCCTAACTCCCAAAATTGGACACCAGAAAAACCTGTTGAAAACAGAAAAACAAGGACCATTTATTGAACCTACAGCAATAGAAGAGGATACCACCTTGACAGTGTTTTAGTACATCTCAGAAGGGAGGGATTTAGAAGAGGATATTTATTGTATTGTGACTTGGCCTATTTTTTACCCAAAAGACCAAAGGGTAAGTCTTGCAAGGCAGGAAACTGTCTGAGATCAGGCGGAGTTTCCAGCAAGACAACTTCGGGATGGTAGGCACAACAAGGTGAGAATTTAAAGTAATTACTAGCGAGAAAGCTGTTGTTCTCGATAAGTAACCTGTTTAGTCTGTTCATAGTTTTAGTTTCCGGTAACAGGTATTTCCTGAATCAAATAGTTAAGATATTTTTTTCCCGCTGATTCCAGCGTGGCTCAGCAAAAACAAAAATACATGCTTTGTTCCAGAATTGTTTGCATAGGATAGGCACAAAAGGAGTATTTTGGCTTCAGTTCTCAGGATCTAAACACAATTTAGTTTAGAAAATTATCTTGAAAATGGACAAGTCATGTATTTGATCTCCACTACCTCACTCAACAGTTTCTTGCATGGTGCTGCTGACTGATGGAAAAATACTGAATCTCACTATATGATCTCAATTTTTAATTCAAAAGGATTTAATTAGCTGAAAACAGGGATCATGTGTTCCCTCACCTTGATTTTGAGTTAAAGATTTTATGAATAGTACTAAAATGGACAAAATTAAATGAGCAGTACTTTAACTTCCTACATACCAGCATTTCTCTTTTAACCTAGAGTTTATTGGAAAAAAATGCTCCGTCTACTATCGTGGGTCTGCTTTCTTCTTATTTGTTCTTTCTCTTTGAGACTGAAGCATCCTAGCTCCACTCATGATAGCACCAGCAAAAGAAACCAATACTTTTCGACAATATACAAACTTCCCCGTGAAAGAGTTGCTTACAGGAGGTACCCTAGCTTAACCTATTCAGGCTGCAATCTGAAAACACTAATCTCCTAGACATCTTCATTTCCCCAGGTCTCCTTTCTAAACCCCCAATTTAGAGAGGAAAATCTATTTCTAAGTGGAACTTCTTCGCTGATTGTTGATAAATTGTGCACTGTAGCTGTCAGCAACACATGTTGTAAAACCCCAGGAAATGTTCTTCATTTCACATGTCAGTTGGCTTTGCCTTGAATAAGCTACACTCTAACAGCACATAATTTTCTCTTTTTCGGTGGCCTCTAGCAATGCAATCTGTCCCTGCCTGCTACATAAAGCACCACTCTCTCCACAAACCTGCCCTCATACAGGGTTCTAGGAAGGATAGGAAGGATGCAGCCCAGGGCATTATTTTCACAAATGAAAAGACTAAGGTAAGACTAGTGTGAGACAAAGTACCTGAAGGATAAGTTCAAAATAATCAAGGTAAAAAAAAATTGAGACTGAGGACTTCATGCCAAGTCAAGTTTAGGGTGAACGGTGGGTCAGGTCATGAAGTAGAGGCTCTTGTCTATCACAGGTTCTTAAGGTAGGGAACAGCTTGGTCATTTAGTTATGTAACTCATAATTATATGAAATAATGAGCCAATAAATGAGCAGGAAGGAAAACAGGCAGATGCATAGAAAGTAAGTTCTGGTAAATATTAGAGAATTGAGGTTGAACATAAGGACCTAGATAATGCCTCCAACAATAGCCAGGATCTCTCCCAGAGATGCTAAATGCCCAAGGAGGACTAACAGTCAGTTGGGTCAACATCTTCAAGGAGGCTTTGATTTCTCATTTCATGGAACTTGTCCTTTGAGTGTATTTAGGGTTTCACCAGGACCCTGGTACCAAATGCCCAGCAATGGAGCATTATTGTATCATTGGATGGATTTCCCTGTTCCACTCAGATTTTCAGACTTATTTAGAGAATTAACAAATCAAAGTTTATTCCACAGAATAAGAAGGAGACTTTTTAAAAGAGCTTCAAGAAATTTAGGTTATCATTTTGCTTTTTTATAAATTAGTAAAATAGTAAATAACTAAAGATTGTATAGTGGCAGACTTACCTATGTGCCATACTGGATTCCAGACATTTTTACATATTTTAATTTAGTATTTTATCAGCATTGTACTCATCATTTTGATCCCCATTTTATACATGAGGAAACTAAAGCACAATGTTACATATTCATAGTCGTTTGACTATGTTACAAAATCAAATCCTTGGTAGACCCAGGATTTGACTGCAGGTAGTCTGGTTCCAAACTCCAGGCTGTCAAGCATCATGGCCAGCAGTGATTGTCTCACAGGATTGTTATTTGTTTGAATCAAAACAATATATATAAAAATGCTTTAAAATATTATAGCAGGGCCCAGCTTCTTGGCTGAGAAGTTAAGTTTGCATGCTTCAGTTCCGTGGCCTGGGGTTTCACCAGGTCAGATCCTAGGCACGGACCCAGCACCGCTCATCAAGCCATGCTGAGGTGGTGTCCCACATAGCAGAGCCAGAAGGACCTACAACTAGAATATACAACGATGTACTGGAGGCCTTCAGGGAAAAGAAGGAAAAAAAAAAAAGGAAGATTGACAACAGATGTTAGCTCAGGTGTCAATCTTAAAAAAAAAGTTATAGTAATTGGAAAATATAAATGATTTCATTTGCAAGTAAAAAATATATTTCAAGAAGCTTATCAATATAATTGATTACCATTCACCTGTCTACAATTCCTACATGCCCTAGAGAATGGTAATTGTCCTTATCATAGTATTAAGGACATGGAACCAGGAGTTGGGCGACGTGTGCTCCAACTGATACTTTGTAACTAAGTTTGTGAGCCAATTCTCTTGGCTTCTCTGATCCTCAGTTTTCTTATCTATATAATTAAAATAGTTGTACACCAGCAGTCTTCATAAGGTTTATAAAAACAGTTTGAATAGTACATGGGAAAGTGATTTTGAACTTTAAAACATGCTTAACATGTTTATTATGCTGAATTCTGCTTCTGATAATGGCAAACTAGATTATTTTGAAATAACTCACCAACTGAGAATGACTAGAAAAGCTGGGTTACATTTTTTTTAAGTATTGTTTGAGCGTTAGCAAGCCACCAAAGCACTAAGGAACTAAATTCTAAGGAGGCGAATTATAACAGAGGAGGGAAGCTTATAGAGGTCGTTGGGTTCTGGTTTGTTTGTACGTTTATTTGCTTAAGGCATTCTTCACTTCCTAAAATGGTATCTGAGAGACTGAGACAAAGAGCATTCAGTAAACTCACATAAAACAGAATTCAGGGGCCACCAAAATGGAGGGATCGCAATAAATATCTTGGGATTTTAATCGGAACCATAAATGTCTACATCCTATGTATCAGTTTCCTATTGCTGATGTTACAATTAACCACAGACTTAATAGCCTGAAATATAACAAATTTACTATCTTGCTTTTCTGGAGGCCAGAGTTCCAAAATATATCTTGCTGGGATAAAATCAAGGTGTTCCTTGATGGAGGCTCTAGAGGAGAAACTGTTTTGTTTCTTCATTTGCCGTTTCCAGTTTCTACTGGTTGCCTACCTTCCTTGGTTTGTGGTTCCCCTTCCATCTTTAAAGCCAGCAATGGTTGGTTCAGTCTTTCTCATGCTGCATCAGTCTGACACTAAGGGTTTTCTGCCTTCCTCTTGCACTATAAAGATTCTTGTAATTAAATCAAGTCTATCTAGATAATCCAGGATAATCTCCCTGTTTTAAGGTCTGCTATTAGTAATCCATGCAACCTAACATAATCAGTTTCCAGGGATTAGAATGTGTACATCTTTGGGGGCCATTGTCTGCCTACTACACCCTAAAGGTAGATGTGGACCGTAATTGACCATCCCTCACAGGAAGTAGATTCAGATATAAGCAGTATAAGTCTCTGATTGCAGTAAGCAGATTTGGGATTGTTAGAGCTCCCAACTAGGCTTCATGTAAGAAGCAAAAGTTAAGTTTCTCTCAAGGAAGAGAACAACATTTAGACTCTCAAGATCTCTAAATTGTTTAGCCCTATCTGGCACCAAAGCAAAATACTGGGTTTGTGGAGGATAACACTTGAACAAATAACACATGAAATATTAGACAATTAAAACAGATTAATGTGATATAAGAAATTAGTGTATCATATATCAGGTTTAAAATAACTATGATCAATACATTCAAAAATATTTTACAATATTTTTGTAAGTCTAAGTAAAAGACTTAGAAGTTATAAAAATACTCAAATGATAGTTCTACACCTAAAGAATACAATTTCTAGAATTAAGAACTCATAGAATATGTGTTCCAGTTATCTGTGTTTTTTTTTTTTTTAAGGTATGCTTTTTTTTAGTGAGGAAGATTGGCCTTGAGCTAACATCTCTTGCCAATCTTCCTCTTTCTTTTTCTCTCTCAAAGCCTCTGCACATAGCTGTATATCCCAGTTGCAAGTTATTCTAGTTCTTCTGTGTGGGATGCCACCACAGCATGGCCAGATGAGTGGTATGCAGATCCACACCCAGGATCCAAACCAGCAAACACTGGGCTGCCAAAGCAGAGTGTGTGAACTTAACCATTCAGCCACAGGGCCGGCCCCCGCTTTTTTCTTTTTCTTTTGCTTGAGGAAGATTAGCCCTGAGCTAATGTTTGTGCCAATCTTCCTCCACTTTATACATGGGTTGCTGCCACAGCATGGCTTACGAGTGGTGTAGTTCTGCACCTGGGATCTGAACCCACAAACCTGGGATGCCAAAGCAGAACATGCCAAACTTAACCACTACGCCATGGGGCCAGACCC
This sequence comes from Equus caballus, assembly GCF_041296265.1. Lineage (NCBI taxonomy): Eukaryota > Metazoa > Chordata > Mammalia > Perissodactyla > Equidae > Equus > Equus caballus. Next base: position 35,926,934 of record NC_091698.1, read on the forward strand.
CCCAGTTACCAATTTTTTGACTTTTAGTTCTAAATTCATTTTTTGGGAGGACTGCTCTGTGTTAATAGAGGTGAGCTTTATAAATATATATATTTTTGCAAGTTAGCACCTTTTGAATAGAGAGTGCTGGATGAACACTAGAAAAGGGAATGTTCTCCCTTCCTGGTTACAGGGCAGATCACTTACTAGATTCCAGAAGGGTGAAAATGTTTTTTCTGTATTTCTTGGCCTTTGCCTTTGCTCCAGTGCTGGGTGCCAGCAGGACACCTAGCACTTGCTCTAGTGTTTAGTAGACTCTCACTCTCACCCTGGGTAATGGCAGTATATCTGGGGACCCTGGACGCTGCAGGCATGAACTCATGCCTAACTTGCTGCTCCCACACTCTCTTCTCAGCCCCATATATCTCTGCCAGAGTCCATGTGAAGTTGGCCATCTAGTAAGCTGGCTGCCTGAACTTCATCCCTCATGCCACCCCAGTCAAAGGTGACGTTGAAGTATGCTGGGTCCCTGCAGAAAGAGACCTCTCCAGCTGTCAGTTCCAGCAGTGTAGATTGCCTTCACTCCCTCTGCATTGCCTGTCTGTCAGCCTGTGTCCCAGAGCATTGTTTCTGTTCGCCTAGTGGCTGTGGAACCACTCTGGCAGGGCAGTCAAGTGAACGCATCCTCCATCCAGTGGGCTTTAGCCACACCTACCTTCCTTGAGTACTCTCTCCGAGCTCTAAGGAATCCTTTAGAGCTTTCTTTTCATCTTGATAGTTACTCTGTATCATAGCTTAATAATTCTTTATATTAAACACCACCTATTTAAATTACTGTGTGGTTTCTGTCTCCTGATTAGACCGATTCAATGTACTTAATACCAAATTAGACATGGCTAGAAAAAAAATTAGGGAACTAAATTATTAGGTCAGAAAAAAAATATCTAGTCTGAAGAAGAGGAAAATAAATGTTTTCAAAAAATAAAAATAATTAAAGGGACTCAAAAGGAAACATGAAAGAAAAAGGGGCAGAAGAAATATTGGAAGTGATACTTAGAATTTTGTAATACCAAAGAAAGACATCAAGAGTCAAGAAACACTGTAGAACTCAAACAGGATGACTACAAAGAACATCATACCAAGGCCCACTATTATAATGTTTCAGAAAAACAAAAAACAAGAAATGTATAAAAGCAGTCAGAAAATAAATGCCATGATACTGTTGAAGAAGCAAGAAAACTGAAAGGAGAATTCACAACAGGAAAAGAAAAAAAAGGAAGCCCAAAGACAGTGCAGTTTTACTTTCAAAGAACTTTTAAAAAACCTTCCAATCTAGTATTCAATATAAAATAAAAATGCATTTAATTTTGAAAGACATTTTCAGCAAAACAGAAACTGAGAGTATTTGTTAGCAAAAGATGTAAAGTAAATATAAAAATAAAAATATAAAAAAAAATGTTGAGGCAAGAAATATATAATCCTAGGTAGAAGAAAGGAGATGCAGGAATAAAATGAAAAGAAAATGATCCCAGAAATATGTACATTTAAAATAACAATAGGTGGGTAAATGGTAAGCTGGTAGTTCCATAGATGGATAAATAGACTAGAGAGAGAGAAAGAAAGAAAGATAGAATTCAACAATAACATAAAAGTTTGGAGGAGGGCACACAAAGTTAAATTTTTCTCAGATCCTTATGTTGTCTTGGTGGTGATAAAATTATTCATTCACAGTATATTTCAACAAGACAAGAGCACATGTTATAATTTTTAGAACAAACAAAAGAATTTAGTGAAAGTATGTATAAATAAAAGCTAGCCAAAAAAACCACCTTATAACTAAAATTAATTGATGAAAAATAGAACAAAAGGAATATAGAACAAGATGTCTAAGTAGAAAACAAATAATAAATTGGTAGTTTACAAAATATCAATCATTATATTAAATACGTTCTCAATGCAGTTTGCTGAGCTTTAAATGAAAAAAAAAAGGAAATAAGCCCAGCCCAATAGCAGTTGTACTGAGAAAACTAACAACATGTCAGACATAATTTGCAGCCCCTTTCATCGAACAAGATGCCTTCAATTACAGGAGATGAGAATGAAGCTGGTGCATGCCATTTCAGCTCAGGGAAAGTACCTCCTCCTCTTCTCACCTACCTTTTTAGTTTTGGTGAGGAAGATTGGACCTGATCTAATCTCTGTTGCCAATCTTCTCTTTTTGCTTGAGGAAGATTGTCTCTGGGCCAACATCCATGCCAATCTTCCTCCACTTTGCTCATGGGACGCAGACACAGTATGGCTTGATGAGTGGTGTGTAGGCCCACGCCTGGGATCTGAACCTGTGAACTCCAGGCCACTGAAGCAGAGCACGCAAACCCAACGACTATGCCACCGGGCTTGCCCCAACTCACCTACCTTTTTATACTGTGCTTGTCATGTAGACCCATTAGGAGCAAGAAACATGGCATAGTCCTTCCAGTGCACCTGGAACTCATCGATAAGACTTTTCACAATAAATCAATCTAATAAGTAGGTATATTAACTTGATATGTCACATAGCAAAATTTCAACATTTGTCTTATCTGACTACATTCTAAGAGTAATATCATGAAAAGGTAATATTCCCAGGTATCTCTGGGTCTGGGCTAAAAGTCCAGACCAATTTTTAGCTCTCTACTTGTACCATATAAACACCAATCAAAATAAAGGACTTTTATCTGTACTAATATCAGGAAAAATCAGCAGTGCAAGAAATATATTTCATGATGATAAAAGGGTCAATCTATCAAAAATATGTGACATCTCTAAATGTATATACACCCGATAACATATGTAAAGCAAAACTCATCAGAAATAAGTAGGGAAACAGTCAAATTCGTGATCATATTGGAATATTTTAATACTGTATCTCCATACTTAATAGAATAAACAGAGATAAGCAATCATTAATAGCACAGAGTATCTAAACAAAAAATTTTAAACTTTGACCTAATTGACATATACAGAGGAAATATACCCAATAACTCCAGGCTGGATATTTTTATTAATTGCTCATAGAATAGTTACCCAAACTGATCATATTCTGATGCACAAAGCAAGAAATTGACTCATACAAATTATGTTCTTTGATCGCAATGGATTTAAGGTAGAAATCAACGTAAGAAAAGACCGTCAGAAAATCCTCATGGAAGGAAAGAGTTAACAGATGGTTGGTAGAATGGTCTTAAGGCTCAAAGATACCTGAGGATTTGATTCTTGGTCCAATCCTCATTGTAACACTTGCTGAAAAGTTGTATACAAGATCCAAGATAAATTTGAGTTCCCTTGTGGTTACTATGCATTGAACCAAATATCTCTACCTGGTGAATAAAATTGTTTATTGAGTAGCCTATAAGTGAAGAGTAACTTGTAATTGATATGATGGAGCCTCAGCAAAAGATGGAAAATAGTCACACACTTTGAAGGGTTCTGTGACTGGAAAGATGTAAAAACCAAAGGAACCAAAGAAACGGGCTTCTAAGTACCTGAAGACAATGATGACTGACTAGCAACCTGCTTCCCAATATTGCTTCGCAAAACAATTAAAAAAAGAAAAATGAAAGAAAAAGTTAATCTCCACCAAAACCATACCTTCTATATTACTTGAAAACAGAGAATGCCTAAACTTCATAATAATAAATAAAAATAAAACGGAGAAAATAATAACGAATAACAAAGGGAAATGTCACCAAATAGCAACATATGATCACTCATGTTTCTGCGCCACCGTTACTCTGCTGCAGTGCTTGTGGAAAACAAAGGTAAACTAAGGAAAAAATTGGGAAAGGAAAGCTGGCAAAGTGGTCTAAAGGCTAAGTTTACCTTAAATCTGAAAATACAAAAACAAAATGTTTGATAAAATCACAGTATGGACTACAGAGATGGGACTTCAAAGTATATGTGACTTAAAGAGTCAAGCACAATTTTGAGGGGGCAGTCTTCAAAACACTTTGCTTCTGAGAGAGAATAAAGGCAAAATAAAAAGAGGGTTGTGCTCTTCGGTAATTTATCAGTAAAGGGAAAAAAAGAAGAAGGGAAAAATTTAGTGCCCTGCAAGACAAGAAAACCACAAAACGGGAGGACTCATAACCTCTCCCCTCAACAGCAAAATAAGCATAAAACAAACAAACCCACTAAAGTATCAGGACTGTGCTACACTGACAGAAGTTACCATTAATCTGGGAATCTAGTAAAACACCGTAATACCATAAAAATGAATACAAGAAAGGTCAGCAAGTTTACAAAGACCTACTGAAATAAATTGGAAAACAAAATTTCACAGATATCAACAGAGGATAATATCACCTAGAAAAACAATGAAAAGATTACAGCTTCCCTAAACTGAGGCAGTCCACGCCCAGCCACACGTGTCTTATGTAACTAAAACATCCCAAGTGCTGAGTGGTTTTCAGATATTGGATGCTGTGCCTTGGAGTGAAGAAAGCATCACCATGCTATCATGTATATGACACTTCTCGTACTGTATCACTTCTGAAAGATGAATAAACTTGGATCTGAGTCAGTCTATTGCATCATGCATTTGATTTTCAGTCTGAATCCAAGACCATTGCCACTGGTGAAACAAAGCATAACACATAGTTTTGGAAATTAAATAATGCCATCAAGTAAATAGTGAGTCAAGGAAGAGATCATAATGTGAATTAGAAAATATTTTGAAATGAATTATAAATCTTCCTCTATTTTCTATGGGAAGCCACCACAGCGTGGCTTGACAAGCGGTGCAAGGTCTGTGCCCGGCACCTGAACCCACGCCCAGATCACTGAAGTAGAGCATGCAAGTTAAGCACTACACCACCAGGCCGGCCCTGATAAGAGGATATTTTGAACAATCTTATGCCAATGAATATAAGTTAGGCAAAATATTCACCTGGAAGCTGCACTAGGTGAATTTTTCCAAATATTTATTATAGAAATAGACTCTTACAGAAAAATTTCCAGAGAAAATAAAAAGAGGAAACTCTTCTCAATGGTTTCATGCCAATGCCTGGTAAGAATCTTTTTAAAAAGCTACAGGTTAATACAGTAAAAAAAAATAGAGAGTTTAAAAATATACATAAAATATAAACATTCTTTCCCAGGTATATTTCAAATGGATAACATAGCATGAGCCCGTTGAGTTTCTTCCAGGAGTGCTAGGATGGTATATGATTTTAAAAAAAGACAAATATATTTGACCACCTTAACAGCAAAGAAGAAATAAACTACTTTTGGAACTTTTATAGTTAAAGAAAAACATTTGATAAAATCCTGGAATCCTTCATAATTCAAACACAAAAAATGGCAAGCAGTAACAGCAGGGAACATCCTGAGTTGGCTGAGGAGTAGATTTAAAAATCTATACAACATGGTCTATACAGGAGTGAAATATAATGATGTATGCCAGAAATTTATATAATGTTGTAAACCAGTTTACCTCAATCAACAAAAAAGTTAAAAAAAAAGAGTAAAAGAAGTCTACAGCTATTATTACATTCAGTGGCAAAATATAAATCCTTTCTTTCTGTGATCAAGAAAGAGGCATCTGTGGCTGCTTTCATCGCTTTCATTCATTGTTTCTGGGCATCTGAAGAAAAGCCATAAAACCAGAAAATATAACAAATGGTAAAAAGATTGAGTAAGAAGAAATAAAATTATCATTATAGGGGCCATCCTGGTGGCACAGCGGTTAAGTTCACATGTTCTGCTTCACTGGCCTGGGGTTCGCTAGTTTGCTGGTTCAGATCCTGGGTGTGGGCCTACGCACCGCTTATGAAGCCATGCTGTGGCAGGTATCCCACATATAAAATAGAAGGAGATGGGCACAGACATTAGCTCAGGGCCACTCTTCCTCAGCAAAAAGAGGAGGATTGGCTGCACATGTTAGCTCAGGGCTAATGTTCCTCCAAAAAAAAAAAATATTATCATTATATACAGAAGATATTGTATGTATGAAAAACAGGAAAAAGTCCTAAAATAAACTGTTAAACATGAAATTAAGTCACTTCATGTATGTTTTAAATATGAACATAAATAATATTTTATATAGCAGAAATAAATTATTAGAAAAGGAAAAATTTTAAATGATGCCATTTATAGTAGTCTCAAAATAACTAGAATAATTCTCAAAAGTATGTGTAAGTCTTCTATAGAGAATATTTTAAATATTACTGAAAGAAATTTAAATGAGACATAAATAAATAGATGTATCAAGTATGTTTACAGTTCAAAAGAGTCAATGCTATAAAGCTGTCATTTTCCAATCAATTTATCCACAGATTCAATGAAATCATAAGAAAAATTGGGGGCAGATTGGCAAGATAAGTCTAAAGTGTATATGGAGTGCATTGGTTCAAGCTTAGCCAGAAAAATTCTAGAGCAGAAAATTGACAGAGTTACATGATCAGATAGTGACTTACTATAAAGCTACAGTTCTTAAGACAGTAATATGATACCAAGAGTATGTTAGGTTCAAACACAGAAAGACAGATAATGGAAGAGAGGAAGAAAGTCTATAAGCATGTCTACACATTTCTGGACACTTGAATTCTGGTGAAAACGTGACAGCAGATCAGCAGAAAAGGCAATGGTCTCCAATAAATGGTGCTAGGTGAACTGGCTATCCATATGGAGACAAGCGAATTTGAACGCTACCTCAGATCATACCCAAAAATCAACTCTAGGTGGATTGTCGATCTAAATATATATATTGAAGCCAATAAAATTTCAAAAAGATAACATAGGTGAATATCTTTATGAACTTCAGATAGAGAAATATTTAATAAATAGGACGCGGAAAGCATCAACCAGGAAAGAAAATATTGATACTTTGGACTTGGCTAAAATAAAGAACTTATGTTTATCAAACATCATTGAAAGTATTGGCCCCACAATGGAAAAAGACATTTGCAACAGATATAACTAACAATCTGTTTATATAGAGTTTATTTAAATAACTTCTACAAATCAATAAGAAAAAGAAAATCTCCTAGGAAAAGAAATGGACAAAGACTTGAAAAGGCATTTTAGAATAGACAGCCAATCAACATGAAAAGCTGCTCAACCTATTAGAATTTAATAAAATAAAAATTAAAACCAATAAAAGATACCACTCAACACCTAACGAAATGATTAAAATTTAAAAGGCTGGTAATCCTTAGTTTCGATGAGGTTGCAGAACAACTGTAACTCTCAAATACTGCCGGCAGGAGTGCATATTGGTACAACTGCTTTGGAAATCGTTTTGGCGTTAATAAATAAAGCAGAATAAATCTGAACAGAATACCCAGTAATTCCGTTGCTAGGTAGTTAGCAGCAGAAATACATCCCAGCATGCACTAGAGACAAATACAAAAAGGTCATAGCACCATCCCTCATATTAGCCTTAAATTGGAAACAACCCAAAGGGCCATCAGTAGTAGAATGGATAAATAGATTGCAGTGTATTTATTTAATGCCATATTCTGACAAATTAATATGAACAAACTATACTGTTATACTCAACAAGGATGAGTCTCACACGCACAATTTTGAATAAATGTCTAATTCTGCCCACTTAAATTTTCAAGTAGGCAAAGAATCTGATGTTAGAATTCAGGAGAGTGTTTACCTTTTGGCTGGCAGGTGGCGGTAGAGATTAGGAGGGTGTATGAGCGGCTATTTCTTGGCTACTGTTTATATCCTATGTCTTCCTGTGTGTTTGGGTTACACAACTGTGTTCTCTTTTTAATAATTCATTCTGTAATACAATTGTGATTTGAGGGCCTTTTTCAATCTATATTATGCTTCAGTAAAAACAATTATTAAAAATGCATGTTTTTATCTCAGCCCAGACTCTGGAGTTGGGGTCCGGTTGTCTGAGTAGCTCTTTGCACCTTTTGGTTTTCCTGGAGGAAAAAAAGAGGAGAGGTCTGTCCATCTCTAGTTCCCTTCTCGTCCTGCAAAACCATGTATTGCTGGCTTAAAAGCTCTTGTGCAACAACTTGTTGGAATAATCAGAGTGACCAGATATTAATCTGGGAAAAGGTTTTAAAAAATACTTTAGTGGAGATAGAAATGTAATTTTATATAGGCTAAGGAAACAGAAAATTTCAGTAATAGAAGAACAAATTTGAAGACTGATGAAAGGTTCAGAATATCATCTACCTGGAGGATGGAGAAGATGAGCAGGCCTCAGAGTTCATTGGTTCAACAACACTTGTGAAACGGCTGTAACTATACCCCAGGGTGTCAATTTTGGGACATCAAGGATTTGCTCACTAAATATCTTTGCTTTTCTACTGGACCATCCCGGATCTATCTTCATGAATTTGTCCAAAATTTTTTAAACTGTTCATTTCTAGTTTGCCTGTGTATTAAAATGGAAATACTAGGTTTTATGACAGTTGATAAACAAATGGCATCCAGGACTTGCCTGAGAAAATCCACCTATTTTTGACCTTTAAAATTATGAATTAAATTTTCAGAACTTTGAACATCGCTTCATCAGCACCATGTCAAACCAGCTGGACTGATAACACTAAATGTAAAATGAATAATGAAACAGTGGCTCCCCAAAGAAAAACAAGGAGAATGCACCACCCAGGCTGAGAAATCTATCTAGAAGTTTCTCTTGGGACTCAGTTGATATTGAAAAACAGGTAAATCCCTTATCACTGATGCTTTGTCACAAAATCAGCACCCTTACCAGCATCTGTATGCATCCTCACCACTTCAACAACAGGAGCCATTACTCTTTTTTGCGCCTGAGGAATGAATGTCATCAGGAAGATTTGTCATCTCACAGTGAAGGAAACTTCTATTGCATTTTGTAGATTTGAATGTCCAAGAAACTGTCATTTAGATACAAGACAGATGGAGAAATTGGAAGAGCTGGGAAGATAATCCTTAGGTGGAGGGGATTAAGTTTTCTCCTTAAGAAGATTTCAAAATATATTCTAACTAGGCCATAAAAAATATTTCCTTGCCAGAATAGTTCTGTCAAATTTAACAAATGTTTATCATACATAGAGTACAACTATTGTAGAGGCCTAAAAAGAAGCCAAAGACCCCACAGGCTTAATAAAATTACTCCAAAAGGGAATTTAGGGCATACAAAATCGAATTTTGATGCAAGATGGAATCAAAGTGATAGCAAGGTCTATATGGTTGAGATTGACACAGTTTAAGAAAGTAAACAAATTTATGCTTAAAAGGTAGTGTGCAAAATAGTTAAGACCCTGGGATATGGGATTAAACAGCTAAGGGTTTAACACCTTGGTAATAGCGTCTTTTGTTGTTTATGGAAGATTCTAACTCAAAATACCCCTTCTTTGCAGAGCTGGCCTCTGGGATGAAGGTACATATCTTATAATCAAGGCCAAGGAGCCTCATTGATGGAAAGTGATTAATTGAACTCTAAACCTCTTCCTTTTTGAAATTCAACGTTATTAGAACTTTTCTAGGATAGTTGAAGTTAACCGAGAGGAAAGAATATGGAGGACCTGCAAAGGAGATTTTCCCATGAGGGAAGGGGAATCTGCATTAGTGACAGAGTTTCAACATCAAGGCCAAGAGGATCATGGGGCAATGGCTGGTTTTGAGACACTGCATGACTGAGATTAGAAGTTCTCTGCAATTCAACCACCCTGAATTGGCTGAGGGTTCTGAGTATAGTGGCTGAGAAATTAACACATACTAATGAGCATGAGCATTAAGGACATGAGCATGGGATTCTCTGTCCAGTGCAGGAATCTGGGCCAGTTATGGAGTGATTGCAGCAGTGAAAGAAGAACAAATTTTATGAGATCAGTTTTCAACAGTAACTGTGTGGTACTGTGCCCACTAGAGACTGAGCCAGGAAAGGATGTGACACAAGAATACTTTCCCAAGTCAACTAGAGGAAGGTGACCTTTGGAGGAAGGGATTCTGAAGCACACGCATGCACGTGCATGTGTATGTGGGTGTGTGTGCATATTGTGGGGGATCAGAATTTGCCACCCCAATATGTGTCTCTCTGGCATGATTATTTTTAAGAACAAAATACTCAGAAAGAAACTTTGACCTCCCCACTAACTGCCTAAAAGAATTTAAGACAGAAGGCCTGTCCTAGGAAGGAGCTAATACCATAGATAGCTATCGTGTAATATAAACTAACTGTGGTAGACAGGGAGGAACCCAACAAGACTCATCTAAGCAAAGTCCTCCCCACATCTCATTGTCTTTGCAAGGTATGGCAAACATTTGTTTACCAAACATTTGCTTTTCCATCTGCATGTGAATTGCCTTCCTCCCCTTTGAAGTTCCATACAACTACCCTCAACATCCTTCTTTGTCTTTAGCTGGAGGTGGTATTTAAGGTGGTGGCTTAAGACATTTTGGCAAGTTACTCAATTTTCCCAGCTTTCTCCTATGTATACATGCTATTAAACTTTGTTTGATTTTCTCCTGTGTAATTCTTACATCAGCCAGAAGAACCTAGAGGATAGAGAAATATTCTTCCTTCCCTACAGTGTAGACCTATGTGTTCAGTACAAAAGCATTTACTGGGCCTTGTATGATGGTGTAGGCATGTTCTCAGTGGCTGATGATACAGAGTTGAATGAGAGCATAAGTAGCAGTCCCTTATACATGTGTGCACAACGAATGTCACTTTATAACTCACTTTCACTTATGTGATCTCATTTGACCTACACAATGCTATCCAGTTTTACGAATGTTGAGACCAAGGCCCAAGTAATAGTCAGTCAGTGGTCAAGGAGGGGGGATAGATTGGAATCTGCTAATCAAAACTCAGTGTTCTAAACTTTATCTTTAACATTATACAAATCTAGTCAGGTTATTGCTGTGTCTAATCATCAAAAGGGTTGCCTGTTATCATTAGAATAAACTACAAAATATACAAGAAAGATTACCATGCCCTGGTCCCTCGTAAATGCTACAGGGTCATACGTGGCCACTCTCCCCATCTCTCTCTCCTTTCCAGGTACACTGGCCTTCATTAAGTCCCTCAAACATACAGTCCCTTAGCATTTTGTACTCCTTCCTGACATTTGGCATACTTAGTTTTATTATTATCTACCAGCAATTATTTATTTACTATTTGACTTCCCAGCTAGAATGTAAGTTCTGTGTTGGCAATTCCACATCTGCATTGTTCACTTAGTCTGTGTCTGGTGCTTCCCACATTACCTGACACATAGGAAGTCCTCACTTCATGTTTCTTAATTCACACACTAACTCCAAAGAAAACAATTATCTTCCTATGACCTTGTGCAACCTCTGCTCGCATGCCGTCTTTCCGATGTCGAGCAGATTATCTCGCCCTCCATTGGTTAGCCTGTGTAACTTCTGCCCATTCTTCCAAATCTCATTTAAGACTCTCTAGGAAAGTTATTTCTCCCTCTTCTCATACATTTGCTTCTTGAATCACTCAATCAACATGTGATTACATTCATTCTTTTTACAGAAACACATATATTTCACGAGTATGTTTTCTTTTACTTCAAGAAGATTTAAGATATTTTAAAAAGCAATTCTGAAAGTCTTTTTCTTCCCTTTTCTGTATAGAGCCTAATGCCTGCTGAGCATCTTCAAGGTGATGAATAACAACTTGCTGACATTGATTTGGAAGACAATGAAGAGTAGAGAATAGTTAGGAGAAAATAAAAGGTTTTTTTGATAGAGCATGTGGTCTGGAGCTGATCAAAGAGAAGGCTTAGGGAAGACAGCTCTTTTTCTTTTCTTTTCTTTTTCTTTTTTTAATAAGCTGCATGTCTAGAGATTTTGGTGAACATTTCAAAACACATCTGAGTAAATAATAGAGTAGATATTTGTCTCTCAAGTTGCCTCTGTGAGAAATGTACAGACAAAGTCAGTCTGAAAACTAATAAGAAAGTCAAGGTTAGTAGGAGACATTGATTGAGAACTCCAAAGACAATATTTACAAAAGTTCTAATTTAACCTCATGTGAAAACGCAACACAGAAAGTGAAGTAAACCCATCGGAATTTAAATCACTTACAATCATCTGTGTATTTGGTCCCTTTTATTCAAATATTTTCGGAGTTTTCAAACATTGAATTTAATCAACCCAACAGTACAAAAATTGGCAATCTGACAGAAAAGAAATAATTGAATAGATTTTCTTCTTTCAACATGAATAGAACTTGTGAACTGAGGAAAACTATTTGTTCGCTATTCATTCCATGTCATAAATCTATAGAACTGAACAACCTTGTGCTAAAAATCCTTTACAGCCAGGGAACATGAGGCTCTCAATCTCAAAATTCTGTGTCCCAACCTGTACTGAGCTGATAGGTTTGCTTTTTTCTTACTAAACTGTGAATCCCTGGGGTCCAGAGAATTTTTTTTTTTTTTTGCATGCCTATCAGTTATGTAGCGTCTGGCTTTTATAAGGCACTTTTTAAAAGTGAAAGGTTGAAAGAAGACATACAGGAGGATGCTACAGTGAACAATAATATTTTCAAAATTATACATGTCAAAACATGAAAATCCCTCAGCTACAGTTGAGGAAAGGCATTTTTAAACAGACATAGCTTAAGTAGGAATAAAGATGCTTTCTGCTGCAACATATTTCCAGAATCTGCCTTCTAGAGTAACTGACATTTCCTTTTTTGTTTTAGCTTTGGTTTAAGGCATTGCTGGCTCCTGTGAAAGTATTAATGTGGTATCTTAGATATGAGTAAGACATTAAACCAGTATCAGCTACATGAATTAGTGTATCAGATAGAGCAAGACAAAACTAGTTGAAGGATCGGGATGCAGGTAAGATAAGTTTTGACAAGAGACAAAAGGAATTGTGGTTCCGGGCTTATCTTCTGAGACATAAAGGTTTATGACCACTGCAAGGCAAGAAAATAGTTGTTGAAAGGGATAGAGATAGAAAAGGCCAAGCTACCCAGTTCACTCTTTTGAAGTGGACCCACCACAGATAGTTCATTGCAGTGGTGTGACTAAGTCCCTATTTGAGTCCCTATTGGCTTAGGATACTTTGCTGTGATGTAGGAAGGAATTACAGACATGAGAAGTGTCACTGCAGTGGCACAGAAATATGTATTTTCTCTCCAAGGCTTGTGACCAGCTATTTTCATGATTAGCTATTCAGTACTTATTTTTTTTCCATGTCTAAACCTATTTGGAAGCCAAAACTAAGACCATATGCATAAAGTGACTAAGGGAAGTGTTGGAGTTGGGCAGGGGCATGGGTTATGTGAATGTGGTCATTCTTGCTCTCTTCATAAAATGGCAATCAGTGTCTGTCCTTGGTTTTATTTTTTCTCTCAACTCCAATCCCATCTCCACCCCAAATCAAAGTTTACATGATCTCAATATGTTCTGTTTCCTTTTTCTAATGTAGATGAATCCATGGATGTTCATCAGTTATACCATGTTTGCAGCAATTACAAAACATATTTTTTCGGAAATGTTGGGCGGACCTGTTGGCACCTGAGTGGAGGTGGAGGTAGGTGTAGAGCACGGGTTTCCTTTACTTCTTCCTCACCGCTTTGGCTTATGTGGTAGACAGAATTTCTAAAATGACCACCTCAAAGATGTCTTATCCTAATCCCACAACCTGTGAATACAATGAGATATCACACCTGTGAATATGTTACCTCACATAGCAAGAGGGACTTTGTAGGTGTAATGAGGTAGCTAGAGAATAAGACTATACTGGATTTTCCAGGTGAGCCCCATGTAGTCACATGTGCCCTTAAAAGCAGAGATCTTTCTCCAACTGATAGGTAGAAAAGGAAGAAAGAAGTGGAGGTCAGCGAGATTTGAAGCATGAAAAGGAAGTCACTGCTAGTTTGAAGAGGGAGAGGACACAGATGGGTTGCAGGCAGCTCTAGGAACAAGGAGAAGAGACCCTGACAGTCAGCAAGGAAATGGGGACCTCAGACTGACAGCCGTAAGGATTCTGCTAACCACATGAATGAGCTTGAAAGTGGATTCTCCCCACCAAGCCTCCTGAGAAAAGCCCGGCCTGAGCAGCACCTTGAATTTAGCCTTATAAGACCCTGAGCAGAGAACCTGGTTAAACCACCTGGAGTTCTTACAATGTAGAACTCTGAAATAATAAGTAGGTGTTGTTTTAATATACTAAGTCTGTAGTAATTTGTTACTGAGCAATAGAAAACTAACAGAGACACATACTGGTATGTTTGTGGATAAAATGATGTGATGAGGAACTTGAATCAAAATAATCTAGTGGGGTGGCATGAGGGTGGGGAATATATGAGACATGACTGACTGACTATGGGTTGATAATTGGTGAAGGAGGCTGGCAGGTCATGGAGGTTCATTACACTATTCTATCTATGTATATTTGAAATTTTCCTTGATAAATGGTTAAAAAAATTGAAAGTGTACCTGAGTCAGTTTTTCAAGGGCAATAGTTGAAAATCGGCTCCGCATCTCTTTACCCTAACAATCTCATCCTTAATCATTTTGAAACTCTGAAAGGGTAAAAGCAAGAGGAGAGTTTGCAAGGATCTGTGAGTAATTTCTGCCTCTGCCCTCAAGGGGAGGTATGGGATGGAGATAGAGGGAGAGGTCACATTTGGGATATAACTAGACTCCCACCAACAGACAGGTAAAGATCACGTGAAGATTTCCACGGACTAGAGAGGGGCTGCATGCAAAGAACACAAGTATGAGATTGTCTTAGATCCCGTATGTAGGCTTTACTGGGAGGTGGTGGTAGTGGAATCTGAGCTATCGTAGGCTGTGGTAAAGAGTGCATTTGCTTTCTTAAGACCTAAAGATGAAAGATCTCTAGTGATGGGAATCAATGAGGGACGCACAAGAGCACTCCCAAGAGGGAAGGTCTTGATCATGAGAGAATCTACCATGTAGGACTGTGCTCTTTCCCCCATCCTTTTCTCTTTTGATTCTACCCTGGAGGGATCATAAACCTTCTTAAGCCTGTGGGAGTCTGGGGAGAAGTGGGAAAGATGAGCAAGATAGAACACAGTTTTCTCCTATCTCTGGCCCTTCCCCAGGTAGGAAGAAGGAAGATGATTTAACACCAAAACAAATTAAATCTGTGTTAATTATTACACAGAAGTGGGTTTTCAAATTCTTCTATGGGGACTGTTTTCATGGCTTACGGTAACAGTAATATTGTCATTATAGAAGGTGACCATAAATATATCTGTGGACAGCCTTGTCCATCCCTCTTAACTCATCTATTACTTCCTAGAGTAATTTGATGGAGTCAGAGTCAGTTCTTTACATGGGGCTCTGGGACAGGAGGTGGAGCAGTACTTCCCCAACCATGCCCTCCAGAGTTCTATCAACTGTGAAATGCTATGATGCGGAAACACACACACCAGGAAGGAATGACCTACCTGGTAGTGGAGAACTGAGACTTTGTGCCCAGAGCACAAAACATCTGTGTCTCTCCTCCTATCCTCCCTACCAGTCTCTCCTTAATCTCATTTGGACTACTGAAATAGCCTTATAGCTGGCCTCTTGCTTAAAGACATCCACACTCTTTCTCGATCCATTTTTCATACCACACGCAAATAATATTTCTAAGGCTGAATTTTGATTATATAATTTCTCTTATTAACAACTTTTAGTAGCTCTTTATAACCCTCCAGATGAAATCCAAACACCGAGGCAAACATATCTGTCCCTTCTAGATCTGTTCTCTTCCTCATTTTTGGTTTTGTGAAAACAAATAAAGGAAACATCTTTTAAAATGGAGTCAGGAAGCCCTGAAGGGGGAACTCTCACACATGTACCACTTGTGGCAGCCTGCATAACCAGCATAAAGAAGGAAATAAGAATTATTTTGAAAAGGGAGCATATTAATCATGTGGGAATTTCATCTGCTTTTAAGAAAAGGAAGGAAGATCTCTTCCTGCCCCAGCAACACACCCAGCGCACTTGTAGCCAAGGATCTCGAACTCTGGTTCTTCCCCAAACAAAGTTCTTGTCTGAACTTTTGTTCAAATCCACCTTCTCTTATTCCCTCCTAAAACCTGACCTTCCGTTTGTCTCTTCAACTTGTCTATGTTCCATCATACCATGCATGGCTCGAATTGCAACTCCTCTGCCATTTCTGAATAAAGTCATTTTGCTGGCTGTTGTAAAATAACTGGCTGTTTTATTTTTAATGTCAACATTAATGATGGTCAAAAGTGGGATCCGGAGAAGACCCCCAATAACGCCAAGACTGATGAGCAAACAGGTGTTGGTACTCAAGAGCTCACTGAGTTCCCTGTTTTCTCACAGATGCTGGAGTTCGAGGGAAAGTCTCTGATGCATTGCATCTCCACTGTCTGTGTTTTGAGCTCTCTGGCTTTATTAAGAATCAGTTTTTATGGGAAAAACCTTCCCTGGTGAGTATTCTTTTGTTTTCTGTTTGTTGAAGTTTACTGGTAAGTCATCCATCCTATTCAAAAAGGGGAAAACACATGATTTCTGCTGTTTTAGAATAGCTGTTTTAAAACAGGAGCTCTCATAATTAACATATTTTAGGGAACTCAAAAGCAAGATAGATTCCACCTGGTTCTTGGACCAGGCTCTTGCACCTTTCTGGAAAATGAGTGAACTTTTGGATAACTTGAAATTATAATGGTCATTCTGGGGAACTTTTGTTTTTAGATATGTCCACCTTAACAGGCACCCTTAAATGAGAAGACTCCAAACCTCTTGGACACAATGGAATACATTCGTTGATTGGTATGCAGAAGCTTCTAGAAGATAAAATGATTTTAAAAAAAACAGCTCTAAAAGGATCCTTACAGCACATAAATAAAAAAATCTTTAATGAAAAA
The DNA here is from genome assembly GCF_041296265.1 of Equus caballus. NCBI lineage: Eukaryota > Metazoa > Chordata > Mammalia > Perissodactyla > Equidae > Equus > Equus caballus. The sequence continues at coordinate 35,943,735 of NC_091698.1, forward strand.
CTTTGGCCATCTGATGAGGTAAGTTAATGTATTGCCAGAAAAACAATTTGGATCTAACTATAACATTGAATTTTGTACCTGAGACACAGATGAAATTTTTTAAAAAACAAAAGCCATAGGATCTCTATATTTGTCTATATGTGTATGTTATCAGCATATATTCTTCTACCTCTGGATGGTATTACCAAAATTAATTTGTAGAGAGTTCTATTTAGTTGGCTTAAAGAAAAATCTTTATATAAATCAAGTATACTCTCAGAAATATAAAAACTAACCCAAATGTTTTTCAAGTTCATGTGATCTAGGAAAATCTTTGATAAATAAAAGCTAGTTTAAATTTGTTAGTTTAATAAAACAGGCATGCCTTTAAAGTTATCAACATTAAATGCAATACAAGTATACAACTTTTTCTACCTGTGTTTACTAGTAAAACAAGCTCATGCTATTTCTGTTACAGAATTTGTCAACAAGAAAAATAAGATAATGGTTAGTTGTTTAATACTAACACAAATATAATTGTTAGAAAAAAGTGTTTTAAATAAATGTAAATAAGATAAAAGTTTGTAGTAAGTTAAGCTAAATAATGGGTATTCATTGAATATCTAAATCATTTTCAAATAAGATAAACATTAAATGCTAAACAAAAGTTTATATACTTTTGGCTTTTTAATTTTTACAGAGAGAAAAAATATATTTGGTTGTATTAATAACCTAATGTGCCACATTGAAAAATTTACTATGAGGAAAAATAAACTTCCAGAAATTATAAAATGTATTCATAAATTTAGTAATCTACTACAGGATGCTAATATATGTAGAAAGTTCATAATTGCCTGCTTCCTAGTTTTCATTAGAAAGCAAAGATTACAAACAGTTAAAAAGTTGAAAGAAGAGCTGAGATTAGAAGACATACAATTATCCACTATTCTTCTAGCTTTGGGGCTAGCAGACAAGGTAGAAAATCAAGATAGTAAGTTGTTGACCTTAGCATTTTGTAAAGCTAGGAAGGCACAAGATGCCACACCTTAAGATCCAAGTGGCACTTGTGACAAAGCCCTACTAGGATACTAATGGGAAAAATCCCTGGGAAAGTGGGGAGAAAGAACAAGACATCTCAAAATGTAAAAAAGCCTTTTGTGAAGGATCTAGGAAACCAACAAGAGTTAAGGGCTCAACTCCAGAGATTGATCCTTCATCTGACTGTCCAAATTTTGGATTGGGAGCAAAAATCAAAGCATGGATGGATCGACATGAAGAAGCAAATAATAACCAATATAGCAAGGGTGTTCAGAGGGAGGCACTCAGAATCTCCTAGCTCTGAGATGAGGCAGTGGAAGTGGAAAAAAAAAAAAGAGAGATAAGAAAATCAAATTTGAATACCAGCAATTTGCTCTTCAAACCTCTTGTAGAGAGCCATATACAAAAAAAAAAAGAAAATTCTGAAATCCACAATGATTTTCCTCCTCATGCCCTTATCATTGAATACAGGGAAGTTTATGCTAAAAGAACAGTTTGAAGCAAAATGGATATTTCTTTCAGAGGTCACACTCATTTTTAAATTCTATTCTAAATTTCCTGGGCTAGAAATGTGTGTTGATGCAGGAACTTTTGGGAACGAGGCTCAGTCCGTCAGGCATTCTTGTATACCCAATGTAGAGGTGAGGCATAAAATCGAAGCTGAAACCATACATCTTTACATTTATTTTACACAAAGTATTCCAAAGGGAACTAAAATGACTATTGACTTTGATTTTGACTATGGCTAAGGGAATTGTCTATTCCTCAAAAAAAATCCAGAGTGCCCTGTTCTGAAACATAGTTCTGAATCCATGGAAAACATTAATACTGGTTGCAAGACCAGAAGGAAAAAAGGGGGGGGGGGGTGGGAAGAAAAGAGTATTTCAAAAGAAAAAGACACACAAAAACAGAATATTACTTTAGATTGTGAAGGAACAACCAACAAAATGAAGAGCCCAGAAACTAAATACAGAAAGCTTTCTCCACTGAGACCACCAGTATCAAATAATCAGGAACAAGACTTTATTGATGATATAGAAGAAAAACCCCCCTAGCAATGAAGTAAAAACAGAATCAGAGGAGCAGATTGCAGAAAGGAAAAGGAAGATGGTGAGTTTGGAAGCCAGTGTCTACTTCACGCTGTCACTTGGGCTCAGTGCTGCTCTTCCCACAGTAACTTGCTGCCTTTCAGGACTTTTACAATGTTTTTTGTTTGAAGTTAGCAAACATGATGTGCCACTGAGCATTTCTATTTGGCTTTATCATTACCATCCAAATAACTTCCGCTAATCTTTTGTATTTTTACTGTGTGTTTATTAGACATTTTAGAATGTGTGACATTTAAGAAATAATTTTTTAACATTTTTGAAGCAAAAGGACTATAACAAATTTTAATGAATTTATTATTCAAAATGACTTTTATTAGTTAACTATTTCCTTTCTCTTCTTAATTTAATGAAAAACAAAAATAGAATTTTAAAGCTTATAATAGCACCAAATAAATGGCGAACGCAAAAAATGTAAATAAATAAAAGAGATTCTTTTGAAATACAGACTGGTATAGACCTACGCTTACCAAAATTGGTTTGTAAGAGAGCTAAGGTTTTTTACAGAAACTGCTAGTAACAATAAAGATGAAAGAAAAGCACTGTATGTGAAAAATAAGATATATTTCCAAGGAAAGATAAGACAAGGCTGAATGGAAATAATAAGTTATATAAGGTTTGTGGAAAGTAAATCTTTGAAAGGGAATTTTAATGTATGGTCAAGCGGCAAAATTAAAATAAATTTAATTAAAATAAATTTTAATATCAAAAGTACACCAGTGCAAAATTAGAATTTGGTTTTTCTCTTTGTTAAAGGACAAACTTTCTTTGTCTTTAATGTAATCTGCCTGAGAAAAAGGATTCATGTTTTGTGTTTACAAAGTCTTTGATTACTCAGAAAAGCTGAGTCTTCTCCATATTAAAAAAGCTAAGGCTTCTTGAGCTATCTAACCTTCTACATTTTCCTTTGAAATCTTTTTGTCACTTTGGCTAAATGGGTAATTAAATATTGTTTCATAATGATCTTTGACCCTGCTTAGTCAAATATCCAAATTTTTTGATATTTTTGACAAAATTCCCCAAAATCAAATTCTAAATGAAATCTTTTGACCTTGAACTAACTTTGAGATTTTTCCAGAGGGCCCCTGGAGCATCTCAAAATATCCATTGTCTCTCCATAGAAAATGGGAGATAGGGGCTGGCCCAGTGGCCAAGTGGTTAAGTTTGCACGCTCTGCTTTGGCAGCCCAGTGTTTCGCTGGTTCCGATTCTGGGCGCAGACATGGCACTGCTCATCAGGCCTTACTGAAGCGGCGTCCCACATAGCACAACCAGAGGCACTCACAACTAGAATATACAACTATGTACCAGGGGGCTTTGGGGAGAAGAAGAAGAAAAAGAAAAGGTTGGCAACAGATGTTAGGGCAGGTGCCAATCTTTAAAAAAAAATTAATAAAGAGAAAGGGAAACTAATTATGCTTATTTGATATCTTAAATCACATGAGAAACCTTGTAAAATAAGAAGTAATACTAAGCCCTCTTTACATTGCATCCATATAGCTATATGCTATAAGTGTTTCAGAAATTACATGACATTCCTGGAAATCTGATATGTCTTGGTATAATATTATCATTCAGTAATTCCAGCCACTATCCTATTATCTTAAAATGTTGTATGTCACAGAAATAACCAAATTCCCTTGTTACTCTGATGCTTTGCAAAAAAGTTCCTACAAAAATGCTTCATCTTCAAGGAGATTCATGCAAAAGACCCTGACAAGTCCTAGAATGCAGGTTTCTCATAACTTTAAGATCATAACAGGGAAATAGGTAAAAACTTCTAAAATCTAAGTGAAAAATTGATTCATAAAGCTACTAATCCAAGATCAAAATCAACAAGAATTAATCACAGGAGACTAAATGAACTAATGAGGATGATTATAATTTTTATGACTTCTTATGCTGATTCTCTAACGTTTTACCTTTCCAGATTTAAGGAAAGTTTTTCTTAAACTTTCAACAATTTGGTCAAATATACCTTTATAAGCAAAGGTAAAACATTTACCTTTTTCTTTCTACCTTATCCCTGCAGAATTCAGAAACTCTCATTAAATATTCTTATTTTTCATTACAATATATGTATTTGCATAAGTTCAGTAAGAATCTATTCTCCTTGAAATAGAAAACAAAAATGGAAATATTGACTATATTACCAAGGCTTTGACTGGATTATCATATTCCAGATAAGTGTACATAGACTCAGATGTGACCAGACAGTTTTAAGAAACTGCTTGGAAAAATCAGCCTATCGCCTCGCTTACAAGATTCCAGCAAGGCAATTTTACAAAAAGAGCTTAAATGATTCTTGCTGCATTTATGTAAATAATTAAGTCAAGTTTAATATTAACAAATTAGTTTTACTGTGATTAACTTTGATAAGAAGGGAGATAACTATGGAGGGAGAAATTAATGTTTGCATCTTTGTAGATGTTAGATTCTTGCCCTGTTAATTGTCTTCAAGGTTTTTTATATACCTGTAAATGGGACTGGATCCTCAAGTCTTCTCAAATATCTGATTATAAACCTCCAAACTAATGTTTCCAATGATCTTCCATCCTTCTGATTTGAAATCAATAAGAACAAAGACTGCCTGTAAATCTCCTAGGAAGGGACTATACCAGGTCCTCCTTACTACCCAGATGACAGCCTGACTATCCAGAGACTCAAGCCGTAGGTACATCTCACTGCTGAAAAAGGCTCCACCTGACATCCAGTCCTATGTGAGCACTGGAGACCTTCAAATCAAATTGACCAGAAATTGAGGCAGATGACAGCTGAAGGAAACAGTGTTCCCAAGATGGTTACACCAAGCCTATATACCTTTTTCCCACTGTTACTTCTTACTTTATCCTCTCCCTCTTTTTCTTGGAAAGACAATGGTCTTATCTGCATTTCTCAATCTATTGCAAAAGGGGAAATCTTACCTATTTGTTGGTTTTTCCACGCAATGATGACCCTTTTAGTCTGTCCTATAACAAACTTTTTCACTTGTCCCGGGTGCTCCTGCTAATTTCACCTGGCATCTCTTTGACGTCAGCTACAAAGTAAGAATTTTGAAGCCTCCCATTGGTTCACCCCGTTAAGCCTCCACGGCCACCTTAAACAAGAACTTCCAGGAGGCATACATGACTCTGAGTTTGCCTTCATAGGGAGAGCCTTTCTTTTTTGGGCTAGAATAAGTACCAATGATAGTATGATCAGAAATCTCTCCCTAACATTAGGAGAACCAGCCAACTCTACAGCCAAAACAATAGCAGCCCAACAGTGAGCACTTGACTTATTGGCCAAAGTAGTTTTGGACAATCACATCGTGCTTGATTACCAAATGGTTGAACAAGGAGGCATTTATACTACAGCAAGTAACACCTATTATACATGGATAAATACCTCTGGGGAGATAAAAACCTAGTTACACAAGATCAGGGAACAAGCCCATTGATTACTAATTTCACCTGATGACCTCTGGTCTTTTGACCTATGTAGTTGGTTATCTTCAGGTGTGGGCCCCTGGTTTAGAACCATCATACAAACTGAACTTCTCATATTACTTTTAACTCTGCTTTACATAATCGTTTTTAAGCTTTGACCTTCTTGCCTGTCAAATCTTTGTAAAAACAATGTACCCAATAGGGTGATACTGACTCATTGCTTCGAGATGATCTCGAACACTTATGACCTTGATAAGATATAAACTTGAGGTGGGAAATGCCTGAGAGTTCTCCCTCCTACTCTTTCTTGTTCAACTCAAATGTGGCCTCAATAGTTTCCAATGTGCACTTTTCCTTCAATGTGGGGCGTGACAACCAGGAAATGTCCTTCCTGGCGCCAAGGGACAAAACCACTACATGCAGAAGACCTGATTCTTGATCAGCAATGCTTTCAAGGGAAGATCTTAATCAAAATGGCAAATGTGAAAAAAATAAAGGAAACCTCATTTCAAACGGAGTCAGGAAGACCTGAAGGGGGGAGTTCTCACACATGTACCACTCCTTGCAGCCCACATAACCAGCAGGAAGAAGGAACATAAGAATCATTTTGACAAGGGAGAACATTAATCACATGGGAATTTGACCTCCTGCTTTTAAGAAAAAGAAGGAAGATCCCTGCCTGCCCCAGCAACAACTCACTAACCACCGCTCGTAGCCAATGAGAACCTGCTGCAACCTCAAATTCTTATTCTTCTCCAATGAACTTTTGTTCAAACAACTCTCCCCAATCTCTTTCTAAAACCTGACCTTCCCTTTGTCTTTTCAGACTTGCTTATGTTTCATCATAGCTTGCACGTCCCAAATTACAGTTACTCTGCCATTCCTGAATAAATCCATTTTGCTGGTAAGATAACTGGTTGTTTTATTTTAAGGTCAACAGCTTCTTTGTTATATGATCTAGACAGTCTAAGCCACTTGTCATTGTAGGCGATGTATTGATCTCTTCAACATGAGATGAGAAAAATAGTTTCAAAAATTTACCTTTCTGATAGTCTTGGCTTTTTGTATACCGGTCAGATTCATTTTTAAAACTAGGTACACCGCGCTGTGAGTTCCTTGAAGGTAAAGTTATGCTGTATCTCATTCACTGCTGTATCCCCAGGCTCAAATATATTGTTTTAAAGAAAGACAGAAGGAGAAAGAGACAGAGACCTCATTAGGATGAAACTATCTTAGGAATGCTTACAGAACAATTGGGCTCCAATGAGTAGCATCTTTAGTTAAATAAAAATGAAAAGAAAAACACCCTGTTCCAACCTCTACTGTGGAAAATTTTTCCCAAACACCTTATTCCACATTTCTTCTAGTATGGCCCATTGGTCATAAGTGAATTTTTCTTAGCTAAAGCCTTGAATGAGCTTCTTGGTCCCTATTCTATGCACTCATTTTTCATGGTTTCAGGACTAGTGGAATATGTATTACCATTGAGTTTAAAGTGGAATCTGCTCAAAACGTCACCAATAGGATGTGGTTTTCTTTTTAAAGTAAATGTGGACAGTTACCTTGGTTTTCCATTATTTACCTCTCGTTATTGAAATCTAAGTTCTGGTGATATAGTATGGCCCATTAAAAATAATGTAGATTTACTTGCTTCGCTGCAATTTTAGGGAGGCAGAGTTAAGGAGATGGAGGTCCCATTGCTGTCCCTGGCTTTGCTGTTGATTTGCTATGTAATTTTTGAAAGTCGAGAAAATACTGAGGATTTAAGGCTAATACAACACAATAAGGAAAATGGACTAAGTTACTCTAGAAGACTTTTACACCTAAAATAATAAATGCAAACAGAATATCTTTAATTTTTTGAGTTTCTAGTATATTCCAGACACCACAGAAAAGTTCCCTAATTTAAACCCCACGATTATCTTCAAAACTGGCACAGCTTTCTCATGGTCATAAGGAAGCTGAAATTTGAAATCAGAGTTCTCTGCCACAGTACTCTTAGTGATTTATTAATATTTTCATGGCTCTCAGGTCAAAAGAAATGCCAAACAGTTTCATTTCTTAAGTAGTTGGAGTTCCAAATAACTTAAGTGTTTATGTCCTAAACACCTTAATAGCTGTTTGAAAACGATACACATAAATTGAAAGGAAACTAATATGTTGCTTTCAGTTCTTTTAAATAATGTCTATTAGTTCCTAATGGGATGTGTGTGCCTACTGGGCACTCTGCAACTTCTCAAATCTTGGAATAAGATTGAACACACAGATCTCATTTCCTGTTGTATACCTATCTTTACATGGTGCTTGTTTTCTGTTTGTTTTGTTTTTAAATTACAGCACACACAGAGAGCCCACCTCTCTGCAAAGATAGCTCATATAAAAAAGTATAGTATGATCTAATAATTGAAACTGTGAGCTACCTTAAGGTAGTAATTGCCTGGATTCTGACAGATGTCGAGTAACACTGTGTTTCTCTCAGAAAATAAAATGTCCTGTGGTACCCATCTGAGGTGCACTGTGGAGCCCCAACAGTGTTACTTAATAACTTGCTTAAGACCACATCAGCAGACGGGTAGAGCCGGGATTTGAACCCAATTCCCTGTGAACCAAAACCAGAGTTTTGGGCTACTATAATTTCCAGTGATCACAGTAAAAGTAAAAGGGTGTCAGGATTGCTGAATAACCATAGCCAATTATGGTGTGGCAGATATCGTGGTTATTAGCATTTCCAGTAATTAGCAACATGAAGCTGAGCCTGGTTAATCCTTCTAGTTACTCAAATCTTTATTAACTGTGGCATCTATGAGAAACTATATATATATATGTATTTTAAAGCCCATATTTTGCAGTTTACAGTCTCTAGTTGGGAAAAGGACTTGCATATTCAAAGTTTAACTGAAGCAATCAGCTAGTACCGGCAAGCTAAAGATCTCTGTGTTTCTGCTATGGAAGCGTTTTTTCATTTTCAATTGTAATTTTGTTTGCAGGAAAGTAATGTTTATGCCCACAAGAAAATGTGTTGGTTTAATTAAAGATGCTGGACTTTAAACAAACAACTGATTTCTCTGGTTGCTTATTTGCATTTTAGTTATTATTTATAAAAATCCCCATGTTGTTTTTATAAATATTTATATGATGTTTTTAACTGTCTCATACATTTTATGCATTTTAATGTTGTTTGCCTTTTTAAAACATTTTTTAAAAGACAAAACAACTGAAAAATAGATCCTTGTATTTCAAAATGTACTTGCTTTAGTAGATTTGCTCAGCTAAAAGTAGCCATAATAATGAGAAATCCTGTAAGATCCAGATAATTGTTGATCCATTGCCAGATTGCTTTATAATTTGCTTATAATCAAACTACTTTTCAGATACTGTTACTATGAAAACATGTTCATGAATTCAGCAGATTTTATAACAGTTTTCCTGCATCATCTAATGGAAAGAACTAATAACTTTTTTTTAATAACGTAACAGATATCAGAATTTTTTGAGCAACTTTTCTAATACATTCCTTTTAAATGAAATTCATTCATCTGAGTGAAATAAAGACTACTCCTCCTTTACAAATTGATTCTCCATAATCGCTAAGCATGAATTCCCAGCACAGTGCACACAGACAATTGAGAGGGAGGAGCTTGAACAACCATCACAGAACCTTCACGATTATTTTTATTTCAAATGCTAACTGAGAATCACGATCTCAGTATTTATCAACACGGAAAGCAAATCTCAGTCTAATACCAAGTGCTACAGCTGACTGTTAAACATGGAAACTGAGTAAGTTGCATAGCTTATGCAAGGGCTACAAACTGTCTTTTGTAATTGTATCAATGGATTTAAGTGAAACCATTTATTCGTGTCATGTATATGGTGTTTACTCCAGGGTCCACAATAATAAAGCATGTTTTTCTGTATCCCAGAAATGCTTTCTCTAGCAGCCATTAGTAATCTATAATGTTTATATAATTTAAAATATCAGAATAAATTACTTTTATGAGAAGAGGATGACATTGGGTCAGAGAGTTAGTCAATAAGGGGCCATAGCTGTGTGCGAAATGGAAGACATTATTTTGAAATGTTTGGCTTTATTTAAGATGAATGGTAATTTAAGCCAGAAAAAGCTATAAGGAAACTTAATATCAAACATAAAGGTCACAGAAGGCCTATAGGTGAGAGATGGTCTGCAGAAACATACATAGAGAGTTAAACAGTAGCATGGATGCAGAAGCACAGGTTGGCTCAAGTTGCATCACTTCAATTTCATAAGAAATTCACTGAACCTAAACTTGTGCCCTTGGTTTGACTGTTTGGGATTGGCCATCTCATGAGTCATGACTGGCTCTCTTAATCACTTTTTGGTTTTGTTTTCTTTCAGACTCGTGTCCCTACTGGAAGCACAGAATTTTCTTTTGCTTTTCTTTTTTGGGAGGGTTTGTCTCATTTTATCTCCTCTCATCTCCTCTTCTTTCCTTTGCCCCCTTCCCTTTCTCCTTCCCTTTCTCTTTTGTTTGCAAGCTCTGGTGGTGCCCTCCAGGAGCCTGATTTTAACCGAAAACTCAGGGTATTTTCTCACGAATTCATTAAACAAATATTTATTCAGTATATATTATCTGTGATTCAAGATGGCTAGTATGATGTTGTACATTACAAGGCATAGGCCATTGTGGCACGGAGGAATGAAAAGGTATTGCAGGATAGTAAAGCAAGAAGACAGTCTGCATTATGACCGGCATTACAAGTAGCATCCTTGTCCCCTTAGGCTTGAGGGCTTCACCACTACCTCTGATAACTAATATGAGATAGATAATTTTACTGTGCTTATTTCTGTCTTATTTATAAACGTTTTTGTTTATTTATATTTCTATTAATGATTTCCTAAATTCTACAAGATTTATCCAGTGTTTGGGATCTAGTTCTACTCAAATAGTCCAGAATTCAAATGACACTTTCAGATTTTGAGAGGCAAATTCTATGACAAAAGTCAACTGTGAACATTTACAGTTATTAATGGATGCCTATGTTGGCTAAAATGTAGCAACTGACTAGATGCCATCCTAAACTAATAACTTCTTCAGAGTATTTCCTTCATTGTCACACTGCTAATTGTTTTTCTGTTTATTTTACCATTGAAGTAGTTATGCCCTTAATTAGTGAATCTCATTTTTTTAAAGATATTTTTTCCATTTTCTCCCCAAAGCCCCCCAGTACATAGTTGTGTAGTTTTAGTTGTGGGACCTTCTAGCTGTGGCATGTGGGATGCCGCCTCAGCGTGGCTCATTGAGCGGTGCCATGTCCGTGCCCAGGATTCGAACTGTTGAAACCTTGGGCCGCAGAAGCAGAGCGCATGAACTTAACCACTCGGCCACGGGGCCGGCCCCTGAATCTTTTTTTTTTTTTTTTTTTTTTAAAGATTTTATTTTTTCCTTTTTCTCCCCAAAGCCCCCCGGTACATAGTTGTGTATTCTTCGTTGTGGGTTCCTCTAGTTGTGTCATGTGGGACGCTGCCTCAGCGTGGTCTGATGAGCAGTGCCATGTCCGCGCCCAGGATTCGAACCGACGAAACACTGGGCCGCCTGCAGCGGAGCGCGCGAACTTAACCACTCGGCCACGGGGCCAGCCCCGGCCCCTGAATCTTTTTAAAAATTAAATTGGGAAGCAGTATAATGTCACGGAAAGTACTCAATAAGCATTGGGAATACTTTTTAGTCTGAGTCTACTTTAAGTTCGAGTATTAGTTTACTAGGGTGGCCATAACAACATACCATAGACTGGGTAGTTTAAACAACAGGAATTTATTTTCTTGGAGCTCTGGAGACTAGAAGTTTGACCAAGGTGTTGACAGGGTTGATTTCTTCTGCGGCCTCTCTCCTTGGCTTGTAGATAGCCGTTTTCTGGCATCTTCCCATGTTCTTCTCTGTGTGTGGTCTGTGTCCAGCTTTCCTCTTCTTATAAAGACACCAGTCATATTGGATTATGGTCCACTCTAATGAGTTTATTTTACCTTAGTTACGTCTTGAAGGAACCTATCGCCAATTATGGCCACATTCTGAAGTATTGGGGGTTAGGACTACAACATACAAATTTTTGGAGAGACAAAAGTCAGCCTGTAGCAATCAATTTGGTTAATTTTTTGACCTCAGTGGGTTTGCTTTTCTTTTCTCCTAAAACACTGGGTACCTAGTCTCTATGTGGTCTCACATCCCTGATGACCCTGACGATCCATATCAGCCATGTACCCCATTACACAGAAAAACATATTGTTGAAAAATAAATTGGATTATGAACATTTCACCATGTTGACATTTGATGATCATAATAATGGTAATACAGTCGAGTTGTTAAATGCCTAATGAGTCGATAAAGATTAATTACACATACCTATGTTTTCATCGAAATTATTTGCAATTAGAAATTTATAGCTGATAATTGATTATGTGCATACCCATGTGTAATTCACTTGATAGTTTGTAATAGATTTTCATCTCTTTATTTTTTTGTCAGAAATCTTGTGAGCTTGGAAAAGCAAGCATTGCATCTGTTCATTTTTACAGATAAGTAAAAAAAATAAATTTAATGATGTTGGAATACCTAAGATCTCACACTTAGTAAGCAGCAGAACTAAGATTCAGAGTTAACCAGATGTCAAATTCTGTGCTTTATCTGCTATACTGTTCTCACTTTCTTAGGGAGATAAGTAAATAAAGAAAATTTTGAGCAAATAGTATGGTTTAAGCCCTTGACAAATTTAAATAGGATATTTACCAAAAAAGGAAAGAACTTAAGTAGTTAGAAAAAAAAAAAAGCAGTGCTAATTGGTAGAGTTGAGAAAAGATGGCATTGTTCACTAGAACAAATAAATACAGAAATATTCTCTGTTACTCTCAGCTAAGGGTTAAAAAAAGTCTCGAGGAAGATTCAGTGTGGAAAATGAGTAGAAAGAAAACGAAATTGGAATGAGATGAGTAAATTCAATGTATGAGATTATAAATGAGAACATTAATATTAACTTGAATTACAATATAAATGAAAAAGACTACATCAACATATCTAGTTAGCTAAGATTTGTTGCAGGAAGACAAGGAAACCAGACAAATCCATGGTAAATTTCATGCTTATTATCTAGGGTACAGACAAAATGACTCCAAAATATCATTAAACTTTTTCCATCTGCAAAACAATTTATCACATTCTGTTTTTATGTATGCTGTGAGAAAAACATTTTCCAAAGTAATACCAAAATCATTCCATTTATTATATCTGTCAATCTGTTTTCCACTTAAATACCCCAAAATTTAATCTTAGAATTGAATAATTAGCAATCACACATTATCAAATTATAAACTGCTTTCCTGATTTATGGTACATTCTTTCCTTTGCATGTATCCATTCCTTCCTTCTCCTGGCAACGGAGGGTCCTCCAAATGGGTGCACCTTATATTGGTGCCAGTGTTTGCACTTACTCCATCAAAAGATACCCTTAATTATTTTTTAAGAAAACCCTCCAATAGCACTTGCTAAATGCTAGACAGCGGTCTTAGTCTTTATCAACATTAACTCATTACAAATCGTAACTCACTAGTCTTCTTTCTCAGTTATTTCTAATAGAGATTTAAAATCTCAACGTATTATCACAATTCCAAAAGAGCTAAAATAACTGATTTTTCAGCTCCCTTCCTGCCCTACCACTGTCAGATAAAATACTGTGGATTGAGTGATTCTGCATTTTATTATTCCCCAGTAAATATTAGGAGATAGGCAGTGTAGTAAAGTCAGTAGGGGCACAGCACGCTGGCTTTGGAGAGTTTGAAAGCTCTGCTCTGTCATCTACAATGACAATGTCCTACTGCCTCTTCATCATGAATTTTGTAATCAGGACGTGGGTGTGTACTGTCACAACGCAGCGTGAAGGGGTGTTAGCTATAGATGAATGTTGCCTATTGTTGGGTAACAGTTGACTAATAGGCATACTCAGAACACAGAGAAATAGTATGCCCAATTGGAAATGGAATGTACACCAGCAAGGAATCACATTCAAGAGAGGCGGCTAAGGCAGACAGACACTTGGTGACATCATAGGACAGACCAGCAAGATGACTAATCAGGAAACCAAAATGGGAGAAAGCATATGTGAGCAGATCAGTGGGCCCTCATCCCCCACTGAGTCCCAGTTCTATCCTCTCCGTCTGTGTCAAAGTCACCTCCCCTGTTCCTGATTCTTCCTTGCCTCCTCCACCTGAATATTTGTCTCCTACTTGTCCTATTTCCTTTAGCAATCCTGTTCTTTGATACTTCTAATTGAATGAGTTAATTTACTGAGAAATTAGCAGTTGATAATAGCTCAATGTCTCTCCCCTTCTAGAGTGTATTTGTAATAAACACACACATACACACATGCACACTCTTGCATGCCATATATATACATATATATAGGACAGCAATGTCTTTAACATAGGGCAGAACAAGCAGGTAGGAAGTCCTTTAGGAAGAAGGATTTGCTTTTTTTAGAGAAAGCTCATACTGTGTTGACTGGTACTGAGGGGTGCCTGTCTCATCCCAGAGATTGAGCGGTGACTGGAAAGAATGGGCAGTGATAAAGGAGGTAAAGGAATACCGCTGGGAAATGCAGTAGATGTGGCTCAAACTTTTCCGGCCAAGTAGAGTTTCTGCAGGTTGATTGATTCTTTTTTTTCTGAAATGCAATTTGAAAGGTTTCTCTGGAGTTCATGAGTGAGAACGTTTTTAAGCAAGGCTGTGGCGAAGATGTGTTTATGGTTGACACTGTGTCATTTCCCAGTTTATGGTACCTGTTTGGGGGAATTTGTTTATATCCTTCTTATTGCTGGCATTTACCAAGCAAGGACACCACTTGGAGAGGCTCATTCATTTTTTTTGTGCCATTTTGTTTTGAAAAACTTTCAGGTTACAAGAAGTCTTTGAAATTAGAGCCCATGATTTTAAGATTAATAACAGTAATTACAGGTCTTTGTTATAGCAGAAAAAGCTGTAGCTTTCATGTGAGATTGAATATGAAAGGTCCCTCATCCAAGGGAATACTAAAAGCTTGTTCTTTCCGCAAGGGCAGCCAGTAACAAGAAGACACTGTCTTCCTCGAAAATACAGCATTGGTGAGGGTTATAGTTTTTTCTGAAGTCATGGTGATTCTCTGTAACTTGGCCCTGAAGACCAATTCAGGTCATAATCACTTTTGTTTGATCCTTTTTGCTGTGATGTGAATGCTCACCTGGGAAATTAGGATTGTTTTGACCCTTTCTCCCCAGCCACATACTTCAGAGTTTGCAGTAATTTAAAATGTTGCCTCCAGTAGCGGCAGCCGACAGACCTGCAATCTAGTTAGGCAGCCGCTGCAGGGACATTCATTTCTCTTGGTGACAAGTGGACAGAGTGGGGCATAGACTGTATTGTCCATCCATACTTTGAGGGAACAAGAACTGACACCCCCGAAAACCCTTTAATCATTTACAATGATGGAAAATGGCAAAGTTAAAAGCAGCACTAATGATTTTCTCTCATTAACTTTTTAGGGGGCTCTTTTGAAAATAAGGAGGGAAAAACATAAGATAAAATAAATAAGATAAGAAAAAAATATTGGGAAGTAAGTTAGAATGGGGTGGATGAAGGGTCAAGGACATAGAAAAAGATGGGCTAAGAGGTAAAGAATGACCTGGAAGAAGAAAGGGGTAGAAATTGAGAGAGGGAGAAAAAAGAGATGAGAGGGAAGGACAATAAATTGACAAGAAGGACAAGTGGAGAAGGATAGCAGCATGGACTGACAGGCAGTAGAGAGAGTGATGAGGAGGAAATATAAAGGAAAGGGGAGAAAAAAAGTGGTCCAAAGATGCCATTCTTTCCTCTATTCCATCATCCTCTTTACTCAAAAGAGGGATTTGGAATTCAAGCTCAAATATAGAATCTGAAGGTTGTGTCAAATGTGCTCTTTAATAAGAAAAGATGCATTTAGAAATATGGAGATGGAAATATCATACTTGAAACCATTCCTCAAGATAACCAAGAAAGATAATAATGCCATCTTTAGTACGGCAGGGCATCAAGAAGCCCAGGTTTGGAAGATCGTGCAGGATACACAGTGACTGGGGAGAATGTTACCTTGTCGCCTCCTTCAGGGACTCTGAAATTCCTCCATGGGTGATTGTGCATGAACATTATCTGGTGAACTGCTGACTCTCCCTACTCCTGCTCTCATCCTTGTCATCAATCACCACTTCTATCTTCAATCTCTCTCCTTCCCCCTTCTCTCTTTTTCATCTGTGACAGATTGAATTACAGTTCCTAATTCCTCACAGTCTCTCTATCCATACCCTTTGCCATGTGATTTTTCAATTCTTTCCACCAGAGGCAGCGTGTGCACTTTTCTATCCCTGGACTTTGGGCTTGACTGTGAAACTACTTTGGGCCAATGAGATGTTGGTAGATATGATGCAAATAGTGGCTTCAAGCATACGTTTGTGATTGGACCTTCTCTTTTGTGCTTCTGCTGTTGGCAGGAATAGAACATCTCCCAGGTGTTCTTCGTGTTTTCAGAGAATGAAACACATACGGAGCAGACCTGAAGTAAACTGGCACCATGCAGCGAAGCCAAGCAGAGCTCAGCCAAGATCAGCAGAACTCCAACTAAACCACAGCTGCACGGGCAGGAAATAAATTTTCATTGTTTTAAGACAGTGAAATTTTAGAGAGGGTTGTTACAATATAGTTGCTTTTTTTTTTTTAATGCTATCTTGACCTAGCTTTGAGGTGCTGGCTAGGGGCCAGTCAGTTCCTCATCTTCTGTGGCTGATTGTCTGAACTCCAACTCCTTCCCTTAGCAGGCTCTCACACTCCAGGGCCACTGTGCATCCACCCTAATAACTCTAGTGGCCACTGGACAGCTAGGGACAGCCCTGTTCCCCAGAGCCTGCCCAAATTATTCAAATTAGGCAATGCACAGGGAGCCAGAGAAAGCTGGCTAACCACACTCTGTTTGTCATACAAATTGTCCCCTACAGCTCAACTTGTTGTTCCCCTGTGCCTAGGTGAAAACCCTTGTGTGGGTCTGCCTGGTGGTATTCTCTCATTTGGAGCTGTGAGCAGTGAAGGGTTCTGACTTTCATCTATCTGAGTGTCAGTGTGCGGTGTCCTGCCACCAAAGAAAACTTTAAACTTTATAAAACAGTTGTTGTTATCAATATCATGCCTGATATAGTGACTTACATTTACACACTTGAAGAGAAAGAAATGACTTTATTTGACATAGCCACTATCTTGCCTATTGGGCAAAGCTCTACACTTCAAATGATCTCATAATTTATAGGTCAGCCTATCAACTGGTCACTTTTGAGTCAAGCGCTATCCTCTGAGCTATTCTGTTATGGACAGAGGAGCCACGTCACCAGGTAGAAGACATGGGCTTCTATGCTGAAGGACTAGCCTAGGAGCACTTTTCTCAGCATAACTGGCTTGTATGATAAAACCATTCTGCCCTTTTTCCTCCTCAAAACTCAAACAACTTTCTTGTCATATGTGATGTGAATTTTGAGATGTTGATATAAGGCTCTAATAAATCAAATATTAGGAAGTGTGAAATAGTCATAGAACATTTTATTCACATTGGGAGAGATAAGAAAACAATTTAATTTCCTTCAATCAACAGCATAAATCAATCAATCCTTTTCCATTCTTCAAATGCCTGTCTTTTTTGGCATGTTACATAGAGAAAGTCCATAGAGTTGGAAAACATGACTTTACTTCAACTATTCTGTTGTTAGCTCTGGCCCTGCTGACACACCACTCACTATGGACTTGAGTTTTCTAACCTGAGAACTAATATTATAAATGGGTATAAAAAGCCTTTGTAGAAGCCAAAGATACGTGATTGATTCTTATTATTATGGGCTAATAGGCTACTCATAACATTTAAGAATAAGCACTACTGGGGCCAGCCCTGTGGCTGAGTGGTTAAAGTTTTGCACTCTGCTTTGGTAGCCTGGGTTCGGATCCTGGGTGCAGACCTACTCCACGAATCAGTCATGCTGTGGAGGCATCCCACATACAAAATAGAGGAATATGGGCACAGATGCTAGCTGAGGGCTAGTCTTCCTCAAGCCAAAAAAAAGAGGAAGGTTGGCAACAGATGTTAGCTGAGGGAGAATCTTCCTCATCAAAAAAAGGCAGCAGCACTGTCAAGAGTTTCACTAACTTCTCATAGTTTCATTAACTATTTGAAATTATGATTAATACGTTACTCATAAGTTGCAGGAGTGTGTGCTTTTAAGAGTTTCATGAACTAGAAAATCCCTCCTAGAAAAAGAAATTTAAACCTAATGGAAAAGCCCATCCAGTAGTGACAGATGTCATGTAGCGCCCTTACGTGCCTACCTTTCATCCAGGAATATCTGACAACCTGGAGGAACCAATTTGGCAGGCAAATTTCTTCATCCACATCATTCTACGTGACGTTGAATCTAATCTCTGGGGAAAGTTGGAGATGGAAAATAAATTTAGGAAGAAGCTGGATGGAGTATCTCGGTAAAATCTTTAATTTTGTTTATCACTGTTTTAGGGACCTGGATTCCATCATCTGTGCATGTGAAGGTATTAGTCTCACATTTTGCTAGGTACTCGTGCCTTCTGCGTTTTCCACACTCACAAAAAGAGAGAATAATTACATACTTCAGGGGAATGGTTTGGCATGAAAGTGAATGAGATTTGGACTCAGATACCCTGTGGTTTGGATTCTGGTCACGCTGTTTACTAGCTGTAATACCTTCTGGAATTCACTTAACATCTCTGAATCTAATTTTCTCATCTTTAGATTAGGAGAACAATCCCAATGTCATAGGATTATTGAGGGTAGTGAGGGTCATAATGCATGCAAAATATGAAGTGCGTCTCTTGCACATAGCAGATACTCAAATATTTGTTATATCTTAAAAGATGATAAATTAGAAAAAAATTCAATGAGAATGAAAGCACAAGAAGAAAATAGAAAATGAAGATAAGATTAGAAAGAGAAGGATTAGTTTTATTGCCACAAAAAGTTTTATAAGAAGAAAGAAAATATCCTATCTCAAACGAACTCAAAAAGGATGGAAAACTCATCTGTAGCATATTAATTCATTAGGTCACTTGTTTATTCAAACATTTTTGATACCTACTGTGTATTTGGCAGTGTGGAAGTCACCGTGATAAATAAGACATGTAACGGGCCATTAAGAACTTCCTATTCCAGGAAGGTAGATGAGATATTGTTATAAATAACTATTAGTCAATTTATCCCAAAGAACCTGCCATGAGAAATCTAATCTTATGAAACCCAGAATTCTAGGGTCAAATCAGTTTAGAAAAAAAGACACAGCAGACTTCACATCCACCTTCGAAAATTCACACATTGAAACTCCTCTGAGTATTCTGAGGCTCCTGTGTAACTAGTATCCATGTTATGTGTAGGAAATAAATGTTTATTGTTTCATGTATCTTTTCTTCCCCCAACAAACACCGATGGACAACTTGTGAGAATACTGTTGCGTGGAACAAATTTTGTAAGATATTTCTATAAGTAAAGGTATAAAGTAATAAGCAGCATAGGAGAGAAGTCAGTAAAGTGGGGTGCTGGATTCACAGGGTACAGACAGCGGAAAAGGTGCTTCTCTCTGAGAGAAGGAACTGGAGGAGTATGGGAACAGCCACATTAGAGCGAGATTGGAAGTGTGGTTAAGGACCACAGAAGTAGAAATTGGCTAGAGAAATGTCTGAATTAAAAGGAGAGATGAAGTTCAGAAGATCTATATGGTCCAAAATATTGATCTACCACAGATGAGAAAAGAATTTGATTTATTTTGTGTAAATGTCCAGCACCAGCAAGGAGACTAATTTTTGAATAAATATTCCAAGGAAAAGAACTCAGTGTAAGTAGAGTAGGAAGTAGATTTTCGGATCCTCGAAGTATTTCAGCAGAGGCTAGACAACGGGCTAAACACACACGCAGATTCATTTGTCAAATAATTGGTGGGATGAGTAGACCCCTGAGGATAGTCAACTTCAAGTCAGTTTTCAATTTCATGAGTTAAAAGTTTATTCTACCAGCTCCAGAAGAGCTGTTGAAGATGTTGAGCAGAAAGACTCATGATCTGAACTGTATTTGGGAAGATTACTTTTGCACATCTGTGAAGAAAGTACTAGAAAAAGACAGTAATTTGGCAAGGAGGCCACTTACAAGGAGCCATGTACAGGCACCATGATCATCCCCTTTTCCACCAACAGAGACGCCACTCACCTTCCTCCTCCTGCCTTCCCACGGAGGAGGAGCCCTGCTTTACAGAACTAGGAAGAAGGCAGGACCTGTGTTCATTCGCCTGGCCTTCCGCGGAATTCGATCAGCCGTGTGCCATGTGGTCTGGTATTGAAGAGGTGGCTATTAATTTAGGCTTTGCGACTGATATCACTTTTACTCTCACAAAATATTAACGTAAGAATTATTGATAAAGTTTATCAAGACACTTTAAGGACATTTCTCATTTTGTGTGATATTTTGTAATAAAACCACTTATGCAATATAGAAAGTTTGTGGGGGAATGAGAACATTAGTAACAGAAGTGTACCTCAATTTCTGTGAGATTTCATTTCTCTTTCTGAAAAAAAATCTTTTTTACATATTTTTTACGTATATATTCATTATACATTCCTCCATAATAATAGTTATTATTTATTGAGCACCTACTGACTATTAGGCACTGTGCATGATGCCTAGTATTATTATTACATTCAAACACTAAGGAAACAGCAATAATAAAGGTTTAAAGTTGACCTGAGATTGGGGTCAGATTTGGGTGCTATTACAGTAAAGCACCGCTGACGTGGCTGTGAGGGAATCACAAAACAATTGCAGAGTAGGACTGACGGCATCATTTTATCAATAGTTGCATAAAAGTCTGAAGAGCTAATTCTAGGCTCTTTAATACGAATAGAACTAGGACACTGCTTAGGCTCAAGGTCTAAGCCGAGTCTTCTTTTTCCTCTATGGCTTCTCTAAGCTCACATAGACATGCCTGGGAAGAAGCAACATTATCTTTCAACTTTACGCCCCAAACCAACATATGTTACCAGCTGGAGTGATGTTTGTTTACCAACTACAGGGTATTGGTACAGTAAACATAAATGTCTTCATGTAGTCATTGGTTTTAGAAATTTCCAGCCAGTCTCCCGCCCTCAGCTGCTTGAAGAACAGCTTTTCTGAGCTCTTAGTTGGGAGGAGAGGGGTTTCCCATTTCCCTTCAAATCATATTAAATAGAGGGCCAGTCATATGTATAATCTGTGGCTATTTAACTTAATAGAGAGATTGACGTAATTATTTGTCATCTTTGCTTCTTGATAATCCCTATTCAATATCTACCATGAGCCAGGAATTGCATTTGCGTGTGGCACCTACAGAATTCAGGAAAATCATGGCTTCATGTCCCTGAGGAACAATCAGACAAGGAAAACTGTCATGTCATTAAGGTTTAGCATCATCGAGTCAAACATTTTCATTTGATGTGTCAAAAGGCCCAAGAGCAAAGAAGGCTTATCAAAATCACAAGGAATGTTAGTCATGCAACTGAAATTAAAACCCTAGTCGACCTGCACCGCGCCAGTGCTCTCTGAACTCTCAATCTCAGCGCACATAGTAATTCCTCTCTCCTATCTTTTGCCTTTACTTTTATTTGTTTGAAGGCCCCTGGTCTTTCTGCCCCACACTGATCTGATTTGCATCTACCCTCATGATTTCACTGCCCTGTCCCTGATCAGTCCCTTGAGCTCCCCTTTCTCTGTCTTATCTGAGCCCTTAGTTGCTTGAGGATCCATTTGTTTATCACTGTCTTTTACCACCACCTCTAGCTGATTAGGTTCACTCATGTCAGGCTGTCATTGCTCCTGAGCTGATTGCAGATAATCTTGCCTCATCTTTTTGTAGAACTGAGGAGAATGTACATTAAATAATACTTGGCTACTTCCCAATTTGTCTCTCTTAACTATGCAGTTTTTGACACGTCCCAGTCCTTTGTGGTTACACACAAATAATTTCCATATATATTACAGGTTCTTTGGACATTGTTCCAGCATTAAAAAAATCCCACTCTACCACATTTCCATTTCTCGTTGAGCTCTCTCTTCTGGAATTGATGTAAATTTCTGTTTGTCCCTGGGAATGTCTACGTGTTCACTCAGTACATTTACCACGATCATCTCTTCTTTCTTTTAGTCTATGTGAGCCTACTGTTCAGTATTATTCAATAGTCAAGGATATAACAGAGACTGTGTGAGACTTTAAGCTTGTTTTTTCAGGGTATTTCGGAATTATACTATTTTGTCTTTACCTTCCACTCACTTTCATTGTGTCACTTATCAGACTGTAAATGCAAGACAATTGCTTAATTTCTTCTATTTGGTGTTTACTCAATACACATCTATTATTAGGAACTCTAATATTTAGGATGGGCACAGGGATAGAAGACATATTCCCCGCAGCCAAGTCTTTCAGGGAATACAGACAAGTAAATCAACAATAACTCTCCAATGTGATACATAGTATGATGGAGTTAAAGACAGTGAAACAAAAGAGGCGTAACAGATCCTTGTCTCCTGTATGGCGTGGGAGAACGAAAGCCTTCACAAAGTAATAGATACTTAAACTGAGTGTTGGGTGTTGAAGGAAAAGAAAGAGTAAATTGGCAGAGACGGAATGTTGTGCCTTTTTGCAGCTGGGGGAACAGTAGAGTAAATAAAACATTGTCATACTCAAAAGCACAGGGTCAAGATTCTAAGAGATACATTATAGAGAAAACATTACAATCCCCTCAGAGGAATTGGATATATTCTGTGGAGTTTTAAGCATCCAAATTCCACTAGGGATTTCAGTGCACCAATTTCTTTTCTTCTGCTTTAAGATTATTAGGTAAGGATGAAATTTTGCAACATTTTAAGCATTTTATTTGATACAAAAATCTTAGAAGGGTTTAGAGAAGTTAATACAATGTTTTTAACAGGGTTTTTTTGCTTTACAGATAAAAGGAAATCTTTGAAGATATTTGAGAAAGGCCTTTTTTATATTGATGAAAGGTATATTTAATGAAGCTATTCTGGCAGGGACATTAAGGTACAATTTTGTAATAAAAACAATTTTGAGAAAGTATAGTTTGTAAATGAGACAAACCAAAACTAACATCATTTCAACAAGATTGAAAGTCAAAGCCTAAATCAGAGAGGCAATTTAAATAACAGATCGGAGTGGCCAATTGAATGAAAGAAAAACATAATTCTGAATTATTAAATATGAGTGAGTTAAGAAAATGTTGGTCTTATTCATTAGTGCTCAGCTCAATAAGTTTTGTTTCTGAATTGCAACATCTAGATATGATATGAATGCAAATACAAACTTTAAAATACACCCACCAAGTGACTTCACTACCAAGTTGAAAAACCAAATTTATGAATGGAGAAAGGGTATCCCGAAACTATCTTGGGAATTAGGGAAAGATGCTGTCCGTATACAACATATTTGAAGCATTTCCTATTAAATAGAATATTAATGGGACACTATTGAAAGAAGACATCAAGAGTTGACATTGACATAAAATATAGGATTACCAGGAATTAAAGGAAAGGGTCCTATTTTGGTGTATTCTTCTTCAAAACTGTAGGGGAAGAAATGGAGACGCAGACACAAAAGATTATGAGCAGATCCTAGTATTTGAACACATCTATGTGGCAACAGCTCAGTAGCGTTAGAAAGTAAGAGCATTGGAAGAAGTGAGCTTTCTATGGCGGGTGAAAGAAATAGAGACCAGTCAACGTACCTGAAAATAGTCACTGAACAGATGAGCAGCAGCAGTGGGAATCTCTTGGCATTCCTGGAATGTGTACCTGGCATGGAGCAGAGGCCAAATTAAAAGTTGGATATGATATTTGGCCTCTAGTGCAGTTTTTAAAAATTCAAAGACAGAGAAGAAACTAGAGTGGAAGGGTGTTATTTCTGGCATTAGCAAGGATCTGGCTCTCTCCTAACTTCCCTTAGGCTACTTGCTGGATAACTAAACTGCTTAATTAAATTTCTATCAGCCAGCCCACCTATTTGAGATGTGAGAAGAGCATTTTTATAGCAACCGAATGGAAAGGAAGGGCATCCCACGAGAACACAGCCGTCTTATCTGGCCAGGAAAAGTTTACTCCGATTAAGAATGATTTGAGAAAGTGAGAGAGAGAGTGTGAGAGCAAGAGAACAGAAGTAGCATATGGAAAAAAGAATCTGCATTCAGAAGGAGCAGGATATTGACTCTAAAAAATGCAGAAAAATATACATCTTTTTAAAAAAATCACTAAACAAGGAACTATTGGAACCATCTTGTGTGTATATTCAATATGATTGAAAGCTTTAGAGTATATGATATAAGAAATAAAGATGAGATAACATGGTAGTAAAGACTTTTTGTTTGCAGTTGATTGTAATCCATCACAAAACAGCTTACACCGATAGAAAATTTGTTGGCTAGCCCTAGTTTTAAATCTAGAGAACACTAATTGCAATCGTACCTGGCTCTAGATGCTCAAATAATACCCCAAGGATATAGGGTATTCTCATCTCTCCTTTACGCTTTGTCTTGCTGTCTTAATTCTTATGCAGATTCTCCTCAAATGATGCTCCTCAGCAGCCCAGTTAAAAGCTCTTTCCCTAATGATCCCAGTCAGAACAGTCCCTGACTGGGGATCCTATTATTTTCACTTGTGTCGCTTCCCCATAATATACACAGGGAAGACAGGCAAGTCTCTATCACATCCAGCTCCGGGTGTGGGGATAAGATCTACCCCATCGATGACCCAGGAAATGAAAGTAGGGTAATGGTCATTCTGCAATGGAAAATCAAGAGGCAGTTAGAAGAAGAAGGTGGAAAACATACCAGGCAGAAGACAATAACAGTTTCCACTACATTCCATGCCTTGTAACACAAAGATTACATGCCCTTATTTCCATAAGACACATTAAAAAATAACACATCTAACACGATATGATTACTTCATTTACCACTAAAAGTCTACTTACCTTATCTTCTCAAAGACACAATGCCAATTTCTTACACCTCCAGGTCCAAGATCTTTGGGTGATGTGTGTTGTTCATTTTCCTATGTCTAGACCAGATGGGAAATAAAAACAACCATAATTAAAAAGGAAAAAATAACCCCACCTCATTTAGAAAAGAGGTGAGGAGTTTAAGAGTTTAATAATCTATAACATGCGCTATATCCTTAGAGAGCTATAACAAGGATTCCCATCCTGGTGGTGAAGCAAAGCTCGTTGTAAGAATCCAAGTGGCCTCTGAGGGAGAATATCTGATGTCTTTTGTTCTCCATGGCCACCGTGAGATGAGCATGAGGAGAATTACCCCCCAAAAGACTGGAATATTTGGTAGTCCACTTTCTGTTTGTGTCCATTTGTCACCTTGGGGACCAAGAATTCAACAGCCTCTTTGAGTTGAGTTTGGACTTCTCTCAAAATGCAATTATGTTAATTGCCGGAGATTTTGTAGTGATGAGTGAGATTGCCCTCTGACTTTCATTATCACAGAAATCTCTCATTCCCATTGCCACCAATGAGCCCATTTCTGTAACTGCGTCTCCTGACACCAGCTCTGACTTGCAGAGGACAGCCACTGCTGAGCTTCTTAGTCACGCTGGTGCCCCTCAGCATGGCAATCTAGCCACCTTAGTAGACGGAGTGGTAAGGTGGGTTTCCTAGTGTTGTCATACTAGCATGTCACTTCTCTGAGCCTCTTAATCTCCTTCTCTATCTTCTATCTTTCTTCCAGAGCAGGCCTAGAACTTCTCCAGCTGGGTCTTGCTGTTATCTAACTTAAGGCATCAGTCTAGAGGCCAGGGGGTGAGGGGGCGTTTTATCTTAGGGGGTGCATATGCTCTTTGTCTTCAAGCAAGAATGGACGTCTAATATTTGAAAGGAACAAACGAGACACTGTAGAAGTGACCCAGAAAGTTCAGGTGAATCGATGGTTCTTGAGCGCACCAACACTGATGTTCCCATCCACCGCTGATCTCAGGGTTCCACTCCTAATAAGCCATGGTCCTGACCCTGGCATATCAGACTTGCCGGAGTAGATAATTCAATCTTCTCTAGTGTTCTATTGTACTTTTAGTTCAGTTCAAGGTCTTAGTTTTTTCTGGCCCATGATTCAGAATGTGAGGTCTTTTTACGTGCTGCCTAGGAGTCCTTCTGGCTTTCTTATCTAGGCTTAAATCTGTGATTAATCACCCTCAGCCTCTCATTGTCTTTCTCCAGTGCATCCAATGCATGCTTCAATAGACTTCTTCCTCTGAACTTCCCAACCATCTGTGAAATTTCGACACCAATTGCTACCAGCCATAGGCTACCTCTAGTGGACTTTCCATTACTGATGGGATTTTCCTTGTCAACTGGACAGCTCTAAAGTCCTATTTTAGGGCTCTTTTCTCAGACTATTTCTAACACTAGTTGCTAGCACCCAGGTTTCCTTCTGTGTAGCTTAGTCTGTAACAAAACAACAGAAAGTATGCATAGGTGGGTGGCTCCCCTTATCTATTCAGCCAATATTATCCAGCTTCTACTATAACCCAACAACCACAGATCCCAGTAGTACATAGATTTATAAACCCATCCTTATTGCTGGGGGGCTCCCTAATTTAATGTGACAGATATCATATAAAAAGTAATGATAGCACAATGTGACAAGGAGGAACCAAAATAATTTTACCTGAAGGAAGTAGGTTAGAGTTGTTAAAAGGACGTGTACCACATTCAGTACGACATCATTGAGCTGGGTAGTAAAGGACACATATGTTCCAGGCGTACCTGGTAGGTAAGATATAACAGAGACAGGAAACAGTGTGTACAAAATATGGTTACATGAAACAGCCTGGTTTTAATAAACTAAACATAACTTATGCAACTCTGATGTGAGAACTCTTACTGGCCATGTGAAGAAACAGGAGTGTATTAGTTAAGATTCATTCTTTCTGTCTTATATTCTTTTTTAATTGAAATAAAATTCACTTTACATTAAATTAACAATTTTAAAGTAATTAATTTTAAAGTGAACAAATTGGTAGCATTTAGTATATTCATCACAATACGCAACCACCACCTCTATCTAGTTCTAAGGAATTTCCATGACTCCAAAATAAAACTCCATGCCCATTAAGCAGCTGTCCACCCTCCATCCTCTCCTCAAGCCCTGACAACCACCAATCTGCTTTTGTTTCTATGGATTTACCTATTCTGGACATTCCATATAAACGGAATTATAGGTGACCTTTTGTGTCCAGCTTCTGTCACTTAGAATAATGCTTTCAAGATTAATCCACATTGTGGCACGTATCAGTACTTTATTCCTTTTTATGATTGAACAATATTCCATTGTATGTATATACTACATTTTTTAAAAATCTTTTTGTACATTGATGAAAATTACTGTGTACCTCCTGTACAAGTATTGGTTTAAGTTCCTATTTTCAACTCTTTTGGGTATGTACCTGGAAGCGGAATTGCTGGGTCATATGATGATTTTGTGTTTTACTTTTCCAGGAACTGCCAAACCATTTTCCACATGGCTGAATCCTCTGCATCCCCAATCAGGATTCATTTTGACCAAATGTAATAGAAAACTTTTTAAAAAGCATCTTTAACAATAGAGAAATTAATTTTTCTCTCATAAGAAAGGGCAGAGGTAAGTGTGGGGCTTAGATGACATTCTGCTATATTTAGCAATCAGGTCAACAAACTACCATCAGCAGTGTAAGTTTTATTGGTCCGCAGTCATTCCCACTCATTGTTGTACTCTCTATAGGGCCTTAAGCATTACAAAGTAGAGTTGAAAAGACACAGACTGCATGGCCTGCAAAGCCAAAACTATGTGGATTTCTACAGAAAAAGTTTGCTGAACACTGTGATTTTGTTGGCCTGTCAGCTTTTGGTTGGGATTCCTACTCATAGTCCTAGAGAGCTATTCGAGTTCTGGTCGCGATGTCCTGAATCCGGCCATTAGGAGGGAGAGAGAAGAGAGAAAGAACACGCCACTCTCTTTAAAACTGCTTTCCTGAGGAATCTCACTCACATTCCATTACCATAAATTGGTCCCTATCCTTGACTAGCTACAAAGGAGGCTGGGAAACGTAGTCTTTATGTCGGGGGCTAAGAACCCATGTAAAATCTGAGTTCACTCGACAAGGAATAAAGGGGAAAAGAAGTGTTCTGAATGATTAGCCAGATCTGGCTCAGAGCTGGTACCCACTGGAGGAACTAGCACATGCCCTGGATGTATCCACAGGCCCCCTGAGAACTGTAGACTCTGGATAAATGGGAAGGAAGGGAGCGAGCTCTCCAGGACCAAGTAAAGAATCTAAGAACCAATTAGGGTCCTTTTACTCATCTTGATCACAACAATTAGAAATAGGTAGATAAGTAATAAATCTCTATCTTCCTTGATAAACTGAGTGATTTCTGAGTTCACTAGTCTTCATTTTCTGGTTAATTTAAAAGTCTTATTAAAGTTTTACCTCTCCTAATTGAGATCAATGTGGCATAATCTCCAGTTCTAATTGGATTTTCAAGGTTATGCATTTGGAAAGCGATTGAAATTCAGAGAAGTTGTCAATGGAACACTTTGCGGGATTGGGATAACCAATAGATAATATTTTCCTGGAAGAAAAAGATATTAAATATTGTTTCTACATCAGCTTAGGGAGAAATACCCATAGAAGAAATAAGAATGAGAAAAATTAACACAATGCAATATTAACTCAAACATATATTTTAATGTGGGCACAGACTCAGGAGTGTCAGAGAAGAATGTCCTTAAGCTTGTATAAGACAGTAGTGAGCAAATTAAATAGATCATTCAAAAGATTTCTCCCATTTAAAAATATTTTTAATCTGCCTAAGAATAGAAATGTCAATAAGAGGTTGTTATTCTCTTTCAAAAGTCCAGATATTAATTAAAAGGGCAAATTAATTAAATATCAATGCTATGAGTTCGTATCATGTACACCGTCCAACACTGTGTTAGAAAGAAGAGGAGAGAACATTAATTCCAAAGAAATGTGGTGTTCAGATGCTTGTTGATTTATTCATGCCAGTGCCTTTCTATTTCTAAATTGTGCTCATTTTTGAGTATAACAAATGGGAACTTTTATAAGAATTTCAAAACCTCAATATTTTGTTTTCTTTGCTTTTTAATTTTTAATTTGCATAATGTAAATATCACTCTTCTTGGTGTATAATTCTATAATTTTTGGCAAATTCCTAGAATTGTACAACCTCTACCACACAATCAAGATACAGAACTGGCCCACCACTCTCCAAAAATTATATTGTAACAACCTTTTGTCATCAATCTCTTTCTCCACAGTATGTAGCCTTTTGACTTTGTCTTACTTTATTTAGTCTAATGCATTTAAGATTCACCCATGACGGTGTGTGTATCAACAGTATCTTCGTTTTATGGCTGAATAGTGTTTCTCCTATGGACATGCCGTCATTATCCATCAGCAGTTGAAAGGCATTTGGGTTGTTTCCAGTTTTTACCAATTTATGTATTAAGCTGCTATAAACACTCACATATAGGTCTCTAAGTGAACAAAAGGTACATCTCTTGAGTCACTAGCTAGAATGGATTGCTGAATCACATGGTAAAGGTAGTTTTAACTTTGTAGAAAAATGCAAACAGTCAGAGAGGCTGTGCCATTTTGCTTTCTCGTTAACAAGTATGAAAGTTCCAGTTGTTCCACTATCTGCGTAATTTCTGGTACTGTCAGGATTTTTTTTCTTTCCTTTCCTTTTTTTCTTTTACACTTTCTATCTTTGTCTCTATCTCTTTGTCTCTCTGTCTGTTTCTCTCTCTCTTTGCCATTCTAATAGGTGTGTAGTAGTATCCTACTGTGATTTTAATTTGCGTTTTCCTAATAATTAATAATATGGAGCATCTTTTCAGGTGTTTAACTGCCACCCATATGCATTTTTGGGTAAAATGTCTATTTATATCTTTTGCCTATATTTAAAAAATAGACTTTATTTATTTTTTCCCTGAGGAAGATTAGCTCTGAGGTAAATTCTGTTGCCAATCTTCCTCTTTTTTTGCTGGACGAAGATTAGCCCTGAGCTAACATCTGTACCAGTCTTCCTCCACTTTATATGAGGGTTGCTGCCACAACATGGCTGATTAGTGGAATAGGACCACACTGGGGATCCAAACCCATGAATCCGGGCCACAGAAGTGGAGCATGCCAAACTTAACCACTATGCCATAGGGCCAGCCCTGAAACAGGCTTTATTTTTAAGAACAGCTTTTGATGCACAGAAGAACTGAGAAAGTAGTATTGAGAGCTGCCTTATGTCCTCAGCCAATTTCCCCCATTATAAACATCTTACATTAGTGTGGTACATTTGTTACACTTAATGAACCAATATTTATGCATTATTATTAACTAAAGTCCATAGTTTAAGATTTCCATCATTTTTATTTAATTTCATTTTTCTGTTGCAGCATCCCATCCAGAATAACATGCTATATTGAGTGGTCATGTCTTCTTAGACTCTTTTTGGCTGTGATAGTTTCTCAGACTTTCCTTGTAATTGATGATCTTGACAGTTTGGGGAGTGCTAGACGAGTATTTTGTAAGAGACCCCTCTACAGGAATTTGTCTAGTGTTTTGCTTATGATGAGTCTGGGCTTATGTGTTTTTTAGGAGGAAGACTACGGAAGTAAAGTGTTATTTTCATCAAATTATACCAAGTGTGCTATCAACCTGACTCATGACTGTTGATGTTGGCCTTGACCCCCTGGCTAAGGATGTGTCTGTTTTCTCTGATGTAAAGTTATTCTCCCCACACTCTGCCTTTCTATACTGTATTCTTTGGAAGGAAGTCACTATGCAAGCCCATACTTATGGAACTGGAATTATGCCTGTCTCTTTGAGGTCAGAGTATTTACATAAATTATTTGGAATTGCTCTGTTTGAGACATTGGTCTCTTCTCCACCTTTTTTTTCTTTCTTTCTTTCTTTTGGTGAGGAAGATTGCCCATGAGCTAACATCTGTACCTATCTTCCTCTATCATTTATTTCAGTATGGCACATGGATATCACGGATATTTATTTGATACTTTGGGTTATAATCCAATGCTATGTGATGCTTTTCTTGCTCAATTTTTTCTGACTTTGGCCTTTGGGAGCTCTTTCAGTTGGCTCCTTTGCCCCTTTGACATAGTCCCATCAATATACTGTTTTAAAATGTTTTTTAAAGAACTTCCTTATTTTCTGGCACTTTTAAATGTTTCAGGCTCATTTTGTGTATTTCCTACCACAGTCATATTTTTGTCTATATTTTAAATTGGCTTTTTTGCTTTCTTAGTTTTTAGCTTTAATAGTGCTTCTTTCTCTTAATAGTAACTTTTAATTTTAATTCTGATGAATTCTGATGTACCATGTATTTTTCTTTTACAAATTATGCTATTGACATTCTATCTAAGAGCTTATTGCTTACCCAATATCACAAAAATTTCGTCCTATTTTTTTCTAAAATATTTTCTAATAGCATTTCATTTTATACTTAAATATATGATTGACTTTGATTTTTTTTTATTATATATCCTCTGAGGTATAAATTGAGTTTCATGTTTTACATGGGGGCATTCAATCATTCCAGCATCATTTGTTTAAAAGAATTTTTTCTCTCCATCCAATTGCCTTTGCACCTTTTTCAAAATTAATTACCCATATTTGTTTGAGGTTTTTCAAAGATCTCTATCTGCTCCACTGATCTATGTGTCATCATCCCTTTTGTCCATACCATGCTATCTTGATGACTGCAATGTTATAGTAAATCATGAAAGTACTGTTTGAGTTCTACAGCTTTATTCTTTTTATTTCAAAATGTTTTCCTAGTTTTTTTACATTTGTGTGTAAATTTTACAGTCTTGTTCTTAATATCTTTTAAGCATCTTTCTGGAATTTTGACTGGGAATTTTTTCATTTATAGAGAATTTTGTGGAGGATTGACATGTTAATATTGAGTCTTCCAATCCATGAAAATTGTATATATATGTTGCCATTTATTTATTTCTTCCAATGTCTTTTTTTTTCATTTGAGGGGATCGTTGTCTGGAGTTAATCAAGCATTGGTCTCTGTTCTGTTAGTACTCTAGGATTAGGTGCTATTATAGCCTCCTAATATCCTTCCCTACTGATGAAGTCCACCCAGTGATAATCCGCATTCTTTCTTTTCTTGTTATATTTTACTTTCCATTCTTCCTAAGTGTTACATAGTATCATTTTGTTTTCGTCTTCCCAGTTGAGACTTAATATGAGTATGAGTCCCAAAACCTCCTTTAAGATGTCTATAGATCCTGGGTGTTTTTGTTGTTTGTTTTCTTTTTCAATATTTCATAGGTAGGAGCTGTATGTCACAAACATTGAAAACTTTGAATGAGAGTGAATGACTAGACGAACCTCTAAGGGCCAGCATCTTCTCATTGGCTCATATGGCACATTTGCAGGCTCACTCCTTCAACTGCTTTTCATAGGTTGTAGGTTTTTATAATGATGCTGAGGTGAATTAGTCAGAGTTCTCTTGAAAAAGAGAACCAATAGGGTATAGGGGGGTTGATAGATAGAATAATAGATATAGATATAGATATGGAAACACACGTAAACACATACACACATATTTATGAAGAGATTTATTATAAGGAATTGGCTCATGTGATTATGGAGGCTGAGAAGTCCCATGATCTGCTGTCTGCAAGCTGGAGATCCAGGAAAGCTGGTGGTGTAAGTTCCAGTCCAAGGGCAGGAGAAGACCAGTGCCCCAGCTCCAGATTCAGGCAGAGAAGGCAATTCTCCTTTCTTTGCCCTCTTGTCTATTCAGGCCCTCAGCCGCTTAGATGGCACCCGCCTACATTGAGGTGGGCAGTCTGCTTTACTCAGTCTACTGAATCGCATGCTAACATCATCCAGAAACACCCTCACAGATCCACCCAGAAATGATGTTTAGCCAAATATCTAGGCACCTTGTGATCCACTCAAGTTGACACATAAAATTAATCACCACATAGAGAGTAGTGAAGAGCGCTAAAACAGAGGATATTTTGCAACTTTGATAGAGATAGATGTATTGCTTGTAAAGTCAGTTATTACAAGGGTGGGAGGCCTCCAAAAATAATTACATCAGCTGAAAGTTTGGGCACCAATACCTCTTCTATGTTCTCCTAAAACTCCAATGAAGAAGAGCTGTAATTGAAGGGAACAGGGAGTCCTAACAATAACTGCTAGTAAAACATAGAGTTCTTTTACATTTACTTGCTCGTTTGATTTCTAAGACAATCATGTATGAATGAGACTATCAAGCTTGTAGATGTTAATGCCCTTGCCTAGAGTTGTACTGAAAACCTTTTGCAGCTCAAATCTAGATCTTTCTAAATCTTGTAGGAAGAATGATCATTCTGTGATCTTTATTTGATAAATAATTACAGATTATTATGTGGCATCTCATTATTTATAAGAATTTTCAATAAATTGTTACGTAATTGCATGCTCTTTTACTTTAATTTTGCAAATTTCTTTCAAGTCTCCAGGGATTGGAGCACCGTAAAAAATAATTGGGATGATTGCCTATTTGTGTCGCATATAGTGTTGGCTATGAAGTTCTGCAATAATATTCACCATGGGACAGAAAAAATAAAAAACAGAAGAGAGTAAAAGGGTAAGAAGAAATCTCAGAAGTTTCTGGTGGCCGACACCTTCTTTTTACAGATAAGATTGTGGACCAGGAGAAAAACTGCTCTACTGGCTCTTAAGTCCAAGAGAGTTTCCAATGCATATAAAGTCACATTTATGCTGCTTTTGGGGATTCAAAGTGGTATAGAAGCCAACCACAGAGTCAATGGGCCGCTAGACACCCCAAAGCAAGCATGAAGCCCTAATAGGAGACGCTTGGGCACAAGAGCAACCTGGGATCTGCAGCAAGAGGTCATGGGCTAATGCAAACAGGAGAGGAACGACAGGAAGCAATGCAAAAGGGAAAAGCCAACTAAGTCAGGTGTCTGCCCTCCACTCCTGAATTCTCTGGGGTGCCTGTGAAGCAATATCTTACAGATGAGTAATCAGCAGCACCTAGAAAATGAGAACTGTGCAGGACAGGAGATTGTTTCAACTCTTCTTGGCATGGAAACGACTGCAGCTTGGGTGGGGTAAGCGTTTTAGGAGAGCAGACTGAGTTTTTCACTTTAGTTTTGCTCTCAGCTATCAGTGTGATCCTGTCTGAGTCATCTCCCCTTTCTTTGGGTATAAAGTTCCTACTGTATAACATGAGAGAGCTGCATCTTCTGTTTCTCATATTCTATACTTTATATCCTTCACAGGTTTCTTCCAGAAGTAGAATTTTGCTCTTTTTCATGTAGAAGAATCTTGGAATGTCTTAAAATGCCATTTCTAATAAACTTTCTAGGGGTGAATTGAGCAGAGATAAAAGGAAAAAAAAAAACAGATTTTTTACTATTACATCTTGTGTGTATTTGTTATGAGGGGGATGCTTCCTCTCCACCACCTCACGATTCATGCTTTCCTTCCTGAGGAAGAACTCAGGGACAGCCATCTGCCCTTCTACTTACTGTGTCCTGGAGGTGGTGGAGTGACTTACCTGCTTGGTGAGTTTAGGCGGAGAAAATAAGTGTGCATATCACCCATCATTTCTTTCTCCTTCCTGTTACAAGTGAACTGCCTACAAGAAGTGGATGTATTCTGTTCTACCCATCCAGGATATAGGACTGCTGCATGGTGGGGGCCCCTGTAGCAGTCAAGCTCTGCTGAGTAGAAGTCTGCTATTTCCAGGATTAAGTAATAAGTCATCATCCCAAATAGAACACACTGCTAATCACAGGTTGGTCAATAAGAAAGAGATTATCTTGGCCCCCTATGGTTTATTTCTATGTCTGACTATTTTTCATCTTTTTTAATGTTTTAATTTATCTAAATTTGATATGCATTTTAAAATTAACAACAAACAAAAGTTTTATTAGAAGCGTTTTCTTTCTTAGCAATCAATAAAATAATATTTTGTTTTGTTTGTTGTTGTTGTTTGCTGAGGAAGATTTGCCCTGAGCTAAGGTCTGTGCTAATCTTCCTCTACTTTGTATGTGGGCCACTGACACAACGTGGCCACTGCCGAGTGGTGTAGGTTCGTGCCCTGGAACAGAACCTGGGCCACCAAAGTGGAGTGCACTGAACTTAACCTCTAGACCACAGGGCTGTCCTCAAAATAATGGTATTTTCAGTAGTTGGTAGCATCTTCGATCTGATGAAATACAATATAATCACATTTAGAAACAGAGTGGAGTCAAGCAGTGCACAGTCTGGCCCCAGTAGTGCCGCATTCTGGGGTTAATAAAAACATGCAGCTTTTGTGTGACGGCGAGGACAAACGCATTCATTTGGAGCCTGACCACAATTGGACATAAGTTTCATATCCCAGCCAAATTTATCATTTTAAGTAAACTGATAATTAAAATGGCTTCACTTTTAAAACTATATTCTCATTGCTTCCAAGTGAACACTGGCCCCTGCCCATCACTCACTCCCAGGTTTTCAATTCATACATTCAATGATGTTTGTACAAGTAAAGAAAAGACCCAGGGGTTTCTAAATGATGCTGTTAGTAAGAGCTGTCAATTATCTTCAGTGCATTGAGTGAAATATATTACCTGTTAAGTGATCTTTAATGCTCTCTGCTTAATCACTAGCACAAGGAATCCAACATGCAGATCCCTAACATCTGGTATTCTCCATTTTGTTTTTCTTGAAATAGAGCCCTTGTTTAATGAAAGTTGTTCAAACAATGGGCCTTCATTCTCTGTGTATTTTCCTAAAGTGCCTGGAAAGAAACAATGAGATATACTTAGCAGATAATCTCCTTCAAGGTTTTAGACCACACTTGGAGAAGAGTGGTGGTGAATAGGTTAGGCTGCATGGAGTGGTGAGGACAGAGCCTGGAGTGGAGTCAGGTGTTCAGAGATTTAGCACTGGCTACTGCGGTAACTGAATATTCACTGTCACATTATCTTCTGACTTTCAGTCTCCTCCCCACTGAAGGACTGTAGTTGGATTTGGGTGCTATCTAAGGTCCTTTTCGTCACTCTGCTTTTTCAAACAGTTTCTTTCAAGTTCCCAAATCAGCATCCACACAATAGAGAATAGGTGGGCAATGCAGGAAAAAACACCAACAAGAAAGACACTTGTGCATTGGCTTAAGTCCAAACTATGTTTATACCAAATATTAATATGTACCATAAATTCAAAGTAATTAAAACAATGTCATACGATGGAAGAAAAAATAGAAATGTCATAAAATGCTCTAAAATCAACTGGATTATATTTAAAAGATGATTATCCAGTTAACACAAGAAATGTTAAGTTATTCTATAAAAGACACTTGATTGATTTCGTATCTCTTTGTAAACCAAAATTTAGATCCTAACCTCTTAGAGTATACTTGCACAAATTTCAAATGTCTTATGCAGTTAAATGCCAAAAGTAAGAACATAAAAACATGAAGGACCTTATGAATATATGACCTTCAGATATAGAGGGCCTTCATAAGAATCAAAGGAAGCCGTCCATTAATTTTCCTAAGACGTTGTGTGCAACATTTTTTGTCAAATTCCAATTTAGGATGGAAAAACGAGCTCACCTTTACCTCCTCTTCCTACACTGGTCAAAAGTTGGACAGAAAGAAAAATAAAAGTAGTTAAAAATAATACATTTATAAATGTGCAAAGGATGGGAAGCGAGTACATCAGTGGATTAGAGATTTGACACGTTTGTAGAAAATAGAAAGTGGACTGAATCATGACAGACAAACTGGAATGAGCACCATAGCCCAGTCCGAATCCTGAAGGCCACTCTACATGCAACACTGGCAAAGCCATGAAGGGACTCCAAACCCAGAGTCACAAGATGACAGATTAAGAATACACAGTAGTAATAAATAAAAATAAACAGTTGAAGGAATGTTTATCCAAGTAGATTGCCTCCAGACTGTGGTGGATATTATAGTAAAGATGCTCACTGTAGAAAATAATAAGCTGCCTGGAGAAACTCTGGTCTCAAAGTAAAGTTCTTCTCCTTTTGTCTTTGGAATAATAAATGGGAAGGATGAAGAGGCCACGCCTGTGTTTTCTACACTCACAACCTAAAATGAAGCCTGACAATTGGTAGGCCCAAGCCACAAAAGACAGAGTTCATGGTCAATTCTCCCATTCATGGCAAAAGCTTATTTAGTGGAGGAAATAAGATTTCTCACATGTGAAGAAAAGTTATCTACTTAGTCTTTCATTCAGGCATATGGTTAGAGAAGACATGTTTTAGCAGTTCCATTGTTAAACTAGCAAAATAAATCCCTATTTGCCACTTCTTATCTTGACATTACTGAAAAACAAGCCCAATGAACAACAGAAATGCACATTCCATCTTGGGTGACACCAGGAGATATTTGTAGCCCTGAATTACAATGTATTGAGATCAAAAGGTAAGAGAAAGTGGAACTTGCCGTAACAACTGGGACAGATGAAAACAAAACAAAACTCCTCAGAAGGAAACAGGAATAAGTCCTCCAGTTCAAGCTACACACAGTTGCAAAACTTCAAATGCAGAAATAGCAGGTTCTACAAATGGTAGTGAGGGTTAGAGCTGAGTGTCTATATAAGAATAATTTAAATCCCTAGGTTCTTACGTCTACTTCCAGACCTCATGCATTGACTGATTATCTGCTGTAATCCCACAGATTACATTTTGGAGAAGATTGGACATGTACGGCCTGAGAGGAAGGAAAACCAAGCATGACAGCAGGATGGGATAAAGGCATAGACTGAAAAGAGGAGGATTTATTTCTACCTCTGGTGACGGCAGATTAGCCAGTGCAATACAATCTTCATGTACATAATAAACAGACAACAAATGGATGAATGGAATTTGATTGAAAGAATTAGGAAGGCACTGAGAACTTATGGGGCCCAAGATCCCTTGAAAAGGGAGGCATAGACGAGAGTCTGCTGCCCACTGCTGCTCTTCCTCTTGAACGTTTGCTGATACACAAGTTGTGCTTGAGAGACTAGAGGCTGAGCCGAGATTGTGTAGACTCATGGACTAAAGGGACAAGACTTACAGTTAAGGATCCATGAAAAAGCATCCTTGGTAAACATCCCAGACTCTCAGCTGGAAGCCTTTGAAGGTATAGGGCAAACCTGAGCTTGAGAAGCCCTAATAAAAACTAAAACCCAACTGCAGATCAGCTTAGGTCCTGAAATGTATTGAGGCAATGAGTCCTTGTACTAATTTCCTGGCAGATGGAGAAGTCAATCCCTTCTGTAGCAAGGAAACATCATCAAGAACTCCAAATTAATTGTTTGATTTATATCAAGGCAAATCAGTTATTAATTATTAATATACATTTATACTCTCATTGAGGACTTCTCTGGCAATGCTATCTAAAGTTGCACCCCCTCACAAATTTCCTTTCATTTGTTTATTTTTCTATTTAACCCTTATCCCTAACACATCATGCAGTTTAGGGTTTATCTTGTTTTTCTGTCTCCCCTACTACAATGCAAGCTGGACATAGGCAGCGATATTTTGGGTTTTGCTGTATCCCCAATATCTAGAATAAGGCCTGGCCTAGAATTTGCACTCCATAAATGTTTGTTAGATAAAAGAATAAATATTAATATTCATGTATATGATGCCCTCACAGTTATAGAACTTAGGGAAACATACAACAGTCTAACAGTGGTTACATCTCAGTGCTGGGGGATTGTGTTTTTTTCCCTGATATCTCTTTATTTTTTTACATTTTCTGCCATGTACTCTTTCTAAGAGCACCTCTTAAAAGTATTATTTAATTGAAAGTTATCAACTAGAAAAAAATCAAGGTCTTTCCGTTTTACAGACACAATGTTCAGACTCATAAATAAATTACAAAAAAAGTATGATCTTTTAACACAATCATAGTGTGTGCAATAATATTATCTTCTTTGTTGTCCTTTCGACACATCTGTAGTTGGCCATTAGGAAGAATGACTGCGGTCACGAACAGAGCAAAGTTAGCCAAACTGGGTGAAGATTGCTCCCTCCACAGTCCAGGATCCTACCAATATATTATCCGTTAAAACATAGATATAGAGACTATCAAGACTGAAACAGACTCTGGCCTAGAGAATAGCTGGTACGTATGCTGCCAATGTATTTTATCATCAAATTCTCATTTATTATTTTTTTCCTCTCCAAGGATTGGGAGTTTTGAAATATTTAATTTAATTTTAAAAACACAACCTAAATTACTAATCAATGATTAATCATATCAAGAATGTCTTACCAGGGGCCGGCCCGGTGGCACAGCAGTTAAGTTCACACGTTCTGCTTTGGCAGCCCGGGGTTCACCAGTTCGGATCCCGGGTGTAGACATGGCACTGCTTGGCAAGTCACGCTGTGGCAGGTGTCCCACATATAAAAAGTAGAGGAAGATGGGCACAGATGTTAGCTCAGGGCCAGTCTTCCTTAGCAAAAAGAAGAGGATTGGTAGCAGTTGTTAGCTCAGGGATAATCTTCCTCAAAAAAGAACGTCTTACCGGTAGGAGATGATTAGTATAACCTCATTGAGTAGCTACAATTTTAGCATTAAAAAACATGATGTTTTAGTGACTTGTGTAGCTAAATCAAATTTCTATGAAACTTTTTGAAATATTAGATACACCTTCCAGACTAATAATATTTTTATAGGCACATTCACGTGTGGAGATTGTCAATTGGAAATTTGATACAAGTCAAATTTTCTCAGTTCACCTTATAGAATACTGGCAGTTGGAATCCCAACCACCACCCCTTTCACCCTACAACCTCACCCCCACACCCCACACTGACAGAGTTTGGAAGACGACTCAAGGAGTAAAACCACTCCTCCAAAAGCAATACCTACACTTGTTGCAGTTAGTGGTCCTCCAAGAAAGGGGTTGAGACTCATCTCATTGCTCATTTTACATTGAAGCCTGTCCATCAGAAAGCTACTGCCTAACGTCTAATGTTTCCCCATTTTTAAAAAATTAACTGGAGGGAAAGGGGGTGGGAGAGGGTGAAAGGGGTAAAGCGGCACATAGGTACGGTGACAGATAAAAACTAGACTATTGCTGGTGAACATAGTGCAGTCTATACAGAATCTGAAATATAATAATGTACACCTGAAATTTACAATGAAATTTACATTTATAAGCTAATGTAACCACATTAAAATAATTTTTAAAAATTCACTCTTAAATGTATCCAAACAAGCAAACCAAAGAAAGAAAGAAAAAAAGAAAGAAAGTAAAAGTCAAATCAAAGAATCCACTAGGCATTTGAGGCATTTGTCCAAAGTCCATAACCTGAAAAGTGGAGGCCCAAACAAATCTTATAATCAGAAACTTTGAAAAACAGAAATATATTGGAGACTAGAAGAAAACTTTAATATATATTTAAATATACTGAGGTATAAAAACATATTTCATTGATGAAAAAGAATAGGATCCCATTAAAAAGGGAAAAGAAAAAAAAGAGAATTGACATAAAAAAGCAAATGGAAAGGTAGGAAAAAATGTTGATGAAATATTTCAGTAGGCAACACAAAAGGATGAAGAGATAGATATTAAGTGAAAAAAATTTTTTTTTAATTAGGTAAATCAGACCAGGAGTTCCAACATAATAATATCAATAAGCATTCCAGCAAAAATAGAGAAAACAAAAGGGAAGAAACGATGAAAACTAATCCGAGAAAATTCCCCAGAACTGAGGAACTTTAGCTCCAAGCTGAGTGTCCACGCAATGCTCATGGCACTGAATGAAAAGCCTGACCTGCAATGAACCCGTCACTGCAACTGTTCAGAATATCCAGGGAAAGAGAAGATTCCAAAAGCTTTCAGCGGGGGGTAAAACATGCCACACAAAAAGAGGAGGAAATGAAAATGTCTTTTGGCCTTTTGGAAGTAACAGTGACATGAAAATACAACAAATTTCTTCAGAATTTTGAGGAGAAATGATTTTCAAACTAGAATTTTATCCCCCAATTATCTCTCAAGGGAGAGAATAGAATAAAGACATTCAGCCTCATGAACATTTCAAAAATATCACCTCCCTCACCTCTAGCGACTTTAGGATGGCTTAAGAAAAATCGGGGATGAGTTAACGCAGAGGAAGACATGGGATCCATGAGACTGGCCATTCAATGAGAAGATGGAAGAGGCTGATTTTCAGGATGCTCATAAAGGGAAGTCTTGGAATGACGGGGAGGCAACAGAGTTATGGAGCAGCCAGGCTGGATTAGCTGCAGAAAATGGAGAAACGTATTACTAGATTGACAGAAAGAAACAGGAAATACTGGAATAGACCAGCAAAAATAAAATAAATTAAGGCAGTAGTCAAGAATCTACTCTTGGGGCCAGCCCCATGGCCGAGTGATTAAGTTCACATGCTCCTCTTCAGTGGCCCGGGGTTCACCAGTTCAGATCCTGGGACGGACCTAGCACTGCTCATCAGGCCATGCTGAGGCGGCGTCCCACATAGCAGACCCAGAAGGATCTACAACTAGCATATACAACTATGTGATAGGAGGCTTTGGAGAGATGTTGGCTCAGGGCCAATCTTGCTCACCAAAAAAAAAAAAAGCATATAAACAAAAAAATCTACTCTCATACTCCAAATATACACCTGGCCCAGATAGTTTTATAAATCAGTTTTTAAAACCTTCAAGAGCGTGTATTCCTTTCAAATACAAACGGTTTCAGAATAGAAAAGAAAGGAAATGTATCCAAATCATTATCAATCTTGATAACTACACGAGGATAACTTAAAGAAAGTATAAGCAAATATATTGTATGAATATGTAGACAACAAATTCCTAAATATATTATTTACAAACTCAATTTGCATGGCACTTTATTAAAAATAGGTGGAATAAATTGGGTTTATCCCAGAATCCACCAATGCAATTCCTTATAGTAACATAGTAAAGGAAAAAGCCAAATAAGTCCTACAATACAATTAAACAAAGTAATGGATAAAAACTTAATTTGATGGAGGAAAACAGTATTCAGTAAGATTCAAAACTCATTATCTAAAATATAATTTATTATATTAACATAGTAATGGATAAAAACCTAATTTGATGGAGGAAGAAATAGTCTTCATTAAGATTCAAACTCATTCATAATTTAAAAAAAAAACTTGTATTAAACTAGGAATAGAAGGAAACCTTTAATCTAATAAAAGTATCTACTTACCACCCCCTTCTAAAAAAGTCATACCCAATAATAAGATACTGGATGTGTATCTTTTTAGACAAGAAACAAAGACAGAAATAACTTTATCACTACTATGCAACTTGAGAGTCTATTATTGAATTGAAAAAGGGAATTAGAAGAAATATAAGAATTGCAAAAATATAGAATATTGACTTGTAATTTAAATTAATTAAATACTTGTAAATTAAATACTAAGATTGTTTATATAAAAATTATGAGATAATACACAGGCAATTACAGCTAAAAAGATTGAGTCCAGAAATATAGCTGGCCAGGCCGGCCCCATGGCCAAGTGGTTAAGTTCACACGCTCTGCTTCGGAGGCCTGGAGTTCATGGGTTTAGATCCTGGGCGGGGACCTATGCACAGCTCATCAAGCCATGCTGTGGCAGCACCCTACATA
This sequence comes from Equus caballus, assembly GCF_041296265.1. Lineage (NCBI taxonomy): Eukaryota > Metazoa > Chordata > Mammalia > Perissodactyla > Equidae > Equus > Equus caballus. The sequence goes on from NC_091698.1 coordinate 35,986,095, forward strand.
GAGAAACTAGGATACACAACTATGTGCTGGGGCATTGGGGAGGAAAAAGAAAAAAGAGGAAGATTGGCAACAGATATTAGCTCAGGGCTAATCTCCACCCCCCTGCAAAAAAAAAAAGAGATGTAGTTGGAAAAAATTCAACAAATAAAATGATAGCAATTTTCAAATAGAAATTTAACATATATAATTTATAAACTATAGTTACTTAGCATAGAATATAAATTTTACAAGCTATAACCTTATGGAGAAATCTTCAAAATGCTACTGAAGGGCATAGAAGAAATTCTAAATAATTAAGCAACATATAAAATTGGATACAAAGTCTCAACACTATAAAGATGTAATTTTCCCACAAATTAATCTAAAAATTCAATGTCATTTTAATCACAGTCCTAACAGGAATTTCTGTGGAATTTAACAATTTAATTCTAAAAGTGATATGGAAAAATTAAAGAGCAATCCAAAAGTGGGCAAGGATTTAGGGAAATGGGAACTTGCAGAAACTACTGGTACTTTAAATGGGTGCAATCACTTTGGAGAACATTTTTGTGATATCAAGTCAATTTGCATGTAAACAGAAATGTCACCTCAGATTTTAACTTAGAAAGCCTTTTACATGCCCAAGGAGACTACGATCTAATTGCAGAATTATTTGCAATCACAAATAGTTGATCAATATAAGTGTTTATCAACAGGAGAATCTATCATGTATTATGATATGTTCATAGGGTGTAAAACCACAGAGTAACTCAACGAAATAATAAATATCAAATACCTTACGTTGGAATAAATAGGAAAGATCCAGAATGATATACAGAGCATGATAGATTTAATGACATGCAAAACAACAATAAATATTGTTTATGGATATATACAAATGTAATATACTATGAAAACATTTACTGCAAAGACACATATCACTTTTATAACTATGGTTACCTCTTGGGCGGAAGAGTATTTGGATCTGAAGGGAATAGAAAAGGGTCTTAAAAAATATCTATCATGTTTGACTTCAAAACATATTTGAAGGAAATTGTTAAACATAAGAACTGAGTATACGGCTGTTTATTATAATATTCTCTATCACTTTTCTATTGTGAAAATTTTCATTAGAATTAATATATATGTAAATTGTTAATTTTCTAGTTTCAGTTTAAAACTAAAAGTCAATGTTGTTTTGGTTGCCTCACAGTCCTTTTTGTGAATTAGGCTTTAAACCAAAAGTAGCTAAAGATTACCAGATGGGGAAGAGTTGAACATTAGGCCTATAACCACAATAATCAAAGAGAAGGGTTTAAGATAATTTTACAGGTAGTGTATTCTTTACAATGCTAGGAAAATAATAGCCAGATGCTTTATCAGTTCATGCACCTTGCATATCCTTCATCTGTAATCCTTGGGTGCCTCACCCAGCATTCCAAGTGAGCAGAAGAGGGGGCCAGTTGTGAAAGAAACACGGCAACGTGCAAAGTTTGCTGTGCTCCTCTTTTGTTCTAGACAGATGGCTGTCATTCCTTAGAAATTTTATTGGACTTAGTTTAAATTGCATGGTGATTTACATTCCCTTGGTGTCTTTCCGGGGCCATCAGAAAGCTGGCATCATGTTTTGAGAAAAAAGCTGAATTTGCTGGAGGTGATCCTTGAACGGGTGTGAGCAGAACTAACTCCATTCTAAGTTTTTCACCTTTGACATCATCCCGTGCATACTAAGAATTTTCCAATTGGATTATGACAGCGGCTGTTTAGTTTGAAAAGTCTCCAGGTAAGTATTGCTTCACCAGGGATGTTTTAATGTATTTTATGACTAAGAAAATGGACGTCTCTGAATAGTCTAACATTGAGGAAATGTACTTATTGCTCTGCTAGCAAGGGCTTTGGTCTAACGAATTGGTTCTGGTGTTGTCTGTAGACTTCTCATGCTCGATAATCCCAAGTCATCCTGTCCACAGGCTGGTTGTGATCTTTTTAAAATGTATAATGGTATCTCTACTTAGATTCTTAAATTCAATCTCTTTTCTTTTGACCAAGGTTCTTGGAGTCAAGATGAATTTCATTAAAGTCTTTCTCCAACAATAAATGATGAAAAGCCTTATCAGTTGTTCCGTACTTTTAGTGTAAACAAAACAAAACCTTTTGAGATCACGACACGAATGATGGATGTGTAGTATTGGCTGATACAGTGCTGAAAATTGCCTGGTCACGTGACTGAAAGGCATAGGAAAATTCAATACCTTTGACCTTTTTTTGATACATACATGACATGAAATAAATAATAGAGAAAAAAAATAAGTCACCATGTATTTAAAAACAGGAATGAAGATGATTATTTTGATCATCCACTTAGTTCATCAAGCAAACATTCTTTAAAATAAATTTATCTAATATTGGATTACTATTATTTTGTATTGAGAAAGCAAAATTGGTGTTCAACACCCAAATTCCATTATTCTATTTGAGAAGTGTCTTTTTCTTTTCTTTATTTTTTGGAGGAAGATTAGCCCTGTGCTAACTACTGCCAATCCTCCTCTTTTTGCTGAGGAAGACTGGCCCTGAGCTAACATCCATGCCCATCTTCCTCTACTTCGTATGTGGGACACCTGCCACAGCATGGCTTGCCCAGTGGTGCCATGTCCGCACCTGGGATCCGAACTGGTGAACCCGGGCTGCCAAAGCAGAATGTGTGAACTTAACTACTGTGCCACCCGTCCGGCCCGAGAAGTTTCTTTATCTTCTGTGGAGAGTAGCAATAGTGAAAAGATAATGGTCTTTAAAGTTAGAGAAGTTGTGTGACTGTGGCTTACCATTTACTACTCTAAGTTGCAAGATTGTTGATTATAAATTTTATTTTCTGTAAAATGGGGATAATATTTTAGTGGGTTATTGTGAGAATTAAACTGCCTAGTATTTTCTGTCCCCCTAAAATAATATAGGGTCTATGAGAACATGGTTCTTAACTCTTTTGTTCACTGACGTTCCTCATTATCTGTAATATTGCCAGGCACATAGTGGGGAACTCAATGAGTATTTATTAAACGAAAGTGTTAATATGAATGAATGATAGCACATGAATGAAAAGGGTACCACCTGACACGAAAGTGGTTAATAAGTATTTGTTCTGTCTCGTTTTTCTCCTTCTTCTCCTTCTGCCTTTAGGACAGTTATGATGACTAAACAAGTCAACACATGTGTTTAGATTATAGTAGCTACAAAGAAAAAAGTTGTCTGCTTCCCCTTCAACATCTCTGCATATTTCTCTCCATATTAATGCATGTAGACTCCTAAATTATTCTACTGAAAAATATATAACTCGTAAGGTGATGAAAGATGTGTATTAGGTTAACCAGAAGTTGAATATATAGTTATTCCTCAACTTTCCTAAAATAAAGCTATTTGTGATGCCCTCCGTCTTCTCTGAGTCCTATGGCATGCCTAGCGTATATGAAATAATTCGGCATTCAACTCTGGACTGTCTCAAATCTCTCCTCTTTGTGTTAGGTGTGTTTGCCAGCCCTAATTTCCTGATGGACCATAAGTTCTGAGAAAGAGGAGCTATAACTTCTATGCCATAGCATGTAGCTAAATATGTTCTAATAAATTATATCAATTAGGATGACATGTTTAATATTCCCTGATATGTCTTCTCTTACTCCCTATTAAATATACATGGAAAAATAATGACAACCCAAAACATGAAGACGTATAGCGGCTAGAGTGCGTGTTCTGGAGGCAGGCTGCTGAATGTGAGTGCTCTCTCCACTGTGTGGAAAAGTGTGGTCTAATGTGTAAAGCAGCAGTAGTAACTCCCTCTTAAAACTGTTCTGGGGAGAACGGCCTGGTGGTGCAGTGGTTAAGTTCACACGTTGCGCTTATCAGCGGCCCAGCGTTCACCAGTCCGGATCTCGGGTGCAGACAGGGCACTGCTTGGCAAAAGTCATGCTCTGGTAGGTGTCCCACGAATAAAGGGGAGGAAGATGGACATGGATGTTAGCTCAGGGCCAATCTTCCTCAGCAAAAAGAGGAGGATTGGCAGTAGTTAGCTCAGGGCTAATCTTCCTCAAAAAAAAAAAAAAAACTGTTCTGGGGATTCAAGTCTTTTGAATCTACGCTTGAAATACTTTTAATGGCTCCTAGCCATTGTAAGAGAACAAGAAAGTTAGCTATTATTGTTACCATCATTTTACAAAGATTGGGGGAAATAAAAATAAAATCCAGCTATTAATCAGAAATACCTCTGAAATCCAAAGATGTTATAAACTTGGAAATAAAAAGATATATGGTTCTTGACACAAATAATGACAAAATAAAGCAGGAAAGCAACTATCAGTACTACACAAAAGAAAATATAAGTTAAAAAGAGTTTAATGGAACAAGGAGTGTTGTTTATGATTTATAAAAGATGAATTCCATTGAAAATGTATAGCAGTTTATCAACTTTTAATAGCTTTACAAATGCAAAGAAAATAGACATCTATAATCACAATGGCAGACTCTAGTATACATGTCAGAAACTCAGAACAATAGAAGCAGCAAGATGAGTAATACAATTATCACGCATACTATATTGACATATGGGTATAGTTAGGTGTGAAACATGTGGGTTTGGCTATGGTCCGACTTGTTGCTCTGAAATCTCTAGTTGTCCTGATTGACCAGCAAAACTCAAATTCCAGAAATAATTGGGTTCGGTGCAGTGGCCCAAGGGCTGCACTTCTTGTTTCTTGTGTCTAAGCCCCTCTCCTGGGTGGAGACGTGGAGATAAGCCTCTGTGACTGTACTATATTCAGCTGGTTGTGCAGATTAAGAACCTGGCCATTCAGGGTCTCTCTGAGCAGGCCCCTTTCAGTGCTATTTGTATGTTTGCATAACAATTGTCAGTCGTTTACGTTTAGAAGTCCTGTAACTGAGCAAGTTGTTTTGGATGAGTAAAGGATAGCAATCACAGCAAAACCCTTATGTGACATAAAAAACAAAGGAGACTCCTTTTTATTTATTTATTTATTTTTATTGTTTTATGTGTGAGGAAGATTGGCCCTGAGCTAACATTTGTTGCCAATCTTCCTCTTTTGGCTTGAGGAAGATTGTCGCTGAGCTAATATGTGTGCCATTCTTCCTCTATTTTTTGTGTGTGGCATGCTGCCATAGCCTGGCCTGATGAGTGGTGCGTAGGTCCACGCCTGGGATCCGAACCCACAAACCTGGGCTGTCAAAGCAGAGCATGTGAACTTAACCATTACATCAGCAGACTGGCCACCCTTTTTATTTTTAAGGGCAGGATTTTGTGAGCTGGAACTCCCAAGGGTCACACTGCCCTGCAGCTACTAAAGACTTTTATCGCCTTAGTTTATATGCTATGAGATATCAGAATAGAAAAGATAATCAAGGTAAAAACTTAAAGTTAAATTGAACTATTTGGCTGATATAATACACATATATTATTGAAGATCTCTTTTATGCAATAATTGGAGCTATGAGTCTCGTAGGCACTGCTAAAAGTTTTTGGAGGAGGCACAGTGAAGTTGCATCCATTCATTGCCAAAGGCCAATGGTGACTAACATGTTTAAAACGATGCTCTACATTTTTCAATCATTTGATGTGTTAAAAATCTAATAATATACCACAGCTGGAGGCCACAACTGTTTCTTCAACTGATTTAATGTTGTGCTTTATCTTAAAAAATAATTTAAATGAAAATCAGTTTTTATTTTGATGGAGAGATAGTAAAACATGCTTGATTCAGATAGTTGTGAGGTACACTGAAGATATTAAACTGGTTAGATAGACCTCTCACTCTGCCAAACTGTAATATTAGAGAAATAAACAAAATAGAGAAATATACGTGAAATTTAGAAACATTTCACAATACAGTAGTTTCTTTATAAGGCTAATTAGTAACAGATACTAACCAAGAGACTGTTATCATTTTGATGTGGTTAATTGTGATCCTAAAACTTTAGCCATCACTTTAAGACCCAAGTCAACACCTGCACACGCTGAGGCTTTTTAGAGGTGTTTACTTTACCTCTCAGTAAGTGGATGTGGATAATCCTAGGTGAGAAAAATGTCCTCTGTTCAACTTGACCATGACTCAGATTTTTGACCACTTAGGCTGCTCATGAAAGCAACTTTTGTCCCTGTTGTAAAGGATCACAATTTAGATTCACGGTATTTTTGTTTGCGTATCCACATTTGTGTACAGAGAGAAGAATACGAAAGCAAGAAAAATAAATAGAATCAATCTTTAGCATCATTTATGTTTATATATATTTGTACGTCAGATTTCATATTTGTTTTATAGAGAAATCACCTTATTTGCTCCCATTTGAACTTCTCTACATTTTAAGTGTATCCATTTAAAGTATATCCAGAAATAAGACTACTTGGCCACCCAAGACTACAATATTCTCTGATAAGCCCCACAAAACTGGGAAATGCTCAGGTGGCTTCTAACTATTCCAGCAGCGGCCCTGTGTCCATGGAAATTCGTCATTATTGGCCTCTGTCCTTCATCCAAAATTGGCAGGTGGCCCCAGGGAAGAAGCAGGTGCAGACCCTCAGGTGAGATCTTCATGGTTACCTTCTTATAGAATCTTATAGAATCATCCTCATTGCTTCAACAGCCCTATGGTGCCTATATATTTCATCTAGATTTCTAGTTTTTCTCAGCAGGGGAGTTGGTTAGTTACAAACTATTCAATAGCACTAGGAAATGGAAATTGATTTATGTAAACTCAGTGGGCATCGACATTACTATATTCTTAAATGCATTTGGACATATATAAGTAAAGTTTGTTTGCAGAATATACTGCATAGTAAAAATATAAATAATATTTTTAAAAATAAAATAAAGAACAATTGGATTCAAAAATAAGATCACAACTCTTCTCCTCTTATAGAGGGGGAAAAGCAACAAGTCCGTGGTCTGAGCTCTTCTGATGTGGTGGACCGCTCCATTAACTATGGGCCTTGGGAACACCAAAATTCAAAATCACTTCTGAGAAAGGGGAAGAAAGGCTCTGGGAATTGTGCTTTTTGTGTCATCCTGTATCCTTGACTTCAAATGTATGCTTTGCATCACTTGTTAGAAAAAGCAAGAGGAAACAAATGAAAAGAAATTCTTGCCAATTTTTATACCTAGAACAACTCAAGCATCTGTGGTCTCCTGAGGCTCATCCTGTGTGCATATATGTGTGTTTGTAGATATTTGTATTCAACAGAAAAGGCACTTACAAGAAAACAGACACATGCTTGTTCTGTGCACGTACACAAACACGCACACACACACACCCAACTCTAAAACTCCTAAAAATAGAACTCATTTGGTATGATATTTTATAAAAAAACAATAAAGCCAGAATTTAATCTAACAGTATAGTCAAAACAAAACTAATCACTTGTGTTTTTCAGATAAGTATACTAGCATTAAAAAGTCAAAATTAGAATTAGGCTATTTGGAAAGAAAGGACAAATAAAACATTATACATATCCCAAACCTAAAGAATACAGCCAGAGGATATAATCAGAGGGGAATATATATACAGTCTTAAATGCATTCCTTAGAAATTAAGGCAAGTTAAATTAAAATAATTGAAGTCCCCACCCCTGACTCCACTCCAAAATAGAAGCTGGGAGTGAACACACACTCTCTTTCTCTGTATGTAAACACACACATTAGGAAATAAAGTAGAATTAAAGAAGGAACTAAAACAAAAGCGGAAATATGAATTTAACATGTTTTAAAACTTTTTTATTCCATTGCAAGTATCAGAAATGGTATACTGAACATTTTAAATTAAAAAAAAAGCATAGGAGCCGGCTCCGTGGCCGAGTGGTTAAGTTCGCGCGCTTCGCTGCGGCGGCCCAGGGTTCGGATCCTGGGCGCGGACATGGCACTGCTCGTCAGGCCACGTTGAGGTGGCGTCCCACATGCCACAACTAACAGGACCTGCAACTAAGATATACAGCTGTGTACGGGGGAGTGGGGAAGATAAAGAAGAAAAAAAAAAAGAAGATTGGCAACAGTTGTTAGCTCAGGTGCCAATCTTTGGGAAAAAAAAATTTAAAAAAAGCATAGCCAAAATAAAGTAGAAGAAAAGAGAATTTCCAGAAATTAAAGTGAAAATGAGAGAATCTACCATATTAAGTTGAGGTTGAAAACTGGAGCTATAAATAGTAGGGAAGTGGACGCAAGCACAGGAGCCCAGACCTCAACATCTGTGCAGGTTCTGGAGACAAATCTCTGTAATTTGTTTGTTGCAGAAGGTAAACATTAGATTCACTGAATAATGTTTGGAATTGCCAACCCATAGATCAGGATAAAATAACTCGACTTTGTCACCTCTCCATAGCTACATAGAAACTATAAACCAAGTTAAAAGAAGAGCCACAAACAGGAAGACTATTATAATTGCAATATTATAATTGACAAAGTGATAGTCCACAGATTACATAAAAGATATCTACAAATCAATATGAAAAAGAAACTGAAAGGAAAAGTAGTTCAAGGATATAAATAAAACATTCACAGAAGAGGAAATCCCATTGCCTATATGTGTGTGTGTACCCTCTCAGTTTCAGGGAAATGCAAATTATTGAAACGATGCATTAATAGCAAATATCAGAGTGTAACTATTATTTATTTATTTATTATTGTGTGTGTGTGTGTGTATGAGAGAAAGACTGGCCCTGAGCTAACATCTGTTGCCCACCTTCCTCTATTTTATGTGGGATGCCACCACAGTGTGGCTTGACGAGCGGTGCTAGGTCTGAGCCCAGGATTCGAATCTGAGAACCCTGGTTCGCTGAATCAGAGCATGCAGACTTAACCACTATGCCACTGGGCCGTCCCCTGAGTGTAATCTTATTTTTTAATTGGCAATATCATCTTAGAGTTAGCCAGGATATGAAGAAGCAAATATTCTCATGCCCTGATGTTGGCAGTGTCTATCGATGGCTATTGCTATATATGATTATTTGTTAATAGATTTGAAGAACTAGATGAAAGAAATACATTATAGAAAAATAAAAACTCACTCAACAACCATAGAACATGCTGGTAGATCCAACATGTTAGAATACATTGAAAGTAGATATCAAAAATAATGCACAAAGGCAATAGGCTTACAAAATTTCAGGATCATTTTCTAATCAAAACGTCAAGAAAAAATACTTTTTTAAATGAGACATATTAACTAGTCATGGTTCACTATTCTCTCCATAAGACGAGTGTGGTGAGATTAAAATTAGATAGAGACATAGTACACTAAATGTATAAAACAATATTATTTATAGAATTGCAAATATCCCATACACTGTATTTCCAAATTAAAACTCTCAGTGTATTATATTAAGATATGATGAACAAATAGAGATTTACCTAGCAGTAAGATAACAGTTTAATATTATAATTTTACTAAATAAATGTTATATTAAAAGACTAAAGAGTAAGAAAATATGATCTCAATAGTTGAGATAGTTCATCTCAATTTGTTGTAAAAAGCATTTGATGTAGTTCAAAATCTAATTTTAAAAACTCATAATAAGCCAGATTTATAGATAAATCAATAAATATATATATAAAAAACAAGGTTCAGCCAACACTTTTGTAAAGGGCCAGATGGTACAATATTTTTAGCTTTGCAGTCTATACTCAACTTTGCCCATCACTGTAGCATGAAAGAAGCCACAGGCAATATGTAGATAAATGGGTATGGCTGAGCTCCAAAGAAGTTTTATCTATAAAGGCAAGCTACTGAGCATTTGGCCCATGGATTTGCTGAACCCTGTACTAGAAACATTTTGCTGACCTTAAACTTATGAATGAATAACGAGGAATATTCCCATGAATTTAGGAACAAGATATAGATGTCCACTACTAGTATTATCATTCAATACTTTCATAGATTTCTTAGCCTGTGTAAGACAAGAAACAAGAAGAAAAGTTATGTATTGGAAAAGAGGAGCAAAAACTATTATTGCTTCTAGATGTTTTGATTGACTAACAGAATCAGTTGCAAAAGTATTAGAAGAAATAAGATTAAAGTGATAGAACAGGGGGCCAGCCCGGTGGTGCAGCCATTAAGTGCGCACATTCCGCTTTGGCAGCCTGGGGTTGGCCGGTTGGGTGCGGACACGGCACCGCTTGGCATGCCATGCTGTGGTAGGCATCCCACATAGAAAGTAGAGGAAGATGGGCATGGATGCTAGCTCAGGGCCAGTCTTCCTCAGCAAAAAGAGGAGGATTGGCAGCAGTTAGCTCAGGGCTAATCTTCCTCAAAAAAAAAAAAAAATGATAGAACAGCAGCATAAAAAATCAATTGCTTTCTTCTATGTGAGCAATTAGAAAATGCAATGAAAAAGAGATCCTGTTAACAATTATGCCAATGTCCAAAATATATCTTGAAATAAAACTAACCAGAAAAGGCCTCTAGTAAGACATTCGTGCTTCTCTGTGGAAAGATTCGAGGAGGCAGTCACCATAGATTTTCAAGAAATTTAATGTACTCTCAGTCAAAATCCCAAGATGTTTTTACTTTTTGTGGAACTCGTCAAGGACTCCCAAAAGTTCCATTTGGTGCTTTTTAAAGCATGCCTTTTTGTTTTTATAGATTTTACTTCTTACTTGTGTTTTCATTTGCCACTTTTATTTCTTTAATCATAACTAGAATACTTTTTAACTTTTGTATCTGTCAATATAAATTTCTGAGGTCCTTATGTATCTGATTCTGGTATTCACATTATAGATTTTGTAATTATTCTTGCTTTTGATGCCTAGTACTTGTGTGTGTATTTAATTTCATATTCACTAGAATTTTATCTGCGGGGAATCTCTGAGGCTTCTATTAAAACTGTGTTCTTGCAGAGAAGATTTGACTTTCTGCCATTTGGTCCCCTTTAAGTTTTGGATGATGTAAATATTGTAAATTCAGGCCCACATCCACCTAAGGCCTGGCCCATCATTACACAATCTGTGGGGAAGTTTTCATTCCTTGTACCCACAGCCCAGGAGGACACATACAGATTTCCTGCCTGCCTGCCTGCCCTGGGGATGATTTTTCCACTCATGTCAGCTCTCGCCTTTCATTAGCATTAATTTTGCACTGAAGTCTCAGATTCCATATCCTTTCTTATATGGGCCCACGTCTTTGTAACATTCCCCATGTTGATGTGCATTCTTCATAACAATGGCCACTAAGACCAAAGCTGTAGGCTCCTGTCATTAGGAAGTGCCTCATGGCAGCCAAAATTTCTGTACAAGGACTCAAATTTTGGCTAACGTCTTGACATCAGAAGATATCCATTACTTCAAGTCTATCTGTGTTTAATGCCTATACTTACAATAATCTATATATGATTTATCTGCATTTTTAGGTGTTTTGTTGCTGCAGACTTTCAGGATAATTTAATTGGCGTTATTGCAGTAAAAGGGAATCATTTGTATTATTTTTTATGAAGAACTAGAAAGTTAAAATGTCTTCCACAGTCTGCTTAATATTAAATAATTAGAAGTATTCTTGGATTTTGTATATATTTGTATTTACAAAATATTCTCCCTCATGATGACCTTTATAAAAATCACCTTGCATCATATTTCTTTACAGGACTGCTCATTACTTGTCCGATTGTATGTTTACTGGTTTATTTATTATCTCTGCTTCATTCTCTGCCACAGCCCCAGTACCCAGGGTAGGGCTCATCACAGAGATAATTGAAAAAATTTATCATTGAATTAAGAATCTTTCTATTTCCAAACACAAATACAGCTTCCATGGATAATACAGATGCAATTATCAGTGCCCCAATGTAAAATAATAAACATGGATTACTTTCTTAGATACCTAAATCAGAGATCAACTATCCCATTCTACTAAGAAAATAGAAGTGAAGGTGAAAAAGAGATAAAAGTTTGGAGTGGGCCCATTCAATATGAAACCACCTGTCCACAGGTGGCTATTCTAAGTTAATTAAAATAAGTAAAATTTAAGAAGTCAGTTCTTCAGTCATTCTACCTACATTTCAAGTACTCGATAGCCAGACAGCGCTAAGTCATTGGACAACACAGAATATAGAACATAGTCACCATTCCAACATCACAGAGAATTCTATTGGACAGTTCTGGTTTTGAGCATTCTAGAAAATTAGAGCAGATTGTAGAGGGAGAAAATTTTTTGAAGTGGGACTAGGAAAGTATTTGGACTTCTGTTCTTAAAGAGTGAAGAAAGGGGAATCCTGAATGAGAAGACCTAGAGACAAACCTCACCTTTTTCTATTTTTGCCACCAAGACCACTTGACAAAAATATTTGGTTATTTTTAACTTCATAGTGATGACACAATAATAATTATTGAGCATAATTTTGTTTGAATCTTCTGCAAGGAAAAATCTTTATAGTTTTTTGTTTGTTTGATTTTCCTGCATCTACTTATAATAATTTATCTGTATGCAGAACGTATCATACAAAAAGCTGGGCTGGATTCAGACGAAGAAGGAGTGAAAATTAGTGGAAGAAATATCAACAATCTAAGATATGCAGGTGACACCATTTTACTGGCAGAAAGAACAATGACTTGAAACGACTTCTGACAAAAGTGAAAGAAGAAAGTGACTAAGCAAGACTACATTTGAACATCAAGAAGACAAAAATCACGACTACAGAACAACTACACAACTTTAATGTAGACAACGAAGACATTGAAATCGTTGAAGAGTTTGTTTACCGTGGTTCAGTCATCAATGGAGATGCAGCCAAGAAATCCAGAGAAGACTGAGACTTGGAAGGGCAGCAATGGAAGAATTAGGAGAGATCATCAAGTGGAAGGAAGTGTCATTAGAGACTAAGGCCAACGTTATCCACACCCTCGTATTCCTAGTTACTGTGCACTGGGTGTAAAAGCTGGACAGTGAAGAAGGCTGACAGGAAAAAATTTGATTCATTTGAAACCTGGTGTTGGAGGAGAGCTCTTTGGATACCCTGGACTGCCAGAGAGACAAACAAGTAGGTCCTAGAGCAAATTAAGCCTGAACTATGACTGGAGGAAAAATGGTAAAGCTGAGGCTGGACCACTATGGGCACCTCGTGAGAAAGCAGGATTCTTTGGAAAAGACAATAATGCTGGGAAAAGTAGACGGCAGCAGGAAAACACAAAAACCAAATATAGGATGGATTGCCTTCATAAAGGAAGTCAAAGGCATGAATCTACAGGAGCTGAGTAGGGCTGTTGAGAATAGGACATTGTGGACATCACTCATTCACAGGGTCGTCAGGAGTGAGAGGCGACTTGATGGATAGAACAAGTTATAATGGTTTAACTTCTATTTAAATTAAAATTATTTTTTTTCTTGGGTGCTTATCTAAACCACTGAATATATGTATACAATCTATCTTTATAATGCTAAAGCCAGTGAAAACTGATTGCTGAGGGTTTTTATTCAAGAAGTATTTTAATTTAAATTTTAATGATAACATTAAAAAATTAAAGGGACGGGTCTTAGCGACTTGGTTGTTATATTTATGACTTGTTTTTTTCTTGTCTGCTCTGGATAGGTGATACTGGAACTTGTTTTGCTAACCCCAACCTAACCCAGTGTTCCCTATTATCTCCAATAAGGATGTATAGATGTTATTTCTTTAGAATATACTCTCCACATTTTGATAATTTCCCATGTTTAAATCCTGCTACTTCGATGTAGGGTTCAAAACAAAACAAAATAAAACCACTGCCCAGCCTCCCTTGCTTTTAGAGACCAGATGATTTTAGTTTATCTTCTACCGAACAAATGAACACACATAAGACTTAATTCAGAACTGAGTAATATGAGAAAGCAAGCTGGACCAAGGACAATCATTTTTGCTGGCTTGGGTTTAGCAAAGGCAGCTAAGTTCTAGAGCTAGCCACTGGAGAGACTAACTCCTAATTCCATAACTTTCTGATCATGACAGAGACAGCATCGGTACTGCATCCAGTAAGAGCGGCTGTGGCTTCCAGTTGTTATCGCTTCCTAAGGATGGAAAATGGAGTGCAGGTCTCGAAACAGTAGCTATGTAAGTAGCTTTCGTATTCAGGGCTTCCTAATCATGGTGGATACCGCAGCAACCTTGCCGGAAGTCTCTTGGACTGCCTCTAATGATTCTTTGAGTTCTCTCTATTCCTTAATAAATCCCCATCTCTTGAAGCTATCTACAGTGGCTTCTATTGTCTACAGCTGAGATTCCTAACACACCAAGCTACTGAAGATTCAGCAACATAGAGGCCAGAACCAATGAGATCTACCCTATTTCAAAAGAAAGAGTTGTATTATTATTATTATTAATAGTGATATACAATAACTTTCAGATAATTTATCATAAGCCTGCATTTTGCATCAGTTTTGCATTTTCTATGCCTAGGCTAAGTTAAAATATTTTTAAAAGGAACAATATGACAGTTTAAAAGGCAATAGGATGACACACATTCTAGAATGGGCCATGACAAGTTCTCAAACTCATCTCCTAAGTAATTATATGAGAAAGGGCTAAGAAGTTGGCTGTGCTATTCGGAATAATCAGTCTTTTTGTACTTTTATAAATGACTTATTTCTCAAAGCCACAGAGGGAAAAAAAGACTTCAGGCTGAGAGTAATTATAGTACCAGAAAAGAACAAAATTGACCTGGCTTTAGAGAAGAGGGGAGAAAACTAGTTTGATAAACAGTACTGTCTCTTCCAGACCATTCTGACTTTCACCCTCATATTTTCTGGCCATGATAATAATAAAAAAAAGGTCTGATTTGCTTTGAATCAGAGACTGTGGGACTCAGATGTCTTTGTTTAGGAAGATTTGAATTCTTGCTCAAAGTAAGTTATAAAAAATATTTTATTTTTATTCTAGAATTTCTCCCTTAATTTAGGTTCCTGGTAAGGTATATTCAAGCTTCTTAGTTACTGTGGGTTTTTAAAAAATTATTCATATCATGAGCATATTGAGTGGGAATAACAAGAAATTAAACAGGATTCCTAGTTACTTTCACTTTCTCTGTTTTCTCTTCTCAAGAATGTCAATACCATAAACTTATATTATGCAAATAGCCTCCTTATTGCCCAAAGCTCCTAATTCAGAGATTGGCAAACTTTTTCTGTAAAGGGCCAGATAGCAAATATTTTAGGCTTTGTGTGTTATATGGTCTCTGTCACAAGTACTCTACTCTTCTGTAGTGCAAATGCAGCCATGGGCAATACATAACTCAATAGGTATTGGCTGTGTTCCAATAAACATCTTCACAAAAATAGACATTAAGGGGCTGGCTCCATGGCTGAGTAGTTAAATTTGCATGTTCCACTTTGGTGTCTTGGAGTTAGCTGGTTGGGATCCTGGGTGCAGACCTACACACTACTCGTCAGGCCATGTGTGGCAGCAGCCCACATAGAAAGAACTAGAATGACTTATAGCTAGGATGTACAACTATGTGCTGGGGCTTTGGAGAGAAAAGAAAATATTTGGCCTATGGGCTGTAGTTTCCCATCCCCTGCCATAAAAACAAAAACACTAGTTCTCTAGCTATAAAGTTTGAAAAATTCTTTAGAGAGGGATATAGCAGAATTTCTTAATTCAGACAAATGACATTTAATAAAGAATACCAGAAGGGGCACTAACTTTAGGTCAGGGGAAGAAAACCAAGTAGTGGTTTCAACATATGCAAAATAAAACATCCGGGAAAGCAAAAGCTATTAACATGAGTCCAAGATCACATAAGATCTGCTGTCTGGAGCAAAATAGAGGGTTAAATAAGCAGACCACACATATGACAGAGATATGACAATGGGTAGAAATTAAAGGGGAAGACTTAAGCAGTCCCAAAATAGATTATACAGAGGAAAAGTTTGTGGCACTTAAGGAAAAAAGTTGCTTTAGCTAGATAACCTTTATGTGAAATGGGCTAGTACATAAGTAAGACTGGATGGGAACCTGCCAGTGTTAAGAAAATCTATTTGGAGCAGGAAGCAAGATGACAGAGATGCAATTTCTGATCTTTAGGAAGCTCCTTGGTGAATTAGGGCAGACAATGTCCTGTCTCATCATGGTCAGGGATAAACTTCCCCACTGTGTGTTCTCATGGTGCCTTTCCCCGACTCTAGATTCCCCCCTGATTGCATTATGTCCCAAGTCAGAAGACTGGCTTATACAAATGTATGACATTTATCTTGCTCTTCTGCTTCCCTTCCAGCACCCATTTGATGGACACATTTGTCTTCTGATGTAATGACTATTGATCATTTGGATGAGATAAGCTGAAAAAGGTGAATACCACAAAGTGTTTGAGTGAATTATACTTAGCACTTAGCTCAAGAGGGTCTCCCAACAAACAAATGTTTTGGCATCTTTTCTTCTTTGAAAGCTAATTCTTTAGTGTGGTAGAAATTAGACAAAATGCCACTGATTTGGTGGTCGTTCTGTTGCCTGAAGTGAATCTTCATGTTGGACAGTTTCTTCAATAATGTGATGCATTCACTTATTGATGGGTATCCTCTTGGCAATGCGTGTAAACTTGATTTCACATTGAAGAGGATACATAATGGTTTAAGAGGCATCCTTCAAGTGCCAAGATAGAAATTTTGATGTTTGTGTTGTTAATTGAAGTTGTTTGATGCCCCAAACAGACAAGATCCAACACGAAGAGTATATAATTACCCTTTCAGAGTTCTCAAAAGGAACTTCTAAAATGACATATTCAGTGAGATGCCACTTCCATTCTGCCTGTTTCTGATTCATTCTTTCCTTTCCATTTCCTTTCTCAACAGCTTTATTTCCATGGGTTTACACTAGGGATCGCCAAAGTGAGGTTCATGCACTCCTGAGAGTTTAGAAGATTATCTGGTAGGGCACAAGAAGATAATTCTAGAATTTGTGTCAGCAAATTCTTACTAAGTTGAAAATATGTATACTTTTGCATTCTTTAATATACAAAATACACAATTAGGCACATAATATAATCTGTAATATAATCTATATGTTTATCCCATTAATATTTTATATGTAGATTGACGTTGATGCTTTCACTCGGTTTCTAAGTTAGGTGTTCCTGTGTCACATAGAATACCCAAGATATCTTGAGGAAATAGTGGGATTCCACAATGTGGAATGGTTAATACTACAGAAATTAAGTAAAAGTCTCAGTACATTTCAATGTATATTACTTGTTAAGAATGATTTCAACACAAAAATCCAAGCCAGTTACAAAATACATGGATAATAATATTTGTTCTAAGCCACTAAAGAAATTTCAGAAAAGAACTAAGAACATATCAGAGAAGATAGACTCTCAATAGCTAATCGTTTCTTTAACAAATAGGATGTTTTGTAGAACATTTTTATGCATGACTACTGGTGGTGAAGCTGACTTGACCAGAATTAAAAAATACAAGCATTCCAATCACTGAAAGGGATTCCAGATGGATTTTGTTGCTTCCGTCTTTTTTCTATGCCGCTCTGTCCGTTCTGTGCTTCCAGAGTGAGCTGACTTCTTGAAGCTTCCTTCAGTTATGCCGCCCTCCTCTTCATATGCACGCACTGGCCACTCAGAGTACACACGATCTTCAAAAGTTTAAGACTTACCACTTTGTGACCATATTTATTTTTTCTTGTCTTGTCTTCCACCCTTTTACTAAACACATTATATACTCTTGCCACATTAGACACATAAATATTTCTGAATAGCCTTATCTAGAAAATCGGGAACCTCTGCATTCCTCTTCTATATGTCAAATCTTCTGGGTTTTCCAAGTTAATCCAAATGGCACCATCATCATAAATCCTTTTCTATTGTCTCCATTTCTTTTTTATATTCTTTTCTTTTTTTTTTTTAAAGATTGGTACCTGGGCTAACAACTATTGCCAATCTTTTTTTTTTTATGCTTTATCTCCCCAACCCCCTCCCCCGTACACAGTTGTATATCTTAGTCGCAGGTCCTTCTAGCTGTGGGCTGTGGGACGCCGCTTCAACGTGGCCTGATGAGCGGTGCCATGTCTGTGCCCAGGATCCGAACCCAGGCCGCCGCAGCGGAGCGTGTGAACTTAACCACTTGGCCACGGAGCTGGCCCCCATTTCTCTTTTATATTCCTGTTTTGTGTGGTTGTCTTATATTTTATTTCTTTTGAGGGAAGCAATTTTGTCTTATTTGACTTTGTCCCATACTGGGACTTTTTGTTGAATTGAATTGGCTCCTCTTCCCCAAAACCCAGTTGAAGGTCCATTTCTCAGAAAACTTTCTTGACTATTCAATATTTCTCTTAGCCCCATCACTGAATATCTGCGGCCCTTTAGCAAGAAAAAAATTATTTTTAATAGTTACTGCCGTGTGTTATGTTTCATAGGTTTGTGTATTCCATAAGGATAAGGACCATGCTTTTTCTTAATCCAAACCTGATAACTCCTAACACAGAGTGTATTTAGTATATCATGCTTAGTAAATGCATGCTGACTAAACACATAAAAATTAACGTGTAATCTAAGGCTATAGTTTTGTTTCATAACCCATTTGGACAAAATAAAACTTTCCATGTGAGATTGTACTTTTCAAAGATGATCACAAAAATAGCTCCCATTCCACATGACACTGTTTACATCAAGAAGTGTGGTCTCTGTCCACTCCTCTTGAATCTGAGTGGGCTAGTGACTAGTTTATAACCAATATAAGGTTATGGAAATGATATTGAATATCTTCTGAATCTTGGTCGGAAAAGATCATACAACTTCTTGCTTTGCTTGCTGGAACATTCACACTTGGAGCCCTGAGCCACTGTGTAAGAAATCTGACTACTCTGATGCTACTGTGCTGTGAGGAAACCAAGCCATATGCAGAAGCCACATGTGGACTCTCCAGTTTGAGACCTTAGTTTTTGAGTTTTCTCATCCCAGGGTCCAGTTATGTGAGTGAATGAGCATTCAGATGATTCTATCCTTCTAATGTTGAGTCAATCCAGCCTCCAATACTTACCATTTCAGGTTCCAGATATTGTGGAAGAGAGACAAATCATTTCTGCTTTGCTCTTTCTAAATTACAGAACAAAAGAATCTGTGGGTATAGTGAAAGGGTTGTTGGTAAATTTGGAGTAGTTTATTATGCAACAATATTACCTGGAGTGACTTTTTGATTTTTTGAAAAATATTTTTATGCAAACACATGTGTTAAGAAATATAATCTATGATTATGTTTTTAGACATCTCCTAAATAACCATACATGGCCTCACAACTTTCAATATCCCAAACTCTAAAGACCTTGTCACCATCTTGGCCTTCTAATATAAGCTCCTAATTTTCCACAGCAATAATTTGTAAGACAAAACAAGGTGGGAGCATGGAAGAAATTTTGACTAATCAGCAGAGGGTAAGACCTTTTTAATATTCCTCTGCAATCATATTTGATGATTCTTTCATACCCAGACAGTTTGTTTTGGGATGTCATCAACTTTAGTTATACGGACATGTTTTTTTGGAGTTCAAAAATAAATAAGCTTCCTCTAAAATTTAGCAAACTTGCCTTCTGTTCATTGACATAGAGATGTAAGTATGGTTTTTCTCAGGAAGTTCAGCCAAATAAGGTTGTCCTATAATATCTGGCTTACCCAAAGCCTGGTGACCCCCAGAACAGCTGCCACAGGGGCAGAGGCAAGGAAAGGTACTAGAATCAGGGTGGCATTCACCATTCGCACTTTCACCCAGTGGGAAGTTGAACTCTGAGCAAGTCAATGAAATGATGCATGGCCAGGCGCTATATCTGCTATAAGCACATGAATCTGTACTATTCTACTTGTAATTTACAAGGACAATGATCCTTCTTGGTGACCATTGACCCTAGCTTTGACTCTTTTGCCAGGAAAAAAACACTGAACATTTCCCAACCTAACTGTTTACCTATGACATAGAAGAGCTTTGGCTATTCATGTCCTGGGACTAGTTCCTGTCACGACAAAAAAGTACATAAAAAATGTTTCATGGATGGCAGAAGCCACATCTGCTTTAATATTTATCAATGGCTTTTATGTAGCCTGTTACAATCACTTGCTGAGTTTCTGACTCCAGTTTGCTTTCCTCATTGGAGCTGTGTTTTCTGTGACCCTGAGTTCTTGTCTTGCTTCTATTATCTTGCTAGCTTCAATATCAATTTCTTTGAAAATTCTGAGTGGGTTGAAATTTAATCTATTTGGAAAGACTGGCTTTTTTGGCTCATAGGCCAAGTAGGGCATTCAACCTTAGCTTAATCCTTGGATAATGTGTAGTATTTCTCTATAAAAGGTATCTGAACTAGTTAGGTAAGTAGTACAAGATATATATTTTACACATGATTTATATTGGACGATAGACCAGCAAGCCAACTTGCTGAAACCAAGCTTCCCCATGAATATTTATTGGCATTTGTTTATGAGCAAAGAATATTATCCTTGTTCACCAAAAATCATTCTAAGCTCAAGCTATTTATTACAATCAGGCTATAAATGGATTTACATTGTAGGGATTTTTCTTACCTTTTGCCTTTAGGCTTCAAAAGTTTGAATACATTTTCCAAGAAAATCTTATCCCTGCTTTTGGATATTCAGTCATAACACTTCAAAAGAGAGGTGGGATGGCAACATAATTTTTTTGAAAACTGTCATTATCTTGGTTAATCTCATCAGTTTCTTTCTGCCAACAGCTTCCTGTGGGTGGTACTTGTAACAGGAATGTTGTTTCCTCAAGTGGATAGGATTTAGAATTAAGGAAGCTCAGAAATACTAGTTTCTAGTATTATCAACTCACTGCTAAATATGGCTATACTCTTAGTGTGTATGATCATTTGCAAAAGCTAACTACAGTTTTTGTTTTTTAAATGGGACTAGGCATATGACAAATTCACTTGAAAATCTGCTAAGGCCTTGATAAACTGCTTTTTCTTGGAGGCTGGACACTGTGCCTGTGCTTCCCTGAGTCCCTGCTTTGACTGCTACAAGGCATTTTTCTCTGATCCAAATTTGAGAAATTTCTCAGAGGTCTCATATCCTTGCATTTCAGAACAAATCTTCTAGGTTTGGACATCTCTCAGTTCAGATAAGATTGACATTTAGGGCCTGGCCTGGTGGCATAGTGGTTAAGTTCGTGTACTCCACTTCAGCAGCCTGGGGTTCGCAGGTTCTGATCCTGGGCATGGACCTACACTCTGCTCATCAAGCCATGCTGTGGTGGCATCCCACATACAAAATGGAGGAAGAATGGCACAGTTGTTAGCTCAGAGACAATCTTCCTCAGCAAAAAAAATAAATAAGAAATTGACATTTAACTTGCTGCCTTGGAGAATGGGATGTTGTGTATGGAATTATGTACCCCCTCCATAAATTCATATGTTGAAGCCCTAACCCCCAGTACCTCAAAATGTGACCTTATTTGGAAATAGGGTGATTGCAGATGTAATTCGTTTAGATGAAGTCATTAGGGTGGGCCCTAAACCAATAAAATCGATGTCCCTATAAAAAGATAAAATTTGGACACAGTCACACAAACACAGGGAAAATGCCACACAAAGATGAAGACAGACATCAAATGATGTTTCTGCAAGCCAAAAAGTGCCACATATTGTCAGAAGCCCCTGGAAGCTAGGGGAAAGGCATGGAACAGATTGTCCCTTATAGCCCTCAAAAGGAACCAACACTGCTGACACCTTGACTTCAAACTCTAGTCTCTAGAATTGTGAGACAATTCTATCGTTCAGTTTGTGGTGCTTTGTTATAGAAGCCCTCGCAAACTAATATATGGGATTTAGAGTTAATAATTCTGAAAGGTTAATTCTATAACCTGTGTTGATGAAAATAATCCATAACCAATCTATAAATGAAAATTTGGGTGAGTTTATTCTGAGCTTAAATCTGAGGATTATAACCCAGGAGAGTCTTTCCACAAAGGAACAGAGCACTCCAAAGAAGCAGGGGTATACAGGGTGGTTATATGCTCTCAAAGAGTATCTGTCACGTATGATTGAAATGTCCCTTTTACAATAGTCACGAGGCTGCTCTGTCAGCACAGCGATTGATGGAAACAGCAGATAGGTCTCAGTGAACGCCGCAGGGTGGCAGGTGTATTGCCTCCAGCTGCGGGGGGGGGGGGTCACAGATGAGCGCTGCAATCGGTTCCCAGCCTAAAGAAAGATGCTTAATCTTTAAGGAGATGCCAACGTTGGGAGGGGGAGAGAAGTTGCACCTTTATCTCAAGGGCCTTTTGCTCTTGCCATAGGGAATCTCTAAAGCAGATATACAATGCATGCTCAACGGCCTCGGTTAGGCCCTTTTGGAAAGACAAGGTCAGGCTGAATTAGGTTTACACAAAATGACTTCCTCATATACTCCAATATATCCTATTACTTGCCATTTTTATTTGTCACCTGGAACCCAAATGCTCCATACTCCTATTTGTGTCCCAGAATGCTTAGGCCACAAAGATTACAATTCATTGGCAGTCTTTCTTTCTAACCCTTTGTGCATTATAGCACACACTGGTTTACCTCTCTATTCTGATTAAAAGGAAACCTCAAGGTGTTTACAGTATTACACATATATCATTTTCAAAAAAGTATACTCACATATTCATATTAGATTTACAACTGCAATATTGAAAAACTATTTGATCTATCATTAGCATAAAAATAAAATGAAATTTATAAATGAACATGTCCTCAAAAAATCATTTTTAAAATTTAAAAAATTTAAAGAACACTGCCTCCCCCCCAAAAAATAAAATGAAATAAAAAGACACATTGCAGTCAAATTTCAGATCAGTTCAGTAATGGGAAAGAATCAGTTGAAACATTTCTTAGGTATAAGTATAGAAAAAATAATAGATACAATTTATTTTTAAAATTAATTATGAAGGCCAAAGTTGATATTCCTGACTACGAGAATAGATGACATTTTAGACTTGACTTTGTGACAGGAATCATTTGATCCATGCATCGCCCTGCCTTTTTAATGCCAGTCTCTACATTAAACTTAGATTTGATATTTGAAGTGGCTGGAACAGATAGACTGTAATGGTCATGTCTGGGAGGAAGGAACTTGGCTTTACTGTTATTTTTTATGAGTGTATGTTGGTTTGACTTATTCCCAAGAAAACATATTGTAGGATTACATACAGGAGGCCAAGTTTTATATAGATATTTATTTAATTTTCAGAAAATCTATGCAAGGAGAATATGCTGTTCCTCTTTCTGCTAAAGGGTCATTTCATTGGCATGTGTTTTTGTGGAATAGAATTGATGTAAATCAAAGTGCATTAAATTTGCCTCCCCCCAAAACAAATAAGCAACCAAACCTATGTGTGCTTCTTATTTGATTCATCTGTTTGGGAAACAAGATTCCATTTCTAAGTGTTGGCTTGATTCCCCTGTTGAAATGCCAATACTCTATCCACACCATGCCCAAGACAACCATTTTAAGTGATCATCATATTTTCCTCCTTAAGTCTGGCTGTAGCGTCAGAGATCTCAACACGGTGATCCATGAAGCTTCAATGGAATTCTGAGTGTCGGTTTATGACTTGAAACATATTTGTCATCCTTGCTTATTGGTATCATTAACCGATATTTCACAGAGAGAACTAAATACTTAATTGAGAACGATTGAAGTTAATGTCTAGAATATTGCACGTGCAGGTTTATAAAACAACTGTTTTGAATTTGACAAGTATACGTTTGCAAGTTTTGTAGACTAGATAAATATATACGTTTACAAACGTGCACTAAATTATAAATGAAAATTGTACATCTTATCAATTTTTATACTCTATGTAATATATGGATTAAATTTTTTTTCCATGGAGGAATCAGGGTCATAACTTTGACCTAAGCGCATTTGAAATTTCTCTTCCTGTCACTTCCTGAACCATCGATATTTTCTTTTTCCAGGCCAGCCCATGCAACATTCTGATTCCTGAAAAGTTATTTCATACTGGTCACTTTGATGGTTTGTCAATATATTAGGGTTTAGGTTCCAATTGCTGTTTATTCTTACACTTTGTCTATGATTTCTTAAAGTTAGGACTTTTATATACAGAGGTGTTTACTATTGTATTAGTTATCTATTTGGTATAGCAACATATCCCAAAACCAAGCATTTCAATACACATTTATTACATCCCACAGTGTCTGGGGGTCAGGAATCTGGCTGGTTCAGGTTCAAGGTCTCTTATGAGGGTACAGTCAGGCTGTGGTCTCTCCAGAGGGATGCTCACAACACGGCAGCTTGTTTTCCCCAGAATGAGTGATCACTCTTTTAACAAACCCTCCAGGTGATTCTGAAGTGTGCTAAGCTTTGAAAACCACTGACCTATAGGACTCTTTTGAAGGTACATGCCCTTTAAAAATTCTGACATAATTTCCTAGTGGGGAAAATCACTCTTCCCTTGGTATCACATTATTTCTGGAAATGTTGATATCCTTTAGTTGTGCAGGGGCAGGCATAAAGGAAGCTCTCCCCTACCCCTAGCCTTGTTTTACCTATTGGGTATTGCACCAATCCACGAGAATGCAGGATTTCAGGTGTATAGCTACTCTCATAAATGCCTTGCACCATTTGTTCAAAAATGCCTCCTCTAAGCAACAGTGGGAGGAGTTTTTTGGGGGCAGGGGGCATCTAAATCTACCCGGGTCGATTACAGAAACACTCCTCTGTTTCCCCCTCAGTAAAACAAAACCTGTTAGATCTCACTTTGCTTCCCTTGCTGCATTATCTACAGTTCTCCTCTGCAGAGCAGTTGGAGCTTAGAAGCCTTTCAAACCTTCTGCTTAATGCCTGTCTTAACCTTTGCTCTGTAACAGTTCAAACCCAACAGCAGGCAGGTTACACCATAATTAACGTGCTTCAACAAACAGCAGGGACTCTGACTTACCCAGCTATTCACAAAGGGCAAGGCGAGAATGTTTTAGGATGCAACTTTGTTTTCCCATAAGTGGAGGCAAGTTTTCACATAAGAATTTTCTGTTTCTAACTTCCATGTCCCTGTGGTTAAGTTTTGAGGCTCTGTTACTTCAGGAACAAAAAGCTTTTAAATTTAACCCACTCTCAGTGCAATGTTCCTCTTAATGATAAATGGACATATTTCAAGCTGGGAGGTTAAAAGGTAAGAAAAGGCTAAACTAAAACCATCCTCACAGTACAGTGTTTCACTTAATGATAAATGGCACTGTTTCAACTTGGGAGGATGTAAGATTTTGCATTTGCTTTGATGCGGAGAAATAGCCAAGCGCTCAGTACAGCGGATTATTGATGTGGCTGAGAAAGTGGGGGCAAATGGCCGAGTGCAAGCCACCATTAAACTGAGAAAAGGTTAGTTTTTCCTCTCCTCTGCAAAACGCATTTTGTGCTACCTGGAAAATCACTTAAACTGCTGTCTACAGAAGAAAATTCAAACAAAAATATAAAAATTTTTATTGTCATCTTTTTATTTTTACAGAGAAAATTTTGGAAAAACCAGGACAAAGATCAACCAAAATAATCAACTCCTATTTTTCAAATCCTTGAACTTTGGAGCATTTGTAACTGGAAAAACACCTGGAAGAACTTCCTGCTATTTTAGTCCAACGTGCCATACTCATAAGAAGGGAAATCATCACATCATTTGTTGATCAGATTCTTGTGTCCACGGAAGAGCTTAAAAATATAAAGATGGCTTGCTTTCAGGTGAATAAAAGGACAAGTGAGAAAGAGGACATCATTTTAATACATTCAGGAGTCATGATGTCTACCCTCACAGATGGATTTTCATTGAAATGTCCCTCACTTGAGGATGAGCTTTCTCATTTCTTGAAAAGAACTGTCCACAATTAGACTATCCTCACTTGCGTATGACTGAAATTATTAGAGAGTAAATAGAGCATAGTATTGTGGTAAAATATGAAACTACCATTTAAAATGACAGTATGAGTTACTTGTAATCTACTTGTAGATTCTCAACACTCTAAAAATTAAACGAATAGGACTGCCTAGAATACCTAGATTCCTTTTGCATGAATAAATACAATGGCTCTCTGTTTCTTCTTGGCTTACCTGTAAATATATTCCCACTCAGCTCTAGTTCTCACCCTAATTTAAAAAAAAAAACATATCACCAAGTCTCTCTCTCCTGGTTCATTGGCCTGACCAGTACTTCCAGGACATCTTGCTACAATCCACTCCCAAACTTAGACATTTCAAATCCACCATTTGTCTTTGCCTACTGCATCTTTGAGAAAGAAGGACAAAGAAACTTACATTCCTTTTGATCCACGCCCATCAATTTCCAATCATGATGCAATTCCCACAGTACTGTCACATAGGCCAGCCGTCCTTATTCTGACAGAAACCCTGCCTGGCTTCCAAATTGCATTGTTGCTTCAACTCTCCTGCTGCCATGTTCCACCCTGCTGTCTGAATCAGACCTTGGTTTGCTATGCCTTTTGAATACTGTGTCATGGGCTGTCCACGGAGCCCTGTGAATTCTCCCAAATCTAACTTTAACCTCCCCAGTTCAAGCAGGCTTCATGTGCTATAATCATAGCATCTCTTCACTCTTATAGAATAAATTGTTCTTATTTATTTTCTGTTGTTATGTAGGTAGATACTCAGTTTCATATAATTGTATTAAGTTGGTCACATGTCGTTCAGTAAGTCTCCGATTAATTTTTTCTTTTCTTCTCTTCTCTTCTCATTTGTTTTTTTGCATTTCCTTCTCCTCCCTGTGCCTCCCCTCCTCTCCCTTCCCCATCCCTTTCCTCTAACCCCCACCTCTCCCCTCCTCTCCTCTCCTCTTCTGCCCTCTCTTCTCTGCTTTTCTTTTCTTTTGTATTAGCAAAGCTAACCAGGACAGGTGGGGACAGAATAGTGAAAGATACCACACTTCTTATTAGGTTTTAAAATGTTTCTTATCACATAAAGAGCCAGAAGAGAAGACATAGTGTAGTTGTGGTCTTTTGACTCTTCCTAACATTCATTTATTATTATGCTACTTCTCTAAGATTTCTCATCTAAGGTGAAAAAAATAAGATTCAATTGAAATATTTTATAATATTGCAGCTTCTGCTAATGATCAAGCTTTTGCTGAAATAGCTATAATTGATTCAGAGAAAATGTTATATATATGTGTGCACATGTGTATTATATACATATATAGTCATATATAACTATATACATATGTATATATATAGTTATTTATTTTTCCCCTTCACTCTGTGATGCTATGATGTTATGATATGCTAGCAAGATCCTTCTGTAGGACTGTTGGCTTCATTTCTCCAACAGTGGAAGTGCTGCCTGGAGGTAAACCTCAGCTCTCAGCTATCATTTGGAATTGTTTGGCTGAGGATAGTTGCCCCCCGACCAAGGTAAGAGCTTACCTCTAGGGATAGGCCATAAGCAAGGACTGGTCAATGTGGAAGCTCAAAAATTTGCCTCCTCACCCCAAATATGGGGAATTCTGAAGGACAATTTGGGCTTCAGAGTTGTTGTAGTGTAAACCGTCTACAATTGACTTTCCTTTTTGTAATGCAAGTACCTGACTTAAGCTTTGATTGCTGAGGTGTCCACTTCAAAGAGGCATTCACTCCAAAGATGGGGATCTGGAATAAACACTGCCAGTTGCAGAACTAGATAAAGAGCCAGCATCCTCTGCCCCGCTATGTTCCTTTGCTTTAGAGATCTTGGTTGATTTCATTAACTGGGTAACTGACAATTTGGGATGCATGTTTTTTCTCTTCCATGTGTTAAATGTCCACTCTTACATTTTAAATTGACCAATAAGGAGTGAGCCCATAAAATCCTTGGGCTCTAGCCTTGACCCCAATAAGTGCAGAACCCCAGACCCACACTTTCTCTCTCTCTACCTGCAACCTCACTGTGTGGCCCCAGGTGTGTCATGTAATTTCCAGGACTGATCAGTAAAAAAAAAACCTTCCCCCCCACCCTCAGCGATGGTTATCGCTGAGGAAGTCTTGCAATCATAATGAGAACCACAGGGCCGGGCCAGTCACAACATTGGTTATCTATAGGCAGAGACCAACATAAAACAGTTTCCCATTGGTTTGGCCCATCTTCTGTCTTTGAACAATCCTGATTCCCTCCATTTCCTTTCCTTCGCAGGTGATCATTCCAGGAACACCCCTGATAAACTTCCCGCATGCTAATCTTTCACAGTCTGCTGCCCAAGGAACGCATGCTGCAATACACTTCATTTTTTTTATAGTATAAAATACTTAAATAGCATTGTTATTAAACCTTGCAAACAGGGGGCTTTATTTTTATATTTGGAAAGAGGTCATCTAGGATAATAGAAGCATTACAACTCCATTTATGCAAAAATCAAATAGGACACACAGGTATGAAAGACTGAAAGATAAAGAAAAACATATGAGTGTCCTTCAGATATAGCGTATATTGCAACATCCACCATGTCACTGTAATCCAGCTTGGGAAATAGTGAATTACCAGACTGGATAGCTGCCAACCAAACACTGGGTAGTCATTCAAAAAGACAACAGATGTCCATACAGGACCCGCGTCTCCTTTTGTTTCTCACATCTCTCACTTCAGCTACTCTAGGAATGAAAACATCTTTGGGCCTGAATTTTTATGAAATGCTTTTGTTCCAAGGAGATTCAACAGTTCATTCATTCATATCATAATAATGCAAATAAGCATAAAACAGTAACATTTATTGAAAAGTTATTGTGTCAGTGAGATTATCTTGATTATTGGATTGTAAGAGCAACTGTCTAAACTATTTTGAGTGACTTTGCTTATCTCCATATTATATATTGGTAAATTGAGGCACAGAGACATGGAGCAATTGGCTAAGAGTCACCCAGCTAAGAAGTGACAGTTAAACCCCAGAATCAGATTTATTTGATTCCAGAGACTTAACATGTATTTCTTCCATGTTCTGCTTCTCAATAGGGTGAAGTACTGTCTGCCTAAAGATACTGAAGAAAAACTTTTCACCAACAAAAAGGGGACGATTCTCCTGTCTCCTGTCATGAACCTGCTGGTTCATCTCTAATAGTTTAAAATGTTGACAAAGAAAAGGGGCTGATTGCCCGTTGAGAATCAGGCAGTTTCCATGTGTATGTTTCTCGCCAGGTCACATCAATTCCCACGTCTGTACATTTTCTCGTACCTCCTCTTCTTCCCCATCAGTCCAAACTTCCTGTTTCCTCTAATCCCGTTTCAGGTACCACTTGCTCCAAGAAGTTATTCTGGATTGTTCCACCCTACAATGATTGATCGACAATATCTTTAAGCTCACTGTCATTTGCCCAATCTCAAACTGAGATTCATTTTGAACATATTGTATTCTAGGGGCTTCTACAAACATTATCTCCTTTAATCATCACAAAGTCATTTCCAAGATGGGCATTATTATCTTTATTTCCATGTACAACTGAGAGGATGGAGACACTGAGAGGGTACAAGAGAGACTCCGTCATGTCGGAGTAGTGAGGGCAACCCAGCTTTGAATACTGATTCTGACTCCAACGCTTGCTTTGGCAGGGATTTCCTATTGTTTGTCTCTTGATAACCTACCTTCTTTTAGTTATATCTGTGAATTTTCTTATTTAAACTTAAATTATGAGTTAAACTCAGATTCCTGTATGAAGATTTTGTCTCTCAAATATTCGCTTAAGGTCTCTCAAGGAGGTCAAGGCTTAGGTCCAATTCTCCTGGTCACTCACAGGCTCTCCTGAGCCTCCCTAGTAGAACAGCCGGGCTGAGCCAACCCATGTGAGGCCGACTAGAACTCGCTTCCTGGATACTTTGGAAAATGGCCCTGTGGATGGAAATGTGACTCTTACCTTGTTTCTAAGACAAAAATGTATACCCTTGTTGTTTTTTATTTAAAAATTTTTCATTTGTCCCTTAAATAAATTATCCTGTTCATCATTGGATAAGGGGAACACCTCTCATGTCTACCTTTCTCCAAACGCTGTGGCCTCCTCACACCCCTTCAAGATGGCGGGTATCTTCCTGACACAGTATGGAAACCTGCTATCTTCAGTGGGTGATAAGTTCAAACGCATTCATAAATAAGTCATGGCATTTAATTAATTAAAGTGAGACTCCTAAAGGGGAGAAGGGGTATCATTTAACATAAAAGACAAAGCTTCTTTGGTGACTTTCAAACCTCAATGAGTCAGATGAGAAATATATTTTGAAAAAAGTTAAATAACTTCATTTTTGTCTATCATTTATCTTAGAAAAGACCAAAGGGACATAAAGGATAAACAAATGTTACTGTCTTTGTTTTCTGTTGTCTCTGCAGTTTAGCTATGGGTGTTGTGCTTGAGTCCTGGAAGAATTGCCCCACACATCACAGAAAATTGAGATTCTGTTGTTGATTATCAATATTCAAAAGGCTATTTGCAACACAACCCAAATAGCACCTTACAGAATATTCTGTGATTCCCCACAGGAACACTGATACTAACAGCTCAGCAGATAGTCAAACTGTACTTAATTATTCACTATAGTGCCGTTTAGTAGAAAATCAAGGTGTCTAGTTTTTATCAGGTTTATTTGGCTGTTTGTCGCCCTGTTAGATTTTCTTTAGAAGACAAATCAACATAGCCAGTAGGTACGAGAAAAACCCAATCTTTTGCTTTTGGAAAGCTATGTAGCATAAAACCTAATCAGAACATGTGCAATTTTGGAGAAAAGCGCATAGGCACTTGCTGAGGTGCCTCCTCAC
Source organism: Equus caballus (assembly GCF_041296265.1). Lineage (NCBI taxonomy): Eukaryota > Metazoa > Chordata > Mammalia > Perissodactyla > Equidae > Equus > Equus caballus. The sequence continues at coordinate 36,016,800 of NC_091698.1, forward strand.
AAGTATATTTTCCTGCCTCCGTGTTTTTGGTTTTTGTTCATTTTTTTCTATTCAAATAAGGCATCCTTTAACAGATGGAGTCTTCTGAATTACTTTTCTCTCATAGGGAAAACAAAAGAGCTGTTAGTTCAATAAAATTTGTACTGGAACTACGAGAATGTCACTGTGTACACACAATCTTATCTATCAGTTTCCTTTCAAAAGATAAAGCCTCTAAGGTAAAGCTGTTTCTTTTTTAATTTTTGAAATTTTAAAGATTTTTTTTATGCTTTTTCTCCAGTGTGTTGTATCCGTACTCTTAAATGCTCAAGTCTGTGCTTTTAAAGGCTGACGAATTCTGTGTCTTTCTGAGTGATGTTGAATTTGATGCTATGGAAAAAAAGAGACTCATTGTCAGGCATTCAGAAAGTAAAAATGAATTTGTTTCAGCTGATTTGGGAAGATGGGGAGTCATTGTTAATTTTCCAGGCCTCTAGGATAGTGTTTCTCAAATTGGAAGGTACTTAAGAATCACTTGGACGGCTAAAGACAAATTGTTTGGCTCTACCCACAGAGTTTGCAGTGGTTGGGATGGGGACTGAGAGTCTGCATGCCTCACAAATTCACTTGTGACGCTCATGTGACTGTACCAGGGACCCCACTTTGAGAACTGATGTGGGGTCGGTGAGCCGAGGAGTTGAAAGAAAGATTTCTTAGACTCTTAAGATCTGGCAGTAGTGCTCTTTTATTTTGAGAATAGTATAGAATAGCATGGGGACAGGACCCATGGGCAGTCAGAGCTTCTGCTGCCCCAAGTTGAGGGTTAGAGCTAAAATTAAGGCATAGGTATGTGAGTTATCTCTTTACAAGACAAAGGAAAGAATATGTAAAAAAGTTACAGTGGTATCAGTGCCCATAGGGTCAGGCCATTGGGCTGTCCCGCAACTTTTAGATAAGAATCAAACCGGATTGAGTAAATGGCAGAAGTCACCGCTTAAATACTATATTCAGCTAAAGATAAAGGAGGATGGGGAGGTGTCAGTTACGTGAGGTTGCCAGACAGTAAACAACTTAAGTTCTTGCCTTCCCCATTAAGAGTTTCCAGAGATAAGGCCATCCCCCCTTCCTCCTGGCGTAGAGAGGGAGGCATGGAGGTTTCCTTCACAAATGCAACTGTCTCTGATCAAAGGGCAAGCAAATTCCACTCCTTGGAGCCTGCTTCTCATCTGCAGTTTTAAAATTAACCAGCCTAAAATCCTCATCAAGAACCACTGCTTAGAAACATCTTGTTTACAGACATATATTTTTCTTGTCTTGTCTCATGCAGTACTCTTTTCTAAAAGGATGACTTCCAACATATAGCACTTGGGAGATTCTATGTAAAATTATTTTCTCCTGTTACTCTAAAAAAGTAAAATTGGAAACTCTGGCAACATGGGGTCCACACTCACACATGACAAGAATCTTCTAGAACTGAGTAGCAACTCCTTTGTGGTGAGATATGTCCTCTCCAGCTATTTTAATCTGCTTGTTTTGAATTTATAGTATGCTAAGTCCTCAAAGTTTTGATATGCAGATTTCCTTTTTTTTTTTAACTTGAGGAAAATTAGCCCTGAGTTAACTACTGCCAATTCTCCTCTTTTTGCTGAGGAGGACTGGCCCTGAGCTAACATCCATGCCCATCTTGTTCTACTTTATATGTGGGATGCCCATCACAGTATGGCTTGCCAAGCGGTGCCATGTCTGCACCCGGGATCCGAACCAGGGAACCCTGGGCCACCGAATCGGAATGCACACACCTAACCACTGTGCAACCAGGCTGGCCCTGATATGCAGATTTCATTGTCACTTATTTCTAAATACTTTAAAATTTCCTTTTGATTTCTAACTTTAAATTTAATTTACTTTTTAATTTATGGATTAGGAATGTAATTTTACAAGTAAATCTATCTATCTACATACATGTTTGTAAAATTATCTTTTAATTATTACCTCTAATTATTTACATTGTGTTCAGAAAATATGTTCTATATAGTATTGTTTAATGAAGAATATATTATGATACAATTAATTTGAAAATTTTGAGGTGTCTAATGTGGAATTTATGAGGTCAGTTTTTATAAATGTTTTATATATGAGCATCAAAAGAATGATTATTATATATTTTTTGCTTTTGGGCTCCAGTGTACATCTATTAGATCACATTTGTCTTTTATCTTATAAAGCTTCTACAGACAATACTTTTTCTCTGCTTGTGTTAGTGTCTGTCACTATGTTAATGGATATGTCAATTTACCCTTAAAAATCTGTTAATTTTTTTCCCTTTAATTACCCCAAACCAGGAACAAACAGTCTTCTGATTTCTACTGCCATAAATTTGTTTTGCTTGTTTTTGAACTTTTCAAAAATGTAAGCACATAATATATACTTTTTTTATGTCTGGCTTCTTTCCCTGAAAAGGTTTTTGAGTCATCCATGTGATTGCGTGCATCGGTATGTTGCCGAACCAAAGTGGGTTCCCTCCTGGCGAGTGAAATTAGACTCTCCACCAGAAGTAGTTGTCTCACAAAGTACATTTGCAGCAAATAGGAGACCATGCAGAATCATTTCCAGAGTCATGCCATCCCTGAACAAAGGGAAGCAAGGGCCTTTTATTTCGGATGGGAAATAAATATTCAAAAGGGAGAGGTAGATATTTGCTTGCCCAGCTCAGTTGGAAAACATGCTTCCACAATCACTGCGGCTTACTGGTAATGAGGCCTAAACTCCTCCTGGAGAGATCTTAGCATTAAAAATAAAGCAAAAGTCACAGACGTACCTCTCCTGGTGAGGCTTGATCTGGATGAGGGTGGTTGGTGATGGCATCTCCTTAACATAGCAAAAGGAAAAGAACAATTTGGAAAACAGTTAAATGGTTCCAAATCCACCCCTGAGTTCCTTGGGGTAACTAGTCAGTGACAAGTAGTCCATTCTGTTTTTGAATTGTAGTATTCCATTGTATAAATATATTACAATTGTTTCTCATCCTCCTGTGGATAGACATCTGGAGAGTTTCCAGTGTTAGGCTATGATAAATAGTGTTCTTACTTCCATTCGTCACTGCTTAGTTTCTATTATCTGCCTGGTATAGATTCCAAGGAGCGGCTAAGTGTTGACTTTGTCAATGTTTTTGCTATTACTAACTTATTGATTTAATGATTTTCACAGAGAAAGTTGTTCCTCACAACTTGGCAGTCAGTCACTCAATAAAAATGTGTTGGGAATGTATCACATATGTGACACTAGAAACCTAAAAGCAATTAGGGACTTAAGATCCCAAATATATTGAATTTATAATATAACATGTGAAGTTAGTACCATAAATCAATAATTAAAATTCCTGTTAAACTCACGAAAGCCACAAAATAGGAGGAGATAAGTACCAATTGATGCTTAGTAGACACTGAGATTCATCTGAGTGGAGTGAATGCAAAAAAGGCTCATTGAAGATTTTAGTCTGGGAATTTGATGTTGAGAATGAGTATGATTTAGGTAATTAGATATTGGAGAGCAGAGAAATATTTAACTTAGAAAAATTAACATAAATAAAGACATCCATGCAGGGACATCTTTATATGTTATTCTATGTGTAAAAATTCTATACTTTTTCTAGTATGTGTTAAATCACTATGTAAAATATTAGAGTTGTAGATTTTTAGTATTATTTTCAAAAATCAGTGCAGGAAATTGAGAGGTCAATTCTTTCAGTTTGCATGAAATGAAAAGTGTATGAAAGACATCACTGGGAAATAAAGCTGTGTTATAGGTTGAGATTATCTAGAGACATACAAGAAACTGAATTTCTCATTTGTTATTCTGACTGGTACTTTTGCAAACAAATATTTTTGTACTTATTTTCCCCTAAAAATGGAGACAGTGACTCACTGTATCCTGGTACCTTTGGTGGACCAAGAACTCACTACAGGTGTGTAGGAAAATACTGATGAGTGTCAAGGATGTGATGGTAATTTCAGTCCAAAGGAGGATTAAACTGAGCAAACCTGGCAATTTTTGGTTGTAGTAAATGTTGGTACATTCTGCAGTTAACTGGCATTTCTTGATGAGAATCTAGCAACAAGGAAAGAAGACCTGTTTACTAGATATACAAAAAATTAAGTTACGGATCTGATCATGGCAGTGAACTGTTTTAGTCAGATAGTGACATACTGAGGGTAGCCAAGTGACAAGTATAATAATGCTGGATGCTTTTATAGACATTGTAATACATTTTTATCTTGGAGGAATGATTGAGCTGTAATTGTTGCTGCTTTGTTTTGCAATTACTTAATTTGTTCAAGCCAGTCTCACTTCAAAATCCAGTATTCACAACAATTGAAATGCAAATAGTTGAAAATCCTGGCTGAACTGTCTGTGATGAAAAATTGGGAAACATTCTTTCTTTCTTTTTAAGACTTTATTTTTTTAGAGCAGTTTTAGGTTTACAACACAATTAAGAGGAAAGTACAGAAATTTTCTATATACTGCCTGCCTGCACACGTGCGTATCCTCCCCGACTAGCAACATCCCTCACCAGAGTGGTACACTTTTTACCAAGGATGAACCTATATTGACAAATCATAATTACCCCAAATCCATAATTTATATTATGGTTCACTCTTGGTGTTGTACATTCTATGATTTGGGAAAAAGTATAATGACATATATCCATCTTTATAATATCATGCGAAGTATTTTCACTGCCCTAAAAATTCTCTGTGCTCTGTTTATTCATCTCTCCTCCTCCTCCTTCCAACCAGAAATCATTGATTGTCTTATCATCTCTGTAGTTTTGACTTCTCTGGAATATCATAAAGTTGGAATCATACAGAATGTAGCCTTTTTCAGACTGACTTCTTTCACTTAGTAATATGCGTTTAAGATTCTCCCATGTCTTTTCATGGCTTGATAGCTAATTGCTTTCTAGCACTGAATAATGTTCCATTGTCTGGATGTACCACGGTCTATTTATCTATTCATCTACTAAAAGACGTCTTAGTTGCTTCCAAGTTTTGACAATTATGAATATTGCTGCTACAAATGTTTGCATGAAGCTTTCTGTGCATAAGTTTTCAACTCCTTTGGGTAAATGTCAAGGAGAGAGGTCACTGGAACATATGGTAAGAGTATGTTTAGTTTTGTATGAAGCCTCCAACCTTTCATCCAAAGTGGCTGTACATTTGTATTCCCAGAAGCAACGTAATGAAAGTTCCTCTTGATCCACTTCCTTGTGAGCATTTGGTGTTGTCAGATTTCCATATTTTGGCCATTCTAATGGGTGTGCAGTAGTATCTTACAGCTGCTATAATTTATATTTCCACAATGACATATGATGTAGAACATTTTTTCATATCTTTATTTGCCACCAGTGTACCTTTGGTGAGGTGTCTGTTGAGTTCTTGGACCCATTTTTTAATTGGGTGGTTTGTTTTCTTATTGCTGAGTTTTAAGAGTTCTTTGTATACTTTGGCTAACAGTCCTTTATCAGACGTATCCTTGCGAATATTTTCTCCCAGTCTGTGAATTGTCTTCTAATTCTCTTGACATTGTCTTTGGCAAAGCAGAAGTTTTTAATTTTAATAAAGTCCAGCATACCAACTATTTTTTCCGTGAATCGTGTCTTTCGTGTTGTATCTAAAAAAGCGCCATTATACCCCAAATCATCCATGTTTTCTTCCATACTATCTTTTAGGAATTTAATTCTTGTAACAGGAGTAAAGTGTGTGTCTAGATTCATTTTTTTCATGTGCATATCCAGTTGTTCTAGCACCATGTATTAAAAAGACTATCTTTGTGGCCGGCCTAGTGGTGTAATGGTTAAGTTCACAAGCTCTGCTTCGGCTGCCTGGGGTTCACCTGTTCGGATCCTGGGTGCAGACCTAGCACTGCTAATCAAGCCATTCTGTAGTGCCATCCCACATATAAAATGGAAGAAGATGGGCATAGATGTTAGCTCAGGGCCAATCTTCCTCAGTAAAAAGAGGAGGATTGGAGCAAATATTAGCTCAGGGCCAATCTTCTTCTAAAAAATATGACTATCTTTGCTCCATTATATTGCCTTTGCTCCTTCGTCAAATATCAGTTAAATATACATATATATCTCCTCTATATTTTTGTCCCATTGATCTATTTGTCTATTCTTTAGCCAATACCACACTGTCTTGATTATTGTGGCTTTCTAATAATCTTGAAGTCAGGTAGCATCAGTCCTCCAACTTTGTTCTTTTCCTTCAATATTGCATTAGCTATTCTGGATCTTTTGCCTCTCCATATAAACTTTAGAATCAGTTGGTCAATATGCATAAAACAACTTGATGGGATTTTGATTGAGATTGCATTGAATCTATAGATCAAGTCAGGAAGAACTGACATCTTGACAATATTGAGTTTTCCTATCCATGAACATGGAATATCTCTCCATTTATTTAATTCTTCTTTGATTTCATTCATTAGAGTTTTGTAGTTTTCCTCATATAGATCTTATACATATTTTGGTAGATGTATATCTAAGTATTTCATTCTTTTGGGTGCTAATATAAATGGTATTGTGTCTTTAATTTTAAATTCTACTTGTTCATTGTTGATGTATAGGAAAGCAATTGGCTGTTGTATATGAACCTTGTATCTTGCAACCTTATTGTAATCACTTCTTAGTTCCAGAAATGTTTTTGTTGATTTCTTTTGGATTTTCTACAAAGACAATCATGTCATCTGGGAAAATTCTTTCTCACCATACCCAAGGACTCTAATATAATTTGCCTTTACAAGTAATACTACCCAGATATTTAAAGGTGTAACATTTCATTTAAAGCTAGAGTTGAGAAGATTTTAGAAATTTAGTGTCAAGCTTATAATTCTCATTATCTATTGCTTTATAATAAACCATCCCAAGATTTAGCAGCTTGAATAAAAGTTTATTTTTTATATATTAGGGTTATGGGGACTGGCTAGACTTAGTCAGGCAGTTCTCACTCAGATTCTCATGCAGTTGCTGTCAAGGTATAACTGTAGCTATCTGAGGGCTCAGCTGGTTTGGAAATTGAAGAGGGCTCATTCACATGGCTGGCAATTGATGTTGCTGTCATAAGGGAGTCAATCTGGAGATTCAATCACAACGCCTTCATGTGGCCTCTCCATATGGCTTGGACTTCTCAAAGCAAGTGGTATGGTTCTGAGAGGCAGATCCCCAAAACAAGGATACCAAAAGGAAGGACATTTCAAGTCAAATAGGGGCTTCTATTAGTTTCTAAGGGTTGCTGTAACACTGGGTGGCTTAAAGCAATGGAAATTTATTGTCTCCCAGTTCTGAGGCCAGAAATACAAAACCAAGGTGTTAACAAGGCCATACTCCATTTGTAGGTGCCACTTCGTGACTCTCTCTTATCTTCTGGTAGCCTCAGGCATTCTTTGGTTTGTAGATGCATCACTCTAGCGCTTTGTCTTCACATCATCCTTCCTCTGCATATATCTATATCTGTGTCTTCATTTCCTCTTTTTATAAGGGCCCAATTCAATTTTATATTGGTTTAGAACCTACCCTGACATTTTAGCTTGATCATAGTGGGAAAGACTCTATATCCAAATAGGTCATATTGAAGTACTGGGGATTAGGACTCCAATATATCATTTCTGGGGAACACAAATCAACCTATAACAGAGCTATACTTCAGTTGACACAGTATAAACACCTGCTGTATTTTATTGATACAAGCAGTCTCAAAGCCTGCCCAGTTTCAAGGAGATAGAACATAGACTCCACTTTTTGAAGGTGGATTGAAAAGTCATGATCCAAAAGAGCCTAAAGGATGAGAAATGTGGTTGTGGCTCCCTTTGGAAAATGCATCCTGCTACATTTCACCCTCCACACACAGTAATTTCCTTTTTCCGTATGCTAAATTCACTCATCTACTCCAAAGAACCAATTACAACATCATCTAAATCAGCTTCAGATATAGATAAGGTTCCTCAGGTGGATTTCCTTGGGTACACAACTTCTCGAGTGTGATTACTTTTGCTTTGAAGACTTTTGAACTAGAGAGAAGTTATGTACCCCTCACACACTGACATACAGTGTTGAGACAGAGATAGGTAACCGCAATAGATGTATTGGTTCCAAAGGTAGGGAATGTGATGTAAATAGCAGTTTCTAGTCCACAGCTATGCTGAAATCCATCTGGATACATGTCCTCAGTTCCTGGAATAACCGTTCTTTGGTTGTGGTTTTCTGTGGTTCTTGTTCTACCATTTAGGTTATGACACCATCGTTTGAGTTATTCATCCTTTTCTATAAAAAATAAAATGGCCTGTGTTTTTGCTAAGTATATTTTTCAGTCAACTTCCTGCCTATAGGTTTACAGGCACTAAAAAGATGGAAAAAACAAACAAACAAACTTAAAAGGAAGTCTGAAGTTAAATCTTCAAAAGAAAAATGACAGTATTTTAGGTTGGCTTACTCAACATGCATTTCCAACTTCCTTCTTGCTTACCCTCTTCTCCTATAGAGTCTGGAAAGCTAGGGCTTTCCCCTCAGACTCTTTTACAACTAGCATTTGCCTCATGACACAATTACCACCAGTGACGTGTAAACAGAAGTCTGCTCTATTTCTTCTGTTAGATCTCCTTCTTCCTCTTTGGAATACGGATATGAGGGCTGAATGTCAGCAGTCATCCTGTGCACCAGTCATCCTGTGTCCATAATGGGAAGGTGAAGAGAATTTTTGGTATCTTGGGCCTACTATCCTTGAGGTGCTGGATAGAACTGAAAAAACTGAAGCTTTCTGTTGCCTGGTTCCTTTGAGAAATGCTGTGCACTTATGTCAGAATCATCCCAATGGAAAACAGAGCAGCTATAGCACCTCCAGACTTACTGTTACAGAGAGAAGAAAGAAGTTCTTACATTGGGATTTCTTTTATGTGCAGTTAAATGTAATCCTAACTAATACCGCTAAGGGTGGCTCTGATTCACCCACTTATGAACAAAAGTGTTCTTTGGCTGTTTATGTTTTAAGGACTGTGGTAGGCACTAATTATTCAACTGTGAACTATAGGAACGTGGTCTGATGATCTCCAGGAACTTATAGTCTTAGAGCTCCCAGCTGAAAGGGATATCTCTAAAAATGATCTAGATGCCACTCATCTATTTCTCCACCATTTTTAACACCTGACTTTGGACTTCAGGGTTAAAAAATTGCTATGTTTGTATCTATAGGCCTGGGATGCATATTCCAGGGTGTAAGAATAGGGAAGTGTGAAAGTAGCATAACGCTGGTATTTTATTGAGGGAAATATTCGTCACCACAAGGACTTATTTCTCCATCTCATTGCCTATAAACATGTGCATGGCTATTCACGTTCAAAGGTGGGTCCAGTGTAAGGGAGGCTGGGAAATAAGGGTTTTTATCTGGGTACCATGCATCCACAAGAAAATCATAATACTTGAGTGTTATTCTTAAAATTATCCTGGTCAAATAAAATGGCTATTGCGTGGGGCACTAGTAATGACTGCCACGGAAGGTTGATACAGTCATCTAGTTGAGAGGTGGTTAAGGTCTGCAGTAATCAAGAACTCGTTATTTCAGGCGAGGTTAGCTGTGATAAAGTTCAGTTGTTTTCTTTTTTATTTGCAGACATCATTACTTCCAGGCAGCTAACCTGGGAAGTTCCACGTTAAGTAAAATGTCCACATTTCTAAAAATACAAAGTCAAGAGAAAAAAGCAATAACAACCACATCATCTTTGAATTATATTTATATCTTTGTTAGTAGGTTTTGAGTGGCTCCATCATATTACCTGACTATAAGAAGAGCCACTGTGGATTTAAGAGCCCAGAACAAGAAAAAATGTCAAATTTCTAAGACTAAGTCATGCACCTCTTCATTTTTTTATTACAACTATAATTTTTCCCCACTTCTTTATGCTTAGGGTCCTTCACTCTATTGGCTATAAGTTCATTAAACCAATTCTTCTCTGGTAGTTTCACTTAAGAGTTCCCATTTTCCAAATCAAAATATATATTATATTTCCTTCTGATGTTTCTCAAGAACTTGAGTTTTTCTTAAATATCACACTTGAAACCATGTGTGGGAAGATAAGTATAACAAGCTGTCCATTTATACAATTATAAAATCTTTTAATATTAGAAATAAAGATTCTAGTTAAAACTTTGGTAAATTCATTCATTTTAAAGATAAGTGGCCTAAGGTAAACCAAAAAATATTGTTACCTATATTGTACCCAGGGCACTTTCTTTGTGTCCCATTTCCAAGATTACTCTATATGGGAAAACTCTATCTGGTGGTAAGAATAGTTCCCAGAGAGAAGGACAGTGGTCCACGGAGAAGAGAATCAAGGAAAGTGATCAGAGAGCTGCACTTGAGTGATTTAACACCTAAACTATAATTAGTTTGCTGATGAGCCAATTTTCTGACTGTGTTGACCTTGATGAAATGTAAAAAATAAAATCTCTCATTATTCCGTATGCAATAAAACAGTTGTCATGGAATTCCAGAAGTCCTTGATTTGCTATCAACTGAGCCACTCTGGTTTCTCCTTCCCTCATTGGCTGTGGGAAAAGATTCACTGAATGTGAAACTTTTGCTACAGCAAGAAGGTGTCAAAAAAATAAAGAAAATTCACCATCCTAGTTGTGAGACTTTATAAAAGTAACCAGAAGTTTCTGTTCTTGCGGAAGGCAAAGTGAGTGAAATTTGCAAGAAGCAAAGCTCTGACATCAGATAAATTGTAGGAATGAATTTCATCCTGAGGCACTAGAAACTATTGAAGAATTCTATGTGGAGTCCAACATGGTCTGATGTGTGTTTTAGAAACCTCTCTACTAGCTATAGATATGATTAATTTTTCATAGTGATAGGAGAATACAAGTTTAAGGGATAAACTCCAGTGCAGTATAAATAAAAGATAAAGTTTCAAAAGTATTAGAGGAGGAAAAAAATAGCAAAAGGCAATGAATGAAAAAAATGGACAAGCAAAAACAGTGAAAAAAAAATAAGTAATAGAAGTAAAAGTAAATACAAAATTGACCAAAGTAAAGTATGTAGGTTCAATTTCCCAGCTGGGAGAAAAAAATTGTAAATAATGAAACACCAACCCTTACCACAGTTCAATACCTACCACTTTTCTCTACAATTCAATAAATTACATCATCATTCACCAACTTCTTAGCTGAAATTGTAAATTATACTACTTGATTATTATTATTATTTCGTTTGACCTCACGTCTAATCATTCACTGGATCTGTGTGATCCATCTCCAATTATATCTCCAAACCATCCGTTTTCATTGTCTCTTCTGTAGCAAACCTAGTCCAGGCAACCACGTCTAGCCTGGACTGTAGAAATGCCTTCTAGCTGGTCTTCCGTCTTCCTCTGTGGAGAAAGATATTAAAAAATACATCTGATAATATCATACCTTGGCTTAAAATTGTAGTATAGGCAACTAACTAAAATTTAATCTAAATTCCATTTTATGACTTCTGTTTCCTGCTATGAATTAGTAACAAGGCCAGACTTACCTTTCCACCTTACATAACTAAAACAGTAGATAAAAACACATGAAGCAAAATTTTTCGGACATTGGGGAAACAATAGCAGAAGAGTAATTCATAAGAGAAGGAAAACAAAAATCATGAGCCTTACACATGCCCCAGCTTAATGCCTAGAGGGAGTTGCCAGGCCAAAGCACAGGGTTATTGGAAATGGAGCCTCTGTAGACGTAATCAAGTTAAAATGAAGTCATTAAGGCGGGCCCTAACGCAGTGACTGACATCCTTATAAGATGAGGGAAATTTGGGCACAGAGACATACAAGGGGACTATGGCCATGTGAAGACAAAGCTGGAGATTGGAATTATGCTGCCACAAGCCAAAGAATACCTGGGACTACAGAAGGTGCAACGGGCAATGAAGGATACGCCCCTAGAGGCTTTGGGGGAGCATGACCCTGCCGATACCTTGATTTTAGACCTTCAGCCTCTAGAAAAGCAGAGATTAAATTTCAGTTCTTTTGAACAACTCAGTTTGTGGAACCTTGTTAATAATACTCTAGGAAACTAATGCAGGTAATCAATCAAAAATTACCAAGCATACAAAGAAGAAGAAAATATGAGGCATAATAAAGAGTAAAGTTAACCAACAGAACTGAAGACCCAAAATGACTTAGATGATAAAATTGGTAGATAAGAATAATAAAACGTCTATCATAAATATGAAGCATATTGTTTGAGAAATTACAGTAAAATGTGTGCATGATGAGAGATATGGAAATATAAGAAGGACTCCATCAAACTTCTAGAGATGTGAATTACAATGTCTGAGCTGAAAAACACTCTATGGGATTAATGATGGTTTATTAAAAAAAATATTAGTGCAGAAAAAAAGATTAGTGAACTTGAATACATTGCAATAGAAACTATCGAAAATCGAACGGAGAAAAAGCACTAAAGAAAAAAATGAACACAGCATCAGTTATTTGTAGAACAAAATTAAGCAGACTTGTAAATAATTACAGTCCCGTAAAAGGGAGAGAAAATAGGATAGAAAAAATTTTGAAAATACGCTGTCCGAGAATCTCCCAAATTTGACACAAACCGTAAACCCACAGATCCAAGAATTTCAACAAACTCAAAGCAGAATATATGAAGAAAATTGCACCAAGGTATACTGTAAGAACATTGTTTAAAATTAGTGATAAAGATAATATTATTAAAGATGTGAGAGAAAAAGACACATTCTATGCTGAAGAACAAGGATAAGAATATTAGCAGAAGTCTTGCTGAACACAATACCAGCTGGAAGGCTGTGCAATGACGTCTTTAAAATCTTGACAGAAACAAACAATCAACAACAACAATAAAAATCTGTCAACTCAGAATTCTATACCCAGTGAAAATATTTTTCACATAATTTTATGGCTGACAAGGCTTTAAATTTAAGATATCATCTCTCTACACTCTGCCCTATTTATTACACTCTAGTAAAGATGGCCTGTTTCCAGTCTACCCAACGTTGCTAAATTCATTCTCCACTGAGAAACATTGCGTTTATTGTCCCTTTGCCTAGAATGTTCTTTCCCCAGACTTCTGCAACCTGGATTCTAGGAGCATTCAGATCTCAGCTCAGGCCTGATTGGATCACTGTAGCTGTAGAGACTGGTGTGATGAACACAAATCTAAATTGATCGAATAGCAAGTTTACGGAGCTTTATATAAGAAATGTGTGAACATTTCTTCCTGATATGCAGGGAAGAGTTTAAAAATTTAATCACCTTCAAACAACTCAAGAACTGTAAATTACTCAGGGAAAAGTAATAACAATAAAATAAAACTGACTTTGCTGATAGGTAGACTGATAAGATTTGCTGGTGGCAGTGAGAGGACAAGAGTGATGCCAGATTTTGTGACTTGAATGACTAAAAGAATGGAATTGTCATGGAGACAGGGAAAACTATAGAAGGAGTGCTTAGGAGGAGGAAATCAAGAGTATATTTTGACATATAAAGTTTGAGATAACTATTAGCTACCCAGGTGGAGATGCCAAATAGGCAGTCAGATACAAAAATCTGGATATGCAGGGCAAAGTGAAGGCTAAAGATATAAATTTGTGAGTCGTCAGCATATAAATGATGTTTGAAGCCACGTGACTAAATTATATTACTTAGAGAATAAGTATAAATAGAGATATGTGTAAAGACTAAACTCTAGTGTATTCCAACATTTTATACTTAAGCAGATGAGAAGAAACTAGCAAAAGAGAGTGACAAAGAGAAAGAAATAACCCCACAAAAGAACAAGATACTAATGTCCTGATCTTTAACTGAAGATAATGTTTCATAGAGGAACTGACAAAAATGTATCTAACAATATTGAGACTTTGAATAAGAAAAGGACAGGTAATTGATGATTGATTTCATCACCTTGATAATGTTTACAAGGGCAGTTTTAATAAGTAATAAGGATGTACTACTAATTGGAGTGGACTCAAGAGAATAGGCCGACAGGTAGTTCAGACAATAGCATTCTATATTCTAAAACAGAAAAGCATATGCAAAATGCAAAATCTAACTTGCTGGAAATTAAAGATATGCCAGCAAATTAACAAAAGTAAACACTCATAAATATCTTGAGTAAAAAGAGAAAATAAAAAGAATATAAAGCATTCCAGACTATTTAGAATAACTGGTACACAACACATATGGGTGGCCAATGGTATTCATATATGATTTAAACATGTGTTAGAAAAAGAAACAATACAAATTGTAAGTCAGAAATGTGTTCAGCAAGAAGCTAAAGAAAATACAATCCACACTAGCTTAAATAAGTAAGGGGTTTAATGATCTCAGCCGATATGTTGTTAGGATTAGGCTGCCCAGGCCTTTGTGACAGCCCAGTAATGTCATCAATACGTGTAAGCTCTTGCTCTTAATCTTCCTTGCCATCGTCAGCATTTGGCTTCTTTTCTCAAGATCCGTTGCTGTGGTATTTCCAATTATGTGATCTGTGTTCATGGTGGGAAGAAAGGAGTAGGACTAGGAGAAAAGTGCTGAAAAACCATGGCAACCACTGGCCAGAACTATCTCTAGGTGCAAGGCAGTTGAAGTTGAGTATTTTGTGCTTATAACTACAATAGACAAAGATAAAGGAAAAGAGAGTGGTGAACAGCTGGTGGGTAACTAATCCATAATTTGCACGCTCAAAATAAGCAAAGCAGGCATTTGAATCAAATAAATCAAAATAAAGTAAGAAGAAAGGTGTACTGAAAAAGGAAAAATGAAGAATGGGGTAAGGAAAAATAAACAGAAAAGAAACAAGATAAATTTAAGAACGGTTCTTTAAAATAAATGATCACATACAAACCACACCACAGCTTTGCTCTATTTGAAACTAAAGAAATAAATAATAAGCATTTTAAATATGAAAAGAAATACAAAGTCAAATGCAAAAGAATCTGAAACAAACCAGAGAATTCAACGTGCAATTTCAAATCTTGAAATGTTTTAAAGTTGAGAGGAGATGGGTAATTTTTCAGGAAAATTTAAATGACAAAAATGGTCACACAAGGAAAGATGAAAAACCTGAATGGTCATTAACTACGGGAAGGGGCACATAAAACATAGTCAAATATTTACCTCCCACCTAGCACATAAAATCTTCAAGAAAATGAGAATTTCTAGGTTCTTTAAGTTTTCTCAAAGGATAGGAAACCATGAAAAACTTCAAAGTTCCTCATCTATGGCCTAATTCAAAAAAAAAAATTGGACAAAAATAACAGCACATCATTTGTATATATAGATAAGACTGTTATTATTAATATTAGCAAACTAATTACATGAACATACAAATAACATACTCCAACCAAGTAAGGATTCTTTTAGAAATATGAGGTTGGCTTAAATTTGGGAAATCTACTATGTTAAAAAATAAAACCAATATGAATCTCAATGGGGTAAATTATATTTTAGAGGTAAGAAAATTGAGATATACAGTGGTTAAGAAACTCATTCAAAATTGAAGAGAATACACATGGCATAGCTGAGGTTTAATTGTTTTTCTGACTTTGAAGAACCATTTTTTGTATTACATAGAACAGTTTAGTTGTTGCCTGGGTCTCAGATAATCTGGAATGAATCACAACCTGTCCTAATAAAATAAATGGCTGAATCGTTTACCATGTAACAAAAAACCTGGATTAAGAGCTTCTATCTCTTTGATGGAATCTAAAACCTTTCCCAGAAAACCTCTGCAAGCATCTCTTTTTCTTGTTGACCATAACAGGCTCAGCTGACTTCTGTGTCTGCCACAAAAGCTACATGGCTTTTGAAAACTCTCTTGTGGGAGACTACCAGAAAACAAGCAGCTGGGGGTTACTATTAAGAAGCCAAAGTATGTGTACCACAGTGGGATTATATTTTGATGGCTGTCAAATGATAACTTCAACCCATTTCCCCCACCTCCTGGGTGCAATCAGAAAAGCACAGTACGAGGTGAGGCAGAAAGAGGATGCACTTGCTTTTTAGGCAATGCATCCACACATTTCCAGTCATTTCTCTATTCCGAATTATTTCCATGACACATCAGCCTCCATTATGCAGTCATGGATGCCCACAGGAACTGCTAGTTTGGCAAATGTTTAAGAATAATTCATTTTACAATGTAATCGTTCATCAGGGAGCCAAAGACAGTTTTATTGAATTAGATACATAAAACAGTTTATGGTCGGAGGACACCAGAGGACAAATCACTAGTGGTGGTGATTAGTCTCGCGTGATGTGCCTCACACATCAGAAAATAAAATAATGTGAATATGGGAGCAGCTAAAGAGATATATGAGTGTTCCAACGCCATTGTAGGCAACTTTTCTTTGCTTCACTCTGGAATGTCACACACTTAAAATAATATTTTATGGGTATGTGACATGAAAGGAATACCTTATGCTGTAGGGCCCCATTTGTGATCCTTGGAAAGCACATCTTTGAACCATCTGACCACAGATCAATTTGGAAAATGCTTTTGGTCAAGACCGTGCAATCCACTGTCTGTCATCTAAGTGGTCTTCAAATCAGCAGGGTCAGTGGACTGTCACTGTTGCATCAACCATATTTCATTTTGCTGTGCCTTCCACTGAAAATCAATTTGATTCCGGTCTGACTCTGACTTCGTCTCGCAATTACTAAATATTGAGAAACTGAGAACCTCCTTTTCTTTAACTAGATCTTCAAGAGATAATTCTCGATTGGTCAAGTAGGGTTGATTTATGGACCTCCTACTAAACGTGCATTACAGAAGAGAATGTCTCAAAATTTCTGTCTTTAAGGGAGCAAGGGAGGCAGAGATGTTAGGGTCTGCTAGAGAGAGAGAAGTTTTCGTGGGGTGAGAAGCTTCTTGCCTAAGGGGAAATGTGCTGAATTTTCCTCCCAGGAATAGTTTAGAACAAAGTCATTTTGTTAACATGGATGAATTAGAGTGGACTGATACTGTGGCAATAATTCCAAGAGAGAATATAGAGAGAAGGTGAAGCTTTACCATCTTTTTGGCTCTACAGTCCAATGCCGCATATTGATGTTTTGGTCAATGATGGACTGTATATATGATGGTGGTCTCATATCACTACCATACAGCCCAGGTGTTAGTAGGCTATCCCATCTAGATTTGTACAAGTACACTCTATGATATTCGCACAACAACAAAATCACCAAATGACGAATTTCTCAGAATGTATCCCTGTCGTTAAGCGGTGCCTGGTGGTATTTAATTTCACTCTCTGTTCTCCTCTCATCCTTGAGCCACACACTCAGCTCCAGCTCTCTGGATGCCTCTCGCTTTTATTCGGAGGTAATAGTTGTGTTGTGCTTTGATAAAGGTTTTACTAACCACACTTTCAGTCCTAGGGAAATGCTGCTGTCTTGTGGTCCTACGGGACATTAATCAGAAGGATCGATTCCTTTAGTTAAACCTTCTCTCTTCTACATCATTAATTTTTTTCTTGGCATGATTATTTCTATCAGCATACCAAAATTCTCTAGTAACCTCCTATTTTTAAAACATAACCAATACCTTGGCTCATCACTCCTGACTCACACACACCACTTAGAATGTCGTCTCTGCCCTCTTTCATCACGCTCTGATCAAGGCTCTATTATCCATCATTGGAATTGTTGTATTAGCCTTTGTACCCTTTTAGTTCTCAACTCCGACATTCTTGCAATCCATTTTCTATGCAACATTTATAGTTACCCTTTCACAAATCAGATCATACCATAAAAAATTAAACGCTTTTCCTTTTATCCTGGAATGAAATTCAACTCATTTCATGATTAAGAAGACCTTACATGTTTTGGCCCTTGCCTCATTCTCCAATGTTATCTCAAGCCATGCTGTCCTCACTCTCCCTCTCCCCACATGCATCTGACTCACTATGTTTCAACTGCACTCATTGCAGTTCTATCCTTGAATATTTCAATATATTTTCCACTTTAATTTGCTGTTCTTTCTTCTTGGATTGCTTCTTTCTCTGCTCTTTGAATGGCATTATCTCCTCATCCACTCACTGAATCTTAGCTCAGCCATTCTCTCTACAAAGTGGCCTTCCTTCCCCCCTGCCGTGTTAGAATTGGAACTGACCTGCTCTGATTGCAACTACTCTCATGGAACACATGTGAAATTATTTTGCTTACTGATTTCTTAGCTTATATTCACTGGTATTGCGGTCACAAAATACAGACACAGATACACACACACATCACAAATGTGAGCTCCATAAGGGCAAGCACTTGGTCTGTTTGTTCATTTCTGTATCCCTCCAAACAAGAAAAATGTCTGGCACATATGAGATGCATAATAAATATTTTTGTGGGAATCTTCCTTGAAATGTGGAATTGGATAAAAGGAAGAAAGGTAATGTTAAAGAGGACTCAGTTAATAATAAACACTAATATATATTAAGTTCTAATTATGTTTTAGACAATGTCCTAAATACCCTACACGTAATAATGCAGTTGACCTTGAGAACAACCTTATAGTGTGGTGCTTCTATCATCCCTATTTTAAAGAAGATAAAGCAAAGACAAAAGATGTCCATCAATTGCCAAAGGATACAGAATTAATGAGGGGGGTGGCTAAAATTCCAGTCCAGGAAGTCATCATCTGTTTCCTGAATCATAAATTACATTTCAATGCTTTTTGGTGCTCCAGAGTGATTGTCTCGAGAAGAAGATGCAGTGACATGTATTTTGGAATTTGGGGACCCTGAACACCACTAAGTGGGTTCAACATTACTGTCACTGGTATTAGTAGATCAGTGGTCCATTGTCCAATGAGGAAGTGGCAATATATGAAAAGTAAAACTAACAGATGAGGAAATTAGCAATTATTAACAATAGCAAAAATAATAATTTTGGCCTATTTCAATGTTGCCAGCTCTAATTACTGCAGTAGTAGTTCAGAGGAAAGGGTGTCTGATGATCTTTATATATTTAGCAACTACTTGAGCAGAGATCCATTTTAGGTGCAGAGAAAGGAGGAAAAGAATAAAACTTTCTTGTACTTCAGTGCAACTCATTCAATTCCATTTTGTTTTAATTCATTCCATTTCTCTCAAGGTTAACCCATTTGATCCTATCCTATTTTATTCCATCCCATTCTGTTTAGTTTTATTTATTTAATCATTACTGAATATTTTTAAAATATAATGTTTTCCATTTGATGTTGGGAATAAGGGAAAAAGATGATAAAGTGCTTATCTTCAATTAAGTTAAAATCTAGGAAAGGGATAATTTACATCTAGGAATCAGAAATCTGTGTATTCCAAATATAGACCTGTCAGATAGTCAATATTTGTGAGACTCAATACTGTCCTTTAAGATATTAAAATTTATATATGTATATGTGCATATATATATATATATAGAAGCTTGTTTAGTGTTAGATAATTAAATACACTAGTATATACAAAGAGCCTCACATAGTCACTAAAACATAGGATTTTAATTTTCTTCCTTTTCCAAAACCTCTATAATAATATAGCAAATAACAAATCATAAAAGATAGGGATGATAATTTCCAGAATTCAGTTTTTCTTTTCAAAAAAAGCTAATTTGTTAAATATAATTTTATTCCATTTTAGACTTTTCACCAAATTAAATAAATTAGAGAAGCCTCACTTTTTAGAATATCTGTACTGTTACTTGAAAAATCTGCCAGCCGTAAGTATGCCACAGGATAGAATAGGTTTGTGGAACACAAGGCCCAGATGATGGAAAGAATTTAGAGGTTCTTTGGTTAATTGCCAACAGGCTACGTAACGAGAACTCTGCGATTAAGAGAGTGGATGAATTGCCTAAAGTCACACAGTAATTTAGTGATTAGTCCAGGTAGTGCATCCTCCTTGTTGTACCTTGCCCGTTGATGTGTATCTTTTGAAATTCTAATAAAACACACTTACTGGTTACTAAGAACATTTTTGTACACTGATGATATCCAGGATAACAACAAAGCAGAGTGAATTTCTCTCAACTTTTCACATTCCCTATCTTCACCTTTCCTCCTTCTCTTTCTTAACTTAACGAATATCTGCCAAGCACCTACTACTTTATACTCAATTTCCTAAGACCCTAGTTCCTATTTTAACACAGAAAGTTTAATAAGACTGATGCAATACCATCGCATATCATGGTGATATGATCAATTCCTTTATAAACTAAACACATATACACGAACACACGCAATCACACACACACTCTTTAAAAGAATTTCTGAGGAACTTGTATAGATTTTAAAGCAAAATCTGGGGCTTATGAGATCAATATTAATTTATAATAACTGAACAGAACTACACAATCACAATGTTTTTAAAATGGAAATAAATTCCTATGGTAGTCTTATCACTGTAATTAATATATGCTCATTATAGATCATTTGGATAACACTGGAAAACTAGAAGGAATAAAATTAATCATCCATAGATTCACTACCAGGAAGCAATCACTCTTAAAATTTATTAATTTTTTTTTTTAAAGATTGGCACCTGCGCTAAGAACTGTTGCCAATCTTTTTTTTCTTTTTTGCTTTTTTCTCCCCAAATCCCCCCAGTAAATAGTTGTGTATTTTTGGTTGTGGGTCCTTCTAGTTGTGTCGTGTGGGATGCCACCTCAACATGGCCTGGTGCCATGTCCGTGCCCAGGATTTGAACTGGCGAAACCCTGGGCCGCGAAAGCGGAGTGCATAAACTCAACCACTCCGCCACGGGGCTGGCCCCAAAATTCATTAATTTTTTGACATGTCATGTTGTTTATAAGGATGCCTCAGATTATGGTGCATTCACAATTTCATAAACTTCTATTAAATTTAACTTCATGGTTGATGCATTTACTATCAACTCTTTATATGCATTTTTAAATAATATTTCATTATATGGATATTCTTTCTCTAGCCATGTCCCTAACAAAATTTGGCTTCCATTCTTGACTACCATCTTTACTTTTATTCCAACCCTTGAAAAGTCACACAAAAGAAATACAACTCAGGTCTAGGAAAGTAACTATTGATTATATAGTTCAGAGATGTAGAAAAGGAAAAGCAGGAACTGTTAGAAATTGTTTTTTGAGTCCTGACTTCTGAAATCATTTGACCCTTACTCATAAGCTAAGTTTCTTCCCCAGTGTCCAGTATCTATTTCTACTTTGGACGGGAGATTTTTACTGGGCTCCCAGCAAACATTCTAATATTGGCAATTTAGTCATTACTGCTGACTTTGCCACTTTGATTCTATTGTTTCTCTGTGCTCAAAACCTTGTTAGTAATAAATTGTGGAATTCCCTATTCCTTTTCAGACATAGAAAAGCTTTACCTTATTCTCACCAGACTCCCTGTGGGGATGTTGATCAAATTTGATTATGCCAATAGCCTCTTGGTTTGAACTTTTAATTATTCTATCATTTATTAATTCATTCATGTATGAATAAATTCATGCATTTATTCATTTGCATATAAACTCATGTATTTATGCAGCAATTTCCCCCCAAATTTCTAAATCTCTTCCATGTACCAGTCACGGTGCTAGCTGCCAGCGATACACAGTCAAATAGAACACAGTTCTTGATCTTGGAAGAGTTTTAGTCTTGCAAGGAAGAATGGTGTATGATGCACTTGTCTTTACTGACTCTACTCTCATGCTCTAATAACTTGTGCTTGAAAGGAAGTGCTTCATTCTACTCTCATTTCTTATTTGGATATGGTATTCCCAGCGAATTAGGCTTTTTTCATGCACCTGCAATTTTGTCTGTCTCCCGAACTCATTCTGAATCCTAAGCTCTCTCTCTCAGTCAAGCTTACACCATGGCAGGAAGCCTGACTATGCCCAACCATGGCCTGTGATATGACAAGGAGTGCTTAAGAATTTCTAATACTCTAACGCTATCCCATCCTTCCAGTCTAGTAAATTCAAAGGTGTCTCTGCAGAAGGAACCAAGCCCTTTCTCCTAATCAAGCCAAAAAGTTGCATTTCATAACAGTTAGAAAGAGACTGTAAGTTTTCTAAGAGTAGTTTTATCTCTTCCTTTTCTGCTGAAAAGCAGAAAATGAATTCTCAAGGTTAACTGGTAAAAAAGAAACAGTTCAATGAGTCTCTCTTAAATGTTCACGTATGGAGCCTACAAAAATGCCCTGAATACCCTCAAATGTTCTGTTGAGAAGCTACTGTGGAGCAATGCCAAACTGCCAATTTCTATCAAGTTAAAATGGAAGGCAGCATTATGAGGGATGAACAGAGGGACAATTCACTAATCCACAGATGGAAGATGAGTGTTCTGCATGCCAAGGCCATTCTCTACCTGGATTTCTAAAAGTGCACAGTTCTCCCTTTGACACAATACAGGTTTGTACCTCCTCAACAACTAGTAAGAAATAATGCAATCATTATACTATTGTATCAGGATTATCCAGAAAAATAAAGCCAGTAGGAAATAGGATATATATACATACGCATATACACACCTGTGTATAGATAGATAGATTTGTTATATATGTGTGCATATATACTTGGTATATTGGTGAAATGGTTGAAAAGGGTCAAAAAGTACAAATTTCCAGTTATAAAATGATTGCCATGGGAATGTAATGTACAACGTGTGACTATAGTTTAATTGCATATTTGAAAACGGTGGGGAGAGCAGATCTTAAAAGTTCTCTTCACAAGAAAAAATGCATAACTCCGTATGGTTATGGATGTTAACTGGACTTACTGTGGTGATCATTTTGCAATATGTACAAATATCAAATCCTTATGTTGTACACCTGAAACTAATATAATGTGATGTCAATTATACCTCAGTCCAAAAGAAAAGAAAAGGCAAAATTGAAGTTAAAACAAAACAAAATGTTATCTCAGGACACAAGGATCTTAGGTACTGAGGGTAGAGATTTAGCTAGGGCTTCAGTCCCAAAGAAGAGTGAGACCAAAACAGGTATCTAGCATCTGCAAGAGAATCAGAGCAAGTCAAGGTCCTGGAATAAAAGCATTCTAGACTCGGAGTAAAAATAGAAGTTGAGTCCTGTATATTTGGACACAAAGGGTTGGCATGGGATCAGGAATCTGACTTTAGGAGCCTCTGTGTCAGAGCAAGGACATTTATCCATTCATCTATCCATTCATTTATATATTAACTCCTCCATTATTCCATGTTTACTGATACAAAGATAAATGATCTTCATAATATTAAAACCAAGGTCAAAGGGATGGTATGTAAAAAACACACTCACCCAAAGTTCTGTGGTGCCATGACACATGATACATGCTTATTTAGGGAAAGGAGTTGTGTGAAGTTTATGGTGGTGAAGTCTTTCTGTAACAGGGATTGGTGAATAGAAGGCCACGTTAAGATTTCAGAGGGACTCTGACAATAGCTTGTGAACACCTCATAATTTGTATGGGCAAAAATTTTTAAATCCTTGGTCTTTGATCTTTATGTTTTTTTGACAGACAGGAATGTCAAATATTTTATTATAGTCTATATACTGACTTTTTAAACTATGTCTTTATGATTTAAAATGCTGTGCTACCACTGGTGTCATGTAAAGATTAGTCTATATTTTCTTTTACTTTCTGTAGGGTTTTTTTCTTATTTATTTATTCATATTTTTAAAACAGAAACATAAGGCTTAGGCAAGCATCAACCTGTGTGCCTACTTCTGGAGATTTTCAGTCATTATTTTAAGTAACTCCTTGGAAGAAAAATTCTCTCTCAGCAAAATAAGATAATAAACTGGAGTAGCACAGTTGAAAGCTACCTAAGGTATAGGCTCGCATTTTCCACAAATGAAATTCAATATAAGAAACCATAGTCAATAATCAATTATATTTCAGATTCTTGCCCTCATGAAGCTGTTCATTGTGCCAACCAGAAGAACACCTTGAGATATAACTCGATTTCAGTTGTAGGAAGTACAGCAGAGATTTGAATGGGTAGGACTTTGACTGGGATAGAATAGATCGAGGGAGGATATTCTAGACACAGGAAGAAGGAAAAGAACAGAGGTATAAAGGTTTTCAGGAAACAAAGAACTATATGGGCAGTCAAATCAAGTATATGTATTTGGAAGGAAGTGAGATGGGGAGGTTTTAAAAGGGAACCAGCATACTAGAAGCTGAGGCTGGAGGGTAAAGTTGGTGCAATATCCACCATTTTCTACTAGACTGTAATTGTTTGAGGGCTGAAAATGAATCAAATTTGTTAACTGCTGTATCTCTGGTATGCAAATATACGTTGCATCCTTAGCAATGTAGCCACTACATTTTTGTTGAATAATTAATGAGTGGATGAATGAATGCTAAGACCTTAAAGGTGGAGAGAAAGTGTTTAGATATTAGAAATAAACAAAGGCTATTTTCTAATCTTCTTTACCTAAAATCTTTAACTAGTAGAGTGTTAGGATCCACATCTATCTTAGAAAGACAATGTTGCTTGGGGTTTGAGGAATAGATTATTAGGGTGACAGATTGGAGGTGAAAATACCAGTTAAGAGCCAATTATAATGCTATCGTTGAAGAAATAAACTAGTCTGCAAAAGCACAAGGGAGTAGGATATTGGAAGAGAAAGATTTGTGAATGAATGGAGAGGAGAAATGAACAGGATTTAGATGTAGAGGTGATCGGGGAAGGAAGAAGGTGTGATAGAGGACGGAATGGCCCGGGATGCTTTGAGGGATGGTAGTCACTGAGAAAGAAAGTAGAAGAAGAGTGATTTATTTTTTTCCACCTTCCTGTCAGCTTTGTCCTCATATGAAAATCACTTTTTAGGAATAGAAAATATCTAAAATTTTATGATTATACTAAACATCTATATGTATTCACAGCACAAATGCTATTCTTTTACTTTAATTAATTTCTATTTAATTGTTTCAAAAGCATGCTCTGTTAGCAGCAAAGATTATGTAACACTTGCAGGTATATCTTCCTCCTCTCTGCATACTGAGCACTTAGCAGTTTGCCCTTCATGCACCAAATGTTTGTTGATTCTTCCCCTATGGCTTTGGTTATATTCAACCTAAGCATGGTCCTGTTATCTTTTCTTATTATTCTAAATATTAAATTATTAAATGCCTAATGAGTGCCTATAAATCTCTGCTGTTTGACCATATCTCCTCTATATACCACTTTAGACAATCTTGCCAATGAGTAGCCTCTGAGAACTCGCTTCATCCATGTTTTGTTTTCTAACTACCACTTCATTTGGTCTCATTTCATTGCTCTATCCCACATATTTTGTGATTAACCAAGAAGTTAACAAGGGTCAAGCATTTTGACTATTGATTTATGACTGCACATTTTTCTAACATTTGATTTTTCCTTAATTTAAAAAATATATTTCACCTAATAAATAAGAATATCTAGGAGTGGTGCATGTGACTCTACAATTTTAACAACCATCCCAGGTAATTCACATATGCCCTAAGGATAGGCAATTATAGTATTGCAATGAAGTGAGAATATTCTGGAAATCTGGAGTTATTTCTTCTAGTTAATTGACCAAACCCTTAGATCTCTCTCTCTCTCTCTTTTTATTTTGGGAGGAAGATTGGCCCTGAGCAATCATCCATTGCCAATCTTCCTCTTTTTGCTTTAGTAAGATTGTCCCTGAGCTAACATCTGTGCTCGTCTTCCTATATTTTGTGTAGAGGACACTGCCACAGTGTGGTTTGATGAGCAATGTGCAGGTCTGCCCCTGGGATCCGAATGTGCGAACCCTGGGCCACTGAAAGGGAGCCTGCAAACTTAACCACTACGCGACAGGACCAGCTGCCACTCAGATCTCTTGATTAAGATGCTGCTCGATAAAAACTCCTATCCTAAAAAATAAAATTATTGAATTTTATTTAATTCTTTTTAAATCACAAAAGGATTAAATATCAACATTGAAGATCATATTGAGAAATATATGAATTTTATTAAACTAATAAAATGTAAATGATTTTCTTTGCTTCAGTTCTTTCTAGATCACTTCAATTTCTCAAGATGAAATTTTATGACAGGGTAAAAGAAATGAGACTGGAATTTTCTTTATAATGGACTGGATTTTCAACCAACATTATGAATTTTTAATCACAATATGTGATATCACAGCAATATTAATTCAAAACATTGTTTGGGAAATGAAAATTTAGGGACTAAAAACCATTTGAAAAGCAAACCTAGCGTCTGATTTTAGGATGCACTCGTTTAAGTGGTAATATTGAATAGAGATATTTTGGTCTCATGTAATAACTCAAAAGACATTTAACTTGCCTAGAAAAATGAAATAAAGTTCTTGAAAGAATAAATTCTAGGAACATTTGTGGCTGTAACCTTGGGGCATACTGAGAGAGTGTAGAGAAATTTGCAGAATTGTATTTTTTTTTTTTTTTATTAATGTTATGATAGATTACAACCTTGTGAGATTTCAGTTGTACATTTTTGTTAGTCATGTTGTGGGTACACCACTTCCCCCTCCGTACCCTCCCCCCACCCCCCCTTTTCCCTGGTAACCACCAATCAGATGTCCTTCTCAATATACTAATTTCCACCTATGAGTGGAGTCATATAGAGTTCGTCTTTCTCTGACTGACTTATTTCGCTTAGCATAATACCCTCGAGGTCCATCCACATTGTTGTGAATGGGCCAATTTCGTCTTTTTTTATGGCTGAGTAGTATTCCATTGTGTATATATACCACATCTTCTTTATCCAATCATTAGTTTCTGGGCATGTAGGCTGGTTCCACGTCTTGGCTATTGTAAATAATGCTGCAATGAACATAGGGGTGCAACGGACTCTTGAGATATCTGATATCAGGTTCTTAGGATAGATACCCAGTAATGGGATGGCTGGGTCATAGGGTATTTCTATTTTTAACTTTTTGAGAAATCTCCATACTGTTTTCCATAGTGGCTGTACCAGTTTGCATTCCCACCAACAGTGTATGAGGGTTCCTCTTTCTCCACAACCTCTCCAACATTTGTCGTTCTTGGTTTTGGATGTTTTTGCCAATCTAACGGGGGTAAGGTGATATCTTAGTGTAGTTTTGATTTGCATTTCCCTGATGATTAGCGATGATGAACATCTTTTCATGTGTCTATTGGCCATATTCATATCTTCTTTTGAGAAATGTCTGTTCATGTCCTCTGCCCATTTTTTGATCGGGTTGTTTGTTTTTTTGTTGTTAAGTAGTGTGAGTTCTTTGTATATTATGGAGATTAACCCTTTGTCGGATAAGTGGCTTGTAAATATTTTTTCCCAATTAGTGAGCTGTTTTTTTGTTTCAATCCTGTTTTCCCTTGCCTTGAAGAAGCTCTTTAGTCTGATGAAGTCCCATTTGTTTATTCTTTCTATTGTTTCCCTCAACTGAGGAGTTACAGTGTCCGAAAAGATTCTTTTGAAACTGATGTCAAAGAGTGTACTGCCTATATTCTCTTCCAAAAGACTTATTGTCTCAGGCCTAATCTTTAGGTCTTTGATCCATTTTGAGTTTATTTTGGTGTGTGGTGAAAAAGAATGGTCAATTTTCAATCTTTTGCATGTGGCTGTCCAGTTTTCCCAGCACCATTTGTTGAAGAGACTTTCTTTTCTCCATTGTAGGCCCTCTGCTCCTTTGTCGAAGATTAGCTGTCCATAGATGTGTGGTTTTATCTCTGGGCTTTCAATTCTGTTCCATTGATCTGTGGACCTGTTTTTGTACCAGTACCATGCTGTTTTGATCACTGTAGCTTTGTAGTATGTTTTGAAATCGGGGATTGTGATTCCGCCGGCTTTTGCAGAATTGTATTTTATGTCTTACCTGAATGCAGTGACGAATATCTTATACTGGGCAAAATATATTCCTCTCTAATTCAATATTTATGTGCCCTATGTTTTCCTGTATTGGGATCGTAGAAGATGAATACCAGTACAAATTGGAAGGGGAATATTGTGGTACATTTTACTTAGATGTACTTTGAAAGAGAGCTAAGCAATGGTTGCATTTTATACTAGAGCCTAACATATTTACAAAATTATCTTGGAATTTTGGCAAAAGTTTAATAACCTTATAGTTAGACTTTTAGTTTTTTTATAAAGAATGTCAAACGAAATAACCTTGACTGATCATATAATTTCTAGGGTTCTTAGTCTGATAGGTACTGTCAATTCTTCAGTTCTTAAGTATCAAAGTTACTTATTAATTCTAGTGGGTATAGTTCTGATTCTTAACCCATGGTCTTATCCACCCCTAGATTGGTTTGTGAATTTCTGAAACTGTATAAATGTTTTTTGCTGCAGTACAGATCTTTCACTTTTACAAGATTCTTAAAGGATTCCACTACACCATACAAATTGCAATTAATTCAACTCCATTCAGATATCTTGTTACAGTATGCTGTTTCTTATATGGGGGATGAAGTTAGTGCTCATGCTCTTCTCAACGGAAAGAATTCCCTATCTTCTGCCCCACTTTACTCAAATTCTTTCTATTTTTAAAATCTCAGTTAAAACACTCTTATTTTTATTGACATTTTCTTTCCAAATTCAGCTAAGTTTGGTCAAAGTGGTCTCTCCCTATTCTTAATTGCTGTCTGAATTAATTTCTATTTTACACAGTAAACACATCACAGGTTAGTTTTTGTTGAAATTTTTTTCTATATGACATTCTAATGTTTACTTCTTTCGCTACTTTTAAATTCTATCCTGCTCATCCAGAATATAAGAAGCATGTGAGTAGAATCTCGATGACAGTCCAAGAGTAGGTGCTAAATACATGCTTGGTTAACAAATATCAAATGAATTATTGCTATTTTTACAACGATACAACATATCCATTTTTTGTTCTATCAAGTGTGGCGTATTTGGCAAAGATAATGTATAGACAGAGTAGACCAAGACAGGCTAGTAATTTTGCAAATCTTTAAATAGGCCTTGCCCAGTTATTTTGTTCAATATTTATTTATAAGGGTCGCAGCACCTTCCAAACCAGGCTATTTATCTGAGTATTTTTTTAAACTGAACTCCTGAAGAGGAGTTCTGGTAAAAGATAATGTTTTACCCATCATGTTATATTTCCAGATATAATTTAGGGCTCATTATAAGTTGGTGTTCTAAGCCATCTGGCCTGCGTTTCTAGTTTAACTTAAAATCTATAAAGCTTAAGTGAATAGCGGTGAAATGAGATTAGGTCTCAACTCATCTGTCATCCAGAGGACAGTTCTTGCCTGCCGAAATGATCATGAATGGTCAGTCCTAGAAAGATGCCCTGGGAATCATTTCAAAGAGGAACCCAAGTTATGAAGCACAGGGCACGGGGCGAGCAAAGCTGGTCATTCTCCAGGTACCAGACACAAACCAGATCTCAGAGAGCTCTAATGGATTTTGTTGAAAACTCTTACTGTCTGCCAGTTTTTATTGGTCTTGCCCCAGGCGCTACAGCTCCTATTCCAAAAGCATCATAAAATAACCGTGTGGCCTTTGATATGTCTTCAGGGAAAGCATATTTTCAGTAAATAGTGAAGTGCCTTCCAGGTATCCGAGATTTAAAAGAAATCTACTGATTCACTGAAAAACTCAGAGCACAAAGTGCATATCTTACTAATGTTATTTATTTATTAAAGAAACATACATTAAATGCCTATCCATCTCAATCACTGAGTGAAGTGCTAGATAAATAAAAAGTAATGCACAGTTCCTTCTCTTAAGAAGCTTGTAATTTAAAGGGGTGGCAGATAAATTATAAAAAATTACATAGCAGTGTCGTAAGTTCTGTCATATGAGCCAGGAGAGGGACATGGGGTGGGGGGGAGGGTCACATGCGAAGGAAAACAAACCCAGCTAGAGGGAGAATGCAAATCTCCCCACAACTGCTTCCAACGCATAATCTGAATGAAAGAAATGCCAATGAGTTTGTTCTTTCTTAATTTATCCATGAGACTGATTGATTGCCTTCCATTTTAAATCTTCCCTGTGAAAGCAAAACTTGGAAAACGAAATAGTCATTGAGAAGCCTAGATTGAGACTCCAGATTCTGGGATGGTTTATGAGGTGAAGCAGGATGTTCTTACACCCTGAGAAGATAACGTTTCTCTGGAGAAATTTCGGCATTGGGAAGATAGAGTAGAGGAACAGAGAAAAGTCCGAAGACAGGATCCTGAGCCTCGTTTCTATTTCAACCAGAGGGGCTTACTTTCATCTGTTTATTATAATAACTTCTGATGTAAAATTTCAGCTAAAGGAAGTGATGGGGTTCAGGGCAGGCCACCCCAAGATGTGCCACTCTGGTATGCAGATTATTTCGAGCTGAAGACAGTAAAGGCTCAGACTCAGCAAGAATATTCAACCTTTCCTCCCTAACCTCCTAAAAGAAATTTAAAATGAAGGCCTGTCCCCAGAACAGACCATAACCATAGATAACTTTGGGTTCGGGTAGACTGGGAGGATCCTTGCTAAGCCCACTCTTATCAAAGTTCTATTTACCAAACATTTGCTTTTCTATTTCCATGTGGGTTGCCTTCCTCTGCTTTGAAGACCCAAACCACTACCCAAAATGTCCTCCTTGCCTGTAGCTGAAGATATTTAGGCAGGTAGCCTCGGCCAATTGGCTGATTTGCTCAGTTTACCTGAGCCTCTCCCATGTATACGTGTTATAAAGCTTTGTTTAATTTTCTCCTGTTATTCTGTCTCATGTGAATTTAATTTGATGTCTGGCCAGAAGGACCCAGAGTAGGTAAGGAAATGTCTTCCTCCCCTACAGTTGTTTTGTGTGTTTGTAGTAAAAAATAAATTTCCAAAGCTTTAATGTAAACAAAGCAAAGCAAACTCTTACTGCTGTAATTACTTTCTACAGAGTACTTTGAAGTCTAAACTTAGCCTATATTTCAAGGTTGTATGTAACTTGGTTCTTATCTGCTCTTTCTGGATCATCTCTCACGGTCCTACATTCCACCAACCCATTTCCCAAAAGATAGGACAGCTCATTACATTTCTTTACTTTGTAGATGTTTAGATATTATGAATTTTCATGTTTTAAGTTTATCAAATAATTCTGCTTTTGCTGTCCTGCTTAAAGACTGTCTAGTGTTTATATTAATCCACCCACAATTTGTTCTGCTTGTTTTTCAAATAAGTCTTATTTAAAATCATCTCATTTGGGGTAGAACAATGGCATTTAACATTTCATATGAATCTGGATCAGCATCTACAAAGAACTATCTCCCTTTCTAGCCATAGGATTTAAAGTTTAGAGTAAGCATCCATCTCACCAATTGAGACTGAAATAATATTACTAGTGTGTCAAAATTCCTGAGGTCAGCATGCAGAGAAACTCTGCCTTGAGACTCACAAGACTGGTCTAAAGGGTGACAATTATTGTATTTTGGTTGACTGTTCCAGTCAAGTAGTGCATAAGTTTTGGAAGACCAGCTGTCCAGGTCATAATTTCATTTTTCTCTCTCCCAAAAGTATCCTGGTAGGGAGCACTATACATACTTTTTATGTAGTTTATATATTTTATTTATTTATTTTTCCCTAGGAAGATTAGCCCTAACATCTGCCAATCCTCCTCTTTTTTCTGAGGAGGACTGGCCCTGAGCTAACATCCATGCCCATCTTCCTCTACTTTATATGTGGGATGCCTACCACAGCATGGCTTGCCACGTGGTGCCATGTCCGTACCTGGGATCCAAACCAGTGAACCCCAGGCCCCCGAAGCGGAACGTGTGTACTTAAGCGCTGCACCACTGGGCTGGCACCTAGTTTATGTATTTTAAACGAAAAAGTGTGAAAGCTAAAAAGATATATCATTTCCTTCAAATACAATCTAGATCAAAATAAAAAGGTGAAAGTCATTCAGAAAGTCAAATATTTGTTATGATATAATTGGGAAATTAATCAGAGCATGAATATTGCTAGGAAATTAGAGAGCTGAATGATAATTCTACACAAATTGCAATCAGAAAACAATTAAGCAGCATTATTTACAATAGCCAACATGTGGAAATAACCCAAATGTCCATTGACAGACAAATGGATTAAAAAAATGGGATATATACATACAATGGACTATTATTCAGCCTTAAAAATTAAAGAGATTTTACCATTTGCCACAATATGATGGACCTGAATGACATTATGCTAAGTGAAATAAGGCAGTCACAGAAGGACAAATACCACATGATCTCACTTACATGTGGAATCTAAGATAGTCAAACTCGTAGAAGTAGAAAACAGAATGATGGCTACCAGGGGATAAGAAGAAGGGGAAATGGGCCCTTTTTCAATTGGGCCAAAGCTACAGTTATACAAGACGAATAAGTTCTTGAGATCTGCTGTACAGCATTGTGCCTATTGTTAAAAATATGGTGTTTTGCACCTAACACTTCTTATGAGGTAGATCTCATGATAAGTGTTCTTACCAAACACATTCACACGCAACCGTCAAGGGGACACAAGATATCTTTTGGAGGTGACAAGTATGTTTACCTTTATAGCTATGATGGTATAAAGGGTGCATTCATATATCCAAACTCATCAAAACATATACATTAAATATGTCCAGCCTTTTGTATATTAAGTATAATTCAATGAAGCTGATAAAAAATAATAATTAGGACTCCCACCTCTTGAATAGCAGTGTGAGGAACTCCACAGACCCGCTTCCCAGTAAAACACCTGTAGTAGGTTGGATAGTATCCTCCCAAAGTCCACATCCTCTCAAAACATCAGATTGTGACCTTCTTCAGAAATAGTGTCTTTGCAGAAGTAATCAAGTTGGATCTTGAGATGAGATCATTCTAGATTAAGGGTGGGCTCTAAATCCAATGGCTGATGTCCTTATAAGAATAAGAGATGGCACTCCTAGCCTCCAGAGCTATGAGGCAATACATTTCTGTCTTTTTAGGCCTCCTGGTTTGTGGTAATGTGTTACGGCAGTCCTTCAAAAATAGTGCACCACCGTAACTGGAGAAAACTGAGAGAAAGTTCAAAATTTCTGGAAATTGTACTAGGAACATAGAAAAAAGGAAGAAACACTTATTCAAGAAAATTCACTAAATCTAGGCAATAATGGAGAGGTTCTGTAGCCATTGAGCCATGACCTGCTCCCATCCCCGTCCATAGTCCATAGGTGTTCTTGGTAGAAGCTCCACTCTGAGTGATTGTGACCAGGAAGATGGCACTCCCTACCTTCTCAGCCGTCAGTCAAGGGATACAAGACAAGGGCTATGACACAGACTCTGGTAAATGTAACCACTCCTGTGAAATCAACTACCACGAATGTGCTGTTACCTTCAAAATCTATGTATATAACACAGGAAGAAATAACCACTTGATAAAGAGGAAAGTAAGCAAATAAAGCAAAAAGGAAGTAATCTTTATTCTGACTCAGATTTTGCAGAAAAGAAGGTGAGACAGAGAGTTGAGAAAACTTGAAAGATAATGCGACTTGCCTAAAAATTCAACAGGTAGCAAGTGCGGGTGGTTGTTTTCAGACGTAGGGTCTGGGGATACAAATTTTTCATTCTCGAGGTTTCTGTGAATTACTTGAATAGTTATAGTTTGAGAACTTTCCTTACTAGGCTAATGGCACCCTCAAGAAAGAAGTGAGTTTATGTAATTTAAAATATAATCCCCAAATGCTGCAAAACTAATGGTGAGCATTATTTTTGTAATCTCACTCTTAACAGCTTCTTTGAAGTATCCTAAACTAATTTCTTCATTATGTGCCAAACCCCAATTGATCCTTAAAGAGATAGGCTCTTTTCTTCCTGATCTGCAGTTTATTCTACCTATAAAGTGCAAGATCAAATCATTTCCTGTTATTACTACCGGTAGTCAAAAAGCCAAGTCTAAGATCCAGGGGCACTGGGTGGTAAAAAAAGTAAACTCTACAGAGGAAACAAGTGGAGAGGGTGCATTGGGGACATTTTGACCAATTTTGGCCCGATGAAAACTGCAAAAAGCAACGTGAATATCTAAAGGGAAAAAGGAAAAGAATTCTCCAAAGGGATATAAACAAACAGAAATAGAGTGAAACTAGGTCCGGAAACATTATTATGTTGTAAACTTCTAATTTGTATACAGCGAAACTCTAATTTATACATACCCTTTAATTAATTGCAACTGACGATTTTATATCACCTTTTTTAAAAAAAGTAAACTATTTGTCTAAGCTGTTTAAAAAATTACAGTATATTCATATTTCGCTCTTCATGATAATGTTAGCAAGAATTTTTAAAAAGTCAACTATCTGGAAAAACGTGTACCATGGTAATTATAAGTTTGAAATATTTGGCAGACTTTCCCCATCTGATCTAAAAACAGAACTTATGTTGGCCTGTAGTAATTGTCAATTTCATTATATATGGCAAACATCTTTATTGACTGAAAGCAATACATGTCATGGACTTGAATGAGCAAAGAATTTTCATCTTCGTTTACCTTACCATTTTCTTTGTCTGTTTATCTTGTCATTATTTTTGAAAATACCATCAACTAGTACATTTGCTTATAAGCCATGTCTTTATTTTCAAATGAAAAAATCACTAATGCATCACAAAGAGCCATTTTTAAGCCACTGCTCGTACATTTATTAAACATACTTGGAGTGATTTTAAGTGTGTCTTTAATGAATTGTGTTTCCACCTCAAATACCCACTAGGAAAATAATATCTGAGGTTGATCATTATTAATAAAATCCACAAGAAGAGAGAGCATGACTTATTCACTGATAGGTCTGCCCCTGGCATCTAGAAAGTTCTCATTACATATGTGTTGAATAAATAAGCACTAATGATAATTCCCATAATGGAAGTTATGATAATCTCCATCATTGTTCAAATTGTTACAGTGCTACAGGGAGATGAGCACTGTAAAATTTCTTTGGCTGATGAAAGGAGAGCCAGAGAAAACGTAGGGAAAAAAATAGAGAAAAGGTCTGAAAATCAACTGTATCCTAGCAGTCTTTTCAAATATAAAAGTCAAATTTAGCAAAATCTTTAAATTTCTATCCTTTATCTAAATATAATTCTCTAAAAGATATCCTACAGGGCACTAAAGAAAGCTGAGGATTTCTCCATGGCAAGTGGGTGAGTGGGCAGTTGAGGCTTTATATCTTCATAGCCAAAATATTTTGTAAATTGCCCCTGTTAAGTAGCATTTGGAGATGTTTACTGCATTCCAATGTATATTAGTATGGTCAATTTAAAAATACCTTTAATAAATAAAGTTATGAAATATAATATACTCTCATATTGCTCATGGATTCTTTTTTTCAATATTAAAATCACAATTTTGGAAATGGAATATTTGGGAATGGAGAAGGGTGCAAAGATCTCTAGATGAAAGTACAAATAATATTTGTGTTGACTTTGAAAGAGGGATAGAATTTTCCAGGCAGAGATGGGCAGCAGAGTGTTAAACAATCTTGCTTCAAAAAGCATATGCACTGACACAGAGCCATGATGGATGTTGAAAGGCTGAAGTTGTAACGAAATGAGGATATGTCAATTTAGCAAACTTAAGGGAATAGGTTGAATAAAGTAACAGTGGAGAGATAGGTAGGGCTGAGACTTTGAAATGTACTGTCTGCCATTTTGAAAAATTAAATCTAATAGGTAGACATGTAGAAGACAGGATATGGTTATCTGAGTAGGGTCAACAGATTTGGTTTAGTGAAAATAATTAGTAGCAGTATTAAGGGGGCAAAGCTTGGTGTGAGTAAAACTGATTACGGGCTGTTGCTGTGGCCTACAGATGAAGAATTGGAGAGTATGGGATGACTTAGAGCTGAGGATTTTTTCTCTGGTTTCCCAGTTTAGAAGTGATTAACAGTAAGAGGCATCAGAAATAAATGAGAAGGACTGGTAAGTTCTATCTACAGTGTCTTAAGGGAATACATGTGACGATGTTCAGTAAATAGTTGAATATATTGGTCTGGATTTCAGGAGTGAGCATTATCCTGTGATCAATTTTAATTGCAGGCATTGTAGTGGATACATTTTGGTTTATATCCTAAATAAGACAACAACCAAGAATAGAATACTAGCTGACAAATATTTAATAAGACAGAGAAAATAGAGATAGAAAAATAGAATGAGATACAGCGGTGAAGAAAGTATTTCAAGAAATAAATATGCAGAGATCAACAATGGAAAAGGAATGAAAAATTGTTACTAGTTTAAGTAAGCAGGGCATCGCTGGTGATAGAGTAAGAAGCACATCAAGATACTCAGAAGGTAGAGAATCTAGTTGTAACTGGGGGAAAAAAGTAAGTGGCTTTGTTTAATAAACATTTGAAGTATAACATAAAAAGCCAGCTTTATAAATTCTTGCAACATGAAAACTGCTCTGAAGCCATTATTCTATCAAGAAATAGAATCATCAGAATCTAAATGCCCCCCACATCCTTCTTCGCAGTCAATATCCCCACCCTCCCCTCAAAAGGTAAGCACAATGAGACTTCTGATACACTAGATTATTTTCAAACAATTGAAAAACACTCATACGCTATCCATTCTTTTGTGTCTTTTTCCAGTCAAAACTTTATAACTAACCTACTATCCCTATTCTTTCATGTAGCAGTAGTTCATTAACTTCCATAGCTTTATGGTAGTCTAATGTATAAATAGGCCACAGATTATTCACGCATTTTATTCTTTATGGTTATTTGCATTGTTTTCTTTTGGGGCTATTATGAATAGTTCTGCTATTACTATTTTTGGACAAGTCTTTTGGTGCACCTATGTTTGCAATGTGGGTAGGTATACACCCAGTAGCAGAATTAGCTGAAGCAAAGGGAACACATACATTATACTTTATTCCATACTGCAAAAATTTCTACCAAAGTTGTCGTACCAATTTACACGCTCATCAGCAGCATATGAAAATTCCTTCCGATGCACATCCGTGTCAAACCCTGATCCTGTCAGTCTGTAATTTAAACCATTCAAAAAGCTGCCTGGTAAGATCTCGCTGTGATTTTCACTTGAATTGCTCTAAATATTAATAACATTGAATATCATTTCATACATTTTATTGGCAATATGGATATCCTTTTCTGTGAATGGCCTATTGAGTTCTTTTTCATATTTTATAAACGTTTTTATTGTGAAATGTTTGTAGATTTAAAGGAAAATCTAGAAGATAGTACTGAGAGTTCTCAGATGTTTATACCCAGTGGACAATATTGAGGGCTATAGGAGATGATATTTATGTAGTGATGCGCTTTGTGTTAGTCAAATTGCTGTATCCAAATTATAAACCAGCTTAAAGTTGAAGAAGAGAGGATAGATTTTGACACTAACCACTTATCAGATATATGGTTTGCAAATATTTTCTCCCATTCATTAGATTGTCTTTTCATTCTGTTGATTGCTGTCTTTGCTGTGCAGCTTTTTAGTTTGATATAGTCCTAGTTAGTTATTTTTGCTTTTGTTTCCTGTGCTTTTGGTGTCATATCTATGAAATCATTGCCAAGACCAATGGCGTGAAACTTTTCCCCTATGTTTTCTTCTAGAAGTTTTATAGTCCAGGTTTTATGCTTGTCTTTACTCCATATGAGCTCATTTTTGTGTGTTGTGTACGACAACAGTCCAATCTCACTCTTTTGCATGTGGATATCTAGTTTTATCAAAACCGTTTGTTGAAGAGACTATCCTTTTCCCATTGTGTAGTCTTGATATCTTTGTTGAAGAGCAGTTGACCCTATATATGTGGGTGTATTTCTGGTCTCTATTTTGTTGCATTGATTTATATATCTGTCTTTATGCAAGTATCATACCAGTTTGATTACTGGAGCTTTGTAACATATTTTGTAATATGTTTTGAGTTCAGAAAGTGTGATGTCTCCGGTAGCTCTCACGTTAATTGTTCTTACTGCCATAAAATAAATTTCCGTTGTCTTATGTTCTCTATAATTTTAGTAGTCGCCACTGTATACAGTTTTACTTTTTTTGAAATTGATATATTGCTGTTGAATTTGTATACTATCCATACGTATAAGTAAAAAGTAGATAAAAATTAAGACAATACAGGCATTTTTCCACATCCATGTAGGTTGGATAGTTATAAACACACAAAAATAAAACATACATTATAATTATTTTTCTTCAATTATTTCAATTATTTCAGAATAAAGTTATTCTCAAACTATTATAATTTGGGAGTTACTTTAAGCTTCATTTAACATAAATAATAAGCTCATTTTGTTACCACCAAACTTATGCATTTTGACTTTACTATTTGTATATGGTTGAATTACAATGCAAAATAACTTCATTTCCAGTCAGCGTGCATAATAGTCAACTCCTTACTCTCACTCCAATTCTTACTCTCAGTCCGTCTCAGATCCTCCCACTACGTCGCATATCCCACCTTGTAGTCAATCCTTGTATTTCAAAAAAGGTAGGTATGATGTTGAGGTTAGGCTCCAGGAATGGAGTAAATATTCCCATTTGTACACTATTTGGTAATAAAAAAGCTAAAATTTCAGTGGTTTCTAAAATCCTCATCAAAACAATTTATTCAAAAACAACATGTCAGAACGATATGAAACAGGCTATGTTTGATGCATATTTGTAACACTAGAGGAAGCCTAGCTTTGTTCTAGATATCTGTTTTCCAGATAGAAGCAATTATTCAGGCAGTAAATAAAATTAGATACAGTGGGTGGATTTGAACAGGTAAAGACGAGGTCAGGACCTAGCTGGTGCTGCTGTGAACGCCACACTTGTATTCAGCAGAGTCTGTCTTGGCAATAAGGCATGTATTCTCCTTGGCTAAGACCTGGTGTTACTGTTTTTCCTCTGTGGAATAAGATCAATCTGTGAAGACTGAAGAGGGAAGAAGAGCCAGCTAACTGAGCAGAAAAAAACAAAAGTAACTATTTAAGCTTTCTAGTGGTGAAGGAGTAAGAGTGGGAAGTTAGCACAATAAAGTAGTACAACAAAATAATAGAGACACGGCATTAAAGAAAACTTCAATTCTTTTACAAAATCCTTTTCCCAGAATTTAGGAGCATGGTTGGGAAAGGGTGTGAGTGAAAGTCTACCATTTGTTTCCCACCCAACTAATTCTTACCATTAATATTATTAATGCATAGAAAGTTTTAGTAAAGTAGTGAATAATGATTAGTTAACATGAGATAGCAATACTTAAACAGAAAGGTGCCCAGTTATGCTATCCATCTTGTTTCTTAGGGCTGCTGCAAATTTGGTGTAAGGATAGATAAAGGGACATTTCCCACGTTTCTCATAATTGTAGATTTGGTTCACATTGACAATGAGAAAAATATTAATAGCACTTACAAACTGCCAAGAAATCTTTTATGTGAGATAGTTTTGGCTTCATGGATAGTAATTTTAATCATTCAAACTACTGGCTGGTATTTCTCATTATTGCTTCTTCAGTTTGGTCAGCCATAAACTATTATTCACCCAGCATCCGGTATCACAGAAAATAGAGGGAAGGAGACAGGCAAGGAGAAAGGGGGAGAGAGAGAGGGGGGGAGTGGTGTGCAGACTGTTAAAAGATACATCACATACACTCCTAATTTCGTTTTATTGGCACTTCTTTCTTTTGGGAAAAGAACAGTTGATTTAGCAATCCTTTACTTTTGGCCTTTTTCAATATGTAAAATATGGATAACAAAAATAAGATTAAAAAATAAATATATAAGCAAGGCAAGATCTTATAGAAAGTATACTCTGCTTTCTTTTTTCTTATGCACATCAATATATTCCTAAATAATCACATTGAAGCAATCGTACAACTGATTCGCAAATTAAAATATTTAGCTGAAAAAACACGTAGTAATGGAAACCTGGGACTTTAAGCAAAAATTTGAGTGCAAGTTTTAGCATGAGCAGATGCAGATAGGCAGAATGATTATGAACACAATAATGACTCTCATGTTAATAAGAATGACTGGAGAACCTCACCACCAGGCCTCTCATCATCATAAACACAAGTAATTTCAAATAATTATTATCTATTTGCTCTTTCATGTTAATTATTCATTGGGGTTACTTTTCTAATTAAAAAGTGAAATCGATTATCTTTAAAAAACTCAATCTTTTCTGTTTTTTTCTTCTCTTGACTAATTAAAAGTGAAATATTTTGAATAGGGTTACAGATTGGAATTATGAGCTTATATTACAAAAGATCCTGATTGTTAGGGACAGAAGCAGCATAAACAGACACACATGGGTATTTGGATTGACTTACTCCACCTGTCTCACACTGAGATGGCTCAAATATATCATGTTGATATATATACTGATATTTTAAATGATTCCATTGTCTTTTCTGGGTCTACCGTTTATATGGCATAGATTAACTGAGTACATTCTCACAAAATTCTTTGTAAACAGAAATTTTAAACAGTGGTAGGAACAACACTGAAAACTTGGGCATTTATTTCATAAGTCAATATATTTATATGAATATTTATTTAATACCTATTATTGTTACTAGAGCCTTAACCATTGGCCCCCTAAAATTAGCAAAGAAAAGGAGATTCAAATCTATATATAGAGAAAAAGAAACCAAATCTATGTATGTTAGAACAATGTATTTCTAAAATAGAATATATACACTCTGAACATCTATAGTTTTTTTAAACATGTTTATACTATTTTGATGAAGCTCACATGGAAATATACGGTATATGAATTCCAAGTTTATAGTGGAATGAAAAATGACAATAGAGTGAATTAAACAAAGAACAGAAAACCAAAAGGACACTCTTAAAATAGTCCCCCAACTTCTCAGTTGACAATAGTTTATTCACCAATATTTATTATCAATCATATGTTTCTTCAGTTGTATATGAGCATAATTTTGAGAAGAGAAAAAATAGCTTTGAATTTAATAAAAATTTTTGCATGAGTTTTCTTGGCTTACAGATAAGCAAAATCTTTTCTGTCTTCAGAAACCTGACTTCAGTAATGCCTTTGACAACATATCCTATAGTATCTTTTCAGAGAAGATGAAGAAAGGAGCTATAAATGATTTCACTGGAAGTCGGATTGTAACTGCTTAAACCATTGTATCTATGGAGATCCTGGGGACTCAGTGGTAAGCGTTGAATACAGTGACTTTACCTGATATCCCAGTGACTTTATACAATAAACAGTTGGGTATAGAAACCTAAAGATCCATGAAGAGGCTCCCTCTCCTAGTAACAGCAATCAGCTAGATGCTGTCTTTGGAATTTGGGCTTTGAAAAACACCATTGTTTTCATGAGGATCTCCTCCATTAGATGGTGCTTCAGCGTAAGCTCAGTTCAGATCCACAGAGAGTATTTCGCAGCATCCTTTGAGATCTTCAGTGTGTTTCTGACTCAATTTCAGATCTTATCTCCATTCCCAGCCCCAGGCTGATGTAGAATAACTATGCTCTGTGCCGAAAGAACCCTAAATTAAAAAAAAAAAAAAAAAAAAAAAAAAAAACGCTAAGCCCTGATTTACAATATTGTGTATATTTTTATAATTTTGAAATGCCTTTAAAATAAAATCAGATGATGTGAGATGGAGAGGAAGGGGCAAAAGAGAGAAATAGAAAGGGAAGAAGGGAATAACAGAGTAAGGCAGAATAGTGGGAGAAAGAGGGGTAAGGAAAGAATAAATGGATGAATAAAGGAACCAATGGATGAGGGAAACCTGGCCTGAAAACGTAAATATTTGTTAGATTAAAGAAAAGGAGGAAGAAACAAAAGTGGGATGAAGGGAAACAAAACTAATATTTATTGACAATTTACTATGTGATAGTCACTTTACGAGGCAATTTCACTTACTATAATATATAAAGTTTGATCTTTACAGCTTCCCTTTGAGATATCTATTTTTCATGTAATAGACCTGAGATTCTCTCCCTGGTATGTCAGAATCCAAGTTCCTGGATCACTATAATGAAAAACTGATCACAGGAAATGAGCTGTCTTCATTATGAAAACTACACAGTAAGCCTTTTTTATCCTTAGTTAAACTTTCCTACTACCCTAACTATATGATATGTAGCCATATGCTTGGCAGTTAAAAGACTGAAATTTTCTCTCTACCATTTTTATCACCTCTATGTCTAGGTGGTAATTTGAATATCATCAGGCCCAAAATATGAAGAATCTATGTAGTGTTAAGGGAGTAACTTCATCTACTCATCAATATTCCAACCATGCTAACAGAGAAATGGGGCAGAGAAGACAACAGCATTGATATACAATCTCCTTTTGCAAACAGATTTTCTGTCCAGACTGTATGCCCAATAATGTTGAAAGGAAGATAGGGAGAAATACACATTGTGTGACAGGAGAACAATAGAGGAATCAAATCTCTCCTCGGGAGAGAGGCAACTCCAGCCCCTCGCAACCTGTCTTTGAGAAGAGCACAGTACACTCCACTGCACTGTTTCAGGACAGAGCTCTGATTAGTTCCTAGAGAGTTCTGAGGACAAACGAAATGGTTAATAATTTTGCTATTAAAAAACATCTGAAAATAAATCAAACTTGTAAGACATAGAAAGTTCGATTTTAGACTGTTAAAACGTTGATGTGTATTATGATGAAAAAATTAGCAATAGATGACACACACATATACATAGACATATATAACTACATCCAGTTTATTATGTTTGCAAATGTTAATGGGAAAGAAAGAAGTAAAATGTATAATGCAGTAAAAAAGTGAATTTAAAGAGGAGGAGAAATGTGTTGACTTGATGAGCACAATCTGTAAGACTAAAAGCAAAAAGAACTACACATAAACACCATACAATTGTTGATAAAGTTGTTTTCCATGGGGACATGGGTTCATAATCCTGATACTATTATACATGTATACTAGAATTGAATAATTAAGCAAATGGAGCAAGATTTCTTACTCTTGGAATGGAATTTCCAGAGAAGCAAGAGAAGGAGGCTAGAGTAATCAATGTGGTAATGGATTAGAGTTGGAGGTGTCAGTATGAACTCATGTTTAGCTTAAGAGGAATACAGATAGTCACATATAGACAAATGTATAGATTTGAATATACCTAGGGAGTATACATACATGTTATTTCCTTGCTCTGTCATCGGAGAGGCCTAAAAAATGACAGCCCACTAACAATGAGCACACATCATCCATATCGTGATTTCTAATATCATTCTCAAATTAAACAAAAAACAATAGGGATACTTATAAAGACGGTTGATTCCAGACGTGAAGCAGAAAATATACAAGAAGAGGCTGGAATATCTTACAGTGCCAGAAAGGAAGGAAGTGCTCAAAAAGAAAAACATTGAAGATAGAATGTCAAAGGGACACAGGAACCAACTGAAAGAGCTCCCAATAGCAAAGATGAAGCAATTTGATCAAAATAAATCAGATTGTGTTGGATTATGACTCAAAGTATAAACTATCTGTAATTCGATTGATTTTTAATAAATTAATAAATGGAAGAGAGCAGAGAAATGTCCCATGCAGAACAAGTCCAAATAATCTATGTAGATACTCTGTCCTTGAGGAAGTGACATTTGATTCCCATTCTTTAAGTGTGGGCTGCGCATAGTGACTTACTTCCAAAGAGTAGCATATGGAAATGAGAGAAGAGAGTAACTTAACAGAGGAGAAACTCGACATAGACTACCTTAGCCAGGTGATCAAGGTCAATATCAACAGTGATAAATCATGTTAATTAATATGTACCCTCAATATGATGCGATAAAAA
Organism: Equus caballus; assembly: GCF_041296265.1. NCBI lineage: Eukaryota > Metazoa > Chordata > Mammalia > Perissodactyla > Equidae > Equus > Equus caballus. The sequence continues at coordinate 36,060,517 of NC_091698.1, forward strand.
TGGCATTTTATTTCTGTGGCTTTCCTTCCAAAAAATCTACAGCCCCAGTCTAATTATGAGAAAACCATCAGACAAATTCCAATAGAGAGGCATTCTACCAAACACGTGACTAGCACTCCTCAAATCTATCGTGATCATCAAAAACAAGGAAAGTCTGGTAAATTGTCACAGCCAAGAGAAGCCTAGGAAGACACAACAAGTAAATGTAATATGGTATCCTCGATGGAGTCCTGAAACAGAACAAATACATTTGGTAAAAACTCAGGGAATCTGGGGCCGGCCCCAAGACCAGGTGGTTAAGATCGCACATTGAGATTCTGAGGCCCAGGGTTTCGCTGGTTCGGATCCTGGGCGCAGACATGGTACTGCTCATCAGGCCATGCTGAGACAGTATCCCACATAGCACAACTAGAAGGATCTACAACTAGAATATACAACTATGTACTGGGGGCTTTGGGGAGAAGAAGAAGAGGAAAAAAAAAAAAGATTGGAAACAGATGTTAGCTCAGGTGCCAATCTTAAAAGAAAAAGGAGAATCTGAGTAAATGAACTTTAGTTGATAATAATTTATCAATATTGGTTGTTAACTGTAACAAATGCACTAATGTAAGATGTGTGGGGTGTAGGGAGACTCTGTATTATCATCTCAATTTTTCTGTAAACCTAAAACTGTTTTGAAAAGTAAATTCTATTAAAAGGAGATGCAAGGAATATAGATTGTATGAACACAGAGCAAAAGCAATGAGCAGCAGAGTAGGGAAATGGTGATGTCCTTTTTTGTTGTTTTAGAATAAACTCTAAGTAATTGCCATGATAAAGAATCTTCAATGAATTTTAGTTAATTGATTGAATGAATGAATGAATGGCAAATACATGACATGCTACTTCCAGTTTCCCATTACATTCCCTTGATAGATTTCAATTATTGATGAAGCTTTTCCACTTTGCCTGAATATGACCTCAGAATCCTTTCTTCAATTCTCTCTTGGATTTCTCAAAATTTGAATAGAGTTGGGCACTGTTCAACTATTAGTTTGCTTCTCTAGTGGATTGTTGACAACAGTGAGTTAGTCCTTCCCTGTCACCCTGAAGTAAGTAATAAAAACAAATCAGATCACGTGGTTGGTCTATAATGTGAACTAGGGAACTTGATAGTGAATATTGAAGTAAATATGAATTGAACATCTGTCATATAAAATAGTGACTTTTAAAAATTGAATATTACTCAGGGAAGTATGAAATCATCCTTAGATGCAAGGCACAGAAATCTATGACTCACTTCTAGTGCTTCTTTGCTAGAGTTATGGGTTGGGGTAAAAGTAAAGTCAAAAGAAATTTTGTACTCTAACAGCTTCTGGTCCATGGGGATGGATAAGCCACACACCTATGAATTCTCACTAATAACAAATTTATAGCACAAGTTGTAGAAATTCCTGGGATTCATAGAAGGAAGGAGGCAAAGTAATCCGGATTCCTTGGATATAGAGGAGAAATAACTGACTGACTATAAGAAGTGGATTCTATCTCCTGACTTTCTACTATAAAAATTATCAATTTCCGCGGTACCCCATGTGTTGCCTATTAAAAGAGGATACTGTAATGCACCCTACCTATGCCAAAGAATTTGAGGATTCAGAGAATTTTTCCCTAAAATCTGGGTTACCTCCTGGTGTATAGAATGAGATTAAATATATATGTGTTTTTGAATGAATGATGAATATATATAATTAAATAAATTTAATGTATATATTAATTTATGCATTAATTTAAAAACATACATATATTTATCTCATTCTCATAACCAAGAGGGAAGAGATATATATTTTAGATAAATATATTATGTATTTCATACATATTTTTATATAAAATATACAAATATTTGCATAATATACAAATATATAAATAACCTTATTTATTTATATATATAAATAAATATAAATATACATATTTAAATGCATCCTATATTAACCCCTGGCATGACTGTTTTATGTTGAGGTATGTAAATATTCCGTATTATCTTCTTTTTATATTCTTCCTAATCTCATCACAATCTGAAATTATTTACTTGTTAATTTATTACCTGTAGCCCCTCACCCACTACACACTTCAACATGCAAGAGAGCAAGTTTTAAGAGAACAGGATCCTATTTTGTTCACTGACGAGTCTACACATAGAAAGCAACACTTAGCACATTTTAGGAGGTTAAAGATGTTACTGCGTGAATGAATGAAGGTCTTCATATTCCTGGGAAAAATACAGAGATAAATTTTCTCAATGATCAAAAGAATGATGGGAGGCTGAAGACAGATGGAAACAATTTCCTCTTCTCAGTTCAAAAGAATGGAATCTGGTCATGTATAAAAGTAATCTAGACAGTCCAGAGGAAATCAAGATTTTAACTTGACTAATTCACCAAATCACAGAATATTAAATCAGAGAACAGGCTTGCCTGAAGTTTAAAGGTAAGTTTAATAGGAACATCAGGCAATGGCTTTATAAAGATCATTTTTCAAAGAGGCACTAACAGGCTGAAATATGAAAAGATGCAAAACAAGTGCAACCTAATTATAAATTGTTCATTAAAACTGGACCCTGGGGGGACGACTGCTTAGTGACATTCTCTTACTTCAGTTTCATTTAATTTGCATGCTTGAAGGAAAGAGAATTACATCTCTAAAGACATATTCTCAGATCTATTCTGTGGATTCAAATTAACTCAAAGAAGGCTCCTCTCACAACTGCTGTTTTCAGGTAATCTGGCTCCTGTTCAGCTCAGGTAGATCAAGTTACCTGTCTTTTTTTGAAGAAGAAGAAGATTAGCCCTGAGCTAATATCTGCTGCCAGTCCTCCTCTTTTTGCTGAGGAAGCCTGGCTCTGAGCTAACGTCTGTGCCCATCTTCCTCTACTATATATGTGGGACGCCTACCACAGCATGGTTTGCCAAGCTGTGCCATGTCCACACCCGGGATCCAAACCGGTGAACCCCGGGTGCCACCCGGCTTTTTAACAAAGAGGCAATTTGTTAAAATTAATGAAAAAGAACACAATGGAACATAACCCCCTGCATCTCAACTGTAGCAATCTAATGATGCAAGCCCTCCACCTCTCTTTTTTAAAAATGTTCAGCATCGTCTCCTTGGAATCCGCCACTTGTCAGCCAGAGCACAAATAGGGACAGAATCAGAGATGGGCTTTTTAGTAGCCAATTGTGCAAGCCCAATTTTCTGCTTCTTTCTAGACTGCAAGGCAAACTTGGGTAAAGGTTGATGACGTCAACAAAAATGGGAGAAAATGCTGGACTGTCTGCAGCCACAAACTTGGTTGTACCAACAATAGAGAGAAAAATGAAAGAGATAGTAAGTGAAATATAATTATGGGTTTCTGATGGCCATGCTGTAGTTGAAAGCAGACAATTGAGAAAATTAACCTGTAGACTGCAAGATTACATGTCAGGAGATGAGTGTTTCATTTGTGACCACAAAATGTATCATCAAAACTGGGACACTTCTCTGAGTCAAAAGGGGTATTATTAATAATTACTCTGAAACCACAAGAACAGAAATCCACTTCTATGACTGCTGGGGATGTCAGTTTGCCTACAAGCGTAAAGGAGACTGGAGTCTATGCATGCTAGGGTGGGACTACTGACTAGGGAAGAAAAATACCAGAATTCTTATACAATTGAGGATGTGATTAGTTTTGAAAATATTATTTTCTGACATTTATTTGTGTGGGATCATTATTCTTAGAGGAATTTATATATATACATACACACACATATATATATATATTTATATTTCTTTTTTTCCTAAATATCCTGTGACTAGTATAAGGCTTACAGTTTCTTCTGGCCAAGGCTGGGTGTACAAAGCTTGACTAAATCTACAGTTTTTGTTGCATTGATTCACTGGAAGAGAGAAGAGCTTGAGTGTTCCATAAGCCCAATTCTGGTAAGTAAACTACTTTCAGATGGAAGAAAAACTTATTTACTATGTAACAGATACAAATAAAACATCCATGAAAAACAAATCATTATCCTATGGGAGACAGTTCTACTCAAGATGAGTGACATCATAGAATTTTCTATCTCTTATATTTTTGCTGTGTAACTTACATTTAATTTTTCTTCTGCAAGTCAAATTTAAATTTTATACACAATCCAAAAAGTACATAAATCAATTTCCCCCAGGTCAATATGATATGTTAGTTCCTATGGTGGCTTGAAAAATGGTACCATTGTGTGTTATGGCACCTAAAATTCTATGTAGGGAGGATGGTCAAACTTCCAGAGTTACAGTATTAACTTCTGATTTTTTTTCTGGTGTTAGGAGGGTGGACTTATAAACCTTTTAAATACGAAGTATGGTAAAACATGGAAACAACTACACAGAGAGAAATGTAGGAAGATGTGTCATGTACCAGATGAGACAGGTTAAACAGAGGGACATTCCACCACAAGTTAGGAGACGTGAGTTAGGAGATGGTAAATCATCAATGACATTACAATGAAAAAGATGGAGCACAATTTGCCTCTGGCAGTCCAAGTAAAAGCAAGGCAGGAGCCAGTGGGTCTATGGTAAATTTTATTTCGTTTTGTTTACATTGTTTATCAGATTTGTCCTCATTACCAACTTTTCCCCTCTCCTCTTCATCATCTTCATTCAGAAAAAAATTAAAAATTTATATAACAGTGAATACTATTGATTCCAAGTTTTACAGTGTTTCCACAACACTAGATAATGGATCTCTAGAGATTTCTGTTTCAAGTGCATTAGTTTCCTTCCTTCTTTCATTCATTCCTTCCTGCTTGCCTGCCTGCCTTACTTTTTTCTTTCTTCTCTTCCCTTTTACTATTTAGATTAAGAATACCTTTATAGTACAATTAAATACGTGTAAAATGCTTTATGTGATTTTGAAGCTGGACAAGCTTGTGTTTCAAGGAAAGGAGAAGATAGGAATGGTGGCAGAAGCTAGGGGCACGAGCCCTAACCAGAAGATGCTGTCCTAGGTGGGAATCTTCAGTGGAATCCTTGATCAGCCCCAAGGAAATGGTCTTCTGGGACCAGAAGAAGGTTACGGAATATGAAGAGAGAGTTGAAGGAGGTAAGCCAAGGTCCCTGAATGGGGAGGACTTTCCAAAGGACAAAGGTTTTACCTATAATATCTTATTTCATCCCCTAAATATTAAAATATAGTATTAAAATTGTTTTACAGCTAATGAAAATTATTAAACTGAAGTGTAGTAAATTGTCCAAGTTAACACTGCGGGAAGTGATGGAAGCAGTGGTAAAGCCCAACTCTGTCTGCAAAACTTTGTTCAGCTTGTAACCAATCCTGCTCATGTTTGATATGTTGTATAGAGGGACTCTCTGACACCTACATCGTTCATTCTATGTATTTATGGTTTGACTCAACCACTGATGATATCCACATCCATCTTCTCTCCTTCTTGTGTTTATACTCCATGGAACTAGAGGGGTCTTTAGGAGTACACAGAAATAGAGTAAACAATACACAGGGCGTGGTACGTTTGAGCCCCACCTTGAGCACTTAAAGGCTTGAATAGATAAAATATGAGAATAATATTCTACCTCTGTTTAGAATCCCCCAACTCTTAATTGTCCTTTGCTTCTCAGAGGTGGTGTCCTTTGGTAAACTTTAGATAAATATCATCTCTTTCACCCAACCCTGATGAAGTTCATTGAATCCCGTGTAAACTACTTCCATATTCTGGCAAACATATATTGTAAAATGTATTTCTCTTCTCTCGCATTTGTTTTTCCTTATTAAGATCTGAGACTCTTTAGGAAAATCTCTCTTTCTGCAGGAGCTCCCAAATGGCATTTCCATGAAGTAACACCACTGCCATTTCTTGAGGAGGGTTTCACTGGCCCTCGGAGAAAATATCAGGATGAACATACCAACTATTTTACCACCAAAAGAGTTTTATTATTAAATCATGATAAAAAAGAAAAATAACTGCATTTATTTTATGTCTTACTTGGCAAAATAAAAATGTTACAACTTTATGACTATTTTCTATATTCTAATTTTAATTTCAATCTATGACATCCAATTGCATTATGGTATTAGTGTATTAACAGCTGTTTGGGTTTAGCTCATATTTCTGATAACACCTCACTGTGTGGCCATAAGTAAAGCATCTAATTCCTCTGAACTTCAGTTTCCTTGTATATAAAATATGGATAATCATACTACTTTTAAAGTAACACATATAAAATGTGTGAAAGCGTCTGGAAGAAAATAAATTAGAAGTAAATTATCTATTATTATTCCCATAGTTCTAGAACTAAAAAATAGTGTCTGGTGAATAATGAAGTAAAACAAAAATGTTTGAATTGCATATACATTCTATGAGGATCAAACAATAGAAGATATATGTATTGTGGCAAAATATACAAAGTTAAAGAAAGTCATTTTCAACTCACTCAGCTTTTGTTTTTTCTCACTTACAATCTAGGATCTTATGATATATGTCAAATCCATATTCAGGTTCCTCCAAATCCAGAGACTGTGAAAAAAGTGACAAGTTAATAATTCCACTGAAACTTTGCAATATTTTTATAAAGAAATGAAATGTTTCTCTCACTTAGAAAACAGATAAGGAGTTACATCAGAGGATGACGTGGCAAATTGATTGCAAATTCAAAGCAAGAACCTATAGGGCCTTTCCACCCAAGCTTCCACACACCAGTCTGATGAAGTCCACTCCCCACCATTATATTATTTATTCTACTTTTATTCACATAGCTTGAGAGAAAGGTATTAGGGAAGAAAAAAATCTGGAGTTGCGTTGGGAACATGTTGTACTCTCATCAATTATTAGTAAAAGATGCCTGAGAGTAATTTTGAACCATCAGGAAGCAAGTGAGCAGAGGGGGCAATAAACATACTTGAACGTGCTGTTTATTTAATGAGGGCCCCTTGAGTTGATACTGGAAGTAAGTTATAACTTTCTGCAAAGATTAGTCTCATCTAGCAGGTTACTCAGGTCTTAACTCTATTTAGCAGCAGTTTGGGAGTTCGAATAATCTTAGCATTGAAAAATGAAGAGGGATGCTGATAAACTGGTAAAAATTAGGATTACATAATAGTAACAATGTTTATACCTTCAGCTCTTTCTTCTTACAAATATTTGAAGAAAGTAGGACTGAGGAAGTACCTAGAGTTAACGTAAATTCAAAGTTCAGGAAAAAAGAAATATTACAAAGCTATAGTAACAAAACAATATAGAGTTGGCATAAAAACAGACACAAAGATTAATGGGACGGAATAGAAAGCCCAGAAATAAATTCACACATATATGGTCAACAATTTTTTACAAAGGTGTCAAGAATACACAATTGGGAAAGGATAATCTCTTCAATAAACGGTGCTGGGGAAAATGGATATCCACATGCAGAAGAATGAAGTTGGGCCCTTGTTTTACACCATACACCATATTAACTCAAATGGATTAAAGACTTAAATGTAAGACCTGAAACTGTAAAACTCCCAAAAGAAAACGGGGAAAAACTCCTTGATATAGGTCATGCCAAGTATTTTTTTGATCTGACACCAAAAGCACAAGCAACAAAGGTAAAAATAAACAAGTGAGACTGTATCAATCTAAAAAGGTTCTGCACAGCAAAGGAAACAATCAACAACACAAAAAGGCAACCTATGAAATGGGAGAAAATATTTCCAAATGACATATCAGACAAGGGGTTAACATCCAAAAATAATAAGGTACTCTTACAATTCAATAGAAAAATCAAATAACCCAATTAAAAATAGTCAAAGGACTTAAATAGACATCATTCTGAAGATGACATACAAATGGCCAAAAAGTACAGGAAAAGATGTTCAACATCACTAATTATCAGGGAAATGCAAAGTAAAACTACAATGACATACCACATCACATATGTTAGGATGTCTACTATGAAAAAGACAAGAAATAAAAAATGCTGACAAGAATATGGAGAAAAGAGAATCTCGTACCCTGTTGGGGGAATGTAAACTGGCAATGCCATTGTGGGAAACAACATAGGAGTTCCTCAGAAAATTAAAAATAGGACTATCATATGATCCCCAAATCTCATTTCTGGGTATATATCTAAAGGAACAAAATCATTATCTTGAAGAGATACCTACACTTCCATGTTCTTTGCAGCATTATCCACAATAGCCAAAACATGGAAACAAGTGTTTAGTGATGGATGAATGGTAAATAAAAAATGCGATATACATTTATGTATGCATATATAGATGCATACAACACACACACACACACAATGGAATCCAGCCATATAAAAGAAGGATATTCTACTATTTGTGACAACATCGATGAACACGAAGAGCATTATGCTAAATGAAATAAGCCAGACAGAGAAAGATAAATACTGCACCATATCACTCATATGTGGGATCTAAAAAAAAAGGAACTCATAGAAACAGAGAGCAGAAGCATGGTTGCAAGGGGTGGGGGGGTGGGATAAATTGGGAAAAATTCATCAAAGGGTACAAACTTTCAGTTATAAGATGAATAAGTTCTGGGGATCTAATGTACAGTATGGTGACTATAATTAATAATATATTATTTTACACTTGAAATACACTTGAAATTTGCTAAGAGAGTAGATCTTAAGCTTTCTCAATACACACACACACAAGTAACTATGTGAGGTGACGGAAGCATGAATTAACTTGATTGTGATAAACATTTCACAATGTATACATACATCAAATCATCAAGTTGTGTGCTATAAATACATTACAATTTTATCTGCCAATTATACCTCAATAAAACTGGGAAAGAAAAAAAGAAGAAACTGTTCATAAAACACATGATCAGCCGCTTTCTACTGAAATATTAGCACATGCATATATTAAGAACACCAAAACCGAAAAAATTCAGGTGGTGAAAGCCAGTCATCTTCTACAGTAATATCATAAAATTATATAATAAATTTCCATATAGAAAATTATATTTTTATCCATAGTATAAGGATACATATGTAGAGAGATACAGATATAAAGATTACTTTTTAAATTTAATAATTTTAAATATAAAATTTGTCTATTTAGCAGCACATTTCATGAAGGTTTCAGAATCTACTTAACCAGACACCAATAGCTACATATTTGGGTGCTTTTCATGCTCTTCCCTTCTTTGTTTTTTTAGTGAGGAAGATTGGCCCTGAGCTAACATCTGTTGCCCACCTTCCTCTTTTTTTTTTTTTTCCTTCCAAAGCCCCAGTACATAGTTGCATATCCTAGTTGTAAGTCCCTCTAGCTCTTCTATGTGGGATGCCCCACAGCACAGCTTGGTGAGTGGTGTGTGGGTCCATGCTCAGGATCCAAACCAGTGAACCCTGGTCTGCCAAAGCAGAGTGCACTAACTTAACCATTATGCCACTGAGCTGGCCCCTTGCTCTTCTCTTAAATTACGTTGGCCTCTCTTTAATGCAATCAAATAATCTTTATTGTTCTCTGAATGGGATAGACATAACATTCTCTAGATGACAATTTATCCTTTAGAATCTAGTGACTGATAAAACCTAGGTAATAATAGAGTTAACTCTAAAGTTTCGTTTGGGGGAGAAGAGTGTATGTGGGTTTGTGTGTAATTTACAAAACTGTATTATTTGAATTTTACAGTAAAAATATCACATCTGCCTTAAAGCTCTGCCCCAGAAACCAGGGTCTTTCTATCCCAGTTGTGCATTACATAGTGAATCAAATATTGGTCATAGTGTCTCAGTGTCATTCTCATGGGAAATTTTTTTCTCCCCAAATCCCCCCAGTACGTAGTTGTATGTCTTAGTTGCAGGTCCTTCTAGTTGTGGCATGTGGGATGCCACCTCAACGTGGCCTGACGAGCGGTGCCATGTCCCTGCCCAGGATCCGAACCAGCGAAACCCAGGGCCACCGCAGTGGAGCATGCGAACTTAACCACTCAGCCATGGGGCGGGCCCCACACATAGTTTCATGGGAAATTTTGATACCCAAAATATTTTCACCAAATAAATTATCCTGTCACAAAAAATATAACAGAAACATTAAATAAGCTTCATTTCATGGTTATTTCCTAGGGCAGGCATAAGGGAACAAAGGAAGAAAAATATTTGTTCTTTGACATCAAAGAACCTACAATGGTTGTGGAACGCTCAGTTCTACAAACAGAGTTAAAATCCAATAGAATTAAACAATAGATAGCTGTGTATTCTGGAAGAGGCAGCCATCATCTCACTGGTCACTGTAATTTGCTCAGCTAATCACATAGCCTAGATTTATGTTTGTTTCCTTTTGGTTCTACTCAGGTGACCTCCATGCTGACAGGTACACAAATATGACCCAATTTTATGGAGTCCAGTGCTATACAAACCGTGGTAAAAGTAGTAGGAGGTGTCTACCCACCACAATCCTAGGAAAAAGTCACAGCCTTACTTGTGAAAGGAGTACAGGAAACAGTAACACAAAAATATACGCAACTAACTGATAAATAATGTAGGAAATCAAAGAACAAAAATTATTTTTTAAAAAAGAAGCAAAACACAGACTAGAGAAAGTCAGATAAGAGGAGAAGTGTGATCAATGAGAATTGTGTACACAGTGATATTTAAAACGTGAAGGGCTGTCTTTCTTCCCTTCTTTTCCCTACACACAGCAGGGAGTAAGCTAATTTGATTGATTAGGCCAATTTATAGATCAAGACCACATGTGGGAAACATTTATCGATTTGTGTGTTGGGGAGGCGGCATCAAAGTTTCCATGTGTATCTATGAAATAGGAACATAAGCTGATCAAAGCTTCCTTAGGGCCTGGGTATTTATATATCCTTCAGCTTCTGTGTTTGTTGCTTTCTTTTGTTTTGAATCACATTTATCTGTGTATGTGTGTGTGTGCGCGCGCACGTGCACATGTGTGTATCTTCATCTCTGTTTAAGGTCCCTGTTGCTTGAGTCAAGAGGGGCGGATAAGAACTTAATATCTGAACTTTGGTTGATGGAAAGGAGAGGATCTTTTGGCTTGTTCACAGTTTGAATCCACACAGCTTTACCAAAAGCATTTATAAAAGCCCTCATTAAATAATAAAAATTGGTATCTTCTTTGCTATTTGCTGCTGCTCTTTCTGCATATAACTTCCTCAGCATTCCCTTAGGGGAGAATGACTGAGGTAAAGCTAGTTTCAGTTATTCCTTGTCCCCTTTCCAAATTACACAGAACTAAGTGAAAGTGCTCATTATGATTGCCTCCCTCCTTTTCCTCCTGCACAGGCCATTTTGTCTGCATGGTTTTCCGTTCACTGCAGTGGTAAGATTCAATCCTTAGAATCCATAGTCATGAAATAGACAGGCTTAGATAAGCTAGTAAGAGAGAGAATTGATATGCTGGAGGAGGTCTCACCAGCATTTGTTAAAATCCTGACACACAACAGCATCCTTGGTATAATGATAAATATCAGTCCTGAACTTAAGGGATAATTTATTAGTGCTTGGGTGGTAAGGCTGAGGGAGGACTGAGATGTGGGAGAGATACTCATATTTAAGAAGACGTTCCTTTCATTCCAGCCCTATACTGCATTAGGTTATACAACTTAATGAGTACACAGTAGTCACAGAGGTATTCATTGCCTTTAGGAAATGTGTGATATACTTGTGTAGGAAAATATGACTTGCCAGTAGGTTACTCTTAAAACATCACAACCAGCAGTGTTTAACATATTTTTCTGAAGTGCTGAGAAAATGTGAAATGGGTAGAGATTGATCTGATTATTATGTAATAATAATCAGAGACATTGTTTTAGAGAGACATTCAAGAAAGGGTTAACTTTTAGTGAATAATACACATGAGTTTTGGAGAAAAATATAAAAGTATTTTCAAACAGAAGCTATTTCCTCTTAAAGAGCCAGGTGGTTGGGTATGAGGAAATGTTGCTCAAGGAATAGCAGGAAGCTTAGCCTGGAGAACAGAGGATATGTGCTGGGAAGCGAGAGCCAGTGTCAATTTTAACGGCCAGCTCAGTGGCATTCCAACTCTTTATAAAATCACACTGTGTGAGCCCCTTCTTAACTCACTGAAGCGAAACCTTTCCAGGCAATTCCGAGTACCAGACATGGTTACAATCACTAAGATTGATACTTCTACGTTTTATTTGTGACACTGACAGATTAAAGTATCGAGATGTGGGAGCCAGTACAAATCGAGGAAATGTCATACCTAGGATTTTACAAACACCTTAGGACATGGCGCCTGAGAAGAAGATACTGAAGAGGGATTTGTTAATGGTCATCACCTAGAAAAGATTGTCACGTGGGAAGGGAGAGGTAGAGTTTCTCCCGAAGCCTAAAACCAGAGACAGAAAGTTCAGACAGTTGTTGTCTCTTGACCTAAACAAATGGTCTAAATGTCCATTTAGCGGTAAACACCATAAAGAGAAAAAGGATCTGAACCATAGAAATAGAGTTTGAAAATTGCCTACTGAGTTTCTATTTTCATCTTTATTCCTGTTACCATTTTCCCTAGTTTAGGCTAAGTGTATAAAAAGGTCCATCACAAGACCATATAGTATTACTTACTATATCAATAGCCTGGGAGAAAATTCTATAAGCTTGCTTCTGTCTTTTTTTAAATTTCAGATGAAGTTTCTTATCTACTGTATATTTCTTTTGAATCTGTTATGTAATATCTCAAAACTTGGCTTAGGAGGAAGCAAAATAACCAAATAAAATGCTACTTGATACATTTGATGAACTCATGAAAATACCTTTAGGAGAAATAACCAAACATTCAATTAACATATTTGAGAGAGAATAATTTCCCCTTGTAAAATTACTACTTTAAGGCCGTTCAAAACAAACATTTTTATTGTGGTAAAATACACATAGCATAAAATTTCCCATTTTAACCATTTTTCAATGTACAAATCGGTGGCATTTAGAATATTCACAATGTTATGCAACCATCACTACCATCTTGTTCCCAAATATTTCCATCACCCCAAGAGGAAACCGTGTTTCCAGTAAGCAGTTACTCCCATACTCTCATCTCCTCTGCACCTGGCAAACACTATTCAATAATCTGCTTACTGTGTCTATGAATTTGCCTCTTTTTGCTATACCATATACACGGAATAATGCAATACGTGGCCTTTTGTGTCTGGCTTCTTTCATTTAACAGTGTCCTCAACATATATCCGTGCTGCAGGATGTCTCAGCATGTCATTTCTTTTTATGGCTCAATATATTCCATTGTGTGTATATACTATATTTTGTTTATCCACTCATCAGTTGATGGATATTTGGGTGATTTCCACCTTTTGGCTATTGTGAATACGGCTGCCACAAACACTAGTGTGCAAGTTTCTGTTTAAACTCCCGATTTCAGTTCTTTTGAGTACATACCTAGGAGTGGAATAGCTGGGTCATATAACTTTATGTTTCACTTTTTGAGGAACTTCCAAACTGTATTGCACAGTGGCTGAGCCATTTTGAATTCCTATCAGCAATGTACAAGGGTTCCAATTTCTTCATATCCTTGCCAACTTGTGATAATTTTCCTTTTTTTATTTAAAATTGTTTTATGATTGTCATCTCAGTGAGGGTAAAATGGCATCTAATTTTGGATTTGATTTGCATTTACCTAATGACTAATGCTATTGAGCGTCTTTCTCTGTACTGTTTGCTATTTCTATATCTTTTTTGGAAAAACCTTCATTCAAGTCTTTTGTCTATTTTTTATTTGTCTCATTTTACCGTCCATGTTTTGCTGAGATATAGGGGAGAATGTTTATATATTCAGATATATTAATTTGAAAATATTTTGTCCCATTTTGTAGATTGTCTTTTCACTCTATTAATAGTGTTTCTTGATATCCAAAAGTTTTGAATTTTTAAAAAGTCCAATATATGTGTATATATATATATTTTTTTTTTTTCTTTTGTGGTTTGTGCTTTCTAGGAATCCATTACCAAATCAAAGGTCATGAAAATACACTCTTATGTTTTCTTCTGACAGCTTTATAGTTTTAGCTTTTATATTTAGATTAGGATCTGTTTAGAATTAATTTTTGTATATGGCATGACATAAGGGTCCAACTTCATTCTTTTGCCTGTGGCTACCCAGTTGTCCTTGCACTATGTGTGGAAGACACAATTCTTTCTCCATTGAATGGCCTTGGAATTCTTGTCCAAAACCAATTGACCATTGATGTATGGATCTATTTTTAGACTCTCAATTCTGTTCCATTGATCTATGTGTCTATCCTTGTGCGAGCACCACATCGTTTTTTCATTGTTGAACCTTGGTAGTAAGATTTGATATTGAGCGAGTCCCCATTTTGTTCTTTTACAACAATGTTTTAGGTATTTAAGGTTTCTTGCAATTACATGCGAATTTTAGAATCAGTTTTAGCATCACTGGAGTCATGATAGGATTTCATTGAATCTGAAAATTAATTTGAGGAATGGCGCCATTTTAACAATATCAAGTCTTCCAATCCATGAAGTCTTTTCACTTACTTAGGTCTGCTTTAGTTTCTGCAAGCAATGTTTTTTAGTTTTCAATGAATAATGCTTGTACTTCCTTAACTGTATTCCTAAGTATTATATTATATTTGATGCTATTATAAATAAAATGGTTTTCTTAATTTCCTTTTCAAATTGTTGATTGCCGGTATATTGAAACACAATTGGTTTTATATGTTGTTCCTATACTCTGCAACTTTGCTGAATTTGTTTTTTTCTAAAAAGTAGCTAATCTGGTGGTTTTTTTTGGTGTGAAGAATTTTTAGGATTTTGTACATAAAGCATCATGTCATTTACACATATAGTTTTACTTCTTCCTTTCTAATTTAGCTATCTTTTTTTCCTTTTTTTCTTGGAAAGACAATACTCTTATTCACATCTCCCAATCTATTACAAAAAGGGGAAATCTTTCTGATCATTGGGTTTGTCATCAGAAGCCCCATTCTGTACATGAATCTAGAGACTCCTTTAGTAAATTTAATTACTGATCTCCCTGCTATTCTTCCCAAATTCCTTGTGCTAAGTGTCTAGAACTTCTTGCCCAATCAATTGAACATCCAGTGATTTAAGAGGTAACCTTTGTTAACTGCAGTAAACACCTCCAGTTTTACCTGGGTAAACACCTCTGGCAAGGTAGAGACAGAACTAGACAGAATTTGGCACAAGGTGAATCATTGAATGCAGTGCCCACTGACATCCTATCATTCTGTGATCTCTTTAGCTGGCTGCCCTCAGATATTGCCTCCTGGTTCAGGTCTATTCTTCAATTGGACTTAACATCTTGTTTGTTATTACAGGAATTATCATTGTTGTAAAACTTTATCTCTTTTGCATAGCTTGATGTTATAAAAACACCAGTTGGATAATGGTCACTCAGCACTTTGAAATGTTTACTAAGGCTTATGAAACTTTACACTGGAAGCTTCAAGGAAGTGCAGAAGATGTTTACCTTTAAAAGAACTTGACAGTAGAGCCTTCCCTCTGCTCTGACACTCTCATTGCTCAAATGGGGCCTAAATGTTCTTAAGGAAACCACTTTCCCTCCTGCGCAAGACACGAAACACTGGAAATGAGCCCTGATGATTAGGGACCAAAGACGCTTTGATGGCTGATCAGCAATACTTTCCAGTGTTTGATCAGCGATAATTTTAGAGAATTTGATCAAAAGGGAAGGAGAGATGTAAAAGACGACATGAATGGAGCCATATTAACATAGAGCTGGAGCAGCCATTTCAGAGGAATTGCCTCGCACAACATATTTACTCTGTCTTCCAAACTGGACGAAACCACCAACAGTCCAAGAAGTCAGTAAGGACAAGAATATCTTATTTTTAAGAACTGATGCAATTGAACTTTACTGATGACCAAGTCACTAACCAATCAATGAAGTACAAGTCTGACCTTTTTACTGATGGCTGAATCTCAAGCCAAGCTGTGAAGTACAGACCTAGCCTTACATCATCCAGCACCAATGGGCTCTTCTTTAATGCAACTTATCTCATCTTCCTCCCTTTTTCCCATAAACACCCTGAGCCCTTCTCCTGTAATTGGGACACTATTTGGGTTTCTACTTGAATCTGTGCTCAAGTTGCAATTCTTTGATCCCAAATAAATTCTTTCCCTCTTAAACTGGTTTCTATTTTGGTAGATTGACACCATTTATATTTCCACCAAGAGTGTACAAGGGTTTCCTTTTCTCCACATCTTCACCAGCATTTGTTATTTCTTATCTTTTGACAATAGCCATTCTAATAGGTGTGAGGTGATAATCTCATTGTGGTTTTCATTTGCATTTCCCTGATGATTAGTGATGTTGACTACTCTTTCATGTGCCTGTTGGCAATTTGTATGTTTTCTTTGTAAAAATGTCTCTTAACTTTGCACATTTTTTCATTGGATCGTTTGGAGTTTCTCTTGCTATGGAGTTGTGTGAACTACTCATACAACTTGAGTGTTGAACTCTTATCAGATATATGCTTTACAAATATTTTCTCCCATTCTGTAGATTGCCTTTAGATTTTGTTCATTATTCTTTTGCTGAGCAGAAGCTTTTTAGTTTGATGAAGTCCCACCTATTAACTTTCCTTTTGTTCCTTGTGCTTTTGGTATCATATCCAAGACCAAAGTCAAGGAGGTTTTTTTTCCTATTTCTTTTCAGAGGTTTACAGTTTCACTTCTTATGTTTAAGTCTTTAATCCATTTTGTTATCTTTGTGAGGGGTGTAAGTTGGGGTATAACTTTCTTCTTCTTCATATGGTTATCCAGTTTCCCAAGACCATGTATTGAAGAGATTATCCTTTCCCTATTGAGCGTTCTTGGCTCCCTTGTTAAATATTAGTTGCATGTGTAAGAATTTATTTCTGGGCTCTCAATTTTGTTTCATTTGTCTATGTGTCTAATTTTATGCCAGTACCATGCTATTTTGATTACTGCAGCTTAGTAGTATAATTTAAAAACAGGAAGTGTGATGCCTCCAACTTTGTTCTTCTTCCTTATCATTGCTTTGATTATTCGGCGTCTTTTTAGATTCCATATAATTTTTAGAATTGCTTTTTCTATTCCTGTGAAAAATTCCATCAGAATTTTGATAGGTATTGTCTTGAATCTATAGACAGCTTCTGGTAACATGCATATTTTAATAACATTAGTTCTTCTGATCCATAAACATGGGATATATTTCTATTTGTTTGTAACTCTTCAATTTCTTTCATCAATGTCTTGTAGATTTCAGTGTACAGATCTTTCACTTTCTTGGTTAAATTTACTCCTAAGTATTTTATTGTTTTTGATGCTATTATAAATGAGATTTTCTTATTTCCTTTTCATGTAGTTCACTGTTGGTGTATAGAAGTGCAAGTGATTTCTATGCTGATTTTGTATCCTGCAACTTTACTGAATTCATTACTTCTAAGAGTTTTTGCTGGAGTCTTTTAGGATTTTATACATACAAGATTTGGATTGAAATTTGAGGGTTCCCTATTGGTTTCATGAGTTTGGATGTCCAAATCTCTCCCTGGGTTTGAAGTGTTCTCTGCTAATATTTCTTTAAATAAGCTTTCTACCCCCTTCTCCCTCTCTTTTCCTTCTGAAATTCCTATGATTTGCATATAAGTTCATTTTATGGTTTCCCATAGATCATGTAGGCTTTCACACGTTTTCATTATTTTTTCTTTCTCCTCTGACGGGATAATTTCAATGTTTTTATCTCCTAAAAGATTCTTTTTTTCTGTTTGGTCTGTTCTGCTGTTTTTGTTCTCTATTACATTTTTCATATCATTCATTGAATTCTTCAGCTCTAGACTTTTTCTTTTTTTTTTGAGGAAGATTAGCCCTGAGCTAACATCTGCTGCCAATCCTCCTCTTTTTGCTGAGGAATACTGGCCCTGAGCTAACATCCGTCCCCATCTTCCTCTGCTTTATATGTGGGATGCCTACCACAGCGTGGCTTGCCAAGCAGTGCCATGTCCTCACCCAGGATCCGAACCAGAGAACCCCAGGCTGCCGAAATGGAATGTGCTAACTTAACTGCTACACCACCCAGCCAGCCCCTAGACTTTTTGATTATTTCTTTTTTATAATTTTTGTTTAAGTTTCTAATTTTTCATGTATTGTTTTCCTGATTTTGTTTAAGTCTTTTCTTTGTTTTCTTGTAGCTCATTGAGTTTCATTAAAACCACTATCTTGAATTCTTTATTGGGTAAATCTTAGATCTCCATGTTTTTGGGTTCAGTTACTAGAAAATTATTGGGATTCTTTGGTGATGTCAAGTTTCCTTAATGTTTCCTGTTCCTTGGAGCTTTGCATTTCTATATTTTCATGTGAAGTATCAGCCAACCTCCTCCAATCTTTACTAACTGCCTTCAAGGAAGAAATATCTTTTGTCACTCCTGCAGAGATTCTGAGGCATTCTCAGACCTTGTGTGAATACACCCATTCCACCCTTGGTCTCTTGTGTAGGATCCTTAAGCTTGTATCCTACAAGGCATCAGGTTGCCTGCTAATAGCTTCTCTTTTGTTTTCTGGAAGGTGTAGCTACAGCTCAAGTTTGTAGTTTCTCCCTGGCCCACAGATCCTTGTCTGCTTTCTGTGTGTGTCTCCAGCTGTCTACCAATACCCACTATCATCACTGCCCTTGGGAGCAGGCACAGGGAGCCAGCCACAGAGAAGGGAAACGTGTGGGTGAGGCACATCCTGCAAAGCGGCTGCCTGCATACTAGTTGGGGGCATCTGTGGATAAGGTTTTCCCAGTAGCTCTGGGCAGGCTTCCTAACAGAGTCCACAAACCAGTCAGTGGCATCCTTTTTTTTTTTCTGTTTTGTTTTTTTTGGGTTTTTTTTTGGAGGAAGATTAGCCCTCAGCTAACTACTGCCAGTCCTCCTCTTTTTGCTGAGGAAGCCTGGCTCTGAGCTAACATCCGTGCCCATCTTCCTCTAGTTTATACGTGGGACGCCTACCACAGCATGGCTGCCAAGCAGTGCCATATCCGCACCTGGGATCCGAACCAGAAAACCCCGGGCCGCCGAGAAGCGGAACGTGCGAACTTAACCGCTGCGCCACCGGGCCGGCCCCAGTAGCATCCTTTTATTGCCCTGTGAGAATCTTATCTGTTGCTCTCCTGATCTCCCTCTCCACAGTCACGGAGCTCCCAATTTACTCCTCCGGATGCTGCCAGAGAGAAACTGAAAATTCAGTGGTTAGCAAAGGGAGGAGGGTGTCATTAAAACCTTGTTCAACACAATTACCATATTTCTGTGCATTTCTCTGTGTTTTAGTAGAAACAATTCTTTCTTGGTTTGTGAAAACTTCACTTCAAGTATCTTTTTTTCAGCCAATTTCATCCAATTGCTAATGATGTGATATTAGATGAGCTTCTCCAATAGTGCTGTGTAGACACAGACCCTCAGGGAATTTGGAATCAAATATGCTGCAGAAAATGTATCTCCTCCTCTTACACACTCATGGGATATCTGAAGTTATTAGAGCTAGGAGATGTCTTTCAAGATAGAAAGTTTTAAAACTCTCTTTATACCAGCAGTCTCAAACTTCCTTGATCACTGATTTTTTTTTTCATGTAACACCTTTCAACCTGCATATCCTGCTTTGGTAAATTCAATATGAGATAATCAATCTCTCTGAGCCTATGACATGGAGATAAGATAACCATTTTCCTGTCTATATGCAGTGATGATTTAGTAATATAATATGAATATTCATTAGGAGTGATAATATTTATATAAATAAAATTCATGTTACTATATTCATGAATAATTATTTTTAAAAAATTACATTAAATTTCACCTTGTTTCTTTGTGGAGGCAGAATAGTGAGTTGGCAGAGAGTTCAGCCTTCGTTTTAGAAGAGTAAATAGTCCTAGAGAAATTAAATGCCTTACCCAAGACCTGACAGCAGCACGTGGCTGAACTGGAATGATAAACCAGATCTCCTGACACTTGGAACAGAATTCTGTTTACTTTTCTGCTCTGCCTCCATATGGTCACATGTCAAACCTTTCATGCATAGAGCTGCTGGGGTGAGGAGTCTAGAGCATTGTAAAGCTAACTCTGGACAATATCAAATTGGAGGAAATTAGGAAAGAATCACAATTTAAAATGCAATTTAAAGATCTACACATAGGATATTATAATCAAAGATATATGTGACATATTTTTTAATTACTTTTTATCCAAAGTAGTTTAAAAGTATGTGTTCTTAAATGAATAAACTATAGTTGTTGGAAAACTTGTGTAGCTTGATACATTAATAATCTAGATCAACGAGATATTTGTAGAGGTACCTAGACTGCAACACTGTTTAATTTTCGACACTGATTTCCAATGTTGCTGTTAAGATGGAATTCAAAAATGTGTTCTATCCAGCCATATTCTCTGTCTTCACTTAGCTCGTTTCTTTTCATTCTATCTTTCCTGCAACCTTCTCATTTTATTTTGTTTGTTCTTCCTGGTCACTTCTATTGAACCAAGTGCTAGGTGAAAAGAGTGAGAGTTTGGCTAAAAGGGAAATGACACTAGATTATTCTGCTCTAGTCCTCAATCTGTTTGCAAAATGCTCGTTTCAAAGTAACATGAAAGATATTTAAGGTACAAACATAGGCAGATAAGGAACAGATGACATTGGGGAGGCTAAAAACATTGGTATTTTTGTAAGTCAAGTAATAATTTCATTGGATTCTTTCAATCTCAAGCTATTTCTGAGATGGAGAAACTAGTCAAAGAAGCTCAAGTGCCCTGGGGCAGTGTTGCCATCAACAAAAGGACCAAAGGACCAGAAATTAAAATACTCCTCCTTATCCCTCATCTGACATTTTATTTTTCAAGTTGTATAGTTATCTATATAACAGTTGTGCATCGCTTAACAAGGATATGTTCTGAGAAATGCATTTTGGGTGATTTCGCCATTGTGTGACCATCAGAGAGTTACACAAACCTAAATGGTATAGTCTACTATACACCCAGGCTATATGATACTAATCTTATGCGGCTATCATTGTGTATGTGGTCCATCAGGTGACAATGTCATTACTCATGATTTTATATACTAAAATAAGATAATGATTTATAAGCCAGAAATCAAGTCTTGAAAATGAAAAACATTTTATTTTAACTACTGTTAGTTATGAAAACATAGTAGAGTTTCCAAGTATTTTAATGTTTTATGAGGAAAGAAAACAATACTGTTTAAAATCGGGATTACTGTAGAAAATTCAGAACATTTTCCTAATTGTGTGGACACCAATGTGACTTCATTAACAACAATAATGTGTGAGTCTAAGAACTAAAGATAAATTGAAATGTGTATATATTTAATCCATCAGAAATGAATTAAAAAACACACAACTCATGGCTTAATCTTAACTACGATTCCTTAGCAGCTACATTGAGTACAAAACGGAGAAGGATTTTCTACAGAGAATTGAAAAACTGCGCCATGCCAGAAAGTCATTTCCATGAGAGATACTTGGCTCCTGTATTTTTTTTCTTCTTTGCGTCTTCTTCCTCTCCCCTTTGCAGAGAACCCACGAGCAGCTTCCTACATGGGCTCATGTTGTTTTCCTGGTGCTGAGGAGTCCAGCGGGGGTGAAACATCAGCACCTGCACGTAATATTATTTAAACTAAATTTGTATTGCATTTCAGCTTTTAAAAAGTAACATTGGGGGTGTGAATTGAATGATACTGCCCTCCATAGTGAGCCCAAATGATACTACAATGAAGACTATAATCCAGTACGAATTTTTTAGCAAGAAATATTTGGCTGATACTTAGTTTAGGAAAAGAAAAGTTGTCTGTGATATTTCTATTCAGTAAAGCCGAGTAATACTGAGCAAGTGTTAATCCCAGGAGGAAAGACTTGAGTAGATGAAACAACCAATTTATCTATTTCCTAAACGTCCCTGATATGCCCTGAGTTCATGATTATACTAATGGACCATGTCTGGATCTGAATACAAGGGAGTAATGGATAAGAAATTACATTTTGAACAATCATGTCAGGATGTTTCAGTGTGGTACAAATTTTTGGACCACTGGTAGATGCATAGTCCAGAGAAAAAATGCTTTGTTGTTTTTATTTCAATAAATTCTACACATTGATTAATTTAAATATTAAATTTAATATTTGTTTAATATGTTAAACAATACAAATATTGATCCACTTCAAATTATCATCACTCTCTCACACAAAGTAAGCTTGATGACATGGGCATGAACAAGAAGTGGTTTCATTTCTCCCTCTCTCTCTTCTCTGAGCTTCAGTTCATTGGGCATCTCCAGGAAACAGAAAGAGAGGGAAAAAATTTCCCCCCTCTTGGACAGTATCTGCTTTCTGAGACACCTAGAGTCCTGTCTCCTGATCTGCCCCCCTCCCCTCGTGGTACCTCTTTTGCTGTGTCCACTCAGTCCTCCTAAAATAATCACTGCAAAACTTAGAGAGGAGCCGAGTGAAAAGACTGTGGGAGGGTCAGGTTCCCACAGAGAATGAGCACAGGCAGAACTCATCAACAGTTGAGACTAGGAGCAGCAGTGCCTGGGGACTGTAATTTTTGTCATACTGGATTCCAATATTAGAGCTTCACATGGACATCCCATGAGGAACCGGCCACATCACTCCACTTATGCAATAAAATAAGCTTTCTAAAAATGAAGAGACTCAGTGTTGACCAGTATGCAATAAAATGGCCCTTTCGGTTTATTTGCACATACAATTATAAAATGGTACAAGTTTAAGCACCCTATCTTAAAAGCCTGGGGACAAATATATAATGGAATGCAATTTTTTTAAGATATTAGAAGGTCAAGACAATTTTCAGCACCCATAACGGACATTTTATTATTTCTGGAGCAAAATATACGGATATTTCATAAACTAGAACAAATAAAGTGTGTAATTAGCTTCTGAGAAAGTAAACAAAAGGAGCCTCTCTCATCCTGAAGTGGTCCCGATACTCACCGCTACGGTATTTTCCGGTTATCCTACATAAACAACCTCACAGAACACTAACCTCGGACAAGGTTACTCGGATTCCATGACAATTGAGACAAAACATGGCCACTGAATAATTTTGTCTAAGCACAAATAAAAACAATGTCAATCATTCACTCTCTGGGCTAAAATGAGTGACTGCTACTTTTTCACTAATTGTTTGTTGGTAAAGCTTTATTGTCACTCCAGCCTGCCTTTCCTATAGGTAAGATTTATTGGGACACCCAATCAAAGAAGTGCCCCTCTCTTCTGCCAGCATCCAATCCAGAGCTAACTCCACTTCTGTAGACTCATTTGAACATCACCCAAGCAAAGCCCAAGACCTATGATAGGTTCATTCTAATACTCTCTTACTGAGATACCCCAGGGTTCCTCGTGGTATGTGTTTTACACTGAGTAATAAACCCAACTTGTTCAACTGTAGCTGTGTTCCTAAGAGCTTTGGATGGAAAGCCTTGACACCTCAAATTACATCATTTTAGGTCAGCTTTTAACACTCAATGAGTTCAGGTAAATTAGGTTTTGTTATTAAATGAGCTATAAAAAGACATTTAGGTTTCGAGTTATTTTGGATTTAAGAATTCCAGATAAAGTTCTGTACACTTTATAGTAATTTTGGAAATCGGCAATATTTATCCAGAACTAAAAAAATATACACACGCTGATCTGGTGATATCTTAAGGGGAAATCTCAAATTTAGATGATCTCTTGTGGCATTACTTGTGAGAATAAAATTTCAGAAAGAAAAGTAAATATCCAAAAATATGATGATATATCCATTAAATGGACTATTATGAAGCCATTAAAAATGATGTTTAAAAGTTTTGATGAAATGCTTCTGGCATAGTGTTGAGTCAAATCAAAAGATAAAATTGTAAACATAGCACAATCTCATGGAAGTTTACCAAATGAAAACAATGACCAATTTGTGTATTTTCTTTACTCTTGCAATGTTCTCTTCTAGACTTTTACATTTTTTCTGAGATCACTATGAGCATGAATTAGTCTTTTGACAGATATTATTCATCTATATTTAGTAACTCTTATTTTGCATATAATCTCTGTGGAAGTCAAATGAGGAATAGAATTTAATTATTCCTGCCAGGCTTGCAGAATAAGAAATAGGGTGAAGAATATACAAATGAAACAATTGGATATAAAACAGCCATTTGGCTTTGCAGAAATATATACAGTAAACTAGTGGTTGTCAGTTGTGAGGCAAGGAGCGGGCAGTTTGAGGCAAATATATAAATATATATATTTAACTTAACGTGCATATCTTGCTTACTGTGGAAAGGTGATGTAGGTCATAGGTGTAAGATTAAATTTGATCTTGCTTGCATTACTCCAATTTGCTGAGTAAATCAATCTAATGGATGATATAATTCTTTATTCTTTCTCCTTACTTGTTTTAGCAAATCACTTTGACATGAGGAAAATATTTTTTTTTTTAAAGAGAAGCTGTATTGACAAGGGTTAAACAATTCAACTTGTCAACAGCACTTCTTGCAAAATATATTTGAAGTAGAGAAATCCTTCGGCGATTTATGCTTCAGGGTGAGCATCTTTCTTTGGCATTTTCTTCTCTGTAGTAATTCCATTAAAAGAGCACAATTTATTGCACATCTGTCTTTGCAGATTTTATCAATGCTGAAACCTTTTAAACTGAGAATGGGATTACATAAACCCCATTTACCAATGTGGTAAAATATAATAGACATCCAGCCCATTAAATGCCCAGTTAAATCAATATATACACTTGGCAGCAATTTCCAGAAGATAAGGTGAAAACCTCCTGTTCTGTTTGATAGATGAGTAAACTTAAAGGGAAGAATTTACAGTAGATTCAATGTGTACCTTGAAGAAGTGTTCATTATTCTCAAATTACCTTCTCCTGGCAGCAGATTTGTGGTTAGTAAACAGAGAGGCCATCCATACTCCTCCTCCTGGGCAGGAACAGAGGCTGCATTGAAGCGAGTAACCAACGTGGATGGCAGGTGAGTGTTTGAATCTGTTTAACAAAAGTGAGATTTCAGCCAGCATTAAAATATATTGATAAATTTTAATTGTCTAATAATACTGTTCAAAATCACCCCAAATAATACGGCTGTCTATATGAGGGTGAAGAGGAGAGAGGGTGAAGGATGCAGGAAGCTAAAGAATTTAATGATAACAATAATTTATAACATGCTTACAATGAGCCAGAAACTATTCTTGGCACATTCACATACATTATTGTTTGTTCAGTCTTCAAAAAAATCTTTGAGGTAGATATCGTTATGCATATGGAAATACAGTGAAATGCCCCAAAATCACAATAAAAAATTTTGAGGCTAGTATTTTAATTTAAGTTTTTTGCTTCCTGGACCAGCTGTTTCGTACAACTGAATACCGGAAATAGAAATATTTTATATATATAAAATATAGAAATATATTTATATTTAAATAAAATTATAAATAAATAAATATAGTCCTAGGCTAAAGCTGAGTATTACAAATAGGAATTAACTCTTTAGATGATAGTTCAGGAGACAGAAGACTGACTGAAGTCAATGCTAAGCATTTAAACCAGGCAAAGAAGCAGCAGGTTATGGTGAATATCTCAGAAATGCTCAGGGCCAAAAAACAAAAGAACCTGAGGCATTATCGCAGAGAGAACACAGTCTGTGAATCCCTAGAGTGACCTTTCAACAAAAGAGTGAAGTCACGACCCTAAATGAGGCGAGATGCCTGAAAACCCCTAGCTTTGTGTTGGGCACGTTTGAGCTTCAATAAACGCCCGTCGGACCCAGAGACTTAAGCGCAGCGCATGTCCGCAGTGAATCAGACAGACTTGACTTCAACTCCCAAGTCTGCCCCATTTTTCAGCTGAGGGACTTTGCACAGTATTCAAAGATGGTTTGACCTCTTTAGAGGCTGTTTCCTTGTCTGTCAAATAAAGAGATAATAGAACTTAACCCAGGGCTGTTACATTAGGATCTTACATAATCCATATAAAGCACTTAGCTCACTGCCTGGTGCTTAATAAATGCCCACTAAATATTCTTATGCCCCATGGATATTATCTGTATATACACATATATATGCATACACACATATACATACACACTTTATATGTGTATAGATACTCTTTAGATGTATACACATATAATAGGCATATATTTTTAATATATTTAAATTGGATTTATGCGTATACACATATATGCTTGTATTTATATATCTTACACATAATACAAATATATATTTTATGTTATTGACCTAATAATCTATTTAAAATGTTGTATTCTAATTTTGATAGCATTTCTTCACAAAAGAACTTCTCAATGGCTATACAGCACTCAGCTCTGAATGGCCCAACATTAACTTAATCATTCACCTATTGTTGGGCATACAGAAGATTTTACATTTCCCCCCAACATGTATAATGTTGTAATAAACAGCTATATGAGTTTTTTTAGTTTTTATTTATCTATTTTGGATTATTTTCTTAGAATAGAATACAGAAATTAATTTATCAAATCTTATAAATAGTTTTATATTCCTAATTTGTATTATAAAACAATGCAATAAAAATTTATACATCTTTTGGAGCACCTATCATAGTCAACATTAATCTCTTATTTTGAAATATATGAGCTGCACACTTTCTTCTTCCAAAAAATGGGTTGGATATAGTTTATGTTAGACAAAGATAGGAGATTATATTAGGTAAGCTCTAGAAGCCAAAGGAAAGAAGTTAGCATTCACTGAGTAATGTTAGTTACACATTTCATACTGGATGCTGTTGGGACTATTCCTGTTACCTTAATTAAATATCACTACAGCCCTGAGATAGACACGATCTCCTTTCACATTGCAGGAGGTTGCAGTCATCAAATTACTAGGTAGTGGAAAGTAGACTTCAACCCAGATCTGAATCTCTACATCTCCACAGTAGAAGCATAAGACAGATATTGACTGAATGTGCAAGGCCTTGAGCTTAAAGTCGCAGGTGACATCAAATATATCTTTTCCCCACTGCACTGCTTTGCCAAGGGCTCTCCCTGAATCTTTCATTCAACCTCCTCCTAGCAATACATTCAACATTCAAGAGCACGGAAAGAGGGGAAAGTAAACTCCAGTTTTTGCTGCTTTATCTAGGGCTCCACGGTAGAAACCATATTCTAAATCAGAAAGAGTTCCAAGGATCTAGTCTGAAGTTCTCTGTTAATGTTTTATAGATTTAGAGAATGCACTAGAAATCAGAGGAAATGGGGGTGGACACTGGAGGGCAGAGAACATTGGAGTGATAGTTGCTTTTGAGAAGGATCAGTGTTAGAAGAAAAAAAATTCTTAGCACTAGAGGTTCTTTGCCAATATTTATTTTGGTAATTTACCATATAAACATAAACCATTAGCTGCTGGCATGGGCACTGCTTGGATGGAAAAATCAGCCTCTGGTTTAATGACTGTTCTGAAGATCGCAGTCTTTTTGGTGCTATTGGACGTGCAATACTCTAAACTCCACTGTCTCTGTGTGAGCCAGGTATTAAGGGAAGAATTGATTTTCAGGGTGAAGAGACTTTTGAGTTAATCTTTCAGTATACAAATGTATTAAGCATTGTCCATTCAGACTTAGTAATTCACTCCTGCGTCCCTGAAGTAATGGATTTAGCCCTGCTGCAGGTGGTTATTTATGGCCTTTTGTGAGCTGTTTCTTACAACTGACCCCAAGTTAGCCAGGTCTAAATGTGACTTTAAGCCAAACATGGGACTAGCTTTAGTAGCTGGAATTCTTTGCATCTTAACGTAGTACAGTGTCTTTTGAAGGGAAGCAAGCCTGTTAAATCATGATTTCACATTTCCAAGGCAGCACAGGAAGGATGCTCTCATTCCTCGTTTCCTAACCCAATGGGTCATGGATGCTGAGCATTTATTAAAACATTTGTGCTGCATGATAAGTGAGATATCTTAAATGTCCTGTGTAGCAGGGTCAGTTCTCACGGTTTACCTTGTATATGTGGGGGAAGGAGGAATTTTGCCTACTGACTCAGGTCCTTACATCTGACACTCAATGTCAGACCCTCCTTACTCTTCTCTGCAGGCCTACAGGTTGATTTTCAGCTTGTTTATAGCCACCGCCTAAAGCTTCTGTACACTTGCCCCTTGAATGAGGGTTGCTCTCTCTGCATAGGCAGGAGAGAGAGGTCAATGGGAAATAGATCTCATTTTCTCTAACTGCTGTGTGCTTGTTGCCTGTTAGGATTTATTTTCTACGTGTTTAATTGGCTTAGCCAACCTTAAAATAATATTATACAACTTAAAGTGTAATGTGAGGCTATCACACAAGTTCAGTGCCAAACCTTCCCTTTTTTAGTGCTATCATTGTCATCCTTTCTATTTTTACATATGCCATAAATATACAATACGTTGCCGTCATTTTTAGAGTTACATTTTTTAAGCTATTGAAAATAAAAAAGAATGAATTTTTTTTACCTTAATTTGCGCAATTTCTAACGTTCGTCATTGATGTGTGTGTTTTTGTATGTGTGTGTAGTTCCAAGTTTCTGTCTGATCTTATTCCTTTTGTTAAAAAATTCCTTTAATATTACTCATAGTGCAAATGTACTGTCAGAGAATTCTGTCAGTTTTAGTTTGTCTGAAACAAATCTTATGTTTCATTTTTTGGAAAGGTATTTTCACTGGATATAGAATTCTGTATGAATAGATTTTCTTCTCTCAGTCCTTTAAAGGTACCACTCAATTGTCTTGGGCTTGCGTAAGTTCTCATGAGAAGCCTGACGTTCTTTGTTCCTCTACATGCAATGTGTCTTTTTCCTGACTGCTTTCAAGATTTTCTCTTTATTATTTTCAGCAATTTGAATTTGATATATCTTGGTGTTTTTTGTGTTCATTTACTTATTGGATAGTTATATACTTATTTATTTGGTACTTATCCTGTTTGCTATTCTCTCAGCTTCTTGGATCTTTGATTTGTTTTCTGTCGTTAAATTTGGAAATTCCCAATCATCATTTCTTTAAATATTTATTTTGAACAGTTCTCTCTCTCTCCTCCTTCCATGTGTCTCTTCTGGAATTATTTGTTCATGCACGATGTCTACCTTTTCCAATAAAGCCTTTAACATATTAATCTGACTTATTATAAATTCCCTGTCCAGATGTTCCAACATCTGGGCCACCTCTCAGTCTGGTTTGGGAATTGGTTTTTCTCTTGTGGTATATTGTTTTGATCTTGTTTTCTTGTGCTTCACATAAGCTTTGGTTGAAAGCCAGACATCTTGTGTGGGGCAGTGGAGACTGAGATAGATAACATTCATGCCAGAAAACGGGCACATTTCTTTTTGGCTAGGCTTTTATTGGGGGGTAAGCTTAAGTCAATCGAATCAGGTATTGTGCTGGGTTTGGGTTTTGTGGTCACTATTGTTACTCTCAGTGCGCGATAGGCTTCAAAGTCCTCTAACATTACATTCTGTTTAGGATGGGGACCAACCAGCTGGTCAGAGGGAATT
This sequence comes from Equus caballus, assembly GCF_041296265.1. Lineage (NCBI taxonomy): Eukaryota > Metazoa > Chordata > Mammalia > Perissodactyla > Equidae > Equus > Equus caballus. Next base: position 36,090,055 of record NC_091698.1, read on the forward strand.
GGTCAATGTGTGTTTCACCCTCTACTTTATGATTTCTCTTTGTACCTTGAGCTCAAAGATGCTCTCTTCCCACGCTCTTGTCCCACCCCCAGCAGTAGACTGTGGCCACCTGTTGCTGGACATTTGCTAGGCAGGTGTGGAGGGAGAGCAGCAGCCTCTATTGTTTTCATTCAGTCTCAGCCTTAATCAGCTGTTTTGTTACTAAATCTTTGGAATGGGGCCTTCTCAACGATCCTGCCCCTCTCCAACTCGTAGAGGATCTCTAATGGCCTGGACCCAGAGATTCCTGCCCCTTGCCCAGGATGGGTCTTTGCAGATGCCTTTACGGTGACATATTTTGCTGCCCTTCCTTCAGTATCTTAAGGCATTTGTTCTATAAAGAAGCTAGGAAAGCAGGATCCAGACAGGGCTTATATAATTTCCCACAATGTTTTAGATCCGAGTTCTAGAAGACTCAGTGATATTGTGTCTGGAACCAAGACACGACACAGGCAAACAAAATAAAGAAACTAGGATAGATAGGTGAATCAAAGAACTAAGAATAAGCTTCTCAGGAATAAGGCTGAGATCAAATACTCAGTTGAAGTATATAAGGTAAGAGTTCTATAATCAGAAGAATGACTTGATTATAAATGCCAGGATGACTTTAGGTGTGGGAGTGGAGAAATGCAGGTAAGACTAACTTACATGGCCGTAGAGGAGGCATGTCTCTCCCAGGTGTTTACCAGTCAATTTAAACTGATATTTAAGTGTAAGAACATCAAAGTATACTGTCTTGGTAGTCAAAGTCTGATGTATTAGTAGTGTGGGGGACCAGAATTGGACACCTCAAGATATGTCTCTTTGGCATGAGGATTATTTTGGGCTGGTCGCTTTTAAAAACTGTAGACATGAGAGAAACTCCAGAAAGCAGAAGTTACCCTTTGTTAAGAAACATTTACATTTCTAAGGGAAATCTCCATTTGTAAAGGTGACTCCCCCTCTGTACCAGGAAGAAGGGGGATGACCTTATCTGTAGAAACTCTTATCAGTGCAGAAGGCAAGGACTTAAATCTGCATAATAACCTTACTCTTGTTTACTGTGCTTTTCTGGTAATCTCCTGTAGCTGACTCTTCCCACCCCCAACATCCTCCTTTGTCTTTAGCTGAGGGTGGTATTTAAGGTGAGAACTTCTGCCATTTTGGCCAGTTGCTCAGTTTGCCTGAGCCTCTCCCGTGTATATGTGTTATAAAGCTTTGTTTAATTTTCTCCTGTGATTCTGTCTCATGTGAATTTAATTTGTTGTCCAGACAGAAGAACACAGAGTGGGTAGAGGAAATGTCTTCCTCCCCTATAGTAGATAGTGTCAACTTCAAACTGCTCAACAATTATATTTTTAATCTATTCTACACACATGTGGCAGAGATTCCAATTAAACTTAATATCTCCTTATCTTATGTGTTTTATGTAGATCCAACTTTAGCTAATAAGAGTGACCTGCTCTGACTACTAATATTTATAAGGATTTTCAAAGGTGGAAAAGGCAAGAAAACAAAGGATGGCATAATTGAATAGGATATTTAGCCCATAAAATTATCCTGGAAGTAGAAAAGATAAATTGGTGAAATAAGAAAAGTCAGGAGAGAAAAATGACAATGGAAGTGATGTGACTAATGGTGGCGATAAGTCAGAATGTTTTCAAGAATCAAATCCTACATGACAACATGTGTGAGTCAGAAGTTATAAACAATTTGAGTAAAATTAAAACACAGTCTCTGCTCTTGTGCCAGGTGCTTACAAATCTTGGGGAAGACAAATCTTGCCTGCGTGGAATTATAAAAAAACTGGGCTCTCAAAGTAACATGTGGCATCATGTGAGACCTGAGGACTTTTTCTCCAGCTTCCTTCTTCTGGATGTACGTCTGTGGACCAAGATTCAGTGTTTAAAGAATGCAGAAGGACATGTGAAAGGGTGTTGGGGTAGGATTCGGTCAGCATGAAGTGAGTCAGAACTGCTTCAGAGGTGGCTGGAAGATGTAATATGGGCACCAGAGGAGTCTGCTACAAGATGTCCTGAACAATGTTTCCTCTGAGTTTTTAAAGTTGTGAGCAAGCAACCATATTACATGAGCAGCAGAAAAATGAGTATTCATAAAGATACTGATGGTCTATAAAACAAAATCAGTGTAACGAATAGAAAGATTCAGTGCTTGAAATACTCTGATCATTCAGCTTCAATGATGCCACAAAGTTTGGTTTCTTTACCTCTCTGAAAAATTTTCTGCCTCCCATGGTCAATTCTCACTTTCTTTTTCCCTTTTTCTTTCTGTTTTTTCCACTCCCCACTCTCAGCAATGTGTCCATCCAAAAGGTGAGTCTTCTACTCCTTTTTTCTCTCTCACTCATCAACACAACTCCAGCTATCTTCTTACATTTAATTGTCAGAATAAAACTGGTATTAAATTTATACACTGGTTCTGTTTACAATATTTCTGTTTGAATATGATTTTATCATATCCTCATGAATCTTAGGCAAAGAGGGTGCAAATGTAAAAAAGGAATGATATCTGACTTCAACAAAATAGCATAATAATAATGACCAATTATTCACTCATTCGTTTACTCTACAAATATTTATTATGAGTGTAGGGAACTTGTCTTTTTCATTTACCACTATATTTCCAACAGTTGAACATTTATTTGTACAAATTAAGCATTCATTGACCATTACCAAATTATTCAATGAAAGTAAGTAAAGGAAGCTTACATGAGAAAAGATAGAGTCGTGTTTAGCACAAGGATGGACAGAGAGACAATGACCATCATTAAATAAAAGAACATGAGGTTATTGTAGAGTGCAGATATTCACTGATCATTGGCTGAGAAAATTTATTCTGCATTGGAAGGCACATATTTTGGATTGTTTTAATGGCTGAAAGTAAAGACTGTGAATAATTGATATCTACTCTTAAAGAAACTAGGAAACCTTGATTCCATAAACATTTTCAGAAAAAACTGTAGAAATTATAGACTATGTGTGATCTTAATGTCCTTAGCTGAGGGAAGGCTGAGTGAAATCCTCATGGTCTCTCTCAGCGAGGCGAATGTCCTCATTAAACGCATGTAGTTCTTTGCATCTAAAACTTTCCTTTATCTTCTTTGTCATCTCTATTTATAAATTGCTGAAGTCTGGGGTAAAATAGATGATTCCCCAAAAGTAATACCAGGATATTCAGTGCTGAATTTCATAAATAATCTTTTCTGTTGTTTTTTTCCTGCAATCTGGCACAGCAAATTTCTTGAAATATAAAACACTATTCCCACATTTGATGTAAATAGAATACTCATGAATTTTAAATATTCTCAATATGCCACTCATTTAATACTCTAAACAAATACAGTGCTTCTCAAAAAATATGTATTAAGTCCTGGGAAAACAGGAAAGGAGAAATTGTTTTCTCTATAATTATGGATAGCATTTAAATATCACACAGTGCTATTTGAGGTTTACCAGTTGGCTGTAGGATTTAATGGTTCTCTTAAAGGAGCACCTTGGAGATTTGCACAATTTGAGCTAAGGACTTCTTTCCTACATGCAGTAACATTTAGATAGAAAGTAGTCTATAATAAAAAATACATAAATAATCCAGCATCCTATAGCATTGAGTAGAGCCAAATGCTTTGAATTACAATTAGGAAAATCTGAATATGGTCTCTAGGGGAAGAAGAAGTTTCCCTTTAACCTTCGAGGTTCTTATGGCTGGTCTAATAATTAAATTGACATGAGATAGATTAACAGGAGAAAATTAAGCAGGGTTTAATAACATGTATACGTGGGAGAAACCCAGGCAAACTGAGTAACTTGCCTAAATGGCCAAAGCCACCACCTTAAATACTATCTTCAGCTAAAGACAAAAGAGGATGCTGGGTGTTGTGGTTTGGGACTTCAAAGGGGAGGAAGGCAACTCACATGGAAATGGAAAGCAAATATTTGGTAAACAAATGTTTGCTATGCCTGGCAGAGACAATGGACATGGAGAGGACCCTGATCTCCCAGCCCTGCGAAGTCTCCCCCACCACACTTAGCCCATATTTTTTGTAGATTTCTCTGATAATAGCTCTTTTTTTGTTGCAGCCCATTTGTCTAAATTCTTTCAGGCAGTTAAGCGGGAAGTAACAAAAAAACTTCCTGAGTCTTTTGTTTCTTAAAAATAATCAGCCTAAAATAATCCTCATGTTAAAGAGACACATTTTGGTGTGGCACGTTTTGTTTCCCTTCGAGTCTCTGCGCTGGATTTGGTCAGTGGGGTATATGTCCTGAGCTTTAGAAGGGAAAAGTGCTAGAGGTTCAATAATAGTCATATTTCTAGGATGGGACATTCATTAAAAAGTAAGACTATATAGATACTTTGGTAATATTTAAACTATTTCTTTTGCATCAAATACGTCATTTTGCTTAATGAGGAAACCCTAAAAGCATTTCTGCTATAGGCAGGAACAAAAGATAGATCCCTTCTAATTTCAATATTATTTATTCTTGGTGCTATTGTCTAATGCAATTAGATAAATAGAAGTTTAAAATTTGGAATGTTTCTGGTAACAGAACTAGGAGCATTGATATTTTAAAAATTCTGTGAACCACAAAAAAAGTCATATTGATTTATATAGTAGTTGTAAAAATAATGTACAGGATTCAATAGCATTTTTATGTACAGTCTACTTAAATTAGATGATAAAATAGAACAAAATACTCCATTTTTAAGAGTAGCAAGCACAAATTAAATACCCAGCAATAAATTTATAAAAATTTCAAGGAACATATAAAAAAATTTCCAAATGCTACTGAAGAGTATTAAGAAAAATTTGAACAACTGTGAAAATATAATGTATTCTTGGATTTAAAAGAGATTCAGTATAAAGAATACGATATTCCCTATAGTTTTTAATAAACTTACTCCAATTTAATTAGAACACAAACTTTTTTGAAGAAGAAGAAGGTTAGCCCTGAGCTAACATCTTCTGCCAATTCTCCTTTTTTTGCTGATGAAGACTGGCCCTGAGCTAACATCCACGCCCATCTTCCTCTACTTTATATGTGGGATGCCTGTCACAGCATGGCTTGCCATGTCCGCACCCTGGATCTGAACCGGGGAACCCCTGGCCGCCTAAGCGGAATGTGGGAACTCAACTGCTGCACCATGGGGCCGGCCCGAACACAAACTTTTTTAACTAGAAAATGTGAACTTAAAATTAATATGAAAAATCAGGAAATAGCCATAAATGGTGAAACAGTAGATGAATAAAGGGGGACTAATACTACCTAGTATTAAAACCTGATATTTGAAATCTCCAGTAATTAAAACTGTGTAGTATTGGTACATGAATTTATAGACCAGACAATAGATACAATATTAAATCCATACAAATAACAAATTCAGACATAATTTGGTATATGATAGAGGGACAATCTGGTTACTATTGCTGTGTAGTAAATCACTCCAAAATTTAACTGCTTAAAACAACAATCATTCAGAATCACTCATGATTTCTGTGAGTTAGGAATTTGGGAGCATCTTAGCTGTGCCATTCTGACTCTGGCTAGTTCTGGGGTCATCTCAAATGCTTGTTCACTCCTGTGCCTGGTACCTGGACTGAGAGCTGGACAATGAAAGAGCTGGGGCTCCAGAGGCATCTCTCTATCCCTCTATGTGATCTCTCCACATGGTTTATCCTCCAGGGTGGTGTCAGGATATCTGGACTGCTTACATGGTTACTCAAGGCTCATTACATGGTTAAAGGCTCATTTCCTGAGATAGAAAGCCAGGTAGAAGCCATATTGCGGGTGTCATCTTAGGAAAATCATGCAGCTATCTTTGAGAAATACAATCTTCCACAAGAGGTTCATTCAAATGGAAAAAAGGCAAATTATGGAATAAATGGTGTGAACAGCCTATTGAAAAATATAGATCCATATTTAACATCATAACCAGGAAATTCTCAACATATGGAATATGTAAGTGTAAAATCATACATCCATAAATTACTAGAAGAAGATGTTAGCAATTCTTTTTTCAACATCAACTATAACTTAAACTCTGAAAAACTACACAAAATGTAAATCCGTTAATGTAAAAATAAAAACTTTTGCATGGTTCCAAACTAAAAGATGATAAAGTAAAAATATAATGGCAAACACAAAGTTATAAGAAATGTTTGTAGAAATGTTTGTAACTCCTATCACAGACAAAGTTCTATACTCTAATGTTTAAAAATCTTCTCAAATCAATAAGATAAAGACTAATAACCCAACGAGGGAAAATGGGAGAAGAAATAAAAATTATTAGTGAAAATGGTATGTAAGCAGTACTTAAACATATGAAAAGCTAGTAAATCTCATTTATAATAAGAGAAATAAGTTAAAAACTATACTGAGAATCCACAATTGACCTATCAGACTGATACCATTCCAAAATGTATTAACACACAGCACTGGTAAAGAAATAGGAATGTGTTACTTTATGAAAGTGTAATTGTCTAGGGAGAGCCTTAGGTTAATTTCTTTCAGACGTGCAATTGACCCTACAATTTCACATCAGGGAATATATTTGTGGTAGGCAGAATCCCAAGAAGATCCCTAATGACCCATGCCATTGTGTAATCCAACCCCCTTGAGTGTAGGCTGAACCTATAACTTGGTTCTTAACCAATAAATATGGTAAAAAGTAATGGGTTATCACTCTTATGATTATTTCAAGTTATAAGTTAAGAATGAAGGGATTTTGGAGATGTAATTAAGGACCCTTTTGATACCAGCTCAACACAAGTTTGGCATAAGGGAAGCCATATTGTGACTACAGATGACCTCTAAGTAACTAACCCAGCTGGACATACTCTGCCTTGCACATAGGTTGGATAATAAATGACTGAAATGTAAAGAAAACTGGGTCCATCATGATTTATGACCCCTGCTTAGCTATATATCTTCCAACAGCAATGAGACAATAACTTTGTTCTTTTGAGTTCTTTAGGAATGTGATGACCCATGGACAGAAATTCTTTACTGGCATCCATCATCAGTGACAGCTGAAAGGTCTGGTGTGGTGTCCCCCAGTCTACAGCACAAGATAGTAAACATTCCTGACCCCCTCTTATAGCCCACTGGCCCTATGTAACTGCTTCAAGATCCTGTATCCCGCTTAAGATGGTTCTTTGGGACATTAGTCCACCGTCTTCTAATTAGCTAGCTCATCACATAATAAAAGTCCTTTCTCTACCACCCTCTTGCCCCTTGCTTGATTGGCTTTTGTCTCGTGGTGAGCAGATCATGCCCTTTGTGCAGTAACGCTTTTAATCAAAAATAGTACTAATCATTTGCTCTGGCAATTGGGAGATGGGATCTGATTTGAAAGAGGATACTTGCAGGAGATAATTTTTTTTTTTTACTGTTAATGTATTATTTATTTAAAAAAATTAATACACAAATTTTATTTTGAAATGTTAAAAAGAAAAGTATGAATGTAAAAAGCCATAATTAAATCTTAAAGAATACCACAACATAGGAAAAAATGGTGTTAACAAGAAACACCAAGGGCTAGAAGATTCAAGAGCATAACACAATGTACAAGAGTGGACAGGAGAAAGAGGGTTCAAGGTCAGGGAAAATAGTTGCTACATTGTGGGATGATTGGTCTAGTTTAAAGCACTGGAAATGGGTAGATGCCTGGGATAATGAGACACTCTCATTTTTGGAGGAAGTCAGGTGTTGGTTGGGTCAGATATGGGGCACCATGAACCTGGTGAAGGGAGTGGGGAAGTAGTGGCCTATAGCAATGCTCCTCTGTTTTCTACCCAAATGTAGCCCAATTAGGCAAACTCACTTTCCATCTCTCAATGCCTACCTTGCCATACTGACATTTCCTTATTTGTTTCCAGGAAGCTTTCTTATACGTTGCATGGTGTTTCTATGGTTTTGATGTAGATATTGCCAATATTATAAGATGACACTGCTCATAACATTGGTGAAGTCCTTGTGTCTGTACCTGAGGGCTCTCATAGCTGACTGTCTATTTAGCATCTCTAACCACTGGTTTCCTGACATGACTCATCTTTTCCCGCCAGAGTGATCCTGACAGTATTTTTAGAAACAGACCCAGGTCAATGTAATATATGGATGATTTCACTGTTTGGGTAGTGAGAAGATTTAGGCCTTTGAGTGGTGAGACTATAGAGATATCTCAGTGTTTTTCATTTTAAAAGCACTTCTGTGATGTCAGGCATTGCCAGAATAAGAATATCTGCAAATCAGGTACAAAGAATATGAATGAAAAAATCCCTTTGGCTCATTTAGTGTCTGTCTCTGGGAGTTGTTTCTATGCTGGGAAGTTGTGGGAACAAGTCTGAAGCTGACACTGTTTGCTCTTCATCTGGTATCATTAGAGGGCCAGCCCTGCCCACCCCAGCAAGAAAGGGAATCCAGGATATTTTCACTCTCCATCATTCATTGTAACTCCCCACTATTTAAGCTGCAACGTGGGAGTTGTTATGCACCTTGGGGAACTTTTTAGCTATAGCAAGCCACTAGGGAACCATGTAGTGTGCAGAAGCCATAATTTACAAAATACCCTCTGGAGAGAGGACAGAGGAAATGGAGCTTGGAAGGTGCTTGCTTTTCTGCAGTGGAGCTTATACATTATGGGTATTAAACTCAACAAACTCATCATAGCACAAGAGCTTCGTAAATACAGAGGAGTCTTTCTGTTGTATGAAATGGCAATTCAGAAACCTCTTGCTTTGTTTCCACTTCAGCTATTGTTATAATAAACACACATTCCCATGGTTCTCCTAACAGCAGTTGAACAAGAATATTAGCAAGAGCCTTCCCTGATCCTCTGGGTAATTCTCCAGAAAGATAAGTTTTACTTGCTTTATTCTCCTATCAGAATAAGTAGTTAATGTAGTTATATGGTGATTTTTGTTAAAAGTCTATTTTGGGGAGAGTAGATAGCTGATTGACATGAAATAATTGGAATTTTGTCATGTATATTTCAAGTGTACAAATAGACATGCTAAACTGATTGCTGCTAATCTGAGACAGGTCTTTATCTCACCTATTGAGAGGCTGCTTGGTTGCTTCCAGGCTTTGGCAATTATACATAAAATAGATATCAAAACTTAGAATGCAGGTATTTGTGTGGAAATAAATTTTCAAATTTTTTGGGTAAAGATCTAGAAGCGCATTCGCTGCATTGAAGAGGAACATAAAGTATAGCTTTTTAAGAAACTGCTGCCTTGTATTTCAAAGTAGCTGTAACAGCTTTCATTCCCACCAGCAATGAATGAGAATTCTTGTTGCTATTCCTCCTTGTCAACATTTACTATTGTCAGTTTTTTTGGATTTTAGCCATTCTAATAAATGTATAGTGGTATCTCATTGCCGTTTTAATTTGCAATTCCTTAATTAAAATTATGTGGGGCATCCTTTTATATGCTTATTTGCTTTCTGAGTATCTTCACTGATGAGGTGTCTGTTCCGTTCTTTTGCCTATCTTTTAATTGGGGATGCTTTCTTATTGTCGAGTTTTAAGAGTTCTTTGTACACTTTAGATACATCCTTTATCAGATATATGTTTTGCAAATATTTTCTCCCAGTAGCTGGCTTGTGTTTCATTCTACTGTTTTGTTTGTTTATTTGTTTGCAGAACAGAAGCTTTTAATTTTAATAAAGTCCAGTTTATTTTTTCTTTCATGGAATGTGCTTCTGGTATTGTATTTAAAAACTCGTCACCAAACCTAGATGACTTCCTATGTTTTCTTCTAGAAGTTTTATAGTTTCTGGGTTTTGGTTTTGTTTTGTTTTAACATTCAGATCCATTATCATTTTGAGTTAATTTTTGTGAAAAGTTTTAGATCTGTGCCTAACTTCTCCTTTTTGTTTAATGTGGATATCCAGACAGTATTATTTCTTTCTTCCCATTCTAATTTCTTTCATTTACTTTTCTTGTTGTATTTCAGTAGCTAGGGCTTCAAATACAATGATGGATGAGTGGTGAGAGGGAATATCCTTGTGTTGTGTCTGATCTTAGAGGAAATGTGTATAGTTTCTTACCATTAATGTTATGTTAGCTCTAGGATTTTTGTAGATATAATTTATCAAGTAGAGAAGGTTTCTCTTTATTCTTAGTTTACTGAGAAGTTATTTTTCAATCATGAATGGGTGTGAATTTTGTCAAATGTGTATTCTGCATCAATTTATATGACCATATGAGTTATCTTCTTTAGCCTATTCAATTGGTGAGTTACAATAATTAATTTTCAAATTTGAAACCATCCTTTCATACCTGGAAAAATCCCACTCGGCCATGGGGTACAATTCTTTTTGTACATTTTTGGATATTTTGTCGAGAACTTTTACATCTATGTTCATTACAGGTATTTGTCTGTAGTTTTCCATTCTTGTAATGGCTTTATCTGGTTTGGGTAGTAGGGCAATGCTGGCCTCACAGAATGAGTTAGGAAGTGTTCCTTCTCCTCTATTTTTGGGAACAGACTACAGAAATAGAATTTCTCTAGATGTAGATATAGAGAAGAGAATTTCTTCCTTAAATATATGGTAGAATTCCCCAGTGATATTATCTGCATCTGGTGAGACTTTTTTTCAAAGTTTGCTAATTATTGATTCAACTTATTTAATAGATATAGGCCATTCAGATTATGTATTTCTCCTTGTGTGAGGTTTGGTAATTTGTATTAAAGAATTGGTCCATTTCATTTATGTTATCAGATTTGTGGACACAGAGTAGTTCATAGTATTCATTACCCTTTTAATGTCCATGGGATCAGTAGTAATAATTCCTCTTTAGTGATGTTGGTAACTTGTGTCTTCTCTCATTTTGGGGGAGTAAGCTTGGCTAAAGTTTTGTCAATTTTGTTGATCTCTTAAAAGAACCAACTTTTAGTTTCATTGAATTTCTCTATTGCTTTCCTGTTTTTAATTTCATTAATTTCTGTTCTTATTTTTATTATTATCCTTTTCTTCTGGCTTTAGGCTTATAGTTTGTAAGGTAAAGGTTTATATTATTGATGAGATCCTTCTTTCATACTAATATATGTATTCAATGTTATAAAAGTCCACCTGTGCAATGCTTTTGCTGCACCCCTCTTATTTCCATAAGTTTTATTTTTATTTTCTTTTAGTTCAAAATATTTTTTAAATTTCTCTAGAGAGATCCTTTTTAATCCATGTGTTATTGAGAAGTGTGTTGTTTAATGTAGAAATGTTTGGTGATTTCCAGCTGTCTTTCTGTTATTGATTTCTAGTTCAATTTCATTGTGGTCTGAGAACATATTTTGTATGATTTTTATCTTTAAAAAATTGTTAAGATGTGTTGTATGGACCAGAATGTGGTCTATCTTGGTGAATACTCTGGATGAACTTGATAACAATATGTATTCAGCTGTTTTTGTATGAACTATTCCATAAATATCAATTAGATCAAGTTGATTGATAGTGCTGCTCAGGTCAATAATATTCTTAAAGAATTTCTGCTTGTTTGATCTATCGGTTACTGAAAGTATGTGTTAATGTCTACAACTGTAATAGCAGATTTGCCTATTTCTCCTTGCATTTCTTTCAGTTTTTGTCTCACATATATTGATGTCTTTTGTTAAGCACATACATGTTAAGAATTATTATGTCTTCTTGGAAAATTCACCCTTTTATAATTGTTCAATGTCCCTCTGTATTCCTGATAATTTAGCTTGTTCTGAGATCTGCTTTGTCCAAAATTAATATAGCTATTTGATCTCTCTTTTGATTGGTGTTAGCATAGTGTATTTCTTCATCCTTTTAATTTTAATTTATGTTTTTATATTTAAAGTGGATCTTTTAGATACATATAGTTAGGTCTTGCTTTTTATCTATTCTGACAGTTTCTGTCTTTTAATTGACGTATTTAGACCATTCACACTTACAGTGATTGTTGATACAGTTGAATTACCAGCTACCGTATTTGTAACTGTTTTCTATTCATGGTACAGGTTCTTTGTCATTTTTTTCTTCTTTCTTTTCCTACCTTTCATGATTTTAATTAAGCATTTCATGATTCCATTTCATTTCCCTCTTGGTATATTCATTGTAATCTTTTTTAAGTTAGCAGTTCTCTTAGAGTTTAAAATACACATTTACAATGTATCTAAGTCTACTTTAGAGTAGCCCTGTACTACTTCATGAGTAGTGCAGGTTCCCATAAATGTGGTTCCAGTTCCTCCTTCCAAACTGTTATTAAATTGTTGCCATTCATTTCCCTACCTGTATGCTATAATCACCTAATACATTGTTGCTACTATTCCTTTGAAGAAACAGATATCTATTAGATCAATTAAGAATAAGAAAAAATTAAAAACTTTTACCTTTATTTAGTACTTTTTTGATGTTCTTCTTTTGCTTATGTAAATCAAATTTCCTCATTTTCCTTCCAAATAATTTCCTTAACATTTTTCACATGACATGACTTACCTTACTTTTTATTTCTCTGAGAAAATCTTTTTTCTTCTTCACTTTTGACAGATAATATTGCTGAATTCAGAATTCTAGGCTAGTGTTTTTTTTCAATACTTTAAATATTTCATTCCATTTGCTTCTTGCTTGCATAGTTTCTGATAAAGTCAGCTATATTTTTTATCCTTTTTCCTCTATAAGTAAGGTATGCTCCCCTACCATAGCTGCTGCTTTTGGCATTTTTACTTTGTCTTTGGTTCCCTGTGGTTTGAATACACTGTGGCCAGCTGTAGATTTTATGATTTTATCTTGCTTGATGTTATTAAGCTTCTTAGATATGTGGTTTGATGTCTGTCATTGCTTTCAGAAAAATCATGTCCATTCTTCAAATATTTCTTCCACTCCTTCTCTGGTATTCCAATTACACTCTTGTTACACCCTATGATATGCCAAATTGTTCCACAGTTCTTGGAACTTGTATTCTGTTTTTTAAATTATACTTTTTGCATTCCATTTAGGAAGTCTCTTGACATATTTTCAAACTCACTAATTTTTTCTTTGGCTCTGTCTACTCTAATGGTCAGTCCACAAAATGCATCCTTTATCTCTGTTACATTGTTTTCGATTTATAGCATTTCCTTTGATTCTTTCTTAGAACTCAGCTGTTTATATTATCCATCTATCCTTGCACGTTGTCTGCTTTTCTATTAGAGCCCCAACCTATTAATAATTATTTTAAATTTTCCATTTGATAATTTCAAAATCTGCATCATATCAGAGTCTGGTTCTGAGGTTTGCCTTGTGTCTTCTGACTGTGTATTTTTCATGCCTTTTAGCACACTATGTAAGTTTTTTGTTGAAAGCCAGACAATATGTATCAGGTAAAAGGGTCTGATGTAAACCAAGTCTTTAGTTTGAAATTTTGTGTTAATCTGACTAGGGGTTGGGCTGAGTTATATTTGCCGTAATTTTAGGTGCCATAAGCTTCAAATTCCTCAGCTTGACTCTGGGTTTGTTTAACAACTTTGTAAACAGAATTTTCACCTTATAGCTCTTTCAGTTCCCATCCATTGTTATTATACTGGATCCTTGTTGATGTGTTGCTTAGGTGTGGGGGAGGGGAATGTTTCCACAATCTTATGATTAAATCTCAGCGATTTAGTAAGCCTGTGTCCCTGTCCTGTGACCTTCACAAGCATTTCTTAGCTTCCAGTCCCCTTAAGAGAGACAGGCAGGCTAGACAAGACTGGTCCAGGATTAATGCCCATCCCCCTAGTGGGATAAGGCTCTGAGAAGGTCTTTCCCTCTGGAGATTAGGTCTTTGTTATAGAGAACTCTCTGAGAGTATTTCAAAGTTGTCACTTCTACCCTCCAACTTCCAGAAGTATGAGGGGATTTTTCCTGACTCTTTAGCTGGTATGGTACCTGAAGTAAAGCCCATTAAAGTGTGGGGGACCCACCTAAGAACACAGGCCTCTAGGAGTGTTTTCTTTTCACACTCAGCATCCAGCTTTTTATCAAAATTACTATTAACTGTGGCTACCAATTTATGGCACCAGTGGTTCCTGATTGGATTAATCAGGCTCAGCTATCATTCTCTGTATTTGTCTGCTACTCTAGATTGTGGGGTGTCAATTTGCTCTATGGTGTCCGTTCCCTGATTAGTCCAAGAAAAGTCATTGATTTTTCAGTTTGCTCAGCTTTTTGTTGTTGTTGTAAAGATGGGTTTTCAGTCTCTCCTTTGTCCTAATACTGAACTTTATAATGATGATTATACACATATTTTGGCAAATAAAGCCCAGGCCACTTTAGAAAAAGCAATATGACACTGTGGGATTGTGGTCATTTGCTCAGAGGAAACTCATAGATGGAGTTGCTATACATTGAAAAGCCGAAACGTCTGAATTCAGAAGTAATCTGTGTATGAGAGATTTCAGAAAGTGGAATTATGAGGCCAACCCTGGTGCCCTAGTGGTTAAATTTGGCATGCTCTGCTTTGGCAGCCCAGGCTTAGATCTCAGGAGTGGATCTACATCAGTTCTCTGTTAGTGACCATTCTGCGGCAGAAGATGACATGAAAAAGAGAGAAAAAAAAAGAATGGCAACAGATGTTAGCTCAGGGCAAATATTCCTCAGCAAAAAAAAAAAAAAAAGAAAAAAAAGAAAAAAAGAAAGGAAGAAAAGAAAGTGGAGTTATGGAGCAAAATACAGATACTGTAACTTTAAAAAATTTTAGCCCTGGGTCTAGCCCTGTGTTGTAGCAGTTAAGTCCGAGCACTCTGCTTTGGTGGCCCAGAGTTCACAGGTTCAGATCCTGGGCACGGATCTACAAACTACTTATCAAAGCCATGCTGTGGCAGGTGTCCCACATACAAAGTAGAGGAATATGGGCATGGATGTTAGCTCAGGGCCAATCTTCTTCAAGAAAAAAAGAGGAAGATTGGTGGTAGATGTTAGCCATCTTCCTCAAAAAAAACAGAAAGCAAAAAATTTTTCACCTTATACCTGCAAGAACCATATTTTCTGAACAAAGAACTAGAACACGTGGTGAATTAATTATATAACAGTGTACTTACCCAGCATTTGAAAGCTCTTACCTACAGATGCCAGGCAGGTAATATCAATGTTTACAAAGAGAAACTGCATCTGTGAGCTCTCTGCAGGGTAATGACCACTAATTTTTTTGTTATGTATGTGGCTGATTTATTTATCAGGTTCCTACTTGTAGGCTGAATAAAATGATATATTTTAGATGAGAAGATAGTATTTTTTTGTGTGTGTGTGAGGAAGAGTAGCCCTGAGTTAATGTCTGTTTCCAATCTTCCTTTTTTTGCTTAAGGAAGATTGTTGCTGAGCTAACATCTGTGCCAATCTTCCTCTAATTTGTATGTGGGATGACACCACAGCATGGATTAATGAGCAGTGTATAGGTTCGTACCTGGGATCCGAACCCACGAACTCTGGGCCGCTGAAGTGGAGCATGTGAACTTAACCATTACGCCACTGGGCCATGCCCCAGAAAATTTTATCTATGACAAGGGGATTATTATGCTTCCAGGAAAGAAAGCAGATTTTTCTGTTATCCTGTATGCACAGGAATTTGCTACTAAACTGAATTTCTCATACATGTAGCAGGAAGAATTAGACAGAATGTCATCCTAAAGTATCTGCTTGGTGGCTAGACCAGCTTTAAAAATTGCTGTTGTAGATTTATTGTCACGTTCTTCAGTGTCTCCTGGAGGGAGCTCAATGCAGTTTCCAGGAGCCAGGACAGATTTTAGAAAACAATTGGAAAAAATAATAATTGGAATTATATTTTTCATCATGTTTGACCTGGTAATTCTATCTTTCAATTTATCCTTATGAGCTAAACAACATACAAACCAATATTTATGCAAAGATGTTCCTTGTCTATAAAACAAATAAAGGATGCACACAGATAAAAACAATCTTAATATAAGTAGATAAAGCTTTGGGATATTAAAATGACTACATGTAATTTGATGCAGACATTTACATAATGTGTGCAAAGAAATAATAGCAGAAAAATACATAAATATCATATTAAAAACATGAAAATGTATTTGTGGCAGTCTAAAATTGTATGCAGGAAAAAGGAAAAAACGCAACAAAATTTAAAGACCATTACTTCTGGGTTCAGTAGCACTTTTTATTCTTTTGTCTATATTTCCTCTCATAAACAGACAATACTTCTATGATCAGAAAAAAAACAAATGACCAATTCTGGAACATTTCCTTGAAAGACTTTCTAACCCCCAGATATTTCTTATAAGGCCTTTCTAAATTTGCCAAAACTAACAATATTGCATTATTAATTGAAATTCCTTTTCATTAAAATGAAAAGCAAAATAGTTACTTAAATGACTGTCATCCAGAGGAAAAGCCGCAATCTGGAGATCAATTGCACTAACTACGACTGGTACAGCACAGAGCTTCCCAGGAGTCTTCAGTGAGAGACAGCTCTCAACCAAGGGATGCTAAGCTGGATGAGGCTGGAGGCGGCCCTGTAGGGAGAGACCACGTGCCTCTCTAACATGGATGTTCATGATGTGGATTCTGTCCCCATCTGTGTTCTCTGGGGGAGGATCCAGCTTGTGGACACCGTGGTCCAGCCTCTCTGTGGCTGGGGGTAAGTTTGGTGACCTCGTAATAAGCAGGGCCTTATGGGAAAGGACAACAGAATATCAGGCTTGTAAATGAGAAGCCACAGATCCACACCTCAGCAAAGTAAGATGCAGCTAGTGCAAGGGACAAACCAGCCAGCTCACTCTGAAGGGGAGAGGACTCAGCGATGTCAAGGGTAAAATAAGTAGAATTGATGAAACTCTGGTCTGCACTAGGAAAGAAGAAGGGATTTGGGGGCAGGTGTCCCCATAGTTCTCATGGGAGAGCTATGCTGCCCCTGTGTTTCCCAGACTCCTTAATTTCCCAGGACTCTGACAGCATCCAGGAAACTCATTTCCAGTGCACTTTATCCTTTAATCACAGGAAAGTTCCATACAACACTGGCAGATTTCTCACTTGTGAGGTCGGCCAAATTTTCCCCTCTGTCTTAAAATACCTTTTATATTTTCCACATATCCACATATGTTTCAGAATGATAATTTTAAGGGTACATTATACTCTATCAGGTTGATGTAGCATAATTTATATATTTATTATTCTGATGTTGAGCATGTACATTGTTTTTCAATATTTCATTTTAGAAATAGGTACTAAGGTACTAAGTAGGTACTAAGATTGTTTTGGGTTTTTTTGTGAAACAATTTCCATTAGATAAGTTCCTAGGAGTGGACATGCAAGATTTCTCTTGATTTGGATTTGTAACTCACTCTCCAAAATGTTTCTCATGATTTATAAAGATACCATCATAACAAGGGATTTCCAAAATTGCTTTCAACCATGTCTGTCTTAGTCAGCTTAGGCTGCCATAACAAAATACCACAGACTGGGTGGCTTAAAGAGTGGGAATTTCTTTCTCACAGTTCTGGAGACTGGAAGCCCAAGATCAAGGTGCCAGCAGGGTTGGCGTCTGGGGAGAGCTCACCCCTTGAATGTGAACAAGTGAACTAGTTCTCCGATGTCTCTTATTATAAGAGCACTAATCCCACCATGAGGGCCCTGTAGGGGAGGCAAAATTTATCTCTACTCATCTTAGATTTTCAGCTGGGACGCTAACAAAATGACAGATTAACAAAACAAAAACAGTTCATTAACGTGAACAGTGCACATCATTCAACAAGGACTCAAAATGATAGCTTAGAATTCCAGCTTATGCAACATCTTCAACAAAGAACAATAACTTTGTAGAGAAATGACAGGGAAAGGAGAGCAGTTTTAGGCTTCCAAGGGTGGCGAATTTGGGGAAGGTAAACATATGGGAGGAAACTAATGGAGTTAAGGTTTGTTTGCTGGCTCCTTTGGTGCCATCTCTGGGCTGACAAGACTCAGTCTCCAGTAAAAGGAGGATTTATATCCTCCCTTTAGGCAGAAAAGGGGGAAACTGCATTAGCTGTTTCTTAATAGCCTTCTGTATAAAATAATTCTTGTCAAAGAAGCATATTGTAGGGTGACATATTCTGGTTTACTTCAGCCGTATTCGCATGACCTCATCTAAACCTAATGATGTCCCAAATGTCCCATCTTTAAATGCCATCACATTGAGGATGAGGGCTACAACACATAAATTTTGAGGGGGAAACAATTCAATCGTTAGTACTTACATTAGGCATTGTATTTTCCTTTATTTTTTAAATTTTTTTTTATTTTTTAAAGATTTTATCTTTTCCTTTTTCTCCCCAAAGCCCCCCGGTACACAGTTGTATATTCTTCGCTGTGGGTCCTTCTAGTTGTGGCATGTGAGATGCTGCCTCAGCGTGGTCTGATGAGCAGTGCCATATCCTCACCCAGGATTTGAACCAACGAAACACTGGGCCGCCTGCAGCGGAGTGCGCCAACCCAACCACTCGGCCACGGGGCCAGCCCCTCCTTTTTTTTTTTAACTAATTTTACGCTTGCGAAATGCTGACTTGACGTTGCTTAATTTGCATTTATTTAATTGGTTATGTTTTTGTACAATTTCCTATCTGGTGTTTGCTTGAGTTGTGAGTTTATATCCTTTCTACATTTAGCTATTGATCTTTCATTTTTTTCTCTACACTTGAATGACCTCTTTATATTTTCTACACATGAACTATTTGCTTTTTCTTTCTAAATCTGGTCTAAGTTTTCCCTTAAACTGTTGTTTTTCTTTTTATTTCTTTGTGTTGCTGTTTTGTTTTTTCTGTTCATATTAGAGACATTTCTGTTTTATAGTTGAATCCTACACACACTTGGAGACTTAAGATTGACCCTAAGTCTTTCCATTTTCTTCATGGGTTCTCCCCCTTCATGAGCACTCTGTGAAGCCCTTAATCTTTATTTGTTCTCACTATCTTCCTCTCAGTAAATATGCCTTTACTTATAATTACTTTGCTAATATCTATTAAGCTTTTATTTTGAATCAGGAATATTTTGCAGACTTGGAGCATCAGTCACAAATGAACGAAGTTCCAGCTCTCATGAAGTTTATACCGTAGAGTGGGAGAAAGATACAGAAAATAAACAAGCCAACAAATAATGTAAAATCAGAATAGCAGATGTGGTAAGTGCTACTAAGGAAAATGAATTTATCGGCATAATTATGCTAATGAGAAGTTTTAAATCTTCATTTAAGACATCTTGAAGAATTGGACGAGGACAAGGCATCAGTAACTACAAGTTCTTGGAAATGTCATTATTAAGATGACTATTTTTAACAAAGCTGTCTGTCCAAGTATTTTGTTATCTTACATGGTTATCAAAAATGTGCTAGAGTTGGGTGTGGGATATCAAATACAATTAGAATAGTCATCTGGTTTTGCCTGTCCATTTAACAAATACTCTTTTCCTTTGTGAAATTAATTTTATCTTCAAGTTTCTCAGGCTTTGGTAGACCTCTGAACATCTGAAATTTTTTCTCCCAAAGATACATATTTTAAGTTGTTTCTCTGCTAAGCCAAGCCATTGTGATTTCAGAAGGTCTGTAATATTCTAAGATCTCTAATTCACCTTTTAGATATGTACACGAATATTCTCTTTTTTAAAATGGCCAGGAGAGGGAAGTCTTCATTAGGAGATCCTCTGCAGTGATTGTGTTGTGGGAAAGGTACACTCAAGGAGCTTTCAAACAGACCATGACAAAACATAAAACACAGTGGAAGGAAAATTAGTCACTACATCATCGTTTTTTTTTTTTTCTCTCAGCCTTGCAGGAAGAAGTTAGAATGTGTTTAAGCATAAACACTTTAAAGACAGTCTGGATTATTTGCTTCACTCTGCTTCTTTCTTTTATGTCACAATCATGTTCTTACATTTCCGTTTTACTGGGCCAGTTCTGGTGTTGAACAAAAATAGATAAGGCAGAGATGAAAACCTACATGATATGATATCAATGGCCTAAGTAAATTAACTTGGACCAAAAAAAATAAGCATATAAATAAAGATATGGATCTGGATAGATACATAAACACATGGGTTATTTTCTCACATCTAGATATTGTTTGAAATTCATTTAACTCGAGACACAGCATTTTAGATCCCCCAGGTCACTGAAGGGTGAACTGCACGTGAGGACATTTACATAGACTATGATGTTAATAGTTCCCTTTACACATGTTCAGCTAAGAAAGATAGAGATAAAATTGCTAAAACTTGATGGAAGAACTAACTAGTGCTAATGCATAGATGGCTTGTGGGCTGAATCAACCCCCTGTTTGGTTTTAGTTGGTTATTGCAGCGCTTATTGATGTTCTTTTAATTTGAATGTCTTATTGCCAGGACCTATGCTTTCAGTAAGTTGTAGATACTGCCTGTCCACTCTTCTCACATTTACCTTTTCTAACTTACTTCTGAAAACATTTGCATTTGAATGTATAGAGTAGGAAAAATAATCTTTCCTTCTATCCTTCTGAGTAGACTCTTGGGCTCCTGCAACAAAAAAACAACAAGAGAAAAGCAAAAGTTGATTAACATATATATGTCATACACACAAGGGAGCCCTCACAAGGCAAATGAAGAGCTGAAGAAGCAGTTGTTACTGAACAGCTTTTATATACTAAGGCAGACAAAGAGCAGTAAATTGTGAAACTGTGAGAAGACAAAGGGGCGTGGGCTAGAGCAGTTTGTGGTGGGAAAGAAACTAGGAAGATAAGAGTTAGGTTAATAATGTTTGTTTGCAGATTTCTCTGGTGCCGTCTCTGGGCTGATAAGAGTCTAAGATTCTCTCCAGAAAAGGAGACTATATATTCAGTTGTCAATGAATAAGAGGTATAAACTGTAAGAGAATCAAAATGTTTCTTTGAGTTCTTAGGAATTACAATTCCAGAGACAGATTCCTGTAGAAACTCAAATGTGCTCTAAGGAGAACAAAAGAGGCAACTGTTTATAAAGGCCAAAAGAGAGAAATTCTAGCAGTTGTAGAGGTTGCTTTGCAACATTTGTGATTGGTCCTGGCAACAATTGCTACTTCTTAGCTATACGTGATTGGTTGCTAGGTCATCTCTAAGGCAGAAAAGTTCTTATCTATGGGAGTGAGCATATTTCTGGGAAGAAGGTCAGGATAATAGGGATGAAACATAATTCAAAAGTTTACATTCCATCTGAGCAGAGGCATGCATAAGCCCTACTTCCCTATTAGCCTCCTGGCTCCATTTTAGGTGCCCTTGATGAGTGTGACTTTTGTAATCACCTTCCACACAGCCTTTAGACAGAAGGAGAAGAGGATAGAGTTTTTCCTGCATTTGCTGCTTCTTAATTGTCTTCAGCTCAA
Source organism: Equus caballus (assembly GCF_041296265.1). Classification (NCBI taxonomy): domain Eukaryota; kingdom Metazoa; phylum Chordata; class Mammalia; order Perissodactyla; family Equidae; genus Equus; species Equus caballus. The sequence continues at coordinate 36,111,400 of NC_091698.1, forward strand.
AATAATTTTTATGTCAAAGAGGCATATTTTGGGGTGACATAATCTGATTTCCTTCAAGAGCACTGATACAGATTCATTCATGCATCAGTGAGCAAACATTTCTGAATTGCCTACCAATGGTACAAGCACTATGTTTGGTTGGCAAAGTGAGGAATACAAGGAGAACTCAGATGTGACCCCTGCCTGCAGGGAGCTCAGACTTCTAGATGATGCAGCTTCCTTACTCCTGAGTTTTCTTTCTATGTGAAGGGAGTTCATATAAACTAACTGCTTCTCTCTCTCCACATTTTCACATATTCTCCCCTAAGAAAAATACAGTGAACTTACCTGTTTGGATAATTTGGAACCTGGAGAGAGGAAGCTGGTTATACTTGGCTTGGCTCTACCTCCCTTTCTTTTGAAGCAAACTAATCACAATGCTTTGTTATTTAAAACCTACTCAGCTCTCACACTATGTTGCAAACTTTAATAGTCACTATTAACTATAACTGTAATATTATGGTGTTCCAAATTGAAATATTGTCTTGTTTCTAAATCTCTAAAAATTGTAACTTTATTGAGTTTCCATTATACCCCTAATAGAGCACAAAAGACAAAACACATTAAAATTACATTTCAAAGCAAATTTGAGACGTTGTGTGAAGGAAACAAATGCAGTCATCTGACAGTTTGGAAGAGGTTGTCTGTTTTCTGTTGATAATGTTAGAAAAGGTGGAATGTGGACCTAGATTTAAGGATTAGTGATATTTAGCAGGTGAGAGTGAGTTAGGCTACTCAGGTAGAGCTACAGCAGGCAAAATCAGAAAAGTCTAAATAAATGCAGCATGGAGGACAGAGAATAACTTGAATTTGCAGCAGTATATAGCAAGTCAAGGAGAACTGCGAGAAATTGAGTTAGTTGTGATGATTGAGAAGCTATAACTTCAGGCTAAAAATACTAGCTTTATTCTGTAGGAAGTTGAGAGCTGTTGAGGCAGCATTTAAGATGAAGGAAGTAGCCTGGTCAAAACTTTATTTACGGGGCTGGCCCCTTGGCTGAGTGGTTAAGTTCGTGTGCTCTGCTTCAGCAGCCCAGGATTTCGATGGTTCGGATCCTGGGCACAGACATGGAACCACTCATCAGGACATGTTGAGGCAGTGTCCCACATGTCACAACTAGAAGGACCCACAACTAAAATATACAGCTGTGTACTGGGGGGATTTGGGGAAAAAAAGCAAAAAAAGAAAAAAACCTTTATTTATAAAACTAATTTGGGGAGTTATGATACAGATGTCATCTGGGCTTGCCTGATTCCCCTCCAGCTCCATCCTGATTCTTGAATCTTGATCCCATAGGCCCATGAGAGACCAAACGCCATCCAATGTTTTCTGTAGATTTATGGGAGCTTATTCCTCATTCATCTTCTTATTCCAGCCACACATGTTCCCTTTTTCTGTCTGCATCAGTAATGTGTAGCATACACCATTATTAATTTCCGTGAAAAATAGACTAATCATAAGCCTGCACGTTTCATGAGTTGAGTAACATTGAAGAGAGAACTCACTTCAGTAAATACTTGAGGGCTTCTGCCATATTCCCTGCTTCACTCCTCCAATATCTCCTTCCTCCCACCTGCTCCAGGGGAAGCTGACAGCTTTTTCCTTTATGTCTCACAAAACAAATCTGTTCAGACCGTGGAGCTTGAATATGGCATTTCAAAAAAAATTTCAAACGTAAAAGAAAAGTTGAAGGGATAGTACAATGGACATCCATGTACTCTTGTTAATATATTATCTCTCTATCTATCTGTCTATGTATCTATTGATCTATCTATCATCTATCTATTTTTTACTAAACCATTTGAAAGTAAGTTGCAATAATCACAATATTTCATCTTTAACTATTTTAGTGTAAATATCTAAAAATAAAGACACTATCACATATAATCAAACTGTTCAGTTCTCTGTAAATGAACATTATTTAAGAAATTCATACTTTCCACACTTAAATTTTAAATTGTCCCTCAAATATAATTTTGTCAAACTCCTTTTAAGACTTTTCTGTCATTGGTTTTCAGCAATTTGACTATAATATGATTTGTGAGGCTTTCTTTGTGTTTACTTTGCTTAAGTTTCTTTAGACTTTATTGGGTCTGTGGATTTATATTTTTCACCAGATTGGGAACATTCTCAAAAGTTATTTATTTAAATGTTTCTTAATACTTAAGAAATAAATATGAGCCTTTTATATATATGGTATACTGCTCGATGTTGAGCCACAAGGCACTGAGAGACACATTTGAGAAAGTGCTAAAAAAAAATAAGAGAGAAAACAACTACGTTGATTTGACATAATTGAAAAAATGGACAGATCTCCAAGACTGATGATTCCTAAACAAGGAAGAAAGCTAATACTAGTCATTATCTGACTCAGTACATATACCAAGTAGACCAAATAGCCAAATGAAATTATTGACCATCCTTTAAAATATATAGTGTAATTTCATACTGAGAAGCTCAAATTGCTTCAAGGCCCTGCATGATATAGCTCTCATTCCCTTCCTCTAGGAACAGTTTCTTAAATTAGGAATTATTTTTTATGTAAAGATATAATAGTATGTATAGCAGTCTCAAAGAGAATGGTCTGAAATAAGTTTGGGAAAAAAGGACAAAAATGTTTTCCTTGAATAAGAAGAATGACAGGATATGGAGTCACGTCAGCATCATGGTGGAGTGAGCTCTTCCCTCAGAGTCTCCCTTCTAAAATACTACTAGAGGTACATTCAAACACCAACAGAGGAGACATACACAACACAGGAGACATCTGGGAGACCCACGTAGCTATATGCCTGAAGGTGGTGGTGAGGCTGGATCCTCTGGAAGAAGGTGAAGCTGCTCGGCAGGAGATCTGCAGAGAGAGAAGACTCATAGCTAGAGGAGGGGCACAGTTGGGGAGAGGTGCTCTGCTCCTGCCTGGCGCTCCAGCCCCATGTTTGCTGGGAGATCGGTGTGGAGAGACAAGGGCCGATTGGACAAGTGGCTCAGCTGAGGAGGGGCACTCTGTTCCTGCCCAGCACTCCAGCCCCGTGCTTCAGCCCCACGTTCATAGGGAGAGTAGCATGGTGAGAGAGGGGCCAGTTAGACAAGCGGCTCAGCTGGGGAGGGGCACTGCCTTCCCATGCTGGTGATCTAGCCCTGCGCTTCAGCCCCACATTCACCAGAAGAGCAGCACAGTGAGACAGGGGCTGACTGGAGGAGTGGATCAGCTGGGGACAGGCACTTTGGTCCCACCCAGTGCTCCAGCCCTGCACTCCAGTGCATGATTGTGAGGAGCACTGCATGGAGAGAGAAGCAGCAGGAGATGGAGCCCTGTGAGTGTCCAGAGCACCATGCAGAGAGAGAGACATTGGTTGAGGGAGGCATGCAGGTATAAGAAAGTGCTCGTTACCCTGCCTGGCACTCCAGTCTTGCTATCACCCAGAGCTCCATGCAGAATGAGAAGCAGAGGGTGAGAGAAGCACAGGGGAATGAGAGTACCCCTCCCCTTGCCCCATGCTCCAGATCTGCCATCAGCCACAGCATCACACAGTGAGAAAAGCAGCCAGTGGCCAGAGCTGGGGATCCCCAGATGATGCTGGACCCAGAATACACAGCACCTGATCCTCACCCAGTGGAGGCATGCGGCAGCAGTGACCAGAAAATAGCACTATGTGGAAGCAAAAATCCACACCATCAAGTAATATGAGAAAGTATTCTAAATCTGCAGACCAGAAAGAATATGACAAGTACCCAGAAGCCAACCCTGAAAACACAAAAATCCATAACCTTAATGACAAAGAATTCAAAATAGCTATCATGAAAAGACTCAATGAGTTACAAGAAAACACAGAAAGACAAATTAATGAATTCAGGAGCTTTTTCACAAAAGAGATTGAGACTTTAAAGAAGACTCAATCAAAATTGTTGGAGATGAAAAAAACAAGGGATAAGATAAAAAAAAAAAAAAAAAAAACCTGAACTCCCTAAGCAACAAAACTGACAATATGGAAGACTTAATGAGCAACTTAGAAGACAATACTATAGAAATGCTTCAGAGGGAGGAGAAGAGAGAACTAAGATGCAAAATAAGTGAAGAAGCTCTCAGAGAAATATCTGACTCAATTAAGAAATACAACATAAGGATTATAGCTATTCAAGAAGGGGAAGAAAAGGAGAATGGAGAAGAAAGCTTGTTCAAAGAAATAGTAGTGGAGAATTTCCCAAACCTGGGAAAATAGATGGAAATCCACATAAAAGAGGCTACCAGAACTCCCAATTACGTTATTGTAAAATGACCTACTGGAAGGCATATAGTAGTAAAGCTGGCAAAAGTCAATGACAAAGAAAAAATATTAAGGGCAGCAAGGCTGAAGAAAACAACTTAAAAAGGAATCCCTTTCAGGCTTTCCATGGATTTCTCAGCAGAAACCTTTACAGGCTAGGGGAGAGTGGAATGACACATTCAAAATCCTGAAAGACAAAAACTTCCACTCTATCCAGTGAAAATATCCTTCAGATATGTTGGAGAAATAAAAACTTTCCCAGATAAGCAAAAGCTAAGGGAGTTCATCACCACAAGACCTCCATTACAAGAAATCCTCAAGAAGGCTCTTATACCTTAAAGGAAAAAAAAGAAAACCGGAAAAGGGCTACAAAGCCTTTAAAGCTACAAATTCATCAAAGGAGATGAATAGGTATGCAGCAATCATAAATCAGCAGCTCTCTATCAGATCAGGTTGGTAAACACTTAATTCTTACATCAAGCATAAAGAAAAGGAAAACACCAAAACAAAAATTATATCATTGCCTTAACCACAAACTCACAACACAAGAGGGAATAAGATATGACAAAAACAAATTAGAAGGTGAGGAGGAAAGGGATGGACTCAGTATAGTCTAAGGAAATAAGAGGAAATCAGAAAGTGGACTATCTTATCTTTGAGACTTTTTATACAAACCTAATGGTAACCACTAAAGAAATAACAAGAACAGAGACATATACGATAAACAAGGAGAAAATGAAAAGAACCAACATAGAAAACTACCTAATCAAATTTGTAGCCTGATATACATGGGACAAGAAACAAAGGATACATAAAATAACTGGAAAACATGCAATAAGATGGCAGTATTAAGCCCTCATATATCAGCAATCACTCTAAATGTAAATGGACTGACTTCTCCAATCAAAAGACATCGAGTGGCAGGATGGATTAAAGAACAAGATCCAACAATATGCTGCCTCCAGGAAACACATCTCAGCTCTGAAGACAAACAGGCTCAGAATCAAGAGATGGAAGACAATACTCCAAGCTAATGGCAAACAAAAGAAAGCAGGTGTTGCCATACTTATATCAGGCAAAGTAAAATTCAAGATAAAACAAGTAAAGAGATACATAGAGGGGTAGAATTTAATGATAAAAGGGACTCTCCAGCAAGAAGACATAACACTTATAAAATATATGCACCCAACACAGGAGCACCAAAGTACTTAAAGCAACTATTAACAAATCTAAAAGGAGATATCACCAACAACACAATAATAGTAGGGGACCTCAACACCCAACTTACCTCAATGGATAGATATTCCAGACAAAGTGTCAACAAGGAGATAGTGGAATTAAACAAAAAACTGGACCAGACGAGCCTAATAGATATATAGAGAGTACTCCATCCCAAAACAGCAGAGTATACATTCTTCTCAAGTGCATATGCAACATCCTAGAGGATAGACTGTATATTGGGAAACAAGGCAAACCTCAATAAATTTAAGAAGATTGAAATCATACCTACTATCTTCTCTGAACATAATGCTATGAAACTAGAAATCAACTACAAGAAAAAAACTGGGAAAGGAAAAAAAGTGTGGAGACTAAACAACATGCTACTGAACAACCAATGGGTTGTTGAAGAAATAAAAGGACAGATCAGAAAATATTTGGAGACAAATGAGAATGAAAACACACCATACCAACTCATATGGGATGCAGCAAAAACAGTCATAAGAGGGCAATTTATAGCAATACAGGCCCATGTTAACAAACAAGAAAAAGCTCAAATAAGCAACCTTAAACTACATCTAACAGAATTAGAAAAAGAACAAAGCCCAGACTCAGTAGAAGGATGGAAATAATAAAAATTAGAGCAGAAATAAATGAAATTGAAACAAAAAAGACTGTAAAAAAATCAATGAAACAAGGAGCCGGTTCTTTGAGACAAAAAACAAAATTGACAAACCCTTAGCCAGGCTCACTAAGAAAAAAAGAGAGCAGGCTCAAATAAATAAAATTAGGAATGAAAGAGGAGAAATTACAATGGGTACTACTGAAATACAAAAGATTACAAGAGAATATTATGAAAAACTATATGCCAACAAACTGGACAATCTAGAAGAAATAGATAAATTCTTTGACTCTTATAACCTCCCAAGACTGAGTCAAGAAGATATAGAGAATCTGAATAGACCAATCACAAGTAAAGAGATTGAAACAGTTATCAAAAACCTCCCCAAAAATAAAAGTCCAGGACTAACTGTCTTCTCAGGAGAGTTCTACCAAACATTCAAATAAGATTTATTACCCATTATTCTCAAACTATTCCAAAAAATTGAGGAAGGTGAAATATTCCTAACACATTCTACAAGGCCAACACCACCCTGATACCAAAGCCAGATAAGGACAACACAAAGAAGGAAAATTACAGGCCAATATCGCTGATGAACATAGATGCAAAAATCCTCAACAAAATATTGGAAAACTGGATACAGCAATACATTAAAAAGATCATACACCGTGATCAAGTAGGATTCACACCAGGGACACAAGGATGGTTCAACACCCATAAATCCATCAGTGATTCACCACATTAACACAATGAGGAACAAAAAACATATGATAATCTCCATACATGCAGAGAAGGCATTTGTCAAGATCCAACATCCATTCGTGATAAAAACTCTCAATAAAATGAGTATAGAAGGAAGTATAGAAGAAGGTCATATATGACAAACCCACAGCTGGCATCATACTCAATGGGGAAAAACTGAAAGCCATCTCTCTGAGGACAGGAACAAGACAAGGGTGCCCACTCTCACTGCTCTTATTCAACATAGCACTAGAGGTTTTGGCCAGAGCAATTCGGCAGGAAAAAGAAATAAAAGGAATCCAAATAGGCACTGAAGAAGTGAAACTCTTGCTGTTTTCAGATGACATGATTTTATAGATAGAAACCCCTAAAGAATCCATTGGAAAACTACTAGAAATAAGCAACAACTACAGCAAAATTTCAGGATACAAAGTCAGCTGACAAACATCAGTAGCATTTCTATACTCAATAACAAACTAACAGAACAAGAATTCAAGAATCCAATTCCATTTACAATTGCAACAAAAAGAATAAAATATCTAGGAATAAATTTAACCAAGCAGGTGAAAGACCTGTACAAAGAAAATTATAAGACATTACTGAAAGAATAATAACATACAGAAATGGAAAGATATTCCATGCACATGGATTGGAAGAATAAGCATAGTTAAAATGTCCATACTACCTAAAGCAATCTATAGATTAAATGTGGTCCTAATCAGAATCCCAATGACATTCTTCACAGAAATAGAACAAAGAATCTTAAAATTCATCTGGGGCAATAAAAGACCCCCAACAGTCAAAGCAAGACTGAAAAACAAGAACAAAGTTGGTGGCATTGCAATCCCTGACTTCAAAACATATTACAAAGCTATAGTAATCAAAACAGCATGGTACTGGTTCAAGAACAGACACACAGATCAATAGAACAGAACTGAAAGCCCAGAAATAAAACCACACATCTATGGACAGCTAATCTTCAACAAAGGAGCCAAGAACAAACACTGGAGTAAGGAAAGCCTCTAATAAATGGTGCTGGGAAAACCGAACAGCCACAGGCAAAAGAATGAAAGTAAATCATTATCTTTCCACATGCACAAAACAGACTCAAAATGGACCAAAGACTTGAAGGTGAGACCTGAAACCATAAAACTTCTGGAAGACGAACACTTTGTCTACTCAGACAAGGGAAACAAAAGAAAAAATAAACAACTAGGATTTCATCAGACTAAAGAGCTTCTGGAAGGCAAAGGAAAGCAAGGTCAAAATGAAAAAAGAAGCCACCACAAACAACTCAATCAAAAAGTGGGCAGAAGAAATGAACATACATTTTTCCAAAGAAGACATGCAGATGGCAAACAGGCACATGAAAAGATGCTCAACATCTCTACTCATCGGGGAAATGCAAATCAAAACTATGTCAGATACCATCTTAAACCCATTAGAATGGCAATAATCACTAAGACAAATAACAACACATGTTGGAGAGGTTGTGGAGAAAAGGGAACCATCATCCACTGTTGGTGGGAATGTAAACTGGTACAGCCACTGTGGAAAACAGTATGGAGATTTCTCAAAAAATTGAAAATAGAAATACCATATGATCCAGCTATTTCACTACTGAGTATTTACCCAAAGAACTGGAAATCAACAATTCAAAGAGACTTATACACTCCTATGTTTATTGCAGCATTATTCACAATAGCCAAGACTTGGAAGCTACCTAAGTGCACATCGATGGATGATCGGATAAAGAAGATGTGGTATATGTGTATATATATATATATATATATATACATACACACATACACAGTGGAATACTACTCAGCCGTAAAAAAGACAAAATCATTTCATTTGCAATCACATGGATGAAGCTTGAGGGCATCATGTTAAGTGAAATAAGCCAGACAGAGAAAGATAAACACCATATGATTTCACTTTTATGTGGAATATAAACAAACTATGGACAAAGAGACTAAATTAGTGGTTACTTGGGGAAGAGGGGTGGAGGGTGGCACAAGGGGTGAAGGGGCATATTTATATGATGTGTGACAAACAATAATGTACAACTGAAATCTCACTATGTTATAGGCTATCATGACCACAATTAAAAAAAAGAAGAAATGACAGACAATATATGTGTTTTTATGTAAATTCACAAGCCAGTGGCATTGTGCCTTGAAAATCTATTACATAAAAGAATCGAACAGTTATTAAGAGTTTTAGAAGTTTATATTATAATTTTAAAACCTAATAATTAAGCTGACTAGTAATTACAGACAGCTGTTTCATATTTGGGCTATTTGAACTTATATTCCCCTTGCGCTCATCATGGTTTTTATATTTATGCCATAAAAATGGAATATGGCTGATACACATATCGAAATTATTTAAAAGCTATAGGATGGCTCATAGAAGTGGAAAGGAAGCTGTAAGATCTACGACCACAAGCACACCACAGGCCAGCCTAAGGACCAAGGCATCTTCATTGTTAAACACCACACACTGCAGATAGCACCACTGCTAACATGAGGACTCCGCGCGTGCTCTTACTGACACCACAATAGATTTTTGATGAAATGTTTTTTGTATGATGATTATAACTTTAATTCAAAGTGAGAACATGCCTCTATCCTAGCTGCAGAAAGTTCTGAGAAAATTAATATATGACCCTTTCATCTTCTATATTGCAACAATCTTTGCCTCCTACCAATACTCATATATACGTCTGGGAGACTTTTAAGTGTAGGATCAAGACAATGTTTACGTATTTCAGACATTTAAATATGAGTATTTTAGGCTAAGGCATTATTACCAGCACTTCTTGCATAAAGTATGTGAAGGGTGTTATATATTATCACACTTTTTGCTATTAATACTTTGAATCATAAAACGTTTATTCCAATTTGTACTCTAATCGAGACTGTGTTCATCCTACTCTCACCTACTTTTGACTTAACTTCTCCAATGACCTATACACATCCAGGATGCTATGACTCCATAAGTCCTGTATGTTACACCAGGAATCAAGTTTCTGTTGTTCTTGAGTCAAGGCTGCCCCTAACAGCCATACGACATGGGAAAAAACAGCTCCCTTTTACACGAGGTTCTCTCATTGGTAAAATGAGAATGTTAACTTTGGTATCATCAATATCATTTTTAACTCTAATATTCTCTGAAATATTTTCACTAAAAAAGGTCACGGTAATAGCTCTGGTACTAAAAATATCTTATTTTATGTGAATGATCCTATGTTTTTGTGCATTTTTCACAATATAGGAAAATTTTGACAATTTCAATAATTCGTTATGTCTTTTTAATAAGATTAAATTTAATGTTTTAAATTTTAAAATTAAGTTTAATGTTTTAAAATTATATTTAGAGCAATTTAGATTAAAGTAAATTGAATCCCACCTTATGTTCTACAATCCTTTCAGGAAATGATATCCAAGTTGTGGGGGCCGTTAATAATGCTGTTATCATGAACCCAGTTAGCATCACCCTGGAAATTTGGGGCACTTGTTGAAAAATCAATAGTATAACTTCAAATGGACTTCCAAAGTTACTTCTTATCCAGTTGGATTTAGAAGGTAAAGCAGATATTCAATTTTGAACTTGAATTTTTATTCTTGGTGATAAGCACTGTCATATGTTTGTGAATATGCCTAAAAGTCAGAAAGATAATTTCAATGAGTCTGACTACTTTTCCTTTTGGCTTACAAACTTCCATGCAATTTGCACTTTTCTACTAGCCTAGGAGGAAAAAGGTGTTTCTGCCCCGGTCGTGCTCCCATTGGAGAATTTCCCAGCTGTGGCTCTTCACTTTCAGATAAAAGGATTTCATACAATCAAATTGTGTATCCATCACAGCCCATATTTATTTTTAAACAGAAACTCCCACCAAAATAAACCAAATATATTGAAAATGTCCAATTAAATAAAGTCTCAATTAAATAAAAAGTCATTGCACTTTTTTTCTCAATATAAAGAGGGATTTTCACATGAATATAGTTGAAATTATTCAATCCTAAATTTTCTTCTAATTTTATATTGATTTCTAGTTCCCTGGTAGGTGTTTCTCTAATCAGCTGGAATCGAAATTTGCAAGCAAGTGGGGAAATATCAAAGATTGTTGTGATTCCACTGAGATAATTTTATCATTAAGAAATTGGACATCAAGACCATGTCCCTGTTGGTTAGGGTATCCGAAACTGGGCGAGGAGGCTCTGCAATTTAAATGTCTATTTGGTGTGGGAATGAACTAGTAGTCAGACTAACATTAGGATCATATATTTACAGAGAGTCTGTATATGCCACTAATTATATTTCATTATCTCATGCAGCCCGGCTCAACTTTTTAAATTAATACTGTCCTATTTGCTTTTCATAATGAAATATGAGATTCACATAGTCTGAGTAGCTTTCATCCAAATTCCATACATTTTAAGTGATGTGGACATTATTCAAAACCATGGTTGCAATATTCTAAAGCACATATATTTTTACAACACCATTCTACCTCTCTGATTCCCTATCTCCTAGATCCACTTAATCTGTCCCCAGTATAAATAGATATTAGTCACATCCATCACCAGTTTTCACTGGTATCACCTACACCCAGAGAGAATGGGTTTGTCTCTATCTGCTGTGAATCTCCTTTATGGACAGTGTATTCTCCTTATGGATGCAAGTGTGTTTGCGCTACTTGAATCCCGGACTTGATGACCAGGCCATGTTGTTTATATAGGCTCAGAAACGCACATTTATTAAGGCTGGAAAGAGGAAATCTTAGTTTATGAAGCAGGAAATAAAGCTATGAATAAATAACTTTCAGTATAATGTCTATGCTTTGGGTCTGCAGCCCCATATATCTGCCCTAAAGAAGAAGGCGATTTGGGAAAAGAGAGCGTTTTACTTTCTCACTATCAGGAATGATCTGCTTTTTATGTTGGAAGTTGAGAGAGTTAACAACGTGGTGCATGTCCTAAGTGCTCTGAATTGTAGCATTCTTTCTTTTTACTAGCCTGGCACTGTGCGTGGACCTATCACCATTTGTGATTCAATGTCCTCCTAGTATGAAAAAGCCAGGGAAGGAAATTATTCAGATAAATCAAAGGTGGTGGAAAAAATATATATACACATACTGCTTGGTCTACATTCATTCATTTATTTTATCAATCAATAAAATTATTTATCAGGCTTCTAGTATATTCTGGGTCACCTTATGGTCCAGGGGATAAAGAAAATAAATAAAATACGGTGCCTACCTATATTTAAAACACTTGTAATTTATTTTGTGAAGTAGATACATAAGCAAATAATTATGATGAATTACAGTCTGGAAAGTTTAATACAGGGTATCCTAAAAGTCTTAAAGCAGTTCTAAGCATTAATAACTTCAGGAGGATAAATCATACAAACATAAAAATAATTAGAAAGTTTCATTATTTCAGGTTCTTATAAGTTTAGTTTTGTGCATTTTGTATAATACATTTTTAATTTTGTTTTCTTGTTTTGGTCTGTCTGATTAAAAATAGTACATGCTGACTAAAAAATTAAAATTAAAACTTTCATGACTATATACAAAAATGAAATGGAAAACCTTCCAATTGATGTTTATTTTATTTGTGACATTTATGTTTATTAAGTTAATAAAACTTAAAACTGCATAAAACCTTTTGAGACTATACTAAAAAATGCACAAGGTATTTTAGCAACAGTTGTGAATAGAGAAGCTGGCATGAGAAAAGACAATAAAATAAGGACAGATTGAATGTGACACACAGCCACCACCTTCTTACACCCTCAATACTGGCTCCTACTCCCTTCTACTCACCCCTCTTCATTCACTGAAGACTTTTGCATTTAGTCCAGCTTTGTTTTCCATCACAGACTTTGCCATCATTCTCATTGCCTTCCCCAGCATGTGGATTAAGTAACCAACATGACTCTTAGTGAATTTTTCTCCAGTTATCCTACTTTCTATCTCTACCACCAAGCTCACACATATTTTGCAGATTTTCACCACCAGGAAATTTACTCCTCATGAACCCCAATATATCTCACTCTCATCATCACTTCTTTTCCTCCCTGATTGCTTGTTCAGAAAAGGTTCAAGGAGACTTTTTGGGTTTTTTTTTTGTTGGTTTGTTTGTTTTGCTTCTGTGATCTCAGTGAGGTGTCTAATCAACTGACTCCTAAAACTTTTGTCTAAAATGTCTGGCCACTATACAGAGGTACACAGGAGAAAAGGAAAGACCAGCCAAATCAGCAGTGCACTTGACATCTCTCATGTGATTTGAGGGTCTGGTGGTATAAAAGGTCCCAGCTGTATGTGTGCACAAGTGGAGAAAAATTATAACTCTCAGTAAATGTTGTGTTTCCTGTTTTCCTCTCACATTGAATCCCTTTAACTCTTGGGCTCTAAACACAGAAGGCCATTTATAAGGTCTAAATGATTAAATTAGTTAACACAATAGAGGCCTCTTCTCCCCCGTTTCCCTCGCTGCTTGGTACTACCTGCTGAAATAGCGCTCTGCAGATCTTTGGTTCCTTCTGGTGAAAAATAACAGAAAAAGATTTTAGGTCCCTCTGATGCAGAACGGATAAGATCTCACAGACTAATGTTAGAGATATGGTAGTATTAGATGGGCAGTTATTGATATTTAGGGCTTTCAGAATGCAAGGCAAGTTTTCAGCATCAGTCTCCAGGATGGTCAAAATTTCCCATCTCAGTGGCTTTACTGATGGGTATGGTATTTGAGTTTTATTTTCTAATCCAGGTGATTTCTTTTTTATATCTGAGAGCCAAGAGATACTAATTTTCATAATTCGTAATCTTCTGTTCACATAATTTTTAATCTTCTGTCCTAGTACTATCATAAAATATTTTCACTTAATCAAATTTATCTAGAATATTCCTTGCCTTTTATTCTTGAACCTTCTGTGACTGTGCCTAGGTAGATACTGAAATGTTTTGGACCTCCTAACTAAACAGGATTTTCTGAGTTTTTCCAAGTTTTTCCACTATGTATTCTAGACACATTGAAAATATTGTGTATTTAAAAAAATGTTGGCTAACATTCCACTACCGCCTCCAATTTTATGAATTTAGGTATCTTACATTTTCATTTAACAGGACAACAATGCAGACTTCAATTCTTGCAAACTGTGTTGTACATCTATAATGTGAGCAGTTCTTAAAATTAGGGCACTCTGTATATATACCAATACTTCATATTTCCTGTCTTGTTTTTCTTTTTAATTTCCATGCCCTACATACAAGACTTGCCTAAAATGGAGTGTGCCTGTGTATTTTAATAACAAAAATATTAAATGATGAGTGTTACAGGAGCCTAAATCTGGAGTTTTATGTGGTTCTGATTGGGGTCAAAATAGATAACAAGAAGAGCAGGCAACAGAGTCATAATCCAGTGGTAATTCAAGTCAGAACAAAGAATTGGCTCTTGAGATAATAAATGTAACTCTTTTAAAACCAAAAGACAGTAACCAAAGTTAAGACAGGATCCAACGGAGAAATAAAGCAGGAGGGATGGCAAATGTCACTTGATTCAGCCAAATCAAAGCCTCATCAATACTTTCAGCTGCTCGCAACCCCCTGAGACCTTAATTCTCAGTCTGTGACATCGACCTGCAGAGAGTTGATTGTTTTTTGCATGGTAGGCTTTTAAAACAGTTAGCATGGAGCCATCATTTGCATGACCTTCAAGAAATAATCTTTTATAACCAGGCCTCCCTCAAGATGAAAGGAAAATGCTCTATTGGTAAGATAAATAAGCTTACCCTCTCTCTACTGTAAGCTTAATCAATTTTCTTGTTAGGTACGAAAATATTTTGAATTAATCACGGTGCCTTTGAGATCATGTTGCCTCTCACTTGTTTGCATGGCTGTGACGGGTCATTATCTTTTAGTCACAGACCTCATCCCCACACTGAAGAATTCTGATGAGACGGGATGGGTAGAGAAGGTCAGCACAGAATTCTACTCTTGCTACATGCTAGCTGTTGTGTATTTGCTGTCAGGATGCATGTCAGCTCATTTATTTTTATTATTGGTCTGTTTTGAAGAAATGACAAAGGAAGGTGAACATTTTGTTTCTTTGTTACTATTTCCAAATTCTTTAGAGTGATTATTTAGGTATATTGGTTATATTTCAAAAAAAAGATAATCATTTTAATAAAAGCTTCAGAAGTTTTGCATTAGAAATAAATCTGTTATGCCACTTCCAGTAAGGGCGGAGTATCTCATATCGGATCAATCATTTTGCCAAAAACAATGAAAAGCACTAAATAAAATATTTTTTAAATGTCTGAAGGCAAATGTAGAGTGGCCAAATGCAGGCAAATTCTAGAAGGGAAGCAGTGCTTGGAATTTCCTGGTTTTAAGGTTTTTTTGTGTGAGAACATGGGGTAAGTTTCCCTGTTTTATGACATTTCATCTAGGTGCAGGTCTTAGTTGTTGCTCCGAGAACAGGCTAAAACTAAAAAAAAAATTACATTCTTCCTGCTGGAGGAACAACAGAATAGTGGTCACTGTGATCACAGTTGCAAAAAGAAACATACAGTCTGTGCAGCAAGCTGGTGACCTATGTAGTACACACATGTGGGACAGACTCCAGAAAAACCCAGCTAAGTTTAACAGAACTAAACAGAGGTTTTAATTTCTGTCTATTGCAAGGGAGAAAGAGTTTAGAGTTTGAATTCAACTCAGTTAACTCCATGCTTAAAAAGAAAAAACAATCACTACTCTATAGAGCAGAAGAGAATCCAGAGAGATCACAGATTCAATGACGTATCCAAGGTTAACCAGAAAGGCTGCGATCAATCACGGTGACTGACTTGACCTTTGAAAAGTAAATTAAAATACTGATAGTAAGTATAGATTATGTCCTTCATTAGTCATAACTCTACAACTTGTTTGTTAAAATCACAATATTACTGATGAGGAAACTGATCTTTAGTAAAGTTACACAAGAAACGTTGGACCGTGAAGTCCACAAGTGATAGAACCATTATTCTTAGACTATAGTTCTAACCCCCTGAAATGGAAATGTGCCACTTCAAGTAATCTTATGTAAGTATATAGCTGCTGACAGAATGTCCTGAGGTTGTGCATCTCAAATGTTATGATTCATGAAACTTTTTGCCAGTGGAAAATCTCTAAATATCACCTATCTTTCTTGTTACTGGAAAAAAGAAAAGAAAAGATTTAGGAAATAATGGTATGGGGAAAAGATATTTCCGAAGACATGTCAATACTATGAGGTTTTCTTTTTCTGAATGTTTGAGCTAAATAGTAAACTCATAACAGAATAAGCATAAGAATAATTACCCCAGGATAAACAATTTTATTATATAAGTCAAAGAAAGCACAACTTTTGTATATTTGATCTCTGTTAACACTGTAGGCAACTAATATTTTCAATTTACATCCTATGTGCTTTTAAATACCTTTGGAGCCATCTTCTTCTCACATTCTGCTTCCTATTGTTCCATTTATCCAGATGTGTAGACTAAGTCTCATTTCAGCTATGGAAATATGGGGCCTGAGCAGAAGATAAAGCCTCATATTTAAGGACAAGGCAGCAAGGCATTTCATCCAACAGTAATGGGATGCTCTGTTCTAGGGCTGATATTTTGGTCCTCACTTCATTTCTGAACCTTAGCCTTTGCTTTGCATGCCAGCTCTAATGTCTGTGTTTTACTTTGTCTTTTTTTTTGAATCCAGGATATAGTGACCTATATAACACCATAGTCATGAGTCTCTCATTTGTTCTTACCATTCTCTCAGGGTGATAATCATCCTAGGATCTGTCTTTATCCACATTGTCCACAGCTATGTTCAATGCACTTTGAGACATCCGTGGACAATTTTGGCTCTATCAGGATTGGAACTTATATTATCATTTATTTTTCAGATTCTGGCATACTTTTTGATATATAACCAGAATATTCTTTTTCTAGTCACCTATCTGGTTTACTTCTCTGCAGATCCTGTCTTGATCCTATGGGTATGGCTTCGTAAGTCTTGGCCTCTCCTTGTGTTATTTCAAGAATATAAAAAATAATTTCCCAGAGTTGTGATAGGATATATATCTTCATATTTAAAAAATACACAAGTTATGAGCAAGGAAATTTAAAAATAATTTTTAAACACCTCAAATGCATGCTCAAGAAATTATAGAATACAGAATTTTAAAAAATTATTAGAAAATCTCAAGTAAAAACCCAGGTTACTTACAACCAAATGCAGATCATGTTTCTTACCAACAGCACTGAATTCTAAAAGGTAATGGACATACTGCCTTCAAAGGCCTGTGTGAGACTGATTTTGAATGAAGATTTCCCTGCCAAACCAAACTATCCATAATGTATGAGGGCAAAATAAAGATATTCTCATACTTCTAAAGTCTCAGAAATGTTTTAAGTACTAAATAAAATAAAAAAAAGAAAACCAAGAGAGAGGAAGATAAAATACATGAGAGAATCATATTAAAACAGGGATGCAGTGAAAGAATTCCTAGAATGACAGCTGCTCCAAAGGCCTAGAGAATCAGCTTGTATTTTACCATTCAATAGCAGCAGAATTAAAAAACTGGATAATGATATTACAGATATTAAAAGGAAGACGTTTATTTTTCTGTAGAAAATTCAAAACATGGACCATTTTAATCTTTAGATTTAAGCTTTTTGTTTAAAAGCTATCCATGAAATTAATAAAATATAAATCAGAATTAACTGTGGCATGCTATTTGAGTAGTTGATGCAATATATGAAAATATTTGACCTGAGGTGCAGATATTTTTTCTTAAAATGCCATAAATTTAGAGACTGCACTGTATTCTTAATATATAGTTCTAACAACTCTATTTGATTCTAAATTGAATAGTTACATAATCATAATTTTTGACCCTACTATTATTATTTTTTAGAATTAACCTATAGACAAAATGAGGAAAAATTATTGTTGCATAACTTGGTGATGGAAAAGCAATGTGAACTTAGAAATATTGGAAGAAGATTGAGAGTAGCAACCCTAATATCCTCATCTTAAATGAAGGCTCAAATTCAAATAACATGCAAGGGGAGTGAAGTATATTATTCACCGCTGTAAATGCACATGATGGAAAAATTAATGACATAGCACCAAAATGGTCTGTGGTGAACCAATAAATACTTTGGTGAAATCAATACATTCAAGAAATAGATATATCAGCATAATATTTGGAATTATACTGTTAGCCCATAGAAGAAGTAACACAAGAATGATTAAAGGTGTTCCTCCCTTGGGAGTAGGATGGGGTAACAGTGAGAGTAGATATCTTTTCTGTTCACTTAATATCTTTATGGATTGATTATTTAGCAGGGGCTAAATATATATATATATATATATATATATATATATATACACACCAACTGCTAAATATATATACCAATTTGCATACAGATTGGTAAAATATACATACACTTGGATATATAAATAAATTAATTTTAATTAATTAAGAAGTGAATAAATTTTAGAGGCTCCCTTTCAAACCTCAAGTTTGTGAATTTGCAGAAGCAGAGAAAATTTGTTCTGACTGCAGACTTCTGTGCCTCTCTTATAGAGGGCACTCTCAGAATTGACGTGGATTTGAATCTCATGCACGCCACTCACTGCTTATATGGCCTTTTGCAAATTACTTAACTTGAGGAAGAGTCAGTCATCAATTTGCAAAATGGACATGATAACACAGACCTCATTGAGCTACTATTAGGATTAAATGAGGTAGTACACAGAGAGGGTCTACCACAATGCTAGGCACACAGCAAGCACTACACAAATGCATTTATGTTGTTGTGGTTGAGGATATTAGGGGTGATCAAAACTATAGTGAGACACCACTTCACACTTATTAGGATGGCTATAGGAATATGTACTTGTATGCCAATGTTCATTGCAGCATTGTTCATAATAGTCCACAGGAGGAAACAACCAAAGTGTCCATCAATGGATGAGTGGATAAACAAAATGTTGTGTATACATATAATGGAATATTATTCAGCCATAAAAAGAATGAAATTCTGACACATGCTACATTGTGGATGAACCTTGAAAACACACTCAGTGAAATAAGCCAGATATAAAGAAAGAATATCCTATGAGTCTACCAATATGAACTACCTAGGAGAGGCAAATTTAGAGACAGAAAGTAGGTTAGAAGCTACTGGGGTTGGGAGTTATTGCTTAGTGGTTATAGAGTTCATGTTTGGGTTGATAGAAGAGTTTTACAAGTAGGTAGAGAGGATGGTTGCACAACATTATGAAGTATTTAATGCTACTGATTTAAGCTCCAATGCGCACTTAGAAATGGTTAAAATGGCAAATTTTGTTGTATATACTTTACAACAAGTTAAAAAAATTGATAATGTAATATATCAGAAATCATTGGTACATTTTAAATGGATTAATTGTATGCTTTGTGAATTATATCTCAATAAAGCTGTTTAAAAAAAGATATCATAAGTGATATTAAAAATATTTAATAATAATCACCCAGAAGAGCCAACCAATCAGAATGGACACTGGCCCCTTCACTGCACCAACTTACCAGCTGAATATCAGCCTGATGTTTAATTCTAGTCTCCTGCAAGAATACAATTGGAAGTATTTTAATTAAATCTTATTCTGCTATCCTTTCAGAATGGCTGCATTTTTAAAACTCTGTATTGAAGTATAATACACAGAAAAAAATCAGTTTTCATAGGTTTAGAGCAGAGATTCACAAACCATAGGGCTAAATCTGGCCCACCTCTAGTTTCTCTATGGCCCATGAGCCACACGGATAAATACCAATCTTTTCAAGTTCTACTGTAGAGTTTGCTTAAGGGTCAAAAAAGCAGCCCTGCCATGAGAGTCAGGACGTGTGAGGTGTGGAGCAGGAGGGGCATCAGGAGATGCTCTGCCAGGTTGGTCTGCTGGCACGAAGTTGGGCGACATCAACATAGAGCTGGTAATCACAGTAGCAACAGATAAAACATGAGGCAGGCAGGGATGGCAGGATTCAAACCAACACGTGAGAAAGGACTCACACAACAAAGTCTACAAATAATTACTTAGATAATTAGAATTATTTTCAAACACTTATTTTCAGAAAAGTAATAAATCCTAGGATATCTAAACTTACGAGACATGAAATAAGTAAGTGCTTAGGGTGCCAGAAAAATGATTGAAAACTTGAGACAAATTTAATTGATTAATCAGCTAGATATTTTAATCAGATTTCTTTCTTCATATTTTTAAAGTATGTGATGTAAGGTTATATCGAATCAGGTGGTATATTTTGGAGGTTTTAAATCTCTTGTGTTGCTTTCCCATCTGAAGATGGAGACGTGAGCTTCAACTTTTCACAAGGTGGAAAAGAATAAACAGCAATTCTGTCTGGTTATGTGATGGATGAATTGTATCCTCCCTGAGTCCACAGTATCACTTTTTTCCATTTGTTTCGGCAGTGTGTTTGATTGCCACTTCAATGCCCCCGACTCTATTTGGTACCATCCTTTGTATTTGCTCTCTGGAGTGACTGCAGAAATGGAAGCAGCTGGTATTTCCAATTCCGACAACCGCTGTTAAGCACTAACCTCGGGTTCAGATTGCAAATCTGTCACAAGTTGCTATTTTTCTGGAAAATGGCACGCAACTCCTTCTGCTGCCTTTTAAACTTTGGAAAACTTATTTCCTCCTTGCTGTAGAAAATAGTTAAAGAATTAATTAAAACTTACATGAAGAGTATTTATCTTATTGAAGGTGTAAAATATCCTTAATCAAATGAATATTTGTTTCAAAATAAGGAAAACTTCCATCAATTCTTTTCTGGACAGAAATAACACGATAAGTGGATTAAAAAGGTCTCAGAGAGAAATATGGTATGTGTATCTTTAAATATGAGATTTCAGAACATTTGGTCACTATGGTCAAGGAAAAGCAAAACATTTGTGAAAGAATTTACTCTATGATCTTGAAATTTATAACAAATTAAGTATGTAACTTTGATGGAGAACTTATTAAAAGCAGACATTGTGTTAATAAATTTATAAATCTTGTTTCATTTCATCGTCACCTCATCTATCCAATAAGGTAAGCACTATTAGTATCTCCATATAGATGAGTACCCTTAATGAGAACCTCTGATTGTAAACCAGAAGGGTTTAGAAATTTACCCAGAAGATAATGAGTAAATGGTGTAGCCAGATGCAAATATGAGTCTGATCCACTCTTCTGGAAGAAGAACCCTTGTTTTCAAACCTATATCGTGTGTGACCTCCTTCCTTAACACCAGAACTCTGACATAATAGTTTGCTACAGCTGCCTTACAAAATACCACAGACTGGGTGGCTTAAACTAACAGAAAGGCGTTTTCTCACAGTTGTGGAGTCTGGAAGTCCAAGACTGAGGTGCCAGCAGGTTGATTTCCTCTGAGGCCTCTCTCCTTGGCTTGGAGATGGCCTGCCTCTGGCTGCCTCTTCACATGGTCTCCCTCGGTGCTTGACTCCCTTGTGTCTGTCCTTTTCTTGTAAGGACATCTGTCAGTTTGTATTAGGGCCCCATCCTAATCCAATTAGAGTACTTCAGGTTATGTAGCACCTGCCAGAGCTGCCTTATTTTATTTTAATCACATCTTTCAAGATCTTATCTCCAAACATGGTTATATTTCAAGGTACATCCTGAGTCTGGGGGTTGGGACTTCAACATACGAATTCTGGAGGAACACAATTCAGCCCATAACATCTGATTTTGTTGGAAGATTAGGAGTCCTGGATCAAAACTCATAGACAACAACAAAAACTCTTGCATTTTCTAAATTCCCTTGTAGATAGGCAGAGCATATGATCTACTTCTAACTAAGGAGATATAAGCAAAGCACTGTAGTTGAATGGGGCTATTCTTATCGTTCTGAACATAAATATAAGGAAACAGAGACATCAAGTAACCTGCTCACACCATGAAACTGACAAGGATGGAAGCTGGGATACGTGTGTGATGTGTGAGAGGTAAAACTCCTACCACATGTTAAAAGTACTCATGATCGATGGTGTGAAGTAGTAGAACTGTAAGAGGACTAGAAAAAGGATCAAAACAAGAGGGTCAGTCCTCTCACCAAGTTAGGCATTAACTATGGCCTACGTCCTCCCCAAGACAAGAAGAAGAAAGATTACTTATGTAATTTCTTAACAAAAGACACATAGAAACCTGAGCTAATGTATGGTGTGTGTGTGTATGTGTGCATGTGCACATACAGGTGGATTTTGATTAAGTAGAATATGGTATAATTTACCTGGTGTGATCTGGGTATTTTTCAAAGTATCATCAACCCCAAAATATCTCCATAATGTGAACTTTACAATACTTGTACATTTTGTCATTAAAGAAGATTCTTTGGCTTAATGCCTTGTGATTCCTTTGTATTCCAGAAACATATACTTATGAGGTGCATTATCATACTGCCTTTTAATACTTTATAATAAATTAATTTATCAGTTAAACGATAAGCACTTTTGATATTGGCAAGTAAGACCCATTGGAAATGAGACAATGAATGAATAACGTTTGAAATGTGCAGTTAATGGGGAGGTGGAAAGTGTAGGAGGCTACATAGGAGAGTAGGCCAAGTGGGGGCGGTTGAGCTGTTGGTTATAGAGCCTTCCAGTAAACCACATAAAAAGGCTTTTAACAGGGAAATTAAAGTAGAACTAAGGTTCTACTTTACCAGTTACTGAGTGTCAGGATTTAAGGCAACCAAGGTGAAACGGCAGTAGAAAACTCCACCCTTTTCAGTTAGGTTCCCTGACACAAACACTCTTAGAACCTGCATGGAACAAAGCATATGCCTCGTGCCACTTACTATGGAAGATACTAGGAATAGCGAGGTAAGCAAGATAAACATTGTACTAGTTACAGTGAACCATGTGGTATATTTTGGGGGAGTTTAAATTTCTTGAGTTCCTTCATCATGTAAAGATAGAGAAGTCAGTTGTATTTCTTCACAAGTTGGAAAAGAAAAAACAGCAATTCTGGTTGTTTGTGTGATGGATAAATTTATATCCCCCTGAGGACAACGGGTATTCTATAAGTACTTAAAAGAACAAAGAGGTGTTTTGAAAGGGGACTGCAGAGTGAGTACTACTGAAGTAGGTACCTGGTGAATATAATCAAGTTAGAAGTTTCATGAAGGTTTTGAATAGAAGAAAATACTTAGCCTGAGACTGAACATTTGTACAGGGGTTAAGTAAATGAATAGATGGTGGTGGTAATGAGGGTGGTGGGGAAAGGTCATTACAGAGACCAAAATGTTTGAAGATCATGAAAGTGATATAAGACTAAAGCATGGAACAGGAACAGAAGGAAGTGAAGTAGGATTATAGTGAGGAACTAAATGATGCAAGAGCAGTTGTAGAGGGAGGAAGTTAATTTGTAACCAAAATTATAAAGGAATTTATGGTCAATATTAAAAACGTCTTCTTTCTTAAGGGCAATAGAAAGCCATTAAAAGATTTTAAACAAAGGAGTTAGACAATCAATTTTGTATTTTAAAAATGATTATTCTGGTTTCAATATTAAAAAAGTGAATTTTAAGAAAGATAGAGCTCAAGAAACAAAACCAGTGGGGAGGCAATGGCAGTAGCCTAAGAGGTGATGACGGCTTCTTGACTAATGATGATAGTGGAGAAAAATACAAATTTAAGGACTGTTATAGTCTCAGTCATTGGACTTGGCATTTCGTTGCATGTGGGAGGTAAGGAATAGATAAGAGTGAAGAATGGTATTTTTGTTTCTTGCTTGAGCAATTGGGTTGGTGTCTAAGATTTGAGGAAAATAACACGTATTTTCACATATGTTGACCCTGAGATTCTGTAGATTTTACTGAGGTGAGATACTGAGTAAAGATTTGAATGTAGAGATTTGGAACTCAGAAAAGCAGACTGGCTCAGATATGGACATTTGGAAGCCATTAGCATATAGAAAATAAAGCCATTGAAGAAGGAGAGATTTTTCAGGAAAAGAGTGCAGAGCTCAAAAAATAAGGGCTTAGGAAATAGCCATGAGGAAATTTCTCATTTAATAACTGATATAAAGGAGGTTGGTAAAGGAACCCAGCAGAAGAAGGAAACTGGTAATGTGTGGAAGCAACAGAATACAAGGGTTTTGGTACTTAAGGAACAGTCAATTTTCTCAAATACTGATTAGATATCAAATAAGATAACTGGAGATCTTAGCTTAGAGATCTCGGCTTTGTTTTTGAACTTAGAGGGGGTTGCAGAGTCAGGGACTGAATCAAGATACATGCTGATTAAAAAGTGAGTACAGAGGCCAGCCCGGGGGTGTAGTGGTTAAGTTTGCCTGCTCCGCTTCGGAGGTCCAGGGTTCACCAGTTTGGATCCTGGGTGTGGACTTAGACACTGCTCGTCATGCCATACTGTGGTGGCTTCCCACATAGAATAGCTAGACGGACTTACAATTAGGACAGATGCGTACTGGGGCTTTGAGGAGAAAAAAAAAAGAAGACGATTGGCAACAGATGTTAATAGGGCCAATCTTCCCTCACCTGCCCCCCCAAAAAAAACCCTGCAAAATGCGATTAAAAATCTCAAATTAAAAGAAAAAATTGAGTACAAGTATGGGGAGCAATATAGGTTGTCTTCCCAACAGTGAATCCATATACCAACGCTGCATGTGTGCATACACATACACACACACACACACACACACACACACACACACATCCTTCCTTCCTAGCACTTCAAACACAATAGAGGTTGCACATGGCACCTAATTGTCTTCCCCAGCTCCCTCTCAGTCCATTGGACTGTGATCAAGCCCTGGCGCATGGGACTGTGATCGAGTTCCGGCCACAGGATCAAAAGTGAATGCTTGCTGGAGGGATTTCCTCCCTAACACAAAGGAAATGCTGAAGCAAAAGAATTATTCTTCTCTGGATAAATCATGTTTGCCCATGAAACAGAAATTCTGTGACCATCCAGGGACCAAGAGGAAAGATATTGCTGAATATGGTTTTATGTACAGATATATATCAAGATAAAAAGTGCCTGATCCCTTGGTGATATTGTTAAGCAGTTGAGTTAGCCCCTCAGTGCAGCCCTGTCTTTGTATGTCCTATCCATTATATGCGATATAAGCTCCTTAAGGCTAAAGTCATCCATAGTAGACATTCTGTGATGTGCAACTAACAACATCCTACATGACACACAAGGTTGGAAAATGGAGATATGGATTTTTCCAGGAAGTTTTTCTGTTAAAGTGAAGGATTGGACAGAACCAGCATGAGAACAGGTTGTGTTAGATTGAGACATCTTTTTCCTTGCTTTTCTTTTCATCTTTCTCCTTCCTTTTCCATTCCTTTTCCCATCCCCCTTCCCGTCCTTCCTTCTCTCCCTCCTTCCTTCCTTCTTTCCTTTCTTCCTTCCCTCTTCCTTTCATTCTTATTTGTCAAAAAAGTGAAAATTAACTGTATTTGAATATTAACACTATTGGGAAGAAGTTGGGGAGAGAATTACTGAGTGAGGAAGGGATGGAGGCATTTAGGAGTAGAGAATAAGAGAGACTGGTGCTAAAGTGCCGAAACAGTAGCAGAGGAGAAGGAAGACTAACAGGGTGGATGGGATGATTTTAGAGGAGAAGTGGTGGTGGCTAGTCTCATCCTTGAGAAGTTGTGTGGGAGTGGAGGGTCACATCTAGTTGATTTCAGATAGGCCAAGGGGAATCCATCTATTATAGTAATAGAGAGCAGGGATGGATGGGTTTAGAATCTGGTAGTTTCATACACCTAGGAGTGGGAGTTTATGGTAATTCCAATCTGATTATTTCTGTTCGTCCTGTTAAGCAGGAAGTAAATAACTAATACATGGTCAGGGAAACTATAGAGATGAGCAAGGAGAACAGAACTGAAAGGCAAGTTGGATCTACAGTTGATTGTCTACCAAAGACTTCAGTCATATTTAACCATGGCTTGGAATGGAGTTCTGCAGGTTGACTGGTGGGGAAGAGGAGTCAGGAGTGTATTTTCTCCTTGGTCTGTGGGGATGGGAAACAATAATGGGCAACCTGCAGTGGGCTTTTCTCTTATTATCCTGTTAGCTGAAGAAAGGCAGCTACAGCAGATAACAAAAAGGAGGTATCTGCTCTTCAGAATTTAGAGTAAAAGATGTAAAGAGTAAAGAGAAAACTATATAGCATAAAGATTAAAGATATGTTAATTTAAAATGTATACAGCGTGAGATTACTTCTTAGGTAAATATCACATTTAATTTGCTTTAAAACAGAGATTACAGTCTCTCTGACTTACGTTGAATGGCAGTTTCTTGCCTACACTGGTTATCTCAGAAGGTCATGTTACTTGAATCTAGGCTTTCCTTCATCCTAAAGAGAATGTCCTCAATTTTATGTCTTAGGAAAATACAATTAATTGGTTTAGAATAATGAAAGGTTTTCTTTTTTGAATTTTGGGTTTTAAACAGTAGAATAAAAGTGATTTTAGCAAAGAACTATCAGCAGTGAGATTCAACAAACAGAAACAAAACTTTTGAGATGAACTGATGAGTTTTTTTTTCTCTTCTGAACAGATGTTGGTACTAGATGTGGGTGGTGTTCTGTGTTGGTACAAAAATCGGTAACAATTTTATAGAACAAAAACTAAATGTAAATTTTTCGTGTGAAGTTAAGCAAATCTGCCTAAAAATTTAGCGATTAGATGGGGAGAAAGAAATATCCAGAGAATGTGTATCTAAATTGACTCCAAATATGTAAAAAGAAAGGAAAGATATAAATTATGGGTACATGACATAGGCAGACAATTTCCCACAATTTTGTTAAAATAACAAAAAGTTCAGAGATTTACTTCACTTAAATAGACAATTTACTGTGAGTATATTTGAAGAACAGTCAGATGAAACAATCTTTGAAAAATACTCTGATAGGAGAAAAAAGTCACGCCGTTTAATTTGAGTGATGCAGACAAGCAGCAACAGTTTGACGCTTATTCTGATTTTTCCATAGAATTTGAAGGAGACAATGTTTGTGAAAAAAAGTAGCAACTGATCATAAAATATGGTGCTTCTAGAATGACCGAGAGACAAAACATCACAGCTTGCTGGGGAAAAACCACACAGGCCCCAGCGGACCTGAGAAAATAGGTGCATCAAAATAACAGGTGAAGATAATAGTGATTTATCTCTCTGACATGCATGACATTGTTGTTGGAGAATCTCAGCCCACAAGCTTGGTCAGAAAAAGAAATCATAATATAGACGTTTTGATGACAAGATTTATGGTTGCGTGATTGATTCCTCTTTTTTTTTTTTTTTTTTTTGCATGCCAGAGCTCTCACTCACTTTTGATTCTTAACGCAACCTTTGTTTTTTTGGTTAATCAGACCATGGCTCCTCAGTTAGTAGCTACTAATTTACTATATTTGTTTATAACTGCTTATTTAACCTTTCTAGAAAATGAAATCATCTTTCAAATGATAACAATAACAAAAGTGAACGTAATGCAGTCTCACTAAGAAAATCAACAAAAGCAATTCTTTGGAGGGTTTTCCACAAATTGACTGAGTCTGCTGATTCTTTTGAATCCATGTATTGCCTCAGACAAATACCTGAAGAAGTAAGGGATGTATGTTTGTTGTTAGAAGCTAAGCCATGTTTGTCAAATCAATGTAGTCTTAGTGACATAGCTACACATTGTAACTATTGTTAACTATACAGTAGGGATTCTGAAAAGTGAAGTCTGTCGTGTTATTGGACATACTATTTGTTTTTCTGATGAAAACTAATAGATTTCCCATCCCACATAAAGAATAAACTGATAATGGTGAATCAAACATGGACATTTATGTGTGTATGCATCAACTTTAGAATAATCAATCTTTTCTTAGTTGTGTGGGAACTTTTGTTTTGTTTTGTTTTGTTTTCCTCCCTCAACCTTAAGTTCCTACTTTGGTGGATCACACTGGCATTTTAGCTCCCTAGAAATTAGCATCATTTCAGAGCCAGGGTCTAGTAATTCCTGAGCAGTCTCCATATTCGCTTTTTCACCGTAAATGGCCATATGAGTCTTCAGGAAAGTCTTGGAGGAAGAGTTACCATGTATACTTTTGGCTCTGTTGTTTCCTTGGTGGGCCTTCATTCTAATCAAGATGTTCCAGTCGATATACTGGCTTAACTTGGACACCTGAGAGAAAAGCCATGACTGTCCTTTATGGTGACTCAAGTAAGGCTTTTAGAGACCAGATCTAGAGTTTTCCCTGTTATATAAATGAAGTAATATTTTAATAGGCATGTCAGTGTCTCCAAAGTCACCCTCAGTCACCTTGATGACTTGCTGGAAGGACTCAGAAAAGCCATTATATTTATGGTTATGATTTATTACAGAGAAAGATTAGAGATTGAAATCAGCAAAGAGAAAGATGCATGGGTCAAGTCCAGGAGAAATCAAGAAAAAGCTTCTAGGTGCCCTTTTTCAGTGGAGTCTCATGAGGACATGCTTAATTCTCCCAGGAACAATGTGTGACGACATGTGTGAAGTATTGTCCAACAGGGGCTCACTCAACCCCTGATGCCCAGGCTTTTTATTGGAGGTCAGTCGCATGGGCAGTAGCATCCACATGGCTGATCTCAGCTACTTGACTCCACCCTTACTCTCAGAACAAAAGCAGGCTTTCTCCATCTGTCACAGTGTTAGGTTAAACTCCTCTGGGCAAACTGATAGAACAAGGCTCAAGGCCTCCGGCATACAAAAACTCTTAGGCAGAGTGTTCTAAGGGCTCAGAGGTTATTTCCCAGGAACCAGCCAAGGACCAGTCCTGCAAATAAGCTTTCTTTGGAATGTGCAGGATTTGAGCAACAGAGGCCTGCTGAGTTAATCCTTTCTTGCCCAGTAGGTTTCTCATCCATTTTATTTTTAGGGGCTCTGTGATCAATTAGGCATTGCAAAGAACCCTATAGGTTAAAATCTCCCCTCTCTTGCTACCTATTACAGTAATCCAACTCACCTTGTCTCCGGAGTATCATAGCTGGCATTTAATCCCTGTCACTCTAGCATGCCATTAATCCCATCAAGGTCAGAGAGCCAATCTCAATGACGGCACCTCCACCATCATTCCCAACCTAGAAAGGACAGTCTAAAGAGATGTCTTTGAGGATGTGATGCTCCCCTCACTAATGCTTTTCTCAATTATCTTAATAAAAAGAGTGTCCACTGAGCTTCCTCTGGGGATGTAGTGTGCATCTGTGTGGGTTGTTTTGGAGGGAGGCTGCTTGCAGTTCACACATGGAAGCTCTCCTCCGTCATCCCTATTTCCCTAAGCTTTTGATTTCATCTTCCCCATTAGACTAGGGAACTTGGGGCATCTAAGCCTTACTGAAAGTAGGCCATTATTGAGTCCAATTTCCAATCAACCAAAGCAACTGTTTGAGTTGTTTCCTGTTGTGTGAGACAGCATAATAATTCTGGAATCTCTGGTAAACCTAGCCACACTGATAAACTCATAAAGATCCAATAACGTGTTCCATCATCTTTGGATTGATTCCCTTCGCATGCATTCCCATGCATATTCCACAGGTTTTTACTGAAATGAATTAGTAACATCTTGCCCCTTTTTGAAGTAAAATGTATTTCGTCCAAGGTCACGGTGAGCACTTGTGCCTCTGGAGAATAAGGTCTCATTGTAGTTATAGGACTAGAAGCAATAAAGAATTGTTGGAGTGTGTCCTGAGAAGAGTAGATATCCTTTTGTAAACTAACTTACTTAAATGATATTTATGCATGGTCGTCAAATTAGGATGATCTCAGACATGAGGATGCAGGCTGCTCTACTGGCAATGATATCTCAGAGAGACTTAGGGATGCAAGACCCTCAAGTTTGCCTCTGTACACACAGGTGTCCCAGTTCTAAGCTGCTGGATCTAGCTTGTTGCTAAAATATGCCTTTATTTTCACATAAGAAGCATGGCAAAGTTGTGAATTCAACTTCCATTACAACTCTGCCACCAGCAAAATTACCTTTGGGTCTGATTTTCGTTTAGGTTGGACCCACCGCTAAAAGAATTAAGAGATCATGTCTGAGCCACCATGGAAAAGTCCTGGGTCTCTGATCATAATTTGAACTGAGTTTAAAATTCTGAGCTTAGTATTTGTTTCTTTCTTTTATGTCTCTAGAGCAGTCAGAAATAATAATCCCACTCCCCAGTCCTGGCAGTCTTCATTAGCGCCATAGATTAACATGCCTAAGCCACTTGATCTGCGTAGGTGCTTCCTCTTTAATAGGCACTTGGTTTCAGCAAACCACAGGTGATTTACCAACTAGTCATGATATCATTGCAGGCCATGTGTTTACCAGCCCCATTTCCCATTGCATTCAAAACCAAGAATTATAGCTGAATTCATCACAGAGCTCAATCTTTTAAGTTTGTTTCCTAAAATAATTCTTGGTACCAAGTATGTATCAGCCATATAGCAAACACTGTCCATGCACGATGTGCATGAGGTAGGTTAGACTTCTGATTGCTTCGGGGCTTTCCCTAGAGGCCAAAAATCTCCTGCCTGTCAGCACAGCTGGCCAGATGGCTAGTAATCATCAACCAGTGACTGACAAAAGTTGCTGCATAAATATCCCAGCTCACTTGTCCCTTTGCTGAGATAATGATGAAGCACGGGTTCTACACGGATTCCCATGGTTCCCCAGGTAGATTTTGCTCCCACAGTAGCAACGGGCTACATAAATAACCTTTCACTGGCTATTTCCCTGCCTTGTCTTATTTTTATACTACCATTCTTGTGTTTTCTAAGATCACCCTAATACTGTCTATTGGCATAAACTAACAGAAAGACAGCAGGCAAACATGAAAAGTAGTTTAAATAATTTTCCCACTCTAAGGCAAGGAAATTTTTTCACATAATTAAAAATAATAATAATCTTTGGAGCTCTGGCCTCTGGCTGTTTTTCTTTTCCTGGTGGTAGAATTAGACAACAAGGTTGGATGACCAGGCTGGGTTACAAAGATGAGTATATAGGTTAACTTCATTACAGAAATAGAACAAAAATAGAAATAACTAGTCCCCAGAGCACTTTGATAATTCTGTAACGCTTTGAGAAATGTTAAAGGATTGTCAGAGAAGAAACATAGATTTTAAAAACATCTTAAACTGCATTTGTATGTGATTTACATTTAAAACTTTGTCTTTCTAAAACATTACTTCACTTATTAAGATATACAGCTGTTAAGCTGCATAGTAAAACTTGAATTCAGGTTCTTTAACTATATTTCTCATTTCTTTCTATAAAATTGCTCCAAGGAAAATAATGTTTTATTTAGTCAAGTACCTATAATCACTTTACCTAATCTAACCAAATATTTTCCTAAGAAGGACTCTACTGAGCTTGCTTAATTGCAGAAATGATAGCGATTATTCACGTCTACCACTGCATGCACAAGCACACAAATCTGGTACATAAATGAAATAAACAAATGTATATTGTTACTATGTATGGTACAGATTATTAAGATAAGATGGGTCTTTCTTAGCTGCTTAACACAACTCGTGTCCTGATATGGTTTCCAAATCAGGGCATTTTAAACACCCTGCACCTACTGAATCAGATTATCTGGCGTGCAATAATTAGGCAACTGCAAAATTAGGGAATACAACCCACATGGACTGCCTTCCCTCACAGTACCAATTGCAAGTTCAAATGTTTCTCAAAGTGGCTCTCAATTTCGATAATTAACTAGAAGGACTCAGAGAACTCGCTGAAAGTTTTAATATCCATGGTATAGTTTATTACAGGGAAAGGGTATGTACGAAAATCAGCCAAGGGAAGAGACGCACGGGCCACAGCCTGGAAGTCTTCCAAACATGAAGCTTCCAGATGTCCTGTTCCCATCGAGTCATAGACAGCATTAATTACTGCCAGCAATGATGTGTGAGAATACACATAGAGTGTTGTTAACCAGGGAGGCTCACCTGAACCTCGGTGTCCAGAGTCTTTCTTGGAGCTCCATCAGATAGGCATGGTTCATTGTCTATGTGCCTAACCTCAGTTTCCAGATCCTCAGGAGGTCAAGACGATGCTATGAGACCCAAAGTCCTCTCCCTAAACTACGTTTATCCTGTGGCTCATGGTCCCCACCCTCAATCACATTATCGTTATCAGACTGACTCAAGGCAACAAAGAAAGACTCCCATCAGGCATGACATTCCAAGGGCTTGGACAGTACCTCCCAGAAGCCAAGGGCAAAGGCTAGACCTCTCTTTGGGCAAGGTTAAATTCTTTGCTACACATAGGAGTTAGGAATGGGACTGAAAAATTTCCCAAGTGATTCAGATATAGCTTGGTTAGCACTCATTTGTAAATCAGCATTTTTGAACCACTGACTCAAATTACACATCTTTCCTGCCCCTCTACAATCTGGTCTTTAGTTCAATTTGCCAAAGAAAATAATATTTGATTGCATAAAAGTAAATCTGAAAACTGTCCCTTCTTGTTGTTCATGAATACATAATTACAAGCATTTAAATTAATGACATGTTGATACTTAAAAAAAATGCAGGGGAAATGGGGTAAATGTACAACATGTGCATTTAAAAAGGAAATATTGTTAATTAAGCCATCTGGCATATTGTCTTCTACATAGTAGTTATTCAAAAATTCATATATCACATTGGTTTTCAAAACTAAAGGAATAATTTAAATTCAAAGATATGCTGATGTTTGGATAAATTATGTTTTTATTTCAAAGGAAAACCCACGTTAGAACTGGCAATTTTAGAAATTGTCTAGTCCAATGACAACATGATTAAATTAGGACCCTGTATGTGGAGTGATTTTCCTGAAATAACATTTTGAATTGGGATTTCACATAACAGAAATCTGACTGTGCTGGCTTACCCAAGTCAAGGTTGAATTTTCTCATGCATGAAGAACTCCAGAAGCAGAGCCCAGCCTGGAGTGAATACTCAAGGAAGCCTTTAAGTACTCAGAGCCCTGCTT
The DNA here is from genome assembly GCF_041296265.1 of Equus caballus. Lineage (NCBI taxonomy): Eukaryota > Metazoa > Chordata > Mammalia > Perissodactyla > Equidae > Equus > Equus caballus. The sequence goes on from NC_091698.1 coordinate 36,144,348, forward strand.
GCTTCCTGCTCCATCATCCTTAGCATATGGTTCTTATGATGGCTTCTCCTCTTTGAGACATTGTGTCCACATTCCAGCTGACGTATAGTGGGCAAAAGAAAAATACAAAAGCCTGAGTCTGACCTTTTCCAGTCTAATTTGACTTACATTAAGTTGGGCAAAACTTTGTACTAAGGGGCAGACCCCGTGGCCAAATGGTTAAGTTCGTGCGCTCTGCTTTGGCGGCCCAGTGTTTCGTCTGTTCAGATCCTGGGCACGGACATGGCACCACTCATCAGGCCACGGTGAGGTGCTGTCCCACATGCCACAACTAGAAGGACCCACAACTAAAATATACAACTGGGGGGATTTGGGGAGAAACAAACAGGAAATAGAATAAAAAACAAACAAACAAACTTTGCACTAAGACCCTCACATAAGGGAGTATTGAGAAGTAAGTACTATAATAGTGCACATAAAAAACAGCAGGATCTCAAAAAAAAACTGTGGTTCTGCTAGTAAGAGAGAAGAGGAAATTGGATATATCTGTGTTTGCTGTGTATTTCTTCAACAAATATTTATTAAGCATCCATTTGTCATAGGCTCAGATTATACATGTTGAACAAAACCAACACAGTTCTTCATGGAACTTATGGTAATGGGGAAAAACGGCCAGCAAGTACACAAACCCATGTGATTGCACATTGTAATAAATGTTATACAAGAAGTAAAACAAATGCTATGAAAAAGGGTATTTGAGAGTTAGAGAAGGCATGATCCACTTGGAGTTGTGTGATCCGGAAAGGCTTTTCTAAAGGGATGACATTGCAACTGCAGCTTGAAAGAGGAGTATCAGCTTTGTGGAGGGAGGGAAGAGAGGTCTATGAAGTGAGAACTGAATGTGTGAAGATGCTGAGTTCTAAGAGATCGAAATATTTAAGAAAATGAGCATAGGCCAGTGTGGTTGGAGTTTGATGAACACAAGAGATAACGTGTGAGATAAAGCAAGGCAAATTTTTGATTTCTTTTTACCCTGATTCCCCTCCCTCCTTAAAATCGGTAGATTCTGAGAGATCTGATGCCTTGGAGAAAAAAATGACAAACCAGAAATACAGAGAAGAAGGTTTAGTTTCAAAGCCACGCCTGCAAGGTGATACAAATCTTGATAGAAAAGAACAATCATCTCACCCTACACAGTAGAAGATGTTCCTAGTAATGGCGGAAAGAGATAACAGAAAGAAATAAAGAGGGAGAGAGATCAAGGGGACTCAGGACGGCAAGGCCATACCTGCAGAGATCCCGTGGGGAGGAATACCCAACATTAGCAGCCAGAGGTTGTCCATGGTCCCCATCATGGCCATGAGGTGAGCACTGCTCCATACAGGGAGCTATGGAAGATGCAAATCAACACCTGTTTTCTGTCAATCTCATCTCTATCTGAGAACGTAGCTGGCAGGGTCTGTGCTCACTATCTTTATCCTTTTCTTCCAGCAGGGCTCTTTCCTTCTCTTTAGTAAATATTGCTCACTGATGACCTAGAAGTAATGTCTACTTAACACGCTCTGGCTTTTTTCTACCTAAAAGGCACTGGTTGCTGTACTGAGAACACAGCCACTAAACCATGGCCTCTTTTCTCCTTCATAGACCAGTGATCAAGAAGGACAGTAAACCAAATAAAAAAAGAATAGAAATATAAATAGTCATAAATTCTATAATTGCTACATAATTTAACATAATTGAGTTGTCTTTAAAGACCAACTTTTTATTCATTCAACACATGATTATTTAGGGTTCACTGTGAGTAAGGCACTAAGCCATCCATCCAGGAAGACGCATCTTGAACAGCTGTGCAGATTTGTGGCATAAATTGAATTTCTTTACTTGTATTTTATTTTCTGTCAACTCTTTGCTGACAACTGCCAGGATCTTTAAACCTAACCATAATCAGCTTCTCCAGCTCCAACGCTCAGTCTTTTTGATGCTGTTTCCATATATTGGCCCTGATGCCATTAACAACTCTACCAGTTACACATCTTCTCTTTTGGCAGGGTCTGGAATTCCTGCCTGTCAATCCTGCTTGTCTGTGTCTGCGGGGCATGTCAGGGTCTGTTGGTTTGGTTGGGGTGGGAGGTGGGGCATCATATACCACTACAGTTGATGTTTATAGCTCTTTGTGTAGTCCCAGTAAAGGATTTTGGCATAACAATCTCTTCAGTCACTTGTTATTCTTGTCACCATTTTATCAGCATCTGTCAGACAGGGACACATGCTGTCTCTGTTTTGTATGACATGACTGTCCCGGGTATCTAGCAATGATGCCACAATCCCCACAGGCAAGCACTTAACATTGATCATGATGCTGGTGGAGAGACATACTCATCAAACTTTCATGAATTATAAACATTTCGAGTTTGACTCACGTTTTATTTTTAATATGATTTCAAAATGCCTTGAGATCCCTCAGCATGATAAATTCCTATTGGAGTTAGAGTTGCTTTTGTTGCAATTCTGAACAATCAATTGTGTGGAGTCACTCTTGAGTGGCTGTGATAACCATGGCATTTCTAAAGAAAATGTTGAAGCTCTTTATAATGATGGCTTAAGGGCTAGTCATATCACCAATTCCACACACATGCACACATATATATATTTTTAAAAGCATACTTTTCAATACAAACTCTTATGAAATCAGACATAATTTAATGTCTCTGTATATAACTATTTCGTATCTAAGCTTAACTTCTCATTTGAAACACAAAGGCATTTGATAGAGCTTATTTCCTTGAAATTTCGATTATTTCCAAAATAGCAGCCTGTAATTTTAGTTGTGCTTTGGCTCAAGCGAAATCTAAAGATTAACCATATGGGCTATTTAATTGGTTCCATGGGTTTTATTCTTGAGAATATGTGTCACTATAAAAATGGGCAAAGCACAAGAAGAGGAGGAGGCACCAGGGGTAGTGGAAAATGCACTGATCTGGATTAGGAAATCCCATCCTCAGTCCTATCCACAACACTGACTTATGTCTATTGTCTGTTTTCTTTCTTTTTTCTTATTTTTGCTGAGGAAGATTAACCCTGAGCTAACATCTGTGCCAGTCTTCCTCTATTTTGTATGTGGGTTGCCATCACAGCATGGCTAATGAGTGGTGTATGTCCGTGACTGGGATCCAAACCCATGAACTTGGGCCACTGAAGTGGAGAGCGCCAAACTCAACCACTATGGCAGGGGGCTGGCTCTGTTTTCTTATTTTTTAGCAAAGGTAAATAATAATTCTCTCTCCCTGACTTCATTATGACATTTTTTTTATGAGAAACAAAAAAAGTCTATCATGACATACATAATAACTATAATGCATATAGAAGAGATTATTATTATTGTCACTATTATTTGGTGAACAATTATTGAACACACTTGAATAGGCATATTAGCCAACTAAAACCTGCATTCAAGTTTTACTTATTTCTTAATAACTTAAAAAAGTCATCCTAAGAAAAATTATTTTTTACTGAGATGTTCATCTATTGCACATACTATAAGATACTACTTAAATTTGAACTTCTTCATTGTTTGTGCCATACATTGTTCCTGTTTTACAGCAATTCACCAGTTTATTCCCTGTGTCCTTGCAAACAGTACCAATTTAGTTTAAGTGGCCAGATCCTTGGCCTCAAGGGTATATCAAGATGGGTCCAAGCTAATGATGGCAACTTAGCTCACCTGTGGTGGTGATTGGTTAAGGACTAGACGTGTGAAAGGCAGAGAGAGAGAGAGAGAAACACGTAGATATAAATATAGATATAGATATACAGATAGATAGACTCCTGGGTTCTTGATGACATCAATAAGGCAACAAATCACTCCATTGGCTTTTAATCACTGTAAAGCTTGCTAAGTAGCAAAAACTGAACATGAGATCTAAGCTAATATTTTTAATATTCTGTTCCTTGTGGCTGAAAGCATCTGACATCGATGGTGCTCTGATCCTATTGCCTTCTGGTCAAATTGTAATAGTACACTCCTGGCTCTCTTGGGCTGATGAATATTCAATGGCCACCTGTGAGACCCTGCGGTGCTCTTTTCTATCTGGCACAATGACTGGCAAATTTGGGATGATTACTACAGTCAGGTCGCACTTAATGATGGGGATACAGTCTGAGAAATGCATCGTTAGGCGACTTCATTGTTGTGCAAACATCAGAGTGTACTTACACAAACCTAGATGGTATAGCCTACTATACAACTAGCCTACATGGTACAGCCTATGGCTCCTAGGCTAGAAACCTGTAGAGCACGTTACTGTACTGAATAATGCGGCAAGTGTAACACAATGGTATTTGTATATCTAAATATATCTAAACATAGAAAATGTACAGTAAAAATATGGTATAAATGATAAAAAATGGTACACCTGTATAGGACACTTACCATGAATGGAGTTTGCAGGATGGGACTTGCTCTGGGCGAGTCAGTGAGTGAGTGGTGAGCGAATGTGAAGGCTTAGGATATTACTGTACACTACTGTAGACTTTATACACACTGCACATTTAGCCTACACTAAACTTATACAAAATATTTTTCTTTATTCAATAATAAGTTAACTTTAGTTTATCATAACATTTTTACTTTATAAAATTTTTAATTTTTTAGAAAATTTTTTGATTCCTTTGTACTGACACTTAGCTTTAAACATAAACACATTTTACAGCTGTATAAAAATATTTTCTACCTTTATGTCCTTATTCTACAAGGTTTTTTATATTTAAACCTTTTTTTTCAATTTTTAAGCTTTTCTGTTAAAAACAAAGACACGAACACAATTAGCCTAGGCCTATACAAGGAGAGGATCATCAATGTCACTGTCTTCCACCTGCACATCTTGTCCCACTCAAAGGTCTTCAGGGGCGATAACACACAAGAGCTGTCATGTCCTATGACAACAATGTCTTCTTCTCGAATACCTCTTGAAGGACCTGTCTGAGCCTCTTCTTGAGGAAGTGTCACTCTTTTCATAAATATATCCATGGTGGTTTGCTTGGTTTTTCCTTATTCTCATAATAGATTTGCTTATAAGAAGATAATGCACCATGAAAATTCCTCTTTATTAATGAAAACCTTTCGATGTTGGGGTCCATATTTTCAACCTTTATAAGAGCTTGTTGAGGTCTGAAAAAGCTTCCGCTAAACACTTCACTGCAAATTTTCTTGAGAGTTCTTCTTCTTTTTCTCATCCTGTAGTTTCCTTTTCTCTTTTCTCTCCTTCAACTATGCTTTCTTGTTCAGTTCCAACAACTTCTCATTAGTCAATTCCTCAGGAGTCACCTCTAGGAGCTTCTCAAAGTCATCCTTATCCAACCCAGGTTAAAGTTGTTTGCCAACTCAACTTTATCTTTGTTGATTTTTGCAACCTCTTCATCCTTGACAAATTGTTTGAAGCCTTAGATGAACCTTTTGAGTGTCCTCTTCCAGACATCATTCATACACTCCTTGATGACATCACCCCAAGTGCAAGCAAGGTTCTTGTTTGCAGTCATAGATGTTGTCATCCTTCCAGAATTGCATCAGTGTCTTCCTCAGTTGCAGCAATAGCCTGGGCAAAGGTCCTCTTCAGGTAGTAGGCCTTAAAAGCTGCTGTAACTCCTTAATCCACTGGTTGTATAAAAGAGGTAATGTTTGGAAGGAGAAGCACTGCTTTGATATTGGGATTAAGATCACTAATAAAAGGAAGACATCTGGGAGCATAATCAACAATAAGCAAAGCCTTGAAAGATATGTTATTCTCCCAACAGTACTTCTCCGTTTCACTGACACGGCAATTCAGGAGGGCATGTTGGAAGAGAAGCTGGGTCATCTATGACTTCTTATTGCTCCTAGAAGTACACTGACAGTGTATGCTTACTGATGTGCTTGAAGGCCTGGAGTTCACACTGTGTCAGATCACAAAGGGTTTCAATTTGTAGCCTGCAACATCGCCTCCAAGCAAGACTGCTATTCTGTCCTTAAAAGCCTTGAAACCTGACATTGACTTGGCCTCGTTATGGATGAAAGTCCTTTCAGCCATCCGTTTCCAGAATACAGAGGTTTCATCCATATTGAATCATCTAATCGCTTATTAGTTCTGGGAGGTTTTTCTCAGTTACTATGGTTTTGGAATTAGGATAATGCTGGCCTCGTAAAATGAGTTAGGAAGTATTCCCTCTTCTTCTATTCTCTGAAAGAGATGCTAGAGAACTGGTACAACTTCTTCCTTAAAAGTTTGACAGAACTCACCAGTGAACCCATCTGGGCCTGGTACTTTCTGTTTTGGAAGGTTATTAATCATTGATTCAATTTCTTTAATAGATTAGGTCTATTGAGATAATTTATTTATTTTTGTGTGCGTCTTGGCAAATTGTATTTTTCAAGGAATTAAACCATTTCACCTGGGTTGTCAAACTTATGGGCATAAAGTCCATTTATTATCCTTTTAATGTCCATAGGATCTGTAATGGTGGTCCCTCTTTCATTTCTGATATTATTAATTTGTGTCATATGTCTTTTCTTCTTGGTCTGGCTAGAGGCTTATAGATTTTATTCATCTTTTCTAAGGACAAGATTTTGGTTTTATTGATTTTCTCTATTGTTTTTCTGCTTTCAATCTCTGTGATTTCTACTCTAATTCTTATTATTTCTTTTCCTCTATTTACTTTGGATTTAATTTGCTCTTCTCTTTTGAGTTTCCTTAGGTGGAAACTTAAGTTATTGAATTTCAATCTTATTTTCTAATATATGCCTTCAACCTTATAAATTTCCCTCTAAGCACTGCTGTCACTGCATCCCACACATTTTGGTAAGGTGTGTTTTCATTTTCCTTTGGTTCAACCTGCATCTCAATTCTAGAGCCATGATCTACAGGTATGGCCTTTTCCTGCTTCCCCAAGAGTTTAGTGACTTGGTCCAGATGAACGAGAATGATATGCAGTTACAGTGTTCCTAATTTGGGACTCTAATAAAAGTAGATTTTCTCTATTTAACACTAGAATAATTACAAAATAGCAAGTGTGTATAATTTATCTGGACAGAAATCAAGATGCTTGAGCTTGGCAGAACATGGCATGCTTCTACTTCCTTCATTTGTCTTAATTTTGATAAATTACTTTCATGACATTTTATAGGACTCCTATTTTCCATGTGAAGGAAAGATTGTTACTTGATAAATGACTAATATGCACTCTAGCCTGAATAGAATCTTTCCTAGGGGTTTTCTGGCATAGGAGTAGCTTGAGAGATTAAAGATGTTTAGTCCAGTAATGAAATAACTTAGCCGTTGCTTAATATTTTACATTTTATATACAAAAAGGATTGTTTTTTTGGAAAAAATAGCACCACAAGGCAGAACCAGAAAAAAAAGGGTGATAGTTAACAAAAGAATGTGATTTCTGCTTAGTACAATAACTTCCTTCTGAAATTATTGGGCTTATTATTATGTGGATGTTTAGATCAAGGATGAAAGAACAGTCTTCAGATAAAATTAAGATGTTGTTCTTTCACTGGATGAGCTTTTGGTCTACAGAGCTTCTAAAGTGCTGCTGAATTTCAAAATTACATCATTCTTTAAAAAACACTTCACCAGATTCTTTAAGTTGGTAATCACTGAAAATGATAAAAACTCTGCAAGTGGAAGAGGCTTGAAGAGAGCAAGTACGGTCTCATGGAAAGAGCACGGTCTTGGGAATGAGGTCCACCTGGCTCTAGACAAGACTCTGCAGGTTTCAGAGCTAAGGTTTCATGACCAATAAAACTAAGAACACCCACCTTTCAACGTTTTAGTAACAATATTACAGTTGTTAACTATAAATTAGCTAAATGGCAATAGAATTCAATAAATTTTCTTCACAAACAATCAAATGCCAAGGTATTATAAAGAAAAATAATTGAAAAATAGCTCACAACCCTGCTGATTAGACAAGAGAACTATTAATGACACAGTGACATCCACAACTTCCCTGCCTCTTATAGGCTTAGAAATTCTATTGAAGCAAAGATAAACTTATTTATTCTGTATATTTGTTTGCTTATTATATATTGTTTCCTATTGCTCTTTCTGTTTTCCCATGACAATCAATCATGTAGGAGCAATGTTATATTGAAACCAGACCAAAAAATGAATAAATAACATACTTACAACTCTTCCTTCCAAATGGCCGGAAGATGCATACAGATAACCCTACTCCCAGATTTTCTGACCTCAACATCCTCATCTCAATCTCATTGTAGGCAGCGATGAATAGGTCAAAGAAGTGACATCATCCTGCTCAATACTCAGACTGTCTACCAGGGAACACAAACTCCACCCCATCATCTCTACTTTTTCAGTTTTCTTGTTTAAAAACCGCACTGGTATTTGTATAAAACTCTTTGTGATACATTTTTCTCTCTGACATCCCTTAAAGTTTTGACTTTGTATTAAACAGTTTCAACCCATGCTAGGAAATATTATTTTCTTTTTTTTTTTAAGGAAGAGTAGCCCTAAACTAACGTCCACAGCTAATCCTCCTCCTTTTGCTGAGGAAGATTGGCCCTGAGCTAACATTTGTGACCATCTTCATCTACTTTATATGTGGGATGTTGCCACAGCATGGCTTGATAAGCGGTGTGCAGGTGAGATAAGCACTTGGGATCCGAACTGGAGAACCCCAGGACACCAAATTGGAGCATACAAACTTAACTGCTATGCCAACAGACTGGCCCTGGCAATATTCTTATTTTTAAACTTGGCATCTCAAATGTCATCTCTGACCTTGATCAATGTATCTCAGGAATCTGGCTCCATGGGGAACAGAGGATCTTTCTGACTTATGCCAACACCTCTGTGTAGGCAGCAGAGCTGAGACAGAATTGAGAATTTCTCAAGATGGAGGGTTAAGAATATATGGTGATTAGGGGAATCAGTAGTAGCTACACAGTGTCATGGGTAGGGTCATGCATATATGTGAGATGGGAAGGAAAATAAAGAGATGACTTGATCTCAAACCTCTGAATTCTTTATCTGATCTCTATTGCTGAAGCTGATTCTCAAGCCAGAAGCAAATAAGGAACAGTCTAGGAAAAATTATTCCCTATTTTTCTAACAGAAAAACATCTACTAGAACTATTATTCTAATTACTTTGGAGGATTTTTTGGCAACAGATATCTTTTTAGAAACCTTACGTTGGATATAGCTGGATAAATAATTTGAAGCTGGAATGATCTCTATTTCTAACTTGCAGAAAGTCAATAATGTTTGTGTGAATATGATAATATCAGTCTCAAATACTTACATTTTAGAAAGCAAATCACCTATATTTTAGAAAGCAGACCATCTCCTCTCCAATTCCATCACAAAATATGAACATTAAAATAGCTTTACATATATTGATATAGCACTATGTTTCATATAAATTCTACTCATCAGCACAGAAAATGTCCCTCCAGAAAAGGATCCCCATTGCTAGCAAAAACTAATGACTTAGATATAAAATTCAATACCGTTTCTCAATGCATAACCTTGCTCATGAGAAGTATGGCTAACACCGCAATTTGAGGTTTCACACAGGCCCAATTTAACTCTAAAACTGGATATCTATCCTTTAAAACTTAGATGTTTTTCAAATTATCGCATTGAACAAGAATTGTGCGTGGGATTTTGCCCATAGTAAATGCAACTATGACAACCTTTTGGGGAGTAAGCCTACCTAACAAAACTCAGGCTTTTGTGCATGTCTGACCCTACTTTGTTAATCCGCGCCTATCTCATTTGCTAATTCATACATTTTTATGGTTAATATGGAAAAAATGAGACAGATATAACTCCAAAATAGTATAAATAGGGAGGTATATGCACAGAGAAAGAGTCCAGGTGAAGTTACTCTGTGCATCACTATATTTATTTGTTACAAGCCCCCATCTGCAAATCACAGCCCGTGTTTGATGTTCAAACCTGTGTGGACCCCTTATGACTAAATCTTATGTTTTTGTTAATTCCACTCTAGGGAAACATTCTATTTGCAAGGTCCCTAAGAACTGGCTACCGTCAGAGTGAAAAGAGGCGAAGAAAGATGAAGCTAAGAAAGAATAGAACAAAGTAAAGACATTTTCTCCTGACTTGAGTTTAACCAAGATACTCCATGGTATTGCTGCTTCAGCATCCATATTTTTTTTTTTTTTGCCCAGGTGGCCTGAGGAGGCCTTAAACTGACACTAGCCCCTTATGTGAGTGCATGCCTAGATGACAGCCCACAGAGTCACAAGTAAATATAAGTTCCTGAAATGACTTCCCAACAGCCCTTGTGATCAAGAATCTCTTCCATCTCCCAGGGCTTTCCCCTTCTGTACCCCTTAGAGAGGACCCCCATGGAGTTGACTAATACTCTATTCTTTTTAATTTGAATTGACTCATGTGGTCTTAGTTTGAGAGACCCAAAGCACTCCATCCATGGACCGTAATAAAGGCATGTGCCCCGGGTCCTGTCTCTCTCCCTTCCAGCACCCTGCCTCTAGCTCACTGTGTAGCCTCTCGTATTGTGCCCTGTACTTCTTCCTGGACTTGTGAGTAATAAACTTCTCTATTTCAATTTCTCTTGTGGTCTTTTGTTGAACCGCAACTCACCACCTGGCACCTTGTGCTCCACTTAACAAATATTATCTTAACAAAGTCATGACATGTCCTGATCACATAAAGTAGAAGCCAAGCCATTCACTCCATGCATACTTTCTTCTGGGGTTCACCTAAATTTCCGTCTGGGTCTCTTAGGCTTCAGGCTCATCCCCAAAAGAGGGAGGCCGTGGGCAGACCTTTAACCAGTAGCCATTAGGAAAAATAAAGCTTCAGTGTTGGAGAATATAATAGGTGTACGTCGATGTCCTGTGAGAATGAAACAATTTTACCCTTTTGTAAAGTCACACCTTCACCAGGGAGTAAAACATCAGAGTTTCATCCTGCAAGGGTTGGAGAGAGAAAACAAAGCAAACGTTTATGCTTTCCTTAACCGTCAGCAGGAATCACCTTGGGTCAACTGAACTGGAAAATTCTCCCATGTTCTACATAATTTGAAATCCATAAATAAAGAGTTAGGAAATTTGGAAAACTGAATATTCCTTTCAGACCATTAGTGTGGAGAGTATGTTAAACAAAAATTAAGCCATGATCAATTAAGAAACAAAAACAATTTCATACTTCCTTTGGGTATACTTTTATAATAGCCTACCAATTCTTTAAAGAAAAAAGGAGTGTCCTATTTGTATTATGTCCTGAGGAGGTCATATAATTGCACTCACATATGCTACACAATGAAGAAATTGCTGTTGGTCAACATTTTTGAATGTCAGGATAACACTCAATTGTAAGCACAGCATGTATCTTTTTTTAATTATTTAATATCGTTTTTAACTGAAAAGCTAGGGACAATTGCCAGGCCTCTCCATGGTTCTCCATAGAGGTCCCTGATTATTTAGGTGTTAGGAGATGATAATACCCAGGATTCCTTCCCCTGTAGATGATGTCAGAGGCACTTAAATCAGGTATAGTATAATTCTATGTTTCAAAGCGACTGTGTCAGTATATTGTTTAGCTCATTGCCTTGGGCAGGCTTATGGGGATGGCTATGCAGACTCTATATAACCAGCTTTGTACAATGGGTGAAATCTGAAACTCGATATCAGATCAATACTTGGGTCTAGTACTGTTACTTAAAATCTGTATTTGCCAAGTGTTTGATTGCATTTATTAAACTGGTTAAATGAACATATTAGGAGCTGCCTTATCTGGATTATTTTGTGCATCAAATTCATTAATGTTGTGGCATGGAATATTAACTGTAAATAATTATGCAGATGCCAATTACTATCTAGAGGACCTGAAAACCTTCATCTTTCACATACCAAGGCCTCTCTACCTTCTGTCCTCTTGTGGCGCAAATATTTCCCCATCATTTACTCCCTAGGGCTAAAGTCTCAAAAATTTCATTTCAAAATATAATTCTACTGTTTGGAAGCAATAATTCAATAGCTATTCTAGTGAATCAAAAATTGAGACTTTTAACCTAGCAATGTTCATTGACTGTGGGTAGTTTGTCACATGATTTACAAAAAATATACTATAAAATTACCTTGTAAAAGCAATGCAAAGCCAAGTAGACCTAAGGTTGCAAACTAGAAACTAGTGTTCAGGGAAACAAGTACTAATCTTCTTTCTTGGTTAAATAGAGTATTTTAAAAATATTTAAGTCAACAATTAACAACTAGAAGAATTTCTAAGAAAATTTGCATCTAGCTTCTTTTAATAACTAGATTAGAAAATGTGGAAAGACTTGGCATGTTTTTCAGAGAGCAACCATCCACAGGAACTGAATTGTAGATATCACTAGATGTATACTCTCTAATTTGCCACTGTTCCCGTTACTACCTCTTGCCTTTCCATGAAAGTAAGTTATCCATCTGGTTTCTGGACTAGAGTCTCTTCATGGCAATTTGAAATTCACTAAAAAAGAATTCTAATTGATCCAGTTAGGCCAGTTATTAACCACATTCTAATGTTTTATGTCTCAGGCCATGGGTGCAAATGACTTAGGAAAGGTTATGCAATCCACCTGAAAATAGCAAGTTAAAGCAATGTGGTAAAATTTTCTCTACAGAGAACACTTATTAGAATATCCTATGATGAGGCTGGAGTAAGGTGTGGCATGGCAAACTCTCAATATTTGGGTCAGGCACATGTCCACACAAATTGGACACGTGTCAGAACAACAGGCCAGAAGAGGGAAGAAGTTGTTCATGGGAACCAAACAGGTTATGCAAGTAACCCAGGTGTGCAGGGGTCTTATCTTGGGGAATCTGTGCTCCACCATAGATCCTGAATTGCAGTGGAGAGATAAATTAGAACATTCCATGGGCTTCCACTGATGAAGAAAAAGGAAGTAGTATAGAATTCAGCTTTGTAAAAAATAAAATGGAGGAAATTGAAAGCACCAGTGTAAAATCGTGACTTTGGGGCAGAGTCCAATGTAGCACTGGGGGTAAGAAAAATGTCTAAATAATAAAACATAAGCAGAACAGGTCCAGTAGTATTCAGCAGGGGCCAATTAGCTAACACAATAATTGGAGAGCCTAAAATTTCTTCCCTTATGTATAGAGCAATTATTCTCAATACTCGGAATTGCAGGCCATGAATCAAAGAAAGGCAGATTTCTGCTTCAAAGAGAGAGAAGATGTAGCTTCACATACTTGGAAACCCAACTAGAAAAACAGAAGCCAGGGCCAACACACTCCCTTATTAAGATCATCAAGACTGTCTCCACATAACATATATGCAAATCATCTTTAGTGGCTTTAATTGTTTAACACAATTCAAAAATGTGTTCATGAGGAACACAACATGGGAAGTGAACTGTCTGAAATAGTCATCTTCCTCTTGTTTGTGCTCCACATAGAGCAAGGCTTCTTAAGTTCAGCACTGTTGACATTTTGGGCCAGATAATTTCTTGGTTCTGTGTATTGTAGGATGTTTAGCAACATCCCTGGTCTCTATCCACCAGATGCCAGTAGCACTTTCCCTTCCTTCCCCCAGCAGTGGTGACTAAAATTGCGTCAAGACATAACCACATGTCCTGTCGGGAAAAATCATCTCCAGTTGAAAACTGTTGATGTAGAAAATGATGTTAAAGAAAACCAGGATATTCCAGCAGGAGAGCCAAGCAAAATACTAAATCCTAAATTTCTTCTAATTCAAAGTAGTTTTTTCTGTCACTAAATGCTGTCTATGAAGGTGGCATTTTGTTTTTCATGAAATGCCAGTTCAAAGTCCTCATTATCATTAAATAAACTATGGTAACAACCATATGGTAGAAAAGGATTTAGTCATTAAAATGATTTCATAGAAGAATGTTTGATGTTTTGAGGAAATATTCACAGAATATTAATAAATGGGAAAAATCATGAAACCCAATAATATGGACACCCCGTTCTAGAATGCCCTCTTTTGGGGAGGAGGAGTGTCTAATATTCATGTGCAATGAGAGGGATATGTAGGGAGCAGATTGGTTGGTTGTTCCTCACTCAGACACAGTACTAGGACAACCTTTTTCTAATTCTTGATTTCCTCTGGGCAGCCATGTTGAACTTTGAAATAGAAAAGCCAATATAGATATGCAATTTCATAATACACAACTTCTGAGTCAATGCTTTGAACAGAGACAGTAGAAGCAGCAAAAGTTTGGAGTGCTTCAGAAATTCTTAAACATGTAGGCTTGGATATTCTTATTCAAAAAAAAGAAAAACCTTTTCTTCCCTTATTCTCTCTTTTGACTACATCTTGGTTAATGTCCAGGAACTCCTTCAGAGTTGTGTATATTTTTGCATGAAAATTACTACTATAAATATTACTCCTTGATTCATCATGTTACTAAATATGGGAAATACCATGGTGTCCTTGGGCTGGGTCCACCCAAGGTATTCTTTGAGGTGAGACATTAATATTAGTTTGTTTATGAGAAATTTGGGAACTCATATTGGGTTTGCAGGTAAAACTTTATATTGTGTTATATTTTATTGACACTCTTGGCTGTTAAGGGCACTTGGGTGTTTCCTCAGCCTTTTAAATGTTGTCCCTACTTCTTAGCAATAATGCGTATTTCTATAGATTATAAATATTCATATCTCTGAATACAATTTGAATTTAAACATCCAACTACGCTGTCAGTTTTGCTTCTGGTTATGTTGTATTCCAATGACGGGTGATCAATGATATTAAATAAGTCTGTTTGCGTGTGCATGTATATAGGTCACTCCAAAATTTTAGTTCTACCTGTCTTTTATAGCATTAAAGTTGATTGAATTTTAATTTTTATCTTGACTCATCTTTTCTCATTGTCTAAAGAAGGTATTATTTCATGAATAGGGAAACTGTTATTTAAAAATAATAAATATGATCAAAACGTTTTGGAACAAGATAGAGATAGTTGTTGCACCAAACTGTGAATGCCCCAAGTGCCATCAATTGTTCACTTTAAAATGATTAATTTCATTTTATGTGAATTTCATCGAAATAAAGAAATAATAACAAATACTACATTGGATTTTTAAAAATCTCTAAAGAAGTTGTGTGTGTGCGTATATCTTCAATATATGATACAGATGATCACAAATCAGGAAGTATCGAGCAGAACAATTTCATATTTTTTTTACATATGTAGGAAAGGATTTCTACTGCTAACCATTTTTTCAACCACTAATCTATACCAAACTCTCATTTAGCAAAGGGACTTGAAGGCCAAGAAAAACATAATTTTTTTTCCAAAGTCACTTCCATTGTAACAAAACCATTAGTAGAATTCTTATCTCCCAATTCCCAAGTAAATATGCTATTCAAAAAAGATTTTCAGCACGATGTCTAAGAGTATGTTGAAACGAAGAATGTATCCAAGGTGATGTTTGTTTATGGGATGACATAAAGAATCTATCAGTGAAGAAATATCTCCTTTTAAACCTCATAGAAGTTCCTATCTAACCAAGGGAAAGATATGCTGTAGATATTTCTGTACAGAGGAAAAATTCCAGACTTGGCCTTGGAGTTACAAACTCAATTGATTCAGCATTTTGGTCACATAAAACACCGGCAATGATCAAGCTAGAGGATGAGCACACAGAATGTTTTATTAATACCTACTTCAAGAGTATGTGGATATAATGTCACTTGAAACATAGTCAGAGGACTCCTGTGCAAGGATTTTCAAAAGGCAAAGGCAGGCAGGTGGGAAGTTGTGATTCCAAGATAAATGAGCTGCTATAGGAATGGATTCTAGGCCTCATCATTCTGAACTGTTTACAGGAAAACGTCTTCTGGTATTTTTTTTATGTCTCTGCATATTCAAATCCCCAAAAATACTCCTTCAGAGAACTAATAGAAAAGAAATAAAGGAGAGAGTGTTTTTATGACCCCCTAACTTTTACTAAAAAGCACTATGATGAATGGGGAGAAAGTCATCTACCATCGTCTGCAAGATTCTGCACTATATCAAGGTGTTCTGGTTACTATTGCTGCATAACCACCCCCAAAACTCAGTGCCTTAGAGCGATTTTTTTATTGTCTTCATAGATTTTGTAAGCCAGGAATTTATATTTTTCCCCAGCTTTATTGAAATATAATTGACATATAACATTGTGTAAGTTTAAGCTGTACAACATGATGACTTGACATATGTATATGTTGTGAAACGATTACCAGAATAAGATTAGTTAACACATCTATCATCTCACATAGTTATCATTTTTGGGGGGTAGATCAGATCTTTTAAGATCACCTCACTTAGTAACCCTTAAATATACCATACAGTATTGTTAACTGTAGTCACTGTGCTGTACATTCGATTCCCAGCATGTATTCATCTTATAACTGAAAGTTTGTACCCTTTGACAAACATCTCCCCACTTCCCCCATACCTCAGCCCCTGGCAACCACCATTCTACTCTCTGTTTCTATGAGTTCAGTTTTTTTTTTTAGATTCTGCGTATAAGTAGTATTTGTCTTTCTCTGTCTGATTTATTTCACTTAGCATAATGTCCTCCAGTTTCATCCAGTTGTTGCAAGTAGCATGGTTTCCTTCTCTTTTATGGCTAAATAATATTGTATTATATTTATGTATCACATTTCTTTATCTATTCATCTGTCCACAGACATTTAGGCTGTTTTTATGTCTTAGTTATTGTAAACACTGCTGTAATGAATATGGAGGTGCAGGCATCTCTTCCAGATAGTGATTTCATTTCCTATGTATATATACTCAGACTGGGATTGCTAGATCATATGATAGTTCTATTTTAATTTTTTTCAGGAACTCCCATATTGTTTTCCATAGTGGCTGCACCAATTTACTTTCCCATCTGGGTACACCAGGGTTCCCTTTTCTCCACACCCTCACCAACGTTTGATTTCTCTCCTCTGATAATAGCCATTCCAATAGATGTGAGAAGATATCTCATTGTGGTTTTGATTTGCATTTCGCTGATGATTAGAGATGTTGAGTACAGTTTCATGTAACCATTTGTCATTTGTATATCTTCGTTGGAAAAATGTCTATTCAGTTACTTTGTTCATTTTTTAATTGGATTATTTGTTTTTTTGATACTGAGTTATATGACTTCTTTATATATTTTGGATATTAACCCCTTATCAGTTATATGATTTGCAAATATTTTCTCCTATTTGGTAAGTTGCCTTTTTACTTGGTTGGTGACATTTTTTTGCTGTGCAGAAGCTTTTCAGTTTGTTGTAGTCACATTTGTTTATTTTTGCTTTTGTTGCTTGTGCTTTTGATGTCAAATCCAAAAATTTGTTGCCAAGACCAATGTCAAGGAGATTTTCCCTACATATTCTTCCAGGAGTTTTACAGTTTCAAGTCTTACATTTAAGTCTTTAATCATTTTGCATTGATTTTTATAAGTGATGTAAGATAGGATTTCAGTCTTATTCTCTTGCATGTGGATATCCAGTTTTCCCAGCATGACTTATTGAAAAGACTATCCTTTCCCTGTTGAGTATTCTTGGTTCCCTTGTCAAATATTATTTGGCTGTATATGCATGAGTTTATTTCTGGGCCATCAAATTCTGTTTCATTGGTCTAGGTGTCTGTTTTTATGCCAGCACCATCCTGTTTTGATTAGTATAGCTTTGTAGTATAGTTTGAAATCAGGAAGTGCAATGCATCCAGCTTTGTTCTTCTTTCTTAAGATTGTTCTTCTTAATCAGTTTACTGTGGATCCATATGAATTTTAGCATTGTTTTTTCTACTTTTGTGAAAAAATATCATTGGCATTTTGGTATGGATTGCATTGAATCCATAAATGGCTTTGTGTAGTATAGATATTTTAACAATGTTATATTTTCCAATACATCAACATGGTGTATCTTTCTATTTATTTGTGTCTTTTTCAATTTCTTTCACCAAAGTCTTATAGTTTTCGACACACATATTTTTCACCTCCTTGATTAAATTTATTCCTAAGTATTTTATTATTTTTGATGCTAATGTGAATGGAATGGTTTTCTTTTTTCTTTTTTGGATAATTCTTTTTTAGTATATGGAAACAACTTATTTTTGTATGTTGATCTTGTGTCCTGCAACTTTATTGAATTCATTCATTAGTTCTAATATTTTTTTGGTGGCGTCCTTAGGATTTTCAATATACAAAATCATGTCATCTGCAAACAGAGACAATTTTACTTCTTTCTTTCCAATTTATATGTCTTATTTCTTTTTCTTGCTTGATTGCTCTGGCAAGGACTTCCGGTTCGTGTTGAAAAGGAGTAGTAAGAGTAGACATCCCTGTCTTCTTCCTGATTTTTGGGGAAAAGCTTTCAAGATTTCACTGTTGAAAGTGGTATTAGCTGGGGGCTTGTCATATATGGCCTTTATTATGCTGACATGCATTCCACCTGTATCTAATTTTTTGAGAGTTTTTATCATAAAAGGATGTTTATTTGTCAACTGCTTTTTCTATATCTATTTAGATGATCAATTGAATTTTACATTTCATTCTATCAATGTTGTGTAGCACATTTAATGATTTGAGTATATTGAATTATCCTTACATTCCAGAGATAAAATTCACTTGATGATGTTGTATGATCCTTTCAATATGCTGTTGAACTTGATTTCCTAGTATTTTGCTGAGAATTTTTGCATGTATACTCACCGGGGATAGTGGGCTGTAGTTTTCTTTTCCTGTCGTATCCTTATCTGGCTTTGCTGTCAGGGTAATGTTGGCCTCATAAAATGAGCTTGGGAGTCTTCCCTCCTTTTTAATTTTTTGGAAGAGCTTGAGGATTGGTGTTAATAATTCTTGAAATGTTTGGTAGAATTCATCAGTGAAAGCATCTGGTCCTGGGTTTTTCTGTATTTGCAAAGTTTTTGACCACTGATTCAATCTCCTTACTCCTATTGGTCTGTTCAGACTTTCTATTTCTTCATGATTCAGTCCTGGTAGGTTGTCTGTTTCTAGGAACTTATCTATTTCTTCTAGGTGTTCCAATTTGCTGATTTATAATTGTTCATAGTAGTTTCTTATGATTCTTTGTATTTCTGTGGTGGAAATTGTAATATCCTCTCTTTCTTTACTGATTTTATTTATTTGAGTATTGCCTCTTTTTTTTAGTCAGTCTAGCTAAAGGTTTCCTAATTTTGCTTATCTTTTCAAAAAACAGACTTTTGTTTTATTGCTCCTTTCTATTGTTTTCCTGGCCTTTATTTCTGCTCTGGTATTTGTTATTTCCTTCCTTCTGCTAACTTTGGGCTTAGTTTGTTCTTCTTTTTCTAGTTCCTGTGTGTAATGTCAGGTTGTTTATTTGAGATCTTTATTTTTTCTTGATGTATGAATTTATGGTTATAAATCTTTCTCTTAGAACTGCTTTTTCTGCATCTCATAAGTTTGGTGTGTTGTGTTTCCACTCTTATTCGTATCAAGATATTTTTTATTTCCTTTTTGATTTCTCATTTGATCTATAGGTTGTTCAGAAGTGTATTGTTTAATTTCCACGTATTTGTGAACTTTCCAACTTCCTCCTGTTTGTCTTTGACTTTGACTATATAATTATAATGTGACTGGGTGTAGCCTTTTTTGGAGTTCAACTTATTTAGGATTATTTGAGTTTCATGAGCCTAGATGTTCATTTCTCTCCCATGTTTGGGAAGTTTTCAACCATTATTTCTTTAAATAGACTTTCTGTCCTTTTCTCTCTCTTCTCCTCCCAGTAGTTCTATAATGCATATACAGGCATATCTTGGAGATATGGTAGGTTTGGCTCCAGACCATTGCAATAAAGTGAATATCACAATACAGTGAGTCACACGAATTTTTTGGTTTCCCAGTGTGTATAAATGTTATGTTTACACCATGCTGTAGTTTGTTAAGTGTACAATAGCATTATATCTAAAAAAATGTGCATACCTTAATTAAAAAATACTAAATTTCTAAAAATGTTCACCATTATCTGACCCTTCAGTGAGTCATAATCTTTCTGTTGGTGGAGAGTCTTGCCTCATTGTTGATGGCTGCTGACTGATCAGGGTGGTTGCTGAAGGTTAGGATGGCTGCGGCAATTTCTTAAAATAAGACAACAATGAAGTTTGTAATGATTGACTCTTCTTTTCACAGTTTCTTTGTATCATGTGAAGCTGGTGGATAGCATTTTACCCACAATAGAACTTTCAAAATTGGAGTCAGTTCTCTCAAACTCTGCCACTGCTTTATCAGCTAAACGTTTATGTAATATTCTAGATCCTTTGTTGTCATTTCAACAGTTCAAGCAATATCTGCAAAGTGCAGTAAAGCGAAGCACAATAAAATGAGGTATACCTGTTGTATTCCTTTTAATGGTATCCCATCAGTCCCATAGGTTTTTGTCCGTCTTTTCCATTGCTTTTTCATTTTGCTCCTATGACTGGAGAGTTTCAAATGACCTGTCTTTGAGTTCACTGACTCTTCTGCTTGCTTGAATCTGCTGTTGAAGCTCTCTATTGAATTCTTCAGTTCAGTCATTTATTCTTCAGCTCCAAGAATTCTGTTGTTTGGTTTGCTTTTGTTTTGGATGAACTTTTCATTTTGTTCATGCATTGTTTCCTGATATTATCTAGTTTTTTTGTGCTTTTGTAATTTTCTGAACTTCTTTAAGAGGATTATTCTGAATTTTCTGTCAGACAGTTCATAGATCTCCATTTCTTTAGGGTCAGTTATTGGAGCTTTATTAGTTTTCTCTAGTGGTGTCATGTTTACCAGATTCTTCATGATCTTTGACTCCTTATGTTGATATCTGCACATTTGAGAAAGTGTTTCTCTTAGAGACTTTATAGGTTCACTTAAGCAGGGAAAGACCTTCATCATTCAGCTCAGCTTGGGGTACTGGACAGGTCAGCTGGTAACATTTAAGGGCAGACAGGGCTTGCTATCAGGGGCTTTAGTTCAGTGAGGTCACTGCCCATGCTCTAAAGTTGGGAGTGCTGCTATCTGGGCTCCATGGTTTGGTGAGCTTGCTGGCTTGCTTCTCTCTTCAAGTGGGGCTGCTGACTGGGCTCCCTGGTTGGGCAGGGCTGCTGGCTGTGTTTGCATTCAGATGTGGCCACTAAGTGGGCCCTGCAATCGCCTCTGGTCATTCAGGGTCACAGGCTATGTTTCCTGGCAGGGTGGTGTCACTGATTGGATTCTGCAATTGGGCAGATCTGTGGGTTGTGCTCTGAAATTGTTCCTGGTCATGTAGGGCCTCAGGTTGTGCTGACGGGATGGTATCACTTGCTGGACTCCACATTCAGGTGGGGTTGCAGGCTAGGCTTCATGGTCAGACAGAGCTATGCTGTGTGATCTGATGGGGCCACAGATTGTGCCTTGAAGTTGGATATGGCCACAAGATGGACTTCGTGATTGGGTAAGCCATTGGCTATGCACCACTTTTGGTCAAGGTCGCTGGCTAGGCAATTTGGTTGAGCAGGGCCACTAGCTGTACTCCAGAATTGCTCTGTAGTACTCTGTAGTCTCGTGGGGATCACGTCTGGGCTCCCTGGTCAGATGGGACTACAGGCTATGTTTCACAATGGGCAGGGTCACCAGCTAGGCTCTCTGCCTAACACAGGATGTGTTCAGCAATCAAACAGGGTTTTAGGCTATGCTCCTCTACTGGGTAGGTTTGTAGGCTGGGCTCTGCAGCTGCATGGTACAGTAGGCTGAGCTTTGAGGTTTCTCATGGTCATTGTATAGGCTTCTCAGTTATATGAGCTATGTACAACAGTGGTTCAGGGCTGCTGGCTGAGCTTCCTGCCTGGGTGGACCTCGGGATGTGTTCTGCAGTTGCTGGGCATCTGTGGTCAAACTTCCCAGAGGACAGGACTAGAGGCTATGCTCAGCAGTTAGGCACGACTGTGAATTTGCTCCCCTTCTGGATGGACCATATGATGTTCTATACATCTGCTGGACATCTGTGGCTACTCTTCTCACAGTGTGGGACCAGAGGCTATGCTCAGCAGTCAAGTGTTACTGCAGATTTGCACCCCCTGCCCAAGCAGGGTTGTTGAATGGGCTCTATAGCCAAACAGCTAGTTGATTGAGGATCCAAATCTGACACAACTGCCAACTGAGCTCTCTGGTCAGGCAGAGCCACTGGCTTGGCTCTGCAGACTTGAGTGAACCTCCCACAAAGAATCCTGCAATTCTGGGGAAGCTGTAGTTCTCTTTTACCCACTGGAGAGACTGTAGACCCAGGGTGGCTTTCTGGGTGTGGCACTGTGCTGTCCCGGGGGAGAGGCAATGTGGTCAAAGTATAACTTCTCCTCTTACCCTTCCAAGGTGGTCTTTCTTGGTCTCTGCTGTTCAGGGGGTTTATTTAGCCTTACCACTAGGCTCTAAGACCTCTACAATGGTGTCTAGTTCATGGATAGTTCCAGCTGGTCTTTTTTGGAGGCGAATTGAAGTCAGGAACAGCTTATGTCTTCATCTTGATGACCAAGTCAGGAATTTAGATAGAGTACTTCAGGGGCAGCTATTCTCTGCCCTGACATGCCAGGGACCTCAGTGGGAGAGACTCAACCGCTAGTGCTGTGAACTGAATTGTGTCATCCAAAACTTCATATGTTGATTCCTAACCCCCAATGTGACTGTAATTGGAGTAAGGAAGTAATTAAGATTAAATGAAGTCAGAAGGGTGGGGCCTGGATTCCATGGGATTAGTATCCTTATAAGAAAAGACACCAGAGAGTTTGCTTGCCCCGTCTCTCCACCATGTGTGGACATAGAGAAAAGGCGGCTTCTGCAAGCCAGGAAGAGAGCTCTCACCAGGAACTGAACCCTGCAGGATCTTGATCTTAGACTTTCCAGCCTCTAGAACTATTACTAAACAAATTTCTGTTGTTTAAGGTATGAAATCTGTGGTATTTTGTTTTGGCAGCCTGAGCTGACTAATACAGCTGGGAAACTGGAAGCCTGAGCGACTGGAATTATCTATGGTTTCCTTTATTTGTAGTTGATGCTGGTGCCTAACCAGGACTTTAGTCAGAGCTGTTGGCTGGAGAAATATGGGAGCTTAGGGTTTCCAAGAGACCAGGTGGGATATGTATAGACTTTGCTGAAGTATTTAAGCATCCTGCTGTTTCTGATTAAACTATGACCATGGTATCTCTGTGGATATGTCCGAGAAGCTCTTGATGTTGAAGAAATGCTTTCACAGGCCATGTCTCAACTGATCCCATGAAAGTCCTAGAATGTTTTTTCCTGAATCTTTCCATTTTATCGCCCCAAATTTGATAGAATTAGTGCTTTGTTTGATATTACATAGTTAGCAGGTGACACATTTGGGTTTCATCTTTAGAAATGTCTCATTTGGAATTCAGAGTTGAGTAAAGCCTACCGTCATTCCTGTATTTACTGATGATAGTTAAAGAAAAATATATATGATTCACAGGTTTGTGGAAGATAGTGTTTGCAATGCGATTCTGTTAACTTTTGCTTTTATAGCTAATCAACACCACATAACATTATTAACGTAACTTTTGAGCCTCCAGTCTCCATTAATTATGATACAACAACTACAACCCAAGAGTATGTAGTTAAATGAAAAAAATGGCAATCTCTCTTTAGATTTTGAGTTTAGTCTGCTACTTTATTAGCATTTCTAACAGCCTGAATGTAAATTAAAGTGCAAGGAGTGGTGTGGGAGCATTTGTGATACTATTAACCTATCAAGTGTGGTCTGTGGGGAACAAAATGATTATGGATATGATGATTACGGATATCTTCTATAATCCAGAAATTGTTTCATCTTGTCCTTTCTGTCAAGCACTGTGCATAAACTGACATGTTTTTGACCTTGATCTAGACACACACAGAGCTCTGTTTGATTTGGCAGTTATTTGACATTTATTTTTATAGAACATGGTAAGGATGCATTTGTAAGTTATTATACTCAAGAATCAATTATTTATAGATCATTTTACAGTTTGTAAGGGAATCTAAACATGTTGCAGAGTTATCTGATCTCTAGGGACACCTGAAATCTCCTATTTTAGATGAGAAATTCCCCCTAACCATCTTTTTTTGAGGTTTTATAAAATTCTGTTTTGTAATAAACCAATAGATTTCCTAGAAAGGGTTAAAGTAAGGGGGATATTTTTTGGAAAAATGATAATTCTAATTCTTTAATTAGTTAACTGAGGCTTGGGAGGATAAATCAGTACCAGTCATGTGACCGGATAAATGCCAACCCCGGTCCTAGATCTTCGGTCTTTTGACATATAATCTATGCTGTTTCGCTAAGGATTGGAGTGACTTTCTTTTTGTACATAGGAAAAATTCTTCAAAAATAACCATCCACATTTGTCCACAGGCTTCCTCCAGAAGCTATCACTGAACAGATTAGTTAGTAAGAGGTTAGTGTGGGGGGAGTTATGAGGCATCAGTGAGTCACTGATCTCTGACCTATGCACCAGTGGTCTCAGACGGCGTTGAGTTTTTCTCTGTTTTTCCAATTAGCCTTTCAAACACCAGATGTAGGCTTGACTCTGAGCTCCACATTTAGATATTCAAGTGAATACTGCCTGATTCTTCATCATCATCGGTGTCATCAACATCAACATCCTCGTCATAGTTACCATCTAGTCGGTATTTACTTTATTCCACCTCCTCTTCAAGGCCCTTTTTATGTCAGGCTTTAATAATAATAGAGCCATTGTCATTATTATCAGAAGCTACTCTAATTCAAAATATCCAAATGCTAACTTGTTCTCTTTTTACAAATCAGGCTAGGCTAGGCTATGCTGTGGTATCCAAGTATCCCCAAGTCCCAGTGGGCCAACAACATATGGTTAAATATCACTCATAGAAGATTTCCATCAATAGTTACAGGGGTGTTTTATCTGGCATATGTGGCCTCTAGGTTACCGTGGAAGGGGAAGATAAGGATAGAAGAAACACAGCAGGTCTAAATGCTTTGGCTTTGAAGCTACATAAACACAGCTTTCACAAAAACCCATTGGTCAAAATTAGTAGCTTGGCCCCAACACCACTACACATGGACTATTTGGAGAAAGCCAATGGCCTCGACACTCTCAGTCCCACTCACCTTGTTCTTCTTCCAAATGTTGGTGAAAGGGTTCACTCATAGGGAAATAGTGAGTCAACACAGATTCCTTAGCTCCCTCATCCCCAGCCTCTCTCAAGTGGTGTTGGTTTGATGCTTCTTTTTCTTTGAACAATAGGTTCATTTTAGCAAGATGCAGGAAGAATTTGCCCTCACCATAGAAATCTTTGACCTGCTGCTTCCAAATGACTTTCACCAGACTCCTCCATAAATAAGCCTATCATTTACTAGCTAGCTAAAAAATCCATAGTAATATGTAAATAAAATTTAATAAATAAAGAAAAGCATTGTAATATACTTGCAATAGAAGCCTTTGAGAGAAAATGCCCTAATCAGAATTAGTAATCTTAATAAGGGTGATTGGGACTAAAGTAATAATTACTCATCACATCAGTATACTGATTTATAAATTGTAAAGTACTTTTATATACAACTTTGCTAAATACATGTCAGACCATCTAAGTCAGACAGAGTAAATATTAGCATCATTGTTTATAGATAATTAGAGATCAAAGAAATTAAGAGACTTGCCTCAAAGCAACCCAAATTAAAGTGAGAGAATTGAGGCTCAATTGAGGTTTTCAGAAACTCCTCCATTGCTTATTTGACTCCAAATACTAAATTAGGCAGTGGGAAAAGATTTTAAGGAGGGATCATATTCCTGGGGCACCTGAATTGCAGAGAAAAGGCACTAGCCTTCTCAGAGTGAGCACAGTAATTAGATCAAGCACAGTAATAATGAAACAGATAAAGCTTTAGAAATGGATGCTTTTTGGTTCTTAGTTGTATTCAGAAGCTAAAAAATAGTCAAGCAGACAAAGAATTGGGCATAGAAATCTTAGTAACTGAATAATATGCAGAAATCATATGTCACCTGAGATGGAAACCCAGAAGATTATGGGAGAACACAAGGGTGGCTGATGCAGTAGAAGACTAACCCAAATTTATCCCCCAGGTATGTAATAGCCTGTGATTTTCCAAACAAACGAAAAACAAATCTAGACTTATTAAGGAAATATTTTATTCAAAAGAATGATTGTAATAAGGATAAAAGGGACTATCGTACTAGGGAAAATGATCTGCCTAGAAGGTTTGCAAGCATCTCAAGCATTAGATAAAAAAGGATTTTCTCTTATGTGGAGGAATAAACAAGGATACAGAAAAACGTGTGTGAACATGGGATGAAAGTGTATCATGATCAGACAAAGTTTTATCTGGAGGGCAGCCTATTTTCAAGAGGGGCTATATGATGGCTCAGGCTGAGGGTGGGTCAAAATTCAGGGGCCTGGGAAAAGGAAAGAATCTTAAGCAAAGTTTGGTTAACGTTGGTTAGCATTTTGTTCCTATTGATCAGTGGGGACAAGCAGTTCAGCTAATCATTTAAGAGGCAAAGAATGGGAATTTGAAGGGTCTGTGTCTGGCCTTCAATGAGGTAAACAAGGAAGGCATCCATGAGTTTTGTCAAAGTACTAAGGGGAAGGATGTTTCTTTGAAGGAAGTCATTTCTGTACAACAAAAGGATGGGGAAGATTTCTTAATCTAAACTGTTTTCTAGGATCACATGGCTCTGGTAAAGTTTAACATTGGGAGATATATTTTATTCATCCAATTCCACATCTACAGGCCAGAGAACAGCATCTTTGAAACAAGTGCATGCAGTCTTCAGGGGAATACTGTCAAATTGTAAATAGCAAGACCAACATTTGCTGTTAATACCGCCTACATGTAATTTGTTGACCATGGAGATTTTATAACACGTACATACGGCATTTAGTACTGCCAGTGATGTATTAATTAACCAGAGTACATAAATTAGTGCAACCATTTTTCCTACTAGACATCACCTTGATAATTTCCTAGATGCTAAAATATTTCTGAAAATATGCAACCAGGCATATTATTTTCAAGGCTAGATGTAGGTAGGTGAAATTGGGAATTTTCAAAGCATCCTCTGAGACTTTAGACCTAAGAAAATGGTAAATTGCTGTAAGAGCAGCAAAAACAACATTACAATATTGATGAAACACTATGCAGGAAAATTGGAAGTGGGTGTAGCAGTATTTCATTTCAAAGTTTACTTTCTATACTCAAATTCAGTTATGAAAAATGAAACCCGTTCACCTTCAGGTCTAAATGTTTTCTCAAAAATAACAAAATTAATTTCAACAACAGCAAATCACCATTGGTTATGCAGAAACCCACCTTCTGCATCACCCATGTGACTACGGAAAGATTAATTTCTTAATAATTATCAAAAATTTGAAAGTACAAAATAAATCATAAAAAGTAGTGAATGATACATTACTGGTGATGCATTACAGTGACCCATCACTGAGTGATCTCTGGTTATAATAACAGTCAAGGCCTCATCCTGTTACAGGTAATGCATATCCGATATATACAGCACAGTTTCAAGTTAACTATCCGGTGGACAAAAGACCTAGTCACATCACTAATTCTTGCACGCCTCAAATATCTCTTCTGAAAGTGAGAAGGAAAAGTTCAATGATCTTTAACTTTGTACTCCACACAAATATTCTGCAGTACTGTGTCCTGGGTAGAGATTAAGGGGTAACAAAATATTTGTTTGGAACAGTAATGTGAAATTGAAGTGACGTTCTCAAATACATTAGGGAAGAGAAGAAAATTCCTGTTCATCGCGCTTCAGCTATGTAGCAGGCACTATGTCTGCATTACCTCATATAAAGTTCTCATAATAAATCCATAATCTGCAGATGGGGAAGTTACAGGACAAATAGGTAAAGCAAACTTCTTTGAGTCATCTCTAGAGGAAAAATATACTTCCATGGAAAACTATGCATTGTCTAGAGGACATTCCTCCAGGTTATCTGATGTTAACCTTTCAATGTCTTTGAGCTACTCTACAATACTTTGTAAGTTGTACGTAACTGATAGATGTGCAAAATCTTTTTGTCCTATAGAGCAACATTTTCCTTCCTTCCTACCCTGTGGAAAAACTAACTTTGCTTCCATTTACATAATCATTTCAATATTCCTGGTATACACACACACACACATACATGTAACATATATATAACATCTTCTTGATTTCCTCGTTAAAGAGAGGAATAAAATCTTTCAAATGTGTTCTCTTTTATATCTGCATGACAGTCACAACTTTACCCTTTCAGAAAATCATCTTTTTTAAACAAACCTGACTTTTGTACAATAGAACAGGGATAGGAAATTTGGATTTTTAGGTTCAAAAGCCTGTAGTTTTTCAGGTACTCTATGCTACCTTTCTTCTCAAGAATCCTGAGGAGGTGAGAGAACAGTCACATGTGTTCTCACCAGGCAGAAAGGAAACAGAGTCAGAGACAGCATTTTCTTGACAGAGGCAGCTTGGTTGTTTAAATGGCATATTCAGCCAGAGCTCTCTAGTATTTGGATTCCCTATCTGTTGGTATTTTTTACCAAATAATTGTTTTGAGCAGATGTTTTCCTGTAGAGGAAAAAATGGTCAAAACCTTAAAGTTGCCCTGAAAAGTAAAGGAAGAAATAGCAAGGAGACGTTCAACGAGAAAAAGCAATAGGCGAGAATGAAATATGATGAGCCCTAGCCAGAGGATTTGAGGCGCCAGGATGAAGAGATTTGATTAGCTAGCTCAGGGGAGAAAGAAATCAATGGGAATGGTAATCCTTTTGAAA
Organism: Equus caballus; assembly: GCF_041296265.1. Lineage (NCBI taxonomy): Eukaryota > Metazoa > Chordata > Mammalia > Perissodactyla > Equidae > Equus > Equus caballus. The sequence goes on from NC_091698.1 coordinate 36,173,124, forward strand.
TCGTGAATTGAGGGAAGCCCAAGTTCAATATGGGGCATGGATTACTGTTTCTAAGTCTCATACATACTCTTTTCAGCTAGATGGGTTTAGAAAAAAGTTCCACTTGCCTAGTCACCAATGAACTAATAAATGTCTACCACCTGAAATAAAAATAGTTTAAAGTTAAAATAAAATCTCAAAATAAAAGCTCTAAAAACATGACTTTTATACATTTTAACCTTTATTAAACCTTGTGTTGATAAGCTCATCCAAAAAGATAAATTTGGGCTACTAGGAAATTAAATAAAAGAGGAAATCAAGGTCAAGGATAACTAAAGGAAATTGAATTATAAACATTTATTCTGTTGCTGATGAGAAAAGACTAGACAAAGTGGCTCTCAAAACTTCTCATTTATTTTGTTTCATTTGAGCATTTGAAGAGATAATTTGACACATGTTATTATCTCATCCTATTAGGGCAATATCATAATGACAAATTAAACCAAATATTCTAGACAAATGGTTGATAAGTAACTGGATAAAATATTTGATTATTGAATATTAAAATTTTCCACAAAATTAATTGTGTCATTATAGGAGGAAGAGGAACTTAGAAATGGAATTAGGCTATTTTGGATAATGGCTCTCGAACTATACACCTGAACAGTCTCCAGGATAATTATCCAATTAACCCAGTGATTTGATGCTTACACGTATTCCTTCCTAGCGCATTTTAAAAACACCTATGTCCACCGAGTTTTATAACTTGCAAGTGTTGTGGGACTAGCTTTGATAAGAGTCAAAATATTAAAAATGTCTATCGAATTGGTTTGCATGCAGTTTCTTTCAAAATGCAAAACGTCAGTGACTAAGTAAGGAAGTAGAAAAGACCTAATTGTTGATACTTTCTCTTTTTCCACCAATTTGTACTGAAGAATACATTTCAGAGATAATTTCAGACTCCCACGTATTTTATATTCACATGGAAGAAGCTATACCATGTTTTAAATAAATGTGAATTATCTATAAATGTGTTTTAATATCTCCAGTTTGTTCTAAGAACATTCTTTTGTACAAGGATTAAACAATACTTTTAGTTTCTAAGGAAAAAAACCCCTTGACAAACGTTAAATTACATTTGCATGAAGCTTCTGGAGTACTTATTCTTCATTCAGAAACATGTCAACCTAAGCAGGAATTCATGTGTTCAGCAGATGTTCACTGAGGACTGACTGGGTGTCAGGAGAAGTATTCTGGATGAAGCTCCAAATAATACAGAGGAACCTAGTAGGTTCCTACTTTCTGATGATGATTAGCATAATGGAAGATCCAGATATTAAACAGAAATTAATTAGTTGATTTAAGTTTTATAATGCTGTAAAAGAGAGAAAACAGGCATAATAAAAATGTAAAATGTGACTCTACCTGGTATTTGTGACTAGAAGATATACACCCTACATTATTTAAAAATCACTGTACAATATTAATGTTAAATTATACAGCTGTTTTAATTAGAAATTTATTTTAGTTCTGCTCTGAGTTTATGATGAGCATTTTATCTAGGAAATAAAAGTATGAATCTGAATTGAGACATGAAAATAGCTTTGGTCACAAACTTTTACCAAATTGTCATTTGAAGAAAAGGTAGGAAGAGTTGTTTATACAGGTTTAGATGCTGATAATAAAACTAAGATTCCTCACAAGCTAGCAAAAGTAAAATTTTCCAAAATCCACAGCAAAACGAAACACAGAATCAAGTATCTAAGTAATTTACTAATGCTTAGAAACATGATTATGCATTTATAAAGTAATTTCAAATTATTTTAATTTCACTTGGCAGAATATATATAACACTAATCTAGAAAGTTCTAGAAAAAGAAGTGTCCATGTGGGAATTCATTTTGAAGATACATTTACTAATTCCTTAAGGTCTTCGCATAAGATAGGAACATAAAATAGAAAGAAGTTTAACAATGTCACTTGCAACCAATATAAATAAATAAATAAATGCAAGACCCCTTATATCATATCATACCACAAAATATATCACAGATGGTTCAATAATGTAAATTTAAAGTATAAAATTGTATGACAGATAAAAATTTTAGTCAACAATTTTAACACTGTGGTGAAAATTTTATTGCATAATTATGTCACAGAAAAGTCAAAGCAGAAGATACCTTAGATATAGAAGATCTGTATGACAATCATAAAATTTTTAAAAATCAAGTGAAAAATATGTTACACATATCAGAGATGAAACCTAAATACTCTTAATATGTAATTAGCCTTTACCAATAAAGAAGACAGCATGGATTAGACAAAGAGCAAGAGAAAGAAACAAATGATGTAATTTGGCAGTTGACATACAGAAGACTTACCAACTGCAAATGAACATATATAAAGTGACTTTTAGTATTTCAATCAATAAAATGAATACAAATGAAAATGATAATTTTGCCTTTCAACACATAACTGTACTGTGCCAGATTCTGCTTTTCTGCTTTAAGACTTGCTGATACAAATATATGTTCTATATTGTGAGGGTCAGGAAGAAGTTAAAAAAATATATTAGAGAGTACCATCATGTGTGTGTGTGTGTGTGTGTGTAGAGGAATGAGAGGTGAGTGTTTACTACAGATACAGTAATTAGAAACTTCATTCTCAAGGAGGTGATATTTGAAATGGAACTTGAAAGATGAGGAACTACGTTTATAAAGAGCTAGAGGAAGAATGATCCTGGCTTAGGGTAAAACAACCGAAATATGATAAAAAGCTTAGAATATTTCAAAAATAGAAAGGAGACCAATGTGGCAGAGGTGAAGTAAAGTGAAAAGAAAAGTGGAAGGTAGTGGGGTCGGACAGACAGATTCTTCAATGAAGGAGGTGAGGCAGCAATTTGGAACTCAGGAAAGGACTTTGAATTTCATTCTAAATGTCATGGAAAACCATCTATGGATTTGAGGCTGGGGCAAGGCTGCTGCGTGGAGCCCATATTGTTGAGGTGGGGTGACTCCAACTTTAGGCAAAAAGACATGTCCACAGTTGAAGTCCGATAGCAACTTGGAATCAAGCTCTAGCTGTGGAGCTAAAGAGAAACAGTCAGATTTAAAGTCTATCATAAGAGTAGTAATAACAGAACTTGATAAGTGGTTAGATATGGTTAGAGAGAAGATAGGAATCAAGGATAACACTTTTTCTTTTTCCTAACCAATTAGATGGGAGGTTGTACCATTTATTGAGATCGTTCTGGCCAGGTTTCCTCCTTCAGCTTCACTGAATCCTGGGTGTCTAGCTCCAGAGGACATCAGTATCTCCTGAAAGTCTCTCAGAGCAATGAGATTGGAGGAAATGAAAACCATTTGTGAGTTCAGTTTTGTCTTCATGGGTCCCAGTGGTCCTCACATATTCTCTTTGTTGTTTCTCTTGTCCTTCCTGACTGCTCATCCAGATGACCTGACGTGACGTTAGTCTGAACACCAGACACAAAATAATAGACTTATGTCATCTTCTCCACTAGATCCACTAATTGCATAAGGCCTAATCTCTTAAACAAATTCCTTTTTTATCACTTGTAGTTGTTCTGCTTCTCTGATCACATCCTGACTGATACTGATGCTTTCACTGATTCAAAAGAAATGAGAAATACATGGTTAGAGATGAGTTAGGTTAGTAGGTGTGGTAAAAAGCAGGATTTCCTGTTTGCTCCCATTTTCACAGTAAATTGTGAGGCAAGACTGTGAGCATGGTCTTTGCAGAGAGTGAGAAGACGGGACTTAACAGAATGATGAGCACACTAACTAGGGATTCAAACCAGGATATCTGATCACTGCTAGTGACCATTTGAGATTTGTGGTAATTAATTTAAAATGAGAGGCTGGAATGTGTGATTTTCCACTTGCGACTTTCAGTCACTGAAGAGTCACCAAAAAAACACAGCAGAACTTTCAGTCTCAGCTTAGCAAATACTGAAGGGATTTATAATAATCGGTATAAATGAGGGCTTCAAATGTTGGTACTTGGTCCTGATTAGTATTTTGTATTAATATAACTTTTCTAAAGGATATTACATGGTTACATATACTAATAACTGGCTTTATAGTTTATATTGTCTTAAAGACTGTAATCTGATCAGGGAAATAGTAGGTTATCAATTTTTGCAGTTTTAATTTACAAAAAACACTTGTACTGGAAGGAGAATGTATTGAGCTATCTAATGATAGAACATCACGATACCAGAGTTTAGGGAATTTTTAGATGACCAGCTGAGGATTTGAATCTTCACATATAAGTTTGACAGCACAATGCAATAACAAATTGCAAGACAAAATCCACATGTGCACTCCATGCAGATATACCTAATGTCCACAGTGTTTATGGTTGTGTCGAAAGTGGGAGCTTTTCATGCTAACAAGCAGGATTACATTTTGAAAATATATGACGACATCTTTTACTTTTATACTTATACTTGTGATCTTCGTTTATTTTTATCTCAGTTGTTATGGAATGGTTATATGCTCTTCTCATTGTCTTTATAAACTTTCCTCCAGGGGGCAAAAATATGTTCATTCCAAATCCTTTTACAATTAACCTCTGGTGACCATGTACCATAAATAATCCATTCTCAATTTGAAAATGATATAAATAATATGAAATTGGATGCAAAACAAAAGTCACTGTGAAATTCCCAAGGATCTCATCAACTCCTCAGCTAATTTAGTTATTTTAATTATATGATTAGGGAACACATTTAGGACAAGCGCAGATGCCTATTAGTTTGAAAGTCAAAGGAAGGAGATAATGATCAATATGTGAATTTCTGCTCGTTAATCACACATTGCAATCAGGGAGATTTTGACCTGTAATTTCAAAGAAATAAAAATCCTTAAAAAGAACATGATTTTAGGCACCTGCACTGGTTTTGTTGAGCACAGGTCTGCATTATAAGAGTCCAATCATTTTTTTGTCTTAAATACTCAATTTCATAGATTTTCTTGGCAAAATATATAAAAGTGCTTTTTTTCTGCACAAGTAATCCTTTGACTTTGGTCAATGACAGTATTAGAACAAACATTAGAAGCCACCAGGATCAATTTTCTTAGAGCTAAAACAAATACTTCAATGATATTTAATGGGAAAAAAGTACCCAAAGTGTTTCAATAGTTATTTTGGGCAATAAGTATCGCTATGAACTTTGACTATGGGTCTCTTACAAGTTTTAAGTTTTGAAAGAAATCAAATGTAGAGAGAAAATAAATCATATCACAATAAGCACCCACGTACTTGCAGTCCAGAATTTCAAGCATTTTACATGTTCATTTCAGATATTTTAACTTTTATTGTTATTTGATTATTTTGTCAATAAGCTAATTTTACTATATATGATAGCAGGTCTGATATGTTTGTAATAGGAAAGGTGACAAATAAATTTAAATTTACACAAAATAAGGAACTGTCAGACAAAGGAGAGAGTGTACATCTTTATTCTCAAAGAGAATGAAGTGTGCCAAGTGGAGTCACGGAGTCTGGCAGTTTTGGAGAATGGTGAGAAGTTGAGTGAATTAAGAGAATAAGCCTTGGCTGTGTAGGGAGAGCCACTTAGAATTTGGGCTGGGCCAAAATGTTCTGAGGTTTCAATTCCAGCAACAGATTCCAAGCTGGGACTTTATCTTTAGGGAAGCAGAGAAAAACCCAGAGAGGATTAAATTTCATGCTAGTCAAATTTGAATAAATTGGGCTTGATGAAACAATAGTGTAGAGCAAACATTGTTACAGAATGTGAGTGGAGAGCTTCAGATCACACAGAATATTGTTTTAACAAGTCAATGTCACCTGAGATTTCATCCGGAAGAAAAGTGGAAAGCCAATGTTTTCTGAATTTTTAAATTTCTCTTTCTTTTATTCATATCGTAGACATTTCAAATCTTCTAATTTAAAAAACAAAAAGTAGTTCTTTTTGGAACTTTTTCTTTTTCTTGGCGACGTTATTATTCTTTTACCAGAAGACATTCAGGTTTCCTACGAACTATGTATCTTTGAACAAACACCAGTGCCCTTTCAGAGACAGTTCGCAGAAAAATCTTAAAGCTGTTTGATTTCTACCTCACTTTCTAAAGCGAGGCAGATTTCTTTTTCATTATTGTATTTTTGGCCATTTATCTTTTCTCTTCTGTAAAATACCACTCATGTCTTTTTGCCCTGTTTCTACTTTTCTAATAGGTCATGAAGATTTCTTTATATATTCTGGACACAAATTCTTTGTCATTTCTATGTGGAAAATTTTCTCCTTTCCTATTTTCAAATCTTATGAGCAAATATTTTATTGCATCTTTAGCCTTTTGATAAAATTAAAATTTAATTTTAATGTAATTAAATTCACTGTTTTCTAAGTCAGTTACTACTTTTGTGTATTGTTTCATAAATCTTCCATATCCATAACTCATTAAGATATCCAGCTTGGTTAAGGTTTCCTCATAGAAAGACATAATCAAAGGCCAAACGCAAAGATAAATGGGAGAGGAAGCAGGGTGAGCAAAGAAAAAGGAGATGGTGGGGGCCCAGCCAGGTGGCATACTGGTTAAGATCACATGTTCTGCTTCAGTGGCTTGGGGTTCACTGGTTTGGATCCCCGGTGCGGACCTACGCACCACTTGTCAGACCATGCTGTGGCAGGTGGCCCACATATAAAGTAGAGGAAGATGGGCATGGATGTTAGCTCAGGGCCAATCTTCCTCAAAAATAAAAGAAAGAAAGAAAAGGGAGACAGTGGCAAATTGTGGAGAATTGGAAGAAAGAAAACAGCATGGATGGGAGAGTAAACAGACTCCAACAGCTGCCTCTTTGAGTTCTACACCTCATCTCCTAAGATTAGCTTCTTACCTCATCCCCATTGTCCATTAGTCTATTTTACTACATCCAGCTTATTATTTCACATTTAATTATCGTGTACATGTGCTGTGATCCATGTGAAAACAATGAATGACTGCAAGGTGTGCCCTTACAGGAACTAGAGCCTAAAAATTCTATTGGGAAAATGATGCCTTGGACAAGCCCCTAACAAAATTAACGAATCTTCAAAGCATCTTCTCAGAAGAATTCTATATCTTTGGAAATCCATTTCATTTTCTCTTCTCTGTAGGCCCAGGGCACCAATTACATCCATAAAACAAACACTGGAGAATTTTTTGTAATGTGAGAACCATATAGTAACCCAGAGCTCATCTTAGTGAACACAGAGATGAAGATACTGAAGTCTAGAGAAGTGGAGTGACCTTGGATATGCGTTCATTCAACAAATGTCTACTGAGTGCCTGACAGTGCCTTGGAGTCTGATATGACTTAGGTATTAAGTACTGGAGAGGAAAGACAAGAACCCTGCCTTTGTGGACCTTACAATTTGGTTGTGGAAACACATGATAAAGAAGTAAACAAATATATATATACACGTAAGTTATTATTTCTGATCAATGCCATAGAGTACCCAAACTGAGGAGCAAAATAAATGCTTTAGGCATCATTCTAGAAGATAAACAGTTCTTATCTCAAGTCTGAGTCCTCGCCTCTGCACTCAGCTCTGTTATTACTTGTTTATAAGGTTTCTTTGTTGCTGAGGAAGATCTGCACTCATTACTTGCTGCAAGATTGCGCCAATGGTCTGCTTTCTGGTCCTCGCACGCTCTGAGTGTAGTCTCAGTTCCCAAACCTTACTGATATGTGTTCTCCTGTTGCTAGCTAAGTCTTCATTACAATACATCCATAGTGCATTCCACTTATAACAGAAGCATGAGGGCCTGTCTTAGCTCTATGAAAATATAAGTTCCTTAAACACAAGGAATATTGACTGCTTTGCATCCTTGTATACAGCTCAGTACCCTATACCTTCAGAAATAGATTGGAATTTAAGTGATAAAAAGTTCTTAGTACACAAAGACAGCTGGAACAAAAGCTTTAAGTACATAAAGGCAGCTAATCTAGAAACCTCTGATTGTTGGCATCAACAATGGTGACCATGGACAAGAGTGTCTGAGAAATGAGCCCAAATATTGGAGGAGGTAGGGCAGACGCAGTAAGTGATGACTTCACGGCTTAACACGTAGAATCCGGTGCTAGAAGTGATTTGCATTTTGGATTAGAGGTTTGTGAATTTATGCTTTATGCTTTCAATAGAAAAATGCTTTATTTTAGGACTTCAATCAGGAGATTTATTTATTCATTTATTTATTTATGTTCTTCAGGAGAAGAGAAAGAACATGAAATTTTAATTTCCATTGCCTAATTTTATTGCTAAAATTACTATTAAATTATTAAAATTATTATTATTAAAAAATGCAACAAAATTCTCGCTTGAGATAGGTATTTTCCAATTTTTTATTTGTTTATTGAATGTTTCTTCACATTTCTTTTATCAAAGGGAGAAAAGTCAAAGAAGACTCATCATCATTTTACAAGAAAAATAGGAATACTTCTCTCTCATATTAAGCTTCTGATCAGAGTACCCACAAGATAGATTCCTGTGAGGTACCAAGAATATTCCATGGGAGCGTTAAAAGAAGGGAGAGAAACCACAATGGAAATGTCATGCGTTAGCAATTGCAGGTGAGAAAAGACTGAGCATTGGTGAGATAATCTTACCAACAATGGAAGAGAGAGAGAAAATATCACTCTCCTTGTGGCCCCTCTGCCAGGTCACAAACGCTATAAAATTACAAAGTGACAAATAAAGAGATTCAAATGAATGCAAAGTGAAGGTGTCTCTTCAAGCATGGCCTTTCAATGGGGTCTGTGCTGGTCTTTTGTAAATCTTGGGCCTGTCCTATTCCTATGACTTTTGGGGACAATTGTTTGTAACTAGAAATGGTGCTTTCCTTCCACAAGGTCATTTAGAAAAGTGTTAAAGTGTTTTTGGTGGTACCACTATTGATATTTACTTGCTGGGGCTAGGTTAGCTAAGCATTCTGCATCTTGAAGAATTTTCTCTAACTCAAAGTGCCAATAGTGTACTGATTGAGACAAACTTGTATTGGGTCTCAGAATTGAGGACTCAGGGAACTGGATTTTACTATTGGTTCTCATTACAAAATCAAAAGAAAGGCGAGCTTTCTAGTTCCATTCACAACCAGTGCAGCTCAGGAGAAAGGAAGGAGAAAGGGATTTAGGAAACAACTTTTATCCCAATTAGAGTGTCCTTGGAAGGCTCCTTGTGCTGCATCTTTCAGAAATGAATGTTAACCCAGACATCTACTACAGAAATCATACTGTAAGGAGCAGAGGAAGCTAGGCATCAATGTATATGTAGCTTTATCAATTTAATCTTATCTACCTACTATGAAATTATAGGAAGCTCCACCTAGCCCATGCTCTTCTCTCACTTTACAGAGAAGAAACCATGGGACGAACATGTTAAATATCTTGTCTATATGTAATTACCGAGGAAAGAGCTACCACTTATGACCCATAAGTTTCATGACTATTAGCCACATAGTGACCACTGGGCAAGATTTGACTCCATTCTATTCTACGATTATTAACAAAAATTAGAGGTAAGTTGTGTGTGTGCATGTGTGCATATGTGTGCAGGGGCATGGTAGAAGTATAGGGCAATCAAAACATTTTTGTGAAATAATTATTTTCCTTAATTTTAATCCATGGTTCTTATAACTTCTTGTTTTCTTTGCTACCTATACTGTTCCTTTAAAAAAAATATTTGCACTGTCAACATGATTCTGAAATAAACTATTTAAATTTTTCCCCAAAACAATGAACAAAATTTCCAATACTTTGGGCCCATTGTTTGTGAGTGATGACCTCCTTCCCGGCTCTCTAAATGAGCACTTTGGAAAATAGCATTTCAAGAGGCATTTGAGCCTTCGGAATTTTTCCTTTGTGAAGCTGTTTGGTGGTAATTGTAATGTGGTGTTTGTGGTTTCTGATACGTTAAACATTCAAAATAGGCATGATTGCTTTGCTGTTACCCCAGAGTGAGGGGGAAAAGTAGAGAGCAGGAAGAGCAAATTAGAGGCCACGGGTGCCTCCCGTCAGCATGTAGGATCCTAACAATGTAAGCACCTATGGCTAAAAATACATTTTACAAAATCAATAGAGAAATCTTTAAGTAGTCAATAAGGGTGATGAATTTCTCTTGTCCTAGCATGAGACAAGAAACAAATAGCTGAATCTAGGTTACAACCATAAGCCACAGGAAAGAGGAGTGTTTGTCAGCTGAAGATAATCATTAGAATATATGATTTAAATAAAAGTATAAATTGAATGGAAGTTAAAATCCAACACTATTTTCTTTGCTACATTTGGAAAACTGTTATACTAAAATACAATTCAGTTCTGATGCCAACCACCTGGAGCTAGTGTTAGAATCCACAGGTTTAAGGGCATGGGCCCCAAAGAGATTGCCAGCCACATATAGGATCCCTAGGCCACCTGCAGTCTGATCAACTGGATTCAAATCCAGGGGTTTCCATGACCCGCTCAAGGTTTGATAAATCACTAGAATGACTCACAGAACTCTGTTCTCACAGAACTTGCCTGGCCTCACCATATACTCCATTTAAGAACTCATTCATATTCAACCCAATGTATATGTCTTCTTTTAATGATCCTTTCCTTGACCCTAGACAGAATTCATCACTCTGTGCTACTTTTCAACCTAATCATGTTGTTGTAATTTTAGTTTAATTGCATATGTCTCTTAATAAATTCTTACCTCCTTCAAAACAGGGCTTATGTCATTTGTGACTCTTCATCCCTTGGAGATGCACACCGTGTCTGTTACATGTGGGACACACAGATAAATCTGTGTGTAGGTGAGTATAAGGTAGATGGTCTTGAAGTAGAGGAATTTTTTAATCAATTATGAAGTCCAACTATATGTTTATTTTCTTGCTTGCTGTTTTCCTAACATCTCTTTTTCTTGAAATTGGTCACTCACATGAAATACAGAAGACGAGAGGAATGTTCCTCTGCTCAAACGTCCTGAAGCACTTGCAATGCCTACTGATTAGAAGTTTAATCTCCAGAACTGAGAACGGTAATATCTAATAGGTATCAAACTCTGAGAGAGGCTTCGCTAATTTTTGTGACACTGTGGGAAAAGAAAATATCCTGAGGATGATTACAGCGTCGAAACACTCTCTTATTATCCTGAAATGACTCCTCTTTTTTTCTTTGGACCCACACTCTCTTCTCTTCAAAACAGTGAAGATTCAGAGAAAAGTCATTAAGCTCTTTGAGTCTCAGTTTCCTAGTCTAATAAAGTGGCCTTATTCCTATTGGTGATGACATACAAAGATTGAAAGCGACATACTCCCTAGCAATTGGGTTAAGTTTATGTTGAACCCTTGCATTGTTGTTTGTTTCATAGTATGAAGGTGGTAACACAGGTAATTAATTTTGTTTCCTTGCGTATCCTTCAACATCCTAAAACAGATTTGGGCAACCAAAATGTATGATCACCTGACAGATTTTCAATGACTAGTTAAATGAAGACCTGTCAGTGAAGTTCCTGTGCTGGTAAAAGTTAAGAAGTTCGCTGAAAAAATGTGATAGGTAGCATACTTCCTTTAAAAAGGGAGAGAGAGACTGAGTGAAAGAGACAACAAAGAGACGAAGAGAAAAAGAAACATTATCTTCAGTTTGAAAATTGCTTGATCCACAGCAGAAGTTAGAGAAAACTTTAATCTGGGAGCAACTGATGGTGGCCCCAATGTGATGTCAGTCGCTCATGCTCTGATACTGATGACCTGTGACACTTCTCACCTTCTGAGAACTTAGGTGCTCATATTAAAGTGAATGGTGGGAAAGGGTCAGTGAGGCAGGGGTCATATTTTTTCAGGAATGACCAACTTTCTTTTTTCTAGGTACTCTGAAGCTGACTAGGAAATGGATGTGAGCAATTACCCTTGGCAGAGACAGTGCTTGGCATCAGATTTACTATTGAAAGATTATAAGGAATCACTTCTTTACCTACTGAGACTCTTAATAGATGCCTTATTCTGTTGTAGCATATTATTAATGGGTCTGCAAGGAATAGAACAGGGGATTGTCTCTCCTTGAAGTAATTAAAGTACCAATGTAGGTAAGCCACGAGGGAGGCCTCTGTAATTAGGTGGGTGATCTTATCAAGCTTGATAATGTACCTCTCACTTAGAATACTTTTTCTTAAACTAACCAATCATGAAATTTCAAGTCTTGCTAAGATACTACCAATAAAAGAAGCTCAACTATATTGAATTTTTAAAGACAGATGATACTGTACTTTATATTGAGACAGATGACTGCCAGTAGTCTGGTACATCTACCAAATAAAAGTGGCGATGAGAGGAGAATGTATTGGATATGGTCAGATTCCTAAAATCTCCTAGCATCCTTTCTATAGAATATAACTACTAAAGGAACAAAATTGTCATAAAATATTTTTTTAAGAAATGCACAGAGGCGGTTTTCATCCAAAATTCTGATATCTGTAGCACTATGATATTCATCAAATACTCTAAATTCATATTGAAGGATTAAAATTAATGTATCTAACCAAATGCCATCTAACTATAATTTCTTTAATTTAGTCTCTATTTCAGAAAGTTAATATCAATCATAGATCATTTAAGATGAATATACTTTATTTTTAAGTTTTACGTTTACAGAAAAATTGAGCAGATAGTGTCGAGTTCCCGTATGCTTACTTTCTCTCCCACACAGTTTACTCCATTGTTAACATCTTGCATTAGTGTGGTAGATTTGTTACAATTGCAGACCAATATTGATACGTTATTATTAACTAAAGTCTGTAGTTTACATTAGGGTTCACCCTGTGTTGTACAGTTTTATAGGTTTTGACAAAAACATGACGTATCCACCATTACAGTGTCACGCAGAAGAGTTTCATTACCTTAAAAATGTCCTGTGTATGACCTATTCATCCCCACTCCCCCCAGTCGGCTCCTCCACCCAAACCTCTGGCTACCACTAAACGTTTTCCTGTCTATAGTTTTGCTTTTTCCAGTATGACATATAGCTGGAATCATATAGAATGTAGCCTTTTCAGACTGGCCTCTTTCACTTAGCAACACGCATTTAAGATTCCTCCATAACTTTTTGTGGCTTGATAGCTCATTTCTCTTTACTGCTGAATAATATTTCATTGTAGGGATATACCACCCATTTAACCATTCACCTATTGAAGATCAACTTGGTTCCTTAAAGTTTTGGGAATAATATAAAAAGCTGCTATTAGGGGCCGCGCAGTGGCGCAGCGATTAAGTGCGCACGTTCCGCTTCTCAGTGGCCCATGGTTCTCCTGCCCGGATCCCGGGTGTGGACATGGCACCACTTCACATGCCATGCTGTGGTAGGCGTCCCACAGATAAAGTAGAGGAAGATGGGCATGGATGTTAGCTCAGGGCCAGGCTTCCTCAGCAAAAAAGAGGAGGACTGGCAGTAGTTAGCTCAGGGCTAATCTTCCTCAAGAAAAAAAAAGCTGCTATTAACATTGATGTGCAGTTTTTTGTGTAAACATAATTTTCACCTTATTGTTAAGTACATAGGAGCACAATTGCTGGATCATATGCTGAGACTGTATTTAGCTTTCTAACAGACAGCCAAACTGTCTTCCAAAGTGGCTATATCTTTTGTTATTCCACCAACACAGTGTTGTCAGAGTTTTAGATTTCAGTCATTCTAATAGGTGTGCAGTAGTATTTCATTGCTATTTTAATTTGCAATTCTCGAATGTTATATGATGTTAAGAATCTTTTTATATGTTCATGTGTCACTTGAATCTCTTCTTTGATGATATTCTTTTGTCCATTTTAAACTGGGTTGTTTGTTTTCTTATTAAGTATTTTTAAGAGTTCTATGTATTATGCAAATGTTTTCTCCCAGTATGAATTTTGTCTTTTCATTCTCTTAACTGTCTTTTGCAGAGCAAAATTTTTCATTTTTAGTGAAGTTCAACTTACCGATTTTTTCTTTCATGGATTATGCTTTTGGTGTTGTATCAAAAAACTCATCACACCAAACCAAAGGTCACCTACATTTTCTCATATATTATCTTCCCAAAATTTTGTAATGTTGCATTTTACATTTAGGTCTCAGATCTATTTTGATTTAATTTTAAAGGGTAATACCTGTGTCTAAATTTATTTTTTGACATGTCCAATTGTAACAGCACAATTTGTTGAAAGACTATTCTTTCTCCATCACGTTGCCTTTGCTCCTTTGTTAAAGATCAGTTGACTGTATTTTTGTGGGTCTATTTCTGGGCACTCTTATTCTATGCCATTGATCTAACCACAAGACAGAAATATATCCATTTCACTTTTCTTTTTAAAGAAACAGATTTTGTTTGCATTGATTTTCCCCATGATTCTTTAATTTTTTTAATTTGTGCTGTTTATTATTTCCTTTATTCCACCTGATTTTTTTAAAAATGCTCTTTTCCCCCTAATTTCTTGAGATAGAAGCTTACATAATTAATTTGAGGTCTCTCATCTTTTTTAACATTAGCTTTAATACTGAAGACAAAACAAAAATGTGCTTAAAACTACATTGAAGTCATCAATAAATATTCTCTAAAAAGTCCCTTTTACAAACACTACATCAATCTGTAGCTGGTTTTAATAAACATTTATTTTTTCCTTCTTTTTTTATTGCCTTTCCAGCATCAATTGCTTCTATTTCTGATATCAGCCCCCTGATTTTGTCACAGAGAATCATTCTCCTATTGTGCTCAGTGTTTGCAAGATGGTCAATCAAGGCACTCTTCCCCTAGTTGAGAAGATGGAGCATTTGTTCATTACCTTACTAGGCTGAAACTATGTCCCAGACACTGATATACACACCAGACATCCAGTAGTAAGCCAGACAGAAAAGATTCCTGCTTATTGCACTTATGTTCTAATGTGGAATTTAGATATAAAACACATAAATAGTTTATTATAATAGATCTCCAGTTGGAGAAGAAGATATAAGATTCAAGTTTCGAAATCTGGACTAACCCTCCCAAAAAAGTGGATATTGAGTAAGGCAAAAGAGAGAAAATAGTTGGAGGTGACTGGAGTTAGGGACTCTGTAGTCCTCTCTATATAGTCAGAGATCCTTTGATTTTTGTCCTGTAGGATGGCTGAATTCTTCTCCTGTATCTTTGATTTTGTGAGCTACACAATACATTTCCTATCAATTTCCTTTTGCTAACATTATCTAGAGTTAGTTTCGGTTGCTGGTATCCAAAGTACTCTAATCAGCATTATGTTGAAAATACTTCTGAGGGCAATAGACTGATGGAATGTTGCAGGGTGAGATGTTCTTGAATTTTTCCTTGCTGTTTCAAATGCAATATTTGGGTATGGGCTTAACATCTTTTCCCAAAGAGTCACTTCAGTGAGCCAGAGAACTGTTACAGCAAATCTACACATCAAGTATTATTTACCAATGCCCCTACTCTGATTTCTGAATGTAACTTATACATACCACTATTAGAATCATCATCTCCTTATAGGACACTTAATATTTTGTGCAACTGTCTTACCCTAGGTTTAGTTTTCTCGAGTGTACACAAAATAATCATTTATCTTGATATGCCAGTTTCTCTAGGACTATATGTGATAAAGTATTGACGCTCATTAAAGACTTTTTTGTACTGAACAGAAAATAATGGGATCCCTTTAATAACACTTTCCAAGCTTCCTCTGTTAAAATATTTCCTCTCCCTTAAGTTCATTTGCTGCTAGTGCTTTAGCTTTTTGCTCAGGTTAAAATATTGTGTACTCTTGTGCCTTTCACCTAAATCAAAATGAAGTAATCTTGAGACTTAACTAGGGGTACATGTGTGTGTTTGTTTCAATGATATAAACAAATCTAAGCATACTCATTATTTGGATGGACAACTTCTAACCAAGCAACTCCATACTCTTTCAGAATCAGCATTTTTGTTTGTGTTTAAAATTATCCTGGCACCAAATGTATGACTTTAATTGTGTTAGGGTAATTAGAACAGAAAAGAAGTAAACTTAATAAGTAAAAGATGACTTTGTGCCAAGTGAAAACCAATTGATTCACAGCATGCTTGACAAATAAAGTTTCCACAGTCTCTTGAATAGAGAAATGTGGTTGGAAATTGAGTCCTCAAAGGGCCCAGGGAAGCAGAGAAACGCTGACTCAAAAGGATCCGCACATGCTAGTCAGTATCATATTCCTATAGTGAGTAGCAATTTAGTTTAGAAAAACTCTCAACTGACACTTTAAATAAATGTTGTTAATTTGAATTTTATTGGTTTTGTAGATTTTTTCTTTTATTTAATGTATACATTTGTTTTAGTTTTATGGTTGTATAAAAGCTATAACATTAGGAGTTTACACTTTGCTTTATGTTTATACATATTTAAGCAATGTTATAATGAAAATAATTTAACTCAACAGTGGAAGACTGAGACTATTTCCCTTTTATTAGGGTTTTATATATTAAAACAAATTAGAGAAGCATTATCCTACACCAACATCTTTATTCCCAAAATCAAATGTTTCAACAGCATCAAAAAGCAAGGTCTAAACTCTGAAAGAACTGATATATCTTCTGCCACAGACTGTTGGGCAAGGGTGTAGCTGGAAGTTTTGGTCTGCTGTCTTTTATTTAATAAAGTTATTGCCACTTTTTAAACTTGTAGTTCATCCCTCAGCTAATTTTCCAAATAAAATATAACCTTTGTCACATTGCTTTAAATTTTTAGGATTATTTGGTATATTGTTAATATTTCATATAAAAGTCACTGTTGCTTTTTCACTATATGAGATAGTAAAATTTTTACTGCCTTCTAAAAATTAAAAAAAAAATTAAAAAGTCCTCTCTGCCTTCTGTAGTAGAATAATTTTATCTGTACCTCTCTTATAGTACTTATTAGATCTTACCACCTTCTGGAGCAAGGGCCCCGGCCTGACACAGTTCTGTTTGCTTTGTTAACCAGGTCTACCTCGGCATTTGTCAACTTCAGAACTAGTGATGTGATGAAACAAGGAGCCCGATGGGAGTTGTCTTATCCAATGGGACCAAGCAACTTGGAAAGCAAGTTTATTTCAAGACTAAATTAAATCTGAATACATTAAAAATCTATACTCAAATAGTCTTTTCGCTAAGGAAATACAGTTAAAACAAAAATTTAAAAATTAATTTAAAAGAGTTTCCTATGAATTCTGAAGAGCATTATGTTGTACAGTGATTAGGTCCTAAGGTGATTAGAGCATTGGATCCAGTGGTGGTAGAGGCACACAGGACTTATGCACTAACTGGCATTGGCAGTGTGGTTGATGCTGATGATAACCCTGCTGACAGCAGAAGCATTGGTGGTGAGCCCCTTTGTGACAGTGGTATGACAGTCCAGGCTGGAAATAATGCTGGCTGTGCAGGTCGTAGCACTGGTGGGTATTCAAAAGTCAAGTTTCTGCTGGAAGCATTGGCAGGGGTGATGTGGATGACAGCATCAACACCAGCCCTCTCAGTATCCTTGGTGGTGGGCACTGATGTCTGATTCCAGGAATATGAATTCACAGCATAAAAAAATGCCAATTTCCAGATAAAATAATTGGGAGAAATAAATGGAATGGATATGTATATCTACAGCATTTTTCTCTCTCCACTGAACCCTTCTCCCCTGCTCTTTTTGACATCTCGGTGTAAGTGTCTGCTTTTCTTTTTCTTTTGGAAGTCACTTCAGTTTCAGATGGTAGAAAGCATTGACATATACTATTGCAAATCAATATGGAATTCATAAGATGATGCAGTTACTAGATATGCTTCAAGCAGCACTTAAATAGTGCATGTTTCTGCATGTTACAGTCACCAAAAAGGCAAAAGTATAATCTCAAGTGTTGGCACGAAGGAGGCTTGCGCCTCAGAGCACACTGCTGCAAGTGTGGAGAGCAAATTGGCTATATTCAGTAAAATTAAATATGTTAAGTAGTAAGCTGAGTGATCCCACATATATTTCCAGATAGATCACGAAGATGTCCACGTGATATTGGTCGTATAACTGGGAAGGTGAAGGCAGCCTATGCTTCCATTATAAGAGGGCAATGGATATAAAATATAAAGATGTGTTCCATGAGATGCTCTACAACAGATAGTAGCCAGGAACTAGATGTATTTTCAGATCATAAAATACATAACATGGTGTGAAAGAAGTGAAGAAGGAATGATCAAAAATATTAGAATGTGTGCCTATGAGAGCGAGGTAGATAGACTAGGGTAGAGAATGAAAACAAAAATGAAATAAAATAGACCAAGGGAGAAATCTTACATGCACAGGTCATGATAACCTATTATGAAATGAGGAGTATTATTACCTACACTGTCTGTAGCAGAGAGTAAATATCTTTTAAAAGGAAAAATTGGTATAAGCTTCTCTTTGTTTTGTGTATTTAATTTACTACCTAGAGAAACTAAAGTGTCCCGAAAGAATACCTACCAAGAAAGGAAAATAACAATTCCATGGATAATATAAAAGTAATTTTTTTAAAAAAAAAGATGGATTTAGGTGTATGACCCATCCCAGAAATATTTCAGTTCTCCTACCAGTTCAGTTGTTGGCAGAAAATTGTTGTGCAGCCAAGCAAGAAATTACAGTAAGCTGGGGATTGTTTTCTGAGTGTGATTTTAGACTAACCTTTTTCAAAATATTTAAGGTTTCTTTGACTCATTGTTGATCCACGTTGATTTTATTATCACAAATAACAAAGGCCAAGATGCCAGTTAGAAAAGAGAAAGATGAGCAGGAAAGGAAGAGTAGTCACAAAAGCTCTTGATAAGTGAGTCATTTTCCTATTAGCTGAGTATAATATTTGTGATAAGATTTAACCTGTATCAAAATAGAAAAGATACTCTTTCTTCATAATTCTTTGGTGACTTCATTGCTCTGAAAGGTTCAGAAACTAAAATTTCTTTAAGTCAATGATAGTATGACGCTGTATTATGTTACTAAGCTTAACACCGATCTGAAGGAGTGTGTGTGTGTGTCTGTGTGTGTGTGAGAAGGGAGGGTGAATGACAGATGAAGATCTGGGGACAGATAAAGGTGAAACACTGCATTACTCCAGTATTTTATTATTATTATTTTATTTTTATTATTACTATTAGTATTACACTGGGGTGAAAGGAGATTGCTAGGCATATGGGTATGTGGGTAGACTTTATTCTGAGAAATTTGATAACTTCCTTGTATGTCTCTATGGTAATATATTGGAATACGGAATTAAGCTTCAGAAGCAGGAAAGAATGGACATTATGGATTGCTCTCCAAGAGCCAGTCCACCCTGCCTCATGTGTGCTACAATGTGCTTAAGGGGACCATAGAAACAGAGGCAATGATGATGGAAGCAGAGGCTATTTGGTTGCAGGGTTGGAAAGAATGGTGTGTTCTGACATTTGCAGCAGCAGCCATCAGATGATGGCAGATTCCTTGTGGTCTGGTGACCAGTGAAATCAGCAGCTAGTTATCTGAAACTAGCTCCAGAGATGAATCCCAGTTAAAAATAGCTACTCGTATTCTCTTCTTCATGATCACTAAAAGTAAAGCTAATGTGAGCCAATAAAATGTGAGAAGTTTGACCATAAGCATCTATGATTAAGAATGTTCTGTTCTTAGGTAAAAGACAAAGGAGACTTGTTTTTCTCTCCCCACACAAAATGCATCCCTAGACATGACCAAGAAGCATTGGCATTATGCCTAATGGCGGTCATCTTACAACTGCGAGAGAAACCATGGACAGCACCAACGCACGGAGAACTGCAGAGACATGCAGCCAATGACTTGAAACCCCATGTAACAATGTGTTTCCAATTATGTGGGTGAAAATACAAGCTTTATAAATGTTGAGTAGATTTAAACTGAATTTTTGTTACTTTAAATCAGTAGCACTCTTTGATACAAAAGAACAACACTAGATATACTATTTAATATTAGATATTGGGGTGAACAAGAAAGGAAGAGAAGGGGAGAAAGATGACTTGAAATGTGGTAGATTTGTCACTTCAGCATGTCATTTGAGCATGTATCATCTGCTGTGAATGCACCCGGTGAATGATCATCAGTATTTCCAATCGTTATCATAATCCTTCAAAGTATGTATTATTATACAACAGTATTAAAATGAGACAACTGGAGTGCCCTTAACACAAGATCACCTCTCCAGGAGCAGAGAGAGTTTTTGAAAAGAAGACTTAATGGACAGAAATTAAAAACAGAGCATGCAAGAGACAGAGAGACGAGGGAGAGGAACCAAGTTCGTCTGGTAAACTGAGACATTTTGGAGACGGACGGGATAGTCTGTAATTCTTACAATAAAGTCAATTAGAGCAAGAACAACAAACTGTTTCTTTAAGTTGACCATTAGTATATCTTTGGTAATTTTTTCCAGAGCAATTTCAGAAGTGGAGACAGTAAGGGGAAAATTGTGTAGCAGAAATAAAGGGTGAATACAGAAATGTTTTAATGAGTTTCATAAAAGGAGATGTCAGTCTTTAGGATGACTTAAAAACGTTAAATCTAGGTTGAAGAGTTAGTGCAGGAGTAGGGATTGAACACCCAAGAGGAGTGCTAACAGATGAAGCACTATAACATAGATCTGGGTATTTAATTGCAGAAGACAAAGTCAGCAGTAGCTGAGTCAGTAGAAAGAAATGTGTTAAAGAATATTGGTTAACCCAAACGTTCATTTGGAGTGATGGAGAAACTACTTATGTCTGAGCTTATATGAACAACTATCAGAAACCCCCTGACAAACTAGCCAGATAAGGAAGCTTCTGTTTCCTCTCATCTCCAAACCATAGCACATCTACCATGATCAAAAGCTGCTGCTGTGACCACCATGCTGCCTCTGCCTCCACCTACACCAGGCAAATGGCGGTCATGTCACAGGTTGGCACCTTAGCTGCAAGGAAGCGTATGTGTGTGTTCTTACACATGGGAAAGTAGATTGACAATGGCGGGCATTTTCAAAATGTGGAGAGTTTCAGAAAACTCTAGCAGCCACAAATAATACATAGCACAAAAATCCTAGAGAATGTGAGAAGAGATGTCATCTAAAGCACAAGAGAGTTTAAAGCAAAGGTGTTATAGTGGAATTGATAATTAGATAATTATTTAGATAATTATTTATACTTATAATAACACTTGATTTGTTGTTTTTGATACATCAGTGTCAACATACCTCACATGCTGCAGGTCCTCTTATGACTTGAGTTCTCACAATCAAGAACTTTAAAAGGATGGTGGGGCTGGGTGGTCGTCCCCTGCAGACTTTCCAAGGATGTGCAGCAGTAATGTGGTTTGGGATCTAGAAGCTAGCTCTGAAAGTGCACCCTTGTTGGATTAAGTTGATCATTGTATTCTCATCCCCATTATCAATTTCTTTAACCAAAAGATAGACACAGGCAGTCCATTCTGGGTTTGGTTCAGATACGCACAAATTTCAGTTGCCACAATTTAGTAAAATGACACCAGTTGCCCAACATCATGGTTCAAATTTCAGTTACCACGGTATATTAATTAATTATGAATAATAGCATAAACTAAAAACTTTGCTGCTAGCTCTTTGGTGCACAAATCACTAACTCATCTAAATTATCTGTAAATAACAGGTGCACGTTATGGTTAGTGATCAGTCACACCACTTCTTTCAAAGTCTGGTGGTGATTAGTCAGTGCACATCTGTTATTCAGTTCATGCACAGGCAGTAAGGTATATATTTGTGTTACCGTTTTGTGTCTCAGCGACAAACTCTCATGACACTTTACCAAAAATGGATAATGAAAAGATGGGATTAACCAACAAAAATGAAAGCCAAGAAATAAAAATTAATAACACTGAAGTGAAATTCAAATAGAATATAAACGGAATTCTAACGAAATGATCAAATGATTGTGGGAATGTTGACACCAGTGCCATTCGAGTGTCTCCAGAGAGGCAGCCAGAGGAATTCAGCGAAGGTGAACTTACCAACATAAATGAAGAAAGTGTTAGCGATGAAAAAGATGAAGATGTCCCAGAAGAAATGACACCAGCAAAACTCTTCCCATAAAAGAAACTCTCAAAATTAAAAGTGCAAAGGATAAAATGTTGGAAGCTGACCCAGTCTCAGAAAGGAATATGACAATGCACCAAGGCACAGAAAAAATACTTTCTTCATCTTGTTCATTATACGATGGGAACACAAGCAGCACTGTTCAGACTACTCAATAAAATTTTTACAAAGAAATAAAACATTTCAGTTGTCCATATTTCTGATGTTTTAAGTTATGGTATACGAATAAATACTAGTTTTACTATGTTGTATTCCCAAATATTTATAATTAACAGTGAGAAAGTTTTTATATTTTGACCAAAATTTTTAAAGGTCATGGAACAATCATACATTTTCCCACTGAGTATTAATATTGCCTTGCATGGTTTCAATTTGCGTGGCACTATTTCAGTCCCCCACTATGGAAGCAAGGACTCCTGCAATAGGCGTGTCCTCAGAACAGAGATACGCTCACCATTTATCAAGATTCTAGGAAGGAGTAGAGGGAGTAAATAGAGGCAAAGTCTACAGCAGCAGCATAGCTGGATCTAAACCAGTTAGAAGGAATAGGGAAAAGATCCACTAACCCCACAGAAAGAGGATGGGCCTGCAGGAGGATTTCTTTGTGCATCTTCACGGAAGAGCTGGAAGTTTCTTTGGAGGTTTGACAACAAAGTAATGACCAAAAATATGCTACAGGTAAAATAGATGGGGGAAAAATAAATAGGATCCTGTCTGCGAGTAGATGAAACCAAAGCAATATATGTAAAAAATGATCGGAACTGATGGAAGCCCAGGGAAGGAACGGACCAAAAGAGAAATGCCCCTTCATCTGAGAAGGCTCCATAAAGGCGGAATCCATAGGGATGGCGGAATCCTCAGCGGGCGAGAGTGTTTCAGCAGACTATCAGCAAGAACGAGCTGGAGAGACATCCCCTCCAGGTAGTGATTTCTAAGAGCTGATAAGAATCCATCAAATCTGGAAGCAGGTATTGGAGTAAATGAGTCTCCCACTGGGTCAAAAAAAGGATCTCAAGGCTATTTACAATTAGAAAATCCAAAACATCATGTTCAAAATTTCCACCACAATGAATGCTACATGAAGAAAAGAAACAGCTCTGGTACTCTGCGCTTAATAGCTAACCCTGCCAGACCCACATTATCTACCATTTTTAAAAGTATCCATTTCTGAGAGGGTTATTTTTCTTCCTTCCTTTATTTATTTATTTATTGTATGAAAAAGTTATTTTAAAAACATCAACCTTCCTGACTGAAAAATGAGGAAATTAAGGTTTTTCACAACTTAATCTGGAAATGTGGGGGGATCAATTTCCTTCAAGTGCTGAGTGGGAAAGGATGGGGTCCCACAGGAAAAGCTGTACAATTATGACAGGAAAAGTGAGGGATCTTGAAGTGATATTAGAAAGAGTCGTTGTTGACATGGGTTACCTCCTGACTTCTACAAAAAGAAAAATACTACTTTAAACTAATTTTTACTATTTCTATTTTAACATGCTTCTGGCAGTCAATCAGTCAGAGTTGGTGACAAAGTTTGGGGCTTTTCTCTGAGGTTTTTATTGCTAAAAATTGGTGTTAGTCCTGAGATGATTACACTGTATTAATGTTTAGAAAGCTATTATCCATTTAATAAATCATTATTCAGCACTCATTATATGCAACTCATATTTTTTGGCACCTTATGACTAAAACGGTAAAAGGATAAAAAATATTCACATCACCTTCAGAGGTACTTGCATTAAGGGAGTATTTACAGCGTTTGAAAATATAATGAGGTGTCCCCTTGATGGCAGTTAAATAATTTGGTGAAATAACTTGTCTGTGATTTCAGGGAAGGCAGTGAAAGTTTCACTTCTAATCTGATTCTTTGTTTTGGAAATAGAGTCTTAGTTACATTAACAGAGAAACAAACATCATTGCTTTGGGTTAAAGGATGTAGATGTGTATGTATATGTGTGTGTGTATGTGTGTGTGTTTGTGAAAGAGAAAGGGGGGGGTGAGAACTAAAGAAAGGCCTCAATTTTGTTAAGCACAGTCTTGAAAAATCAGTTTGCAATTTGCGTAATATTTCAAAGGCCAGCCTGAGGAAAGAATTCCAGATTCTAGCTCTTATTTCAAAAAGCATTCATAGGTTCTGGGTTAATTTACTTCAAGTAATATCTAGCCAGAGACATGGTACAAAGGACATCCAATAGGTAAAGCATGTTTCTCTTAACAGATGTCTTTAATGCATTACCCAAGAAGCTAGGAGTTAAGAACAGGCCATCAGTCTTCCTTTCTAGATATGTACTCAAAAGAATTGAAAACATGTATGCAAACCTTGTACACAAATGTTCATAGCAGCATATTCACAATAGTAACAGGTAGAAACATTCCAAATGTCCATTAACTGATGAATGGATTAACAAAATTTGGCATATCTATACCATGGAATATTCTTCAGCCATAAAAAAGGCATGCATCAACTTGGATAAAACTTGAAAACATTGTGCTAAGTGAAAAAAGCCAGACATAAGGTCAAATCTTGTATAATTCCACTTATATGAAATATCTAGATTAGATAAATCCATAGAGACAGAATGCACATTGGTGGTTGCCCGGGATGGGGAGTGGGGAATAGGGAGTGACCGCTTAATGGGCATATGGGTTTTTTGAGGGGTACTGAAAACGATTTTGACTGATAGAAGTGATGACTGTACAACACATTCAGAACGGTGAATGTAGTAAATGCTACTGAATTTTACACTTTAAAATGGTTAATTCTATATTATGTGAATCTCACTTGAGTAAAAGAATGTTAGATGCTTACATACATATAGACTTATATACATACATATACACATACTTTAAATTTTTCATACATTAGATACATGGCTTTCCACCATACACTTGCTATTCCTATTCCTGCATCCCATCTGTGTTAATGCATTTGTCTATCACCTATTCCACAGGACTTGAGGTAGTTCTTTCCTTGGGTTCTTTTCTACTTTGAGACTCTGGCATATTGTAATTTGGGTCCAACCTGCACACAGTAGTAGGACTTTCCCTTAACTTTTATTCAGTTCTCTCACCATCTATCCAATCGACTGATTCCTCCTGAACCACTACATCCCGTCACACACTACACTCTCTTTCTTATACTGACAATGTGTTTTCAAGTCATCCCCCTACAAACAAATCCCAAACTATTTGGTTGGTTCAAGTCCTCACCTAGATCATTGCTACAACCTCCAACATGGAGTCCTTTCCATCCGTTTCTAACTGCACTTCATATTCAAGTTTTTATTCCTACTTTTGTTTTAATTTAAGAAAATTAAACCACAAAATATATAAAGAAAAATATAGTGAAAAGTTGTGGACTCACCATCCAGAATTAGATTGTTTGAGTTCGCATGATTTTTGCAAAGAAATAAAGGTAATTAAGATTAAATTCCTTTTAATAAACCTCTCCAATTCTTTTTCCATTCCTCCCTACACAGAGGTCACATATGAATATTTTGCATATAGTTATCATCTATATGTTTACATATTTTGTATGTGTATGAAACCATTATAAAATATTAAGGTCTTGGTAATTAAAAAATGTTAGCAGTTAAAACACTATATACGTGACTTTGTAGCTTGGTTTTTTTACTTGTCAATGCATTTTTGAGATTTATCAATGTATTTCAAGGTCGCTGCTTTTAACTGTTCTAAGATTTTCTATACTGTGAAATATCACAATGTATTTTTCTTTTACTTATGAACAGAACTTTAGATTATTCTTTATTATTATAATCAATGATGGAAAAGTGAATCTTGTACACATGAATGAGGATTACACAAACTAATATTTAACTTGATGTATAATTGAAACACGGTGGAGCAGGTACACACAAAACTTTGTGGATTTTGGAAAAGTTCTCCACAAGGTAATTTCCATATATACATGTGTCTGGTTGGGGGTTCAGCATCATGTTTCATTTTTCTAGTTGTCTTTTCCATAAAATTTCATGCTCTTTCCATTTTTTAAACTTTGTAATTATTGATATCTATTGGGTAACTCCTTATATTTCCCAACATCTTTGTATTTCTGAGATGAACCCTACTTTACTATGGTTTTTAATGTATTTCTAGGTAAAATTCTCATGGGGTTTGTGTATGTATGTCTTTGTATTAGTGATATTAGCCTTTATTTAACTTGTCTTTTGCTATCTTATTTCTGTTCTGCTCTCACTGTTATAAGAGTCTCATGGAGCGATTTAGGTAGTGTTACTTCTTTTGACCTACCTGGATTGTATAAATTACCACTTACCTATACCTGCAAAGTTTTTGTAACTTGCCTCCAAAACTTTCTGGGCCTGATATTTGCTCTGAAGAAAGAATTTTTTGCTATAAATTTTATGCACTTTCTCATTTGGTCAATTCAGGTTTTCCATTTCTTATTGAATCAAGGGGATTGGGTTTTCTTCATCATACTTGTACATTTCATCTAGGTTTTCAAAAAAGTTGACTCAATTTTATGTTAATTTATCAATATCTTAGTTCCTGGGATATAGTTTATAAAGTTTGTTGCTGACTAATTTTTTGTGTGTTGGACACATATTAGTTTGTTGAGGTTATTCTCTGGCATTTATTTATGGGTTTATCTATTTATTTACTTACATGAATGGCCTCATTCAGAAGTGCTGTGTGACCCCTGGGTTGTAGAGGTAATAAAAGGAATGTTGAGAGGATAGTACTCGGTTTCTGACTTTTCTGGGTCCTATGATATTCATTGTTCTGGTAGCAATTTGTACTTTACTATTTACTTTTATGACAGTCTTTAAGAATTCTGGTTTTCAAGTCCTGTGAAATTTCAGTGCACACAATTTTATGTGCTATAGACTAAAACTCTGATTTCTGGGCTTAATTTCCTGCTGTGCTCCATCCTATACCCCATTTCCCTGTGTGCATCCCATGTGCTGTCATACAAAATTTTCAGATGTAACTATTATTTCCCAGTTTCCATCTTTAGGTAGGGTGTTGTAGGGGAGGAAGACATTTCCTCTTCCCAAATGGGGGTTCGTCTGGCTGGAGAACGAATTAAATTCACGTGAGACAGAACAGCAAGA
This sequence comes from Equus caballus, assembly GCF_041296265.1. Lineage (NCBI taxonomy): Eukaryota > Metazoa > Chordata > Mammalia > Perissodactyla > Equidae > Equus > Equus caballus. The sequence continues at coordinate 36,200,270 of NC_091698.1, forward strand.
GAAAATTAAACAAAGCTTTATGAGGAACCATGGCCCGGGGCCTTTCTTCCCGAAGGAAGACAGGGCACCGAAGAAGTGGGGTGCACATAGTGGTTATATACCCTCAAACGGGGTGTTTCACATGTGATTGAAATGTCCCTCCCACAACAGTCACAAGATTGCCCTGTCGGCACAGTGCTTGATGGACACAGCAGCTAGTGGTCGGCTATCTCTGTGGGCGTAGCAGGAGGCAAGTCGATTGTCTGGAGCTGGGCCATCACAGGTGAGCACAGCAATCAGTTCCTAGCCTAAGGAAAGATGCTTAATCCTTAAAGAAATGCCAAAGTTGGGAGAGGGAGGGAAATCAGTTACAGGAGGTTACCAGAGAAGCACAATAAAATGCAGATTTTAAGTCTTTGCCTTTGGTGTTGATTAAGAGTTTTTAGAGAGAAGGTCATCTCCTTTCTTCTTCCTGGTACAGAGAGGGAGGCACCTTTTACAGATAGAGATTTACCTTACAAATGTAAATGTGTGCTAACAAAGGGCAAGTTCCATTCCTCAGAGCCTCCTTCCCTGTCCCAGTTTATCAAAAGCAATCAGCCTCAAATAATCCTGATGCCAAAGAGACATATCTTGGGGTGGCCAACCTCAGGTCCCCACAGTGTCAAATTCCAAGCTCGCATCTGCAACCTCCATTTCTGTCCAACGAACGCATTAGCACTCGTACTTTTAAGTTGAAGATTCCTTTTCTATTTTTGCCACTTGGAGCTGTCCATTCCTTGCTTTTATGCTTAGCTAGGTCCTTATGATTTATTTATCTGTCCATTTACCTACTGACGAGTAGCATACCTATATCTTGAAAGATTAAACTTCCAAAAACAAGACAGTCTACCATTTCGTTTTTTAGAAGTTTCCAAAACTATCCCGATTTATTTCACTTTTTTTCAATCTTTTATTTACTTGCAATTTACAGAGCATCACACGTTGTTCCTGGTCACATTCCAACCCACTTGTCCTGCCAAGGCTTCCCTATTCTGCAGGCACCTTGTATCCTGGTCATAGAAATTGCTCACTGAGCATACATACCTGTGAACATTTGTACATGCTCTTCTCTCACTCTCAAGTGATTTCTTCTCTGCTTTGTATATGATGTACCTTTTAATATTCATTTCTAATCCCTTATCCTTTGTAAAATCACAACTGATTTAATCATGCAGTGTTATTTCCTGCCTCAGCTTGCTCATATCTAATTTATAGCAATTAATGTATTTCATTATAATCTTTACGAGTGTATGTGTTTCCCTCACAAGCTTCATTTATTGAGGAAAGGGCAATATTTTAATGTTTTATCCATACATGTATATATTGCCAAGGACACATAATAAATATTTTAGAAATAAATGCAAAAACACCAATTCAGTGTAACTGCTTCGTGGAACTTTTTTTTAATCAAGTTCTTTGCTTTCCTTTTATTAGCCATCTCTTTATCACTTTCTTAATCAGGCTTTACACTTTGAGGACACTTCATTTGGTTTCCAGGTTTATTTCCTATCCAAAAGATTCAAGGTTATTTTTGCATGTGGCTTTTTAATCTCCCAGCTCAGCATTACAAGTCAACCATAGCTGATAGCCTGCTCTAATTTATAGCTTTGGATTCACTCCAAAAATGGGTAATGATTAGCACTCCATCCAATGAAAGTCAATATCTCTACCCAGAATTTTTGAGAAATTGTCAGTAAAGAAGAGAAATGTATATACTCCAAGTGTAAAAGAGAAAACTGAAGCTCGTCCAAGAGGCATTTGTTTTCTGTTTGTGAGGCAATGGTCAGTCATCATGTAGAACAATGCATACATTGCTATGTTTGCATATGACTCAACTTGTTATTTCCGCTATTCCCTGACATATGGTCAAAGAAATACTCCTGTTCTCAGTCTTTTATTATAAACTCATTTAGATGCAGAGGGCTTCCTCTTAAGGCTGGCTTGTCTTCCTCTGCCCAATTCTGAAAATGTGAAGTGGATTATCTGCTAAAGGTCAGGAAATGCTGGCACATTTTCAGGTTATTCTCCATGCTCTGGCCTAGATAGTACTTATTTTGGTCCATGTAGAAATTACTTTTCATATTTCCTATTTCAATACAACTTCCATGCACTGGCTGAATTCTCTCATACTGGTGAAATTGTATCAGACGCTGAAAACCACTTGGGGCGGGGGAGAGCGGTGTTGCAGAGATGACTGGTTGCAGGGTTGTCCTATGTAATAATTGAGGCCTTTCACAGGGAGGGTGAAAGGAAAGAACAGTAAAGGACAAATAACAATATAAACAACAATAAAACAAGTTTGGAATATTGGCTTTGTGAAAGGCACTTTCTAGGAAATTCACATATAGGATTCTATTTATTCCTCATCATAACTATTTAAAATTGATATTATGATTCCTGCTTTATTTGTGAGACAACTTAAGCCTCATGGTATATAAATAATATTATCATGGTCACAGAGACTCTGAGTTCAAACAGACAAATGAATCTAGAGCTGTTAGATTCCAAAAACTGTTCTTATTATAAAATATATTGTCTTTCAAATGTGAGTTTGTGTCCTTCCAAGATGTTTTTAGAGCACAGAGTGGATTCTAAAACATATTTGAGATTTGTGAAAAATTTTTTCTTACATTCTTACCAAAAACCAGCGTTATAACTGACAATTTCACTATTTCTAATGTGTAAGCATATACACTAACTAATGTTGGCTCAAGAATGCCGTCATTAAAGAAGAGGGTAATTCTTTAAGAAAACTTATGACTCCTTAATTTAAGAAAACTACAATTCTTTAAGAATCAACATTTGAATACGGTTTACCTGATTCTTCCATAATGGTGCACACATATCAAACAATTGTACTTTTGAGAATGACTCTGAAGACTCACTGTAAAAAGAGATTCTTTTGGCCCTATTGATTGAAATGCTTTTATATCTTCATCTTTCACTGCTTGGAAACACTTAAGGAAAATTGTCAAAAGCTGTTATAAAATTTAGAACTCTGAAATCAAATTTGGCCCCAATAATTTTTTTCGTACTAAGTGTTCAAGTATTTGAATGTTTAAGTGACAATGAAATGAGCAGATCGACCAGCTTTAGACATGTGTTCCACACTAACTGCTGCCGAGTCTGAGTGATCTGCATTTCCCTCGTCACTGCCTTACATATGTTTCCATTAGACTAAAATCCCAGGTTGCATATAACATATTACTCATTCCCCAGTTGGTTTCTTGAATCATAAAGCTGTAAAACATTTGGAAGGTTTAATTAGATGCTACTGCTTACTAGAAGAATAGCTTCAATGTTTAAAATAGGAGCTTAAAAAGTAAGCAAAATACCTACTCCAAAATGAACAGACTGAGGAATTTGTTCTTTGTGTTAAAATTAAAGAAAAAAAGAAAACTTTCTATGGTAAAGTTGTGAACAAATCAACAACCTCCTACTGGGGTTGACAGTTCCTGCATTCTGCAATGACTCTGGCTGTGAATTTATTGTGAGCTATAGATTCAATCAGTCCTATTTTGTTTGTTTTTCTTTTGTATTCTCATATATTACCGCTTAAAAAAAAATTGAGGAAAACTGTCAAAAATGTCAGATTTGGAGCTCTGAAATTAAGTTTGACACAAGTAATATTTTCCACGTGTTCAAACATTTGATGCAAAGAAGAGGATAAAAAATTGTGTAAACACTAATCTCAAAAATAATCATTAGACTGTGTGTGTGTGTGAGAGTGTGTGTGTGTGTGTGTGTCTTTGCCTTTCTTCCCTAATATGACTTGCAGGCATCCAATTCTCAAATTATTCACATTATGAAAACAATATATTTAAGGAAAATAGTATAAAATCTTCAACAGCAAGATTTCAGTAGTTAAATTGGATGGTCTTTAAGGTTTCTCCAATTTTAAAGCTTAATGATTTGTCAGATTCTGAGGGTTCTTCTCATGGTCTAAAATGAGAAACACAGAACAGAACCACTATTAGAATCATTTTATTAAGAGCAAATGTAGATAAACAATTCACTTGCCTTTTAAACATTTGTTTTCACCTTAGATAGATTTAATTTGTCAACTCATGAGTTATAGCTATATTTATAGTTATAATTATAGTTACAGTAATAATTACAGTTAGAGGGCCACCCTGTGAAGTGTAGTTGGAAGGTGTTGGAGATTGGTATACAATACTTTCATGTATGTTGTGCTTATTTTTCAATACAAGAGAGCGTTTAACTGTATAGATGCTTAGCATGGGGAAACTAAGCAAATCCTTCTGTCTATGAGCAACTCCAACATGTTTTACCTCTCTAACACAAAGCCTTGAGAGAGAGTCAAACAATTTCCCAAATGCGTATGTAACTCCCTTTGCCCCTCATGCCAACATATTCAGGGTTCAATTTTTCTAACCATCAAGAGTCATGATAAAGCCAAATTTGGAAAGGAGTGAAGAAACTACAAAATTCCCCTTTCTCTCTTTATTCTTTTACCTTCTCTTTTTGAGGTATGAAGGCATGAAGTTGGAGATATCCTTTACTTGTAAGGATTTTTTCAGTATTGAGGGCTAAGAAAGGACCCAATGCAAGCTGGGGAGAAGAAACAAGAACCTGGCTAGTATTACCTCTGCTCTTGAAAGAAAGGAACTAGAAGGAGTCCTTGAAGGGCTTTTTCTCCCAAGCTCGTATCAACAGAATACATCTTAAAGAGAGTTTCAGAACAGGGAACAAGTGAAGTGTGATGACTGTGTATCTGGTTCAAGTTATCCTGCATTGTGCTTCTTGGAAATTCCCTCAGAAGAAGTAGAATAAGAGAGTAGAGAGTGTTTGTTGGTGATAGTACTCTTTTGTCACAACATGTCACTTATGTTGTGTGTAAGGGTCTCCCTTAGAAGATCATATATGAGCCAAGACCTGAAAGGAATCAGGAAAGGGACCATGTGAGTATTCAGGGATACTTTTTCTCAGACAGGAAGCATATCAAATACAAATTTCCTGATGTGAGGTTGTAGTCAGTGTCTCAAAGAGTGAAAAAGAAGCCAACATGGCTGGAAGAAAGGGCACCTGGTGGGAAAGGATAGCGAATAAGATAAGGGAGCTAGTTGGGAGTCAGAACACAAAAAATAACGAAGACTATACTAAGGTTTTGTTTTTTCCTCTGAGTGAGTCTGGAAGCCATAAAAAAGTTCTGATCAGAGGAGTGATAGAATTTGATTTGTTTTAGGAAATTATTCTTATTCCTACATAGAAAATAGATACTGGGGATAAGGGAATCACCAGGGAGACTAATTTAGGAGAGTAAACATAATAGGCTAGAAGGGAGATTTTACTGTGGACTGAACAAAGATGCTTAGGGGAGAAGGAGTCAGAGTCTCGATTTATACTGAAGCAGCACTGACAGGATTCTCCTAACGCATTAGATGTATGCTGTGAAAGACTAGTTGAGAGATGTTGCATTTGCTGAGGTGGGGAATACAGGAAGTAGAAGCTTTATTATTATTAATTTTTGGAAGGTTTGGATATGGGAAATATAACTCAAAAGTTTGGTTGTACACATGTTTAGTTTGAGACACTTCTTAGATCTACTTTAGAAGAGTGGTCATAAATGAATCTGAAATTTTGTGTATCCTCTGAACATAGTATTTAAAAAATGGTGCTGGATAAGATCTTATGAGAAGTGAGCATAGCATGAATGTTGTCCAAGGACTTAGTCCTGGGGCCCTCTCTCTGAGGTTTAGAGCTGAGGCAAGTGAGAAGGAAAGAGTAAAAGGGACTGAGAAGGAGTATCCAGTAAGGAATGAGGACAGAGAGAAAGGGGGGAGGGAAGAGATAGATGGATGGATGGATGGATGATGGATGGATGGATGGATAGATAGACAGATATGATTAATCAGTCAATCGTGGTGTTCAAGTAAAGACCATATTTAAAGGAAGAGGAAAGAATAAATTAATTGAGTACTGTTAATAGGCTGAGTAAAGCAAAAATAAGAAAAAAATTTATTGGATTTGGTGATATGGAAGTCACTGGTCAAACTGCTAAAAGAGCACTGGCCGTCTTAGGGATAAGAGTCTTATTGGAATGGGGAGAAGAGGAAATGAAAAGAGAGGGTATCAGTGACTTCAACTAATTTTGCTGTAAACCAAAGCAGACATTCAACAGTGACTGACTAGAATCAAAGGACGATATACATATATATTTAAAGGTGGAAGACATTAAAGTCTATTTACATGGAGACAGATGGAAATGAAGGTTTGGTGTCTGTTTTCGCCACTAGACTCTAACCTTTCTGAAGGCAGAGATCTTATTACTGCTGTTCACCACTTGCGCATTTAATGTCTATTCTGCCTGACTCCTGTGTATTTGGCCATGAACATTCATTCAATGAAAGATGATTGTGCTGGATTTGACTTTGGCTAAGTCACTTCACTCCTTTAGATTCCTGTCATATAGCAGGTCATGATCTCCTTAACCTGACACTCCACCCGAGGACCTAGGCACATTTCTGCATTTGGCATTCATTAGTCTGATTCAGGCCATGTTTAGAAGAGAAGAAAGAGAGCAGAGAAACAGTTAAGGAACTGAATCTTTCCACTGAATTCTTTCACTAAATCCTAGGGAAATCTGAACCTTCTGGCATGTTCTGATGTGAATCCAAACCTTGGGGAATGTCTATTTTGTTGCTTCATTATGTTATTAACATATACAGTGATTGTAATTGTAAGTAGCAGTTGGTAAACCATTTTAAGACCAAGCCTGAGGGAACTAAAAGAGAAGAGAAAAGAAATAAAATCAAATTGGGAAGTCTGGGGCTTTACACTAATAACCACAGAGATTAAATGTTTTCTTGCAGTTAAAAAAGCTATTCTTGTCCTATTGTCCTGAATTTGGATAGAGAGGAATTCTGTCCTCCAAACTGAAGATCATCGCTTTTACAGTTTGTTGCTGACAAAAAAAATAACAAACCAAACCATTCTTAATCTACTGTGTAATATTTCCGTATGGAACTGAAGAAACTGGCACTTTATTCCAAATGGTCCTGTCAAGGCGGGATTCAAGTACACAAACTTCTTCACTAAAGAGCCCTGAATGTGAGCTCTGTTTGAAAATGGTAAATATATCTAGCAAATTTATGCTTCCTATACTACACTTCAGGCAGCATTATCAGTACGAAACTTCACATTTAGGGAATACTGGATTCTGTAAGACTATATTCTCAGTGCTTTATCTGACTTGATTGCTGTACTTAACATTTGAGTAGAGAATTCAGAAAGGAAAATAAAAAAAACGAATACCCATCACTAAGCTGGGGAGTAGGGGTTGGAGAATAAGTTTGAGTGCCAATGAATTTAGAAATTCTAGTGAGGGTTTTTTATGCCAACTTAAACTTTCAATATTAAAATAATTGGACTGCCAATTATTTTTCTCTCTGAATTAGAAAAGGAACAATATAAAAATTTCACTGTTTTTACTATCTGATATGCACATTTATTTGAAGCAAAATATGTGTCTCAAACTGACTTTACTGAAGTCATAAATATATCTTTGAAAGGACAGTATCTACAGAAATGCTTGTACCTCATCACACATCATGCAATGGTGACACTGTGGGCTGTTACTAGACTGGAGAAACAGAATACCATGCACATTTTACTGCAGATTTCCATATGGAGAAAGGGCTCCTAGCAATCTAATTAAGCTTCCTTGTTTGACAAATAAGAAATCTGGGTCCAGAGAAGGGATGTGACTGTCTAAAACAACAGGAATTATGAGGGAAATGGAGCTTATTCTTTAACTTCTAGAAGTATTCTGACTACTTAATCTCTATGTTGTATGTAGTGTTCTCTTGGTATCTGCCTTAAGGATAAAGGACAACACAATTTTGCTCTATTTATCTATCACATTCTTAAAGTTGCATAAGCTGTTTAAATAGAAAAGCACTGTTTTGGATAATGAGTTCCTTAAATATATTGCCATGGGTTTGAAAGTAGACTTCTTTTCACTTTTCTCCTGGAACATTCCTTAAACCATCTCCTTGTTCTTTCATAGAAAATCTTGGGGATTCCCATCATATTGGTTATGGACACAACTCTCCTGTCCAAGCACCCAGTAGAAAGGTAGGGGGGCCTTTCCCCCAACTCTCTTTTACAAGGCTTTGAACCAAAGTTTAGCTAAATTGTATGAACTAAATTATAGCTTCTCACTGAAGATGGCTTTCCACCTATTTCACCTTAATAGTGTTGAGAGCAACAAAGGTCACTCAAATGAGAATAAACAGAAGCTATTTATTTAGAGCTTGCTGAAGCGGAGGAGTTAAGCAACATCACTTGCATTTATGGAGAGTCCGAGGCAGGCAGGGAGCCGGAAACTTTATAGTGAAATAAGAGAAAGCTTCAGGTGTGCTCTCATTGGAGATTGTTAGCGTTCATGTGATTGGTTTAGAGAGCCTATTTCACTTGCTCTGGTTCTGCTCCGGTTATTATTTCTCCATCAGGGGAATTTCCAGGCCAAAGAGCATCAGATACCGTATCAAGATAGTTATCTGAGGCATGCATCCAATAGAGTGGAGAAGGTAGAAGAATATCCAGAGAAGATACAACTTGATTAGGAAGAGAGGAGCCCATCTGATGTGCATCTAATATTAACATTCCATTTGCAAAGTAAGTCTCCCTATATTCAATTTGTAGAGGTGGTATCACAGAGCAGAAATGATTGTTTTAATTTTTTTTTGAGTATGGGCACAACGATTACATTTAAGGATGGGAGATAGGAAAATCCTCTGGGGTATATTTACTTAGAGAGAGAAGTTTAGCAAAAGTGGCAGATTGGAGGTGGCAGGGTTTAATATGGAAAGGGTAGCTTCTATAACTAGTAGGAATTGATGAGACTGACCATCTATATTTGTAGTTCATTCCCCTTGAGTGTTTAAGGGTAAGGCAGTATGGTGCTTTTTCCTTCCTTAGAGTACCCTCATTAATCCAAATTGAGAGATTTCTCTTTATCTTGGGTTTTCTTTCATAATATGGGACAATCCTTTCTCTAGTCTCCTTTTTGATTAAATAACCTATAAGAGTTGTTAGTCAACAGGTAGTCAGTAAAGTGGCCCATTGGCTGTTTAATCTGAAGGGCCATAAGTTTATTTTGGTTCTGTCCCATTTTTTTTCTAAATCCTTTTGAGAATGTTCTGTCAAGTATTCTGTTCAGACAAGGAGGCTATTTCCCATTTTAAGTTCTCACTTGAATTAGGTATACAATTTCAGTTTTAACTTCATTGACTAAGCGACATGAAATAACTGTTTTTATATCAGCACTCTCTTTAACTCCCAAATGCTAGTTGAAGGTATTTTCTAGCCTATCTCAAAAATTTCCTATAGTTTCATCTTTTCTAAGTTTGCATGAGTAATTTGTCATCTAATCAGTTTCTATTGGAAATATTTCAGGTATATCTTTGAGGAGACTTTGCCCCCTAATTTGCAGTCCTGTTTTGACCCTCAGGTTTACTGTGGGAAGAAAAATTATATAGGTTTCTTTCTGTGTCAGTCCAATGAGCTTTTGCCACTCAGGATTTAGCATCTGAATTTCAAATCAACATGTATACAAGCTGGGTAGGGTGGGTAACGCTGGGTTGTATGCATTTAAAGAATTTTAAATTTTTCTGTGTGGGTCTGGCTGGGTTTATAGAATTTCTTAAGTATAGTACTTAGTTCAGGTTCAGGGTTTAAAATCTATAGTTGACTGCATACCTGTCTCACATGAGAAGTGAATATTTAGAGGCAACTGACATTTGTGGATCCTAAGATAATCTGGATGAATGAAGGGGGTCTGGAAAAAGGGAAAAGGAGGGAGAAAGAGGAAGCACAGAAGGAGAGAGATTAGAAGGATGGGAGAAGAGGGAGAAATCTATAAAGGGATGTAACTGGAGGACAAAAAGAGGGATTTACTAGGTAGATGCGCCAAGCTTGTTGTCACTTAATTTTGCCAAATTGCTAATTAGCTTTGCATAAAGACTCTTTTAGTGAAGTAATTTTTGATTCAGAATTTGTTTGGAGGCTTCAGCATATCAACCAAATGCTGTTCAGTGTGTCTGAGAAATCTTATTTCATTTATTTTCTAAGGTACCTCTCAAGTGAATAATTTTGTTGAAGTCAAATGTTTCAGGGACTGACGATTGAAGATCCAAATCGTTCTTGGTGAAGCTATACCATTTAGAGTGATAGACATGAAAATCTGGGTTAAAATGAAAGTGTATATATAAGAAGCATGAGAGATGGCAACGTTTGGTTGAAAGCGATGCTTGTGCACTTTGTGACTCAACCCTCAATGTGATGGTTGGAAATCTCCAAAAGCCGACCTAATTGTCTGTGCCTTCTGGAAGGCAGAAAACCACAGAGAATGCTTTCTCGACATAAAAGCCAAGCTGAGTCATGGTATGCTAAAATCACAGGAGACCCCTACTTAGCTAAGCTAGCCTCTTCATTCTAGAAAAAGAAAGACTAGAACCCAAAGAAGTAATATATCTTTTCAAGGTTTTAGAGCAATGATAAATTCACCCCAGCTACTAAATTGTTTTGATAAAAACATATCTTAATGTAGGAACCACTATACTGATTTTGCTAGAGTACAATTTTTGAAAATTTAAAAATGGGCACTCATACAAATAAATAAAACAAATGCATGTAAAGTATTTTATCATATTCATTATTTGAGAGGACCAATAAGATGGAAAGGCTGGCTCAAGGGCATTTGAAATTTTGACAATTGTGTAAATAATGTTAGAAATGTTTCTAAGTTATATACAAAACTTGTTAATGTCTTAGAGGAAGCAAAATCATAATATTTAGGGTTTTTTATTTTTACTGGACAGAGATAAATTGTATCTCCAAGAGACAAGAATCTACCAGTTAACATACAATACTAATTCTTTGATGTTCTATTAATAGTTCAATAATCCTTTGGTGGAGCTATTAAGCAATATCCCTTATGACATTAAAAGGACACCCTGCTTAACATTTTGCTCTTTTGATAAGATTTTTCCTTAACATTTTGTAAACAGAGACTCCCCCAACCAACTAATTGTATGTTGTTACCTTATTTATAATAGTTATTATAACTTTCTAAATTACCACACTGTTATTCAATATGTATTGAAACGATATTGTTTGCTTGTGTTAGTGGTCCCAAGATTCGTGTTTCTGGTTTCTATTTCCTTTATAATTTCAGGAATTCTTTTCTCTCCAGCCATCATTGATCGTTCTGATCTTTTTCACTTTATAATGATGTTTTTACTCTTAAATCATATGATTCTGCTAATTTAATTTTGAGGTCAGAGGAAAAACTCAACAAGGGGCTTGCCATAGACTGAATTTTTGTGCACCTCCTCTCAAAATTTATATGTTGGAACCTAATCTGTAACGTGATTGAATTTGGATGGAAAGCCTTCGGGAAGTTATTAGGTTATGGGGGAGGAACACTCATGAATGGGACTAGTGCCCTTATAAAATAGACCTCAGAAAGCTCCCTTGCCTCCTTCTGTCACATGACGTTACAGTGAGAAAATGTGCATCTCTGAACCAGGAAGTGAGTCCTCACTAGACACTGAATCTGCTGGTACCTTGATCTTGAACTTTCCAACCTCCAGAACAGTGAGAAATACATTTCTGCTGTTTATAAGCCATGCAGTTTGTGATATTCTGTTATAGCAGCCCAGACCAAGACAGGGCTATTTTATGGATGGTCTGGGGAATCTCACTTTGAAGCTCTAATCAACACATCCCATCTATGGATGACTTTGGAGTTCAAGATTTGCCTCTGGAATCAACTCCTGTGAGTCCTGGGGGCAACTCATCACCAACTACTCATCCAAAGATTCCTATGTTTTTAGACAATGTTTAAATGTTTTTTAAATTTTTCTAAGTGTTTTAAAATGATAGCAAGTATAAGGGAGGAAAAAACCCACCAAGACAATGATCTTTGAAATTACAATAACATTTAAGCATCTATAATTGCGCTGTCCAATAGTTAGGGTACACACGGCTACGGAACAGTTGACATGGGTCCAGTACAAATTGAAATGTGATGTAAGGATAGAATACCTCCTTGATTTTGAAGACCTAGATGTGTGAGAAATAATGGGAAAATAATTTAAAATAACTCATTCACAATTTTTTATTAGTTAGATGATGAAATAATAATATCTTATATATTGGATTAAAATATATTATTAAAATTAATTTTGCCTATTTCTCTTTCCTTTTACATATAGCTAGTAAAATTTTTCAAATTACACTTGTGGCTCACATTTGTAGTTTGCACTATATTTTCATGGAACAAAGTGATCTGTAGCATATATGATAAGTATACAATGTGCATAACATAAAGCACAAGAGTACAATGTGGGAAGGCACGTAAATTGATTCAAATTCCCCATAGATGAATTTGGTGATATAGATCAAGACACTTAAAATATTCTTTAACATATTATTATGACTTATAAAAACAATTCTAGGAAATAATCTGAGGTATAGACAGAGAATCATGTACATGAATGCTCACTGAAGCTTTCTTTATAATATCTACAAATCAAAAAAATCCTGTTTGTCCAACCTAAAATAAACTTAAAGGTAAATATATCATGTTTTCCTCTGTGTTGGCATATTAGGAAGCCATTAGAATTGATGGTTTAATATAACCTTTAATATATGAAAAATGCTCAAAATTTGCTGTGATTGGCAAGATATATATTTATTTACAATATTTAAGCAATTTCTTATTCATATTTCTTATATGCATTGATAAGCTCTGAGTTCTTCCCATTGTGCATAGAAGCTGGGGCTGTAGACCTACATATGGCAGATGGCTCCCCAAGAGGAAATCACCTTGTGTTGTAGGAGACAAATATACTAATGGATAATATTAATAAAAATATTGTTAATATTATTATAAAAATATGCACCAACTGTTATGGTTACACAAAGGGTAGCAGAAAAAGATTCCAGAGAAGAGTCATCTGATATGTAGCAAAGAATGTTTAGAAGTAAGCCAGTGAAAGGATGGAGACCCAAGAGTTGAGTAGGGAATGGCGGCCGTTTCTGACAGAGGATACAGGATGAGAAAATGCTTGAAGATAAGAAACAACACTATGTTTCTGGGAACAGCAGGTGATTTAATCACACATTTATTCAATAAATATATTTGACCACCAGATGCCAGGAACTCTTTTAGATGCTGAACTCATGAGATTATGAGATTAAGTTTGCATTTCATCAGAAATTTACCATTTATCCCTTTTATCGGATTAGCATGATTTGCAGCATTTCCTAGATGCTAAGGTATCTCTGCCAGCTTTCATTTACTTTTTACAGCACCGTGTTGGAAACATATATCAATTCAGACAAGTTCTATAATAGCCAAGCTTGGATTTGATCCTGCTCTGTAGCTCAACTGAAAAATAAAGATATCCCAAAATAATCACCCATTTTAAATCACTCATTCAGAGACTCTGGGAAATCCAAGAGTCTTTACAACACCAAAGAAACAACCACCACAAAACCTGCCATTGTTTATTTTAGTTTGCTATTTGCTATTGCTGCTGTAACAAATTACCGTCAACCTAGTGGCCTAAAACGACACAAATTTATCATTTTATACTTCTGTAAGTTATAAATGCAAAATGGGTTTCACTGGTCTTAAACCAAGGTGTCAGCAGGGCTAGGTTCCTTTCTGGAGGATCTGAAGGAAGAATCCATTTATTTGTCTTTTTTCAGTTTCTGGAAGTCACTTGCATTACTTGGCTCATGGTCCCTTCCTCTTGCTTCCATCATCACAGCTATTATAACCCTAATCCTCCTGTCTCCCTCTTATAAGGACCCTTTTAATTATATTGGACCCACTCAGTTAATCCAGGATAATTCCCCATCTCAAGGCTCTTAATCATATCTTTACAGTCCATTTTACTATGTAAAGTGATATATTCACAGGTTCTGGGAATGAGGAGAAGAAAATTTTGGGTGGCCGTTGTTATTCAGCCTATCACAGTGTGCCATGTGGCCTGCAAAAACTCACATCCATCTCACATGCAAAATATATTTTCCACACTCCAAAAGCCTTATGGCATTGTAGCATCAACTCCCAAACAAAAATCTCATTTAATATCATCAGTTCAAATGCTCCAAATCTTATCATCTAAATAATCTCAATCAGGTATAGATAAAACTTGGGGTATGGGGCCAGGCCTGTGGCCGAATGGTTAAGTTTGCACTCCACTTCAGCCACCCAGGGTTTCACCAGTTCGAATCCTGGGTGCCTACATGGCACTGCTCATCAAGCCATGTTGAGGCGGCATCCCACATGCCACAACTAGAAGGATCCACAACTGAAAACAATACACAACTATGTACTGGGGGACTTTGGGGGAAAAAGGAAAAAATAAATAAATAAATAAAAACATGGGGTATGTTTCATCCTAGGGCAAAATTCCTCTCCATCTGTCAACCTATGAAACTAGAATATAAATTATCAGTACCCAAAATAAAAGTGTTGTAACTGACAAAGGATACAAATTCTAGACATTCTCATTCAAAAGGGAGAAACTGGAAGGAAAAAGTAGTTACCAGTCTCAAGTAATTTTTTAAATCCCAGAGGACAAACTCTATTAAGTTTCAAGACCTGGGAAAAAATTCTCTGTGACTCGTCTCCACTTATTGGGCCCACAGTTCCACTCTCCGTGACTCTGCCCTCTTCAGTGAAGACATGAAGAGTGTGTGTTTTCAGCTGAGTAGTTTTATCAGCCTGCGTCCTGCCTGTAGAATTTGAGAGTCAACAGGCTTCTCTCATTTCCTCTTCATTCTTATTCTTTCAGTCCGAGCTGTCAGTGTTTCCACTACTATAACATTATAAAAACATTGTTAGTCTTCTGTGTATGTTATAAGGATTCACTCCATTAGTCAAGAGGCTCCTCAATTGGTCTGTTCTAAATAATTTCTTTTTTTTATTTTTGGCTTCTGCTAAAATGGCTAATGCAATCCATAAATTGTGAGCCTAATCTCTGCAAAGAACCCTCTGTATGAGTGAAAATTGTGATGTTTTGTTCCTTCTGAGGCATTAGCAAAAGCTTATGCAGCTATAGTATTGGCTTTCTCACCAGAGCCCATTTTCCTGACAATGAATCTCCCAATTTTAGTGTTTTTTGCTAACCAGATAAGCTGAGATTCCTGCAAATTATCAGGTCCTGGGTTTTTTTGTTTTTGTTTTTCCTTAACAGTTCTTCCCTCAATTTATCTCTTTCCTCTCCTATTTTACTAATCAGCAAGAAGAAAAATCAGACCAAAGTTTCAAAACTTAATTAGAAATTTCCTCAACTAAATATCCAATTTCAATTCTTACAAGTTATGTTTTCCACATGGGAAGGAAAGAACACAATACAGCTAAGTATTCTGGCACTATGTAGCAAAAATCACCTTTCCTCCAGTCTCCAATAACGTCTTACTCCTTTCCTCCTCAGCTCTCACCAGCAGCACGTCAATCATTCGTATTTCCATCCACAGTCTGTTTACTATTATGTAAATATTCTCAAAGATAACACAGGTTTTGTCTACTGTGCTCCTCACTTTTCCACCAGATTCTACCCATTACCCAATTCCAAAGCCACTTCCATATTTTTAGGTATTTGTTACAGCACCATTCTACTTCCAAGTTCCACAATCTCTATTAGATTCCTATTTCTGCCATAATAAATAACCACAAATTTATTTATTTAAAGTAGCACAAATTGAATATCTTACACTTCTAGAAGTCAAATGTCCAAAATTAGTCTCTTGACTAAGGTCAAGGTGCCAGCAGGGCTGGTTCCTATGAGATGCTCTGAGGCAGAATCTTTTTCACCTTTTGGAGTCTGCTTACATTCTTTAGTTCAGGACACCTTCCTCGTAGTACTCCAGTATCTTGTTTTCATCATCACGCCTCCTACTACTGCCCTGATCTTTCTGCCTCTCTCTTATAAGGACTCTTGTGATTACATTGGGCGCACCCAGATAATCCAGGATAATCTCCTCATCTCAAATCCTTCCTCTAATTGCATCTGCAAGATCCCTTTTACTATGGAAGATAACATATTCACAGGCTCCAGGGATTAAGACCTAAGCATTTGAGGAAACCAGTATTCAGCCTACATCATGCAGTATAGTTTTCTTGCCTTTTCAGACTTCTAGAGGCTGATTTTATTTCTTGATTCATGGCACTCTTGTGTCATCTTCAAAACCAGTAATGGCCAGTTGAATAGCTGTTACATTGCATCACTCTGACACTGATCTCATCATCACATTTCCTTCTTCGACTCTGACTGATTCTTCTGCTTTCATCTTCCACATTTAAGGATGCTTATGATTACTTTGAGCCCACCCAGATAATTTATGATAACACCCATAATTTAGGATCAACTGACTAACAACCTTAATTCCATCTGTAGCCTTAATTCTCCCTTGTTATATAACTTAGCTTGTTATATAACTATAAATATATATGTTATATAATATATATCTTATATATAACTTGTTATATATCTATAAATAGAAAATATTTATAGGTTCCTAGGATTACAACCTGGACATCTTTAGGGGGGGCATTGTTCTGCCTGACACATTACTTATGAAACTTAAAACTCCTAGGTAAGTAATGAAATATAATTTCAATTTATATATTGAGAAGGTCTGATTTTGATAATTTATTCACATAAAAACATAGTATGTACCACACACTAGTGATGTAGAAATGTAAAAAGAAAAAAAAATACTTGAAATTTTGTGAAAACTGCAAATTGAAATATTAGCAATGCACTATGGCTGTACCTCAACACAAAACAATATAACTTCTGCTTCGTGTTTACCCTGGAAAGTAAATCCTTGGGTTTTGGGGATCTTCATACACTGCTGATGAAAATGCACACCAGAGTAGTTATTGCTGAGACTAATTTTGTGGTACCTGAACAAATTTGGTATAAGCTTGTTCTATGATAATAGGATTTCTGCTTCGAGGACATAAACCAAATAAGTTCTTGCTTGAATCCTTAAAGTATGTACAAGGATGTTCCTTGCAGTGCTATTTGTGTGGCTGGGAGCTAGAAGCAGTGTAGTTGGTGCTCATCAGTGTGAGAGTGCACACATAAAAATGTGATAGATAACATTGCCCAATATGAGAGAAGCGTGAAGAAATTAAGAGCAATGATTTCTAGATGTAAATAGCAAAACAAAGATGGATTAAAAAACATACTACCATGTGAAAACTTATTGCCGTAAATTATCATTTGCATAAATATAAAAATATAATCAGAACTATATTTTGCAAGAGCACATACAAAAGATACAAATCAAAATATTAGCATGACGTTTTTATCTTCTACTTATGAGTGAGCTCATATGGTATTTGACTTTCTCCCTCTGAATTATTTCACTCAGCATAATACCCTCAAGGTCCATCCATGTTGTCACAAATGGCCGGATTTCGTCATTTCTTATGGCTGAGTAGTAGTCCATTGTGTATAAATACATCTTCTTTATCCATTCGTCCCTTGATGGGCACCTAGGTTGCTTCCAAGTCTTGGCTATTGTGTATAATGCCGCAATGAACATAGGGGTGCAAGTATCTCTATGCCTTTGTGTTTTCAAGTTCTGTGGATAAATACCCAGCAGTGGAATAGCTGGATCATATGGTAGATCTATCCTTAATTTTCTGAGGGGTAAGGGGGGAGGGGGAGAGGGCAAAAGGGGTGATTAGGGTCACTTGTGAGGGGATTCACTATAATTAGTGTTCGGGTGGTGAACATGATGTAATGTATACAGAATTCGAAATATGATGTACAACCAAAAAAATAAAAAGTAAAAAGTAAAAAATAAAAAAATAAAAAAAATATTAGCATGATTATTTATTGAGTAAAGTGAATGATTAACTCATCCTTCAGCATCTGAGGTACTCAACACCTCCAAAAAAACAAGAAAAGCAAAGAGAAAGAAAGGGAATGAGAAAAGAGAGAGAAGATAAGGGAAAATATAGAAAGAATTCTTCAGCAGAATAGATTTGAGGATTGTGGTGAATGAAAACAATTTCAGGCAAAGGGGAATGGATTAGCAAAGATGGATATAGAATAAGGAGTTTGCAAACTTTTCTGTAAAAGCATAGATAAGTAATATTTTAGGCTTTGTGGGCCATGTGTTCTCTACTACAGGCATCATATAGTGTGAAAGTAGCCATAGGTAAGACAGGACCATGAATGTGTCCCAATAAACCTTTATTTGTGGACACTTAGATTTGAATTTCACACAATTTTCCTATGTCATGAAATGTTATTCTTCTTTTGATTTATTTTCAACCGCTTGAAAAATGTAAAAATTAGCTTGTGGGCCATACCAAGACGGAAGGTGAACTGGAGGTGTCCCATGGGCTGCAGCTTGCTGATGCCTTGTGTAGAAGCAAGAAAGTCCTAAGCTTCCATCAGTTTGACTAGAACATGAACTTCTTGTTGAGCAAAAGCACTTACTCAGTAAATGTTGATGCTGTTATTTAAGATATCCTGAGAATTTTAAATGAAAATACAATTGTGTATAATTTTGGATTATACTCATTACGACCAAAGATATTTGCTAATATATACAAATTAATGAATTGTAACTTTCTCTTACTCTTTCCTATGTTGGTTCTAGAAATTAAGCAAAGACTACTGCTTTGATAATAGACCTTGGGGTATGGAAATCTTCTGTTTTCTCAACTGTGTTTGCATATCACAAATTTTGCCTTTACCTCTAGGAACTGAGCTCTGGAAACGCATTATAAACCATGTGCCAACAACGACAACAAAAATTTTAGATCAAAAATTTGCTCTAACTCCTAACAAAGGTGAAGGAGGAGACTGTTAATAACGGAAAGGGCCTTGGGGTTTCACCTGCCCTCTTGGATAGGACATGAACTTGAGACAATAGGAGTGACTATTAACTATGGTTTTACATTAAAGTACCTGGAGAATTTTACTAATCCCCATGCCTGTCCCTGTCCGGAGTAATGATATCAGCTACTCTAGGAGCAGGACCTACTTCCTAAAGATTTTCAGGTAATTCCAATCTGCAAGCTGTTTGAGAACCACCTTAGCTAGTTCCCAAACTATCAAGTCAAAAATGTATCCATAGAACTGTAGTCTGAGGAAACTGAAGAGAAATAATTGGCGTATCCCAGTAAGGGAACAGACTGACAACTTTGACATTCTGTCGACTGTGTAAGGGATGAGGAAAGTTACCAATAAGTCTGGGGAGGAGCTTCTTTCTCTAATTGAAGAGAACTAAGTCATCCTACATTTCATATTCTTGAGATGGCAGTTTCCCTTCTACTTCTTTCTGGCCTTGCATTATTCATGAGAGTCTCCCACAGCCTCACTTAGCTCTGATGCGTGAGGCTGCATGTTCACATCCCGATTGTGAGCTGAAATAGACAGCGGTAAGCATTCCTGATAAACTAGGTATTTGTGGCAGTCAGTAATCTAGAACTCACTGAAAACCATTACTTCCACGATCCCAAATAAAAGACAGTAGCTTGTATGTAAAAATACTTGAAGAATATGCTATACATTTATTCATTTGGGTTGATGGCCTCTTTGAGGTTTCGCTGATAAATTTCAGAGCTTTCTGAAGTCCCTGAAATTGTATTAAAAAGAATCTGAGTTACGCATTTATGTTTGTGTGTATGTGTGTGTGTGATGAGATATAGATACAGATACAATGAGAGAGAGAGAGAGAGAGAGGAGAGACCCACAGATTTTATTAAATTCTAAAATCTCCAAGAGCCCCACTACCATTGTCTCCTACCCACTCCCTCTCCCTTCCAAAAAAACCCCCCAACTCCCCCACAAAAAACCCCAAAAGCAATCAAAAAAGAAAAAATAAGGGAACTGCTATTTGAGATTCTCTTAATTCTAAAATCCAAGTACGGATTGAGCTAGACCATGAGAAAACCACATCGGGACCACACCATTCTGGTTTCATGTATAATTGCTTAAACTGCATTTTGCTTTGGCATGATGCCATAGAGAAGCAGCTCTATGAACTTTTTCTGTTTTTGCCTTGTTTACTGATGATGATTTTCACTCAATTAAATCATGAACATTCTGATTGGAATTCTTGTGGAAATTTTCTCTTCGTTCTGAGTGTTAGGAATTGTGCTATTTCTTGTTCCTCCTGAGGAGCTGACTTATTTATTCTTTTAGGATATTGTGAGTTATACAAGAGGTCATTTCTGTTTTAGTTTCAACATCCAGAGAGCACTTCCTGCAAAGAACAGAGCTCATCCCTAGATATAAAACTGCAGTATAAGGTCAGAGTTGACACACGAGAAAGACTGATGGTGGTGAGTCATCCTCGTATTCAGTAATCATTTTTGAAGTTTCTTATATTCATGACTCTGTGAGCTGGAACTCCCTGCTGAATGACAGAAGTGGTTCTAATGCCCACAGGTTAGCTAATTCCACCTGTAACATGAAAGTAATTCCATACTTAACATCCCAAATATGGTGATGCTAAAAAGAAATTCGTTAAACTGCGAGCTTGTCATAGGGGAGATAAGAAGCGCAATTTTAAAACTTCCAATTGTTTTCCTCCTATTGAACTCTTCAGGCTTCAGTATTTGAAGAACCCTTTTTCTTTACTCTTTTTTTTTTATTTTTGTGAGGAAGATTGGCCCTGAGCTAACATCTGTGCCAATCCTCCTCTGTTTTTTGTGGGATGCCGCCACAGTGTGGCTTGATGAGCAGTGCCAGGTCTGTCCCCAGGATCTGAACCGCAAACCCTGGGCCATTGAAGTGGAGCATGCAAACTTACACTACACCACCAGGCTGACCTATTCTTTCTTTACTCTTAAAAAAATGCTGGTAGTACCTAAATGTGTAATGGATGATTGATTTTAATGAGAAATTATTGCAGTTCCATATTAGTAAATGGCTCTGTTGAGTACGTACTATATACAATATTAAATTACATGTTTACTTGTTTTACTTGAGTCTAATTTTATCTTTTATCCTTAAATACATCTTACCAATGCTACAAAGCCCTGAAAGTGGATAATTTAAATGACCATCATAACACTGTAAAGATATGATTGATAAATAATGCTTGTATTCAATTTGTGTACAATCATATTTGAAAAGAGAGGATTCATTTGATGACTCTCTTGAATGCTTTCCTCTCAAAGATTACACTATTGTTGGGAATAAGATCTGGTTAAGTGCAAAATAAACTTGGTTTTCTTGCATGAAATACTGTTAGCTCGAGAAAGATCACCATCCAGGGAGCCCGGGCAAACACAGCTGGGCTGTTGAGAAAACAATTAGCAAGAGTGTAACAGGAAGATAAATTTGACCAGAAGAGAAAAGTCTTAGCTTCCAGCTTTTAATATTTGAAGGGTGTTTATGTCTAATGATCAGAACGCCTTGAGGGGATTGCCTTTAATTTTCCTTTAGAAGTAGAAGAAACATAGCTTCGTTGAGTGGTAGGCACTGGGTAACAGCATTTTGGAAAGATTTTCAAAGTCTGAGATTATCTTCTATGTTAATTATAAAAACTTAGAGTGATTTTTGCAGGCTTCCTTCCTTGAAATAGTTACAAGGCATCAGGTTCGGTATTTTACACAACTTTAGTTTGTTTAATCCTTAAAACACTACAATGTAGACTTTTTTATAAACAAAAAAAATAATAGATTTTATTTTTCGGCGGTTTTAGGTTTGCAGAAAATTGCACAGTAAGTACACAGAGTTCCCATATACCGCCTCTCTATCCTACCCCCAAATTTCCTCCTATAATCGACAACTTGCGCTAAAGTGGTATGTTTGCTACAATGTGATAAACTACTATTAAGACGTTATTATTAACTAAAGTTTATACTTCACATTAGGCTTAATACTTTGTGTTGTAAATTCTATGGGTTTTGACAAATGCATAGTGTTATTTATCCACCATTACAACATCATACAAAATAATTTCACTGCTCTAAAAGTGCTCCGTGCTCTTCCAGTCCATCTCTCTACCCACCCCTTCGAACTCCAGATAGCCAGTGATCCCTCTATTTCCTCTATAGGTTTGCCTTTTTCAGCATATCACATAGTTGGAATCATACAATATGTAGCCTTTTCAGATTTGTTCCTCCTACTTAACAACATGCAGTTTAACTCCCTCCAAGTTTTTTCCTGGCTTGATGGCTCATTTCTTTTTATCACCGCCTAATATTTCATTGAATGCACGTACCACCATTTGTTCATCCATTCACTTATTGAAGCACATTTTAATTGCTTTCAACTTTGGCAATTATGAATAAAGCTAATATAAGCATTCATGCTCAGTGGTTTGTGTACCTGTAAGTTTTCAACTCACTTGGAGTGTGATTGCTGGATCCTGGGGTCAGCCTATGTTTAGCTTTGTAAGAAACTGTCAAACCGCCTTCCAACGTGGCTGTACCATTTTGCATTTGCCCTAGTAATGAATGAGAGTTCCTGTTGCTTTGCATCCTTGCCAGCGTTTGGTGGTGTTAGTGTTTGGATTTTAGCCGTTCTCATACATGTGTAGTGATATCTCATTGCTGGAGTAGATTTTTCAATTACTAAAGTGGTTAAAATTAAGGGCTTTAAAGGAGCCAGAAGTCTGGTATTGCATTTTCTCTCTGATACTTCCTGCCTGTGTGATCTTAGGTGAGTTCCTTAAAAGCATTATGACTCAGTTTCCTCATCTGTAAAATAGAGTTAATGATACTATCTATTTCAGAGGGTTACTGTAAGAAAGAATGAATTAATACACTGAAAACGCTTAGAACAGTGAGTGTCTGGGATGTCATAAGTCTCCACTGTTATCACTGGCATGGTGTAGCTAATTTTGAGATAAGAAACAAGTTAAGTATTTTGCCCAAGTTTACCAGTTTAGAAAGTGGAGCAACCAGGATTTAATTTCAGGTTTGTCTCCTGAACTTATGTTTTTTCCAATAGTCCGTGAAACTTCTGAAGTTGGCATGTACGTAGAAAGACAGTGACCCCGTTTTCAAAATTTCTTGGCATTTCTAGTCAAGTGTGAAGCAATTAAGCCACAGCTGTACGTTAATCCAGAGCTCAAGTTGCCTGAAAAACTGAAGCCAACAGAATGCATCTTTAGGACCCTCTCTTCCTCTTTTCTTGCTAACTTGTATCACTGATCTGCCAGCAGTTCCATTCCTCATCCCTCTCATCCCTCCCCTTCTGGCTCCCAGAAAGCCCGGTTGTTCCTGTATATATTATACATTTTAAACAATCACTGAAGATTCTACATACAGGTGTTTTGCTGTTATTATTTTGATTTTATTCTAAGAAGTTTCACAATAGAAAATAATGCCACCCCTTTGCACATATTTCAAGCTTGTTAATTGTAAGTGTGGTTTCAGTAAGTTTAAATGAATACATTTGCCTTGTATGCAGAAGACATGCCTAGAAAGCTGGGTTCAAATCTTCTTTATTTTTTTATCTCACTGTACCTGTCCCATCCCCCAGCATACAGCAGTCACATGTATTTGAATGAACACATGACACAGTTTGGGCCCACCAACTCAGGAGGGATATGCAAAATCAATCACACACATCAAAAGTGGGGGCCGCTCCTCCTACAAGAGATCATCAGAACACAGAGGACCATTGGGTTGCTAGGACCCGGCATGGGAGCGGTCTTCTCTTCCAGCTGGACAGCCTAAGGAGCTGTTAAACTACAATTTTCTGTGGAAACTTCATAGATTGCTCTTTCGACTCCATCATCAGTGTTGATTCTTTGTTAAGTTCTTAAGGTTCATTATTTTTATTGAAAAATCATAAGCTATTGTTTCAATATATGTTTGTTTGTAATTCATTTTTCTGGCTCTTAAAACATTAATTTGAACTGCATTGCACATCATTTACCTGTTATATTTGTGCTTTTACCAAAGAACTGGAGCTCATCTCATCAAAAGTATCATTATTTTTTTGTTGCTGCTGTTGCTGTTCTAATACTTTTAGATGAAAACCTCAACTATGTAATGCAATTACCTGCTTGTGTTAGGTGGACTACTCCAAACGCAATTTCAGTTTTTATCAGTGCCCTGAGGTTATCATTTAGAACAAGTTATTTCAATGTGTGGTAAGACAATGGCTATATCTTATTACAGTATGTGGAACAGCTTGTTTACCACCTAAAAAGACACAGAATCTTTTCTTTGTAGTATTTACTTTTGTGTGTGTGTGTGCACAAGTGTGTGTGTGATTTTCTTAATTTCACCTTCCTCATGGCTTTTTATTGTTACTAATGTTTGCCTTGTACCAACTCCCTTTATCTTGTCTTCTAATTATTTTAATCTGTTAAGGTTTGAGAAGAAGGTATAAAATGCTTATAAGCCCCATAGTAAATAAACCAAATAAACAATTTCTATGCTATCATCTATCTTACTTGACCATGGACTTACTTTCCTCAGAAGCATTGGAATATACATTGCAATATAACCTTTGGAATATACAGTTTAGAATCTTGGAAAATATAAGAGCTTAAGTGCTTAGAAGATAACCTAAGCTTAGAGCGAAAGATGCTTGTCCGAACTATAGCCTCATCATTTATGAGGTTTGACAGAATGGCTGTAGAATTTGCTAACCAGTAGTTGATATTATTCTCCCTATAAGTATATTCGCTTTAGCTGTCTTTTGAGAACAAAAGCTTGTGCTGACAGTCTAATGGTTTTGTATCTCTATTGTGACTGCCAAGGAAGACAATGTATGGGACAGTCCTCTGTAAACTACAATAAAGCACACACATGTCACACTTGTCTATTTTACCCTTTCATGTAGCTGGCCCTCTTCCAGAGTTTTGAAGTTGCCAGAAATTTGATGTAAAGGTAAATAGATTCTCACAGGGCTATGCCTTTAATTTGTACACATAATTTGACCTTGATTTGTGTTGTTTCCGAAATACGCACTTTCTTTGAAGCCTGGGAGCCTAGAAAGAAAAACAAAATGACATCATCCCTCCTTTCTTCTCATTTCTTCTTACTTGATTAGGGCTTAATGGGGTCATGGATATTGGATGCTGGCCATGGCTGTGGCCTGCTAAGTGGCCTACTCTGCTGAATAAATCACAACAAATTAGGCCAGTGCAGGTGTTCAGGAAAGGTGAGAGAAAACACATTCCTCCTTGACTAGCATCTTTTTCCAGTTGGCCCCAGGCCAATATGGCAGTTTGTCAGTCCTGTGGCAGCTGCCATCAGGTGCTATTGCTGGGCACTAAACTCTGTGGGCTTCTGGCTCTAATTCTGCTCCTGCTGTGGCTTCCACTCCTGTGAGCGGCCCAGAACAAAAAGGACTTTCTAAGAGTAACTTATACAGCTGATCACAAACTTATGAATCATTAAGTCTCAACCGATTGTCTAGTTGGACCTTTGCCTTGTTCTAAGTGCTGAGCAGATTAGGGAATAAGTTGTCCCTACATGTACGCTCAATGGTATGTTCAGGAGAAAGAGGTAGACAGTTATGTAGAAAAATAAAGTGCAAATTGACATGATTTAGACAAAAGACTTTAATTTAGATTGAGCTGGATTAAAGTTCTGGAGGAAAAAGCAATATTTGAGCTAGAAATTTAGGAATTGGACAAATATGAAGAAAGAATGAGTTCCGAACCCTCCATGCCACTGAAGGTCTTTATCTCCAATACTCAAGTCATTTTATAAGAACACATTGTTTTTTGATTGACTTCTTTAGACTTCTACTCCCTAATTCTCTTAGCAATCTTTCCTACTCATCTAAACTGTCACACATGGCATTGCCTTCACATAACAAAGGTGACTCCATAGCCCAGCTGTTTGAGAAGATTTTAGCTAATTGTCTAGGACGTAAAGATCAATGGCTCATTTCTTATTCCAGGACTATTGGAGGCCCTGACTGCAGCGAGATTTGGCTTTCAAGAGTGTCTCGGCCTCAAATCATCACTAAAACTGAGATTCTATTCATTTTATAAAATCTCCTAAGCATGATTCACTTGAGAAAATTTATCCTTTTCCCTTGAGAGTCCAAATCTTCTTACAAATATTTCATTGAAATATTTCCTATTTTACTTTAAGTCTGTCTTGCTTCTTCTTCTCTAATAGCCTAAGGGATTTGAGATTTTTCCTTAATCACTTAACCTCGCATTGTCTTATGATAATCAATAATCTGTGTCTTGAATTTCACTCCACTGCTCAAGCTCACACATTCCAAACAACAATCGAACAATGTTCCTTTACCTCTGTGTGTGCCGCCTCCCCTCTGTCCTTCCCTGCCTGCTGAGTATTCTGTTTTATCATGGCTGCCTTTCAGTATTTATAAATCCTTTTCCCAGGTAAGCTATAGTTTCAGTATATTATCTCTGTGGGTTGTGTATAGGAAACTACAGAATTTTACCTTGGTTGTTGGGTATGGAGATAATTAAGCAATTCTAGAGACTTTAGTATGAGTAGATATGAAAATAAGAGACATCTTTCAAAACCATTGGTTGTCAGAGGATGCAAACTCCATGAGGAAAGGGACTAGGTCTCTTACCTTAGTCCCTATTAGAGTGAATTACTCATATTACATTTAATTAATATTCGTTGAATTAAAGAATAAATTAAGACAAAGTAGACAATTCAACTAGTTATTTATTCAAATGAGCAAAGTACGGAGCAAAGTATGGATGGGAAGACCAATTAGGCAAATAGATTTAAAAAAAGAAAATGAGGAGAAAGTAAACAATGTTAAAGGAATGGATAGGAAGAAATGCCCAGACAAACCCTTAAAGTCTCAGAGCTCAGCTAAAGCTGTTATTTTTGGACTTTCTATGAGGTTAAAGGTGGGGAGGGATTTATTAACCGTACTGACCTAGCAAGGACACTATCTTGAAATCCAAATTATATTTACTTTTTAAACTGCTGCCCAAATGAAACTGGATTTTTCTACTCTCTTCTCACATAGATATAATCTCTTCTTCCTTTAATTTTTATACCCCAAAGATTGACATACTTGTCTTATCTTGCCTCCCAAACTATAAGATCTTTGAAGGCAAGTTTCATGACTAATCGATCTTTTCTTTTGCCTCTTCCTTTCCTCTGTGATGAATGGTTCGGTGCCTGTCCAACGATATGAGCATAGTGAGTGCTGCTGAAGCTGAGGCAGAGGAATGGCTGCGGCCCTAAGGAGGAGAGAGGCTAAGTGTTCTCAGACAAAGCATGATCAGGAATGCATCAGAACAGGGCCAACTTCCTAAGGAGACATGCAATCTGGTTGCTGACTGACCTTCAGTTATGTCAATCTCCTTCTCCCAACACAAGGAACCTGAAAAGATATATACTACCTTTGATTAGTTTTTAAGGAGGAGCCTCATAAAAAGTAGGTTAGATGTGCCAAACTTTTTACATGAAATATGGTGTAACTGATGGCTCTTCATTAGCGTTTTATTGGTGCTCTTTAAAACACTTACTGGGCAAAACATCCCAGAGATTCACTTTCTCTGGTGTATATCACTGCTGTGCCAGACACCTAGATATTTTACTAAATTAAACATACGATTTTAAAAAATGTACTCTTTTGAGAAATACAACTCCTTTGGTGTAGGTGTTAAAATAAATGGATCTTGAATTTCTGATCCATTCAAAGTTTTTAAGTTTGTATTTTAATGTACTAAGCATCTAAGGGAATAAAACATAATTTTGGTGCACTATTTACTCATAAAAGGTATCCTGCATAATTGAATAAAATATCATCTCTTTAGTAATGCGTTGATATACTTGTTTAGTTATTGTATTTCTTACAACATCATTTCTGTAAATGTTGAGGGTCATTGATGAGTTTGAGCACCCAAAAATCAACCCTTTCTGTGCTTGTGAAGAGTTCATCTTTATGTTTCAAAGGGAGAGAGTATAATACTGACTGGCTTCCAGCACTTCTAAAATACATGTCTTGCACCTACAGTGAGTTCATTTAGCCTCTTTGGCTTCAGTTTCATTATCTATA
Source organism: Equus caballus (assembly GCF_041296265.1). NCBI lineage: Eukaryota > Metazoa > Chordata > Mammalia > Perissodactyla > Equidae > Equus > Equus caballus. Next base: position 36,228,289 of record NC_091698.1, read on the forward strand.
AAATAAGGACCATGATATCTTACTTCATCAAACTAAAGACATCACTTGGCAAAATGAACCATTAACTCACACCACTAATAAAAGGAAACCAAACAATGTCAATTAAAATACGACTTACTTTTTATTTATTGTAAAAATATAAATCCAAGAAAAGTCCCAACACCAGTCTGATCCCGTGGCAGTTTGCCACTGCTTGATAGTAGTTTCCTACTCCTGTAAAAATATCAAAGGGAACATTTCCAGGGTATGTGGCTGGCTGAGACTCCAGGGGTCATTTTCATCAACTTGTGCTGATGGGAAGATTGGGCCTGGAGAACATGGGTGCTGTGGAGACCCAGCCTCTGTCTATCCATATTTGGAGGGGAGGCGGCCTGTCAACTAACTATCTTTCTCATATCAGCGAGAATATAAGACTTCAGTCATTGAGGACCAGGGCAACGCAGAGAAGAGGAGCTAATTATCAATCTAACTATATCGGTCCTAAAGTTATCAAGGAATGTGTTATCCTAAGGTTTTACCATATGCCTAAAAGCACTAAATGGACATTAAAATCAATAAAGATGTGGAGAAACTATAATGCTTATATCCTATTGATGGGAATGTAAATAGGTGAAACCACATTGGAGATGTGTGTAACTATATCTCATAAATCTCACAATACTGTATCTAATTACATATCAAGGATAGAGTGACGAACTGTCCTGGTTTACCTGGAACTAAGGGATTGCCCAGGTATGAGAATTCAGTGCTAATACCAGAAGGCAAACTGCGGCAAGTTGACTATCTTAAGCCCTGGGAGAATTCTGGCCAGTGAGCTCAAGGCATCATGAATACATGGGCCCATGCCAGCACTGTAGATAATAACCAATATTGTCAATAACTTTAATATTCATTAATAAAAAAAATGAATAGATAGTTATGTTAATAAAATTAAATAATACAGAGCAGTAAAAATATAACTGGCAGCCACATATAAAAACACGTTGAGGGGCTGGCCCGGTGGCTCAGCAGTTAAGTTTGCACATTCTGCTTCGTCAGCCCAGGGTTCATCGGTTCGGATCCCAGATGCAGATATGGCACTGCTTGGCAAGCCATGCTGTGGCAGGCATCCCACATATAAAGTAGAGGACGTTGGGCATGGATGTTAGCTCAGGGCCAGTCTTCCTCAGCAAAAAAAGGAGGATTGGCAGCAGATGCTAGCTCGGGGCTGATCTTCCTCAAAAAAAAGAAAACAAATAAACCACGTTAAATTTCAAAAATAAAATATTGAATGAAAAAATAATATTAGAGACAATGGTACAAATGGATAAAATCTATATAACATTTTAAAAATTGTAAAAGAATACTCTGTTGTTTAAGAAAACTAAAGCATGTAATAAAAGTATAAATAGTCATTAGCCATGACAAAGGAGAATGAAAATAAAAACTACAATGAGAAACCACTTCAGACAAGCTAAGATGGCTGTTCTCAAAAAGACAGATAATAACAAGTGTTGACAGAGATATAAAGAAAATGGAATCCTCATACACTGCTAGCAGGAATGTAAAATGGTGCAGTCACACTTGAAAACAATCTATCAGTTCCTCAAACAAATATAGAGTTATCATACGATCAAACACTTCCATTCCTAGGTATACAACCGAGAGAAATGAAAACGTGTCCATGCAAAAACTTGACCATGAATCTTCATAACAGCAATATTTGTAATAGCTAAAAAGTGGGAACAACCAAAAAATGTCCAGGCACTGGTGAATGAATGAAGTGTGGCATATTCATACACTCAAATATTATTTGCAATAAAAAGAAAGGAAGTCCTGATACATTTTAGAACATGGTTAAACTCTGAATACAACAGACTACATGAAACAGCTTAGTCTCAGATGAACACATATTGTGTGATTCCATTTATATAAAATGTCTAAAATAGGCAAATCTATGGAGGCTACAAGTAGATTAGTGGTTGCCTGGGGCTGACGTTTGGGAGTTTATAGCTAAAGAGTGGGAGATTCTTGTTGGGGTTAACCAAAGTGTTCTAAAGTTGACTGGTGATAGATGAACAACTCAGTTAATAAACTAAATGTCATTGAGTTGTATACTTTAAATTTGTGAATTGTATGGTATATAAATTGTATCTGAGAAAAGTTGTTAAAAAATATAAAATGACACAGGGATAAAAATCACTGACACAAGAACAGTAATTACCTCTGAGACAGAAGGAAGAGAATGCCAGCGGGGGTGGCTTTATATACTTGGATATTTGTTCTATTATTCTGTATAATGTTTTGTATGTTCCAAATATTCTAATGGACATTTTAATGTCCATCAGATTTTTGTCACATTGATGGATTACAATACTGCCTCTTACTAAATTTTTTCACTCTGTGCCATTTTCTATGGATAACATTTTGGAGACTTTCCTGAAATTACATAGTTCTTAATCTTTCATGTTTGTCACTCTTGTCTTTGCCACCTGGGTATAATTTGTTTTTTAAGATGAAGAATAGAAATTATGCATAGCCACCTAAAAACATGGGTAAAAGATTTGAATGAAACCAGTTTCTATATTTTGAACAGCACATGCAAATACATGCTATTCTATTAAAATGTCTTCCTTTGTCTTCTTTTATTTCAAAATGATCCCTTCCCTTGCTTTTGGAATTTCCTTCACAACAGTGATACTTTCACTTTTTAATTTTAACCCTAATATTATGGCTCATAGTGACAAGTACAGGGGAAAAAAAAGAAAGAAAAGTGTTGGGATTAATGAATAAAATGAATTCCATTAATAGTATGGTAATACTGCAGTAGCATAACACTTCAAGAAATTTATTCTTAAATACCATATGACCCAGCTATCCCACTACTGGGTATCTACCCAAACAACTTGAAATCAATAATCCAAAGTAACATGAACCTTTATGTTCATTGGGGCACTATTCACAATAGTCAAGACATGGAAACAATACAAGTGCCCATCAACCGATGATTGGATAAAGAAGATGTGGTGTATATATACAATGGAATACTACTCAGCCATAAAAAGACAAAATCATCCTATTTGCAACAACATGGAAGGACCTGGAGGGTATTATGCTAAGCGAAATAAGCCAGATGGAGAAAGAGAAACATCAAATGATTTCACTCATATGTGGAATATAAACAAACATGTGGACAAATAAAACAGTTCAGTGGTTACCAGGGGAAGGGGTGGGGTGGAGGGGAGGTAGGGGGTGAAGGGGAGCCCTTGTGTGGTGACAGACAAGAAAAACTGTACAACTGAAATCTCATAATGATGAATCTTATGAATCTCAATTAAAAAATTTTTAAAAAGAAATTTATTAGAATTCTTTTAGTAGTATATAGATTTAATGAGATATATTTCAATAAAAATTTTGTATAAATTGCTCTAATATTTCTAAATAATAACATAAAATAATGTTGATCTGGGAAGGCAAAGATGAGCATGGTGAAGGGTAGCAGTAAATGCCACCTCCAAATACAGTAATTTGACATAAGGATTATTTTGAGCTGACGACATTTGAGAAGAAACACAAGAAAAGATCTTGGCTCTCCCCCTACTTGCCTAATAGCAGGACATAAATTTGTAAAGGTGTCCCCCCTTCCTTCTCTAACAGGAAGGACAGAAGTTAACCACTGCAGACAATTCCAGACCTTATCAGCCCAGAGACAGCACCAGAAGAATCTGTATAATAAAACTTGCTAAAACTAGTCCTTAATCACCATTAGTTTCCCCATATATTTTACTTCCCAGAATTTTCCTGCCTAGAAGCTTAAAAGTCCTATTTGTTTGTTTTTTTACTTCTCTAAAAATATATTGTTCTTTTGTTAAGATGGTATATAAGCCAAATTCCAACTGCTCCTTTGCTTTACTCATCACTGGGTCCTCTCACGTGCGTGCATGATGCAATTGGTAATAAACTTCTGTTTGTTTTTCTCTCATTAATCATTCTTTTGTTAGTCTAATTTACAGGGCCACAGCCAATAAACCAAAGATGGGTAGAGGGAAATCAATTTTTCCTTCTCTCCAATAATCTATATTTGCAGAGAAGTCAGCTATAATATATGAGTAGAGTAATAAAATAAAATATGTAAAGAAAAATCTATGGGGCATGTAGGACTTAATTTTCCCCTACCCTATACATGAAAAGAAATGACAATTGTGATAGCATATTTTCCTATCTTTTGTCTTAGTTTTGTAATCCTTAGTATCCTTCTCTACAGATTCTTGGAGACGTCTACTTCACCAACTGGGAAATAGAGTAAATGGATGCTCCTTCAACCAAGACCAGTAGCCTAATCTTGAATACTTGGCATCTGCTTCATTCCAATTAGACCACTAGTCCAGCAACCCATTAGGATCCTTATTGCCACCAAGTCATTAATATTTTAATCCTCTTTTAGGCTAGGCACACTGCCATCCTGTGCCTTTTTCCTATGTTCTGAGGCAATGTAGTAAAGGAGATAAGAACATTCATATTGGCATTAAGAAGTCCTAGATTTAATTCCCTCCACTTTGCTTCTAACTAGCTGCAAGACCTTTGCTAAGTAACAATACCTCTTTGAACCTTAGTTTCCTTCTCCATAAAATAGCCTAAATAATATTGACGTCCCTTGGACTGGAGTCTTAAACTATACTAAGGCCAGTGACTTGAGTTCTATATCTTATTTTTAGGGGTTTCACCTTCCTATCTACCTTCTTTTTAACATTTGACCTCTATTCGTCCTAATTCTGAATTCCTCAAGATTTCTGAGACCATTGAACTCTTCATAGCTGTTTATATCCTATCCAACTGTAATTCTATTATTGTAGATTTCTTCTCCATCCTTCTACCACCTTGAGATCAAACAAAAATATTAAACCCATTTGAAACTGCTTGATATCTATACGAAGATCTCTGTCTCTTTTTCTTAACTAGATAGATTTCCCATGACAAGGTCTCAATATCAGTTCTAACATACAGGCACAAACAAAACTTACAAAAAATATTATTCAGAATATTACTCATAAAATAAGCAGAAGAATAAATTGGCTAAAATCACTGGATCTTTATGAAGAGATAATAATATCCATTCACCCATTCAATGTCAAAATAATTGAGTGTACTTTAATATCCCATTTCAATACAATACTTATAAAACACAAACAATGGAAGCAAAGACCATATCCATTCTGAGCTTCAGAACTTCCATCACCTCCTACTTCTAGACAGCTCAATAATATGGTTGCATAAGTAAATGAGAATTTATTTACATAGTTTTACCTGCAGCAGGAAGTTTCTAAAGATCTTTTGTAAGAGAAATGCAGTGCTAGTGTCCAGGCAAATAACAACAATGACAATTCTTGAGTTTCTTCATTTGTTTTGCCACAAGGGTACTGCCAAGCAAAATGTGCTTGGTTCGTTTTATCTTAATCACAGATCCAAATGTGAAATCCTCAAGGGCATCGTGTGCATTTGCATATGTCTCTTGAGAGTATAAGTGTAAATATTCAAGAGAGGCTTGTTTTGCTGCTTCAGTAAAATGGCTGTGGATTCCATGCCAGGGGAATGAGAGCTGGGGGAATGAGGTCTTAAAAGTTAATCTAGGTTTATGCCAGCAAAGGAAAGAAAACACTCAAAATTTAGCTTCTGAAAGAATACATGAAGTACTTATTCTGTTCCAGGGTCTCTGTTAGGAACTTCACAGGTTATTGCACTCTGCTCCCACAATTACTACACAAAGGGCATGATCTGCTCGCTGCGAGACAAAAGCCAATTATCAAGAGGCAAGATGGTGTCAGAGAGAGGGCATTTTATTACAGCTTGCTAGCAAGAGGGAAGATGGCCGACTAATGTCCAAAAGAACCATCTTAAAGGGGACACAGAATCATCAAGCAGTTATAGATCCCAGTGGGTTATAGGGGAGGGGGTTAGGAATGTTGACCCTCTGGTGTTACAGACTGGGAGTTGCCACACCAGATCTTTCAGCTGTCAATGATGATGGCTGTCAGCATAGATTCTCTCTTTGGGGGGTCATCACATTCCTAAGGAACTCAAAAGAACGAAGCTATCATCTTATCACAGCTGGGAGGTACATGCGCTAGCAGGGGTCATAAAACTGACAGAGCAAGTGGATCTCCTGGAGGGTACAAATCCAGTTGGGTTAGTTAGTCAGAGGTCATTCAAAGTTACAACATGGTCTCTTTTCTACAATATGGCTTCCCTTATGTCAACCTTGTGTTGAGCCGGTTTCACTACAACAATCTTGTAAATCCCTCAACTTGTCCCTGCCATGTCTTAAGTAGCTGTAGCAGGTTGTGGAAGTAGGAACTCTGAATTTCAAAACCCACACCACTGCCCTTTAAATACATAATGTATTAGGTTTTATTTTTTGTGTGCTTATTTTAAGTAGATTCTCAACATTCTAAATAAGAAGGGATCCAATTTCTATTGGATTTGTTTTATAGTACCATATGTGATCCAAGCCAGAATATGAATGTGAAGCATGAACTTATTTCAGCTTCTTATTGCTTGGCAATTACTTGAATTTGCACAAATCCTGGGCTTTCTTATCTCTGTAGATCTAAGTCTTTGAATTTACTAATATTTGGAAGTTGGCAATATATTATAACATATGTATAACGATAGTATATAATAGACCGCTATGTATGCATTACTAATGGGCTGTCCAACCTCATGTAACATAGAGCAATGATTCTCCAAATTTTGCGTGCATCAGAATCACTTGAAACTTGTTTAAACACAGATAGCTGAGCTCCTCTATAATGACTGTTTCTATTCATTAGGTCTGGAAAGGGACCTGAGAAGTTGCATTTTAATGAGTTAGGAGGTAATAGTGGTGTTGCTGGTCTAAAAACAAGGTGTTGATAACAACTGGTGTAGAATATTAAAGGGTTAACCTCAAGAAAACTGCTTTTGCTTTTTTTTTTAAATCTGGGATGGCAGGTGAGAGGCATTCAAGGATGAATTGCACAAAATAATCAAAAGGGCCAAATCTCTTGTGGATGAGTAGAAATTGTACAGTGTTCTGAGACATTGTTAAGACCAATGGGAAGAAATTAGAGCATGACTGACTAAAGTGATATGTATTTATCTTCTATGACAGACCTCTGAATGAGTGGAATTATGGCAATATATGTGTTTGGTAGTTTGAACATAGGTTTAATGATATCTCAGAGGTGCTTAAACTTAGGGGATAGTGCTAAATAGTTGGTGGGCTGAGGGGCTGTGCTGAATAAGAAATTCAGTTGTGCTAATGCCTGAATGATCTGCGCTGTTGAAACAATACCTAAGCAGAGCAGTCCCACAGGTAACAAGCTGACAAGATCTAGGCAGAATATCTGAGCTCCACTAGGATTCTTTCATTCTCTGAAATCCTATCAGCACTTATTGGGTCAGGATAGATCAATATAAAATCATGGCTCTTGCTTCACACTTTCCTTATTGCTCCCTCTGAAATTAAGCTGGAGAACAGAATACAAAAAGTGAGCAAAATTATAGGACTTCCCACTGCTTGAGTAAATTCTATTTATTTAAATTCTGGATTCAAAATAAAACATTTGAAATATTTCTGCCTGTACTTTATTGCTCAGTCCCTCTTCCCTGACCCCAAGAAAAACATCTTTCCAAGAAAGCTTATCTCCAGTTTACAGGTCCTCTGTTTCATTTCTCCCCATAAAAACGGGAAGAAAACCATTCCCAATTTTCAAATACATAATGTGAACATGATTATAGCTATAAAGTGGCAGAAATGGAACCATAGTCTATGCTATTATTTTCCAGTAATTTTCATAACTGCAATTCCCCAGGGTTTCATATTTAACAGGAAAAGAAACAATTCATTCAATTCTTCATTTTCTTTATTATTTTTTCCACCCTTATTTGTTGATTTTCTACTGTTTTTAGCAAGGTATTATATCAGGTGGTCAAGAAATGTCTGGTACATAAGACAAAATATCTATGGGGAAGGTATGCAGAATCATATTTCCCCCTTCCTGCTACCTTTTTCAGATGCATTTCAAAATAAGAAAATAAGCTTTTCCTCCAAGTTTTAACCTATAAAACAGCCATTAGAAAGAGTAGATCATCCATATTCAAAGCTTTGTTTAAAGGAAGGATGCGTCCCAGGATAATATTTGGCATTAACCTTATTTAAGGCATCAATAAATACAGTGAAAATGTGCTATTCAGGTGGGAACATAAAAACAGATTAAATTAAAGACCCAAACATTGTCAGAGATCTTAATGGCTAGGGACATTCATATGTGTTTCAAGGCAGAAAGTCTATGCTACTCGATCAGACTTCTGATTATCATTTGACCTCCCAACTGCATTTATCTGCATCAAAAAGGATATCCTGATCAGTCATGAAGATAAATAGTTTATCTCTTAAAGGTTCTATTTAGCCACTATAAACTAATTTTTGTTCTTTACATTTTTATCTTTTATCAGTTTTGTAAGCCTGAATCACACCATGGTGGGGGGGAGCAACCTACTCACACTGTGCCGAAATCAGATTGTCTAGGCATATACTAAGTGTCTGATCCTAGAATATGATGATTACCTAAAGCTGTGTTTTCCCCTTTGTGTACATGTGTGAGTGGCCAGTTAGCAGGTCCGAGATGACACACCAGCGCACACTTATTCACCTTCCTCTCATTCAAGGTCTCGCAAAAAAATGATTGTATAGATTGTGAATATTCCATAAAATGCTGCGTACAGATTGTCCTTTGGCAACAGAGGGGTTCAGGAAAGCTTCTTTAGAAAGAAAACTTTAGTAACAAACCCTGAAGAAGTAATGACATTCAAGAAAATTTTGAATGAGTTGAATGACTGAAGATAAAATTTTGGAACCCAAACTCACAGAGACCTTATGATGTTTTGAGAGTAGATAATAACCATGAATAAAAGATAGCAGAGATTGAGGAATGAACCTTTGGATAGCTCTACATCTAAGAAGTGAGGGAAAGAATAGGAGTTAGTAAAAGACACACAGATGTATATGAAAGCATATAGAATTATATTAGGGAGGATAGGAGGAGAGGGAAGTCCAAGAAGGGAGTATCTTATATTATGACTACAGAAAGTTCTAGACCAAGCAGATTAAAAATTTAAAAAACATCCCTGAAAACTAAAAAGTAACTACAGTCGGGGCAGGGGGCATACGGAACATCTTCATACCTTCCCTTCAATTTTGCTGTGAACCTTAAACTGCTCTAAAAAAATAAAGTCTAAAAACAACCACACAAAAGAATGATAACCCAGAGCCAATGACAGTGGGACACAAACATCCATGCTTCAGTTTTCAAAAGTAAATTACTATCATAATATCTATGACTAGAAGCACTCATTCAGAGTGAAGACAGACCATGTGAATGTCTTGATTGACACTTTTTGGAGAAGGGATGTGGGCAACAATGTGAAGAGCAGACTATTTTTGTCTTTATCCATTGTATATGCAGTAAATAAATTCTTACTTTAAGACTTTTAAAAAGGCAACAATATATGGATGCCGTAGATAACTGCTGGCATTTTAAAGAAAAAGTTTCAGTACTTGCCTCTCAAAATATTCTTTACATTTCTTATTTCTCTTCCAGTCTTAATTGGGAACTGTTGTCCTTTCCTTTATTCATTTTACGGCATCTTAATCATTGCTACTTCGAAAGTTTCCCAAAAATAATTATATAATATAGGATCAAGTGAGAAAAAAGATCTATAGGGAATATTTCACAGCTTCTCTTGGCAACTGTAATCTCATTAGCTCAAGAAGACATTCATTTACTTTAATAAAGTATGCCTCTCACCTAGCAACTGTATGAAAAAAATCAATTTCTCATGTATGGTTGATTCCCATTTATAAACCTTTTGAATCCAAATGTGGAATATTTCTTGCCAGAAATTAATATTTTTACTCTCCAAACAAACAGAAAATATCTCCACTTCATAGTTGTTTTTCCTATGAACTCAAAAAAATAGTCCTTACCATATCTTTGATTTGCATCCTTGCTTTCTGTCAGTAACAGGACTGTTTTTGGTGTTTCCAAGTTGTTAAAATGTTTATTTTCTAAAAGCTATAGAACATACTACACTGTTTCCTGCTGAGACCGGAGAGCAATCTGTAGGCCTGGAACACAATCTCAAGCTGTTCTTGTTGTAAGACCAACCTCCAAGTATTTGAAAAATTCCCCTGAGAATTTCTATTCCACATACAGGGGCCTTGATCTTTTTTAAGATTTGTCTCCTGTTTTCTGAGCAGTTTTGCTTGTGATCTTATGCCCCACTCTGAGAATGTTATAGCTCCAAATGCTTATAGACATGCAAAGAAGAAAGTCATGGGGTGTCTGGCAATGAGATTGGCTTAATGTCAATTAAGGGCAAGTAGGGTAGATGGGTGGGTGGTAAGTGGAACTGCAGTCTTGGGTAGGAACGTATGAGCTGCTGGTGAAGCACAAGACAAACTGATGATTAAGAGAATATCCAGTTGACCCTCCTTCAAAAAAGAATCTGATCTCAAGAGAGGTGGCAAGTCTGATACAAATCCAGAGTAGAAAAATAAAGCATTGCAATAGAACAATGAACAAATACCTTAGTAGTTCTGACCCCCTGAAGTGCAATATAGATGTGGGAATGGTCTTAACTACGACTAAAGTTGATGCATGTCTGTGTGGAATGTGTCTACAGAGTGGGCTTGTGGGCAACGTCAGGCATCTGTTTTGTTTGCATGGAGGAGAGGAGATGTGAGTAGAGTATTAGAGAGAGGACATAGTATATGCAGGGAGGGAGAAAAAGGAGGCGTAGAATGTTTTCTGCCTAACCTGCCATTATGAGTGATGTTTGAGTCCCACAGTGAGAGGTACTGCAGGCAGAATCTTAAGGGTCTCTATTTGTGAATTACTCTCTGAGAGCCAGGTACAAAAATGGTACCACTTAGCTGCCCAAGTAACAAAGTGTGACACAGAATATAGACAAGTCAACCGTCCGTGTTTTCAACAATAGCTCTGAACACTCAAGTGTTCAAGTCTTTGAGAGAGTAATCTGGTCATTTTACATGGGTCTTCACAGCAATAACAACAGTGAGAAGTTCCATAGGCCAAGAACAAGAAAGTCAGAAGATTAAGGGAAGGTGTTTACTACGTGATGGCTGTCCCTGATGAACTTTTTCAAGGGCAATTATAAGACGTGCTCTGAAGATTCCTGGAAATGCTTTGCTGTCAGTGTGGACATTCTGTATTAGGTTGTGATAAGAAAGAGCTTGTGGAGTTAAATTGATCTTGTGAAATGAACGATATTGGCTGTTTTTGTTAGGATAATATCCACTATTAAAATCTCCTTCCAATTTTAGACCATTTCTACCATTCTAAGACAAATGACAGATCAGTAAAAGTCACTACTAGGATAAATAATATAAATTAAATTGTCCCTGATCATGAGGTATTTGTTACACACTGACAGGTGCCCACCCATTTTATTTCATAGACATCCTTTATCTTACAACAACTGGTTTGGACCTCAACACTCATGTTCTTATACAAGGGCACCATTAATAGATCTGATAAGATTGATGAGGACCTGATATTACATATTCCACATGTAAATACAAGGAGGAGTAAATATTTTTGAGCAAAGAAATTATGTGATATTCATTAATAAGATTGATCACTAGTTTTCACTTTTTGTTCTCATTTTGTAGTCTTTCTTATACTAAATGTGTAATACATCTTCAAACTTTCAGAGTCAATCAAGTCAATTTTATAGAAAAATGGTTTTAAAGGAGAAAAGGGAAAAACAAGATTTTCAAATACTATCAGGTAGGGAGGGGTTGAGACGTCAGGGCAGGTGATAGAATAGCTAGAGGCGGGACACAGTAGAGTGGTATGTAGTCTGGGCTTCAATTCCATCAATTAGGAAAGTAACAGGACAAGTATGAAACCATGGGGTGGGTGGACTTAAGGAAAGAAAAGCCCTTCTCAGTAAAGAATTATAAAGACCATGAACAAATCTTAAAAGTGAAATCTACAAACTTCATTTTACATATTTATTGAGGTTACCAATATCTAGAGATTCAACAAGTCATCATTCAGAAGAAACTCTATCCTTCCCAGAATAGCTTCCTGTTGATTACAGAGAACAACAGCTCGGTCTCAGCTGAGTGGCATTTTCTTTAGGAAGGAGAATAGGTGGACTGGGAGGGGCTAGCACAGTCCACAGACTGATCACAAAATGAATTTGCTTTAATACTTTGAGGTATTCTTCATGCAGGACTAGTGCGATCTTAATGTTTTCCCTGCAAACTCTTGTCAATGTTACCTGTGATTTTAAGTTCATCAGATAAAATTCTGAAGACAAGAATGTGTAAAGTTCTTGTAAACCTTCCAAGATACTTTGTGAATCTCGTTAGGGTAGAAATCAATCAGTCACTCAATCCTAAATTTTATTTCTTTTGTCACAAATAGCTAACACATTATTAAATTAATGTGGTATTAAATTTAAGAAGACTGCATCCAATAACTGGAAAGGCATTCAGAGAAAATATGTATTGATTAGAAAAAAAGAAGGAGTTCTATTTGGTGAATAAAACAATTTATAAAGAACTGATAACAAGAGAAGAACTAATGGCTTTAGACAGCTCAATACACAGAAGCTTTAAGTTTACATTCCATGCATATTAGAAACCAATAGATCTATTTAGGAATGTCAGGGAGGAATTAGAATTGAAAAATAGGAAAACAGGTAAAGAGCAACAAGATTGGAGAATTTTGCTGTGGTTAATGAAGACAAGTTAAAACACCGAAGATTGGTTCAGATAAGACAGAGGAATGTATAACATAAACATTAGTGTTACTATTTCATTAAAGAAAATTAGACATCCCAAGAATTAAAGCTCTTGTTTTTTGGTTTTTTGGGTTTTTTTAACCATAGCTGAGAAATGAGGAATTTATTGACAGTGTTCTTTTACTTGGATTTTCTGAATACTGGAATTGCTCTCTTTTTTCCATAAAATCTGGGATTTACAGTATATGAAATGACTTAAGTAAACAGATGAAATTCTCCCTCCAAAGTATGAAAATGCTATCATGTTTGTGAGGGAACTATCTTTTTTGAGGGATCAAAAAACCAACTGCAATGGGTGGAACTTACAAGGAAAAAGATTGCACAAAATAATAGAAATGTAGTTTTTGTTTGCTTTTTAAAAAATAATATCTTTCCTGTTTTTGTCTACATGACATATACTCATTATTAAATATGGTTCTCAAAAGAAATAAATTTCAAAGAAATAATCAAGAAATAACTGTATTTCCTATCATCCTGTTCAGTGGCATCTTAGTAATCTGGTTGGTTCTCTGGGAAAAAAAAAAATTATTTTGTAGTGTTTTCCAATTTCTGTGGTGGAAACATTCCCTGCATGGCCAATTTCTAGCTCTCAATAGTTTAACAACCAGCTCACAAAATTTCTGAAAATTTAGCAATTAGTTCATGGGAGCTGGTATAATCCAGCTCCAGGACACCACTATGTGTATAAATACTTCATGAACATCACCTCAGAAGCCACACAATGCTTTCATGAGAATAAAACGATGGATAGGTAGTTATATTGGTAAATAAGTAGAATTTTAAAAACAATTTTATAAGAAAGAGTACCGAATTTATTATTGCTTAACTTTCTAAAAAAGATACAAATGGAGGAATTAGGAAAATTCAGATTACTATTTATACACCATGAGAGGAATGCTGCTTAAAATTAACATTTAAAATTAAGAAAAGACGTTCTGAAAATTATTAAGCTTTTGAAGTAGTCGTTTAAAAAATTTTTGTCCAAATTATTAAACAAAACGGACTGCTTTTCTTAAATGAGTAAAGTTTTTAGAATTCTTAGGCTTCGGAATTGTTGTGCTATGATTTTTGCTGGGTCAAGGATTTATATTTTCTTCTCCAATTATACTTCCTTAAATTATTGAGTCCTATTGCTATAATTATATGGCATACATGCTCATTAATAATAATTTTATCATAATTTCTCCATTCCTGGATGCTTCCTTTTTAAATTTACTTTAACGAATACCTTGGTTTCCTGGAATTTATCTTTTAAAAGGTTTATTTGGTCTTTTAGAAGGGATGATATATAATAATTGTTCTTATATTTGAATGATACTTAAAGGGAATTTGATTTTTCCTTCGTATTTTCATTTCCCTAGAATTTTTAGACAATGCATGTGTGATCTTCTAACATGGAAAATTCCCATAATATGTGAACATTTAAACTGAAGGAAATTTTCAGTTCTGTTATTTTTGCTGACACTGAATTAAGTTTCTGGCATTAAAAGCATTCCACAAAAGCAAGGTATGTCCCCATCCCATGAGGTTTGCCTCATATCCCCCTCTCATTAATATGCCTGGGCAGGTAACAAGTTCAGACAGCCCTACTCATTATACAGCATGGCGAGGCTTTATGTTACGAAGTCTCACTTCTATTCCCAAAGTCTGCTTCACCATATAGAACATTTTTTTAAAGTGAAAATTTTCAGCATTTTTGTCATGCAATTTCTTTCCTCAGAGCATCTGGAGGTGCTAGCGTGGGAGTGTTCCTCATGGGGCATGAGAATAAATGAAGGCACTGCTTTACCACATCAGAACCCTCTTTTTCTTTCTTCGGCTATCACTTTTCAAAGTGTATCAGACTTCTTCCATTTCCAGTTTTTCTGTTGCCAGTTAATTTTTGAATGATTTAAAAACTATTTTGTTGGATTGTCTTTAAAAATGCATTTTATTCAAACAAAACTGTCCACCAATATAACTGGAAGGCAAAGAAAGATGGGCATGCGTACTGCGTGTGTCTCTGCTCTGTGCACATGCTCCATTCTTCCATTGGGCTCCGCTTAAAAAACACAAGGTCTGGGATAAAATCATCGACAATTTTAAGATAGTGGCAGCATAACATTAAACCCATTGTGGGGTCCTTCTTATCAGAGGGTCTTGTGCAACTACACTTGTTACACACCCAGGAAGCTGGAACTGCTAATCACCTTGACAGAATGAAGACACGGGAAAGATGAATTTTGACAAAATTCGAGCTATGGAATAATAATTTTCAGTAACAGAATATAAAGCTAGAAGAAACCTTCCAAATCACCTAATCCAATGAGGTTATCAACGTAGTGACAATACGAGTGCTAAATTCCTGAGATCCTGATTACTATAGTGATTCTCATGTATCTCCTGCTCCCCATGCCCCTTTCCTGCTCTCGGAATCTTGGGGTACTTCTTGTGAAGGATGGGTCTGGGTGGAGTTCCCTAGATTGTCCACAGTAGCTCTAGAAGCAGAAAAAGACCAGAGTCTATGGAGAGATACTTTGAAGAGCTGTGGTTAGGGTGGGGAAGGAGCAACTGAACATGTTTAATTTACTCTAAACTTGTTACTTTCATAGGATTTTTTTCCCTGAAGCTTTATTCTAACTTTAAATCATTATGAAAAAATAACTGGCAGAGTACCCAGAAAGCGAAATTGAATTTATATAATGAAGGGAAAAGTCATTAATAATGAAACATAAGAGGAAAGAATAAAATAAACATAACTGAAGAGAGGTTATTGATTTCAGGCAGTTACACAGAATTGTACTCAGAGCTGTATAAAGACATAAAATTCGAAAGAAAAGTTAAAATATGTGGAATTTAGATTGAGAAGACAGATAGCATATCTAATAGGACTTCCAGAAAAGAAGAAAATAAATAAGAGAGAAGGAGAAAGAGTTACTATTCAAAGATAAAATTGCTATTACCAGAAATAGAAGAAGAATATGTGCCTTTGTCTTGGAGAACCACAAGTTTCCACCTCAAGATAAGAAAAAAATTCATATTTAGGCAGATCATGGAAAACTCATGTGGCATCAGAGACAAAGGGAAAATCTAATTATCAAGGAAAAGAAAGAAGATTCCTTCTATTGGCTTAAATTATATGAGTAGCAGGTGAATTATCAACAAAATGGATGCCATTAAGGAACATGTTCAACTCGAGAATCAAGTAGAGAAATTTCAATTAGAAACAAATATTAAGAATTCTAATAACTGTTTCAAGTTGAAAAAATTATATCTGGGTTTCAGTAGGGAGTTTATCGAATATATTAAAAAGTGGGATATAGGAAGCAATGCGGAAATAAGAAATGGATTAATGTTTCAGTAAATCTAAGAACAACCTAAATGTAAAACAGTTAATGAGTAACTTGGGGATGATTCCAATATCATCCCAGAGAACAGTAATGTGGAAGATATTGAGGAAGTTGATGTTAACAAAAATTCTATGTTCCATATATTCTTCTCTAGCAAGTTAAAGTTCCTGATTGACTCATATTTTTCAGTCAGATATGCCTGTTAAAATATCAAGGATATCTACAAAAATGTAAGAAGATGAGGAAGGAAGAAAAGGAGAAAAATGAATTAACAAAATAAGATAAAACTATGGACAGTCAGGAAAAGTGAAATAAATATGCAGATAAGAATATTTAGATTGAACACACAAACTAAAGTGGTAGAAATGTGTCCAAATATGTCAGAGATAAAAACCAAATTAAATTGACTACAGTTACCTGATAAAAGCTATTGACTTTTACATTGGATTAGAAAAATAAATGCAACTATTTAATAGGCATAACTAAAACATAACACATTAAACATAATAGATATTTAATAGACATATCTAAAACATAACAAACAAAGCTAAAAATATTAACCCTCTGGCCCTTACAGAAAGTTTGGCAATCCTGACCTTCAACCTTTAGGAGAAAATTTAGGAGACTACCAAGATGACATCAGGGTAGAGATGGATTTATTATAAAAGCCTTAACTTTATAAAACATTTTTAAAAGGAGCAAAAATTTTACTACATTAACAACAACCAAACTCTTTGTAAGAAAATGGTGTAAACTAAGGTAAAAGATAAATCAAAGACTTGAATGAGATATGTGCAATGCATGTAAGCGACAAAGGATTAGTAACCAGAGCATGGATAGAATACCTATGTCATCAATGGAAAGTAGGTAACTGAAATAGAAACTGCGTAAATGACAAGAAGGGCCTTCAAACAAATAGATGGCCAATAAATGTGTGAAGAAATGTCCATCCTCACTGATAAGTAAAGAATTGCATAGTAAACTATATTACCGTGGATCATCATCAGACTGGCCAAAAAACTAAAAATCTGATATGTAGACATTTTGGCAAGAATGTGGAAATGGAACCTCTCATGGGCTGCTGACACAAGTATAAATTGCTGCAATTTGAAGAGGAATTTATCAATAAACATTTGATTGAATAAATACTGCACTCTGACCCTGCAATTCCATTTCTAGGTATATTTAACTTAGGAAAAGTATGACAAAGGTCTAAAGAGAAACATACTTAAAGCCATTTATTGAAATACTAATAGTAGCAGCCAAGTAAAGAAATGGAACCAATTGAATATGGTGTTTGATATAGTAATAGATATAGTAGCATATTAATGTGATAGAATTCCACAATTATAACGCTCAAAATTAATGATTTAATCTATGAATATCTACAAGCATAAATCTCAGAAGCAAAATATTGAGGAAAAAAGCAAAGTGCGATGGCATTTGTGATGCTCCATGAGCAAAGAATTCCGTTGGACCCACCATGCATGGAAGTTCACTGAGACTGAGAGCAAACCCAAGACAAGCATGTGACATCTACAACTTAGTAAGCGGGGTTGCTGAGAGCTCCAGAGGGCCATGCTTTCAATTCAGATTTCAAATTATTCAAACACAAAAAGAAAGCAAAGCATTCTGAGATACACAAATGATCAAGAGATCCTATCACTCCTTCTCTTGAACTGGTATACTTTCATGTATTAGCCAACCACTTACACAGGAAATGATGACATAAAAGGAAAGAGAAAGTTAGAACAACCCATATTTCGTTTTCGTTTCACTTCCTCCTTCCTTATCATCAAGCTGAAGGTGGAGATGGTTGGTAGAATGTGTGTGTGTCAAGAAGTGAAATGAAAACAACTGAGTTAGTTGTGCAGTTTTCAGTATTCTGGAAAGAATGAAATACATATGAATGTGTAAGTTATAAAATACAAATTGCATAATTTTGATGAATCCTATGTGAGTCAAAAGTTCTTACAACTGCACTTAAATCCAATATTGCACAATATAAAGATGAGCAGTAAAATTCACTAACAATTAATATTTCTATTTTGACTTTTCTGAGAACGACATCAAATAGTAAATTAAGAAATGGCAAGTCAAGAAAGAGACCATGGGGGCCGGTATACTGGTTAAGTCTGGGCACTCTGCTTGGGCAGCCAGGGTTCTCCAGTTTGGATCCCCAGCATGGACCTAGCACTGCTTATCAAGCCATGCTGTGGCAGGTGTCCCACATACAAAGTGGAGGAAGATGGGCATAGATGTTAGCTCAGGGTGAATCTCCCTCAGCAAAAAGAGGAGGATTGGCAGCAGATGTTAGCTCAGGACTAATCTTCCTCAAAAAAAAAAAAAAAAAAAAAAACCCTCAAAAATCCAGAAAAAAAACAGAAAGAGACCTTAGGATAAAGGAAAATGCGTTATATTTTAGGACTTTTCATGAAATTTTTTTCTGCTTTTTGAGTAAGGAATCCCATGTTTTCCTCTTGCTCTGGCTCCTGCCAATTATTTAGATAACCCTCATTATCAGTGAGTAGATTAAGCTAGACAAAAAGTTAACACTAATGCAGTAGTAGCTTTTAAGATTTTTTCCATGGACTGCCAGTGTCTCTCAATTTGCTCATGTTTGACTGAGTGCTTTCTCTCAGTTCTTCGATGAAGAATAAGAAGCTAGACCATAACCAAGACTGCTAGCCTCTTCTTGATTAGAAACTGAGCTGAGTGAGACAAGCTTTGATTTTGCCGTATTTCACTGTAATAGCATTATTACTGTCTATAAAGCACATTGAAAAGAACTTTAAATATTAACACTAATTAAGGAAAACGGTAGGAAATATTTTTAGGCAATTTAACCTTTAAGAGGTCTCTAGAATGACCCTCTTTTTGGTGTTTGTCTTATGTTATTATCTATTGATTTTTTCTGTAGCATAATTTTTAGTGGTGACTGGATACAGAATCTATGAATTTTTAAAAAGATCCTATCAAAGAGTATTTTTGAAGCTGTGATAGTTAAGGTTCACAAACTCTCTTTACTCTCAGTATTTTTTTAAGTACAGTTATATAAAATTTTAAACTCCCATAAAATGTTAATATTCTCGTCTACCGCAGCCTCATGTTCATCCCCCTCCAAACATCCTGATCAAAACAGTTTTGAGTTCTGTTTATTTTCTATTAAATGTCGTTCAGTGCTTGGGAATGGACCATCTGCTCATTTTCATTTTGGACTGCCAAGTTCACAGAGGGATCATGAATAGGTGAAAAAGGAGAATCGATTTCTTGTTTTCAAAGACATCTACTCAGACGTCTTTTGTGCCTAAATCTACCAGGTTCAGTCCATAACTAAATGATGTCTGAATATCAAAATTATTATTACTATATTTTTGAAATTGCATAAAGAAATCTGCTAAACTACCTTCTGGAATCATTTCATTCTATGTTCCCAACACTTCCAATTTTGACTAAAGATAGGAGCATCTTTAAGGGGTACTGAATGATTACACATTCTGATTTCACCTCTAATGAAAGTATCAGTATTGATAATAGTATGGTTAGTAGTTAAGTAGCAATTGTTTTAAAAAATAGCAATGAGGGTCTGGCACAGTGGTGTACTGGTTGGGTTAGCACGGTCCGCTTTGGTGGCTCAGGGGTCATGCATTTGGATTCTGGGCATGGACCTAAACATACTGCTCATCAAGCCATGCTGTGGTGGTGTCCCACATACAAAATAGAGGTAGATTGGCACAGATAATAGCTCAGGGCCAAATAGATTTTTGGGAATATTTTTATAGGAATATTGAAAATATAGACCATACTGAGTAAACTTTTTTCTTTGCCAATCATTTCAAAATCTCTCAGAATTATTTTCATAAGGAATGTAATTATTTAAGCCATCATTTTCTTTCTTTTTACTTTGACCATATTGTAAGTCTTAAATTACAACCTAAAGAACGAATAAGAAATCTATATCAAAGGTATCACATTATACATTGGACCACAGCCTGGAAAAATTTAATTTAATTAACTAACACCAATTTTACATAGTAAAATAATTTTCCCCACAGTTTTATACTTGCAATAATATAACAAGGTCAGGTACATTCATTGTAATACAACTTGTAAAAGCAAAACATTGGATACAAACTATATATCCATCAATGGGGGCTATTCTAGTAGTTCTCTCAGAGGAACAAAGAACTTTCCTTCCGTGAATTCCACAGAAATCCTCATCTCAGGCCTACTGACATAAATTGGATTATAGGACAATTCATTAATCCGTCATTTTAATCAAAGGAATTCCATGGGCTATTTTTTAATCATAACTTACCTGAACTGATTACCCAGGTGTGAGCAATAGGATAACTCTGAATGAATTAAGCAAATTAGAGACTGCCCCATTGCTGGGACTGGATCAATACTCCCACCCACTTGCCCACAACATGGCAATGAGAAAAGACAAAGACATAGTCCACTACATTCACTCTGCTGTAGTTATTTTGCTCAGACATTCAGTAAAGATCTGCTGTACCTATGCAAATTAAATCTCTCTCTCACACACACACACCATGCAAATAAAACAAAACTGATCTGAGAATCATAATTCCCATTTAAACCCATAGTTGGCTTTCTAAGAATAAGAATGTGATGGGTGAACTAATGGCTTCAATGTAGAATTTCTTCAAATTTGACTCGAATCTATCACCCTAGTCTCATTTCCTACCAGTTGAGAACTTAGTGATTCGAGATTTCTCACCATGAGGAATGTCCCAAAATGTCATACCCTTTCGTGACTCCATGCTTCAGCATGTACTCCTTCCTCTGTTATAAAGTCCATTCTAAAATCATTCTATTTCTGCAATACGTTGTAGTGCTCAAAACTCACAGCATCTGTCCAAATTTACCAAATTCATCCAGTAAAAGGCAGTCATTATTTCACTGAGTCCATATAGATTTGCAAATATGTTTATGGTTATACTTGCCAAACTTTATTTCAGATTATTTGCTTTTATATATGTCTCTTTGATTATACTGTAACTTTTTTTATTAACTTGTCACCAGAGCTTAGCATAGTTTCTGGAACAATAGATAGTGAATCCATATTTGTAGACTAAATAAAGAAATAAATATCTCATATTTCAAAAGAATGGTTTTATCTCTTCAGTATTGTTAAAACATGCATAGTCCCCCAAACTGTGAAATGGTTATATAGAAACTCAAGAGAGGAACTTACATAGCAAATACTGGATCATAAGTTTTACCACTTGGATAAAGATTGGACTATATAGTCATGCACTGAACAATGCCATTTATATCAACATCGGACCAAATATACAATGGTGGTCTCATAAGATTAGAACCATATAGCCTAGGTGTGTAGTAGGCTATATCATCTAGGTTTGTGTAAGTACATGCTATGATGTTTGCACAAGGACGAAATCGCCTAATGATGCATTTCTCAGAAAATATCCCCATCACTGAGAGATGCAGCACTGTAATTAAATGTCACCTACTCTGCATATTCTGTTAATTAAAATATTAATGAAGTTATAGAGTTATTGTTAGTGATTGAGTTCATTTGGAGGATTAACCTTAATGTTTGAATTGCTGCACATATCTTTCCTTATAGACTGAAACAATTGAAATATTCTAAGGTTGTGTTTCATAATTTAAAATATTTCTTGAAACTCAATCTGACATAAATAAGAAGCTATCTGACTTTTTGAGTTTCTTTACATTGTCTGGCAGTTAAAATAACTGGTGTGTGTTAAGTATACATCTACTGAATACATTCTATGTTTCTAACAATATATAAGGGGTTACAAATAAGAATGGGAGTCATAAGTATAAAGCTAGTTAACTTCTAACACAACATATGTAACATTGAGTAATCATACAAAATTGTACATACTACTTTCATAAGAGTGGTAGAATCCATAAGTGATGTGAGAATTCAAAGAGGTTTGATAGGGACATGAGTAATTAAAGACATTAAGTCCAGTGATTTGAATTTATAATACATCTTGGGTTTTCTGATTTAATAAAGTTGCACTGTCAAATGATTTTAACAGTGGGAAATTGAGATCACTGCTATGATCACAACTTTGTTAATTGTTCTAAATATACTGATTGAGCCCCTTCAAAACATCTTAGAGAGATTTATTAAGGCTGAATAAAAAACATGCACTTATGTGAAGTGGGGTTGGGTAAACAAATGAGGGTTTCATCAGTCCAAGGATAGCAGGACTAAAAATCTAGGTGTCGTGAAGGTTCACGTTTGTATATTAGGATATAGGGTCTACATAGGAGTTGAAAATTATAGCCCAGGCATGGGAACATGAGTGTGAAATTAGCTTTCAACACCCAGAATCAGTTTATAGGATTAGAGGACATGCGAAGAGCATTAACAAAAGATTCTAGCCATGTTAGAGGCTCAGGGATTCTTATACAACAGAGATAGGGAAACAAAATGGTCAATAGTAGCTTGTCCCAGCACATTGGTATTTAGTGCCAAAATGTAGTTAGAGAAAGGGAGGTAAATGAGAGGGAGAGACAGGGTTGAAACTAGAGCAGAGAGTCCCTTAATTAGCAGATTGGGGAAAAGACAAGTTCTGCACTATTGGGTAGAGAAATTGGCTATTGGATAACTCATCATAAATTTGGGGTATTTATTATCTCAACGTACCTGAGGTGGGTTGCATAGTAGGCTCAAGAGCCAGGGTTATAACTAGCTCAATTTGCAAATGAATGGTATGAGACATGAGAATAAAGATTGAATTGGCATTGGGAAGAAACTAACAGGCCTTTAGACTACAACTATCCAGAGGGTTGTGAAGCTGATTCGCTGATATGCTTGGAGATTAATTATGAAGACCTTCACTGTGAATCATAACAGAGGTTTGGAAGTTTGGCAGGCTTTGCAAGTCAATAAATTGGTATCTAATATGCAGAATACATAATGCACAGGAGAGCTCTTAGACATGAGTCATGAGCATAAAATTTATCTGTTCCTATAGCAATCCAGTGGAACCAATCCAGATGTTCAGAGGGGGATGGACATGAGGTTGGGCTAGATAAGAAATATCGATATTTTATAGGACTTTAAAATTTTACATAACTAGCTGTATGCATAAGATTTGCCGGATTTTGTCTGCCTTTAAACTTTTCCTTCTCCAGCCATTTCTGAGAATGCCTGCAGGTTGGGCAAGGCATCCATGCAGTACGTTATGTAATCTTCCTGAATGATGAATGAAGGCATATAATAAGTGAAAAGTGATGTCATCCATTACCAAAATATTGATTCCATTTAGCTTAACACTTGACACGAAGATTAAATGTTGATGGCCTTTCTGTCCTCACATTTTATGTGGAGGGATTATCCATTCTTGACTTACAAACTAGAAACTGAACTGGTGAAAAAAGTTCCAGATCCTCTACAATAGGGTGAGAAATTTATATGTAATCTTGGGACCCACTCTCATCTAGGAGTCTCAAAACAAAACTAGTTCATATGCCATCAACAGACCTAGTTTTTGTGATTTCATGTCTTAAGCATCATTTGCATGAATCCCGTCTATCATAATGTAGCATGTTAGCCAGACTGTGAAATGTGTTGACTTCTAGGGAGAGAAGAAATGAGAGAAATATGTTTAATCCAAACCATACTTAAATTTGAAGTTTAGAAAGAGAGTTACTAATGGATTCACATTTGCTTTTAATCAAATCTAAAGAAAACATGTGTCTTTAACAGTTTAGCAAGACTAAAATTAATTTTTAACAAGCTGGGTAAATACGTTGCAGGTTTCTATGGTGAGATTAAAATGTTTTGTAACTCTTTAATGGATGGAATTGGCCCTATCAATAAAATTGACTAGCTCTTCAGTGACTTCCTGATAATGTACCATTGTTGACAATGAGTACAACTGAAGCCAACATTCTTTAAAGGGCTTAAGTAGCTTACAGCCTGCTGGACATCTGGGTTGGCACTGGCAATACTGAATGTCCCAAATGTATCTTATGAAAAGCGTATCTTACCCTGATGTTTGATTTTTTCTCCTTGAGACTGAAAATAAGATCGAGATTGTCAGGGTCCTTTGCTGGAAAGATAGTCATTCTTCAAAAAAATTCAGAGGCAGACTTTCTGAAAGAAACCAGTGTTATCAGTAAAGTGATTTCAGAAAATGTGGGCTTAAATACAAGAAGCACAAAGGTATCAGATCAACATGGGCAGAATATCCAGATGTAAAGTAGTCTTTCTTAATTAATGTGCTACTTCATAAATATAGCTTTTTATGGTAGTGGTGGGTGCAAATTATGTGATTTTGCACGATATGCTTTAAGAAATGTACATGCATGCCAAGTTGATAAGGGATGGACTTGTCAAGATTGATTTTATATGTCAGCTTGGCTGGACCATAGTGCCCAGATATGTGGTCAAACATTATTCTGGATGTTCCTGTGAGGGTGCTTTTGGATGAGATTGACATTTGAATAGATGGACTTTGAGTAGAGTAGATTGCCCTCCAGAATGTGAGTGAGCCTAATCCAGTCGATAGAAGGCCTGAACGGAACAAAAGACTAATCTCCCCCAAGCAAGAGGGAATGCTACCAGCAGGCAGCTTTGGACTCATCCTGGAGGATGATCTCTTCTTGGGTCTCCAGTCCACTGGCCCACCTTGCAAACTTTTGATTTGCCAACTTTTATGATTATGTGTGAGCCTATACACACACACACACACACACACACACACACACACACACACACGTATACACCTCCTATTGGTTCTATTTCTCTGGAGAATCCTGACTAATACAGGTGGACACTTAGACAAGGAACAGGTATGCTGAGTAGAAGAAGCAAATGTTTGAAGGATTTGAAATCATGTAAAATTCGGGTAAGTGCAACTTGATTTATCACAGTTGTTTGTAATAGCAACAATTTTGAAATTATTTAAATACCCAAGACTAGAAATTTGTCTTAATAAACTGTGGTATGTTTATATAACTTAAACTGAGAAACAATCAAGAAATGGCTTTAGAGTTGCATTAATATTGAACTCTGTTGATGAACTTACAATTGTGTGATTTGGAATGCTTTAATTTCTTGAATTCACTGTTACTACATTTTTCTTTTTCAGTGATTATAAATTACTGGTTTAAATGATTTTAATTAAATGGGTGAAAAAAATCCTGTAAAATTGCCCTTTATATTGCTTTCAAATTTTCGTAATTCCTCGCAACTTTTATTTTTTGCTGGCACAAATGTATGAACATTGTGCCTTTTTGTCACAATTTTTCCTTCCTATGTTCTCAGCACTAAAAGAAAGCAGCCTGAAGGTGGTGAAGTCAATTTTGTTTTAATTGTCTGTGAAATTATTAAATGTCAAAGAAAATTATCACCGGCATTAAAAGAAATAAACTTTACAAACTTTTAATTAATGATCTGTTTTCATCAAGATCAAACGTTTTCCTCAAGAGATATCACAAAATTAGATTGTTAATTGTCACATATAATGACTATATTTAATTTTGACATGAAGTGATTTTTAGTAAAAGACTTCAATGTAATTCAACGTAAAACAAACAAAAAATCTTGCTTGCAAATGTTTATATTAGACATTTTTAAACTAGAATGGGAGAAAAACAGCAGCATATGCAAGTAAGGGGAAAGAATGACAGGTTTATTTTCTTCCTTGATACTTGTGTTATTTGTGGCAATATCAATTCCTTCAATACTTCTTTCTAATAAATTTGAATAGAACTCCTGGGAAATATACACCACTAGAAGCTATATTTGTATTTGAAGATTAGGCAGTTTACCTAAATTCCTAGGTTGACATGCAGGCCACACTCCTTTCTGGCCCTGATATATTTTCAACAATTTCTTTGTCAACTCTCCCTACATTCCACCCAAGCCTGACTCTTTAACCACCTTTCCTGTACTTCCTACCATTCTATTCAGTGTTCCTTCCCTCCATTGAAAGACTGATCTACGTAATCCAGATAATGCCAGGGAATCCCTGTCACTTAAAATCTAGGGTTATAAAATCCTGTCTGTTCCCATTCTTGTTTAATTTTCAACTTTCTCTCACCACTTCTTTTTTTTTTTGGTTCTAGGTAAACCCTTTTGCTCCTTTGGGCTCAAAAGAAGTATCTATAATTCTATCATTTATTTTGTATCTGGTTAATCATTTTCTTGTACTAGTCTTTCATTTTTCTCAAGGGGCTAATGGTCAGGGCAGACCTACTCTTAAGTAGACAAACAGTTCCTAAGCAGAAGACTGCTGGCAGCTATTAGCTTAGCTTGTGACACTTCCATTGATTCTAGCAGTAAGGAGACCATGACCCCAGATGGAGGCGGATGGTCTTACTTACACACTGAGAAACAACAAAAATCAGTGTGGGGTTCGCCCCGTGAGCCACTAGTCTTAGAGGATGACACTGAGCCAAAGGTGCCAGATGGAAGACTACAGCCTATGTGGTGGGAGATATTTGCTCTGTCATAGAGGAGCCAATTCTAAACTATGGATAATCATTTTTAAAGTCTGCAGCTGTACCTATATGGGGAGACAGAGACAGACCCAGGCTTCAATAGATCCAGGGAGATGGATGAGAAACTGCTTTATGACAGCCTCCCGCAAGATATGGAAGCAAATGACAAAAGCTCTTGTGACACCTTCTCACAAGATTACTTATCTTGCCATATTCTCGGGAGCTTTATAGGATGTTTCACCAATATTTCAAACAGATTGCAACTGAGTCATGCTTACATGGCCTACTTGAATGCATGCAAGGTCACCAGGCTTCCATGAATGAGCCTTTGTCCTACATGAACCTATCTGCTTACTTACTCACAGTCCTGGTTTAGCCTATTGCCTTTTCATAGTAATTAATAGTGCACTATTTCATTCTTAAAATTCGTCATCTTGGACAATAAATTATATTGGCATTCTAGTGATGGTTGTTCTCCTTTATTGGGTTTAAAATTGTTTAAGAGAAAGTACTATGGCTTTTATTTGGGTGTCTTTTGCACACCAAGCCTGGCAGTGTTAATGTCACAGAAGACTATCATAAATTCTAGTTAATCTAGATAGTATATTTGGGTTATAAAGAAAAATACAATGGACTTAGAGGATAACTAAGACTGAGATAATCATTCACTTCTATGGGTCTTAGTTTCTTAATCTGTAAAATCTTGAGGGAGAAAGGTTAATTGGTCAAAGCGGATGATTGCCAACTATCCTTCTAACAAAATGGTCTATGATTTGATATAAATACAGATGGAAAGTTTGATTTAGCAAATAATTTTTATTGAATGCCTACTTTAAGCATGGCATTGCCACTGCTCCATTGAGCCTGCAGGTCATGCGTTCCTAGTCATTAAACCAAGGAGTGAGTTACCTTCTATGAACAGGGCGACAGAAATGAATTTATAAGTATTTTTTTGTTTTTTAGGGTTTTTTAAAGATTTTCTTTTATTCCTTTTTCTCCCCGAAGCCCCCTGGTACATAGTTGTATATTCTTAGTTGTGGGTCCTTCTAGTTGTGGCATATGGGATGTCACCTTAGCATGGCTTGATGAGCGGTGCCACGTCTGCACCCAGGATCTGAACCGGTGAAACCCTGGGCCATCACAGGGGAGCGCGCAAACTTAACCACTCACCCACGGGGCCAGCCCCAGAAATAAATTTTACTTGGAATGTTGTCATCTGAAGACTGAAATTTTTTCAAAATTTTTTGCCTTCCTATTTCACTATCAGTTTGTTACCTGTTAAATCTTAGGCTGTACCATTTTACATTCCCACCAACAGTACACAAGACTTCCAATTTCTACACATCCTGGCCAAGACTTCTTATTTTCTTCATTCTTTTTTTGATAGTAGCCATGCTAATGGTTATAAGGTGGTATCTCATTGCAGTTTTGCTTTGCATTTCCCTAATGATTAGTGATGTTGAGCATCTTTTCACATGCTTATTGCTTATTTGTAGATCTTATTTGGAGAAATGTCTATTCAAGTTCTTTGCTCATTTTTGATTCAAGTTGTTTGATTTTTGTTGTTGAATTTTGGGATTTTTCTACATATTCTCAATATTAATCCCTATCAGATATATGATTTGCAAATATTTTCTCCCATTATGTGGGTTCCCTTTTTACTCTGTTACTTGTGGCTTTTGATATTCAAAATTTTCAAATTTTCTTGAATTACAATTTTCTTTATTTTTTCTTTTGTTGCCTGTGCCTTTGGTGTCATATCAAAAAAACCATTACCAAATCCAATGTTGTGAATATTTTGCCCTATGTTTTCTTTCAAGATTTTTAATTTGTGGCCTAACCTATGACCTATCCTTGGAAATGTCACATGTGCACTTGAGAAGAATTTGTATGCTGTTGTTGGGTACAGTGATCTGCAAATGTCGGTTGTATCTAGTTGGTTTACTGTGTTGTTGAAGCCCTCTATCTTCCTACCTATCTTTGTCTGGTTGTTTTATCCATTATTAAGAGTGAGATATTGAAGTCTCTATTATTGTAGAGCTATTTCTCCCTTCAATTCAATTTTTGCTTCACGTATTTTGACATTTTATTTTAGGTGCGTAAATGTTTATAATTGCTATATCTTCTTGTCATACTGAAATGTTTATTAATATATAATATCCTTCTTTGTCCCTTGTAACTTTTTTGATTTAAAGTCTATTTTGTCTAATATTTGCTTAGACTCTCCTGACCTCTTTTGGTAATGATCTGCATGGAACATCTTTTTCCATTCTTTTACTTTTAATCCATATTTTTCTTTGTATCTAAAGTGAGAATCATGTTTCTTTATCCATTTTGCCAATTTCTGTCTTTTGACCGGAGGGTTTACTTTATTTACATTTAAAGTAATTATTTATAATGAAGGACTTCTGCCATTTTGCTCTTTGTTTTCCAAATGCCTTACAGCTTGGGTACCACTCATTTCCTGCATGCTGTCTTATTTTGTGTTTAGTTGATTTTTTGTAGTGAAATGTTTAAAATCCTTTCTCATTTCCTTTTGTATAGTTTCCACATTCTATTTTATTTGTGTTTACCATGGCGATTACATTTAGAATCCTAAAGTTATAACACCCTAATTTGAATCCTTCTGCTCTTTTAACAGTTCTGTCCCCAGTTCTTTCAGTTGCCAACATCACAAAATTACATCTTTAAACACTGTGTACCCCAAAACATAAACTAATAATTCTTTTAAATGCATTGGTCTCTTCAAGTATGTAGAAAATAAAAAGGAGAATTACAAATCATGATTACAATAATACTAGCTTTTATAATTGTTCATGCATTTATATTTATTGCTATCTCTATTTCTTTATATAGCTTTGAGTTACTATTGGGTGTTCTTTCATTTCACCCTGCAGGACTCACTTGAGCCTTTCTTGCAGGACAGATCTCATGGTAGCAAATTCCCTTGGATTTTGTTACTCTGGGAATGTCTTAATTTCCCCCTCATTTTGGAAGGACAGTTTTGCCAGATATAGGATTCTTGGTTGATGGATTATTTTTCTTTTTGCATTTTGAATATGTTGATCCACTATATTCTAACCTTCAAAGTTTCTAAGAAGAAATCTGCCCATAATCTGGTTGAGGATTCTTTATATGTTACAAGTCACTCTTTGTTGCTACTTTCAAGAATGTCTTTGTTTTGCTCTCTTTTTTATAAAGTTTGATTATAATATGTCTCATGTGGGTCTCTTGGAGCTCATCTTATTTGGAGTTTGTTGAGCTTCTTGGATGTTTATATTCATGTATTTCATTTAACTTGAAGTTTTTAGCCTTGTACTTTTCAGCTCCAGCGTTTAATTTTGTTTTCATTTTGTTTTATTAATATTCTTTATTGATATTGTCATTTTGTTTATAAGTCGTTTTCTTGACTTTCCCCAAAACTTCCTTTAGTTCCTAAGTTTTTCGGTCAGGAAGATTGGCCCTGAGCTAACGTATGTTCCAATCTTACACTTTCTGCTTGAGGAAGATGGGCTCTTAGCTACAACCATGCCAGTCTTCCTCTACTTTGCATATGGGACACCACTACAGCATGGCTTGATGAGCTGTGTGTAGGTCTGTGCCCAGGATCTGAACCTATGAACCCCAGGCTGCCAAAGCAGAGTGCACAAACCCAATGACTACACCACCAGCCCAGGCCAGGTTCCTACGCACTTTTGAAATAGTTATTTTAAAGTCTTCGTCTAGTAAGTCTACTTTCAGGTCTTTGTCAAAGGTGGTTTCTGCTAATTTGCTTTGTCCTTTGAATGTGCCATAATTTTCTGTTTCTTTATATGCCTTCTGGTTTTTGTTTAAAATTGCACATTTGAATCTAATAATGTGGTAACTCTGGAAATCAGATTCATCTGCCTTCTCAGAGTCTGCTTTTTTTTGTTAGTTTTTTTCTAAATTATTTTAGGCTGTCTCTATGTAAAGGTTCAGCCTGAGATGTAAACTTAAGTTTTTCTCAAGTCTTTTCTGAGGCTGCACCTTTCTCACACTTGTTCTGTCACATTCTAATTTTCCCTCACCATGTAGTTGTTTTTGAATGTTCTAGTCTTTAATGTCCGGCTCCAAAAAGCAAACAAAGAAAAAGATTAAGTGGGAAAAAATAGTTTTGGCCCTTTAAATTCCTTGGAAATCACATCAGCTAGAGTGGGAGGGGCTTGCAACAATGAGGAAAAGTGAGACAATTTGCATAAGGTTGGAAATATGTGTTTCTTGGTAGTTTGGCACAACTCTGACAAAAATTTTTTGACCTAAAATTTTCTTTGCGAGAAGGTTTTTAAATGTAGATTAAATTTCTTTAGTAGATATAGTAATGCTTTCAAGATTTTCTTAATTTCATCACAGTGATATCTCTCCTCACATCTCTCAGAATGGCTATTATCAAAAAGACAACAAATAACAAATTGCGGGTAAGGATGTGGAGAAAAAAGAACCCTCTTACACTGTTGGTGGGAATGTAAATTAGTGCAGCCACTATGGAAAACAGCCATAGGGCCAGTCCCCTAAATTTACGTTTTTTAAAACACCCAGTCTGTTATGTTTTGTTATGGCAACCCAAGCTGAATGAAACCCTGTTATTACTGTAGAATTGTCTATTTTTCCTTTCACCGATGTATATATTTTTTAACCTTGAAATTGTATTCATATTGTACTTTTCCCAGAAATTTGCATATTATGATTTTATATTCAAAAGGGCTTTTTAATTATCCTCTGTTTTCTTAGCAGCATATGCATATGTATGTGTGTATTTATAGATTGAGCAATTTTAATGAAAAATATTTTACGACTAAACCTCTTGAGTTATCAATTCAAATATTATAAATAGGGAATTGATTCAAGTAATGTAAATATAAAACTTTTTTATAAATGATAGTAAAAGTTAAAAGTTTATTAGAAATTCATCTTTGAATGAAATGAATGTTTTTGTTTAATTAATTTATATATCCATGGATACATATGTATGTTATAGGGTTAGCATCTATTATATATTTGTCTTTATTTCTATAAAGTTATGTAGCAAGAAATCTTATATATAAGTAGAGTAAGATGGAGGGAGTTTTGATAAATCTGTGTCACTCAACATTTTATACTTCTGATCTCCTTATCAAAAGTTACAAAGTGACTTCTTCCTAAAACTTATTGTTAAAGATAAATCTTTAAAATTATGTTGAAACAGAGGACTAAGTTCTATCTCAGACAGAAAATGATACTCTGTTGTTATTTACTTTTTCACTTTCTAGAAACAACAGCAAAAATTTCTACTAACACTTCACACATGAGCCTTTATTATATTGCTACCTTTTCACTTAAAAATAACTTGTTTATCCCCATAATGTAAAAGACAAGTGAGCATTACACTTTTTCAACTCAATATTTTTGCTTTAAAAACTCAATTTATGGAAAATTCTATTCTTAATGTTAAAACCGTTGTAAAAGCAAATTACTTTCTGTTTAAAAGTGGAAACAAAAACAAAAACTTCTGGTCTAATTGTTAATTAAATACTTGGATTATATGCATTTAAAAAATATTATACAAAAACTTTTGTGACATAAAATTATTACTAGTATTGAACACATCTTATAAGCAGGATTTCTAAAAAAATCATGAATAAATATTGTGGATTGAACATAATCAATAAAAGATTTTATGCTATGTTGTAAAAAAATATGTTGTTTCTCATTACTTATCTTGAATAATTTACAATAAGTGTGGCTATGGGTATATGTTATTTATGAAGTAGGAATATGATAAATGTCACAGTATTCCTTTGGTAAATATGTTTTTGAGAGGGCATAGAACTCTGTTGTTTGGATTTGGCAGAAAATACATAGGAATTTACTATAAAATCAGATATAACTCCATCAATTTCTTTATATATTATGGTCAATGCTTTCCTATGGATTTACTAAATTGAAAGTTATATAATGATATAAAAATAATTGGTCTGGAATTAGTGTATAACTATGTTTACATATAAATAAGCTAGAAACTGTGAAACATTTTTAGGAAAAACAGATTAGAATTTACTTAGAATAAATATTTTATAATTTAATTTGTTAAAGTAGCTTATTGAATATCCTTTTGAATAGCACAAACTGACTATAAGAAACTCGCATGCAGTTTTGTCTGTGGAATGTATCCAATGTATTTGAAAAAATGTGGTTGTCTCAGAATATGTTAGGTGTTTAAAAAGCTCAGCATCACTTCATTCTTATTGATAGATAGATAGATAGATAATAGATGATGATAGATAGATAGGTAGGTAGATAGAAGGATGAATGGATGGATAAATGACAGATAGAAGATAGATAGATAGATAGATAGATAGATGAGAGAGAGAGAAAGAGAGAGAGAGAAAGATGATAGATAGATAATAGATAGCCAGCTGCATATAGATATAAACAGCAATTTTCAACAACCCTTTGAATTCTAGCTAATGACGTGTCTTATAGAGAATAGCTGAATAACATGTCTTATTGAGAATAGCTGAAAAGACATTCATACTTTTGAATAAATAGGAAAAAATGCTGAGTTTTAGAATTCAGTATTTTTTACCGCTCTGGTTTTCTTTCATGGAACTCTCCTTCAACAGTGATGTATTTCTGGCAAAATGAGAAATCATTAAACACAAATTTTCTTTACACTGAGAATTGAAACAGGTACACTTCTCTGACCCTTCACTAAATCATTCTGAGTCAACATACTTTCCTGTTTCTGTGCTAAACAATATCATAACTAGGGGAAAATAAATTAGCTACTTTTTCCAAGAATACTTCCTCCTGGAATATAAGACTGTGAACCCACTAAAATGAGAGTTTGGTCTTAAATCCTTGCTTCAAGACCCTCAACTTGTGCCCATCTAACCCAAAGTATCATTTCATAAATTCTGCCCATACCCAATCAGTCTCCACCTAGACAGACTATCTTTTTATTTATTATTTTTATAAATAAAATGTGTATATATTTAAGGCCAACATGATGACTTGATATATGTGTATACACAGAGAAATGATTACTAGTGTCAAGTTAATATATCATCTCCTCACATAGTTACCTTTTTTTTTGGTGATAAGGGTACCTGAAATTTACTCTCTTAGAAAATTGTCGGTGTTCGATGCTGCTTTAGCCATCATGCTGCACATTAGATCTCTAGACTTACTCATTCTACATAATTGCAGCTTTGCACTCTTTGACCAATACCTCCCATTTTCCTCATGTCCCCACCTCTGCTGTTCTACTCTCTGCTTCTATGTATTCAGCGATTTTAGTTTGCATACTGAGATCGTGCAGGCCTTTTTTCTTTCTGTGTTTGGCTTATTTTGTTTAGCATAATGTCCTCCAGGCCCACCCATGTTGTTGCAAATAGCAGAATCTCTTTATTATTTATTTATTTATTTATTTTTAAAGATTGGCACCTGAGCTAACAACTGTTGCCAATCTTCTTTTTCTTTTTCTCCCCAAATCCCCCCAGTACATAGTTGTATATTTAGTTGTGGGTCCCTCTAGTTGTGGCATGTGGGACGCCACCTCAACATGGCCTAATGAGTGGTGTCATGTCCGAGCCCAGGATCCGAACCTTGGGCCGCCAAAGCAGAGCACACAAACTTAACCATCCGGTCACAGGGCCAGCCCGAGGATCTCTTTATTTTTTAAGGTTGCATAACATCCCCTTGTATGTAAATACATAGTCCCTCCTTATCTGAGCAGATATGTCCCAAGATGCCAGTGAATGCATAAAACCACGGACAGTACCAACCCCATATCTGCTATGTTTTTTCCTATACATAGGATCTATGATAAAGTTTAATTTATAAATTAGGCACAGTAAGAGATTAACAATAACTAATAATAAATACAACAGTTATTGCAATATACTGTAATACAAGATACCGTACATCTAAACAACCTGAGCATACAGCTTTTTAATTTCTTTATTAAGTCAAGAACTTTCACCTTTTCACTTAGAGGAAGCACTTGACAGCTTCTCTTTGGCATATCTGGATTGCTAGCATCACTACTGCTGCCCTTTGGGGAAGCTGTTAAACAAAATAAGGGTTACTTGACCACAAGCAGTGAGATAGCTTAGCAGTCAATCTGATAACCAAGAGGTCTACTATGTGACTACCAGGTGGGCGGCATATACAGTGTGGATTCGCTGGACAAAGGGACGCAGGACAGCCTGAGATTTCATCACGCTACTCAGGACAGCATGCAATTTAGAACTTATGAATTGTTTATTTCTGGAATTTTCCATTTAATATTTTCAGACTATGGTTTACCTCAGGTAATTGAAATTGCAGAATGTGAAACCACAGATAGGGGGGACTAATGTGCCACAATTTCTTTATCCATTTATCCATTAACAGACACATAGCTTATTTCCATAATAAAGCTGCAATGAACATGGGAGTGCAGACATCTGTTTGAAATACTCATTTGGTTTCCTTTGGATGTATATCCAGAAGTGGGATCGCTGGATCATATGGTAGTTCTATTTTTAATTTTTCAGGAACTTCTATTCTGTCTTTCTTGACAGGTACCAATTTACATTCCCACCAACAGTGTACAAGAGTTCTCTTTTCTTCACATCCTCACCAACACTTGTTAGCTTTTCTTTTTTTGATAATAGCCATTCTAACAGGTGTGAGATGGTGTCTCATTGTGGTTTTGATTTGCAAGAAAAAGAAATAAAAATCATTAGAAAGAAAGAAGTAAAATTATCTGTATGCAAATGACGTGATCTTAGATGTAGAAAACCCTAAAGACTACACAAAAATATTGATTAGAACTAATAAGCAAATTCAGTAATGTTGCAGGATACACAATCAACATACAAAAATCGATTGCATTTTGGGGTTGGCCCGGTGGCATAGGGGTTAAGTTTGAGTGCTCCAATTTGGTGGCCAGCAGTTTGCAGGTTTGGAACCTCGGCATGGACCTACCACCACTCCTCAGGCCACGCTGTGGTGGCATTCCACATAGAACAGAGGAGGATTGGCACAGATGTCAGCTCAGCGACAATCTTCCTTAAGCAAAAAGAGGAAGACTGGCAACAGATGTTAACTCAGGGTCAAGCTTCCTCACTCACACACACACACATACACACACGCACACACAAGTCAGTTGCATTTCTTTACACTAACAATAATCTATCTGAAAAGAAAATCAAGAAAACAATCTTATTAATAATACCTCAAAAAAGAATAAAACACTTAGGAATAGATTTAACCAAGTAAGGGAAGCATCTCTACGCTGAAAACTATAAAATATTAATGGAAGAAACTGAAGAAGACACAAATAAATGGAAAAATATTCCATGTTCATCAATTGTTAAAATTAATAAATGTATTAATATTGTTAAAATGTCCATACTACCCAAAGCAATATATAGATTCAACACAATTCCTATCAAAATTCCAGTGGCGTTTTTCACAGAAATAGGAAAAAGCAATTCTAAAATTTGTATGGAATTCAGACCCTGAGTAGCCCAAGTAATCTTGAGAAGGAAGAAGAGAGTTGGAGGCGTCACATTTCCTGATTTCAAACTATTACCAAGCTATCAACATCAAAATGGTACGCTATTGGCATAAACACACACAGCCCAGTGAAACAGAATTGAGAGCCCAGAAATAAACTCACATAGATACAGTCAATTAATTCTCAACAAGGGCGCCAAGAAGGCTCAATGGGGAAAAGACAGTCCCTTCACTAAGTGATGTAGGGAAACATAGATAACCACATGTAAAAGAATGAAATGGGACCCTTATCTTATTTCATACACAAAATCAATTCAAAACGGACTTAAAGGTAAGATCTGAAACCTTAGAACTCCTAGAAGAAAGAAAACATGGGGGAAATGCTGCTTGACATTGGCCTTGGCAATGACTTTTTTGATCTGACACCAGAAGCACAAGCCATAAAAGCAAAAACAAACAAGTGTGACTACACCAAATGAAAAAGCTTCTGTATAGCAAAAGAAACAATCAACAAAATGAAAAAATAACCCATGAATTGGGAAAAAATATTTGCAAAGTATATATCTGATAAGGTTTTAACATCCAAAATATATAAAAAGCTCATACCACTCAATAGCAAAAGAATAAAAGAATCCAATTAAAAAATGGATAAAAGGCCTGAAAAGATATTTTTCCAAAGAAGATACAAAAAGCCCACAGGTACAATGTTTTAAAATTATCTAGCCCAGGCCCTAGCATCCTATAAATAATCTCAAT
The DNA here is from genome assembly GCF_041296265.1 of Equus caballus. Classification (NCBI taxonomy): domain Eukaryota; kingdom Metazoa; phylum Chordata; class Mammalia; order Perissodactyla; family Equidae; genus Equus; species Equus caballus. Next base: position 36,265,209 of record NC_091698.1, read on the forward strand.
GGATTTTCCTTTTTTGACACACTATTAGTACTCTGTAAAAGTGGTATTCTCTCTAATGGCTTTAAAGCCAATAAACTTATTTTGCTTGATTAACATGTCTTCTGGTTCCTTTTGACTAAAAGTAGCTGGTGATCTTTAAGATTCTGTCAAGATCGCTTCTGGGCCGTAGCTTGACATTCTCAAATTGCAACTGTGTGCTTCTCTGAGGCCCTTGGAGCTCCCTCTTGATGGGTCTCTTTGATAACAAAGTTTGCATTGCATCTGAGCCCCAACTCCTTTTCATTGAGCTCTAAATGTTGCATTCATTTTGTTTTTTAAGATGAGGAATCCTTTCTAGATCATTTTTGATTATCTGATTGGATATAGCAATTCTTATGTTTGACAGAAACCTGCCTGTGACTAGCAACGGTGTATCTATTATCCTCACCGTTTGTTGCAATTCCAAAAGGAGATTTTAGGGAAAAGAACAGTAATAGGTCCAATACGTCCCGCTCTCAAAATGGCCTTGTGGGCTGATGAGTTCAAAGGTCTCCTCAGACCAACATAGTATATATTTCCGTTGGCGTCACCTATTAAAACATTAAGAGAATTTTTCACAGGCATTTTTTGGTTTGTCTGTGAGAATATGATCCAGGGAGAGATCTCTTCAAATCTTATGTCTCTGGGAATTTCGATTTGTTGGATTAATTGGAGATGGCCAACTATTAGGTTATTGATCTGACACTTGACGTACTCAGGATCACAGCTGACTGACTACTGCGAGATACTCATGTTTTCTTCTCAGTCTATAGGCATGACCTTTTAGAGCAGACTGTTGCTTCTTACAGGATTCTCTCTATTCTCTAACTCATAAGCTTGTTTCTTTTTTTAATGGCATATCAAAAATTGGATGGAAGGGGTCGGCCCAGTGATGCAGTGGTTAAGTTCACATGTTCCGATTCTCTGCAGCCCAGAGTTTGCTGGTTTGGATGCCAGGTGCGGACATGGCACAGCTTGGCAAAAGCCATGCTGTGGTAGGCGTCCCATGTATAAAGTAGAGGAAGCTGGGCATGGATGTTAGCTGAGGGCCAGTCTTTCTCAGCAAAAAGAGGATTGGCAGTAGTTAGCTCAGGGCTAATCTTCCTCAAAAAAAAAAAAAATTGGATGGAAAATAGAAATTCAAAAGAATTTGAGGATACCCTAAGAGACTCTACATTGCTCCCTCAAAAATCATGTTTAGAGAATAGCATGGCTGTCAATATTGTACAAGATATTTTAAAGACTTGCCATTACCCAAATATTTTCTATGAAAATAGTGACAATTTTAATTCCGTTCTGCAATCAAAGAAAAGAAAGTCTTTCTGAGACTTCAGAGATAGTCTAGTAATCACCTTTAAACAATATTCTGGAGTAGATTGCAAGTCTGATCTGACCATCATTCTCTCCTCACTTTTTCTGGTATAGCCTTGAACTGGAAAAGGTGATTTTAATACAGAAGCAAAAATTGGAATGGGAAATAGACTCCTTGACAGATGTATTAGCTTCGTAGGACTGCCGTAACAAAGTACAATAAACTGGGTGGCTTACAACAGAAACTGATTCTCTCACAGCTCTGGAAGCAAGCAGTCCTTAACCAAGGTGTTGCCAGAGCCATGTTCTCTCTGAAAGCTCTGCGAGAGAACGCCTTTTTGCTTCTTCCTAGATTTTGCTGGCTTCCATCAATCTTTGGCCTTCCTTGGCTTGTAGCTGCAGTATCTTCACTCCAATATCTTCCTCCATCTTTACATGTCCTTGTTCTCTTGGAGTGTATGTCTCTCCATGTCCCCTCTTCTTATAAAGATATCAGTCATTGGCTTTTAGGCCCACTCTAATCCGGTGTGACCTCATCTTAACTTAATTATATCGGTGAAGATCTTATTCTCAAATAAGGTCAAATTCACTGGGCACTGGGACTGGGACTGAGGAATTAAATATACCTTTTTGCATATTGAATAGGAGCACAATTCGACCCACTGCAACAGATTGCCAACTCCTTGCTGAGCATTTTAAAGGAGACTTAGAAAAAAACAGAATAAAATCTTCGAAACTAATGAATTTACAGTAATATAAAACAGTTAGATACATCTATCCAATTCATTAAAACACCATAGAAAGAGCCTGTTGATATAGATCCCACAAATACTGTAAAGAGAAAGAACTTTGAGGGAAAAAAGAAACACCTGCCTGGCCTAATGGGGAGACTTGAGACATCCCAGTGGAAAATGAAAACTGAGGAAGACGTGAAGACTGATTGAGATTTGAAAGTGCCCCCAAAACTACACACAGATCTTTCAACAGGTAAGACCTCATAGGTAAAACCTCATAGGTTTAAACTGCCTATATATACATATATTTATATGTATGATGTCATCTTCAGTAACTCAGCAAATAAAGGAATCTATGATAAATAGAAACTATAAAAACAGAAAATTTTGAGTTAGAAGATACAATAGCTGAATGAAATATTTACTGGATGAGCTTGATAGCATATTTGGGAAGATAGAACAAAAGAATCAATGAACCTTTGAGAGACCAATACAAATTAACCAATTGAGAGAAAAACAAATTGAAGAAAAATAACCAGAAACTCAGAGACCTGTGAAGCTATGTCAAGAATACCAACAAATGTATAATGCGGTAAGAAACAAAATTGACAAACCTTTGGTTAGACTTAGTAAGAAAAAAGAGAAAGGGCTCAAATAAAATTAAAAGCAAAAGAAGAGACATTAGAACTGATACCACAGAAATACAAAGATTATAAGAGCCTACTATGGACAATTATGCAAAAACAAATTATATAACCTAGAAGAAATGGATAAATTCTTAGAAACATATAACCTGACAGGTCTGAACCATAAAGAAACAGAAAATCTGAACAGACAAATAACAAGTAAGAATAGTGAATCAGCAATGAAAAATCTCCCAACAAAGAAAATCCCTGGACCTTATGGCTCAACTGGTGAATTCTACAAGCAAAGTACACCATCAGTGAAATGAAAAGTCAACCTATGGAATGGGAGAAAATATTTGCAAATCATATATCTGGAAAGGGACTAAATATGTAAGGAATTCATACAACTCAATAGTAAAAAGAAAAAAAAACATTAAAAATGAGGAGAGGATCTGAATAGACATTTTTCTAAAGAAGACATATAAATGGCCAACAAGTTGATGAAAAGATGTTCAACATCACTAATTATCAGGGAACTGCAAACCAAAACCATGATGAGCTATTGACTCAAACCTGTTAGAATGGCCACTATGAAAAAGACAAGAGATTTTAAATGCTGGTGAGAATGTGAAGAAAAGGAACCCTGATGCAATGTTGGAAGAAATGTAAATGGTGCATCAACTATGTAAAATAATATGGAGGTTCCTCAAAAAATTAAAAACAACTACCATATGATCCAATAACCCTACTTCAGGATTTATATTCGAAGAAGATGAAATGACAGTCTTAAGGAGATATCTGAATTCCCATGTTCATTGCAACATTATTTACAACAGCCAAGACATAGAATCCATCTAAGTATTTGTCAATGGATGAATGGATAAAGAAAATGTGGTATACATACGTGGAATATTATTTGGCCTTAAAAAAGGAAGAAATCTTGCCATTTGCAACAACAGGGATGGACATTTGGGGTATTATGCTAAATGAAGTCAGTCAGACAGAGAAAGACAGATACTGTATGATCTCACTGATGAGAAGGTGATAATGTTAGTTGATAAGATCAAATTAGATAGTAGAAATGTAGGGGCTTAGTAAACTGAGGCTTCCTACACAGTAGCTAGACACTTTATGTGGCCACTGTTCTGAGGAGAGAGGCTGCTTTTATGTTCTGAGCATCCCCAGCCTCTCTATCCTGATGTTGCAGGACCTTGTAGTGACTCTGGTAGATACAGGCAAATGTCCAGGGGAGCCATCAGGCAGAGTGCTGCTGTGTACTCAGCTAAGTTGCTCATGAATGTTTCCCAAACCTACACCCTTGTTCTTGAAATGATTTGGTGACATCCCATGGCTGTACCCCACCATGACCCTTTCGCCTTCCCTCTAGGCCCTGGAGTCAAGGCCAACTGCAGGTGTTCCAAATGTGTAGGTCATCAAAAAAGCCCCTGAGTAGAGGTGATTCGGAGGACTTCCAGCCATAGAAGTGACTGGACTTTCTGAAGTGGCTGCAAATGACCAAATGACAAAACACTCCCTGGTTGAGATTCACTCCTGCAGGCCAACTAACACAACTGGCTTATTAAAACTGACAGCTTTCTTATCTAGACTTACTTTAAGACTTTCACCTTGCTATGGCCACCAATCCAAAATTAATATTCTATCATTATAAACTCCACCGAATCCCAATCCATTTCCTGCCTCTCAGAATCTGTCTTAAAATCATCCCAAGGAGGTCCTAAAGTCCTATAAAAGTCCTCTCCTGAATTTTGTTGTTCTTCTGTACCGCTCTAAGTCAAATAAACTTAGATTTGATTTTCTGGTATTTTGGGGAAGTACATAGTCAAAAACTCCCAATAAATCTGACCCTAAAATTTGTGTGGGCATAACAAAAATTCAAACGGAGGCTCATATATCATTTCTCTCCAAATTTAAATGTTATATCCATTACCCACCCACATTCCCATGGAGCATCCATCCCCCAGGCCACTCCCTGGGTTTGCTGACCTGACCCAGAGGCTTAAGCGTACTGGCTGTCCCCTAGAATATCATGCAGCCATCTATCTGAGTGGTAGCAGAGATCTTCTGCGGTGGGGGGAGGGCGGTGGAAACTGGGCTTGCTCTCATGCTTCCTGGGTTGTGACTGGATCTTTCTAAAAATAGGATGGGTATTAACCTATCTAGCTACCCATGGATCCAGAGCAAGCAGGCTCCCTTCTCCAAGTCTTACCTTAATGACTCAGGATTTCTAAGCAGTTTTAAGCACTTCCCACATCTTTATCACTCGAAGCAAAGAACAAAGTGTGCGGTTGTCTGAGGCAGCTGGTCTGTCTAGGCTTCCACTTTGGGCAATTTGGAGCACATGACTTTAAACTAAAGCAACTCTTTCACTGGTTTCCCAGGGGGAAATATGCCTTTGTGTAGATGCTTGTGATAAACAAAGCACCCTAAATCCTTTCTGTTCAAAGTGTACTCCACAAACTAGCTGCATCCGCTTCCCCTGGGAGCTTGATAAAAATGTGGAATTTCAGGTCAGATCTAATAAGTCAGAATTTTTATTTTAACAAGATCCCTAGGTGATTTGTATCCACACTCAAATTGGGGAAACTCTGCTCTAAAGCAAGAGGACTACCTATTAGAAGGGCCGCCCTGGCTGGAGTCTAAAGGCATTTCCCACTCCCTCCCCTCCCCCATTCTAGCACATATCAGATTGAAGCATCCACATATTGCTTCACCCACAACAGAGTATGTCTAAGGGAGGGAAACCCAGGAGATAATTCCTGATCGTGGTGCACGTATTAAACTTTGAAAGGTTTCCTTTTGTTTGGTAGCCCTGTATGTTTTTAAATTCCGGGGCAAAGCTCCCCGGTGAGATTTTTCGGGAAGAATGGTATGACACCTTTTTGTAACGTAGGAGAAGGGCTAGTGTGAAAACTTCTTTTCAGGCAGTTTTGTGTTGGAAAAGGAGTATGTATCAGACCTGAGATGCTAAGAAATGAGGCAGTATCCATTCATCAACCTGACAGAGAATTTAAACAGGTCAAGTATTCTAATCATCCCATATACTTTGATCAGTCCCACTGTGTTAGTCAGCTCAGGCTGCCATAGCAAAATACCACAGACTGTGTGACTCAAAAAATAGAAACTTATTTTCTCACGGTTCTGGAGGCTAGAAGTCCAAGAACGGGGCACCAGCATGGTCGGGTTCTGGTGAGAGCCCGCTTCCTGGTTTGCAGACACCCACCTTCTGGCTGTGTCCTCACAGGGCCGTTCCTTGGTGCATGCACATGGAGAGAAAGAGAGAGATCTCTCTTTTCCTCTCCTTATAAGGCTGCTAATTCTACGGGATTAGGATACTACTCAAAACGACCTCACTTAACATTAAATACCTCTTAAAAGTCTCTATCTCCAATGTAGTCAACATCGAGGATAAGGGCTTCAGGTTCACATGGGAATTTGGGAAGGCAGACAGAATTCAGTCCAAAGCACCAATAAAGTTACTCCTAAAAATCAGAGTCTCCATTTAGCCATACAACCATGTTGGAGAATCAAAATAAATTTTTCGTTTTGTCTCAAAAATAATTTGATGAAATACACCCTCATATTTTCTCCTGAGTTTGGCAAATAAAACAATTTGGCTTTAAACAAGGTGGTGAGCTATGTTGTTTTTTTTTTTTCTCACTAATTGACATAGTCAAGCTTGTAGTTTGTCTAGCTCAATTAATCTTCTTTTAGCAAAAATGTCCATGGAAATACATATTTTGAGTATTATAGAATTTAAAATAAAGAATATAGGAGGGGCAGATCATGAAAGCAAACAAAACCAAAGAAGTAAAAAAAAAAAAACCTCACAGCAAGATGCTACAGGAAAAAAGAAAGCAGTGTTTTCCCTTTTATCCCTTAAAACATCTCTTAGATGAAAACAATGAGCCAAATCAGAATGCACCCAGCTGTTTGTCTATAATTGCAATCGTGTTGTCAGAAGGAATTACACCTGTGTAATAGTTCATTATAGGGTATTATAATTTTGATATTACAAGCAAAATGTCTCATTTCCTTATGGGGAAAATAGAAGTTTTCTCATACGTATTTACTAAACTTCCTAGGAGAATTTCTTGACTGTCTTTAGCAACAACATCATTACTTGGGAAATAAAGCTCAAATGGGCTTGTTAAATACCCATTTTGCCTTTTGTTTTTTCTCCATTTGTTTCCTTGATAAAGTTATCCAGTGGGGATTCCTAAGACTTACATGAAGGCTATAACAATTACTGAGTCCCTCTCCCCATCTACATTGAAAATTTCTATCATGCACGCAGTTGCCAAAGCGGCAAATGAGCATGAGCTGACTATAAACAAATGCAATTTGGCAAGCCACAGGGAGGGGAATTTCTGTTTTCTCAAAACAACAGGGTACACACAGGGAGTCTTTGTGGAAAAAAGTGACGGGGGTGTAATATCCATGAGAGCAAGAGATAACAGATGTCAAGACTAAAGTGCTACTCCTTCATAGATTTCTCAGAGGGTTTTATCTGTGATCAATATGATTATCAACTTCTGGAAGGTTTAGTTACCTTGATAAGCAGTGGATTACATTCTCCTTGCTTTGCCTGCTGCAATTGCAGGTAACTAATGCAGTCGGAAAGAATTCCCATATTTTTCATATTAAGTTAACTAAAGGACATTCAGGAATTAAAATTGTGTAGCATTTGTAAAATATGGGTTATTATGATTGACAAAGAGATAAATGAATTAATAGTGAGATGTTGATTCTAGAGTAAAAGCTCAAGAAAATTGTGAGGGGAAAAAATACTTTATTTACTGTTAGAAGACTACTAATAGTCTGAAAACGAGAGTGGCCCTGCTTTCTGGTAGTTGGCAGAGGCTTTATATGTTGTAGGTACTTAAGGTGTCCATGAGACAGGGGAAGAAAAATAGAAATATGAAGTGTGGGAGAAGTCAAAGATTAGTTAGTGCTTCCCAGTTCTTGGAAAAAAGTGACTTGATGTTTCAGTTCTATCGTCTGTTTATCAAACACTGACAAAGAGTTTAGGTCCAATGAATGCAGCTGTTTGCTATTTAAGGGCTGCTTAAGGATCTTAATCCTTTAAAGGAAGTAGGATATACAGCCATTATTCTACATCAACTTGTAAGCATCTTTGTCTTAATCAGACAACTCTTCTACTCACAAAACCCATCTTCCAAAAAAATAGTAAAAGGGTACTGGAATATTTTGCAAAAATCTAAAAGTTGTTTTTAAATTGTGTACTACAAAATGCAAAACTATATAAACTCATCTTCAATGTGGCTCCTCTCCCAAAACTCTCCAGCTGTGCTTTTCACCAATGGAGGATACATTTTCTTTGCTCTTTTCCCTATATTAACCAGCATTAATGGCTCTTTCTTTCTAGGTTTCTAAAGTCTTCAGAACCCCAAATCTTTCTTTTTTTTTAGTGTATAGTTTTGCACAATTAGCATGCCCACTGTTCTATGGACTTATTGTGCCATAACAAATCATTCCAAAATTTATCATGGAAAAACAATACCAGTTTTTAGACTCATGGTTTTTAGACAGGACTGTGTTCCACAAAGTTTGAGGCCTCAGCTTGGGAACTTAAAATGGCTAGTGGTTTGAATCAACTGGAGGCTTCTTCATTCATATGTCTAGTACTTGAGTGAGGATGAGACTCAGATCGGGCTCATGCAGTTCTCTGCTTGAGCGTATGCACATAGATTCTCCATATAGCTTGTGCTTATCACCACATGAGGCTGGATTTCATGAGAGAATGTTTTGAGAGAGGCATCCAGCAAGTGAGCATTCGAGGAGAACAAGGCAGAGCCTATAAGAAATCTGATTCAGTCTCAGAAGTCATATAGCCTCACTTCTGACATATTGTATTTGTTGAAGCAGCCATAAGCCCTCCTAGACTCGAGGAGGAAGTGACTTACCTGAACTCTCAATGGAAGGAGTGTCAAAAGTGTGGTGACATTCTTTTTATCACCTAATTGTAAAACTGCTTCTAAGTGTGTGAAAATTGTTACATCGAGAAGGTAAGTTTTGTATTTTTGTTTCTCTTGTTTTATTCCACAGGTAAAAATTTTCCAGTTACCAGGAATCACAATTTTTAAAAGCAAAGAAGAATGATAATGACAAAAAAAAATGCTTGTGTTCAGTAAGGATGGATAAGTGACAGGGAGTTTAAAGATAGAGGGGAAAAGATGAAATTTGAAGTGGTGGACAATAGAAAATTGTCTTAAATTATTTTTTCCAGCTCATATTCCATCAATGCATCATCTCAAGGAAGAAGCTTGGTTTCGAAATAATACAAATGGCAGCCTAGAAAGAGGAGAAAATGTGAGGAGGGTACAAGTAAAATAGCTTTATATCAAATATGAGCCCTGAAATGGAAACAGCATGGTCTAAAATAATGGCATTGGCAGCAGAAAAACAAGATGAGAGCCATTTTTAAGACAATAAATGAGAGAGACCATTTACAGAGATTTAAAGATTCGATAAATCTTTCAAATAGATTAACAAAGTTTGAAGGAAAATAGGTTTAAAGTTTGAAGGAAAACAAATGAATCAAAGACTTTAAAATTTCTATTCTTGGACAATAAAACCTATTAAAGTAAGCATGCCAATGAAAGAAATGAAATGTTAGGAAAATGTATTCAAAATTGGAAATAATGCCAAAATTTGAGGTCCTTTCAAGGTCAAGTTTTGACATTTTTTTCAGTCGTCTAAGAATATTTCAATTGTCTACACAAACATAACTATTTGACTTTACTATTTCATCTTTGACGTTTCAGTTGTAGATTTCTTCCTTCTGGAATAAATAATCCCAAAGATTTTGTTTTACTGCTTTTAGAACATTGGCCAATTTTATATGTAACAGCACTCTCAGTCTCATATTCTTATTTTTATGCCTTCTTTGATGGGTTACATAAACCCTGTTCTTAAAATGTTCTTGGAACCAACTTTATCATCTTACTCGTTCCCTATTTCAATACTACATGGAATAAAGTCTTTAATATGTGTTCAATTCACATTTGTAGAAGTACATTAACCACATTTTGTAGTTTCTGTGTCTGATGTTTGAGATCTGGGGCCTCGCTGACCAGGGAGAGACTGCCTCTGCGATGATTATGAAAACAAGCCTTTCATAGGTCAATTAACCTACTCAGAGCCCATACCTCCCACCCACCTGCCTGCTTTATTCAACTCTTACATTCCAGAACAGTATTCTCCTATCCAAATCATCCTGGGCCAGGCATCAGACAACTAAGGACAGCCCCTGTACCTCAGTCCACTGCAAATAACTAAACAGTCCTAAACCTGCTTAGCCTGTCTGAAAAACCACAATAATGGCTCTCCAAAAGTTCCCCTAGCTCCCTCTGCCTTTGACTATCTCAGTGTTCTCTTGTGTGGCCCTGTGTGTCGTGATGTGTCCCACTCCTCTTGGGAACTGTGAGTAATAAGTTATATTTTTAATGGCAATCCTGTCTTGATCTGTTGACCTCACTATACCTGAATAAAAACAAGATCTACATTTTAAAATAAGGAGTGTTGTATTTTTAACACTTGGAAAATTAGCAATTAACAGTATGAATTATTTGCATAAAAAGGTATTCATTTCCTGGGGCCGGCTCGATGGCACAGTGGTTAAGTTCTCATGTTCTACTTCTGTGGCCTGGGATTTGCTGGTTCGGATCCCGGGTGTGGATCTACACACTGCCTATCAAGCCATGCTGTGGCAGGCATCCCACATATAAAGTAGAGGAAAATGGGCATGGATGTTAGCTCAGGGCCAGTCTTCCTCAGCAAAAAAGAGGAGGATTGGCGGCTGATGTTAGCTCAGGGTTAATCTTTCTCAAAAAAAAAAGAAAAGGTATTAGTTTCCAATATGTGCATAGTTAGTTCACTAGTCTTATGCACTTTTAACTTTCCATTAATAGACATGTTTATACAAAGCCTTAATGTTTGTCTGGAATATTGCTTAGATTTGGTATTTTTCTATTACAAAAAAGGCTTTGAGATTTCTCTAGTTATATAGTCTGCAGGTCCCAAAACGCAGCTTTGGAGGTATATTTTCCAAATGTTTGTTGCCCAGTCCGAGTTGATCCATTTCAGTGCACCACCTATTTATTCCATTATTTCCCCGCTTGTTTTTCCGTTCTTTCCTATAACAATCACATGAAAGGAGTATTGGGATTTTGCCCACGAGAATGGAGTATTCTCACATATAAAAAAATTTGTGTTTCCAAAGATAAAATAGCTAACTTAGGCAAACATTTATTGAATGCCTATTTTTTTTGACAGGCATTGAGAATACAAAAATAATCAAAGCACAGTTTTTACATCCAAACAGTGAGGGGATGAGTCTGAGTAGAGCAGGAGAGACTCCATGTGTAAAGACCTTCCACCTCTTGTCTTATTCTCACAGTGTGCCTTAGAGAAACATCTAGAACTGCACATAAACAAGCTAATCAGTATCCAATCAGTAACCAGTAAAGCAAATGACTTGTTAGCGGAAGATTTAAGTCCTCTGTCCAATCTTTTCCTTCTCTCCCTGATAAGAAAATAACTCATGTTTTCTTAGATTCCTCAGGAATGTCACATTCAGCAAATCTGAAACTTTTTGCCTATGGAGAGGCGCCCAATGGTCTGCAGTCATCCAACACCTGGCACTCCTGGGCTCCCTCCCCTTTCCCTGCTTCTTTAGCTACATTCATATGAAAATATTGGTTTCTTTAACCTTTGTATCCCTGAGCTTCACAACACAAAAAAGAAGTTACAAATTGTTAAAACCCAGGTGGCCTCACCCAAGGCTCATTCTAAAGTTTTGGCTAATTATGGGTCCCTGAAGCTTATTACAGGGAAAATGATGTCCAGAGACTATCAGGAAACAGAAGCTTCCCAGACCCCAACTCCTCAGCTTCCTGGAGGCGGAATCCACCACCCATCACAGAGGCAGACAACCAAGGACACTCACCTGCAGATTCCCTTATCTTGCCATCCCTCTCCCTACCTGCAGCCACATTACTCACAACCTTTAAAACCCCTTGCCTCCCATCTTTCCAGTTGATGAATTTGAGTGCTTACTCTTGTCTCCTGGCTGTCACCTGAAATTAAATCCCCCTTTTCTTGCCACAAGCCTGGCTTTTCAGTGATCTTTTTCTTTCGGCCCCTCCTGTGTGGCAGATAAACAAAACTGTTTGCGTTTGGTAACAGGGACACTCACATAATCCCAACTTTTATGTTTCTTCCCCCATAACTTTAGGTACCATCTGGTCAAACCTTTTTGGCAGAATGCCACACTCAAGACATTTATCATTCCTGTCTTATTGGCAGGAATGGATCCTGGCTCCTTTTTCTAAGGGCTTGCTTTCAGATATTAATAAAGAAAAAAATCAAGGTTGGCCTCATGGCCAAGTGGTTAAGCTCACACGCTCCACTTTGGTAGTCCAGGGTTCACCGGTTCAAATCCTGGGCATCCCACATAGAAGAACTAGAACAACTTACAACTAGGATGTAGAACTATGTACTAGGGCTTTGGGGAGAAAGAAAGAAAACAAGGGAGGAAGATTAGCAGCAGATGTTAGCTCAGGGCCAATCTTCATCACCAAAAGAAAAAGGCATATGTTTAAAAAAATTAGAAAAATAAAAGTAAAATGAAGATATAAACCTCTTTCACGATAAGGGGCTAGTGTTCCAGCACATAATATTTTTACATTTTGGAAACTGAAAAAAACTTGGGGAATTCTATTTTTCTTAATCTAAGGGAGACTGGTGGTAGAAATTCCAAGAAGTTTGATATGCTTACAGGGGACATAGTTTTGGTAACATGGCAAAAACCAAAAATCTAATAGTGTTCTACAGTGGTCACCAACTATGCCATTTGGCTTAGAGGCAATTGTGCTGAGGCTTTATGAGAACTGAAGTGGAAGGCTATGAATAGGTAGTAGAGAGCATGCAGTTGGCAGGAAACAGGTTTGAGAGCATAAAAGGCCATTGTATATTAGTAAAACGAGTATGGCATATAGTAGATTTTCATGTGTGCTACGTAAGGATATATGGGAAGGAAATAAAGGTAAGGAAATCTGGAGATAAGGCAATAAGTAACAATTTCACAAGTAAATTAACATACAGCTCCTCAAATATGCTGTTGCTCTTTCTTCAATAGCTATTTTCTTGTAACGAATTTAAGAAACTCTTTAATCAATGAGATGAAAGAACTGAAGTCAAACAATTTCTATTGACTCAAGTGTGTTTGTTTTGCTGTTTTATAGGTAAATATAAACAGTTCTGTATTTTCAGTCAGTTTTACAGTTATGATAAATCAGATGTAAAAGCAAATGAAATGCCACCATCAACATTGATTCGGCACTGCATTGAGTAAACCAAGAAAGATTGTAAAATTTCCTTTTTCTACATTCCATTCCTTATCCTAATAGCAATCAGGGTCTTTTTATAAGAAACTAATATGAATGTAACTTTTCAAAACATCATCTGTTTTTCAAAGTAAAAACCTGTCATTGTTGGTATTTGTCTGCTATTAAAAAAGAACGGACAGAATTCCATTTGAGGGTGAGGCGTGGTGCCTTTTTAATGCAGGCATTTATATTTATTTGCTTTGATGGAGAAACAGCCTCTTGAGGAAATCATTCCTTTGGTTTACTTTTATTATAAAAGGCATGCACTTTTTTTCTGAATTTTTATTTAGTCAGAGAACGGAGTTCACACTGCAAATGACCAGCCCCTAATTGGAAAGGGACAGGTGAGTAGAGAGAATCACAGTGGAGATCTGCTCAAATGGAGCAGAAACTGCAGGAGCAGTAAAAAGGTAGGGACTCTTACATGGAATTATCAGACAGGAAATTTAAAATAGACACTATTAATATGTTAAGGACTCTAACAGAGAAATATGGATAAAGTAAGCAGTGAGATGGAAACTCTAAGAAGCAAAAGGAAATGATAAAAGTCAAAAACACTGTAACAGAAGCAAAGAATGCCTTTGATGGGCTCATTAGTAGACTGGCCAAAGTAAACATCAGTGAACTTGAATATGTCAACAGAAACTGCCCAAAATGAAATGCAAAGAGAAAGAAAGTATGGAAAAACGGAAGAGAACATCCAAGAACAGTAGAGCAATGTCAAAAGATGTAACATACATGTAATTGGAATAGCAGAAGAAGTAGTAAGAGGGAATGGATCAGAAGAAATATTTGAAGAAACAATAGTTGAGAATTTTTCAAAATTAATGATAAACACCAAATTAGAGGTCTAAGAAGCTTAATTTTATGTGTCAACTTGCTTGGGCCATGGAGTGCCTGGATATTTGCTTTAACATTATTCTGGGTGTGTTCATGAGGGTGTTTCTGGATGAGATTAACATTTGAGTGGGTATACTGAGTAAAGCCAATTGCCCTTTCCAATGGGAATGGGCCTCATCTAATCCACCGAAAGCTTGAATAGAACAAAAAAGCCTGAGTAAAGGAGAATTTGCTCTCTCTGCATGACCGTCTTTGAACTGGAACATTGGTCTCCTGCCCTCAGACTCAGACTTGCTCTAGAACTTATGCCATCAACTCTTCTAGATCTCTGAGGACTTCTCAGCCTCCATAACCAGGGGAGACAATTCCTTATACTAAATATATTATTGGTTCTCTTTCTCTGTGGAACCCTGACTGATACACAGGAGAAATACTCCCCCAAAAGTCTTAATCTGAACCAAAAGTGCATATTGCTTTGTGAAAGTAGCCAGGCTGAAAGGGCTGCATACTGTATCATTCCAATTATATGACCTTCTGGAAAAGGCAAGACTATTGAGACAGTAAATCTCTCATTTATTACCTAGGGTTTGGGGACAGGGAGAATGATTAAAAAGGTGAAATACAGGAGACTTTTTAGGGTAATAGTTTCACTATATTCTGCATGATATTTTCATGTGGTGTATGTGACACTACGCGTTTATCAAAAATCATAGAATCAGCAGCACAAAGGATGAAACCTTGTTTATTCAAATAAAAAAAATCATTTAGCAGATTGAGAATCCCAAGATGGAATTCAGGCTCTGACAAAAGAATCTAACTGTATTATAAACGTATGAAACAACTTCCCTGAAGTACACAGTGGGAAAAGTTGTTGACCTAATTAACTTTGGAAATCAGGGGAGTCTGGAAGACTAAAGTTGAAAAGAATTGCACATAAGCACTTTAATGCAGGTGACAAAGTTGTTTCACAGAGTGTATGAATTAACAATTATGATGCTGCTATACATGAATAGATGTACAAATGCTATCCATGTATTGAACATTTAAGTAAAGAGATGGAGCTAGATTTCTTGTTATTGGAGTGGGAGGTTACAGATAAGCAAAGGGAGGAGGCTAGAAAGATCCATGTGTTAAAGGCTTAGAGTTAGATATGAACTTATAATTAGTTTAATATAGATACAGACGGTTACATATAGAAGTATTTATCCATATGGGTATATAAAGAAGTTAGTATACACACATGTATTTCCTCACTCTGTCAGCTAAAGAGGCCCAGAAGCATCAACACACCAGTAGCTCTGAGCATATGTAGAACCCACGTCTTGGTTTCTAGCACTATTCTCCAATAATAGAACCAGGACTCCTTAAAGAAATGGCTGATTCTGGAGAAGAAAATATGCAAGATGAGTCTGAAAAATCTTGGAGTCCCAAAAAGAATGAAAGTGGGAAAAAACCTCAAAAAACCTCACCTCCATTGTGGTATGTCAAAGAGACAAGCCAAGTGTAAGAGCCCTCAGTGTCGACAGCTGGAAAGATTTGAATGCAAGAATAAATTAAAACAAATTACTTAATTAGTTAAGTAAAATAGACTTCCAAGATAAATTCCAAAATAAAATAAATATGCATGAGTCCATACTGACATACTGAGTCCATACTGATTGGATAAGACAATTAATAGGGAGAGTGACAAACATCTTGTGCAGAAGAATCCCAAACAATTTACGTAGCTGCTCCGCCCTCAGGGAAGGGGAGCATAAGTTCCACTGCTTACGTGGGAGCTGTGCACAGTGAGTTACTTCCAAAGAGTACAGTATACAAGGTGGTACCTTTGCAGTGGATAGACCTGTCAAATACCACCCCAGATAGGTGTTGAAGGTCAATATCCACAATGATAAATCATCATGATGGTACGTAATTGTGATATAATGTAATTAAAATGGCACTTTATCTCGGTGGTCTTCTTCTAATAGTCTATAACCCCTGTTTAACCATCACACAAATTTCAGTGGAGGAGCCTCCTACAAAATACCTGACCAGTTTTCCTTAAAACTTTCAAGGTCATCAAAAGCCAGAAAGTCTGAAAATTGTCACAGCCAAAATGTTCCTAAGGAGACCTGACAACTAAATGTCATGTGTTATCTTGGATAGGATTCTGGAGTAGAAAAAGAACATTAGGTAAAATTAAGGAAATATGAATAAGTTATGGAGTTGAGTTAATAACAATGCATTAATGTTGATTCATTAATTGTAACAGATGTACCATACTAATGTGAAATGTTTATAATCGGGGAAACTGGGTGTGGGGCATATAGGAACTCTCTATATTATTATTTCAATTATTCCATAAATCTAAAATTATTCTAAAATTCGATGTTTATTAAAAATTAAAACAAAATTTGTTGACTGATAACATCGTGAAGTTTTCAATGTACATAGACAGCCTTCAATGGTGCTTGAAATTTGTGCATATAATATTTTATGAGGCATGGGTTTCAGAGTCAATATTTGACTCAGATATTTAGAACAGAACCATCCTTTGAAAGTCACTTGAATGCTATGTTCCTTGGATTTCTTTCTTTTTTAAAAAATTCTGTTACCAAGATTCAGCTGTCTTTTTTTTTTTTTTAAAGATTTTATTTTTTTACTTTTTCTCCCCAAAGCCCCCAGGTACATAGTTGCATATTCTTAGTTGTGGGTCCTTCTAGTTGTGGCATGTGGGATGCTGCCTCAGCGTGGTTTGATGAGCAGCACCATGTCCGCGCCCAGGATTCGAACTGACGAAACACTGGGCTGCCTACAGCGGAGCACGCGAACTTAACCACTCTGCCACGGGGCCAGCCCCTCAGCTGTCTTTTTTTAAATTTAAAATTTTTTTTTTTTGAGGAAGACTGGCCCTGAGCTAACATCTGTGTCCATCTTCCTCTGCACCCAAGGCGGAGCGTGCGAACTTAACTGCTGTGCCACCGGGACAGTCCCTGTTCCTTGGATTTCTGATCTGTAAAATTTAAGGAGTTTAATTTATCTCAAATAAAATGATATATGAAATGTATCCGTTTAGCATATCCTAAAAGAGATGATTAATGAAGAAGTTGTTATCAATGCACCTGACAGGCAGTACTGTTAGTTCTTTCTTTTATTAAATAGTTTTAAGGACTAGTGCTTTACAAGACGTTATAACATAGAGATGGTAGCATATGCAAGTTAAGATCTTGTGTACGCTGGAGCCACGCTACTTCTGTTCAAGTCCTTGCTCTGTCAGTTACTAGCTATGCAACATTGGGCAGACTGGTTAAACATTCTGAGTCTCAGATCTACTTCTTACAGCAGTGATAATATTAGTAAACATACCATATAAGGTACTCAAGGATGATTTAAAGAGTTAGTAAATCGAAAACACTTAGAAAGTTGTTTGATATTTAACAAGTTCTACTTAAATATTAGCTCTTTACTATCATTATTAATGATGCCTATAAGGGAGGATACAATTGCTATAGACTTGCTCAGTTTTAAGATGAGGATTCATCTGATTCTTTACTCTTATCATTTTTCCCTCATCTTCATTTATTTTTTATCTTCCATTTCTCTTTCTCATTTTTAGCTGAGAATATCACCCTGTAAAGTTTTCTCCATATCCAATAGATTTTTCTTGCCTACTGTTATAAGCTTGAGCTCTAGAAGTCAGAGTACAGTATCATGGAATATAACATATTTTCAAGTCTCTGACTTTTTTTGTGTGTGTGAGGAAGATTGGCCCTGAGCTAACATCTGTGGCCAATCTTCCTCTTTTTGCTTAAGGAAGATTTGCTCTGAGCCAACATAGGTGCCAATCTTCCTCTATTTTGCGTGGGATGCCGCCACAGCATGTCTTGATGAGTGGTGCTAGGTCCACATCTGGGAACTGAAGCTGCAAACCCTCGGCTGCTAAAATGGAGGACACAAACTTAACCACTACACCAATGGGCCAGCCCCACAAGTCTCTGAATTTTGTGAAAAAACTAAAAGTCTTGAGATTTGGGGCAAAAAAAAAAAAGGATTTTATGTCACCAATTTTAAATATTCTCATTGATTTGTTCCCATACACAGAAATAGTCCAAAGTTAAGGGAACCCAAAGACACTAGATAATGTGTCATCTGCCACATTTTCAACCTGGGCTCCCAGAGAGCTCCCCTCACAGGAGCCCCCTTTCCAGGAAGAACAGGAATCATATCTTTGTAATAGTAGATACTTTCCTTATGAAAAAATAGGGCTAGGAATCTGAGCTAAGATCTTCTAAGATACCATTCAAAGGTCTGTCTTTTTTCTTTCTCACTCAAGCTCACATTGACCAAACTCCATTTTCAAATAGACAGAAGTACCTGAGGAGAATTACTGGGCATTTGTCCAAAGAATTTGAAATCAATGATCCAAAGAGATTTATGCATCCCTATATTCATTGCAACATTATTCACAATAGCCAAGATGCAGAAGCATCCCAAGTGCCCATCTATAGATGAATGGATAAAGAAGGTGTGATATATGTATATACAATGGAATAGTACTCAGCCATAAAAAGGACAAAATCGTCCCATTTGCAATAACATGGATGGACCTTGAGGGTATGATATTAAGTGAAATAAGCCAGACAGAGAGAGCCAAATACTGCATGACTTCACTTATATGTGGAAGACAACACATACATGGATACAGAGCAGATTAGTGGTTAGCATAGGGAAGGGAGTTGGGGGGAGGTGGGCAAAAGGGATAAAGGGCACATATGTATGGTGATGGATAAAAGGTGGACTACTTGGGGTGAGCACAATGAAGTGTATTCAGGAATTGATAAACAATACTGTACACCCGAAATTACACAATGTTATAAACCATTATAATCCCAATAAAATTACTTGGGAAAAAAAAAGTAGCTGAGAAGAGCAAAGGCAAAGAATGAGTGACATAATTTAAACATTTAAACATAAACATTTAAACATTTAAACATTTAAACATAATTTAAACGCCTTCCACATTCAAAGGATCATATACCACGACCAAGTGGGATTTATCCCTGGGATGCAACATAGAGATAGCTGACAGGTATATGAAAAGGTACTCAACATTACTAATCATCAGGGAAATGTGAATTGAAACTGCAATGAGATATCCCCTCACACCTGTTAGAATGGATATTATCAAAAAGACAAAAGGCAATGAGTGCTGGTGAGGATATGGAAACAGTGGAAACCCTTGTACGTTTTTGGTGGGAATGTAAAGTGATGCAGTCACTATGGAAAACAGTATGGAGGTTCCTCAAAAAATTAAAAATAAAACTATCTTATGATACAGCAATCCCACTTCTAGGTATACATCCAAAGGAAATAAAATCAGGTTTCTAAGAGATACCTGCACCCCCATTTTCACCACCGCATTACTCATAATAGCCAAGATAATGGAAACAACTTAAATGTCGGTTGATGGATGAGCAGATAAAGAAAATGTGGTATATATATACACAATAGAATATTATTCAGCCTTAAAAAGGATATCCTGACATGTGTGACAACATGAGTGAATCCAGAGGACATTATGCTAAGAGAAATAAGTTAGACAAAGAGAGACAAATACGGCATGATCTCACTTGTATGTGGATTCTAAACTAGTCAGACTTAGAGAAGAAGAGAGTAGAATGGTGGTTCCCAGGGGCTGGAAAGTGAAGGAAATGGGGATATGTTGGTAAAGGGGTACAAAGTTTCAGCTATGCAAGTTGAATAAGTCCTGGAGATCTAATGTAAAGAAATGTGACCATAGTTAACGATATTATATTCTATATTTGAAATTTGCTGAGTGTAGATTTTAAGAGTTCTCACCACACAGACAAAAAAGAAAGAAACAAGCAAAAGAAAAGGGTAACTATGTGACGTGATGGATATGTTAATTAGTTTGATTGTGGTGATTATTTCACAGTATACATGTGTATCAAAACATCAAGTTTTACACCTTAAATATATACAATTTTTGTTAATTATACCTCAATAAAGCTGGAAAAATAAATTAAAAATAAAAATAAAGCAATGCATTTCTAATTGTTCAAAGAGAGAATATGGAAGAAAGGAATTTATCTGCATACGGTTCAGGTAAGAAAATGCAAGAAGTGAGCACAGTTGGAGCTGCTGTGCCCAAACCAATGAGACCCAGAAGATAATCCCTTCAGTCGTTACTCTTGGTCATCAGAAAATAAGAGCTTTCCAGCACTTCTCAAATGTATTATAAGATGTTTCAAATATATTTTTTACTTTTGATTAGTTTGAAGGAATATATTAAAATCTAGTTTTCAACATTAAGGTCTTGACATGCAATGTCAACCTACAAAGATAAGACCTACTTATTTTATATACTCATTTACCAACATGGTTTATTGAAGCTGTTCGACCCAAAAGAACAGCAAATTTTATTGCTACCTTGTCATACAAACAATTGCATAGGTACACAATGCAGTACTACTAGTCACTTCTTCTCAATACATTGAAATTTTAAAGTCGTTTCATCATAAAGCATAACCTTTCAAACTGTACTGATTATCATTTTGAACAATAGAATATGTCTCCAGAAGGAAGCTGACTTCAGTTCAGGAATTGTCAAACTTTAACTTACAAATAACTATTATTCTAATCCCTGTCTATTCCTCATAAACTCCCTCATAAACATAATAACATGTTTCCTTCTTACTGCTATCTTTTGGCATGTGTTAAATAAACAATTGCAAGCATTTCATATTTGTGGGAAAAATTCAATAAAATAGGAAGTACATGTAATTTTTTTTCTCTGCCAGAAAAGCTTTTAAAGCTCAGTTTTGCACTGTGAAGCTGATTTGCGACAAAATACAAGTGGTGGTTGCATTTTTTTCCAACACAAGAACAAATTTAAACAAGAGACATTTGTCTAGAGCAAGCACATTGTGCGTAGAAATCAATCTAAACGTCCAGATCAAAATTGTATTTTTGAAAAGGCATTATGCAGCAGGATTCCTAATGGCATGAACATTCTCCCTTTAGATGCCATGAATACAAAAACACTCCTGCTATTTAGACCATGAACAATCCAGGTACTTGGACTGAATTGTGTATGATTACTAGCTTTCCTCAAAGCTCTCACTGCTCTACTTAAAACGAAAATAGTTTTCTAAAAGAAAATATCTCAGTCATTTTCTTTTTCTTAAATTTATTTAGGATGACTTTTTGAGAAAGTAAGGAGTGAGGGTGAGTAGAACCTGTAAAATGCCCTTTTCCATCTGTGATTGGCCTTTCCTTGGTTGGTAGAGTAAAAATTTCAAGAAAGTTGGTCACCTTCCAGTTATGTAGGGGTAAAAATGTTAATGTCTGATGTACGGTAAATGATTATTGTTAGACCAAGCCTTTTCCAGGAGCCTTTTTGTTGTGATTTTTGAATTACTTACTTCACAAACAAAATTCTGTGCATTTGTTAGCGCTTTTGTTGTCTCTAGGTTTTACCAATTTTTATCAAATATTTCTGAAATTCTTTCACTTCAATTACTTAGATATGGTGCCAGAAGTAGAAGTTCTGGGCTTAGACTACGTGAGGAAATTCTCTTGAAAGAACAAGAATTTAATATTGATCTTAAAAGCCTCTTTATCTGGCACCCAGAACATATCTTTCAGAATGTATAGTCATTCGCAATTTTCTCACTAATGTAGTTTGAGAGGCTAATTCACATACGAAGCTATGCATTGTTAGCTGAGTTCGCCGTATTTTATTAAAACTGATACATTTATTTACATAATTTTGGAATAAATACTGATGGACATAAAATTGCATGTGATTTCTTTAAACACTGTTTTCATTTGCTTAATAACGAGTGAAAAGTTTTGATAAGGAACTCATGTCAGGGATGCTTTATAAATGAAAATCTATCATTACTAAAATATACACAAAACCTTCTTTTCAGCTAATGCTATCTCATCCAGCCTCTGAATTATCCCTAATTTCTTTTCTCCTCTCTGTATAATTAATCACCAAATCTTCTGATTCTGCATTTAAAAAATAAGTTTTCAACAAATACATCTTAGTGAAACTTTCCAGGTTTACTACTAACATTTTAATCATAGATTTTTTTTTAACAACTCATTACGTATACATTAAAAAAATGTTTAACCAAGCATTTAGTGTAGGTTTGGGTGTGTCATAAACACAAAACTTTTGAGAACCACTGTCCTTGGCTTCTGTTTTAATCATTAATTTCTTGAACTATTGGGGAAATACATATTAAATTTCCTGCTAATCTCTTTATATCCATGATTCAACCAACAATATTTATGGCAGAGAGAAATTTCACTTTCTTTCCGAAGCTTGCAAGCATCTGATGACATTCAGTTGCCTATAGGAGCCAGCATCTATCTCTGAAGTACCATTCCATCCTCTAGTCTACCGACTCATCTTAGTGTGGCCCAAATGATGGCTTTAAAAGTGGACAGAACTGAGTTCATCTTCCTATGTGACTAACTGATTCCATTAGATACTTATGCAATCTCAAACTTGGAAACAAAGCATGAGGATGGCTGCGTGTTCTTTTCATATCATTTTTTTAATTATTCAAGATAACACATCTGAATTTGATCTTGTTTCTTCAAATTTCTTTAGAACATCGAAATAAGAAATTACACATTAATTTGTAAGTTTATATCTGATAGAAAAGATAATCACACAGGTTAGAGATTTTTGCTCCTATAAAATAGTTTTGTATCTATTAGCAACTTCATTTCAGCCTTTCTTTCTTTGAATTCCATATATGTATATCTATTCCAAAAATTCTTCTTTAAATTAGCTTTGTTATCTTACTGGTTTCCTCATTAATTAATGTGTTGAATAACTTTATTTACATATGTTAATTCTATATTTGATGAAACCATGTTTTAACTCTTTGAAAATTATTTCAGTGGAATAAAGGTTTCTTACTGACAGAGTATCAGTAATGGCACCTACTTAGATATGGTGCCAGAAGTAGAAGTTCTGGGCTTAGACTACATGAGGAAATTCTCTTGAAAGAACAAGAATTTAATATTGATCTTAAAAGCCTCTTTATCTGGCACAAGCAAAATCTCCCCCATCCCAATATCCAATTATTTAATCTATATTAAATTATTAATTCACTAACTATCCAGACATGAATGTATGTTTATTAATTTATCAACAAAACAATATCTGTAATTATTCTAAGTTCTGACCCAGAAAAACTTTGTCATCAGATGACGAATGTTTCTTGTTTTCTGAAGAGCTCAAAACCAATTTCATATGATTTTTCCTGTTTCCTCGGTAATTTAATTGTCAGTAATCTTTATTCTTCTACATCTGAAGTCCATTCATTACTATCAGAGTCAATATTGCAACAGAATGAAAGTAAGAGACAAAATTAGGATAAGGTAAGAAATGTTTTATTGAACATGCCCACTCAATGCTTTCAATGTTATTTTTTAAATATAATTGAAAAACATTTAAATAGTCAGTTAAGCAAGCAGGACTAATTTCTCTGTTGCAGTCTTAAATACTCTGCGTCTGGCAATCAGGAAAAAACCAAAAAACTGTTGCTTTCTAAAACTATTTTTATATTGACTCCAATTGTCAAGCCTTGCCTGACTCATCTTCTATGCATTCCTGTTTCAGAAGTCTGTGGTATGTAGCAGCTGTTGTTAAACTTACGTGTTTTTTTTATAGCTTTATTTTAGACTTTGTGATTCTTCAAGTAAAGTCCCAGTAAAACTATGCTTTGTGAAACATTATTTTCCAGAAGCTTCAGATGGTTTATCACAGGGAAAGTGTCAAAAAGGATTTGAAGCTACAGGTTCAGGATTTTTTCAAAATTGTAGTCTGGGTTTTAAGGCCAAGAATAATTCATCCATTTGATTGTATGTGAGGAAAGCCATTAAAACACACAAAAACTCTTGCAAAAACAACTTATTTTCTACAATATTTTCAAAATTTCTCAAAAGCTGTATTTCTCTAACACGTGAAAAGAATATGATGGGTATTTGGAGTCCCAGGAGCAAATATGAATGCATGTTTGTAAGTGTGCTTTCATTTTGTATCCACTCCCTTTTTCAAATATCATTTTCTTTAAATGACAAAGTAATTGCAATTTGGTGATATGAACTTGTGATTCCTTTGACATTAAGGAGCAATGATTTGCCAAGGAGGCTCATTGTAATCGAGCTCTGATATACTGTAAGGCTGTGTTTAAAATAAAATTTAAAATAATGAGTTATATTTAAAAGAGACTTGAGAACCAAGGTTTTTAAATACATATTTTAAATTTAGAATTTCCAAGCTACCTCCATTACACCCACTTATTCTTTACCCACCTCATTCAGGCTCCTGAGAAGATCCGAGCGTAAAGAAAGTTGTAGCCAAAAGGAACATCTCTATTCTCTGAGAAATTGCCACGAATTTTTTTCTTTGTTCTTTGCTAGACGAGGAAGAAATCTAAGAAAATAAAAACAATGTGTGCTCTCTTTATCCACCTTTGTCTTAAACCCAGAATTTGGAGCCAGCCATACAGAACATATTCTCTATATCCTCAACTCTGTACCTCATTCTTGTCTCTGAAACACTTCAATAATTATTGTTACTTTTATAATGTAAAAGCCATAACATAAATCAAATGAGAGAGAAAGAAAAACAAGGAGGAAAAAAACCCCCAGATCTTTCAATCCTTAAAACTTATTCCTAAAAATCTTAATACTTAAGACAAAACTTAGATTTGAAGACAATATTTAAAAACTCAGAGGATATAAGGTTTAGGCTGTACTAATTTATTTGTATCCCGGATTAACGATACCCAAAATGCCTTGCCTTAGGGTATGACATTGTTAAATTTTTCACTTTGTCAAATTTTCCTATATGTAATGCCTTGGATCCTCTTATTCTGTGCAGCCTTCTATCTGACTCCATATTTTCTTACATTGAAGGACATTGAAAATGATCAGTCTGTCCTACTACCCAGAATTTATGTTCAGTGTAGTATCACATTGGAGAATTTTCTTTAAAATAAATAACTCATTTTGAAATGAATTCTTACTTACAGGCTGATCCTTTTCTATCAATATGGATTTTTAAAAAACAAAATTGTTTAAAGCAGAATGATGTATGAATTAATGATTTGACATTCAATGTATTTAGAAACTGACCCAACCCTTAACACAAAAACATAAAAACCTTCCTCTTAAACATTTATAAGACATTTTACTTCCTTATTTCTGGCCTTAAGTACTATCCCAAGCCATTGTTAAATAATAAATTACATGGCAATTACCATTAACTTTATTAGCAATAACTTTCTACATAAGCAATTGACATATCCTCAGCCACCATCTGCATCTTACTGGACATTATCTTTTCTCCACATGGAGAATGTCAATAAATTTACATAAATTTTCCAGTATCTATTATTCATTCCAAAAGCACAGGAAGAGTTGGCGGTGATCTGAAATAAGTGAATGGTCACTTGTCAAAAAAATGTTTCTGAAAAACTTCAACAAATATTTCACATTCAGTCAGATTGAAAGAGGTATTTACGGATTTACATGAATTGCAATGCCCTCTTTTTAGTGATTTGAAGTTAAAATATTTAACAGCATGTTTTTGGCCCCTTTTTTAACATTTTTGATGGTGGGGACTATCTTAAAGTACTTGCCCCTACAGAAGAGTGTATTCGGAAGAGCGTTTGTTGGAGACCTGGCCCCCATCTTAGCCATTATTCTACTAATGACACTTCATTTGACTGCTTTACACAAACTATTTGCCCATTTCTACCAGGACTTCCTACAATGTCTCCTGTAGGGGAGGAAGACATTTCCCCTACCCATTCTGGGTTCTTTTGGCTGGAGAATGAATTAAATTCACATGAGACAGAATAACAGGAGAAAATTAAACAAAGCTTTATAACATGTATACATGGGAGAGGCTCAGGTGACCTGAACAGCTCGCCAAAATGGCTAAAGCCACCACCTTAAATAGCATCTTCAGCTAAAGACAGAGGAGGTTGTTAGGGGTGGAGGGGGAGTTGATCATGAGAGATTACCACACAAGTACAGTAAACAAGAGTCAGGTTATTATGCAGACTTGAGTCCTTGCCTTCCAGTTTGATAAGAGTTTATAATAAGGTCATCCCTCCTTCCTGGTACAGAGAGGGAGACACCTTTACAGACTGAGATTTCTTTTACAATGTAAATGTCTCTTAACAAAGGGTAAGTAAATTCTACTTTTCAGAGTTTCTTTCCTGTCTGCAATTTTTAAAAGTAACCAGCCCCAAATAATCCTCATGACAAAGAGACGTATCTTGGGGTGGCCAATTCCAGTCCCCCACACTCCTTTTAATGTTTTTTTTTTGATGATTACACACTTTTTTCCTCATCCAAAGTTCAGACACCTGGTGAATTATAACTGGAGTTGGTTGATTATAAGTGTCACAGCAGTTTTTTCAGTTTTAATTTCATTTTGGTCTGGACCTTTGAATATCCCAGTCACTTAGTCTGATTTTGCAATCTCCATCTCGCTGACTGCCCAATGACTATTAGCTTTTTTACTTCAGGGCCTCTTACTGCCTCGGTCCCTCTTGGATTCCCTGATGTGCTGTATCTGCCGTGTTTGCTCTGTTCAGTTGTTTGTTTAATCAACAAATATCTGTGGAAACTCTCTATGGACCAGAAGTGTGCTTGTGATAGGCTGCTGCCTACCATTACAAATCATGCACATGCACATCTGGTTAGGGTGATTTCCTAACCAGATTTCTAGGAACACTTGACTGACAAGCTTTCCTTCTGTGACTGGAATCCTGGCCACTCTCTGAACACTTAAAGACACAGCTTTCCTACTCCTGAATGGCTGGAGGCCATCTGATGTTTTCATGTGCAAAACTTAAAGACTTTGGTTGAGATTCAAATCAGATTCTAACTCCAGTTCACATATCAATGGGAGACAGTGGCTTAGAAGAATATTTGAAAGCCGAAAGCAGCAGCCTCAATGTGTACTCTTATACTTATCCTAAAATCTTGTGTTGAAAGCAGTCCAAAGATATCATCCTTAGACATAACTCAAGGGCACAAACAGTGGAATAGTTAGGAAACTTATAAGAACTAATCATGAGTTGTTATCTAGACAAAGACCTCAGGGAGTTCTTCCAACTTCTTTTCCTCTAATCGCATTCGGAAACAATGTACAAACATAGTGGAAATGACGCTAGTTAAACTTCTAGCTAATAGCAGACCACCAGAGAAATAAGAATGGTCTGGATGAAGGAATTAAAATATGGAGTAAGGAACAAAACTGACAGTAATAGATGGTTCAAATCCACACAATCAAATAATGTGAATGATTGTATTTAGTAGGAAAAGGCCAGTGCAAATCAAAGAAGACTAAAAGTGGCCCCCTACATCTGATTAGAGTGTTTCTTATATGTGGAAGATACAAAGTGATGAATTTACAACTTATGAATGAGCATTTTAGCTATTGTTTATCTTTCTTATAGAGATGAATGCCGCATTTATTCAGTTACTTATCTATTCTCTTAGAACATATTCATTGAAAGCCTACTAAGTGCTAGACACTGTGATAAATCTTGGGAAGGAAATGAATAAAAGGTCACAACTGAGTGTTTATGTCAGCAATGAACATAGGTTTATTATAGAGTGTGATAAATGGAATGGAGACAAGGATACGATGCTGGGATGTCAGAGGGGAAGGAAGCCCATCTCTTTCTTGGCAAGTCGAGGATGGCTTCACAGCTGAGGAGATAAATAGACTGTTCTTAAGGGATGTATATGTGTAGTCATATGGAGGAAAAAATGACGGAAGTACAGAGTTAGAAGTTCCCTGTAATTTTTGTATTATACATGTGATAGAATTTGGCAGAGATGAGACAAAACGTTGAGATTTGAAGATATGCCTTTTAGACTATTTAAAATGGCATCCTGACTTCTGATAAAGGAGGAATTATTAAACTTTGTAATAAAAACATATAACTCGACAAGAATAATCAATGCTATAAACGAGAATTTCACAGAAAATCAAACACAAACAAATATCTTGAAAGTTACGAAATCTGAAACATACTTAAAGAAATACAAATTCTGAGTGGTCATTCAAATACATCTCAAAATCAAACTTTTTAAAGGTTTTGCTTAAATTTTACCTGCTAAGAGAGCTTCTCCTCAATCTACAGCATGCCACAACCACCTATCCATTTAAACTGCTTTATTTAGTTATTTATTTTGGGTCTTTTATACAGAACTTACCAGAATTTCCCATTCCATTTCATTGTATTTGTTTGTTGTCTTTCTCCTTCCTGAAGCTCATGAGGACTTTAAAATTTTTATTACCACTGTACCACAATCACAGAAGTGGTGCCTAGCAACTTATAAGTGCTCTAAAAATGTTTGTTGGGTGAATAAAACAAGTAAAAATTACGAGATAACACTTTTTTACTCCTAAAATTGACAAAAGATTGGAAATACTGATAATGATGTCAACTGTTAAATTGAAATATGTATTCACACAATTAATGAGAGTTTAATTTGAAATAACTGTTTTGGATTTGAGTTTTGCTGTATCTATCAAAATTAACATATACAACCCTCTTATGAATATTTCTTCAGATATATTTGTATAAATAAGAAAAAAATATGTCAAAGCTCCTACAAATTTCAGAATCATTGTAGTATCAAAATACAACTAAAGTATTCACCTGCATAGGAAAAGAAGCAGAAATTAGAGTATATTTTTAAAAATATTGGGAAGCCATTAAAATAATAAGCTAGATATAAATAAAACTTATAAGTAGTAATTTTAACAAAACTGCAAATTGTAAAATAGCATATATTGTGTATTATCTTTGAAAAATGTAACAAGTTTTATGACTATTGGAGCATAAAATGGTGATGTTTCATACCTAAAGCAGTTTCCTTTTGGGTAGATGATGTGCCCATATATATTATATCTGAGCCAGAATGCAAAAAATATGTATAAAAACCCAATCTGGGAGCAATTTTGGCAGTCCCAGCTTCTCCATGCTTCTCCTGTGCCTCAAGATTACTAGTATTCTTGAAACGAATTGAAAAACTTTAAATTGGATAAGATCTCTGATTCTAGTGAGTTTGACTTGACAACCTAATCCTTTTTGTAATCTCATGTGCATATACATGCGCACATACCTATGCAAGTTTGTATGTATTGCATGTATGTGTGTATGTGAGTGTGTGTGTGGGGGGGTGTGTGTGTGTGTGTGCGGTACATGTGTTTAGAATTAGAATATCTTTAGAGAGATTCATGGAAAGCTCTTAAAGGTGATTGCCGTAGGGAGTTTGATCGGTAATGCAAATTGTGAGGAGGAATTTTTCTTTTGCCTTTACTTTAGTGCTTTATGTATTTAAATGGGCTTGCGTTGAATTTTCAGCAATAATAGTAACCGCAAAACCAAAGTCAATTACAAATATATTCTGAAGCAAGCATGTACTCAGGAAAGAAAATTTTTTTCAAACAGAGGTGTAATCAGATTTGAACTTTAGAAAAAAAAATAGTTTGGAATTGAGGAGTATGAAGTAGAGAGGTGAGAAGGTGGTGATAACAACACTATATAAACAACTGATCCAATAATCCAAGGTGACAGGAGAAACAACTCAGGCGCTGGTGAGAGACAGAGGAAATGGACTAACTGAGTTAGATGCGAAAGCTGTTAACAGACTGGATACAGAGAATGGGAATGGAGACAACACTAAAAATGACTTTTAAGTTTTTAGATTGAGAGACAAGGAGAATTACTTAGTGATTCAGGAAAATGCAGGATTTAGGATAATCCTATCATTTTCCTGGAGAAGACGCAAACCTCCCAGAAGAAACGTAGAACCGAGAAGCATCACTGCCATGATGGAGCCTCTGGGCAAAGAAGAGATAGTTAAACTGATTGTATTCGGAGGTGTCCACGGGAAGAGCAGGAGTAATTAAAATGAAGTAAATCCTAGGTTAAATTAGAGCAAGAGGCATTGAACTGACAACACTAGATGAAGCAAAGCTCACCCTTGACTGGCCTCCTCTCAGAGCAAAATCTTGAATTATTTTTGTTACTAATGGCTCTACTACTACTAATGATAATATTAGTATGGTTGTTTTTACAGTCAGTAATTTCACACACTTTCTATCATTTGCTGTATACAAAATTTATATTATTAGTGTAGTCATTTTATAGATGGAAAACTGAGGCTCCGAGAGACTATCAGCCAGCATATGTAGCAAAAGGACTTAGTGGTTAAGCTAGAATTTGAACTTAATCAGTGAAAAATCATCATCCCACACTCTTAAGCATTGTGTTCATGATTGCTTCAGATTCAGAGTCATTTTGGATGCCCTTAGATGATTCTGAACTATTTCTAGACATCTTCATGTAAGGATAAGTCATTCAGGAGTACTCAGGCATTGGCTTAAGAACCTGGGCTCTTTTGGGTTCTCATTCAGATCCAAATTTAAAATACTGAGTATAAAGAGGATTGTCTTATTGTTGTCTCCAAATTTCATTCGTAATTTCTTTCTCTCAAGGTTTAGTTGATGCCAAGAACCCTCAAGTTAGCAAAGACCACATGTGGAAAGACAATGTGACAAGTCACAAAGTCATGCAAAAGGGAGGCGAAATGGCACAAGATACTAATAGGGTTCACGTGAAACGTGGAATTTACAGTGCTAAGGAAACCTCTAGGTTATTCGTTATAATGAGAAAAATAGAGAACTGCATTGTAAATTTTTGCCAATATACCTCTTTCTGAGCTAATGCCAGTACTTTGTCTTACTTTGATCTCGTCATTCCAATGTCGGTTCACATTTTCCATCCTGGCACTCATGGCTTTATATTGTTCTGTCTCATTTTAATTTGCCAAGTATCAACTTTAATTCATATTTTTTGATAATAAGTAATCTGGAGTAAGAATGAGATAAAAGTGAAGTTTCCAGAAGTGTTTTATAAGTAAGAGCCTACTGCTTAAGGAAGATATGCATATGGGAATTGAGTTATATTAGGTTCCCTACTTATGTAAGAAAATCTAGTCATGTAACTAGAACTCTGAATCTAGTAACGTTACCTAGCCCTTTACTAACACGTAAAAGGAGCTGATTTTTTATTTACAATATAACATGTGAAAGTGATTTTGTGTTCAGAGTGTGTTTTTGTCTATGTGGGATCATTTTAATTAAATTACGGACCTCCACAAGAGGGTTTTCCTTTTTGAGTTTAAGAGTTTGAGTTTAATAAAGATGAAGATAAATCGACAAAACCTCTCATGGTCGGGCTTGAAGCAGTGCAAGATACTTTTAAAGATGGATTCACTGGGTTGACTTGAGCTTGCAAAATGGAGGAAAATGATCTGATCTCCAGAAATTTAAATTTCCTTTTGCTTCAGTAACCACCTGATTTAACTAACTTAGCAAGAGACTCTGCTCAGAGGAGCCCTAAGTTCTCACCAAAACACCGTTACAGCAGCTGATTATTCAGAATGTAGTGCTGGAATTTTTTAATAATATGCTGAGGAAGATTATTTTGATAGCTAACTATAAACCACATTAGGAAAAAATGTATGAAGTGTTTTATTCATTCAAATTAGAATCATAGGTTGACCATCAGCTGAGTCAAAATGCAGAAGAGGCACATGGCATTATCTCAGAATGAACGGTTCTGTTTTATTTAGAAAATCTCCAATGAACTCAAGTGCGATGGTGTCATAACCAATAGAAAATTACCATCTTAGAGTAATTTACGATAATTACAGCAATTCAAATTGTTTTTAAATGAGGCTTTTGGGGGATCACATTCAGTGCCTTTTCTAATTGTAGAGACATTTAAAGAAGAAAATTAATATAGTAAATGAAGAATCAAAATCTCCGACATATGGATTATTTTTGTTTCAAGTTTCTCAGGTATATATCAATTTGGGAGTAGTAAATATGTATGAAATTGAAATCCTTTTTGGATTTCAAAAAGGTTATGTCAAAAATAAGGTAATGATGGGGCTGGTTCAGTGGCGCAGCAGTTAAGTTCACACATTCTGCTTCGGTGGCCTGGAGTTTGCCAGATCAGATCCTCTACTATAAAGTAGAGGAAGATGGGCACGGATGTTAGCTCAGGGCCAGTCTTCTTCAGCAAAAAAGAGGAGGATTGGCAGCAGATGTTAGTTCAGGGCTAATCTTCCTCAAATAAATAAAAAATAGAAAAAATAGTAAGATAATGATTGCGTCAGTCAAGATGAGATGTGAGTCTTGACCTTATATATGGGAATTTTCTGTGTTCTGTGCCTGA
This sequence comes from Equus caballus, assembly GCF_041296265.1. Lineage (NCBI taxonomy): Eukaryota > Metazoa > Chordata > Mammalia > Perissodactyla > Equidae > Equus > Equus caballus. The sequence goes on from NC_091698.1 coordinate 36,297,482, forward strand.
TTTTGAAGGATGGGATCTCAAGTTACGGAAGAAAAAGACAGAGGTGGGCATATTGCCTGTCATAAATGAGACATGCACTGTGTGTAAAAGACAGCAGTGTGTTATTCTAAAATGTACAATAAACAAATACATGTTCTATTGGTCTTATTGCTCCAACTTTTTTTTTTTTGACGAGGAAGATTAGCCCTGAGCTTACATCTGTTGCCAATCTTCCCTTTTTGCTTGAGGAAAAAAGCAAAAAATCTTGCTTCCTATTTTTGGTTTTTGGTTGGCACATCTGTGGCAATCTATCTCTATTTTGTATGTGGGATGCTGCCACAGCATGGTTTGATGAGCAGTGTGTGGGTCTGCACCGAGGATTCTAAAGTGTGAACCCCAGGCTGCCAAAGCAGAGCATGTGAGGTTAACCACTACACCAACGGGCCTGCCCCGATAGGTGTTTAATAACTGTTAAATGAATGAATTAATCTTAACTGGTCACATACTTAAATGCTCTCACAGAAGTCTCATACAACTCATTTCCCCAAAAACTTATATAAAACTTTAAAGAGTAGCTTATTTACTTTTTCAAATTATGATAAATAATCAGTGTTTTTTGTTACAAGATGTTTTGCTAAGACTTCTCATAAGTACCCAGGAAAAACACCAAAAAAAATGAAACATTTTTATCTTTCTGTTACACAGCTTTTATCTTTATTAATACTTTCCATTTGGAAATATGTGTATACATTTATTTTGTTTATTATAAGAAAAGGAATACATGAACATGGCAAGATATTTTAAATAAATTCAAAATAATATGAAGTAAAGTAATACGTTTTTCTTTTCTTCAAACTTTAGTCACACTACCTGAGGGTAGTGAAGACAAGAAAATATATTTTCATTTTTTCTCTATTTGTAGTTATTCATATAATACCAAATATTACACATATAATATCTATTTCTTGATTTATCAACTTAAAACTGATATGCATTTTTTCTTACATGTAAAATAAAAAACTTAACTAAATAGCACATTTATGGTTTATCATTAGCAATTTTTCTGGTTTTATATAATTTTAAATATGTAAAATATTTATAAATATAGTTAACAATACATAACTATAAAAATTTTAGTCATTCTTAAAACTATTGATGCAATTGGCTCTGTAGAGAAGATACATGATCTTGAATTACTAAACTGGTACCTTCTAAAGAAAGTGTCCAAAGCATTATGGTCTAATATATACTCTGTTTTCATACTTAACGATTTACTCAAAATTTCATCATATTTTAACTTGCTACATAAGTGGACATTCCTGCTCTTGCACTTTCTTGTTGTAATTGTGCTTCTTCCCTGGACTAAGTGTGAGTGTGCGTGGGGGTGTGTGTGTGTGTGTGTGTGTTTCCTTTCTCCCACCCCACTTCCATCCCACCTCACTCACGGTAGTGGATTAATCTGGATTGGTCAAATATAAGGACATTGTATAAAACCATTGACTGTGGTAGACAAAGTGCTTAGTGCTGCACAACTCAAGGTGCATTTGGGCGTAGGCCCATTTTCCACATGCTTCTCTCAACTGCCCCTGTTCCTTCTCACAGCCACAGTCTTAGGAATCTTCTTTCTAGGTATTAAAATAAACTACTCATTGCACATTATTCAGTTCACTACTGGTAGGGGTTCTCTGGTTTGGCTATTGCTAAAAGCATATTGGTAAAATCCAAGATTTGGGGTTAGTGCCATGGAGAAGGTGGCCAAGTAAAGATGCCCAGGCTATACACAAGGAAGTTACCTTCAATGCAACTTCACTGCTCTGAGTTCTATATTAACGTTAGGGGCAAATAACACGTGTCCCCATGGATTCCCCTTGAGAATCTTTTTTTTTTTTTAAAGATTGGCACCTGGGCTAACAACTGTTGCCAATTTTTTTTTTCTGCTTTATTTCCCCAAACCCCCCTGTACACAGTTGTATATCTTAGTTGCACATCCTTCTAGTTGTGGGATGTGGCACGCTGCCTCAACGTGACCTGACGAGTGGTACCATGTCCACGCCCAGGATCCAAACCCTGTGCCACTGCATCGGAGCGCGCAAACTTAACCACTCGGCCACGGAGCCAACCCCTCCCCTTAAGAATCTTAAGGAGAAGAAAAGATGTTGGAGACAACCAAATTTGGGATACACAGCCCTTTACTGATCCAGCAGACAACAAATGCTTTTCTGAATTCCATTTTGTCAAATTTTAAAATACCCCCTAAGTAAGAAATACATTTAGCTACCAACTGAGTCACCAGAGTAATATGTACCCATGCTGGGAAAATAATTTTATTTTTCAACTCCCATTTGGTGCCACTATTTACCAACATAAAATATTATTGGGAAAACATTCAAGATATAACACACATCTGTCAGCGAAATAGGAGAAAAGGACAGATATACATGTCTATGTTGTATTATCAAATGATGCTATAATAAACTTAAGGTAAAAGGAACAACGAATTGAAGGAAACGTGAATCTCAGAGAAGAACACCAGTAAAGTGGACAAAAGATAGTAGAGAAGGGCGGAATAATTGCAAAGTCCTCTTCCCATTATATTTCTACCAGCATACCTCACCTTAACTTTAATATATTATATTCCTTTACTCATTTCGATGGTCAAAATCTTGAAACTTTGATTCAAGAATTCAAATATTAAATTATATATGAGACATAAAATGCCTTGCAATATAATAAAGTGTTACCCAATAATATAAAGTCCTTGCTTCCCTCATAGATTGTACTGCAGTTTTCCTTCACTAATACCAACCCTTTGGATCAGAAGTGACTAAAATGTGTGTGTGTGTGTGTGTGCACATGTGCTATTTGCTTGTGTTTTTTAAATATATATATATATATAAATGTAAAACGTATATATATATATATATATATATATATATATATATATATATAAAGTGTCATTTTCCTTTAATAGAGAAAATTAGTAAAGATTAGTTAAAGTTGAAGGGAATGCAAGTACCAGTCAGGATGGAGTAATTCCACATCAAGTTTTCTTTCTGACTGATTGCAATTAAAGTCTGTGGACAGATTACAAAAATAAACCACCCCAGGACTCTGAAAAGTAAATAGTAACAAGTGATTTGTGAGCAAGAGAAGTCAAAACTTGAAAAATCACCAATGTGTTGATTTTGTTTTCTTTTTTCTTTCTCCCAGCCTTGATTCTTGATTCATGGGTGAGTAGGATCAGGGAATGGGTAGCAAGCATGGGCATTAAAATCTCCAAGAATAGTCTATTTTTCTGGCCAGGGGACTGAGAAAGGAATATCTGTGAGCCTAAGAGTATGGAGAAAATCATCATATTTTGGTTTTCTATTTTCTACTTTCTTTTCTCATGTTTCTTCCCTAGCTGCACAAAATGCAAAACACTGCTGTCATGGTGGCCAAGCCCCTAAAACTGAGAGGGAACCTATCTGTGTAAATAGAAAAAAAAAGAAACATCTGTTATGTGAAAAGTGTGAGAATCCCCATGTTTTCTCTGTCTTCTTTGTGCTAGCCATATTAACCTGCCAGCCAGCAAGTACACAGTTCTGCACGTGGTTAAAACTCTGAAAGAACTCCATTGTGCTCCTTAGAGGAAGCAGAAAAAGGAACTGTGGAAGCAGAGAGGAAATCACTGAAGAAATCAATCCTCTACATCTGTATGAGAAACAACATAATTCTTCTAAGCTTGGCATGAACATGTGGGGACCTGGAATTGGCCACCCCAAGATATGTCTCTTTGGCATCAGAGGCTGATTGCTTTTGATAAACTGGGACAGGGAAGGAGGAATGGAACTTGCCCTTTGTTAGAACACATGTACGTTTGTAAGGTAAATCTCTATCTGTAAAAGGCGCATCCCCCTCTGTACCAGGAAGAAGAAAGGCAATGACCTTCTCTCTAAAAACTCTTAATCAATACCAAAGGCTAGGACTTAAATCTGCATTTTATTGTGCTTCTCTGGTAACCTCCTGTAACTGACTTCCCTCCCCCTCCCAACTTTGGCATTTCTTTAAGGATTAAGCATCTTTCTTTAGGCTAGGAACTGATTGCTGTGCTCACCTGTGACCACCCAGCTCCAGACAATCGACTTGCCTCCTGCTACGCCCTCGGAGATAGCAGACCATTACCTGCTGTGTCCATCAAGCACTGTGCTGACAGGGCAATCTTGTGACTATTGTGGGAGGGACATTTCAATCACATGCGAAACACCCTGTTTGGGGGTATATAACCACTATGTGCACCCCACTTCTTCGGTGCCCTTTCTTCCTTCGGGAAGAAAGGCCCCGGGCCATGGTTCCTCATAAAGCTTTGTTTAATTTTCTCTTGCTATTCTGTCTCATGTGAATTTAATTCGTTCTCCGGCCAGACGAACCCACATTTGGGGAGAGGAAATGTCCTCCTCCCCTACAAACATTATATACATAACAGAGCTTACTAAAGGCTCTGATGATTGAATTACAGTATAAAGCACTGTCCAAGAATGAACACAAAAATGGCATGTCAGAGGGACAGATGCAAAAGTCATTGCAAAGGATTTGCAAACTGAATTGACATTATAATCCGTCATCCATAGTCGATGAGACAGAATTCACTGCTTGAAGTTTGCAAGGTTGATTGCTTGTTAAAATAAACACACAAACAAAAAAATCAAATAAACATTCTTCAAAGAACTTTAACAGAATTAACTTTTCAAAACATAATATTCAAATTATCCAGTATATAACCCAAAATTACTTGGCATGCCAACAACCAAGAAATGAGACCAATTCAAAAGGGAGGAGATCATCAATAGTTGCCAGCACAGATGACCCAGATGTTGAAATGATGAGACAAATACTTTAAAACAGTTAATATTATCATCTTTCATGGGATAAAAGTAAACACTCTTGAAAGGAAAAATAAAAGTTCTCAGTAGATAAGTAGAAAAAACAATTCTAGTTAAGTGGAATAGACTAATTTTCTCCACTAAAGTTATTTTTAAAATATGTATGCAAACATCGTATTATCATATATGTAGATGGAATACATAAGACACCAAAAATATAAAGAGGATAGTCAAAGAATCTATATAGTTATATGGCTTCGATGTTTTACTTGAAGTGGCAAAATATTTATTTTAGGTAGAATTTGAAAAGTTAGAAGAACCACTAAGGAGGTAATATAGAGAGATATGGCAAAAAGGTCCAATAAATAAGTTAAAATAGAACACTAAAATATATCGAAACAATCCAAATGAAAGTAGGAAATTGAAAATAGAGGAACAAAAATCAAATGAGTCAAAGAGGCAAATAATAGATAGTAGACTTAAATCCAATCACATTAATAACTACATGCAGTGTAATTTCTCTAAGTATAGAAATTAAAAAAAAGATACTTTAAGGTTAAATTAAAAAGAAAAGCAGGATAAAACTATATGCAGTTTATAGGAAACTCATTTTAACTAACATGATACAGAGAGATTAAAAGTAAAAGGACAGGAAGGAGATACCAAAAGTAATAAAATCTGATTCTTATTTGTACTCTAGAAAGTGGTTTTGCAAATAACTTAACGGTCAAAGAAGAAGTCTAAAGATACATTAAGGTACATTTTTAATTGAATGAAGAGTAAAATACAACATACTAAATTTGTAGGATACACCTAAAAACTATTGGTATAAATTTTATAATAGTAAAGGGTAACATTTTAAAATATGAAAGATTTCAAATAAGAAAAACTAATCTTAAAAAGCAAGGAAATAGAAAGAAATGAATAAAATAAACCCAAAGCAAGCAGAAGGAAAGAAATAGTAGTGATTAAAATAGAACTCAATAAATACCAGTGAAGAATAGAGAAAAATCAAACAAATCAAAAGTTGATTGTTCGAAAAAACTTAATAAAATTGGCAAAACTTTGGAATGACAGTTCAATAAAAATAATAAAATAAAATGCAAAAGTTACCAACTCCAAGAATAAAATAGAGGACATCTCTGAAGATCCTACACATGTAATATTAAAGAAATATTATTGATTCTATAATCATAAATTGAAAGACGTATATGAAATGAACCAATTCCTAAAAGGACAAAAACTAACTTACATGAAGAAACATGTAATCCATATAGTCCTACCTCTACTAGAGAAATTAAAATCATAAATAAAACCACCCAGTGAAGAAAACTCCAAACCCAGATCATTTCACTGGCAAATTCTACCTAATAGTTAAAACAAAATAGGCACATTAAGGAGAATCCTTTACGTAAAAAAGAAGAGGATGTCAAGAGTCCCAGCTGATTTTACAAGAACAGAATTACACTATCAAAACCAACCAAAGACATTGCCAAAAAACAAAATTACAGAATAATATTCCTCACGAAAGTTTGCGAAAATCCTGAATAAATTATTAACAAATAAAATCAAGAAATATGTAAAAAGAAAAATACATCATGATCAAGTGGTGTTTATCCCAGGAATGCAAGGATGGATTATCATTCAAACATCAGTTAATTCATGATATTAACAAGATAAAGAAGAAAAACCTACATAATCATCTTAATAGAAGCAGAAAAATCTCTGACCAAATTCAGCATCCATTTATGGTTAAAACTCTTAGCAAACTAGAAATAAAGTGTAAATTCCTTAATCTGATAAAAGTCATCCACAAAAATCCTACAACTTGCATCCTTCATAATGATAAAAACTGAATGTTTTCCCCTTGAGATTGGGATAAAATCATGGATTTCTGCTCTCACAATTCTTATGCAACACCGTGTGGGAATTACTAGCATATAAAATGATGCAGAAAAAAAAATACAGATTGAAAAGGAAGAAATAAAACTATCTTTATTCACATATGACATGATACACTCTACAGAAAATCTAATAGATTCTACCAGATGCTCACAGAACTAATATGTTTAGCAAGGTCAGAGGATATAGGTCAACAAAAAAATTTTACTATATCCTCATATGTTAGCGAATTACAATTGGAAATCAAAGTTTTTTGTTTTAAGTGAAGTACAATTTAAATAGCAATCGCAAATAAAAGATATGTAGATAACCACCTTACAGGATATGTATAGAAGCTGTATGATGGAAACTGAAAATGATCAAAGAAGAATTAAATACAATTGCGTGTCACTTAATGATGAGCATATGTTCTGAGGAATGCATTCTTAGGCGATTTTGTCATTGTGTAAACATCATTGAGTGTGCTTACACAAACCTAGATGACATAGCCTACTATTCACCTAGGCTGTATGCTACTAATCATACGGCACCACCGTTGTATATGTGCTCCACCATTGACTGAAACGTCGTTATGACGTGCAAGACTGTAAATGAAAAGATACCATGCTCATGGATTAGAAGACTTGATAGTTTAAGATGTCAATTTTCCCTCAAAATATTCTATAGATTCAACATTGTCCCAAACAAAATCCCAACAGGATTTTGTGTAGTTATTGACAAAGTGATTCTAACATTTATAAGCAAAGGCAAAGGGAGCAAAATTAACAAAATAATTTAGAAGAAGTAGAACAATTCTAAAGTATTGAGAGTATTACATTTTAATAACACAAAGTAATCAAGACAGCACGACGTTAGTGAAAGGATAGACACATTGATGAATGCTCCAAATAGGAGGCTCAGAAATAGATCCACAAAAATATGGTCATTAGATATTTTGGGGGAATTATACAAAAGTAATTAAATGGAGAAATAATAAACTTTTCGATAAGTGATGCTAGAGCCACTGGTTGCCCATATGCAAAAGTAAAAAGAAAGTTACCTGAGCCCCTCCTATTACAAAAAACATTAAAAACGGACCACAAATTTAAATTCATTTGAAATATTTAAATTATTTTAAACACTGAATTTAAAAAGACCATTTATTTTTAAAGGAAAACAGGAAAAATCTTTATGACTGAGTTAGACTGAGTCTTCTTAGATATGACAATAAAAGTACGACACATGGGAGAGAAAACTGATACATGAGACTTCATCAAAATTAAAACATTTGCTTGGTAAAAAACATTGCTTAAAGGATTAAAAGTCACAAACTGAGGGAATATTTTTGTAGTTCACACACCCAATAAACAGTGTGTCTAGAATATATTTTTAAAAATCTTAAAAATGAAGTTTAAGAAAAGAATCCGCTCAATTTAAAAACTGAGCAAAAAGATTTGAGCACAGTTTAAACGAAAGGAAATATAGACAGCAAATCAGCACAAGAAGTGATGTTCAACATCACTAATCTTTAAGAAAATGCAAATAAAACCCACAGTGAGATATATATACATACCTATGAGACTTCACAAAATAAAAACCTGACAATATCAAATGCTAACAAGGATGTGAAACAGCTGGGATTCTCATGCTTTGCAGTGGGAATGCAAAATGGTGTAGTCTCTGACAGAGTTTGGAAATTTGAATACATTTACCATATGAACAGTCACAGGTATTTAAGAAATGAAGTGAAATTTTAGGTTCACACAAAAACCTATACACGAATGCTCATAGATGCCTAATTTAAAAACATGCAAAGGGAAACAACAAAAATGTCCTTCCAGTACAGAATGGACACGCAGCAGTATAGAAAAGACAATCAAACTGTGGCACATCTATTCACTAAAATACTACTCGGCAATGAGAAGAACAAAGATTGATACAAGCAACAACATGGAAGGATCCCAAATGGGTTTAATGTAAGCAAAAGAAGCCGGAGTCAAAAACCTCTCTATTGTAGAATTCTATTTAACAGAAAAACCACGGGAATGGAAAAGATACCAGTGTTCCTCAGAAGTTTCACTTGTGGGAGACTATGATTGCAAAAAGATATCATGATGGAAATTTTTGGAGGTGAGGGAACTGCTCCAAATTTTTATTGTTGTGGTGGTCACACAATTCTACACATTTTTCAAAACTCATAGATTTGTACATCAAAAAGAATGTATTTTAATATATGTAAAAATAACTTTAAAAGATAGAAAAAGAATCATAGATGTAAAATAATTATTTCCAATAAAAATAACTATGTTTCAAAAAATAAGTAAATGGAATGAAACAATATAGTTAGACTTGAAGGAATAAGAGCCAAAATTCTTGAAATGAAACTGTGGAATGACAACAGATGCTCCTTCCACCCTCAACTCTTGCTGAAATAATAGCAATACAGAAGATGTAAGCAGAACAGTATCGTTTATGATTCTGAATTGAAAAGTTATCAAAGAAGAGGTTATCACAGCTGCTCACTGGAAGAAACTGAGCAAAGATGGGGAATCATATGCATAAGAGATAATAAGGGTTAGAAGGAGAAGCACGAGAATCAGCATAGTGATTCTGCATCAGGCCATAGCCAGGAACTGTGGAAATTTCTCTTGATACGAGATATGTATATATACACATACACATATATGTTCAGTAGAGGAATCTGCATTCACACATCACTATCACAGAAAGCCCATAGTTTACACTAGGGTTCATTCTTGATGTTGTACATTCCACGGGTATTGACAAATGTATCCACCATTATAGTTTTATACATAACAGTTTCACTGCCCTAAAAATTCTCTGTGCTCCAAATACTTTTCTTCTTACCCCTTAATCCCTGCCCACCACTGATCTTTTTACTGTTTCCATACATTTTGCATTATGCAGGATGTCATGCAGTTGGAATTGTACAACATGTGGTCCTTTTAGATTGGCTTTCGTCTTTTTTTCACCAAGTAATACTCATTTAAGGCTCCTCCATGTCTTTTCATAACTTGATAGCTCATTTCTTTTTACTGTTGAATAATATTCCGTTGTCCGTATGTACCACAGTTTATGTATTCGTTTGTCTACTACTGAAGGGCATTTTGGTTGCTTTAAAGTTTTGGCAAGTATAGATAAAGCTGCTATAAATATGCATGTGCAATTTTTTCTGCTGACATAATTTTTCAAATCTTTTTGGTTAATACCATGGATCATTATTATGAGAGCATACGGTAAGAATATGTTTAGTTTTGTAAGCAATCACAAAACTTACTTCCAAAGTGGCTACACCATTTTTCATTTCTATCAACAATAAATGTGTGTTCCTGTTACTCCACGTTGGCATTTGGAGTTGTCAGTGTTTTGGATTTTGGCCATTCTAATAAGTATGTAATGGTATCTCATTGTTGTTTTCATTTGCAATTTCCTAATGACATATGATGTGGAACATCTTTTCGTATGCTTATTTGCTATCTGTATATCTTCTTTGTCAAGATGTCTGTTCAAATCTTTTTCCCATTTTTTAACTGGGTTTTTCATTTTAATCAGGTTGTTTATATACTTATTCTTGAGTTTTAAGAGGTCTTTGTATATATTTGGATAACAATTCTTTACCAGATATGTCTTCTACAACTATTTCATCCTAGTCTGTGACTTCTCATTCTCTTTATGGTGTATTTTATAGAGTAGTAATTTTTAATTTTTATGAAATCTAACATCAATTATTTCTTTCATGGATCATGTCTTTGGTGCATTATCTTAAAAGTCATCAAATATCCCAAGGTCATCTAGACTTTCTCCTATATTTTCTTCCATGAGTTTTATAGTTTGCATTTTACATTTAGTTCTATGATTAATTTTGAGTTAAGTTTTGTGAAAGGTGTAAAATCTATATCTAGATTCATTTTTATAGTTTTGATATTTTTGGATATAGATGTCTAGTGTTCCAGCACCATTTGTTGAAAAGACTATGTTTTTCTTCACATATTGCCTTTGCTTCTTTGTCAAAGATCATTTGACTCTATTTCTAGGCTCTCTATTCTGTTATATTGATTTATTTGTCTCTTCTTTTGCCAATACCACACTGTCTTGATTACTGTAGCATTACAGTAAACCTTGAAGTTGGGTAACATCAGTCTTCCAATTTTGTACTTCTCCTTCGGTACTGTGTTAGCTATTTCGGATCTTTTGCCTTTAATATAAACTTTTAAATCAGTCTTCCAATAGCAGCAAAATAACTTGCTGGGATTTTGGTTTGAATTTTGTTGAATCTATAAGTCTAGTTTGGAAAAACTGACATCTTGACAATATTGAGTGATTCTATCTGTGAATATAGACATCTCTCCCCTTATTCAGCCATTCTTGACTTTCTTCATCAGCGTTGTATAGTTTTCCTCATATAGACCTCGTACCTATTTTGTTAGATTGGTACGTAAGAACTACTTTTTTTTTTCCTGGGTGCTAATGTAAGTGGCATTATGTTTTAAAATTCAAATTCTACTTGTTCATTGCTAGCGATATATATTTTTTAAATTATAATAAGAATAGCTAACATTTACTGAGTAGTTTTCTGTGTGCAAGACACTGTCTTGAACTCTTTTTGTTTACTATCTCAATTTATACTCCCCAAGCTCAAGGAGCTATGCACCATCACTTTCTTATTTTACAAATGAGGAAATTGTAAAATGGAAAAGCCTAAATAACTTGCCCTAATACACTCTGCTATTAAGTGACAGAGACAGGTTTTGAACCAAAGAGCCCTCACTCCTAACCTTTACGTTCTACCACATCTATAGCCTTCTATAGGCCTCAGAAGTGTAATTATAAGACTGTTAAACTACACAGTATGTTAGGATTGCACTGCTGTTGAGGGAAGGATATGAAAGTGGAAACAAACAAACCCGGGAGTCACACATGATGGGAGTTATTCTTGGAAATGTTATCTGTGAAGCTTTCGATTCTAATCAACTTTATATTTTGATAATGTCTAAGCTGTATTTCAAAGATGTCCAAGGGTTTATAAGGTAGCTTGTGGTGCATAGATTACAGTAAGGACAGAGAAATTAATCATAACTTTTGCTGTCTTAGACTTCAGACTACTTTGATATTTGAGATGATTGCCAGTTATTTAAATAGAAATGCGTGTTTCTAGATAAATGTATAATTATATGGATTTCTTTCAAAATATGATGGCAAAGGGAAAATATTTTGCATCTTGTAAGACTGATGTCGCCACTTCCTTGGAAGCTGGAAATAGTGAATTGTCATCAGAGATGTAGCCGTGAGATCTGTACGTGATTCACAATGTCAATTGTTCTGCTAAAGATTTTAACCTGAATCATCTCTGTCTTACAGACTGTGTAACTCCAGTTTACTTAATAAATCTTCTTTGTGTTTCTTGGCTTGGATAAGCTTTTAAAAAATTTGATTAATTGAAGGGCTAGGTTAATTATCTGATAAGTATAATTTTGATATATATTTATTCATGGCTATCATTCTTTAACAAATTATCAGAAAAAGGACATACCTTTTACACAAGTAGAAATGAGCTATATTGTAATGGTCAGAGGGAATTAAGTGAGTGGAATAGTGAAATTGTGTTAGTGGTATGTTCGGAGAACAATTGATGAAAATTTGTTATCCACACACACTAGCACACACAGAGGCAACATAGGTATGATATAAAACATTGAAAACATAAAAATGGACAACATATGGATGACAAATGAGTAAATAAAAAGATGTTCAACATGACTAGCCATCAGGACAATGAAAATTAAGACCATGATGAGATATTACTATATACATATATCAAAACAGCTAAAATAAAAACAGTGACAACACCTGATGCCAGCAAGGATGTAGAGAAATTGGATCTATTGCTGATAGAAGTGTCAAATGGTAGAGTCACTACAGTAAATTGTCAAAATTTTTAAGAAACTCAATGTATAGTTCCCATATGTCCCAACAGTTGCAAACCTGGTTATTTATCCAGGGAAATGAAAAATTATGTCCACACAAAACCTGTATGTGAATGTCCATAGCAGCTTTATTCATAATAGCCAAAAACTGAAAACAGTCAAAATGTCTTGAATAGATTAATGATTAAACAAACTGAGTCACATCCTCAGCAATAAAATACAACAAACTGCTGATGAACACAACCACTTGGATGGACCTCAAGGACGTTATGCTGAGTGAAGGAATCCAATCTCGAAAACTCATATGCTGGATGAGTCCACTTATATAAAATTATATAGACAAAAAAACTATATATATGGAGAACAGACAGTGATTTCCAGGATGAGGGATGGCAGTGGGGAGTGGGTGGATGCGACTGTAAGGAAATAGTACGAGGGAGATCTTCATGGTAATGAAATTAGTTCTGTATCTTGATGGTGGTGGTGCTTACACAAATCCACACATGTGATAAGACGATGTAGAACTTCACACACACACATGTTGCATCAACGTATACTCCTGGTTTTGATATTATACTAGAATATGTAAGAGGTAAACATTGGGGAAATCTGGGTAAAAGGTACTTGGGACCTATCTGTATTTTCTTTTCAACTTCTTGTTACTCTATAATTATTTCAAAATAAAAGTTAAAAAAATCTTAGCCTGAAGTATGTGGTACTTGTTATAATTAGTAGAAGGTAAAAGAAAGTAAAAATGGCCATAACTAAATGTTTTCTTTTCTAGGAATGGTAGACAGGACTAGGGATAGAAGGATAAAACATGATGGCTGTCTTAAAACGTTTCGGAGATTTTTATAAGGATGAACTACTCTGTCGGTGTCGCAATCCAATGTACACGTCAGGATAGATGCGGAGAGGGCTGATGGCCACTCTGAGTTTATTATAACCATCGTTTCAATATATGCGTAGCTTACAGCTGTTAAACATACACAGGTGTTCTGGATGAAGTAATTAGCGAATGCCAAGAATTCTTAGTGATTTCTCAAGGAGCCCTCCCTTGGCCTCTGTTTTGATATTATCATGTTGTTGCTGTGCTCCTATATTTTTATCTCAGAGCAGGCAAGGTCTCTTAGGCAACGGTCCCTCTTGCTCCCGATATCGATATCGTTTCTCCATCTGTGCCCCCGGGCGGCCGCCGCCTGGCTTAGGTTGCCCCCCCAGGGAGTCTTACCCATCATTGGCTAACTGGCCTTCTCACCTCCGGGTCACAGTTTGTTGGCAAGCTTTTTCCAGTGATTATTAACCCTTCCTATGTCAGGGGTGGCTACACTAATCTTGACCTTCGAAGAAAATAAATAGGAGAAAGAATAAAAATTAAAATAAGGCAGAATCCAACTTTGCAAAGATTGACCAGCAGGCCTTTGAAATCTCCTTGAACCGTGAGAGTAGATTCTGTGACGCCAGTTCCCCCACATGTGTGGAAAAGATAAATGAGCGACCCGAGAACTATTCAAATACCAAACATTTAGCTCCAGAAGCCGGTGAGAGCACAGAAATGGAATCTTTTATAATTAATAAAAAACAAAGTGGGATCATTCCTGAGGAAGTAGATTGAATAGTAGTTTATGCACAGTTTGCTTTTAAGTAACTTCCATTTTCTGTTATTCACATTACTCAGTGCCATCCTTAGGCAGTCATACCCCTAATCTACTTAACACTACCCAAATTGTCAGAATACGCTCTCAGTAGAGAACCTGAAGTTACGTTGCACTGAAATATAAATGAAAAAGAGCTAAAGAAGGTCTATTTCATGTAAAAAATGCTGGTTCCCTCTTACAGTCATTTCAAGTGTTACTCGCTGCATACATTTGTTTAAGGTATCTAGTAGGAAAACAAAATGCCTGAACACTTTGGACACCTAAATCATTTGATTTAGGGATAAACGAAGCTGATTCCTACACAATATTTTTTGGATTATTTTCACTTGTATTTTTATATCCTGTAAACCCTTTCTCTCCCCCTTCATGTTTCCCAACTTATTAAAGATGTAGGACATATACCTTCATTGGAAGGACAAATAGAAGCTGGAATCAAAGCATCACTTAGTTTTCGATGTCAAAGTATATTATTTTCTTTTTTAATTCCTCTTCCAAGAAGGATAATCATCTTGAAAACGAGTGTTGAGCCTCAAAAAGACAAGCAGGAAATCTACTGATCCAGCTAAGCTAAGCCTTTAAGCCTAACTACAATAAGGGAGAACAATCCCTTAGGAAAGAATTAGTAGTATCCTTCCTCGAAGGAGAAAATCAGGAGATTATGAGAGTTTAAGTTGGGATTGGGCAGAGGTTAAAAATAATTTTGGACTGTGAGCCCAGGAAGGCTGTTGTCTTGAAGCTCGGTGGATGGTCAAGCAGCTCCTCTTGACATGTCAGTTGTTTAGAAACTTTGTAGTCTTAGATCAGGAGCCAGTATTGAACTTACTTACCTTTAGCAAGCGTCTCTCTTATTTTCTCTTATCCTTGGTATTGTTTAACATAGGGACAGGAAACGAAGCCTCGTCCCATTATCCTTTAACACAGAGACAGAAAATATGTTGGTTTCAGTTCTCACAAGACTTTCCTGGGAGAGAAAAATTATATGAATTCTCTGTTTTCCCATTTACATGTCAAATGCCAGACCAGAGGACTCTATCACTGTGGTTACTATAACTCAACAGTAGAGAACTCAAGATAAGATTAAAAGAAAAAAACCCAGAATATTTAGGACAGGGGATAAGGGGAAACGAAGTAGAGGAAACAGACAATGAGTTTATTTTATTTCTCTTATTGTTTATGATCTTCATTTCTTCCTCATTTTGCTTGGACGTACCAAAATACTGTAGGAGGCAAGTATGATACGTGATAAAGTAAAATCTTGAGAGCTGAATCACAGTGTTCTTTAGCTGGCTAAAAAGAGAAGCTAAAGGACACATGCACACTGTCACTTCTCTCTCATTATTTTCATTGGTAACATGTCACTGAGCCCAGCCCACACCAAAGGGAAGAGAAATTTAGCCCCATCTCTTGAATGGAAGCATATGAAAAACATTTTCGACATGTTTTAAAATCATCTCAGAGGTTAAGTTTTTTAGGAGTGCTCACTAAGAATGTTGAAATCTGTCAAGAATCGGGAAAAGAAACTTCATGCAGACTTATATATGTACTTTAAGCTTATACCTTACCATCATTGGGTATGCAATCAAAATATACATAGTGTCCATAGTGGTATAAAAACAGAAAGTTAATTTCAGAGGCAATGCAATTTTATTTGTGTATTTTATCATAACTTTCTCATTCTTTTCTACCTTAATACTTGTAAGTAATTTTTGAATAAACACCAGACCTGGAGTTCTGGGAAAGATGATCAGTTGAATGGCTATATTAATCTCTGATCCCTCCTGAAATCCATTATCATGACATAAAAAAATTATTTTTTAAATTGACATAAATTCACTAAGTGAAGGAGGAGACAAGGAATACATTTTAGGAAGTGGATAAAAAGCTAAACAGCATTAAAAGACACAATGTAGAGATCTATATGGCAAATACTTTGCAAAAGTTAGCTTTATGCCACTTCGCTTTTATGAAAGACATACCTTAGTACCTGTTGTCACTAACAGAAACAAATCTGAAGAGGATTTTCACTTTTATGAAAAAAAGGAAAAGTGAAAATAGCCTTCAGCGTTTGTTTCGCAATGAGCCGTTATAGAGGCTCAGCAGTCAAGCATACTGTCGCATTTCAAGCTTCCATAGGACAAAACTTGACCTTCATTCATGTAGGCATGCAGAATCAGGTGTAGACGTTAGTGACCTGCCTGGTCTGATGGATTCAGAGGACTATGAGATGTTCATAGATGGCTCACTTCTTCTCTCTCCTGCACCCCAATCTCCTGTGCCTCCCACCACCCCAACCTCCAACGACTCAGTCTAACACCCCATCACCACCACCACCACCTCTCAGCCTTCCAGTGTGCTCGCTGTCTTCCTGATTCTGGTAAGTAAAACTACACTGTACATACATTATTTCTACTTTATACCGGCTGTGTATTTATCACATCATTCCTGCTTTTACTATACCTTAGTGTTATTTTAGGTTTCACGTGTTATTTGGTATGATTCAGTAGGTTATTTTTCGAGTCTGGGAACACTCAAAGATATTTCCCATATAAATTAATGGCAATTTCTTCTTTGCTTTACACCATTTTGGCTGACAAAAGATTTCATAGGAACCCTCTACTTTTGGATAGCGGGGTCAATGTAACCACATTAAAAATGCTCAACGTCATTAGTCAGGAAATGCAAAACAAAATCACAGTTATATGTCGTTAGGTATCTATAGGGATTGCTAAAATTAAAACACTGGCAATACTAAGTGCTAGATAGAATATAGAACAAACAGAACTTTCATACATTTCTGGTGGGAATGCTAAATAAGAAACAGTTTGACAATTTCTTACAAAAGCTAGACAAATAATCATATGACCTAGCATAGCAGCTCTATATTAGATTCACAGGGCTGTTGTCACAAATTGCTATAAACTAGGTGTCTTAAAACAACAGAAATTTCTTCTCTCGCAGTTCTGGAGGCTAGAAGTCCTCCCCTCTAGGCTCTAGGAAAGCATCCTTCCTCGCTTCTTCCTAGCTTCTAGTGGTTGCCAGCCTTCCTTGGCTTTCCTTGGCTTGTAGCTGCATCGCTCCAACTTTTGTCTTCGTCTTCACATGGCCTTTTCCCCTTTCTTTGTCCTGTGTGCTCTGTATATACGAATTCCCCTCTCCTGACAAGGACACCAGTCACCTAAGTTAGAACCCACCATAATTCAGCATGACCTTGTTTAACTTGATTATATCTACAAAGACCCTATTTCCAAATAAGGTCACATTTATAGGTTCTGAGTGAACATCAATTTTGGAGGAAACTATTCAACCCAGGAAAGCTCAATTCATAATCACTTACAATTAAGAACAGCCCAAATATCCATCCTTCAATTGGCAACTGAGTAAATCTTCCCGGCGTACTGAAAGAATTGTTCCTCATCTAGGAGAAATTCATAATTTAATTAGAAATAAAGTTTCATAGCAGCAATATTAAGGTGACTAAAATTTGTCTTTCAAAAGCTAATAGTATGATTAATTAATTTATTATTTAACAACCATTTATTTAGAAATTATTACCAAATGCAAAGCATTATGAAAGAAACTAGAGGATAAAATTTGAGTATTGCAAAAATCATCGTTCTCAAAGGAGCTTGACACATAGTAGATAAGGTAGTTCTTTTTTTAGACAAAAAGAGCGAAATTGGTCTTTGCAAGAAATTCTGACAAGGGACTGTAGATGGAAATGCATACTTTCAAGGTTCCAAATTATGATTTGAATTCTAATTTTTGCATATGATACTACACTTCAGGTCTGAACTCCACTGCCTGCCTTTTAAGAGCCTCCCTTGAAAGCTTTCACTTTCCTGTCCCATTGTACATCAACTAGGAGCTGCTGAAACAGACAACTTCTTTAATTCCCGTGGATATGCCTGGTTGCTTCCACTTCTGTGATTTTCTTATTTCGTTCTCCTGAGTCGTCTTCTTTCTTCTCCTCAGTGACCCTCCAAATCACATTGGGTAGCACTGTTCAGAAAACCTGTTCCTCAAAGAAAATGTACAACTCAGTGGTATGTGGATTAACAGAAAAGCAGATAAATACTCAAAACAGTATCTTTGTTGGTAATAGAATATATAATAAATATCATTTTGTTGCTATTTTTTGCTAAAATGTATTTCTTAGTCTATCATATCAAATCATCTAATTACTCCCATTCTTAAGTAAATGAAAGAAAATTTAACACAATATATATGGTTGAATAAATATAGTTTTAAAATAAGACAAAAATTAATTTTAGCTAATTTTTCCCATTTTCCTGCTTTCAACAAACTAAAAAATGTATACAATGAAATTCTATCATTTTCCTAAATTAAAGTATATATTAACCAGAAATATGTGTTAAATATACTAATCTAGTAGCTTTTAAGCAATTACTGAGAAAGATGTCTGGTTTGGAGTAATTTGTTGAACATACTAAGGCCATGGTACTCTCAAAAAATATGACCATTAAAAAAATTAAAGTTGTCATTCTGGTTAAGAATTGAACGGGAAGGAAATATTTATCCCATTTCCATAATGATGAAAAATATAAATTCAAGAGAATCCAATTTTCCCATTATTAATAAACTTGCATATAAAGAAAGTCAATAAAATATTACATAAAATCTTCTTAATCTCTTATTTTACTAGTTTCTTTTTATGTAGCAATAGTACATAAAATAATGTAACTGGACTGCTGGTAAATCTGTGGTGAATTCTAAACAGATTCTTACCTTAGGTGTAGGAGAGTCTCAAATCTTAGTTGAAGAGAAAATTTTGAATTTTGTTTCTAACATACCAGACTTTCCCTACAAGGCAATTTGCAAGAGAAGCTAATAAAACATAATGAGGGTTAAGCCTCACCAATCGTGCATCTTCAGTACATTCTAACATTATGACTCTATTCATTCATTTATTTGCTTTACACTGTAGAAAGAAGACACCAAATAAAAATGTCATGATATCCGAGTAGGGAGAAACCGACAAGAAGCAAGTCGTACTATTCATCATTCATTCATGGTAAGTTTCAGAAAACCCAGTAAAACGATTTTTGAAGGGGGAACATAGTTCACATAACTAAAAACTTCAGGAGTGTCTAGATTCAGGCTTTGTTTTATTCTGAGGCTCAAACATTCTCATGTACACTTTATTTCTTGTTTCATGATTTTGACATCTCTTTCTTAATTCCATTCGCATATAATTTTTATCTTGTGTTCACCAGGTAGCTGTAGTCATGCTGGCCTCACACCTTAAAGCAGCTTACATCAGCTTTAGTTGCAATTTCACTCCAACCAAAACTAAAAGTCTGTTTAACTCCAACCAAACAGCCAACATGCAGCATTTTTTGATTAGGGTGGTATAAAGAATCTATATACACATGAAAATGGAACTTCTCTTTGGAGTTCTATGAAAAACACATGACAAATTTTCCTACCTTTAATTTGACAAATCTTGCTAACTGCAAACCTAGTTGTCAATAGATAACTATAAATACATCCTTATAAAGTGATAGACGTGTGCATTTATGTGTGTGATGAAATGCATGAATATCTGTCAAAATTTGGAATCCCTTATTCATTAGTTACTTTCCATAAAACTTATTTCCTAATGTCTCCATTTCAGTGAATTCTAATGATGTGAATTATCAGAAAAGTTGCTCTTGGGATCTTGGGGGACATAACACAGAATTAAGAAGGTCCTCGGGATATCGAAAATGTGGAATTAGACACAAAAATGCAAAGTAGGGGAGTAGCTAAATTAAAAAATTGCCCACTTATCTGTTTGTCCATGAAGCTGTCTCTTGCAGATGATAACTTCTTTTCACAATGCTTGGGGCTGATCATATGTGAGGGAGATTTTGCCATGACATTTGTTTCTTGTGGAAAATGAAATCAGTGTACTGATTTTATGTTATGCAATTCAACCAATTTAATATATGGTGAAAAGATTATTTTAACCAACTCAAATTGCAAATAACTATATCATTTCATGTTGTATCCCCATAGAGCAAAGGTATCAAAAGGAAGAATGCTATGCCTGTGGTAGAGAATCAGGGCAAACACAATTAATACCCTAGATGGGCTGCTACTCTGTCAAATACCAGCATAGCAGATGGGGAGTATCATCAAAGTGTTGTCATAAAAACAAAATTATAAACATTGGTCATTTTTCCTGTTTTTCTTGAAATTTAGGGCACAAATTAATATTTCAAGGAGGAAGCATCAGTGAGACAAAAATTATTTTCACTGTAGTTTATAAGATGCTATGGCATTCCTAAGGGAGAAAGAACCTATAGAAAATGTCTATTTTTTAGACAACTTAAATTTACACACTAGAACTGTGCTGTCCAAAATGAAAGCCACTGGCCACGTGTGAAATATGAACACCTGAAATGTAGCTAGTGTGATCGAAGAACTGAATTTCTAATTTTATTTATTTAAATTTTAAATTTAAAACTGTCACTCGATTCATTTACTAGAAAATGTTTAACTATGTTTGGAACAACTTGAGAATGTGAATCTACTTTTTTAATTTATAATTTTGTGAAATCTGAACACAGATCATGCATTCTTGATGAAAATTAGCATAAAACCTGAAATGTGTAAAGATTTCAAACACTTAGTAAAAAAGACTTTGTACTAAGAAAATAATGCAAAATATCTCATAAATAATTTTTGTATATTACATGTTGAAAAATACTTTGGAGATATTGGGGTAACTAAAATTCGTTATTGAAATAGGTATATATTATACATTTAATATAAAATAATAACATGGAAGATATATGTATTATATGTTATTAAAATTAATTTATTCATTTCTTTTCACTTTTTTAGTGTAGGTACAAGACAATTTAAAACTGCATATGTGTCCTGAAACAAACTTTTATTCGACGGTGCTGTTCTAAAATGACATATGATTCCTATTTTGTACTTGCAACTAATTTTTCCCTGTCCTTCCTTTTCTCCCTCTCTTCCTTCCTTCCTTTTTTATTTCCTTAGAAAAGAGAGACAAGAAAATTTTTTTTCCTAAATGTGATTTCCACTTGGATGTGTTAATATGGCTGCCTCTTGATTTATTCAAATAATCTTTTTTTTTTTTTCTTTACAGATTGGCCCCCAAGCTAACACTTGTTGCCAATCTTTTTTTTTCCCTTCTTCTTCTCCCCAAAGCACTCTGCTATGTAGTTGTATATTCTAGTTGTAGGTCCTTCTAGTTCTCTTATGTGGGACACCACCTCAGCATGGCTTGATGAGCGGCGCTAGGTCTGCACCCAGGATCCGAACTGGCAAAACCCTGGGCCACCAAAGTGGAGTGTGCAAACTTAACAACTTGACCACTGTGCCGGCCCCTCAGATAATCTTTAATGTCTTTCAAAATATATATATTTTCTACTTTTCTTCCCAAAGATTTTGAACATTGATTTTTGATTGTTAATGTATATATTAAATACATTCTATATATTTTATATATAACAGAAATATAGAAAAGATATATATAAGATAAACATAGAAATGTAATTCTCACAGCATTGTGAGATAAAAATGCTTGAGACAGGAGTCCGTGAGATTATCAGAACAGCTGACACACTAAGGACTTGAATTAAAGTAATAGCAGCATGAATCAATAGAAGATTGTCAGAATCTGATGGTATCAAATGAGATGGAGAACACATTAGAAATGAGAGCTATTGAAATTATTAATTGTTTCATGAGCTTAAGTATTCTTTTTCTTGTTAAATTTACAATAAGGTTGTAAAAGAGTCATCCAGGGCCAGCCCAGTGGCACAGTGGTTAAGTTCGCACATTCCACTTCGGCGGCCCAGGGTTCGCCAGTTTGGATCCTGGATGTAGACCTACGCACTGCTTATCAAGCCATGCTGTGGAAGGCATCCCACGTATAAAATAAAGGAAGATGGACACAGATGTTAGATCAGGGCCAATCTTCCTCAGCAAAAAGATGAGGATTGGCATCAGATGTTAGTTCAGGGCTAATCTTCCCCAAAAAAAAAAAAAAGAGTCATTCATATTTTAATATCCCTTCAATTTTCTTTTTGCTCCTCAGAACCCTAACCAAAGCCTGCTTCTTTCAAAGAGTGTAGTACAATGACAGGCATCTATATTGTATTTATTGACTACTTTTTTACTTCTGACATAGAAAGAAAATGATAAAATCAAATTTTGCACTTTTATTTCCATAAAACTTTTCACCTAAATAAACCAAAAACAAATAACCACCAAAAATAATGCTTTCGGTGAAATGATTTTTGAAAATCAATTATGAAATTGACATTTTAAACATAATTGTCAATCTTGTCTCCAATATTCCAATATAAGATTATATTATATAAACTTATAACCTTATATATTATATAATCTTACATATATACATATATATATCTACCCCACCCTCAATTTGATCAAACCTCTATAGTCACATGTTTCTACATACTCATCATGTTGATACAGTAAGGCAGGAAGGAAACAACCTCTTCCTTTGAATCTAATTCAGCAACGTTTTCTTTTTTACTTCTTAACCTAAACATCTATTTTTTGATGTAGAGCTCTAGAATTTACCACGTCTAGAGATTCTGTAACCACCACCACAATCAATATTCAGAATAATGGCAGCACCACCGAAATCTTTAATGTTATCCCTTTTGTAGTCCTACCCTAACCCAATCTGTAACACATGGAAAACTATGATCTATTCTCTACCATTATCATTCTGTCTTTTTCAAAATGACATATAAAGGAATCGTACAATATGTAATCTTTTGATTTGGGCTTTTTCACTCAGAACGATGTCTCTCAGATTCATCTAAGTTGTTTCATGTATCAAAAATTTGTTGATTTTGATTTCTAAGTAGTATTCCATTGTGTAGATGGACTACATTTGTTTTTTTGTTCACTCATAGGCTATTCGGATTTTCCAGTTTTATGGACAAAGCGAGTTTTTTTTAATAAAGTTAAACATTTACCAGATGACCCAGGAATTGTACTTGGGGATTTTCACACTAGAGAAATATAACTTATATCCATACAAAAATCTTTACACAGATGTTCAGAGCAGAATTATGAACAGAATTTGAGAACTCTTTATATATTCTGCTGTGGTTTTGACTATGATGCCTCTTGGTGTGAATTTATTTGAGTTTAGCCTGCTTGAGGTACTCTGGGCTTTTTGATTGAATCTGTAAGTCTATGTCTTTTGATAAACTTTGGAAGTTTTTAACCATTATTTTTTCAGATACTTTTTCATCACCACTCTCTTTCTCCTTTTCTTCTGGGACTCTGTTGACACAAATATTAGACATTTTGTGTTCATCTCACAGGTCCCTGAGGCTCTGTTCATTTTTTTTTAAATTATCTTTATTGTTCAGATGTATTGATTTCTACTGATATATCTACAAGTTCACTCTTTCTTCTGTCATCTTTACTTTGCTATATAGGCCAACCAGTAAAGGTTTCTATTATTATATTGTCAGTTCTAAAATTCCATTTTGTTCTTTTTTATATACTCTATTTCTTGGTTGACACTTTGAATTTTTCCATTCTTTAAGCATTCTTGACTGCTTGTTGGAACATTTGTGTAATAGTTAAATACTTTGTCAGAAAATTCCAACATCTGTGCCATTTCTTGTTTTATGTCAACTGATTATCTACTCTCATCTTAGTTGAAATTTCTCTGATTCTTCATTTGCTGAATAATTTTGGATTATATCCTGGATACTTGCATTATTATGTTATGGGACTCTGGATTTTATGCAAATTCTAGGGAGAATTTTCCTTCTTTTTTTATTTAATAGGCAATCAACTCAATTAATTTCAAGCCTCAAGTTCCAATTACTCTTCTGTGGGTTGTGGTTTCAATGTTGGATAGTTTTTCGAATCCATTGCATTGCTTTTCAGATCTATCCCAGGTATGCACTATTCAGTGTTCAACCTGGGTCCTTGGTGCTGGTCAATTATCGACGTCTTTGTTAAGCTTATTAAGTTCAGATCTATGCGTGAGAAAGTTGAGATAAAATCAGTATTTCATGAACAACTTTACGGGTCTGCTTTCTTGAGCTCCTCCCTCTGTGTGGTTTCCTGGGTACTTATGGCTCTCTGAAATTCCCCTTTCCAGTCACAGGAGGATAGAGAAAACAAAACAAAGCAAAACAAAAGCAATGAGTTGGAGTGGAGTTGTTGATTGTGGAGAAAGCTCCTGGCTTCCAGTTTTGGTTTTTGTGGGCTCCCATTGTAGCCTTTGCTGCCACTACCTGATATACCACTGTTACCTGACATTTTCTTGAAGGCTGGAATGTGAGAAAATAGAGAGAAATAAAAAGTGTGGGGGAAGGGATTTCCACACTGTCACTGAGAATTAGCAATTCCTTACCCACTCCTTGAAATAGAACTAGAGAAATTCTCCTGGATCTCTCTTTGTATGTGCCTTTGTGCCCACTTCCAGGTTTCAGGATGCACTCTGGTTAAGGGATACTGAAGAAAAAAAATGATAAACTAATTGCCATTTCAAGGATACTTCTGGTATTCTTCTCCAATCTCCTGCTACTATTTACATTTTAGAGTCCTAAGATACTTCTCCACATCTTCATTGGGATATAAAGGATAGAGGGTGCTTATTCCATCTTGCCCAGAACTGGAATCCAACAGCAATTTTTTTGTGTGTGTGTGAGGAAGATTTACCCTGAGATAACATCTGTGCCAATCTTCCTTTATTTTGTATGTGGGATGCTGCCACAGCATGGCCACCGATAAGTAGTGTAGGTCTGCACCCAGGAACTGAACCCAGGCCACTGAAGAAGAGTACGTTAAACTTAGCTATTAGGCCATGGGGCTGGCCCCCAACAACCATTTCTGATACAACTTTTCTAGGTTTTTGGCTTCTCAGGTTCAGTGTCTTGCTTGTACCCCAAGATTTATGAAAACTTTTCCCCTCTAAATTCAGGGGACTTGTTTAAATATCATCTTTTGCTGGTAAAGCTCTGCATCTAGCTAATCTTCTGTTACAAAAAATTGCTTTGAAATATTTAGTCATGAAAAATCCAAAATTCTTAAATCTTCTCTGTCACTTATTCTTCAATTCATTCATGGAAATAGATGACAATAATAGCCTGCAAAGGGACAATTACTACTGGAGAGGGCTTAAATTCAACTCCCAATGAAGAAACCTAATCCTGCTGAGCTGGCTTAGATGTTGGAGTATTAGGAAAAGCAGAGTTCAGTGCTATTTCTCCCAGACATCACTCTGATTTTCTTAATTTTCTCTGAATGTGCTTGATTTTCTACCAATGTGAAGACTGTGTGGAATGGTCCATTCCTTGAAGAGTATGGTTCTTCTGTCTTTAGAAAGGGAAAGAAATGCCTTTATGATGTGCACTGCTTAAGCTAATCCTGGAATCCTTCCTACACAGATGATATAAGCATTAGAAAGGATTTTTCTCTATGTTTTTGCTTCTCAATTAGATTATTCAGCACGTTTCAGTTTTTAAAACTCAGTTAATGAAGAAGCAATTGATTCTCTTTATGCATGGAAATAATTTGAAATGCTTGGTTTGCTGAAAAGGGTATGCAGAAATGGATCTCAAACTTCCAATTTTCCTGACATACATTTGTCTAAACAACTGCAAGAATCTTACTACATCATTCAAGGTTAAAATAGATTGCAATATATTTTCTCCTGTGTAACAGCACTTTTGGGTTTTTTTTGTCCAAAAGACACAGAGCAAAGTCAACTTGATTACTTTTTTGTTTGCACGTCACATAATTAAAGCTGTTGCACTCTGCCATGGAGAGAGTAAGGATGCTCTAAGTTCAGAGAGTGGATAGCTTTTGAAGAATTTAGAGTCAGAGGTGGCAGAATTTGGGTTCCAAAAATGTAGAGTTCAGGGGCCAGTCCTGTGGTGTAGTGGTTAACTTTGCATGCTCTGCTTTGGTGACCCAGGGTTCTCAGGTTCAGATCCCAGGTGTGGACCTACACACTGCTCATCAAGCCATGCTGTGGAGACATCCCACATACAAAATAGAGCAAGATTGGCAGAGATGTTAGCTCAGGGTGAATCTTCCTCAAGGAAAAAGAGCAAGATTGGCAACAGACGTTAGCTCAGGGCCAATCTTACTCAAAAAGAAAACTGTGGAGTTTGGGTTGGATTTTGGTTAAAAAGAGGGAAATTTAAATAGTGCAGCACAATAGAGTTGAAAAATCTATTTTTTAATCAAATTTGAATGCAATTACAGTATTTAAATCACATTCACTTATACAAACAATATGTAAATAAACATCACTATCCTGAATTTTTAAAAAGTCTTTCTTCTTTTATCATCCCCATTTGCCTTTCTTCCACAATTAAAGGTAGCAGCTGAATTAGACAGGTGTCCCCTCATGCAAGACATTCTTTAAGTCACGAGTCAAAATCCTGATGGCTCCAGTGAGTCTCCTCCAGTATTTTTAAAGTGCTGACTCTTGAAGGGGAGTTACTTTCCTATTCAGCAACGGGATAGAGTTTTTAATGAATAACTTATATCGCATTCTCCACGTTTCAATTTCATTGAAAGCAGTTGATGCATAAACTCATTATTGACTCAGGAGCCCTGAGTTTTAAAGCAGTTTGCAAGGTATTTTTAAATAATGTTTAAATTGCACCTCTTTGATGTCACTACAATTATTTTCAAAGTGCTCATATTTTACCTGCATTTCTGCTCTGATTTCTCTCCTTGCATTTCCAAACAGCTGTTCCTTCCTCTTTCAATCGCTCTTGTTTCATAAGCACCACTAATGAGACAGCGAGAATTCTACTGAATCCCCCCAAGATGTAATAAATGTGAAGATACAATTTTAAAACTTGCAATATTTGTACACCATTTAAATTCTAAATCCAAAGTTAAACACATACACACATACAGACACACATTGATTATTGAAGCTGGTTTTCTTCTTTTTTTCTCTTATGCATGAAAATCAATGCTTCTTTTCTATGGATATACATAAACATATAGTGTCTTGTAAAGAATAATAAATATACAAAATTTGTATAAAATGAATTCAAAAGGGTCATGTATACATGGAAATCTTCTACTTATGAATGTAAAAAGTAGGTAGCTGGCTACACATGATTTAGGAGATTATATTCTTTGTATAGTTCCAGCTATATACAACAAAACAATATCTCTTATCTTCTTAAATTTCATGGCTAAGCTATGTTCACTTGGGTTTCCAATTTTCTTAATATTTTTCTCTTATTATATTTACATTTTGTTCCTTCTTTGTCCTTCCTAATTGGTCTGTGAAATCCATTTTAGCATTTCGTAGATAAGACGTTTAGGATCACCTCCATTCCAGGTTCTTCAAACTTCCACCCAAATTGTTCCCGTTTGCTTTCTAGATACTCAGAATATGTTTAGATCTAATTGTCTAATTTTGGACACTGTGTCCTGATTCTGAATTAGCAATTTCTCTGGAATTTTCTTCCAACACTTGCCATTCCCGGATGTACAGATGGCGGCTTAAAGGCAAGAAGAAAGAACTGAGACAGGCGTAACCACGGAGGCTTCATCTTCCTCAGCCACTGAGGTGGAGATATGGGCTACTTTCACCCTTTCAATAATTATTAACTAATATGTTAGTGACAAACTGTAGTATGAATGCAGAAATACATGAAATTGAGATGAAAACACAATGGAGGGGGCTGGCCCCGTGGCCGAGTGGTTAAGTTCGCACGCTCCGCTGCAGGCGGCCCAGTGTTTCGTTGGTTCGAATCCTGGGCGTGGACATGGCACCGCTCATCAGACCACGCTGAGGCAGCGTCCCACATGCCACAACTAGAAGAACCCACAACAAAGAATACACAACTATGTACCGGGGGGCTTTGGGGAGAAAAAGGAAAAAAATAAAATCTTTTAAAAAAAAGAAAAAACACAATGGAATTTGGACATAGCAAAAGAGTGCAAAATTAGGAGACAATGATGAAGACACTAGTACCGAAATGTAAACATCTTAGAAACCAACATTCCCGTATTAAAATAATAAGAGGCTGGATGAACTGAAAATCAATGAGTGTCCTTGGATACATTAGGGAACCAAGGTCTCAGGGTTATCTGCCACCTGCAAATCGGGAGAGATGTGTACATATGGAGAGTCACAGCTGAGATATGCCAACCTGGATCAGAAACTGCCAAAACCGTAAACTGGAAGGGAAACTTAAATGGTAATTTTGTCAAATTGCTGAAGGCTGAGTATGCAGGTGCATGAGAATGGGGACTGCAGTCTTAGGGGGTTCCCAACACTTTGATGGAATTTAGCTCCAGAAGCCTTACCAGGTTCTTACAGTGAAGATCCCAAAAGAATGCGCTAATGGTTCTGGTAGAGACAGGGGAAGAGTAATCATTGTGAAATATTCTCAGAGCCTTCTCTATAACACAGGTCTACTATCCTGGGAAAAATACTCTGTGAGCCTTATCTCAGCTTAGGGAAGGGCATTTCTCCTCCACTATCTTCTAACCATCCTGTCTTACCTACTGGGGGAAAAATCATAGTCAACAGGGGTCAAGTTTCCATGAAAATATATTGGAAATACAACAGAGTAGGAGGCAAGGGAGAAAAATAGATAAATTATTGGGGAAACATTTATGAAGGCAATACCCTAGAGACACAGGCCCACTAAAGTATGGAGGTTTCATCATAAGGTTTTAGAATACTTCCATACCTCTGCACCTCATTGTCCACTGACGAGGCTCCAGGGAAATAACAGTGGAGGACAGATGAAAAGGCCGCCAGATGCACCCTATCTTTGAGGAATAGTACTGGAGAAAGCCCAAATGAGAGGAGAAATTAAAGAAAAAGGTACGTTAGAGAAATTTGATGCCTTTGGATCCTACACGTATAGCATATTAAACATTTCTAGAAAGACTGACATATATCCTCATAACAAAAGTCTACTTACCTCAGTTCCTGGTATCTAATACATGTCTCTCCTTCAACAGAAGATTACAAGGCATGAGAAAAGGAAAGATAAAATACAGTCTGAAAAGACCAATCAATTATATGAACCAGATTTAGATATGACACAGATGTTGAATTGTCAGACAGAAATTTAAAATATCTAAGATTAATATGTTGAGTTTTAATAGAAAAAGTAAAGAACATGCAAGACTAGGTGAGTAACATTGGCAGAGATATCAAAACTCTCAGAATGAATCAAAAGGAAATACTAGAAATCAAAAATACTGTAACAGGAATGAAGAATGTCTTTAGTGGACTCATCAGTAGATTGGACTTGGCTGAGGGAAAAAAATGAGTGGGCTTGAATATATGTCAATAAGAATTTCCCAAAATAAAATTGAAAGAGAAAAAATTAATTTAAAAATAATTCCAGAAAATAACACACAAGAACTGTGGAACAGTTTCAAAATACGTAACACATGTAGTTTGCAAAGCAGAAGAGGAAAAAGAGAATGGAGCAGAAGAAATATTTGACACAATAATAGCCAAGAACTTTCCAGAACTAATGACAGCCATTAAGCCACAGATCTAGGAAGCACAGAGAACAGTAAGCAGGAAAAATGCCAAACAAAAACCACCTACATAGCATATCAAATTTAAACTATAGAAAATCAAAGACACAGAACAAATCTTAAAAGAAGCTAGAGATAAAAATCTTGACTATAGAGGAACAAGTATAAGAATTACAGCCAACTTGCAAAACACATACACATTCTTCTCAAGCTCACAAAATTCATGAGGCAAGGCCATATTCTAGGTCATAAAACACATATTGGAAACACTTATAGCACTAAATATATATAATAGAAAAGAAGAGTGACCTATGTCAAAAACTTAAAGATTTTACTTTCAGAATCTGGAGAAACAACAATTTAAGCCTTAAGTAAGGAAAAAGAAAGAAACTATGAACTATTCTATGCCCACAAATTTGATAACTTTGATGAAATGGACCAATTCCTTGAAAGACACAAAAGACCAAAACTCATACAAGGAAAAAGAGATAACTCGATTAGGCCAATATCTATTAAACATTGAATCAATGACTATATCCTTCCAAAAAATAATCGCCAGGCTACAATGCTTTCAATGGTGAATTTAACGAAACACTTAAGGAAGAAATGAACCAATTCTCTACAATCTTCCAGAAAATAGAGACAGAGGGATCAGTTCCTAACTCATTCTATGATGCGAGTTTTACCCTAAAACTAAAATCAAGTAAAAATATTATATGACAGAAAACTACAGAATAACATCTCTCATGAAATAGAGAGATGCCAAATTAAAATAAAAAAAATTGTCTGAAATCCTCATTGTCCCTAGTCCTCATTTTCCTAACCTGTAAATGATTTAGTTATGATATTTATTCTTTAGTCCTTGTTCATAATCATTTGCGTAAACAAATAATACACACGAATGTACATTATATACTGAAAAAGGCAATGTTAAAGTCAATTCTGTTAAAATTAATTCCCAGTTTCCAAGGTTATAAATTAATGCCTATCTAAAAGGGCTAGCAAAAAACCCCCAAATCACCGTATTCCTCACTAATGCACCTCACTGCAATAGCGAGTAGAGTTAGGGAGACCATCTTCAGACAGCGATGACAACATGGATCCAAGAATCAGCCTGGATATAAACCCACCTCTGCTGCTTATTAGCTATACACACTTGGGGAAATGAACTCATCTTCTTTAGCCTAGTTTTCTCATGTTTAGATAGATGTAATAATAATATTATGATTATAATAATATCTAAATTATGGAGTTCTTGTGAGGATTAAACAAAAGACTTCCTCAAAAGCACTTCGCACAATGGTTAGCTCGTAAAAAATAATAAAATTGTCTGATATGATTATTCTCATTGTGACCATTATGAGAGGCTGAGTAGAAGAAATATAACAAAGCTGCCAGTACACATTTCTATACTGGACTCTAGCCTGCTAAGGCAGAGCAGGCGTCCAGAGGCCAAAACCAGTACAATTCTCTGCTCAGAGATAAACCTAATAATGGTATCTTGATGGTCCCAGGCCAGAAGTAGCCATTGACTGGACACTTTAGAAAACTTATTGACTTATTCAGAAAACTTCATTTAGCATTCACTGTGAAGAATAGACCAAGACTTGAAGAAGCTTACAATTGCTATATAGACATTTTTAACACGTTCTGATAAGCATCTAAATGGATTTATGCACACAGTTTTCTGAGTCTTGGAGGAGAATGTCACTATCCTCTCCTGGGAAGTAGAATGCAGTTATTCAAAGAGAACGTAATATTAGCAGTGGAAAGAAGGAGTAGAATTTTCCCAGGTATAAATATGCTGGGGGAGGACATCTCTGGAGATAAAAGCATTTGTGCAAGGCATGAATAATAAAGGAGTTCAGTTTATTGGACACGCATGCACTAGACACCATTCTAAACCCTTCTAAGTTTTGAATGTAGTGAGGTTTTTATTATACCTGTAAAGGAGCACGTAAGCTGGACTTGCCTTTAACAGAGAAGAAAAGGCATTTTCAACAGCAGAGCCTTCACTCCAAAAAAACCACTTTGGCATTAATGTTAAACAAATATGCAGGAAGATTGCTCATATTTCATTGAATGGAAACCTTTCCTCCAATACTTTGCATTCTTTGCTGCTTTTGTATTTAATCCAGAACTAATTCATCAATTTTTGCTTTACCACTGCCCCTCTTATATTTTAAATAAATTAGAGAAGATTGTTACTAATATTGTAAGCATAAATTTCCATAGTGGCCACCTCAGCGGCTTACAATTTTAATTTATCTTATATTTTATCAGCTTAATAATTAGCTCTCTTAAGGCCAGAGGTAGGATGCTTAATTTAGTTAGTTCTTTCTCAGTCTTATTCAGTATCTTGCTGGTTCAACGCATGTCTAAACCATATTCAATTTCAGGTCCTTCCTTCTCCCTTTCTTCTATCAAAGGTGATATCTGCGTTTAGGGGAAATCAAACAACTTCATAACGACGGGGATAGGACCCACAGTTGCTTCTCTGTAGTTACCAAAGCTGATCAACTTACTGGTGTCTTGGCCTGTGGTTTCTACTGTGATTGTTTGAGGGGAGATATAAGGTCCCTGATGACTATGTTCCTCTTTCTAATTCAGTCCCCTTTTTAAACTTCCTGCCATCGGTGACCCTCTAAGCTTTCAACAATGCTCTCTGTGTCTCTGGCTGGAGACTCCCTTTAGATTTGCTTTGATCTGTGAAATGTGCAAAGTGAAGTATGCACTGTGAAATTCTTTGTGTCTGGTAACATTCTGGTGCCCACGCTACAGGCTCTCCCAGCTCATATGCATACCTGTCATGTTAGGGTCTCCCACAAACTTCTCTGAAGCCTTGAGGAAACTTCAGGGGTATTTCATTCATACGTGCCTTGCCATCATTGTCCTTGACTTCTCCATGCCTGGTTGAGTTGGGGAACACAGCAAGCCTACTGATCACAAAAGAATTAGGGAGGAAGCAGCCTCTCAAGTATCTTTCTTTCTGATCAAAACATCACTGGGCTTGGGGAAAGAGTAGAAAGGTACCCATATACCCTACGTTGAAATATTTTGAAGTTATAATGTTTTTAATGTGCATAATCTCTTTCCCACCCAGGCCTTTAAGAGAATGATGTTTGTGAGATCCTTCACCTCTCAGAGGCTGGGGGAGCCTCACTCTCTCTCAGGGGAGCTCTGACCTGTAGCCTTGATCTAACGCTACAGGGAAGAATGGGAGCTGGATCTGGGCTGACGATTCTAGATCTGCTGAAACTAGGATGGACAATGAACTGATCTATGTTTCCAGGAAACTGAGCCAAATGGGAATTTTTCTGCCTTACACCTGAATGTTATGACACAGGCTTTCCAGGTGGTCCTAAGTGTCTCCAAATCTAAGAGGGGAAGGAAGGAGCACCTAGTCTGTTGTGGGATGAACTCAGTCTCCCTAGTTACCCACTTTGATGATTGGCGACAGCTCACTTTAAGACTTAGCAATGCCTCCCTCACTGCCTTCTGCAGGGCAGAAGTGGTGAATTTTTATCAATATTCCTGGCCTCTCACCTACATCTCACACTCCTGGGCCCTCAGCCCGATAGCTTCCAAGTGAGGGACAAGCCCTGATTGCAATTCACTCTCCTGTAATACTCATTAGGTCACCAAATTTTCAAAAATCTTTTTCACAAAAATAAAAGATAAAATGAGACATTTGTGTTCCAGGTTTTTGTTTTAGTTATTTTGGGTTTTTTGTTTTGTTTTGTTTTCTTTATATGGTCCTCTAAAGCAACAGTTCTCAAAATGTGGTCTTGGGAGCCCTGAGAGTTCCTGAGACCTTTCTGGAGATCTGTGAGGTCAGACTATGCTCATAATAACACTAATATGTTATGTGCCTTTTTTATTGGAATTTTCCAGAGGCTTGGTGTCATGTGATAACATCACTCTGCTGGCTAATGGAATGTATGCTTGTGCTTTAGACAATTTCTTAGTTTTAATTTCTAATGTCAATATATATAAACCATATAATAAAATCTTTGGGGTTCCTAATAACTTTTAGAGGAGTAAAAGGCTCCTGAGATCAGAGATTAAGAACCACTAATCCAAAGCATGTCCAAGAACAGACACCTTTACACAGATTGAGGTGGGACTAGGTACTTTCTCAAATGTTTCCTTACATGCCTTGTCCCTTCTCCTACCAGGCTGTAGCCCAGAGGGATGAGTTGTAGGGCAGATATTTTGCTACTTCTCTTGTCTGCCCAATTATTCTTTCTCCCCTCTGCCAGAGAGCAGTGTTATTGCAGACTGGGACAAGAGACAGTGGTGCTAGCAGGAAAAAAAGTCCATCATGCAGATGGTTCCTCTACTAAAATTCTTCCCCATGTCCCATCTGAAGACTTGGTGCTTTCCTTTAAAGACCAAGAATCTTATGTCCCCCACTTTCCAATGCTGGCAAATGGAATTTTCATTATTTTAGTGTCTAAATGGATGGTTCACGGTATTCAAGGGAGCAGAGATGAATAACTTTAAGTATATGAGAGATCCACCTGACACAACTTTAATAGCATCTTCTCCACTCACATTCTGTTAGATTTTCTTGAGTGGTAAAGAGATATGGGGTACTGCTAAGAACCAGAGAATTGCAGAGGAATGTTCTCCTGTCAACAACACTTATTGTTATCTTGTCGAACAAACTTCAAAACTCTTCCTCTGGCCAGCAAGGTTTTCAATGGAGTTGTAAGGCCAAGAAGATTCCAGTGGAAAGTGCAGATGCCTAGGAGGCAAGTCAAGAGTCAGACTTGTACACCCTGTCCCTTGTACACAGTAGCTCTCTGGCCATCATCCATACAATATAGATTGTAGATAACACCAACTCTATTTGCTGTGAGGAGTCTTTTTTGTTGTTGTTAAGGAAGATTAGCCCTGAGCTAACATCTGTCCCAATATTCCTCTTTTGAATGTAGGGACACGTCCACAGCATGACTTGATGAGTGTTGTGTAGGTCTGTGCCCAGGATCCACACCTGCAAACCCTGGGCCACTGAAGCAGAGCACACAAGCTTAACCACTACGCCACTAGACCAGCCAACCTGTGGGATTTTTAAAAAAAATATATTTGAATAGAAAATGTTAATAACACTACTGGTACTAAGAATGAATAGGAAAAAAAGCCTTTTGTACTCCAATCAGGGATATCAAAGCTATTTGCGTGTTTTATCTTTAGTCATAGACTATTAGAAAACATAAATATCTGGTCAACAAGTTGCATATTGTAGGATTGTTGTGCTTCCTGCTATTGATACTCACATAGTCCAATATTGCACTGTTTAATTATAAGCATATTTTATGAAGGCCTCCCTTGGAAAATTATGGTTTTATTTATTTTAAGAATTAGTTCTCATTAGTCCAGATTATCCACATTTTCACAGGTCTTATAAAAAGGGAAATTGCTCTTATAAACAGTGCCTTATGTCATTGCTAGAGCCATCAGACATGTAAATTAGTAGCGTCATAAAGCATGTTCTGCTACTGGATAGATTCAAATACATAATGCAGAAAGGCTTTAGGCTCTATCTGCCAGGCTGAAAACAGTTTGACAACTCTTTATAATGCTGGTAATTTGGAGCAGATATCTTCAACCATACTTAGGTAAGGTTAAAATTCAGCCCTTACCACTTGCCACTGTATTTTGAAAATAACAGGGCCTTGACCTAGGAATCTCCATAATCATCACTGGATCAAGTACAACACACACACACACACACACACACACACACACGCTAATCTGCTTAATCTTGCATTAGATAATACTGATGCAACATGAGATATTCTTTAGCCTTATATATTGTACATCCCCATTGCGGAGAACTTTGGAAGACATTGATCTACTGCCATTGGATTTCTGTCTTCCAGAGATGGAAAGTGGCGACCCAGAAAGGGTTCTATTTCCTAAAAGTTGTTGTAGGATATTTTGGTGGCACTATTGAATGTAAAGGATAATGGAACATCTCAAAAAACAAGGATCTTAAACAATCTTCACAAGAAGATTTAACTTCCCAGGAAATCTTTTACTTGAAGGTTTCGAGTTTAACCATTACCCAATTTAGATTAAGCCTTCTTGGGATCAAGGTCATCCTGAAAACAGTTCAACATTAGTGTGGGTTAATGCAAATCTTAGAGCTCTGTGGTTCAAGTCCTCATATAAGGGCAGAAGTTTTTAAACTGCCCAAACTTGTTCCTGTGTGTGTTTATTACACAAGTACCCACTGAGAGAAGGACATAGGACCACCTAAACCAACACAATGTGGGGGTACATGAGGGATCGCTCTCAGCAGTGGATACTGTCCATTATTCCATCTCTTCAAGATCTCCTGGTGACAAAAGATGAAAATTCTCCTTGAGGTTTGGGGCAGCCCTTGGGCTGTCTAATATAAATCAGGCTGGAGGCTTTATCTCACTCTAATTAAATATCATTATGAGATGGGGTGCTGACCTGATAGTTTTGGGTTCATAATTACTGATGAGCAGGAGATTTGGAAATATACACAGACCATTACCTTGGAAAGAAGAAAAGTTGCTAGGCACTTTTAAAATCTCATCATGAGGTAGATGTTACATGATTTCTCATTTTACAGATTAGGCAAATGAGGCGGGTAAGTTATTTTAATATTGTCCAAAGCCAAATGAATAGTAGTAATGGAATTGTGATTTGAACTCTTGACTGTTAGACAAAAACAGTCCTACAAATTTGGGTTCCACAAAATCATTCCTGTTTCCTACTCAGCCTATGGAAATATACATTTCATGAGAAACACGAACAAATCTACTCATAGCTATGCTCCTGAGAAATATCCATTATGGGGACTGGAGGTTGATTAGGCAGGGGGAACTTGGAATTGTGTGAATGGTGAGAAATAAGAAAAAAATTTAAAAATTAAAGGTCAGTGAACCAAAAGAACTTTGATAACAAAAACAAACTTAAGAATTATCCAAAAAGACTACAGACTAGTAAGAAAGCTATAAGGAGGCTATGTGATTGTGAGTGAGGAGTAAAGTAATAGGGGGAAAGGTAAACTTTGTTATTTAATTTTGTTGGAGTAGAGGATATACTCACAGCTAGGAATTGTCACTTTGCGACGCCTCTACATTTCCCCCCCAATATTCAACAATGTACACTGATATAGAACACTCTGGAAACAAAATATTTGAGTAATAGTGCAGTCTCAGTGTGTGAGCTAAAGGCAGGGTGGTTTGGAGGAAAATGTTTACCATGAGGCTATATCTAATTTATACTTCTGTAATTTTTCAGATCAGCTTTTCATTTTTCTTCTCTCCTCTCAATTATCTCCTTAGTTTAGAGAAGCAAAAAAAAAAAAAAAAAACCAAATGATTTCTAGAAAGAGCAGAAATTGCATATTAAAGAGCTATAACGCTATACATGCACACATAACCTACTGCTGTCTCATTTCTTCAAACTCCACCTATATACGTTACTAAGTCAGTATTAAGTCTCAAAATTACTGTTAAGATATCTCTCAATTCTGATCGTTTTAAACAGAAATTACTTCATGTATTTTAACGTCAAAATCTTTCTCTGCTATTTTTTCCCTCAATTTTTGATGTCTCTGCCTTGCTAGTGGCCAAGACATATGCTTGGAGTGCAAATGGGCACCTCAACTCTGAGATTGTTGTAAGTGAGTTACTTTCGCTTTGGGGTGGTCACATTGTTGAAGTTGCTGCTCTCCTTTATCCGAGGTTTTTTACATATTTCATTAAATTTATGATGCCACAAATTGTAAGAATGTTTCAAATTCTCTGAATCACTAGCTAAGAAATAATAAAAGCTTCAAGTTAAACCCTAATCTAATGCTGTTTAAAAATCTCTGAGCATTTCTATTTTATATTTATTGAAGGGACATTTTTACAGTTATTTAGAAATAAGTGTAATATACCACTCTTCTGCATGCACAAAAATAAATTCTCAGCAAAACAATTTATTTAGGTATTTCTAAAACCTCTTCATGTTTAAAATCCAAATCTTCTGACATGGAATCTTTGTTGTTCTTATTTTGCTCATGATATCATCCTCTGTCCTTCAGTACCATCAGTGGTATCTTCAGTACCATGCAGCCTTTGTTAATGCTCATCATTTCCTCTGAGATATTATTCTTTCCTATAAAATGGGTTCATTTGTGGTCATCCTGGGCTCTGAACAATTCCTGCTACCACACTTTAGGTCTTAATGAAAAGGCTTCACTGGGGAAACTTGCAAACCAGGGTCACCTAGAGATGAAAAGGATCAGGCCACTTAATCCTTCTGTTGTCCACCGAGAAGAGTACAAGGGACACTCTGCTCTGCTAGACATGCAGGGTGGTTTTGTGATCTAATGGAAGGAACCTGCTCCATCCTGTTAGCCCCACTTCTCACAGGACAATAGTGACAACCAACTTTCTTAGTGGAAGCACAAACAGAATCCTTCAGGACCAGGCAGTCTTGATTTGGGTATCTGCTCAAAGTTTGTCTGGGAATGCCAGCTGCTCGTCATGGGAGGAGTGTAGATTCCTTGCGATACCACTTTGGGAGGAAAACGATACTCAAAGCATGGGAAGCTTACCATGGATGGAGCTCATCCTATTGGAATAACAGGGAGCCCTGAGTCCCAGCAAACTAATTTTCCAAATGACCAGACTGAGCCAATTTTCCAGAGGAATTTTAGTATATCCTTCTTTTTGTATCATATCTTCCAAGACCCTAATATCTCTGTGAGTTTTGATGTTGGCATTAGAAGGTCATAGACAAAAATTAGCACTCATATTGCAGTCTCGAATGGACCTTAAATGGTTTGTTGACTGAAGCATTGATGGAATGCGGTTGTCCTGTCTTGCCATGAGGAATATCAACCAAGTTCAGGACAACTATATTAGGACTGCTTCCTGGCTGTCAGCAATTGTAAGAAGCCATAGAGTGTAAGGTAATGAAACCAGCAAACAGTTAGCCATTGATGATTAAGTAGCTAGGAACTACAGGGTTTATTTCCATTTTGATTATAGCTTTTAGCTGCTTAACCCACCCATTGTTAATCATGCTGTTTAGGCAATATACTGTCTGACTCCCACTAGGTTCCCAAGGATAACATCTCCCTGGAGCCTGGGTCACCATGGTAATGGGTAATTGAGCTGTTTTTCAGGAATTAGAACCCCTTGTCCACTTCAGGCCAGTTGAGAGCATCAACCCATCAATTGGGCCCATGCAGATGTTCGATAAGCTACATTTTGATGTCAAGAGGCTAAAAACTCCACCCTCAGATCATGCTAACACCACCATTTTGTGAACATGCGTCCTATGAAGAGGCATAAAGTCTGACTACACTTGCACAGATCGTCAATGACCTCACCTCTCCTCCCCTCCAATCATCTATCTCCACATTTCAGACCACCTTGGCCCTTACTCCATAAATATCCCTGAGTCCGCGTTTTCAGGGAAGTGGATTTAAGATTCATGCTCTCACTTCCTCACATGGCTTCCTTGTGATTAAAACTCTCTCTCTGATGCAATCTTGTCATCTCAGTGTTTGGCTTTCCAGGTGGCA
The DNA here is from genome assembly GCF_041296265.1 of Equus caballus. Taxonomy (NCBI): domain Eukaryota; kingdom Metazoa; phylum Chordata; class Mammalia; order Perissodactyla; family Equidae; genus Equus; species Equus caballus. The sequence goes on from NC_091698.1 coordinate 36,336,900, forward strand.
GGCAAAAATGAACCTGGTGCAGTAACAGTACAATCCAATTTCAAACATGTTGAGATGTGAATAATGTATTTTAGGATCTTTAAAATAGTTGCTCTTCATGCATTCTTTGCCTTTCCTCTGCTCAATCCAAGCTGAAAAAAATAAAAATATATTACAGTTTCATCATATTAATGCACTGGGGACTTACCGTGTTGTCAAACCAGAGTCCTATTAAAGTTTAAAAGGAGAAAGTAATATTTTTCCTAAAAATTACTCATTAATTTTACTATTTTGAGGCAGTAGAGAACAACAGTATTTTGACTGTGTCTCAAATTTTGAGGATTTCAATGGGAAAACCTCTTCACTTGAGAATCCCATATATGCATTGCTAATTTGAATTTACAAAGTTCTATATCCCCAAGCAGAGCGAGAATCACCCATCCACCATTCTGACAAATAACCATGTGTTTAGCATATAAGCTGAGTTCCCCCTCAGATCTCAAAATTTAGACAAATGATATCTCCATTTCATAGTAATTTTCCTAGTACATTAAACTAGTAAGAGATCAAGTTGGCTTTCAACCCATGTCTCTCTAACTCTATCCTATCATCATAGGTACATGCTCTTCTGCTTCTTAATTAGTTTACTCAGAAGAATTAAAGAATTGCCCATGGTCACACATAGTAAATGTTAGAGTCAGAACTCCAATCTAGGTTCTCTCAGTCCAAAGCTTATGTTTATTTCGTGTTCTTCCATCTATTTTACAGCTACTTGTACCCTATGCTTCAATCTGCTTAGTCATAATCCTCATATGGAAGGGCTTTCCAGTCTTATGATTCTCAAACATAAATGATAAGCCTGGCAGCTCTTTCGTTCCCTTAAAACTCATATCTACTTATCTTTCTTCCATGGCCTTCTTTGACAAGACAATCTACAAAAAACTTAAGGTTTACTTAGATATTTTTACGTATTATTAATCTGGCTAGGGAGCTTAATTATGGATAGGATGATTATGTACACTATTGTGTTGTATATGGTATATCTGGGACGTGAGGTTTCTCTCTTGATTATTTTTATTATTATATTACTTTCATTTTTTTCCTCAGATGTTCCTTTGCAGCTCAAACACTATAACTAGACATTTATTCTCTTAGTTTAAAATGGTATTCACAATTAAAATGCAATATCTCCCTGAAAGTGACGATGTGACAGTTGAAGGTTGCAATATCTTAAGTATACATACCCTAATATAAAGAAGTCCATGAGTTCACCAGTTTCATTCCCTGAGCAATTTTGAGACTGGGAAGCTGATGAGTCCTGAAAGGACCATGACCGCTCCATCAACGAGTGTGGAGTCACTGCTGAGAAGACAAAGAAGTGGGCTAAGGAGCCACACAAATCACATGCCTACTGGACTTTGGATAATTTCTGTGGATAAGCACCAATTTTACAGTTGAGGAAGCTCTAACATTATGCAATGGTCATGTATATTAGCAAGCCCCAGGAAGAGCAAACATGATCCCCTAGTCCATGATTCCTTTTGCCTGCACCTCCCACATAAAGGTTTCATCAAAGTTTAAAAGTGCTGACCAGATTTTAAAATAATATATATTTTTTTGTTAATATTCTCTTGGGCTTCCCTGTTAAGTTTGGAAAAAAATATTGAGTCCAATAAAATGCTGAGCTGAGGACTAATTTAATTCGAGAAGGTTTATGTGAGATCAAAGGTTCCAGAAGAAGTGGCAGGGCTTCTTATCTAGCTGTACCTCTTGCTGTAACCGGCAGTGACAGTCTCAGTCTTCTCATTTATAAATGAGGCTTCTTGCAATTATTACAATTAGATTATCATATTTGGATTTGAAAGAGCTGGCTCTAATAATTTATGATTCTTTAATTTTCTCTGTTTTCTGGGCAAAATTGTTTCGCATAGGTTTAAAATGGAAAAAGAAGTCTATGGGGTTAATACGATTTTGCCTTGCTTTTGCATGCATAATAATTTGTATTATAATATAAAAGACTCAGATGTGAGTACATAGTGAAATTAATCAGTGAGGGGAACAAAAGAGGCATTTCTCCGTTTGAATGAAAGCTTACATCACAGTGTGGAGCTAAACTTTGCTTTTTTTCAAGGTATTTATTATGTCTCCAGAATCAGTTTAAGTAATTCTTAAGGGGACACATCATACAGCAGCCATCCCAGAACCCAGAAGATTACCCAGTATAAGTAAGTTCTTAAGAACATCAGATATGTCAATGGTTGAAAGTGATCACAAGGGAGGGAGCACTGAAGACAGCAGCTCATGAGAGATTATGCGCTTTCATTTCAGAAAGTGATTTATGCTGAGCAGAGTTATTTTCAGTAATGAGCTTTTATATTCAATTATATTCATTTTAAATATAGTGATTATGTAAAGCACATCTATGGCGGCTTACTCCAAGCTCTTTAAATCCCCTAAACCTATCTAACACCACTCTTCTCCTCAATACAAAGAAAAACCTCAGTATCTGCTGTACTAACCAATCACACGCCCAGCATTCTACCTCCCTGAATTCAATCCTTTTCTTTAAAATTCATAATATTTAAAACATAGGAAAACACAATAATAATAATAGATTTTGCTGAGTCCTTCACCACTATGGTTACATCAAACTACACATCCCATAGCAGCACGTTGTAGTCCCTATTGCTTTATACTCTCACCAATATTTGTTAGTCAGAATTTTTTTCTCAATATATTGGGTAAAAATAGAAAGATGTGTCTCATTATTTATTTTGCAGCTCTTTGATCACTAAAAATATGGAGAAATACTTTTATATGTAATTGGCCATTCTAGTTTCTTATGAAGTTAAACACTTTTTATGTATTTGTCCATTTTCTAATGAGTCGTTTGCCTTTTATCTATTGATTATGAGGAGGGGTACACAGACACACACACAATTTTATCCTTCATTGTTTATATTTGTCAAGAATATGTTCCCCCAAATGAGACCACTCTTACTTTTTAGGGTTTTTTTTTTCACATTTTTCTGTGCTTCAAAGTTTGGGTTAAAAATCAAATATATTAATATTTACTTTACACATAAAGTTGACTGTGTCCTAATTAAGGCATTCTTCTCTATTTTCTTGTCATAAAGATAAATGACTTTTCTTACAAAGTTTAGCTTTTTTATTTAGGAGTTTAATCCAGGGAATTGATTTCTCCAAGTGGTGTAAGTTTCCAAGTGACTAGTTTGAGATAGTCATTATTACAGAGAAAAACTACCCACAGCACCATTTTCTTATATTTCATCCTTTTCTTCAGAGTATTGCACTGTATCACTGGCATGCATCAATATCCAAACACACGAGGGATTCGTTGGTGGTCTTTGTTTTGCTTAAATCGTTCTTTTATCATGGCACCAATGCCTCACTTTATTGATTACTCTACCTGATACCAGGTAAGGCAAGTTCTCCAGCTCTGTTTCCTTTCAAACCATTCTTGCCTATCTTAGACTGTATAATCCTCCATATAAAATTTAAAATAGACTCATGAGACTCCATCAATAATAATGTTAATAATAAACTTTTTGGACTATCTTGAATTATGGATTAAGATGGAAAATTTGCATCATTAAATATTGTCTTCTCATATATAAGTATAACGCAATGCTCCATTTGTTTTATTTATTTTTTTAATAAAAACTGTGAACATCTTTTGTTAGATTTAATTCTAGATAGCTCTTTTTCTGGTTATTTAATTGGTATAATCTAAAAACTATTATTTTTTTAACTCTTATCTGTGGATTTGTAAGACTCACAATTAATTTTGTTTTTATACTTATGTATCCAAATAGTATTTCTATACTTTCATATTTTTTATGTCATTTCTTTTTATTTTGAAGGATCTATGCAGTTTTATCATTATTTTTTTGTTTAATTGAGGTAACAAAGGTTTATAACATCATATAAATTTGAGGTATACATCATTATAATTCCATTTCTGTATAGATTACATCATGTTCACCACCCAAACACTAATTACCATCCATAATCATACAAATGTGCCTAATCACTCCTTTCTCCCTCCTCTCTTCCCTCTTCTCCCTCTGGTAACCACCAATCCAATCTCTGTCTCTATGTGTTTGATCGTTGTTGTTTTAATCTTCCATTTATGAGTGAGACCATACAGTACTTGACTTTATCCCTCTGACTTATTTTGCTTAGCATAATACTCTCAAGTTCCATCCATGTTGTCACAAATGACAAGATTTCATCTATCCTATGGCTGAGTAGTATTCCATTGTGTATATATATCACATCTTCTTTATCAGTTTGTCCCTTGATGGGCACCTAGGTTGCTTCCAAGTCTTGGCTATTGCGAATAATGCTGCGGTGAACAAAGGGGGTGCATGTATCTTTACACATTGGTGTTTTCATGTTCTTTGGATAAATACCCAGCTGTGGAATAGCTGAATTATATGGTAGTTCTATTCTTAAGCTTTTGAGGAGTCTCCGTATTGTTTTCTATAGTGGATGAACCAGTTTGCACTCCCACCAGTGGTGTATGAGAGTTCCCTGTTCTCCACATCCTCTCCAACACTTGTTTCCTGTCTTGTTAATTATAGCCATTCTGACAGGCATGAGGTGATATCTCATTGTTGTTTTGATTTGTATTTCCCTGATAGTTAATGATATTGAACATGTTTTCATGTGCCTGTTGGCTAGCTGTATATTTTCTTTGGAAAAATGTCTGTTCAAATCTTTTCCCCATTTTTTAATTGGGTTGTTGGTTTTTTGTTGTTGAGCTTTATGAGTTCTTGATATATTTTGGATATTAACCCTTTATCAGATATATGGTTTGCAAATATCACCTCCCAATTGCTAGGTTATCTATTCATTTTGTTGATGGTTTCCTTTGAAGTGAAGAAGATTTTAGTTTGATGTAGTCGCATTTGTTTATTTTTTCTATTGTTTCCCTTGCTTGAGCAGACACGGTACTTGAAGATATGCTGCTAAGACCGATGTTGAAGAGTGTATTATTATATTTTCTTCTAGACATTTTACGGTTTCAGGTCTTCCATTCAAGTCTTTAATACATTTTGAGTTCATTTTCGTGTGTGGTGTAAGACAATGGCTACTTTCATTTTTTTGAATGTGGCTGTCCAGTCTTTCCGACAGCATTTATTGAAAAGACTTTCCTTTCTCATTGTATGATCTTGTCTCCCTTGTTGAAAATTAGATGTGTGGGTTTATTTTGGCCTCTTGTTTCTGTTCCACTGATCTGTGTCTCTGCTTTTGTGCCAGTACCATGCTGTTTTGGTTACTATAGTTTGTAGCATATTTTGAAATCAGGGACAGTGGTACCTCCAGCTTTGTTCTTTTTTCTCAGGATTCCTTTGGCTATTCGGGGCATTTTGTTCCATATAAATTTTAGGATTCTTTATTCTATTTCTGTGAAAAATGTCATTGGAACTTTGATAAAGATTGCTTTGAATGTGTAGATTGCTTTAGGAGGAATGGACTGTTTTTGTTTTTGATTTTTGAGGAAGATCATCCCTGAGCTAACATCTGCTCCAATCCTCCTCTTTTTGCTGTGGAAGACTGGCCCTGAGCTAACATCCATGCCCATCTTCCTCTACTTTATATGTGGGACACCTACCACAGTACAGCTTGCCAAGCAGTGCCATGTCTGCACCTCGGATCTGAACCAGCGAATCCCGGGCCGCCAGGAGCAGAACGTGAGCACTTAACCACTGAGCCACTGGGCCGGCCCCAGAATGGACATTTTAACTATGTTAATTCTTCCAATCTAAGTACATGGAATATCCTTCCATTTCTTTATGTCTTCTATATCTTTCAACAATGTTTTATAGTTTTCAGTGTGCAAATCTTTCACCTCTTTGGTTAATTTATTCCTAGGTAGTTTATTCTTTTTGTTATAACTGGAAATGGGATTGTATTCTTAATGTCTCTTTATGCTACTTCATTGTTAGTGTATAGAAATGCAACTGATTTTTGTATATTGATATTATATCCTGCAAATTTACCATATTCATTTATTATTTCTAAAAATTTTTTAGTGGATTCTTTATGGTTTTCTATATATAAAATCATGTCATCTGCAGATAGTGACAATTTCACTTCTTCCTTTCCAATTTGGATCCCTTTACTTTTTTTACTTTCCTGATTGCTCTGGTGAGGACTTTCAACACTCTGTTAAATAAGAGTGGCAAAAGTGGGTGTCCTTGTCTGGTTCCTGTTCTTACAGGGATAGCTTTCAGTTTTTCTCCATTGAGTATGTCATTAGTTGTGAGTTTATCACATACAGCCTTTACTATGTTGAGAGAATTTCCTTCTATACCCATTTTATTCAGAGTTTTTATCATAAATGGAAGCTGTATCCTGTCAAATGCTTTCTCTGCATCTATGCAGATGATCATGTGATTTTTATCCTTCATTTTGTTAATGTGGTATGTCATGTTGATTGATTTGCGGATGTTGAACAATCCCTGCATCCCTGGAATAAATTGTACTTGATCATGGCATATGAACTTTTTAATGTATTGTTATATTCAATTTGCTAGTATTTTGTTGAGGACTGTTGCATCGAAGTTCATCAGCGATGTTGGCCTGTAATTTTCTTTTTCTGTATTGTCTTTATCTGGTTTTGGTATCAGGGTAGTGTTGGCTTTGTAGAATGAGTTAGAAAGCTTCCCTTCCTCTTCAATTTTTTGGAAGAGTTTGAGAAGGATAGGTATCAAGTCTTCTTTGAACGTTTGGTAGAATTCACCAAGGAAGCCATCTGGTCCTGGACTTTGATTTTGTTAGAGGTTTTTGATTACTGTTTCCATCTCCTTTCTGCTGATTGGTCTATTTAAATTCTCTATTTCTTCTTGATTCAGTTTTGGAAGGATGTATGATTCTAAGACTTTGTCTGATTCTTCTAAATAATCCAATTTGTTGGCATATAGTTTTTTGTTGTGGTCTTTTATAATCTGTGTATTTATGAGGTGTTCATTGTAGTTTCTTCTCTTTCATTTCTGATGTTATTTATTTGAGCGTCTTTGCTTCTTCCTAAGAGTAGTTAAGGATTTGTCAAAGAATCAGCTCTTCATTTCACTGATTCTTTTTATTGTTTTTTTAGTCTCTATTTCATTTATTTCTCCTCTGATTTTTATTATTTCCTTCCTTCTACTGATTTGGGGCTTTGTTTGTTCTTCTTTTTCCAGTTCCTTTAGGTATACTGTTAGATTTTTTATTTGAGATTTTTCTTGTTTGTTAATGTAGGCTGGTATTTCCACAAACTTCCTTCTTAGGGCCGCTTCTGCAGTATTCCATACATTTTGGCATGTCATATTTTCATTTTGATTTGTCTCCAGGTATTTTTTTTATTTCTCCTTTGATTTTTTCATTGACCCAAACGTTGTTTAGTAGCACTTTGTTTAATCTCCATGTATTTGTGGCTTTTCCAATTTTCTTCCTGTAGTTGATTTCTAGTTTCATACAGTTGTGGTCAGAAAAGATGCTTGGTGATATTTCAATCTTCTTAAATTTATTGAGACTTGTTTTGTAGCCTAATATGTGATTTATCCTGGAGTACGTTACATGTGCATTTGAAAAGAATGTGTACTCTGTGGTTTTGAGATGGAATGTTTTGTATATATCTACTAAGTCTGTCTGGTCTAACATGTCATTTAAGGCCAATATTTCCCTACTGGTCTTCTGTTTGGATGATCTATCTGTTGCTGTAAGTGGGGTGTTAAAGTCCCCTACTATTATTGAGGTGTTGTCTATTTCTCCTCTTATGTGTGTTAATAATTGCTTTATATATTTAAGTGCACCTATGTTGGGTGCATCAATATTTACAGGTATATCCTCTTGTGGGACTGTTCCTTTCATCATTAGGTAGTGCCATTCTTTGTGTCTTATTACAGTTTTTGTTTTAAAGTCTATTTTTTCTGATATAAGTATTGCTACCCCAGCTTTCTTTTCCTTGCCATTTGCATGGAGTATCTTTTTCCATCCCTTCACTTTCAGTTTGTGAGTCTCTTTATCTCTGAAATGTATCTCTTGTATGCAACATATATATGGGTCTTTTATTTTTTCTATTCAATCAGTCATCCTACAACTTATGATTGGACCATTTAGTCCATTGACATTTAAAGTAGCTGTTGATATGTATGTACTTATTGTCATTTTGTTACTTTTTTCTTGATGTTTTAGTAGTTCTCTGTTCTTGTCTTCTTCTCTTGCTCTCTTCTCTTGTGGTTTGATGGGTTTCTTTAGTATTATATTTAGATTCCTTTATCTTAATTTTTTGTGTAACAGGATTCTGGTTTGTGATTACCATGAGGTTTATATAAAATAACCTACCTATGTAGCAATCTATATTAAGTTGATGGTCTCTTAAGTTTGACCTCTTGCTAAATGCTCTACTCTTTTACTCCACTCCTCCCACATTTGATGTTTTTGATATCATATCTAACCTCTTTTTTGTGCATGTGTGTCCATTACCCTCTTATCATGGACATAGATAATTTTAGTACTTTTGTCATTTGACCTTCGTGTTTGCTTCATAGGTGGTTGACCTGTTACCTTTACTGTATATTTGTCTGTACCAGTGATTTTATTGGCTTTAAAAAATAATTTTATTATTCCTATTTATGGTATTTTCTTTTCCACTTAAATAAGTCCATTTAGCATTTCTTGTATGGTTTGTTTATTGGTGATAAACTCCTTCAGTTTTTGCTTGTCTGGAAAACACTTTATCTCTCTTTCCATTCTGAAAGATAACCTTGCTAGGTAGAATATTCTTGGCTGTGTGTTTTATCCTTTCAGCACTTTAAATACATCAATGCACTCCCTTCTAGCCTGTAAGGTTTCTGCTGAGAAGTCAGCTGATAACCATATGGGGTTTCCCTTGTAAGTTACTTTTCAGCTTTCTCTTGCGGCTTTTAGGATTCTCTCTTTATGTTTAACTCTTGAAATTTTAATTATAATGTGTCTTGGTGTGGGCCTAATTTGGATTCATTTTGTTTGGTGATCTCTGTTCTTCCTTTACCTGCATGTCTGTTTCCTTCCTTAGGTTAGGAAAGTTTTCAGCTATTATTTCTTCAAATAGGTTCTCTGCCCCTTTGTCTCTCTCTTCTCTTTCTGGGACACTATAACATAGATGTTAGTATGTTTGACTTTGTCCCAAATGTCCCTTAGACTGCCCTCATTCTTTTTAATTATTTTTTATTTCTGTTTAGCTCTGGTGACTTCCTCTAGTCTTTCATCCAGGTAGCTGATCCTTTCTTCTGTGTCATCTACTTGGCAATTGATTCCCTGTAGTGAATTTTTCATTTCTATTATTGTATTATTCAGTTCTTATTGCTTCTTTTTTATATTTTCCAATTCCTTATAAGTCCTCACTGTGTTCATCTATTCTTCTCCCAAGATCAGTGAGCATCCAAATGACTATTAGAGTACTCTTATCCAAATGTACTCTTTATCATGTAGATTGTTCATCTCTGTTTTGTTTAGTTCTTTTTTTTTTTTTTTTTTTTTTTACAGATTTTTCCTCTTCCCTTATTTGGAAAATATTTCTTTGTCTCCTAATTTTGCCTCTTTATTTGTGCTTTTATCTATGTATTAGGTAGATCAGCTACATCTCCTGATCTTGGAGAAGTGGTCTTATGTACGAGATGTGTTACAAGGCCCAGCAATGTGCTTCCCTCTCATCTCATCACCAGTTTCAAATGTTCCAGGAGTGTTCCCTGTCTGGGCTATGTGTGTCCCTCTGTTGTGGCAGGGTTGCTTTCACTTCAGGTGGATGGGAAAGCTAGGCTGTCCCCCTGGGTGAATTGTTGTAAGGCTCAGCTGTGTGTGACCACTACAGTCTTAGTCACTTTATCAGGTGGTGGGAGTCCCAGCACAGTTGGTTGCAAGGTCTAATAGCGGAAACTTGTTGTAGTTTGTGTGTTAAGTGGGTAGGCCCCCAGCATGGCTGTTTTCTAGGCTTAGGGGATTACAAGTGCTGTAGGCCTCTGGCCCTCAATGCTGTTTTCAGCTCTCAGTAGTGCAGCTCAGTGAGGTTGGCCCCAGGCATGGGAGCATCCAATTGTTTCCAGCCTTGGAAGGTGGGATTGATCCCCTGTGTAGCTGTTTGAGAAGCATAAGCCTGCTGTGGCTGACAAGCCCGACCACCCACAGGCCCACACACCCTATCAATATAGTGCTACCCCATGTGCATGCCCTGACCCAAGGAAGCAGACCCACTTGCCCCACTGCAGAAGCCCCATACACTCTGCCAACACAGCCCTGCTCTTTGTGCATGTCTTGCCACACACAAGTGGACCCACCCACCCTGCTGCAGAGGTTCAACATACCCTGCCTATGCAGGCCCACAAGTTGCCTGGAAGCTTGCTGTTGGGTGGGGCCATTCCCTAGGGTGGGATGCCTGCCCTGGCTGAGCTGGAATAAATTGGTGCTTTAGTGGGTGGGGTAGACCCCTGGGCTAACAGGCCAGGTGAAGTACTCCAATGGCATCTGCCAGCATCTGGGTCAGCATGCCTGTACTAGGTCCCTATAATGGCCACCACCAGTGTTTCAGTCCCTGGAGAGGTGGTGCCAGCTTGAGGAGGTCTCACCTCTCATGGAGATGTGCCCAGAGCCTATCAAGTGAGTTGCTTTTTGCCAAAGGACCATGTAACTTTCTTTCTGGTGTTTTTACATTGCTTTTCAAAATGGGTGAATTTGTTTGGGGGCCCTTAAAGAGCAGACTTTTTTCCCCCTTATGTACAATAGCTTTTCTGGAGATATTCCACATTGTAGTTAATACCCACCAAAGCCAGATATTATGGCACTTGTCTCAGTTGTCCTGAGTCCAAAAGCTGCTTATTGTGGTAACTCTCCCCCACTACGATCCCCCACTGCTCCAGGACAGGCTTTGTACCTAAGATTGCTCCCAGATGGCTGTGAAGTGCTGTGGCTAGAAGTCAGGATTTTCCTCTCCAGAAAGGAATATCTGTGTCTTCCACCTCTCTCAGCACTTTTTCTAGTTTTCAGTTCTCTCTCAAAGATAATTGTTCCAAGGGTAGTTGTAAATTTGTTGTGTCCGTGGGAGGAAGTGAGTTCAGAGTCCACCTACACCATCATCTTGACTGAGCCTCCTCTTATTACTTCTAATGAATTATCTTGAGATTATCCCAGTTTTTTCTTTGCAGATAATTAAATCTCCATTGGGACAATTAAATAAAACAAGTATTTTTTCTGCTGCTTAAGACCACCAGTAAAATAAATAGAATCAAAGGTAGCAGATGCATCTGTATCATATTTTATTTTAAAGGAATACTTCTCTCTTTCTGCTCAGAATGATCTTTACTTTTTCATTTTTTTTTTTAACATGCATTATCACATTAAGGTCATCTTCCACACTCAATTTTCTATCTTATATTTGGATCAACATCTATCAACTTATTTTGTTGGTTTACATTCTGAATTGCTTTCTCTATTCTGTTTTACTGTACATATTTCCTTTGGTTTACTTTGATTTTTTCATTTATTTTTTGTTCCTTTCCTACATTGATCATTAACTGTTGTTTGGTTATTGTTTTACTTTATTCTTTTATTGTTTACCCTTAAATTAAGGTGCCCCTTTAAAAAGCTAAATTTACCCGTTGTTTTCAAGCAATTTCCAAACAACTCAAGGACTTTAGAATGCTTAACATCCCAACATCCCGTTCATTCATTGCATGCTTTTGTTGTTCTCTTTTTATAGTTAGTCTTTCTTGTTTTATTTTGTTTTATCATTGATAAACACATGTAGATGCTTATACAGACCCTTACACTTTTCTATATTAATTCTTCCTTGTTGAATTTCAGACTTTTCTTCTTGGCATTATTTATCTTCTTCCTGAATAAAGTTTTATAATTTTCTTTGCTGATGGTCTACTGGTGGTAAATTCCCAATTCTAGTTATTAAATGATAATGAATATAAATATATGTGCACAGTAATTTTATGTCAAAACTTTGAAGTTATTTTCTTGCTATGTTCTGGCACCTATTTGTGGTGTTAAGAAATCCTTTTAATTTTCATTTGCCAATTATTGGCTTTTGCCTCCTCGCCAGCTCTTTTTAGATTTCCAATGTTGATATGCTTATATGGGAATTTCTGTTTATTATTTATTAATATTCACTAGACTTCTTGAATTTGAGGTTTGATATCTTTCATTATTTCTGGTACATCGAAAGCAATTATCCCTTCAAAAATTGCCTCCCTTTGTGGGTTACTTTTCTTTTTTAGTTTAAATGCTAATTGTTTTACAGCATTTCATTCTACACTCCATGTTTTTCAAGTTTTCCACTTTCTTGTGTATTTACATTGTAATTTGCATTACTCATCAAGTCTGTTTTTCAATTTGTTCTTTATTTGCCTTTGTTTAATGCTATTTGTCTTGTTCGAGTTTTTTTAATTCACTGATTTTATTTTTTCTTTCTAGAAAAGCTACCAATGATTTTATTTTTAATAGGTTTGGTCATTTTGGATGATTTCTTGTTTCTTGAACACATATTCAATCCTGTATATTTGTTCTCTTTAAAGGTATTCAATGTAATCACTTTATATTTCAAAATTTTCAGATTTTGAGAATTTAAGTCTGAAGCCCTTTATTTATTTCCTTAAGTCTCAATTTTGATGGCAAGTTTGTGAGGGTGTGTGTGTATATATAGATATATGTATCTATATATGGATATATACGTATGTATATATATAATACATATTATACATATATATTTATTTTTATATTTGTGCTTGAATGAAGTTAACCATGAGCAGCTCAAGGAATCTGTTTTAAGGTTATTTTCTCCATAGATAATTTATATTGTCTTATGCTGACAGCCCAAAGGCTACTAAGCTCAACACACTTTAATTTATGGACTTGGAATTTTCCTGATCATTCAAGTGTTGTAAATTGAAACACCAAATCCAGATGAGGGAATAGCTATATTGTGAATTCCAGGGACTGATTTCAACATATTTTCCACTTGAATTGCAGGACAAGAAGAAAATCTCTTGATTGCCTTGCTTTGCCCTTGGGAACTTTTTCCCTATCACACTTTATCCTAGAAGGAGGAGCTTTTTGAGCTCTGTATTTAGGTGGAATTTTCAGTTCCAGCTTTTCACTTTTGAAGAGCCCAAGGCATTATTTACATTCCTGGAGTGGTAGTTAAAAACCAAGTTTCTCTTCCTTAGTATGAGCAAATGCCTTCAGGTTTACCCCTCAGTTTTTATTTTCCTCTTTTTATTTATTTCAGTTATCTTATTTTTGCTCTTTGCTTAGCTATTCATTTATAATGATTAAAAATATATATTATATAGCACTTCTATTAATTTGGCACCAGGGATTACCCCCAGAATGCTCAGTCTGTCTTCTTCCGGTGATGGAAGTCTGATTTGGCCCCTATTTGCTTTCTCTTCACTTTGTATCTCTATTCTGACACAAGCTAATGTCTATGACTCTGATTTTATTTCTCATCTGTGTCCACATCCTTATAATCTCTACGTTCAGGGCTTAGTTCACACAGGTACTTTCTGTTTTCCCTCATCCTGAGGTTGAAAATTATTTTTGTGCTTTCAAGACCTTGAATCTGAGGTACTCAATTCTCACTCTAATGTAGATAATTCCAAATGTGATACATTCAGAGTCTTTTATTTAACATAATGTTTTTTCTGATCACCAGAGATGCCATCAATAATATGAGCCATTACATGCATGTGACAAATACATTTTGTTTTTATGGGATGTGTATACTAGTTATAATGCTGGATACAAAATAAGGAGGCAGACAATAATATTCATAGCTAGACATTTAGGGGACAGCAGGAAACCATAATTAATTTATCTTTGATACAATGTGAGCTATGTAAGTGAAAATATTTCAGCACAATATGTTAAGGCAATATAAAGTAGATATACAATAATAATAATAGTTCACACTTATATAAGCCTTTTATACATATTGGTCATTTATTTTTCATAGCAACTCAGCACTAAGCATTCTTAATTTTCCATTTCTGCAGATTAGTAAGGCTAAGCATAGAATTGATATGTGATCTTCCCACATTCATACAGCCTACAAAATTTGAGTCAAGATTTAAACTTGGGCAACCTGACTTCAGAATCTGAATCTTCATCCCTATGCTACTCTGGCATGCTGGGACAAACGTAAACAGAAGTATGTAAAAGAGAAATGAATAAAGCAAATTATATAAGATAATGAATAAAGCAAATTATGTGTTCATTTGGAAGTATCTCATATGATGATTAACAAAGCTGAACATATCATCTATGAACCCAAATCTACCTTCTCCTTGCCTCTCTGACTTTCCTTTTGCTTAAGTGCATCCATTTAATCACCCATATCAGAAATCCTGTAACACTGTGCATTTCTCCCCTCAGCCACTTCCTATTCAATCAATAGTCTCTTATTTCTATAGATTTTATATCTGAATTTTTCCACTGCATCAGACTTGAATCAGGTCTCCACCTGCTCTTCCAAAGATTTTTATGGTAAGTTCCTAGGTGACCTTCTGATCTCCACATTCATCTGCTCGTTCAGCCCTCCATACTCTTGCCATGGGAATCATGGTAAATGTAAATCATATGCTCATCTCCCTTTTTATCATCTGCCTATGACTTTGTGAATAATTCGGAATAAAGCCAGATCTCTATATTATTGTATACAGATTTGTTCCTTTTTCACTGTTATTCCTTCCAAAATCTCAATATTGTTTTCTTGCCAAATGTGCAAATAAAGTTATTTATAAGCATTTGGTTACAAAGACCTATGAACATACAAGTTTTTAGCATTGCACATGAACTATTCTCTGCCCAGTACATCCTTTTTCATCTATACTGTGTATCTGTAAGTGAGGCATTTTTCATTTGTTAAGAAATATACCTGATATATAATGACAAATAGAAAATAATTTATTTGTTAAATATGTGATGAAATGAATGACTGCATGAGAAAGGAAGGAAGAAAATAAGGAAGGAAGGAAAGAAGGTAATGTAAGGGATGAGAAGCAGGAAGTGAGAGAAAAAGAAGAGGGAACACATGGATAAACAGATTGCAGAAAACAAGATATATACAAAGTGAGAAAAATATTACATCTGATAACCAACTTTGAGAAGATAGGTTATAATTAACTCTGTTTCGAGATATTCTTAGTAAAGGCATTGAAGAGACCGAACATCTTCAGATGTTCTTTAACATGCAAAAAGAATAGTACTGTGACTTTATTCCAGGTATTATCCAGAAAGTAATATTTTTGCTATTCATTTCCGTATTGACGTAGAATGTCAACTGATAAGGAGTTCAGATAGAACTGCCAGAAATACATAAAATAAAATCCAAACTTCAGTCTTAAACTGAAATGTTGCACACTCTATCAAATATGGACAATTGAAAATTACCTACCTACATAGTTTGTTGATAGGCATTCCTCACATGTAACATGTTTTATGATCCTCTACAAAGGGAAAATGGCTGAAAAGAAAGGGCAGCCTGAGTCAGAATTTGCATATCAGGCATTTAGAACCTATATTGTCTCATTTAAATTGCAAAAATCATCATGTAGGGTTTCATCTAAAATTTTAACCTAAAATGAAGTGTTATTCAACTTCTATTTTAAAAAAAATCTGAAAAAATATATTTAAGGAAGATATAAAGTCTCTATATCCACATATATACTCTTCAAGTTATTCATACACCAAATTGGGTTACCTAAAATCTGCTTTTGTGGGCTTAAACAGTTTAACCCTATGTAGAAATTTCATCACTTCAATAGAGTCCTCCCAGACATTTTATTAAGCATAGAGACAGGAAACAGCTATATAGACACACTTTTCGAAAGAAGACATAGAGATGGCCCATAGACACATGAAAAGATGTTCAACATCACTAACTAATTATTAGGGAAATGCAAATCAAAACCACAATGAGATATCACCTTATGCCAGTTAGAATGGCTATTATCAGAAAGACAAGAAATAAGTGTTGGAGAGGACGTGGAAAAAGGAAACTCTCATACACTGCTGGTGGGAATACAAATTGGTGTGGCCACCATGGAAAACAGTATGGAGATTCCTCCAAAAATTAGGAATAGAACCACTATACAATCCAGTTATTCCACTTCTGTGTATTTATCTACAGAATAGGAAGACGGTGATTCAAAAGCATATATGCGTCCATATGTTCACCGCAGCATTATTCACAGTGGCCAAGTTCTGGAAACAACACAAGTGCCCACTGATGGATGAATGGATAAAGAAGATGTGATGATCCATTGTGACACACAATGGAATACTATTCAGCCACAAAAAGATGAAATCTTGCCATTTGTGACAACGTGGGTGGACCTTGAGGGTATTATGCTAAGTGAAATAAGTCAGAGGGAGAAAGACAAATGCTGTATGACTTCACTCATATGTAGAACATAAAGAAAAAAAAAAAAACACAAAAAGAAAACAAGCAAACAAAACAAAAACACCCATAAAAGCAGACAAGAGATTGGTGGTTACCAATCTCAAAGTTGGTTACTTATCTCAAGTTGGTTACTTATCTCAAAGAGGAAGAGGCTGGGGGGAGGATGAAAAGTGTAAAGGGGGTCAGTTATATTGTGACAAATGGAAACTACACTTTTTGTGGTGAGCATGCTTTAGTATATACAAACTTCGAATTACAATGTTGTATACTTAAAACCTATGTGATGTTATAAACCAATGTTACCTCAATAAAAAATCAAATCAAAACAAAGAGAAACAACTATAACAAGCATCATGTTTTATAGGCTGAAAAACCTGGTTTGAAGACGTTGTCAGATATGTTTCTCAATGATGATTTATAGTGACACACAGGAAATCCATGGTTTACTAGGGAACTTGGTGCTTCTCTTAACCATTTTTTGACATTGTCTTTCCTTACATAATAACACTGCAATATTTGCCTTTTCAACCAGGAACAGCAGAGTTAAATTTCACCAGTGCTCAGTACTAATACCCCTTACTGCATTCCTGAATGCTGTGAGCTTCCTGAAATCTAGGGTATTGCTGAGGCCACCAAGGCAGGGATGAAAGGAGAAGTGCCAGCCGTTCAGGACTTTTGGATCTCATCTCATTTCACTTGGACCAGGAGGGCCTCAATTATCCTATCCAACACGCTGGATTTTCAGGTAGGACTTTGTTTAAGGTGCATGACATTTGTAAGTATTAAAAAAAAAAGTTATTAAAAAGTAAGAGTTTGAAAATCACTGGTGTTGATGATTGCTTATTTTCCCTCTGTCTACTAGTTTTCAACTTTCTATTTTCTGTACCAAACTTGTATTTATTATTCCAGATCATTGTCTCAAATGATCTACAGCAATGAATGCTGTCTAGTAATTTAAGATCATCCTCCTGGGCCGACCCGGTGATGCAGTGGATAAGTGTGCACATTCTTCTCCTCGGTGGCCCAGGGTTCACTGGTTCGGATTCCGGGCGTGGACATGGCACCACTAGGCACACCATGCTGTGGTAGGCGTCCCACATATAAACTAGAGGAAGATGGGCACGGATGTTAGCTCAGGGCCAGGGTTCCTCAGCAAAAAAGAGGAGGATTGGCAGTAGTTAGCTCAGGGCTAATCTTCCTCAAAAAAGAGAAATCATCATCCTAAGAAGCAAATCCCTCTGCTGGCTGTGATTATAGAAATGGAAAAAAGGTGGCAAGTTTCTGATTGTTTTCTTTCTGCATTTGTATCAGGGGTCAGAAACAGTAGTTAAATTGAAGCTGAAATGATATTTATTTAAATCCAGTCAAGATAGTTAAGTTTTAGAAATAATGAGTTGAACTAAAGCAAAGCAAGGGATATGTTGTGTACAAACTGAGGGCATACACTATTGCAGACAATAAGAGAAGGTTATATGTATAAAATGCAAAGTTCCTAATCACAAGAATTTACTCATCTATATGGCCAGATTTAGTTAGTGGTGTATAGAGATATATAATAAAAAAATCATAAATCTATCATAAAGTTTTCTATCTTAAAAACCAAATGGATTTAGACAAAACTAAAGGACAGAATTTGTAGGAGAAATGAGAAATGGAAATAATATAGGAGAGAAAAAAATTACATGGTATAGTCTAAAGACAGTGACTTTGCTAATTGAGTTTGCGCAGAGAGTGTATGTTGAAGGCAGGAGGACAGGGGAAGGACATAAAAGTAGTTTGAAGCCACATTTCCAGAGGACCTTTACTTTTCACATGGAAGTAGATGAAACACATCTTAAGTCCCTCTAATTGTTTTAATTAGTAAGATAATGTATACTAACAGAAGGAAACTTGGAAAAACCCAAAACAGCACACATATAAACATGTCTTTGCCCATTAGGCATAGATCACCCATAAGTCATAAATGCTGTTCTGATTTTGTCACAACTCTTTTTATTATACGTGTATGGGCCTGTGTGTGTGTACATGCATGCACGTACACACATACACACACACACACACACCCCGTAAGTAGAAAGAGAGGGTGATGGTGCTTTGCCCTGTAATCTCATTGTCTTCCTAGCAAGGAAGCTTAAGTTTGACATATATTTTTAACTATATTGTTTACAAATCACTCACACTATTTTAGCATATTTGATAGTCACCACAACCCTGTGACTTAAGACAGGATTATTATGCTCACTTTTCGGAGGGACACATCAAAGCGTGGTATGGTTAAGTGTCTTGCACAAAACTGGCAATTTGTAAACACAGGGCTAGTTGTCGGGTTTGTGAAATCCACTCTTTTTTGTTTATTTTTTCTATTATAGCCTCCTCAAGATTCTGAAATGATTCACAAAAAGTTCCATACCCAAGTAGAGAAAATAATAGCAAAGCCAAAGTGCTACAGAGAGCAGCAATAAATACCAACATTTATATATGGCTTTATATTTCTCAAAGCGCCTCACCACACATTAAAGATCATAAAAGTGTTAAATTGTGGGTCACACAGATTTGTTACCATAAACTCACCCAATTCTCTGCTTTGACAGGAACGTTAACCTTGAAGCAAGTCAGTGATGATAGCTCTGCCCCTTTGTGATGAAGCACAGGTTTAAGCAGCATGTCACTAGAGATGCACGTTGGGAAGTCAGAGACGCACTGTGGATGTAGCATGGAAACAGAAGCAAAGAAAGGAGGCATATTCTCTGCTATAAAGGCAGCACCGTGACAAAGTGGCAAATTTAATTCCATTCCATGAAACTTCCTTTGGAAATTTTGTGTGATGAAGATGGATACGTCTTAAATGTTTGTGATTAAAT
The DNA here is from genome assembly GCF_041296265.1 of Equus caballus. Classification (NCBI taxonomy): domain Eukaryota; kingdom Metazoa; phylum Chordata; class Mammalia; order Perissodactyla; family Equidae; genus Equus; species Equus caballus. The sequence goes on from NC_091698.1 coordinate 36,356,193, forward strand.
ATCAAATTAACCATGGCTTTAGAGAAGGAAAAAGACGTAGGTTTAGTAGTGGTGGAAACTGCTAAGAGTGAGGATAATCCACATAATAAATTAAAGTAATGCTTTCAACACAATAAAATAATAATAATGATAATGATTACTCTTGCTCTTACTATTAATACTATTATTATTCCTGTTATAACGACCTTTCATTATTTATTAAGTTTCTTGTGGGACTTTGCAAAGTATTTTACCTAAATGGTGTTATTTAATTCTTAAAACAATCCAATGAATTTGGATTTAAAAATAACAAAGAAATAAACAAGTTTAGAGGATTCAAGTAATTTGACCAAGGTAGACAGGAAAAAGTGGCAGAAATGAGAGAAAAATACAGGTGTGCTTGACTCTGAAGCTCGTGTTGTGTTCATATTCACTGCAGCCAGAGGCTGAGGTCAAGGCCACAAACTTAGAAAAATCCAAGCTGGGTTTCCTGAAAGTTCCCTCCCACCAGCAAGCAGGGTTTTGAAGGAGACCTGCACATTCAGTCCTGGAGTGGAGGGAGTGGAGTAAAATGCCGGGACCCCTCTACATCCTCACAGTGAAACACTCTCCACTCTACTATGCTCCTCTCTTTGTGACGAGAGTGACAGATGTGTACCTGGCTCTTTAAAGTCCCAAGCCCCAGTCCCATCGGATTTCCCACCTTTCCAATCTTTTCCCTTAGTGCTGGACCTTTCTATGACTCCGCTTCCACCTAGCTTCATCAAAAATTGGTCGTTTCCTGGGACTCATAAAGCAATATGTATTGAATAGGAGAATTACCCGACTAGTTCCCTTTTCTGTTTGGTTATGTGAAACAAAGTTTCATTTTATTCTAGAATTTTACAGATTTTAAAAATGTTCAAATCTTTGATCCATGTGAAACTTATTTTATTGGCAGGACGAAGTGAAGACCCACCTTTTTTAGTTCATAGGGCTAGCCAGTTGCCGCAACACTATTTCTTGAATAATCCACCTTTTTTTCCTCTAATTTGAGATAGTGCTTTCATCAAATACATAATTCCTGTACATATTTAAACACAATCTTTAAGTAAAAATTAAAAAGGAAAACACTGTTATAATTGAAAACAATGTTTTTCATTGCTTCTTTTTGTTTGCAGTTAGGCAGAAGAGGTTCCAGCAGACTGAAGAGGTTTGGGGATGGACCAGGTGACCCACAATTTCCTTTCCTCCTTAAACACCTGGGGCTCCTTCTCTTCCTACCTCGTTTTGTAGATGAAGAAACTGAGGTTCAGAGTGGTTACTTGCCCTCAGTCACACAGCAACCAGAGGGACCTCTTATTTATTTTCATTGAAAGTACTTGTCCTAACAAATGACACACAATGAAGGTTAAAAAAAAAAAAATGACAGTTGCAAAACACATAACAAGTTTGCATCTTTTGTTATCATGACGGTGTGTATTACAATACGAACTGAGATCTAACTAAAGAAGACTTGGCCAGACAATGGCAGAGGTAATGGTAGGGTGTCTGTCTCTCTCTGTTTGGGAGATCTTGAGAAATGTGTGGATTACACTAAAGAAAAGTATCCATGAAACACCCTCCAGTGATGTTGAGAGTGCTGAATTAGATCTTACAAGAGTCTACATTATATGATCCTTCCTCTCTCTAAAATCTCATTTATGGGATAGCTCTTTTTTATTTCTTTTTAAGATATTTCTTATAGTGTATAAAAACACAAATGATTTCTGCATGTTGATTTTATATGCTGCACCTGAACCGAATTCATTGATTAGTTCCAACGGGCTTTTGGTTGAGTCTTTAATACTTTCTCTCTATAATTACACTTCATGTGTAAATAAGGACAGTTTTACTTCTTCCTTTCCTGTTTTGGATGACTTTTATTTCTTTGTCTTGCCTAATTGCTGTAGCTAGGACTTTCAGGATTATGTTGAATAAGAGTGGTGAGAGTGAGCCCCCTTGCCTTGTTGCTGATCTTAGAGGAAAAGCTTTCAATCTTTCACTATTGAGTACGATATTAGCTGTGGGGTTATTGTATATGATCTTTATTATGTTGAGGTATGTTCCTTCCATACCTAATTTGTTGATGGTTTATATCATAAAAAGATATTGTATTTTGTCAAATGCTTGGTTTGCATCTATTGAGATGATCATACAATTTATGTCTTTTATTTTGTTAATATCGTATATCACATTTAGATTTGCATATGTTGAACTAAACTTGCATCCCACTTGACCACGGTGTATAATCATGCTAATGTGCTGTTGAATTAGGTTTATTAGTATTTTGTTGAGAAATTTTGCATCTATATTCATCAGAGACATTAGTCTATTTTTTTCATATAGTGTCTTTACCTGGCTTTGTTATCAAGATAATGCTGGCCTCGTAAAATGAGTTTGGAAACTTTCCCTGCTCTTCAATATTTTGGAAGAGTTTGAGAAGAATTGGCATTAACTCTTCTGTATATGTTTGGGAGAATTCACCAGTGTAGTCATCTGATCCTGGGCTTTTTCTGTGTTCAGAGGTTTTTGATTTCTGATTTAATCTCCTTACTCATTACTGGTCTAAGATCTTTTATTTCTTCATGATTCAGTCTTGGTAGGTTGTATGTTTCTAGCAATTTATCATTTCTTCTATGTTATCCAATTTGTTAGCATATAATTGTTCAAAGTAGTCTCTTATGATCCTATCTAATTCCATAACATCGGTTGTAACATCTCTGCTTTCTGATTTTATTTGAGCCTTCTCTCTTTTTTTCTTAGTCTAGCTAAAGGTTTGTCAATTTTGTTTATCTTTTTGACAAACAAGCTCTCAGTTTCATTGATATTTTTTACTGTTTTCTAGTCACTATTTCACTTATTTCTGCTCTGATCTTTGTTACTTTCTTCTTTTAATTTGGGCTTACTTTGTTCTTCTTTTATTTAGTTCCTTGAGGTGTAAAGTTAGGTTGTGTTTTTGAGATCTTTCTATTTTCTTCAAGTATGCATTTATTACTAGAAACTTCCCTCTCAGAACTGCTTTTGCAGCATTCTACATGTCTTAGTGTGTTGTGTTTCCATTTTCATTTGTTTTAAGATATTTTTTGATTTCCCTTTTGATTACGTTTTTGACCCATTGGTTGTTCAGGAGTATGTTGTTTAATTTCCAACTGCTTTTAAATTTTTTAGCTTTCCTCTATTTCTAGTTTCAAACCATTGTGGTCAGAAAAATATGTGATATGACTTCAACGTTCTTAAATTTACGAAGACTTGTTTTTTGGCTTGTCATATGCTCCATCCTAGAGAAAGTTCCTTGTGAACTTGAGAAAATGTGTATTCTGATGCTGTTGGATGGAATATTGTATAAATGTCTTTTAGGTCCATTTTGTCTAAAGTACATGGTTCAAGTCCAATGTTTCCTTGTTGATTTTCTGTGTGGATTATTTATCCATTGCTGAAAGTGGGTATTGACGTCTCCTATTATTATTGTATTGTTGTCTGTTTCTCCCTTCAGATCTGTTAGTATTTGCTAATATATTTAGGTGTTCTGATGTTGGATGCATCAATGTTGGATGTTGGTTCTACTCTAGGTTTTTGCTTTGTGGTTACCAGGAGATTTGCGTAAAACGTCTCATAAATAAAACAGTCTATTTTAAGCTGTAGCAAGTTAAATTTGATCACATACAAAAGATTCTCCTTTTTACTTCCCCTTTTATGTTCTTGATGTCACAATTCACCTTTTCTTATATCATTTATTCATTAAGAAATTACAGTACCTATATTTACTTTTAATGCACTTTTCCTTTAACCTTTAAACAATAGTTAATGGTTGACATACATTATATTACAGAGTTAGAATTTTCTAAATATGAATGTATATCTTTTTACCAGTGCATTTTATACTTTCATGTGATTTCATGTCATTAATTAACAATTTTTAATTTCAGTTTGAAGAACTCCTTTTAGTGTTTCTTGCAAGGCAGTTCTAGTGGTGATGAACTCCTTCAGTTTTTGTTTGTCTGAGAAAGTCTTTATTTCTTCTTCATATCTGAAGGTTAACTTTGTCATATAGAGTATTCTTGGCTGGCAATTTTTAATTTCAACAGTTTGAATATGTCGTTCTGCTGTCTATGGTAGGGTTTCTGTTGAGAAAGCAGTGAAAGCCTAATAGAGGTTCCTCTCTAGGTTAAAATCTTTGAGGTTTTTTAGGCTGTTTTTAGGTTTCTTTTAATCTGTGACTTGTGATACTTTCCTTATATGTGTCTTGGAGAAGGTCTTTCCATCTTGAGACAATAGGGTCACTTATTAGCTTCATCAACTTGTATGTCCAAGTCTCTCTCCAGGTCTGGGAAATTCTCAGCTATTATTTATTTAAATAAACTTTCTGCCCTTTTGATCTTTTTTCTCCTTCTGGAACCCCAATTATTCTCATATTTGCACATTTGATGAAACCCCATTGATCATGTAGGCTCTCTTCACTCTGTTTCATTCTTTTGTCTTTGTTCTCCTCGGATTGGGTTATTTTAAAGTCCCTTTCCTCTACCTCACTTATTCTCTCTTCCATTTGATCTACTTTACTGTAAATGCTCTCTATTGCATTTTTCATTTCATTCATTGAATTCTTCAGCTCCAGAGTCTTGGGTTTTTTTATGATTTTTATCTCTGTTAAATTTCTCATTTTGTTCATGTATTGTTTTCCTGATTTCATTGAATTATCTTTCGGTGTTTTCTTATAGCTTGTTGAATTTCTTAAAACAGTTATTTAGAATTCATTATCAGCTAGGTCACAAATTCTGTGCCTTTGTGTCTGCTTGTTAGAAGACTATTGTTCTCATTTAGTGATGACACATTTCCTTGATTCTTCAGGTTCTCTGGAGTTTTGCGTTGTTGCTTTCCATTTGAAGGAGCAGACATCAGCTCAAATCTTTACTCGTTGCCTTCAGATGGGACATACTGTTCGTTGGTCCTGTTACCTTGGATTTTCTCCAGGCTTATGTCTTTCTGGTTCTCACAACTCGCTGTCTGGCTACTAGAAACCTCTCTTTTGTTTCTAGAAGGTGGAGCCACAGCTCAAGTTTGTAATTTCCCCCTTGCCCACAGACACTGGCCTGTTTTCCATAGAGACTCATGTTTACTGGAGCTTGTTCTTGCTTCTGCACTCAGGAACATATGGCTGCAGAATGAGGGCAGGTGTGGCTTTAGCACTCAGCTATTGGGGGTGACTGTGGGTCCACTGGGGGCATCTTCAGGTGAAGTTCTGCCAGAAGCTTATGGGCAAACTTCCTGTTGAAGTCCTAAGTGTGATCAGGAGGAACCACCTCTCTTTAACACCCTTGATATTCTTACCTTCCTCTTTCTCTGTCGCCTCCATCTCCCCAGTCATGGAGGTCCCGCTTCAGTACTCTGGGTGATGCATGAGGGAAATGGGTTTTTCCAGTAGCACCCCACACTGCTGCGGTAGCCAGGTACTCACTCACTGCTCTCCCTTTCCCCAACAGGAGAAGTCGCCACCAGCTAGTTCAGTCGTGTACACTGTCCTCTTGAGGGAGGCGCAGTGCTGGAAAAGTTTCTTCCACCATCGCCAATGTGTCCAAACTCATATATTATTTTGCCCCAATGGCATGCTGGGATCTTTCTTCAAGAAGGCTGAATTTCTACAAACTCTCTCTTATTTGTGGGTTTCTGCCCAAGTCAGCACTCTCTAGGTTTTCCCCAACCATAGCCAAGAGGGATTGGGGTAGGTTCACTGGCTGCTGCTGATTTTTCAGTCCTTACTGAGATCTATCTGCCTATTACTGGATGCATAGGTAGGTGAGACAACTCCTGTGTCCCTTGGTATATGGTACTGGATTCCACAACTCCCACAGAGAATCCTTTGTTTGTGGATGGATGCCTAATTAGTAGTTAGGAAGCGGGAATAAAAAGAAGGAGAATCTTATGCTGCCATGCTGCAGATGTCACTCCCAACTAGTTTGTTCTTACACAGTCTTTCTGGACTAAGATCACTTGGCTATTGACATGATTTTGGGATGGAGTCAATGTTTCCATCATGCCAGGCTTTGTTATCTGGGCACTGACCTTTCTCTGAAAGAATCGCTATGAATGGCTAGTTTTAGCTCCATAATTATTATGTTAATCATGTATATTTAGTTCCATCATTGTTGGGCTGAGAGATTTCCGCTAATTGAGCAGCCATTGGCAGGCATAACAGTGTTTTCATGACATACTTAGCTGATTGGCATGCAATTGATAAGACAATAAATCTTCCACTTAAGTTAGCCACACCTCATTTAGAAACTGAATTTCTATATTTGCTCCAAATGCTTCGGTCTATAGTGATCAGAATGAACTGCCCAGAAATGTCATTTTCTTTGAAGTGTTCCTTCCTTTTAAAGAAAGCCTATTTCTAGCAATTCCTACACTTGCATGGGTTTATTGACTTTGACCAAGATCAAGAGCCATATTCTTTTGCAGGAGTAAACCTCAGTTCATACTATCATGATATAGTGTTGTTTCAGAACTGCTGTGGCAGTCAACAATCAAGGTAGAAGTGAATAGAGTTTGAATTACTGCAGAATCCTAATCATAAATAAGAACCTCCCCTGGAGGAACTGAACACTGGATACCCTTGTTTGTCCTGGAGTGATGAGTATCCCAGTCTAAGACATGTGACGTGTACTTTAACATACTAAGATATCTTAACTAAAAAGAATATGGCCGAGAATTCTGTCATGGAATGGTTAACTTCCCATACTGAGAGCTCATAGGAAGCAAGAAATGAAGAGCATACACCAAGATCTCATAGAAGAATATGATGAAGTTTTGGTTCAGAGCTCATTCAAGTTCTCTGTCAAAGCTACTGGAAAGAAAAATGGGAGTAGATATGGCACAGGCCAAATGGAATCAGATTGTATTTATCTGGTTGGCATACAATTTCTGAGGCCTCCTATCTATTTAAATTCTTAACCAAGTGCGTGTATAAGCTTTTTTAATGTCATCTATTGCTTGAGATAGTGTAATATGTCAAGTGTAATATGTTGAAATTGTCAGTAATCATTTGAAACTCAAAACTGTGATCGTTTGGAACCCATGGAAGTCTAACACTGTGATATCATTCTTCTGGTCACCAAGAAGAAGAGTGGGATATATGAAGACTCTGATAAATTCTTGCCATTAACATAAGGCTCTATAACCATAAAGGGCCTCAACTTTAGTTTCAAAAAGTTCTTCTTGCAACTTGACAATAAAAAAGCTCTGGAAATGGGGAAAGTTCTTTGTATATTTTTCTAAAAACTTCCACTTTCTTACAAGCTTATGTTATTCAGAACTGCACAATATCAGAGTAAAGGATTGAGGAGTACAGGTTTGAGTCTTAAAATTAAGACAGTACTGAGAGGGTAGGGTCTCCAGCTGAAAACAGATTCCTGAGTCTTCATCCGGGAGAACATAGAGTCCCCAGCTCTATGACAAAAACTCAAAGTTTTTATATCATTAGAATGCTATTGCCATTTAAAGATCTCCTCACTCAAAGATTATCACTCAAATCATACAAGAATACTGTGTTTACTGGGAAAAACAGAGATCTTGGAAAAGAGCACAAAATATTATCCATAGGTGAGCAAAAGAAGAAGAACACGAAACATAAATAGCTTTACCACCTCTCAATTCGCTTCTTCCACTTAAATAGAATATACTTTACCAACTTACTCTTATCTTCTTTTCCAAGGTTCTTGGTGTCAAAGGTAGGAAAGCTTCATGTTGATGTCAAAAGTATCACCATAATTAAATGCACCTTGTGAGTGTTTCTGCTACCTCTACCGCTGAATGGACAGCAAAGCACCAAAGACCTGGGGCTCAGGCAGCATGTCCTAGCCCCTCTCCACTGTGGATGACGGGGAGAGAGCCTAGTCAGTGAATTTCATGGAGCAGATTCTGGAGTGGGGAATTCCCCTCTAGTGACATTATACAACAATAAACTAAAAGAATAAATAAGTTAAATAATAAGTAGGAAGACAAAGCTCAACAAATAAATGGGGGAATATAAGATGTTGAGAAATGAAAAGAATCCAGGACATATAAAGGTATTTGGTTATGAAGCTAGATATCTAAGTTAAAGGAAGAAAATAAGAAGAATAACTGGGTGGACAAAAAATATAGAGGAGTCAGAGGTTGTTGCCTAGTAAAGAAAATGTGCTGTTTTATATTTTATTTTATGAACAAGACATATAGTGAAGAAGAAATGGATCACATTGATTGAATGGCCAAGATAGAGTAGGAAAGAGGGAAAGATAGGGAAATGGAAAGGATCATCACAAGAGAAGTAGTCTTGCTGCAGCAAGGTACCTAGGGTAGAAAGTCAGAAGGTGTGTTGCAGCAAATGTGGGTACAATCCAAGCTGGTATTAATATCCAAAGAATTTAACGTGATGTGGTGAAGGTAGCAGAGCCTTCTAGACAGTGATCATTCATCTATTAAAGTGGGTGGAAATACAGTGGTGGTAGAAGCTAGGAGCATCCATCTAGTTTGAAGTAGTAACCCATCTTGGGTGAGTGAGGGGAGTTGATGACCTCAGATAATTAAGCTATGGTGGAGAATAGACTCCACTTTTGATAGGGAAGTGAAATACAGTGAAAGACTATGGAATTCCAATCATGAAATCTTGAATATTTATGCCTGAAAGCATTGTATGAATTCCTGGAGATATAAGGATAACAGTCTTAAATTGCTTAGAACTGAGGAATGGTAAAGCCTGCATGTGACTGTGCCAAGTTTAAATATCTAGAATGAAGCTAAGTCGGGTACAAGGGTTGAGAGCCATGCATTATTGTATTTTTGTAGCTCATATTAAACACAGTATAGCGCTACCTACAGAAATTTTGTTACAGGTCCAACTGGTTCTGGAGAAAAGAAATGTTTCACAAAGACACATAGAATTACTTAGACATAAATTATATTTTAGATGTATAAAAAGAAATATCACAAATTATTTGAGAGACAATAGCCATGATAAAACCGATATCCACTTCATTAGGTTTTATGGGGATTATAATGCATATAAAAGAGTGTGATAAATCATAACACAAATTGTTTTTGTTTCCCAAAATAATTTTATCTCCTTGATAACTATCAGGTCATTTGATAAAGGGCATTTATTTTTCTATCTTTTTGTTTGGTGAAGATTAATATTAAAATTGTTTTGCAACCCCTGAATCTACAAAAAAATGCTGTTATGGAGGCAATATTGACTTTAAGTTTCAAATCTACTGGTGGGACTTCACTAAGCAGATAATCTTCATGCAAAATATCTAGAGATGACCCCACATTTTTCTTTTCATTTCCATTTTCTCCATAGTCAGATGGCAGTGCATTTTCTTAAATCTGAGCTATAACCAATACAAAATATGAGTTCATAAAAGCACAAAAGTAATACACTTTCCAAAACTTCTTCCACTGGCTATTAAAATAAAGACTGATTATTTTACCAAGTTTCATTTTGAACTTTTGTATAGAGAAGAGCAATTTTGTGCCCTGCATAGTAATCTACTCTCAGTTCAATTTTAAATGAAATTTGAAAACAAACAGGTCTGTATATTGTTCAATTTCATATCTTACACACAAACATAATTTAGCTTCTAAATTCTATTACAGAAATAAATGGACAAAAATTAGTTCTAGCTGCTTTGTATTTGCTTTTATGACAATTGTAAAGAATTCCCTTCTTTCTGGAGGACACTACATGACCCTCCAAGTGTAGACATAATTGAGGACCTGTCAGGAAAAATAAATTATATTCCTTTCATTAAAAAAAAAGGAGTGTCACTAAAAATCACGAGTGTGGAGTGAGATTTTTGGCTCTTTTAACATTAGGTCAAGTATTGTGACTAAATCGTTCCATCTTAGTGTTTGACTCACATCTGCATGTTATGTACTAGTCTTACCACAATGACTTGAGAACTAATTAATCTCTATAAAAATATATGAAGACTTGGATCAAATTTTCCATGACAAGGGAAAAGTGGAAGTTACGCAGCTATGTTGAAGAGATACGTAAGTTTCATTCTCCTTTATTTGGGAAATTTTGAAAGGGTGGTTTTGGAGTGGAAATAAAATTGGAAGCACTCATGAAACAGCTGTTTCTGAATGTTCTTAGTATTCTCCTGTTGTGTTATAATTATATATGAGTCATACTGCCTGATCAGCTCCATGTACCTCTAGCACAGATTTAATAAGCAATTTATTTTGGGAAAGTCAATGAAATACAAGACATCATCCTGCTCTCAAGAGATTTTATTTTGAGTGTAAAATCATGATAAAACATAATTTTAGTAGGAAACATGTATTAACTATTCCAGTTATTTCTCTTTCACCTAATAAAATTATCCAAATAAAGTTAGATTTGATTGAACTTAAGGATCAAGTGATATGAGGGACTTAAGGGTGAATGATAGGAAGGAAGAATGGTCTAATTTTTTACATTGGTACTGAAAGTAAGGTTTTGTGGGCTAGTCATAAGCTAAAAATCATCAAATCATAGAGTCAAATTCATATCTAAACAATGCAAAAACTTGTATTGTTTACAGGGATCATCATATAATGTGGCTGAAAGATGCAAAGTGTGAAAGAGTTCCCTAATTCATAGAGAAGTTAATTTTAAGAAAGTACAAGCTTAAGTACCTGAAAGATATGTCTAATTTGTCAATTTATTGTCAACTTTATTGAAAACTGTTTGCAACATTTCTTTTAAGCAAAATGTTTGGTGTGAACAAACCAGAAGAAAAAAAAAATGTTATAAGGTACTTAGATGCAAAGATGTGATTAGGAAAAGCTATAGGTGGAAAAGGAACAAGGTATAATAGAAAAATAATCAAATTGAACATCAAATATATTTGGGACAAAACTGAGAGATTGACCGGATATAGAGCAAAGATTTTGGACCAAGGACTCAAAAGTCTAACAAAAGCATGTCAGGAAATTTTGGAAGGTGTGAGAGAATGGGTTAATGGGTTGATATCTTGATCAATTGCTTTGAAGTTCAAATAGTAGATGAAGGTTAACTTTCAACAGTCTCTTGAGATCAGCGAGATGGAGAAATAGGTCTTCCGCTTAACATCCTACACAGCAACAACAATTTGGCAGCCATCCATAGACAAAAGTGTCTTCATGGGGGCTTTGGAAGATAGTTCGGAGGTTGTGAAACCCTGGTGGAAACCAACTGGAAGAGGGCCATTTTGCGAAGGTGGGACCATGCCCAGGTGGCAGGCTCACTGACTGTGCTCCCAGCTACAGACCAAGAAAATTAGTAAGATAACAGTAGACCTGAATAACTCTATAGTCAAGAGTCCCTATAGAACATCCACCTAACAGCAGTAGAATACAAATTCTTCTCAAGTGCATGTAGTACGTTTTCCAGGATAAATCATGCATTAGCCCACAAAATGAGTGTGAACAAACTTCAAAGATTAAAATCATATCAAGTATCATTTCTGACCATAATGGTATTAAACCAGAAATTAATAAAGGAAGAAAATTGGAAAATTCACAAATATGTGGAAATTTACCAACTCATTCCTGAACAACGAGTTAGTCAAACAAGAAACACAAAGGAAAATCAAAAAGTACATTAAAACAAATGAAATACAAGCACAACAAATTAAAACTTACAAGATATACCAAAATCAGTCCTAAAAGGGAAATTTATGGCTATAAGTGCATACATTATGCAAAAAGAAAGATCTCAAATAAACAACCTAACTTAAAGCTCCTGAAGCTAGAATAAGAAGAATAAACTAAGGCCAAAGTTAGCAGAAGGAAGGAAACAAACGTTAGAGCAGAAATAAATGTAACAAAGACTGGAAAGAAGATAGAAACATTTAAGAGGTTTTTTTTGAAAAGATAAACACGACTGAGAAACTTTTAGCTAGTCTAAACAAGAAAAAACAAGAAAACTAATATAAATAAAATTGTTAGTGGAAGAGGAGACGTTACAACTGATACAATAGAAATACAAAGAATGATAAGAGATTCCTATGAACAATATACACCAACAGATTGGATAACCTGAAATAAATTAATAAATTCCTAGAAATATACAACCTAACGACCAAATCATGAAGAAATAAAAAATCTGAGGAGAGCAGTAATGAGTAAGGAGATTGAATCAGTAATCAAAAACCTCCCAACACTGAAAATTCTAGGTCCAAATAGCTTCAAGAGTGAACTTTACCATCCATTTAAAGAATTAATGTCAATCCTTCCAAAATCTTCCAAAAAGTTGAAGGAGGGAAAACACTTCTAAACTCATCTCATGAGGCCAATATAGCCCTCTTACCAAAACCAAAAGATGGCACTATAAGAAAAGAAAATTATAAGCCAATATCCCCGATAAATAAAGATCCAAAAATTCTCAAGAAAATACCAGCAAAACAAATTCAACAGCACATTACAAGGATCATACAACATAATCAAGTGGGATTTATCCCTGAGAGACAATGCTGGTTCAACACATGCAAATCAATAAACGTAACACATCAGACAAGCAGAATGAAGGATAAAAACCACGTGATTATCTCAATAGATGCAGGAGAAGCATTTGACAGAACTCAATATCTTTTCCTGATAAAAATTCAACAAATTAGGTATAGAGGGAATGTACCTCAACATAATAAAGGACATATATGATAAGCCCATAGCTAACATCATAGTCAATACCGAAAAGCTGAAAAGCTTTGTCTCTTACCTCAAAACAGGGCAAGGATGCCCACTCTCATCACTTCTATTCAACACAGTACTAAAAGTCCTCTCCAGAAAAACTAGGCAAGAAAAAGAAATAACAGTCATCCAAATCAGAAAGGAAGATGTAAAACTGCCTCTATTTGCAGATGACATGTATCATAACTATGCAAAGACTTCATCAAAACACTGTTAGAATAAGTGAATTTGGTAAAATTGAAGGAAACAAAATAAATATACAAAAAAATCAATTGTGTTTCTATACACTAACAAAGAACTATCTGAAATGGAAATTAAGGAAATAATCCCATTTATAAGAGCATTAAAAATGGTAAAATATTTAAGAATAAATTTAACCAAGGAAGTGAAAGAGCTGTCCACAGAGAACTGTAAGACACTGATAAGAGAAACTGAAGACAAATAAATGGAAATATATCTTGTGTTCATAGATTGAAACAATTCATATTGTTAAAATGTCCAAAGTACACAAAGCCATCTACATATTCAATGCAATGCTTATCAAAATTCCAGTGACACTTTTCAAAGAAATAGAAAAACACAAATCTAAGATTCATATGAAACCATAAATACAGAAAGCAATCTTGAGCAAGAAGATCAATTTTAGAGGTATCACCCTTCCTGATTGCAAATTTTATTACAAAGCTGTAGGAGTCCAAAGAGTATGATATTGGCATAAAAACAGACACGTAGACCAGTGGAACAGAACAGAGAGCCCAGAAATAAAGCCACACATAAACAATCCACTAATCTATGACAAGGGTGCCACGAATACACAATGAGGTAAGGATAGTTTCTTCAATAAATGGTGTTGGAAAATTGGACATCCACGCACAAAAGAAGGATAATAGAATCTTATTTTTATATCATACACAAAAATTAACTCAAAATGAATTAAAGACTTAGACATAAAACCTGAAATCATAAAACTTCTGGAAGAAAACAGAAAAGCTGCTTGATACTGGTCTTGGCAATGATTTTTTAGATAATACTCCAATAGAGCAGGCAACAAAAGCCAAAAATAAACAAGTGAGACTATATCAAACTAAAAAACTTCTGCACATCAAAGGAAATCATCAACAAAATGAAAAAGCAATCTATGGAATGGGAGAAAATATGCACAAGCTATATATCTGATAAGGCATTATTATCCAAAAAAATATAGCAAACAACTGAATGGCAAAAGAAATAAAAATAGAAAACAAGAACAACAAACAATCTGACTGCAAATAGGTAAAGTACTCGAATAGACATTTTCAATAAAAGACACACAAATTGTCAACAGGCATATGAAAAGGTGCTCGACATCACTTGTCATCAGAGATATGCAAATCAAAACCACAATGAGATATTACCTCAAACCTCTTAGAATGTCTATTATCAAAAAGACAAGAGATAAGTGTTGGGAAGAATATGGAAAAAAGGAACCCTTATACACCGTCAGTGGGAAAGTAAATTGATACAGTCATTATGGAAAACGATATGACGATTCCTCAAAAAATTAAAAATAGAACTATCATATGATACAGCAATCACACTTCTGGGTATATATTCAAAGGAAATGAAATCAGGATCTTGAAGAGGTACACGCACTGCGATGTTCATTCAGCATTATTCACAATGACCAAGATTTGGGAAAACAATCTAAGTGTCTGTTGATAGACAAATGGGTAAAGAAAATGTTAAATATATTTATATATATATATGATGTAATATTATTGTCATAAAAAACAATGAAATTTTGCCATTTGTGACAACACGGATGAATCTGGAGGTCGTTATGCTAAGTGAAATAAGTCAGACACAGAAAGACAATTATTGTATGATCTCTTTTATATGTAGAATCTAAAAATGGTGAACTTCTAGAAGCAGAGAGTAGAACAGGGTTGCCAGGGGCTGAGGGTATGGGGGAAATGGCAAGATGTACTCAAAGAACATAAAGCTTCAGTTATAAGAAAAAGAAATTCTAGGGATCTATTGTACAACATGGTGACCACAGCTAATAATGCTGTATTTTATATTTGAAATTTTCTAAGAGGATAGATCTTAAGGGTTATCACCAAAAAAAATAATAATAATAACTATGTGGGTTGATGGACTTGTTAATTAGCTTGATTGTGGTAATCATTTTATAATGTTTACATAAATCATCACATTTTATGCTTAAATATGTTCAATTTTGATTTGTCAATTATACCCAAAGCTAGAACAAAATAAACTTTCAAATTGATCTAAAAAAAAACCCAAAATTGTATTGAGCTCTGCAAATACAACATATAAGTAAAGCAGAACTCAATTTGCTAAAGCTCAATGCAGTAAGGGGAAATACCACCTTGACAGAGTAAAAGACACTCAGTACTAAGAATTGGGGATTCAAAATGAATATAGGATTTGTGGTCTGGAGTCAGTGATTTAAGGTAAGTCTTCCAGGAAGAGGTACTACTGGGGATTGGACAAAATTCCTGAGATACTAGTTTAGGATAGGTAGACACAGCAATGTGAGAGAGTTCAAGGTAGTCTTAAAAATTAAACTGTGGCTTCTTAAGTGAGCTGTTTTCCAAGGAGATTGCTATACCAGATAATTGATCTGCATGAAATTCCTGATGGAACTGGTAAAACTATTTATTGGTTTATAGTTCCCACCTTCCCAAGAAAAGTTTCCCTACACTAAATGACTAAGTCATGTTGACACAGGTCATCTTAATTACAGTACTAATAGCTAAGTCATATTAATGCAGGTGGTCACAGTTCACAAGTCTAATAGGCCATGGTGATTAAGTAGGCCAATCAAATTTTCAAGATTCTGATTTTCTCTGAGAAAGAAAGAAAAGGTGGTATTCTTTCTTAAGATCTGGTTTTAAGATCTCATTTTTATAATATGCATAGACTTGTTCTTCGACAAATGTAGTCATACTTTATTCACATCCCATTACAGGTGTCCATTCAAGGTTGTGATGTCACCATTTTGTTCATGACTGTATACTATCCCATTGAGCATGCCAGAATTCAAATGTTACACTCTTTTGGAGTATTTAGAGTATTCTAATTTTTCTCTATGATAAAATAACTTCCATGAGCATGTCAATAGAGCACTTTTTAGGAGTATTCTCTTCTTTGTTCTATATAAAAAATTACGCTAGATCCAATATTTCCATTTTTTTCTCAGTTTTAATGGGGGAGATAATGCAATTTATTTGACAGTGGTATTGTCATCTAACAATTAGACACTGATTTAAATTTCATGTCTTATGTGAGACAATCAAAATGTTGTGACAGAACTTCCATATGCTGCTCTAAGTAGAAAAGCAATCACATTAGACACAGTATTACCATCAACAGTGTTCCTATTTGAGAGGCACACACATAAGAAAGCATACTGACAAGTGAAGAATAACACAACCCATTTCTCTTTTAGAGTTCCACTGAAAGTTGTATAGAAATTCTCATCAAAAAACACACAGCTAAGATTTGGTTCATATATGTTTATTCCAGAAGTCTAGAATGACTCCTCAATTAAGGAATACCTCCTTATAAGTTTTATAAATATTCTAGAGCAAAATATTTATAATTTTGATCATTCATATCAAAACCAAAGTTATTAGATATCACATTTGAGATAATGTTCTTTTAAATACCCCATAAAGATTAACAAATCAAGTTATACACAATTTAGAAGATTCCTGAGCCAACGCAGGGAGCTGATAAAGTGTAGATTCCTGAGACTAAGACTAGTGAAGAAGGGGATGTGGCACAGTTGTGACAAACAGAAAATGTGCCAAAGAGAAACGAAGATCGTTAAAGTATGAGCTAGAGATGGAGTGGGCAAAGAACTTGGGAAAACTACCCCTTTATTGACCAGAGAAGTAGCACAAATTCTGGCATCGTTGGTGGGCGGGAGTTAATTGAATAGCTCTATGGATCAAATGTCTTGTTTTTAACACATGGCAGCTCTTGTTTTCCATTGACAAGTATATAGAAGACCAGCTGGTAAGATATTTGCCATGATTTAATAGATCTGGGCCTTCAAGGCAAATCATCTACAGTGGGAAGTGAAGGGGCTGAGTAAAAATAGACAAGGGAGTAAACCAGGAATAAAATATTATTGCCAGCACTCACATACTGCTCCAACTTCTTCAAGATTATATTGCCCTCTCTAAAACACACGTTTATTTTGAATGTCTGAATAATTCATCACTATATTTGGAAATAGTAATTCACATCCTATGAATTCCTTCCCCTTGTTAGGAGATTTTAGCAGCAGAAGCTCTTTGATATAATACATTGCTCAAACTTACACTTTAAGTCTCTTGTTTCCAGGGTAGTTTCTGCACACAGCTCAAAAATGAGGCTTAAACCAAAGAACCCCTATTTCTCTTTCAAAGCTTCCTTGAATTAATAATCATCTCAAATCTTCCACCTGCACACTCCTTTATAGACTTTCAAATATATTCAGAGAACTCTTTCAGCTCTGTATACAATGTGAAAATAAAAGAACCCTAAGGCATCAAGTTATAAAAATCAAATTTGGCTTAAGAACTACTCCTAATCACAGGAACAAGGAAGAGTACCATATTAATAAAATTATAATACAACAAAATTATAGTAGAATGTTGCCAATCACTTCTTGGAATTCCATTTAAAGGCTTACTAGGTTGGGTATTTATATGGCTTATAAAAGGTCGTTTTTCTTAAATATACTTTTCTTCTTTTTTCCTTCAAAATTGCCTTAAAATAATTTTAAATAAAATCTATTCAGCTACGGCATGTAATCTCAAAAGCAATTCCATGCGATGACCGTCTCAGAGCAATTCAACGCCTTGCTCCAGATCATAAAGAGAGTAAGGAGCAGTGCTAAGCTTTGCTCCTGAATATTTTATTCATAAGACGAGGGTCTGTCTCAAAAATGTTAATGTCTTTGATTAATAGAATTCCTTTCCTTCCAGATATTTTACTTCTTGACTCTTTTCTTGAAACCAAAACGCTTCATAACTAATCACTCTGAGGTATTTCTGGAACCTGTTTAAAACCTTTCCTTTATTTTAATGGAATGTTTGTGCACTCCACTAACAAAGCTAACAGAAAATCTTGGTTCCCACTAAACAGACAGAAATAGCTTAGGGTACATAAGAATAAATCCAAACAAGATAGGAATAACAAACCTAAGAAACAAGATATTTTGTAAGAAATAAAAGAAAACATCAAAAAGAACAAAGAAAAGGAAAGGACTCCATTTAAATCAGCTTACAAAAATTTACTTTTCCTTTCTTGGGCTGAATATCGGGCTATTCACCACGAGCCATCCTCTCTGAGCTAACTTAGCAAAGATCATATTTAATAACTATTAACTAGAGACTAGGATGTTTATTCAAAACAATGATGTCAACAAAATAAAAAGATATTTCACATATGAGGAGGGGCTAAATACAGATTTAGAATCTGGCCAATCTTTGAACAAATGGAGTGGATCTTGATAAATTTAAAAATCCAAAGTCATATTTATAGTGGGATCTCTTTGAAGGAACAATAACCAACTGTGGGTAGATATTTCTGCATGTCTTAAAGGTGTAGCAGAATGCTCATGTTGCAGGGAATGCTACTCTGAAAGTGTTGTCTTTATTGTCATCCTTATAGCCAAGACTCTATCAGTCTTTGTCAGTCTTGTATCCATCCACAGCAACTTTCACAGAGTCTGACACTCAGAAAAGAAAGTAACAAATAATTTTTCATGGACATTCTTCCTTTCTCCCTCCATCTTGTTTTGATTTTCAGCAAAGATGAAAAACATTATATTTAAAAGGAAGAAGAAAAAGTACAGTTGTAAATTTATAGAAGAAAAAGATATAAATTTATCATTTACAATTTAGTATTTCTTTTATAAGACTATTTTTCCTGTGTTTTCATTCAAAGTTTTAGATCACATCCTTCCTGCCTATCTCTTTTGGAAATGAAGAGCCATTCTTTATTATAAACCCTCATATCCGCTTTGTCTTCTTAAACACCATGTTCTGGCTGTCTTCCCATGTGATTATGTCTTTCTTGAGAGTTCTTGGCAGTTTCACTGCTCATTTGACAAATTCTACATTCCTTAAGAGAGTCAGACCACCTACATGGAAGATGATCATTTATTCAGAGACCTATTAGATAATCTTGGAATATATATATATATATATATTTTACAATTTTACTCCATTGAGTTTGATAGGTAGAAAAGCGACGATGGCACTAGACTTTCTCCAGAGTATTTCGATCACCTGGGGTTTGGCTGGCCTTTGTAAGGTTGCTGTCTGTGAGGCAGTGAGCACCTTGGAAAAGTCCATTTGTGCCAGATTTTAGACTGCATTAAGGACATCTGTTTTGCTTTTTAAAAAAATATGTGATATGTATATAATATCTCCTCCTGGCTTTGATAAATAGTTGACTTACAATCTCTGTTGGTAATTGCTGTGCTAAAATCTATAGTCACTGGTACCTGCATAGTTTGCCTTTACTCTGAAGAGCAAAAATCCTTAGCTAACGTTAATCAAACACCCTAAATCACATCCTTAGATGAGAGTGAAGATTAGAAAGCTGTCCATCTTCCATATACCTCCTGGGCTCATCTCTTGCAGCTGAGTTTCACTGTGTTCTCTGACCTGCAGAATCAGCCAGGTGAACATCCCAGAAGCAGGTCCTCTTGTGCAGGCCAGTCTCCCTGCCATCCTTGACCAGCACAAACTCTTACCCTCTAGATGCTGCCAGACCAATCCCTACATCTTTCCTTGAGCACCTTTATTCGTATTCTCTGGCCTGACGTACCCGCCCCTCTCTTCTCAGTAATTCAAATATGTTCTGTCCTCAAGTTTCAACTTAAGTTGAGTTTGACTGTATTTTATTTCATTTAATGAGAATATTCTATTTTAGCTGACAATCCCAAAATCTTTGTGACTTAATGAACCAAAAGATTGGTTTTCATTCACCCAAATTCCCCTGCAGACATTATGACTCTTCAAAGCCATAGTTCTCCACATGGTGACGCAGTGATTCAGGCTGTTTCATATCTTGACTTAATATTTTAACACATGACTTCATCCATTCTTGTTGTTGAAGAAAAGAGGAGGCTAGAGAATTCGGAGGACTGTTAAATTCTTAAATCCTATCATAACACACATCACCTCTACTCACAGTTTGTGGACCAGAACTAGATATATAAACTCCACTCCTAATTCTACACCCCATGCACCTGAACGCTAAGAAGATCGGATATCTTTATAACTTTGCCATAAAAATATCATACTACACAACATCTAAATGATGTAAAAGAATATGTTTACACACACATAGACCGTACACATTCTTTAAAAGTCCTTATGAAATTAACATTTTTAAAAATGATCTATAAGGCCAATTTGAAAATCAAAATAAATAGTTAAAAAGAAAAGAATAGAATGCAATCCATTCCCCAATTACAGTACAATTAACGTTGCAATTAATAATAAAAGTAGAAAACACTAAAGCTAAACAATAAATACTTATTTGTAAGATTTCCATAACAGGTGAACAAAAATTATCCATGATAATAATAACAATAATAACAAAATTTAATATTTATATAGACCTTATTGCTTGCTAGCCACTATTTACATTTATCACTTCATTTATCCTAACATTCTCCCTATGAGATAGTTATATTATTAATATCAATCCTATTCTACAAACAAGTAAACTGAGGCCCGGAGAGGTAACATGTCAAAGATCATAGAGACAGTAAGTGGGGGAGAGGAGCCGGGATTTGTATTGTCAATGAAATAATAATGATACTGTCAAAACTTACATGGAATGACTTCAGGAATACTCAGAATAAATAATTTAGCTCTTAAAAGCAGGATATTAGAAAGTAAATCAAAATGTCCTGTAAATAGAAGTATAAATCACTAAAGAATTACATGGACTAATTTAAAAAAAGGGGAAAATAGAACTGGTAAACAAAGCTTAGCATTAATTCTGTAAAGAGGTAGATTTCTAGCCAATCCACTCAAAAATATAAAAGATCACAAAAACCCCCACAAAATTATAATTAAAGATGTGAAACATAGAGATACAAAAGAAATTTAGAGAAGAAAAGTTGAGAATAATATTCTCAAGAATATAGATTTGCATTAAAAGTCTCAATGACATGAATGGTATACTTAATTATAAACTACTTAGATTGAACACAGAAGATATTGTGAATGTTAATACTCCAATTAACTTTGTGAGAGTTAGAATTTCACTAAAGAACCATCCTCTGAATAAATCCCAGTACCAGATGATTTTGGTACCCTAGTCTATTGAAAAAAATGTTGAAATCCAAATTTATTGAACTTAACCAATAGAGGGATTTGCACCAAACCAACAACAAAAAAATGAATTCATCACAGCCAATTCTGATAAAGATAACAGCAATAGACTTCTTATGTGTGTAAGGCATGCTGGGTGTCCTGGGGGTACCTCTGCCTATAGAACAACTTTGTCATGGAGAAAACACATTATTTGTAGTGTTATTGTGTCTAAAGGTGGCAAAAGAGGTCTCCAAACATTCCCCCTCCCCCAGAAAAGCATATTCTTGGGGCTTGGAGACTAAGTTGTGGGAGATAGAAAGAGATGGATTTGCCAGAGGCCTACAAACTTTGGTGACATGAGGCTTTGGGTTTGCAACAAAGATCAGCTGAATCTGGGGCTTTCACATCAGATCTGAAGTGTCTTCACAGTAGTTTCTGGCCAACCATCTTCTGTTGTCCCTGGAAGAAAAACAATCCTCCTTTCTCCCAATATAAGTCCACAGGATCCCATAGATTTATAAAAAGGTTAAGCTCATAACCGAAAATCATCAAGCACACACACAAAGCTCCAGGAGAAAGAAAGTTAGTAGAAAAAACAACTAATAGATATGGATACCCAAAGTGAGATAAAGAATATAGAGAAGATAGTTCTGAAATATTTAACTAAAGCATGAAATTGGAGAAATGAATAAAAAAGTAAGAGACTGTCAGGAACTAACAGGCAAATTTAATGTAGAATGAGACTCATACAAACGAAATATTTGGTGGTTAAAAATCAAACCTTAGTGGATTTAAGAACAGGTTAGATAGAGCTTGAGAAATAAGTTTTGAATGACTGATACATAACCCAGGAAAATAAGAAAAATATGAATAAAAACTAAAGAGACGTAGATGATAGGATGAAAAAATCAGTCTGTGCGTGTGCGCGTGTGTGTATGTAAATCCAGAAGGAAAGAATGAAAAGAATGGAAGATAGCCACATTTTGATGAGATAATAACTGGGAACTTCCCAGAATACTTGAAAAGTATGAGTCCTCATATCCAGCGAGAACGATATATCCTAATTAGAGTAAATAAAACAGATCCAAATCGAGATATACCTTACTGAAACTGCTGAACACAAAAGCCAAAAATAATATTAACAACTGTCAGAGATCTAAAAATAGATCACCCACTTATACTTTCTAGTATAGAGGAAAATCAATTAGACTGAAAAAGACTTTTTCACAGCAACAAGTGAAATCAGAAGAGAGAGAAATAAAATTGATGAGGAGAGGGGACAGCCCAGTCGTACAGCAGTTAAGTTCACATGTTCTGCTTTGCAACCCAGGTTTACTGGTTTGGACCCCAGGTGTGGACCTATGCACTGCTTACCAAGCCATGCTGTGGCAGGCGTCCCACATATAAAGTAGAGGAAGATGGGCACAGATGTTAGCTCATGGCCAATCTTCCTCAGCAAAAAGAGGAAGATTGGTGGCGAACGTTCGATCTGAGGAAAAAATACAACCAACTTCTCTGTCTCTTTTTTAAATCAGAGTAGTTGATTGAAGTCCTCTCACGTGCTTCTGTTAGCAGAGAATTATTGAGATGATCTTCAATCCTTCCATTGTCCCCTTCCCCAAATTGTTCCCGTACTCCAGGCTCTTCCAAATCTGTTAGTTTGGGTTGCATGTCCCAGGTGGTGCAGGAGAAAAATATGGTTTATCAGTGCTTAGCTGCTTCAATTTACCATTGCTTTGTTACAGCCAAATATATTTGATTTGTAGTTGAAAGCTTTCTGCTCAGTCTGTTGTTCTCTTAGCATAAGCCCATTTCAAGTGATTAAGTGTCGTAATAAATTATAACCACCAGCACACAAGGTTCAGAATTAGTCATTTCCCCAAATTCTGAACCTCTAGATTTTCAATTCCTTCAGGGTGAATTCTACTTTGGGGTAAGAACTTCACCCCAAATTTCATTTCAATTGTGAATATCTTAATCCATCATGTAGTTTCTAAAAATATTGTTTAATCCCAAAATTCATTCATGAATATGCAAATTTATCTAAACATTTGTCATATAGCAGCATATAGGAAAGTGCTAGAGAGACCACAATAACTCTAATGATACTCTTTCCTTGAAGCTTTGGGTCCTACCTTATCTTATGTTAAATGCTTTATAGCATCAATTTAGTGTAAACAAACGGAAATTATTATACCTTAAGTTTAATTTTAGGCCTCCACCATTACTCATCCTATTGTATATTTAACACACATTAAAAAGGAAAAGGCAGGCCCCCATACGTAAGCTGAACGCCAATTTGTGTGTATGATTTAAATGCACTGAACAGCGACATCTTTCCTTGAGCTTAACAAGATATTTTCTTGCCCTCTCTGTAGTTATTGACATTACTTTTCCTTTAGAAGGATCATTTATAATGCCAATGAAGGAGATTTAAGTTAATCATTGTTTCAAAGTTAACTTTTAAAAAAAAAAACTTCCCTCTTGAAGGAAGATAAATGTGGTTACTTCCAAGGCTGGATTTTTCTTCTCACAGATATTCATTGCTCTTCCTTTAAGAAGCACAAAAACAATTTTCTCCTGGAACAACATACCTGCCATAGTGTATTGATTGCTTTTTGGTTAGAGGAATTTGAATGTGCGACTACGTTTCTTCCTACTGGGAGACACTAAACTGTACTACTATTACATTTTGGTGGGAGGAAGGTGAAGGAGCTGGGATAGAAGGGGAAGGAAGATAAATGAGATCAATTTCATAAGAGTTAGGCCTTTTTTGTCTCCATACCTGTAGCTTGCTCTCGTATTATTATTGCTCTCGCATCATATCTCATGTATTGCTCTCCCTCTTTCAAACACACACGTACATACACACAAATACACAAAATTGCACCTTAATCTTCTTTGGCAATGCAAGGAACTCCCTGAATATAGCATGAATATAAAAATGATTCATGCATCAGTTAGTTCAAAACAAACTGCTTGCAGGTGATTTGGTAAAAATGGCTGATTGACTAGCGAAAAAATTAATAAAGATTTAGATTGTAAGATCACACATAGTAGTATAGGGAGTTAAGAGGGTTAGATATGGCACTAAAAAGAAAGAGAAGAAGTAGTCAAGCTTCTATCAATTATACATATAGAGCTACTAATAGTCTACTTTTATTATAATCTTGATTCAGCATTATTTATGCCACTACCATGCTGCACTCATTTCGTTTTTTGATTTAAAAATTTGTAAAAGGAATAAAAGAACCCATTGCTTATTCTTGGCCCCGAAACAGTATGTTTTAAACTGAAAGCAAATAGTTTGGGGAATGATGCTTAAAATTCTCAAAAGGAAGTTAATAGATGGATGTTCTCAATGAGGAAGAACTTTGTGGTTTATATTGATTTAGCCCAAATCCAGACAACATGGTTTGTATGGATTGTATGTTTGCACATACAGTCTGTATGATAGCGTTCTAGAAATCCTGTTATCCTGACTTACATTCCAGTGTTGTTTAGTTTATCAAATGTCCTTTCCAGTAATGCGTTTATGGGTATATTATGTTTAAATAGTGGGTTATCCGTGGTATAAATACAAATCTGAAAGAAGAAATAATTCACCCTTGAGAAATTTAAAATTCTGAGATGAAGTCATATTTTACTGCAAATCCTTTTCCTTGTTACAGAGTGAAGATCAAATTGGATTGAAGCCAAATCATTATTTTCCTGAGGTACTGCCTTGGCTCTCCACATAAGTGTAGATTCGTGCTAAGCGCTGCTCTCTCCACTACTCTCAGCTGGAGTCTGAAAACTCTCATCCATCACCATGAGCCTTCACAGTACATCAAAAGCCTGGAGAGGTAAAATTAGACTTATTCCCAACAGAGAGGAAGGTAGAAGTAGGGAGGAGTCTTGACTTCCAAAATCTATCATCTCTTCTTCATACAGATTTATTTGCATCAGTAATTAAACTTGTGGGAATCATATAGCAAATATGATTTAATGCTATATGATTTATATAAAAATCATATAGCAAATAGCAAATCATATAGCAAATCTGAGAAGAAAATTGAAGCTCTCTCAACCCCCGTTAATGTATATCTTAAAATAAACTGGAATCTACTAAAACTGTCAATCAATACAGGGATGTTTCAAAAAGATGGTTTGAAATATAAGAGATATTTTCAATGATGTTTAATATTTTTTAAAATATTAATGAAAAAATGTGAATACCAAATTGTCAGTCGTCTTCCTCCTAAAATCTGTCTTGGCATTGAATAGTTAATCTGTTAGAATCTTGTCTGTGATTCCATTGAATATACAAATTGACTTGGAGAAATCTTTATAATATTGAGTTTTCTTTGCATAAATGTGATTTCTCCTATTGCCAATAACTTCAATTATGGAAAATAAGCACAGAAGGGAAGGAATAAAATGTACAGGATAGCTACGTTAAAATATTGCTGAGAGAAGTTAAGACCAAAATTAACAAGAGAAATGGACATTCTCTGCCTGCTGTCAAGACTTACTGGATAACTAAGAAAGTAAGCATGTATATAAGATAGATAAATAGGACAATGGGACATAATGAAGTCCAAAAAAATAGAGAGTTGATTTATGAAAAAGCTGATATTGCAGAGTAACGGTGTAAAAATGGTCTAAGTATTCTTTCTAGCCAAAAATATATATATATATTCTTTCTAAAAATAAAAAAAAAGTGACAGGAAAGGGCAGAAAGAAAGCTTTTAGACAATAACCGCTCTATTCCAACCAAACTCCACAGAAAAACATTGTGCTCCCACACAAAGCAGTGCCAGCAAAGGCTGAGTGTAGAGTATAGACTTCCACCTTTGCCAGGCTGTAATGAAGCAATCCAATTTCCTTACTAGGGTAATGTCAGAGATGGCCAATTAGGGAGCTGGGACTTCCACTCACACTGGCAGTAGAAAGGGTCCCTTCCCACAGTGTCAGTGGAGTCCTGACAGGGGGTTTGGGGTTCCGCCTTCACCCGGGATAACTGAGGCAGCCTCTGCTTCTTGCTGGGGAGTTTCAGAGGAGGCGTAGAGGAGAGTCAAGACATTTACCACTGCTTAGTCCTAATGAGGCTGCTATGGTGATAAAATAGTTCTGGTGTTAGTTACACAAATTTACATGTGTGATAAAATGATGTAGGACTACACACACACACATTGTACCTGTATCAAATTCTTGTTTTGGCTATTTTGCTACAATTATGCAAGTTGTAACCTCTGGGGAAAACGGAGTGAAGCTACACAGGACTTACATGCAGTATCTTTTCAACTTCCTGTGGATCCATCATTTATCATTTATCTCCCCAGAGATATGGGTTTATATTTCAAAGTGTGATGAAACAAAGTCATACATTTATCCTCCAAATGACTGTATGACATTAGGTAGCAAAAGGTTCTGTCCCTTTCTGCAGAGGGGAAGGGGCATGTGTCCAGATTCTATCTACATTTCCAGATTCATACTTTCTGCATTCCTTTCTAGAGGTGCAAGAAACTCCTGTTTCATGGGAAGATTGACATCTGCCCTTATCTCATTGCCCTGAAGTGAAAAAGGTGAGGCGTGGGGAAATGATGCATCTATTGCTATAAGGAATAATAACTTTGGCTCTGATCCAGAAACCTCATGTTTTCTTTCATAATAAAATAAATAAATATAGATGTTAAAAGCATATCACTTCTTCACAGAAATCTTCTTTGATCTGACTATTTAAAGTAGGCCAAAGAAAGAATGACTTTATTATTCTTTATTTCACCTGCTTATTTTCTGTAATATACTTATTAAAAGCTATAATTACTTTTTTCTACAGTAGACTTAAAACCATTGATGTTTTAGGTATTCAATCTCTACAAGTAGTCTTCCAATACACAATATCTACACATCGATAAATATCCCTGGCTGATATTCTCCCAATGATGATATTTGGCAGGTGACTAGGAAGTATTCAATGAATGCTTTCATCTGCCCAAAATATTCATTCGGGTAATCACAAGTTGGGAACAATTTATAATAATTGTACTTGGGTATAGCCACAAAGCAATACTCATATCTTTGCCAAGTTCAAAAATGACATTTTTTGGCAACTACACTCAAACAATGGGCTTGGTAAAAAGTTGACTATCATTTATAAAATAAAAAAGAAAGAAAAAACTTTTTTTCTCACTTATATGACAGAGAAAATAGGAGAAAATGGCTTTTCCATAACTTTCCACAGAAAAATTGGTGACAGAGAGGCAACATTGTGACAATACAGTCCATTTAGAATAAATAAGAAAAAAAATCTAATTCATATACAAACATAATCAGCAAGAAGAATTGAAATCCAAATCAGATCAAATAACTGTGTGGTGATGTAATTATTAGTGACACTTCAGAGTTATACTTAAGAAATAGTCAATGATTTCAGTTTGTATGTCAACCGCTGATTACTCTTGCAAATCAGAAATGGACACTGAATCGAGCCCACTAACATTGTGACAGCTGAATTTTAGTATAGGGATGTGTGGAAAATACATACCTGTTGGAAATCATGAATGCAAACCTAGATCACTACTATTATTACACTTCTTGGAAATGCTTATTTTGATGCCATGAAATTGATATAGACACCGTTTCATTGAAGCACTTTTAAGTCGTTGAGAAAATTCTAGTCATACAATTATTCCAATATGAAGAAATGTGCTCACTGCCATATTTTCAAAAGGATGTAGATGTTCTATGGTAATTATAAATTCCTGTTAAATTGTACTGATTATAAAACTGTCATGTCATTTTAACTTCCCCCTCCTTTCATTATGATTATATACACATGAAACATATTTTGTTATCTAGAATCAAATAACTTGGAAAACATAAAAAATTAAACTATCTAAGCTAATTTGTGTTTAATAACAATTATAAACTTTAGGAACGTTAGACATCATATTTTTCAGAACGTTTCCTGCACTTCCATATCTTCCTGCTATTCCTATTTCAGATGTTCCATATATGGCAAAGTGGTATTTCACAGATCATCATTTTGTTAATGGTGGAGAAGTAGCATCAGACCAAGCTTGTTGCAGATAGCAATTATAAACTTTGAAGAAAGTGTTTTTTTAAAATTCTGTTTGGAGACACTGGAAAGTGACCAAGACTATACTGAAATTAGAGCGGATTTACTCCTTTCAAGGAGGGAATTTCTCTGTGTGGGATTCGTGTTTATTCAACTCTTCTCCTGAAAATATTCCTTAGCTCCTTATCATCCAGTGGCTAGAACTCAGATAGAAATTTGCTGTCTTATTGTCTTGAGGGGTGAAAGAGTGTTCTTTAGGACTACCATAGTATCTTAAATTTGGGTAAAGGATAGATTTCAGACAGAAGAAGACACAGAGGGAGGACTCTCAAAATCTTAGTTTAAGCCCTCTCAAATTCATTGATGATTACTGAATTTCCCATGTCCATGGGCTATTCCATGGAGCAGAGTGGAAAGCAACAGCTAGAAGACTGGAAGTGCTGAGTAGAGAATTCAACTCCTGTTCGTTTTAGAAGAATCAGTTTAGAATTTGAATCTCACCAAGTTAAAGTGGCTCAACTAGCACCTTGGAATATATACATAGAAACCCAAAAAGCTCCATGTCTTTTGGGTGAGACTATGTTTCTGAACTACAAGGTTTACACTATGATTAGGGCACAACTAACGGAGACAAGCTTAACAAAGCATAAAACTAAGCCTCTACAATTTCAAGGTGACTAGCTGGCAAGCAACCTACTAGACAGAATAAAAATCAAAATTCTTCAAATGGAGCTAAGAGAATCTAGGCTTTTAATAAGTACCATCCATACAGTTCAGTATTAAAAGAAACAAGAATATGTGACCCACAATTGAGAAAAAAGGCAGTCAATGGAAATAAACACAGGGATGACGCATACATTGGAGTTACCAGATCGGGATTTTACAGAAGCTTTTTAAAATGTTTAGAGAGTAAAATAGATGGAAACACTGAGCAGAAAAAAATGAAAACAATTTATTAAAAAAACTAATAGAACAAAATAAAATTTTTAAATATTAGGTAGGAAGAACAGCAGTTTGGATATGGGATAAGTAAACTTGACAGAAATTGAAATTACCCCATCTGAAGTAGAAAAGGAAAAACAGATTTTAAAAACGAACATTTTAGAATTCAGTGGATCAAGATGACGGAATTGGAAGATCCAAGCTCTCACTCTCTAATGGAAATAACAAGTAAAGTACAACATATGGACCCAAGTAGCTTTGTGGGAACTCTAGAAACTGCTTAAGAATTTGCAGCAACAAAGCAAACTCCAAAACAAGAAAAAGTCACAATTGAAATGGTAGGAAATTTTATGGTGTTTTGGTTTGGCCTTGCCCCCCACTCTCCCCAGTACAGTGCAGAGTGTTCAGGAGGCAGCCAGCCTTTGCCTATCTCCTCATTCAGTACAGAAAGTAAAGGATGGAGCTGTTTGAAATGTTCTGGATTGTCTGGGGGCTTCTCAAGTGGCTGGTTTCTGTGGCACCTGACTGGGAGCATTGATGGGAATAGTGCTATAATTTGACTATGATGTTGGAGGCTACTGAAAGCAGTGGTGAGCATAACGGTGTGTGGCAAAACATTTTGGGCAGAGGAATACAGTTGACCATCTAAGGCCCTGAGAAGGAGCAGAAGTGACACAATTAAATTAAGGCATTATATGGCACTGGCCCCATGGCTGAGTGGTTAAACTCACATGCTCTGCCTTCGGCAGCCCAGGGTTTCACCGGTTGGGATCCTGGGTGTGGACGTGGCACCACTCATCAGGTCACATTGAGGCAGCATCCCACATGCCACAACTAGAAGGACCCACAACTAAAAATATACAACTATGTACTGGGGGGATAGGGGGAGAAAAAGCAGGGGAAATAAAAAAGAAGATTGGCAACAGTTGTTAGCTCAGGTGCCAATCTTTAAAAAAAAATTAAGACATTATAAAACACAGTGTATATGAGGGAATTGGAAAAAGTGTACACATACACAGGCCCATGGAAGATGTATTCCAAATAAAAGCCTGAGAAGACCTTGAACTTTCATACTGGGCCAGCTAGTAAGGGTTTTGCTCTGCATGGAGACAGTCCATAAAACCAGGAAAGGTAGCTGTTTTATAAAATTCCAGTTTTCAACAAAAGACCACAAGGTATTCAAAGAAACAAGGAAATGAGATCTGCTCAAAGGAATAATATAAACCTCCAGAAATCAAGCCCCAAAAACATAAGTTTCAGATTTACTTGTCAGAGACTTTAAAACTTCTGTCTCAAATATACCCAATGACTTAAAGAATAACATGAACAGATAGCTAAAGGAAATCATGGAAAATACATATGAACAAAATGAGAATATCAACAAAGATACAAAAATTAAAAAAAAAAAAAAGGACCAAACAGAATTCTGGAGCTGAAAAATACAGTAATGGAATTAAAAATTCATTAGAAATGTTCAAAAGCAGACTCAAACAAGCAGAACAAAGAATCAGTGAACTTGAAGACAGGTCATTTGAAATTATAGAGGCTGAGAAGTCAAAAGAATGAAGAAAAGCGAGAGTCTAAAGGACTTATAGGGCACCACAAAGCTGACCACCAATATACACATTATTGGAGTCTCAGAATGAGAAGAGAGAGAAAGTAGCAGAGAGCTTATTTGGAAAAAAATGGCCCAAAATTCCCAAGTTTGACAAAAGATATGGATATACACATACAAGAAACTCAACAAATCTAAGTTATATAAACCCAAGGAGACTCAGACTAGACACATTACGTCAGCACATGTTGCTTAACGACAGGAATACATTCTGAGAAATGTGGTGTTAGATGATTTCATCATTGTGCAAACATCATAGAGTGTACTGAAGGAGAATAAAATTTGCCATCCCAAAATGCGTCTTTTTAACATGAGGATTATTTTAAGCTAATTATTTTTAAGAAAGAAAACCACTCAGAATGTTTTTCTTTTTATCTCCCCCTTAACTGCCTAAAACAATTCAGATTAAAAAAAAAAAAACCATCTCAGGAAGTGAGCTATTCCCTTAGCATAACATGAACTAGGTGGTAGACAGGAAGGAACCTAGGCAAGCCTATTTGATGGGCTCCCTTCTGTATTCTATTTCTTGTTTTCCAAATGTTTGCCCCTCTTCACCCTCCAGTGAATTGCTTCCTTCTTTTTGAAGTCCCTGACTCTCCCCAGCCCCAATTTCTTCTGTGTTCTTTAGCTGTGTATTATATTTAAGGTGAGGGCTTTGGTCATTTTGGTGAGTTACTCAGTTTTCCTGGGTTTCTCCCATGTATATATGTTATTAAACTTTCGTTTGTTTTTCTCCTGTTAATCTGCCCTGTGTCAGTTTAATTCTTAGACTAGGCAGAAGAACCTACAGGGATAGAGGAAAATTTCTTCCTCCCTTAGAGTATTTACACAAACCTAGATGTCACAGTCTACTACACACCTAGGTTATATATAGCACTAATTTTATGGGACCACCATTGTATATGTGGTTTGTCATTGACTGAAATGTCGTTATGTAGAGCGTGACTGTAATCATAATGGCAAAAGTCAAAGACAAAGAAGGAATCTTGAAAGCAACAACAGAAAAGTGAGTTGTCAAATGCAAGGGCATTTCAGAAACATCATCAGCTGATTTCTCAGCAGAAAACTTGCAGGCCAGAAAGAAATGGGATTATATATTTAAAGGTATGAAAAGAAAACAACATGTTGATGTGTCTTGGATAATAGGCTCACAGACTTAAGTCCTGGCTATGGACTATGACGTGGCCTGTGACCCAGCTCCAGTCCCCCTCAGCCATGATCCGGGAACCCCTGGAGGCAAGCACATAAAACAGTCTGACTGCAGATCCTGAAATGGACCTGCAACTCAGCTCCAGGCCCTTCCACCATCAGAAGATATATTCTTATATGTAGAAAAGTTTAAAAATTTCACCCAAAAAGTTTAGAACTAATTAAAAAAATCAGCAGAGTTGCAGGATACAAAAATCAAATGTATTCTATACAATAACAGCAAAAAATCTGAGGGTCCGGCCCGGTGGTGCAGGGGTGAAGTGCACAAGTTCCGCTTCTCAGCGGCCTGGGGTTTGCCGGTTTGGATCCCTGGTGTGGACATGGCACTGCTTGGCAAGCCATGCTGTGGTAGGCGTCCCACATATAAAGTAGAGGAAGATGGGCACAGATTTTAGCTCAGGGCCAGTCTTCCTCAGCAAAAAGAGGAGGATTGGCAGCAGTTAGCTTAGAGCTAATCTTCCTTGAGAAAAAAATCTGAAAAGGAAATGAAGATAATTTTTTTACAATAGCATCCAAGAGAATAAAATATTTATAAATAAATCTAACCAAGGAGGTGAAAGACTTGTACACTGAAAAATACAAAATATTGATGAAAGAAATTAGAGAAGAATGAAAAATTGGAAAGATATCTTGTATTCATGGTTTTGAAGACTTAATATTTTAATACATCAATACAAACCAAAGAAATTTATAGATTCAATGAGATGCCTACCAAAATACTAATGACATTTTTTGCAGACATAGGAAAACCCATTTTAATATGCATATGGAATCTCAAGAGATTCTAAATAGACAAAACAATTTTGAAAAAGAAGAGAAAATTTGGACGTCTCACACTTCCTGATTTAAAAACTAATAGCAAAAGTTTTACCAAACATTAAAATAATTAAAAGTAATCCTTCTCAAACTCTTCCAAAGAAACAAAGAGGAGGGAACAGTCAAATTCATTTTACAAGGCCAGCATTACCCTGACACCAAAGCCAGAAAAGGACACTACCAGAAAAGAAAACTACAGGCCAATATCCCTGATGAATATAAATGCAAAAATTTTCAAGAAAACATTAGCTAACCAAATTCAGCAGAACATTAAAAGGGTCATTCACCATGATTAAGTGCAATTTATATCTGGGTGCAAGGATGTTTCAACATAAGCAAATTAATCAAATTGATACATCACATTTATAGAATGAAAGAAAAAAATCATATGATCATTGCAATAGATACAGAAAAGTATTTGATAAAATTCAACATCCGTTTATGATAAAAAACTCTTAACAAATTAGGTATAGAAAGACTGTACATCAACATAATACAGGCCATATATGACAAGGCCATGGTTAACATACTTAATGGCAAAATGTTGAAAACTTTTCCTCTAAGATCAAGAACAAGACAAGGGTGCCCACTCTCACCACTCCTATTCAATATAGTGCTGAAAGTGCTAGTCAGAGCACTCAGGCAAGAAATAGAAATAAAATGCATCAAAATTGGAAATTAAAAAGTAAAATTGTCTCTATTTGCAGAACACATGATTTTATATGTAGAAAATCCTAAAGACTCAACCAAAAACCTTAAATCTAATCAATAAATTCAATAAAATTACAAAATACAAAATTAACATACAAAAATCAGCAAGGGTTCTTACACTAACAATGAATTATCTGAAAAAGAATGAAAGAAAATGATCCCACTTACAATAGAATCAAAATCAATTAAATACTTAGGAATAAACGTAACCAAGGAGGTGAAAGATCTCAACTCGGAAAACTACAAGACATTGATGAAAGAAATCAAAGAAGACACAAATAAATGGAAAGGTATCCCATGTTCACAGGTTAGAAGACTTAATATTGTTAAAACGTTAATACTACCAAAAACTGTCTATAGATTCAATGAAACCCTTCTCAAGATTCCAATGGCATTTTTCACAAAAGTAGAAAAAACAATCTTAAAATTTATATGGAACCACAAAAGACCCTGAATAGCCAAAGCAATCCCAAGAAAGGAGGAAAGCAACACACTTCGATTTCAAGCTATACTATAAAGCTATTGTTATCAAAACACTATGGCACTGGCATAAAAACAGACAAATAGATTAATGGAACAGAGCTGAACCTAGAAATAAACTTAAGCAAATATGGTCATCTAATATTTGACAAGGGAGGCAACAATACCCAATGAAGAAAAGGCAATCTTGTTAATAAATGGTGCTGGGAAAACTGGATACACTCATGTAAAAGAATGAAATAGACCCCTATCTTACACTACTAACAAAAACTAATTCAAAATGAATTAAAGACTTAAATGTAAAACCTGAAACCATGAAACTCCTAGAAGAAAGCATGGGAAAAAAGCTTCTCAACATGGGTCTTTGAAATGATTTTTTGGATATGACACCTAAAGCACAAGCACCAAAATGAAAAATAAACAAGTGGAACTACATCAAACTAAAAAGCTTCTGCACAGCAAAAGAAACAATCAACAAAGTGAAAAACAACCTATGGAATGGGAAAAAATATTTGCGAACCATATATCCAATAAGAGGTTAACATCCAAAATATACAAAGAACTCATATAATTCAATAGCAATATAAA
This sequence comes from Equus caballus, assembly GCF_041296265.1. Taxonomy (NCBI): domain Eukaryota; kingdom Metazoa; phylum Chordata; class Mammalia; order Perissodactyla; family Equidae; genus Equus; species Equus caballus. The sequence continues at coordinate 36,390,640 of NC_091698.1, forward strand.
GAAACACACAATTAAAAACTGGGCAAAGGATCTGAAAAGAGATTTTTCCAAAGAAGATATAGGAAAGACCAACAGGTACTTGAAAAGATGCTCACCATCCCTAATCATTAGAGAAAAGCAAACCAAAACCACAATGAGATATCACCTCACGCCTTTTAGAACAGCTATCCCCAAAAAGATAAGAGAGAATTTCTGGCAAGAATGTGGAGAAAAGGGAACCCTTGTGCACTGTTAGTCAGATTGTAAACTAGTATAGCCACTATGGAAAACAGTATGGAGGATCCTTAAAAAATTGAATAGAGCTACCATACGACCAGCAATTCCACTTTTTGGAATATATCCAAAGGAGAGAAAAACACTACCTTGAAAAGACATATGGACCCTCATGTTCATAGAAGCATTATTTACAACAGCCAAGACATGGACACAACCTAAGTGCTCATCAAGGGATGAATAGATAAGGAAGTTGTGGTGTATATATGGAATATTACTCAGCCATAAAAAACAAGGACATCCTGCCATTTACGACAACATGGATGGACCCTGAGCACATTATGTTATATGAAATAAGTCAGACAGAGAAATAAAACTACCATATGATCTCACTTATATATGGAATCTAAAAAAAAAAAATTAAAAAGTGGTCAGATTTGTGGTTATCAGAGGCAGGGGGTGGGAGAAGGGGGGACTGGAGGAAGGTGGTCAAAAGGTACAAACTTCCAGTTAGAAGATAAATAAGTACTAGGGATGTAATGTACAACAGGATGATTATTGTTAATACGGCTGTATGATATATAGGAAAGTTGTTAAGAGAGTAAATCCTAAAAGTTTTCATCGCAAGGAGAAAAACCTTTTTCTGTCTTTTTCTTTTTCTTTTATCTATACGAGATAACGGATGGTACCTAAAGTTACTACAGTAATCATTTCACAATATATGTAAGTCAAACCATTATGCTGTACACTTTTGCTGTGATGCATGTCAGTTATATCTCAATAAAACTGAAGGGAAACTTATTACAAATCCACAGTAAGCAAAATGATGTAGTACTGGCATAAAAACAGCCGACAGACCAATGCACTAGAGCAGAGCGCCCAGCCATATACCCTCACATATATGTTGACATTATTTTTGAGAATGTTGCCAAGACCTTTCAGTGGGGAAAAGACATTCTTTTCAACAAATGGTATTGGAAAAGCCAGATAGCCATATGGAAAAGAATGCAGTTGGACTCTTATGTTGCACCATATATAAAAAATAACTGGAGCCGGCATGGTGGTATGGTGCTTAAGTTCACGAGCTCCCATCTGGCAACCCAGGGTTCGAGGGTTCAGATCCTGGGCACAGACCTACACACCACTCATCAAGCCTTACTGAGGTGGCATCCTGCATATAAAATACAGGAAGATTGGCACAGATGTTAGCTCAGTGACAATCTTTCTCAAGCAAAAAGAAGATCAGCAACAGATTTTAGCTCAGGGCCAATCTTCCTTACCAAAAAGAACCCCAAACCTCAAAAGGAATCAAAGGCTTAAATAGAAGAACTAAAAATATAAATCTCATGGAGAAAACATAGGGTAAAAACTCCATCACATTAGATTTAACTATAATTTGTTGGATACAACATCAAAAGCACAAGTAGCAAAAGAAATCATAGAGTAATTGTACTACATCAAATTTAAAAACTTTTGTTCACCAAAGAACACAACAGACTAAAAAGGCAACTCATGGAATGGGAGAAAATCTTTGTAAATCATATGTCTGATAAAGAGTTAATATCTAGAAGCAAAGAACCCCTACTTCTCAAGAACAAATAAATAAATAACCCAATTAAAAAGTGTGCAAAAGACTTAAGTAACATTTCTCCAAAGATGTACAAATGGAAATGTTCACATGAAAAGATGCTCAGCATCACTAACCATTAGGGAAAAGCAAATCAAAACTACAGTGAGATATCAGCTCACACCCACTGGGATGGCTAGTATCAAAATTTTTTTTTTTAAAAAAAGGAGCACAGAAAAAACAATTGTTGATGAGGATGTGAAGAGATTAGAACCCTTGTGCACTGTTGGTGGGATGGAAAATGATGCAGCCACTATGGAAAACAGTATGATGATTTCTCAAAAAATTAAAAATAGAATTAGCATTTGATACAGCAATTCTACTTCTGGGTATATAACAAGAAAAAATTCAAAGCAGTGTCTCAAAGTGACATTTGTACACCTATGTCCGCAGTAGCATTATTCACAATAGCCAAAGGTGAGAGCAAATCAACTGTCCATCAACACATGAATGGATAAACAAAATGTGGTACATACAGACAATGGAATATTATTGAGCCTTGAAAATGAAGGGAATTCTGACACATGCTGCAACGTAGATGATCTTGGCGGACATTAAGCTATGTGAAGTAAGTCTGTCTCCAAAAGACAAACCCTTTATGATTCTACTTACAAGTGGCAGCTAGAATAGTCAAATTCATAGACACAGAAAGTGGAATAGTGGTCGCCTGCCAGGTGCTATGGGGGATGAGGAATAGGGAATTATTATTTAACGGGAACAGAGTCCAGCTTTGCAAGATGAACAGAGTTCTGGAGATAGATGATGGTGATTGCTGCATAACAATGTAAAAGTACATAATACTAATGAATTCTACACTACCTAACCATTTTTAAGTGGCTAAGAATGTAAATTTTGTCATATGTATTTTACCAAAATTTTTTTTAAGTTATAGAACTTGTATTTTTTAATAACGACTAGTCTACAAAGATGTGCAGGGCATTCTGAAACAGTCTAAAATATTTACATTTGGAGTCATAGAAAAAGATGAGAGAGAAAATAATAAATTTTGGAAAAAATGGCTAAAGTTTTCTACAATTTGGTGAAAAACATGAACTTACAGATCTAAAAATCTCAATGAAGATCCAAAGATAGTTTTAGTTTTGAGCTATTTCTCTTTTGCTCTTGGTTGTCTTTTGTATAGATTCTGGATGGGAATCCTTTGTTGATCACATGCATTGATTACGTAGTCTCATTCTAGAATCTATTTTTTTTTTTGTTTTATACTTTTGTGATGTTTTGTTCTCAAAAGTGTTTAATTTCAAAGTAGCAAATTTTGTCAGTTTTCCCTTTGTGTTTTAAAAAATTTTGGTTCTCTTTAAGATTTAAGAAATTTTCTTTTTTTTTAAAGATTGGCACGTGAGCTAACATCTGTTGCCAATCTTTTGTTTTTCTTCTTCTTCTTCTCCCCAAAGCCCCCCAGTAAATACGTGTGTATTCTAGTTGTAGGTCTTGATGGTTGTGCTATGTGGGATGTCGCCTCAGCATGGCCTGATGAGTGGTACCATGTCCGCACCCAGGATCCGAACTGGTGAAACCCTGGACCACGAAGTGGAGAGCACAAACTTTTAACCACTCAGCCACAGGGATGGCCACTCATTTTCTAAAATATAAATTGTTATAAATATTTACGCTTCTGCACCATTATCTCATCTCCTTCTAGAATTACAATGACACATATGCTGGTATTTTACCATGTCTCAAATGCATTTTTGATTCTTATGTCAAAGTCTTTTTTATACCCATGCTTCAATCCAACATTTCCATCTAACCCATTTTTCTGCATATTAATTCTCTCTTCATATTTGTCTAATCTATTACATACAACTATAAAGATCTAAATATTACTAACTTTATTTTCCAGTTCCAGAATTTCCTTGAGATCATTTATATAGTATTCTTTTTCTGTTTAATTCTCCAGTTTTCATCAAGTTTTTGATACAATTAATCAATTGTTTTAACATCTTTATCTATTCAGTCTGTTATCTGAATCTCCCATAGACCTATTTATACCATATTTTTATCCTCCCTGTCTCTTTCTTTTACATTTTTATTTCCATGTGTGCTTTTCTTTTAATTGAAAGTTAGACATATATAAAAGATCGGAGAGACAATTAGAAGCTTTGTATAGCACTATCTTCTTCTAGAAACAATTTACTTTTCTACTGGCAGGCAGTTGAGATAAGAATAGCCTGTTGTCGTGAAATTAGCATGGAACTCATTCATATTTGAGGTTATCCCATTGTTAGTGCTTGTATCTTTCTGCTTTACCCTTTTGCAAGTGACAGTCCTTTGACAGTACCAACTGAAGTCTAGGTGTTAACCAGATATTTTAGTCTTCACTGAGTTTTTAACTGCAATTTTATCCCCTCAGTTCCTTAATACTGTTAAGCTTAGCCTCTCAGCCACTACTTCTTTTTCTTTTCTTTTCTTTTTCTTTTCTTTTTGTGAGGAAGACTGGCCCTGAGCTAACATCTGTTGCCAATCTTCCTCTTTTTGCTTCAGGAAGATTGTCACTGAGCTAACATCTGTGCCAGTCTTCCTCTACTTTGTGTGGGATGCTGCCATAGCTTGACTTGACGAGTGGTGCTAGGTCCATGCCCGGGATCAGAACCTGCAGATCCTGGGCTGCTGCAGCAGAGCATGCAAACACAACCACTATGCACCAGGCAGGCCCTTAGCCACTACTTCTTGATTAGTAAATATCTTAAGGGGAAATGCAGAGAGACAAGCTACTCTCACTTCTTTCACTTTGCTATTCTTCATGATTTTGCCCAGTCTAGTTCCTGAAGTCTGGGTATATAAAATTGCAGTTAATATACTATGTAAATTTTCTTGGATACTATAAAGTATATTATAAATGTATGTATATATATGTAATCTTATAAGTGTTATACCAGACACTATAAAATATAGTGTACACTTTAAATCGTATATATGTGTTATATGGTGGATGCTATATGTATCATATATGTAAACCGTATTGGACCTTATGTACACTCTACTCTTATTTAGTATATAAAGTATCTTATGTATTACAGTTACATGTATATATCATATTTATATATATGTATTGCTTCATATTTTAATATTTTGTCTACCTTTTTTGATTGTCCTCACGCATCACTCTTACTTTGCCATGTCTCTGCTTGGAACATCGTCATATATATTTTTTTCTTTTTTCAAACGTGTAAATGCTAACTCTTCTTGGCACTTTTAGTGCTTTCAGTATGTCCCTTCCCAACCTTTCCAATGTTATTTCCTGTTGACTGTAGCCAAGGCTCTCTCCCCGTTCCTCGTGTGCAGCATATTCATGACTTCTCACGTGGTCTCATTACCTAAAAGTTCCTTTATTTACCCTTCTACTTTTATTAGCTGGATGTCTAGCTTTTATTCTTCCATGTAATCAATCCATAATAATTTAATTTGCTATCAATGTATTATCTTTGAAGTGACAAAAATGTATCAGGAAAGCATTTCTTCTTTTTTATTCTCCAAAGGACCTAGTCTGGGAACCAGCCCCATAATCAGATCATCGTTTCTCTAAATTTGTACATATTGATGTTTCTTATAATACGTTTTTCTCTATTATAATTTAATGAGGAATTATGTTCTGTCCAACATCACGGTAGGCACAAAGATATAAAGATGAGGGAGATTCAAATGTTTTTAAAGGAAAACATTCCAGAGTCTAGCTTGTTAGCGAGACTGAATTATTGTTGGCTAATAGACCACTCTCACTTCTCAGAGAGCCTGGAAATGAACCGGCCAGTCTCCAGCTGATATTAGCTCTGAAATGCCAAATCCCCCATACAACTAACCTCTTCAATCAGTATGTTCATCTTGCCGATGAGGCAATAAGTTCAATCATGTGAACGCAGGCCTTCCAATGTATATTTCTACAATAAAGTTTGGGTGATCCTGCTGGTTTCCACTTCCTGCTTAATTTGTGAAATAGCCTGGGAATGGGGGACATTCTCCTGGATCATTCTACTTAGAGGGAGGATGAGGGCTCTGGAGACCATGAGCATTTTGCTGATTCTCTGCTTGTCAATTTTCCTGCAACCCTGCTGTGTTTATGTTCCGTGCTATTGTGGTGCCTGCACCCACTCAGTGTGTGTGCAGTGTGTGTTTTAATTCCACATAACAAATTTCAGTTTTCAAACACTTAACCACTCCTGCATATTTTCAACTCTGTTCCCTAGGTGACATTATATTTAATTTATACATTAATTTGTATTGGATGACTAATCCAGCTCTTCTATCCTGGACTTTTGAGTTCAGTATGTTACCTCCCTTGTACTTTGTATCACCTGAAAAATGAAGGACACAACACAAAGTTGAAAAATTGTATCACAGTTCCCTTCATTTGAATATCACTCTAATGACTGTCTTTGTTATCCAAACACACCATTTCCTTTGAAGTAATTAAGTGACAAGATTCCAAAAAGTTTCTTAGCATTTTCAAGGGAATACTTTGCATAGTGATGCCATTAGCAGATGATCTCCCAGGAATTTGTTCTAGATATGTTTCTAACTCTTCAATGACAAATGCTAAAATGAATTAAAATCCTCCTTCTAGATTTGTGTTTAAGAAAAAAAAAAGAGGATATCCTCAAAATCCTCCAACTTTTTCAGTAAATTATTCTCTTTATAAAACTCACTATAATATATATTCCACAAAATAAAAATGTTTTTAAATCAAGCTGAAAAACCACATAGCAAATTTCTGCCAGATATTATTTGATAAGCTATAAACCTTGAAATATCAGAGATGATAGAAAATATGACAACTGACCTTTAGTTATAATATCAGAAATGTGATACTCTAAAGATATTCATGCTCATTTTCTTCCATGGAGGCCATTAGGGAAGAACTTGTTTTGAATATTTACTAGGAAAGAGCCCCAGTATGTCATATATCTGATAATAAAGAATATAGTTTCTATGCTTCCACACACTTATCCGCATCATCTACTAGCTGTAGGGATGAAGTGAGGCCAAAGTTTCTTAAAAACATGAAACTTATCACTCTCTTTCAGATGACCTATGTGATTTCTTTAACAAAGCCCTAAAGAATTTGAAGTATCTTTTACTTAAAAATGGAGATAAGATAATCACATGTCAAACTTAGGATGTCTTTGGGTTCTATGAGAAGTTTCCCTCTTTTCCCTGAAGGATAATATTGTGGCACATTTACCTGCATGACCAGTGTTCCCTTAAGACAAGCAATATAATGCTCTAACCTCAGCCTTGCACCCAGACAGACCATGTTCAAAATTGAACTTGATGTCTTCCACATCTGTAAAAAAAAAAACTCTGCTCTCTCTTTTCTACTTCTGATGTCACCTAGTCAGTATCTAATAACCTGAGCCAAAAACTTCTATGAAATCCCAAACTCTTTCTTCTCTCTTCAATGACACACCAACTCCATGCCACCTCCTTTATCTCTTGTTATTGTCATCCCCCTTTTTACTGATTCTTGGCAGGACTCCATAATTTATGACCAGTGTTATTATAGAAACACTTTCTCCTTCCTTTCTCCTAACCATTTCTCATGTTCAACACTTCTGCCCAAATCTGATCAAGTTAGTTATGTTGGAGGTACTCAACAGCTTTCTCCTTGTGTGTAGGACCACAAATCATTGCTGTATCCCCAACACAAAGAAGTGGTCCTGGCACAGAAGAAAAACAGAAAGAAAGACATTATTTGGATTCATATAATTTTTTCCCTGTCTATATGACTGAAGCAGTAGAGTGCCTATTTCATTCTTATTCGCTCATCCATTCATTCATACAGTCAGCATCTATTGAGTTCCTACATGGCACCGGGCACTGTACTGAGTGATATGACAGAAAAGCTTCCAGTTGGACAAAGAAGTTGTACATTAGCAACTGTGATGTACAGACAAAGGAAAAGAAAAGTTCAACAAGGCAGAGTTAATTGTTTTGGCAACTCAAGATGGGGAGGAGGGAATGAGCTCAAAAACAGGAGGGGTGAACATCAGTGATGGCCTCACAGAGGACGTGGCATTTAAGTTAGATCCTTGAATAGGAAAGATGTTTAACAACTATCAGTTAAAGTTTGAAGATAGTTTGAGCCCCTGTCTCCACATCCATGATCATGCCATTCTCTTGCCCTTCTGTGTTCCTCCTTTCCTATCATGCAGAGTGTCTTATAAGTAACTTAACATTTACCTAAAACCGTTAAGGAGTTATATGAGCTTATGTTTAAGGAGTCTGGATGCAAAGTGTGTTGAGAGTGTGAATCATGACACATGATTCCTGTGTCTGTATCCTCTGTCTTTCAACAATTTCTTCCCTCAGGGAGCATGTCCAGTGAGAACTTACAGCTGCATTTAAATATAACCGCACACAGTGAAGAAGAAAAAGAGTACCTTCGTGTGTCCCTTGACCAGGGAGGGAGGTTTGTCAGGAGCCCCTGTGGACTTCTCCTCAGTTTCCATTGCCTAACACTGGGCCCTAAGTCATTGTTCTAGCTGCAAGAGGTAGACAAGCAAAAATATGGTGTATCAATACTTATCCTGTACGACTGTCTGTGTCAGCAAGAAAAAACAGGATGAGGTTGACTTTTGAGTAGGTAACCAACAGGATCTCCTCTCCTCCTTCCCTCAGCCTTCTTTACGCACTTAGTCTTTACATTGTCTTTCCTCTGAACTCCTTTAACAAATTTTGCTTGTATCAAGTCATTTGATAAATAATGAGCCATGTTGCTACTTACTGTTTTGTGAATACGTCTGTATTAATTTCTTAGGGCTGCTGCAATAAAGTACATAAACTGGGTGGCTTATTATTGTCTCAGATCTCGAGGCTAGAAGTCTGAGATCAAGGCGTTGGCAGGGCCATGCTTTCTCTGAAGGAGCTAGACAAGGATCTGTTCCAGGCTTTTCTCCTACCTTCTGATAGTTCCTTGACTTGAGGCAGGATAAATTTCAATCTCCTCATGGTCTGCTACCTGTGTGGGTGTGCTTGCATCCAAATTTCCCCTTTTGAAAAGGACACAGTCAAATTGGATTAGTGCCCAGTCTAACGACCTCGTCTTAACCTGAACGTTTGCAAAGACTATATTTTCAAATAAGGTCACATTCACAGATACTGGGTCTTAAGACTTCAATATCTTTTTTGGAGAGATACCATGCAACCTATAACAATGTCTAACTGTCCTGCTGAGAAAGTAAACTATTTCAGGGCAAGAAATGTTTTCAAACTTGTGTTTCACAGAGAGCATGTAGCAAAATGCTTTAAACATAATAACTGCTTAATAAATATTCTGATTGGTCATGATTCAAATCTTACTGTTCTGACTTGATGTTACTCAAATTGGGTCCAGTAAACACTAGTCCTATGACAGATCTTAATAGACATTCTATGGAGGGAAAAAAAAGTCTCAACATCAGAGAGGGTTTGGCAATAGGATTGTGGTACAACGGATTAAAAATTGTTACTTAAGTTATTTCCCCTCTGGGGAATTTCAACGACTTTAACATGCGATACAATGTGTATCTGCCAAAGGGGGGTGAGTTATTTGGTGTTTCCCAAACATATGGGCCATTTTTACTTTCCCCACACAGAAGACTTGTTAATATCTTGGTGAACAACACCACGCTATAAACACTACTTAGGAAATCCGCTCTGAATGCATTAGGAATTGGCTCAGAGATCAAAGCTGAAGGAACGAACAGAAACAACTTCATCAGCTCCAAGTTTATATATTAAGTCACATATCTAATCCATTTTTAATACACTTTTTTGTTTTTATGATATTCTAAACCTTTTCACGAACCACAAAACCTAGGTACTTTGCAGACATAATATGAAAACCATCTAAAGGGAGTACGAAGTTTTGTAAAAAGATACAGACTTAGCTGATCAAATTATTATCTTTTAATTCTGTTTAGAAAACTAAAAATGTCCACAGCTATTATTAAATATTGGACTATTCATACTACTTCCTTTTGCAATACTCAATACTTAGATGGTCAGATGATTTGTTCAATTGGTAGTTTTCAGATTTGGTCTCATTTAACTGTGATCATGCAGGAAGATGGTAAAAGCGAACCTGCAGAGGGCCCCCCGGAGATGGAACTTTAAGGAACAAGAGAGAAAGAAGGAAATATGCAAGGCCAAAGATCTGCACTGAGGAAGCTAATCTAAATGCTACTTTGAGATCACACTAACACTTGCACAGGCAGGAGCACCAAGAATGAAACGCCCTTCCTCAGCACTCCAGACCCCTCTCTGGTTTTCAAAACCCACCTCAAAATGGCGCTTGGCTCAAGAAGCCTTCAGCCTGGTTTCTCACAGAATATGGGTTTTCCCTTCTCTGCTCCTGAAGGAGTTGCTTGTTCTTAAACCCAGGCTCAAAAGCCTGAGCGCGTGTAGTTTACAGAAGAAGAGAACAATCCAACCTTCACTCAAGACTCTTCCTTCATGCAGGCTATTTACCAAACTGAACTGATTAGAGAAAGGATGACAGCTTGCGGGTCCTGAAACAAACAGACACTCAGATGTGAACATAAAGTCAGTAGATCCTCACGTTAGAGGAAGCTGAAGTCCAAAAAGACTGTGTTGAACAGTAGTTGTGTCAGTAGCAGGCTTTGTCTCTTTTGGAGTGCGGTACTCATCCTCTCTAGTCCTTTTCTTCTGAGAAAAATGGAGTCAGAGACTGCATTAGGTTGAACCGTATAATTTTGAAAGTCAAAATATTCAAATATTATAAATTCATGTGCTTCAACCCAGAGAGTAATTATGAAATTTTACCTAAGAAATGTATCTAAATTTACCCGGCCTATTGCTTCAGAGTAGCAATAACAAGGAGGTGTTATTATCATCTATATGTTTCCATCTAAAAGAATCTTTATTCACCTGAAACATTATCGAATCTCCCATGGAATCTTTGAGTTAAAAAGAAATTCTAGAATCAAAATTTCAAAAATTCAACTAAGAGATACATATTTTCATTCACTTATATTTGAAAATGGTGAAGGGGTTGGCTCAGGGGCATAGCAGTTATGTTTGTGAGCTCAAATGGTGGCCCAGGGTTCTTGGGCTTGGATCCTGGGTGTGGACCGGCACACTGCTCATCAAGCCATGCTGTGGCAGCTTCCTACATATTAAGTAGAGGAAGATTGGCACAGATGTTAGCTCAGGCACTTTCTTCCTCAAGGAATAAAAGGAAGATTGGCAACAAATGGTAGTGCAGGCCCAATCGTCCTCAGTGAAAACATAAATAAATAAGTAAATAAAATGGTTAAAACAGGAAATGCAACAGTAAATAAAGAAAACCTCAACATCTGTATCATGGATCTCTGATTCACAAACATATTAGCTTAAGCCTCAAGGTTTAGGCTCTCCTCCTAAACAAAGGATTTAAGAATTCATGTCAGGGCCAGCCCAGTGGCACAGTGGTTAAGTTCGCACCTTCCGCTTCTCAGCTGCCTGGGGTTTGCCGGTTCGGATCCCGGGTGCGGACATGGTACCACTTGGCTAAAAGCCATGCTGTGGTAGGCGTCCCACATATAAAGTAGAGGAAGATGGCCACGGATGTTAGCTCAGGGCCAGTCTTCCTCAGCAAAAAGAGGAGGATTGGCAGTAGTTAGCTCAGAGGTAATCTTCCTCAAAAAAAAAAAAAAAAAGAATTCATATGGTGTTTAACCAGAGAAAAATAATATACTATCATTGTCTGAAACAAATCTGTCAAACAGCTGTTTGCTGACCATACAATAGGAAAATAGAAGCCTATTTTGAGGCAGAGCTAGATGTGGCGGTACTAAAAGGGCCAAATCTCCATTTCAAAACAGCAAGATTGGAGTTGGCAGGGTCTGCTCTGGCCACCTGGGTTGAGGTTTGGAAACAAGGTTGAAATGCTGTTGCCCTTAGTGCGACTTCAGGCAAAAATTCTATACTCCAACCAGCACCTGTCTACACATATCGAGGTTTGGTCCTAAACGGAAAATTTCTTGGCTAACAAGGATGGGCAGTATGTTAAATTATAATTGACTTCGGAAGCTAATTCCCATTAAAAAATCAGAAAACCAGTGGCACTGACTCTTTTAATTTCAAGGTTGGAAATAATTAGGCACAATGAGAAAATCAAGAGCTGGCATTTGGTGGTTAGGAAGTCAGACGTTATGAGAAATGAAATGAGGCATAGACTTCATTCGCAACATTACCTAGAAAATATTAAGACCTGGACTTGACCACTGGTGATCACTACCATCTGAGATCTGCTCCCTAGTCCACCCAGAGAGAGATGCACCTGGTTGCTGGGCCCTCCAAGCAAAGGCTGGTAAGGTTTTTTTATCTCTTTCGTTGTCATCCTTTTTCCTAAGCTTGATGAAGACTACTGGTCCTAAAATATATGCAGGATTCCACAATGATGTTTTTGCTTATGAACATAGTGGCAAATAAAATGTTCAACTAGGAGGATGATTGGTTCTTAGTCACTGCAATTGAGAGATTTGGAAAGTTGCCTGTGCTTTAGCAGCCAGGCCTGTGAACTGGTTGTTGTAGATAAGAGATAAAACAAGACCCAGTCAATACCACACCAGTGAAGCTCCCTGGTCCTCTTCCCGATGCAATCTGAATAGCACACATATTCATTTCTGTTTTCTTGAATTTGCTAGAACCCACTTGTGGGATTGCTTTCCCTCCATAACTAGTCTGAGGTGACCCAGCTATCTCAGGGTCTGGTAAACCTGGGGAATGATGCTCACTTCTCCCTGCTGTGGGCTTGACCCCTCTGCATCGCAGTACAAGTTACAACTCTTTTTTAGTCTAGGGACCCTTCTATTCTCCCCTCTTGGACAAGGAGGTGGCAGTGAAACTTACTTTGGATTTGTTCATATATGGTGAATCTGTATTCTATGTGTAAGGGCCCTCTAGGTCAGAGGAAAGAACCTATACTTTGTTCTCTCTTCAAAGTGAGAAAACTATTCATAGCCAGATAAACCCAAGCAATAGCTATTTTTATGGTGAATGAGTCTGTCTTCCATCTTTCAAAAGGGAATTATATAGACTCCCTTGTTAGTGAACCTGGACAGAAATTTTGAAATTAATTAATAATTTATAAACCTCTATATTTATTAATTTCACCCATTTTATTTCCAATTTTAATAGTTTATAAAAAAGACAATAATAGCCAAAGACATTCTTTGAAACTGCACTGCTCAGGACCAGCTAATTTACTCTTCTCCTCACATTAGAGTCTTATTCTTTTCATTCTCTAATCTGCCACTCTGATCTTCTCTCTTCCATGCTCTCATGCTTGTGGGAAGTGTGTAGGAAAACTTTCCTTAGCTACCAGCTGTGATTTTAACCGAGGCTTTCTGAATTCATAGATGTTATTGTCACCTGTATTAGTAAACCTGGCAGTGAAAAAGTCTGGCCTGGGTAGATTGTATATTGGGTCTGCAGCCCTCAAGTCTTCTTGATAATCATGCTTGATAAGAGATTATTTACGTATATGTTGGGCCCAGAATGTAACTTACACAGTTTTTTTTTTCATTGGGACTATAGAAAAAGAAAACTTATTTGTAACACAAACCAAAATATGTTTAAATGTCAAAATTAGAAGAATGGTCACTATGTGAATTAGAACAGTAGTTCAGTTATGATTATTTTTTTCTCAATTTTAGAAGAAAGGATGTATGTATGAACTGAATTCACTCCTACAAATATCCAGACTATATTATGCTGGACTAGATCAGTAAGATTATCCCTGGTCATGAGAGCCAAGTCAACCACAAAATTTGCTTTACAATTGTCAACAGTCGAGTTCTCAGCCCTTATATTGTTCAGTATATGAGTAGGAAGCATGAAAATGTTGACAACTAGATGCTCAGAGATTGGCAAGCGAAAGAAATTCCACTTTGAAATCACTGGTGCCAAATCAACTCTCTTCTCTTACTTTCAAAACATGTTCACATGTCATCTAGCCATTGTCAAAGAAAAACTGCACTGGATGGAGTTAAATAGACAAGGAAACTTAATTTAAACCTCTTGCAATAGGAAAGAAAGACAACTCAATTTCACTGAGACAAAAGGTAGGAGGATTTTTAAATGCTGGAGTGAGCTAATGGAAAAGTACTGTAGGCTTCAGCGGGGAGGTTGGTCAATGTGACTAGGCCAATTGTGGTTGTTAATTGTTGCTTACCTAAGTTACGCTCCTACCCACCTACAGAGACAAGGAGGCAGGGCAGCCATCTTCTCTGATGATTACATTTCAAAGGGATGCCTCCTGGTCTTTGAGAAAGATATTCCTTGGTCTTAAAACTGGCAAGAAGCTTTTACAATTGATACTTCTAAGGAGCAGAAACCCAAATTTGCAATTGTAAGTATTCTTAAGTAAATGCTCTAGAAAAAAGGGAGGTCAGGAACCTGCAGTTGAGAAGAAACCTGTCTAACAGTCAAGTCAAGCTGAGAGGGATATTAAGGTCAACTTAGTCATCATCCCACGGGTGAAAGTCATGCAGTAGGGGTAATTATCATCATATCAAGTTACCTAAACAGATGACAGTGCCTATCCAACCAAACCATTAGGGGCCAACATGTCCCTTCACTTTGCAAATGTAGAAGCAAATAATTTGACTCCTCACCTCAAATTTCTGGTGTGCCAAATTGGAATCCTTGATTATGATTATTAATGCTGTATCAGGAGGCAAGTATTTCTGTCTTTCATAAGAATGTATTTTTGAATTTCCCTTGAGTTTAAGGTGGTAAACTATTTCGTGCTTGTCTATTTTGTAATATTCAAAAAAATCGGAAAAAAAAAAGCCATCATAAGAGATTTATAGACTGAATTCAATGTCCGTGGAAACAAAGATGAGATCAGGGTGGAAGTCAAAGAATCATCTCAATAAATCATCTCTCATTTGGCCAGAACCTTTGGCGTTTCAGGAACAGCAAAGATACGTGCTGCTAAATAAAAACTGCTTGACACGCTGACAAACAGAATCTTCCCAGGCAGCTGCACGGATAGCCTCCAGCCAGGATTACCTGCAAATTCTCTGTGCACGTGGCTGATTCATCTGTTCAGAACTAACTTTACGTATAATCTTATAGAAAACAGCTACATGTTAGATTTCAAGGACACCAGGACAGCCTTCTCTGTCAAAACAACAACTCTGGAACACAGAATCCCAGAGGAGAAAATGTTACCATAAGTGAGTACTTTATTTTTGATAACTTCTAGGTAACTGCCTGTCTTCCCTTGGAGCACTTTTTTTCAAATGGATCTACCTGGCCTGTTTGTTCATTCAGTCCTGGGCGACAGTGGTATATGCACCCTCTGTCCATTTCTCCCTTCAGGGCAGTCAATAAGCTTCACTCTGTCTGACTCCCTAATCCCCTTCACAAAGTAAGAGAAAAAAATCGTGATGCATATTCATCAACACACAGATCACATTTTGTTGTACCCATCCTTTTTGTTCCCAGTGATATTCTCAAACTTATTCATATTTCTCCAGCCCAATACATATCACCAGTCATTTCATCTTTCTCAAAGGGCTTTCCACATCTTTATGACAAATATCTGCCAGGTCGCATGGGGTACAGTAAAAAATGCATTCAGATAGATCTCCCTATTTGCATTTAAAGTAAAACCTAAGTTTTTAGGATAAAACAAAACCTCTTACGCTACATTTGTGTTGGTCAATAGATAAAATATAATCATTAATAAGTGATTACTTTTAATATTTTGATCTAAGCTTCTAATTTTTAAAATAGAAATAAAAACTTATTTCCCTCACAGGTGTGTTATGAACATTAAATATGATTACATAGTCTATGTGTGTGTTTGTATGTGAATCCATATACATGTATGTGTATATGTATGTGTGTGCATACATACGCATATACATTGCTTAGCCCAGTATTTGAGTCATGCTAAGCATTTAATATATTTTAGAGATAGTAACTTTTGTTTTGTAATTACTGTGTAATTGTAGTAGATGTACAAAATGAAATGAAGCTTCTGATTCGGACACGTCATCCATTTGGCAAGGCAGAGTAGAGGGCTATGAGTATGAATTGTTTGCTATGAAAGATTTATGGAAGGGCTTTGAATCCAGGCTATGCCTCAGTCATTTTTGCACTGAACCTGAATGCCAAAGTCCTTTCCATTAAAATCAGACACATAACAACACAGCTGTGTGTTGAACAAATTGGTTACTATTTCTCTCTGGTTGGATTGGTGTTTATAAAGAAAATAGTAAGGCTGGCCCAGTGGAGCAGCAGTTAAGTGCGCATGTTCCGCTTTGGCAGCCTGGGGTTCACCGGTTCGGATCCCGAGTGCGGACATGGCACTGCTTGGCACGCCATGCTGTGGTAGGCATCCTACATATAAAGTGGAGGAAGATGGGCACAGATGTTAGCTCAGGGCCAGTCTTCCTCAGCAAAAAGAGGAGGATTGGCAGCAGTTAGCTCAGGGCTAATCTTCCTCAAAAAAATAAAAAGAAAAAGAAAGAAAATAGATACAATGAATAAAATATGGATTGGGTATCAGCCCTTTGAATGAAGACTCTCAAAGAATAAGTTACTAACTTTAAACTGGATTGGAGAATATATCTGGGACCAATGCCAAAGTAAGGACATTTTACTACCTAATCTTGAATCAACATCTTAGGACCTACATATGGGGAAATCCACAAATAATGCAGTGTTAATAGACTTACCAGCTAGCTGCACGGAAATCATTGTCTGCTTTACAACCCCATGTCCTAGCTGGGCAAGCCACACAATCTCTTCTCAGGGCAGTGATTCTGTCCCCTGAGAAACACAACCCAATGAATATGAAGATCTTCCTATTTTCACCCAACTGCCAAGTATTTATCTCATGAGAAGCAATGAGAAGAGCACAGAGAGACCTTGACTTTTCAGGAAAACAGAAGCTCCCACTTCTAGGACAGCACTACTATGATGAGATTAGCGTTCTTCTTTCAATCATTGTGAAGCATCTACATTAAGCATCTTTGTTGTCAAAGTTCCAGCCCATGTGTGTATGGTGCAGAAACAAGAATAGAAAGAAAGTCATAATTATTTTACATAAAATGATTTTTTAAAGTGTTTGGAAGTGACTGGGTACAACAGATTTATGCAAAGTAGTGTGCCTCTATGCCAGAAATCACGTTAGAAAATAAAATTTAATAAAATCCTATTCTCAACTGAAATAAGACATAGAAAGATATATAAAAATATCCAAAACATAATACTAGTGAAAAATAGGCAGAATTTTATTGAAAGACAATATGCATATTTGAATAAATGGGCAACTATACTGGTGTTGTATACTTGACTGGTTCAATTAAAAGGTTTAAATATGGATTTAATTCAAATGTATTCATTTGAAGGTTTGTAATTAAGATTATAATAATAGTTCAAATTAATCTTATTCTTAAGTAAGACAAAAATAATGTATATTTCATCTGGAAGAATGATCAAAAGAGTATATACAGGCTACTGTAGCATTGAGTTTCCTATAGGAAACAGACTTCAGGCTTGAAGAACAAACTGAATAGAAGTAATAAAGGGCCTATTCAAGAGGTGTGAGCAGGCTTAAGGGTGTAGACATAGGGTAGTGAAGCTCCCAGGGACTGGCAACAACGGGAAGTCACTCACTGTCCTAGTCCTGGAAGGACAGGACAGGGAACTGGTCACTGCAGCCTGGAGGGAGCTCAGTGCCTTGGAAGAGCCATGGCCGTCTGAGAGGATTCGTCCTGTGTTTGTCCTGTGGAATGGTGAGGAGGAGGGCTTGGGCAGGGGCCGTCTCCTGACCTCCTTCTCCTTCTGCACTACTGGCTCCTGCTGTTCTTGCCCGTCATCCAAACCCAACAAGTAGCCATGGGGCAAGAGTGAATGGGTCAGCCCAAGAAGCCTGGATGAGAGGGAGTGGACAAAAGAATATCCATGACAGGTCCCGCAGATATTTCTAAATATAATTAAAAATAATGGTTAACTCTAACACAGGAATGATGCATCTATTGAAATAGTGATGTGTCTGTGCAATCTGAGACAAGTAGAAGATGCGGCAGAACAGAGGTTTAGAAACACACCCCTATAGATTTGTTGGCTTAAATTCCATCATAGTGTGGAAACAAATGACATCAGAATCCCTGTGGCTGACAGTGATAAAGGCTTATTTCTTGCTTTCATCATGTGCCCCCTGCAGGTCAAATGTGGCTTTGCTCCATGTCATCTTCATTCCAGCCCCAGGCTGACAGACATGCTCAATCTGGAATGTGGCTGGTCTCTTGGCAGAGGAAAAAGGGACACGGCAAACTACGTGCTTGCTGTAAAGCTTATAAAACTTCCACATGGAAAGGATAATGCCACCCTTGCTCACATTTCACTGGCTAAAGAAAGTCATGTGGCCAAGCCTGATGTCGCTATGATAGAGGGCAATAAGCGTTCTTGCAGGAGAGGGAAAGCAAGACCCTTAAAAGCTTATTTTTGCTTTGCTGTTGTTATTAATGAATAATATAATTTACCACATCCTCTCATTTATGAGTGAATAAAGCGTAATATAGCAATCGAAAGTCCATCTAAAAATTTGTTCATATAATTACATAACCATACTGAGTGGAAGGTGGAAGGGAGCCAGAGCAAGAACTGGATTTCACTGAAGTAAAAAATGAGACTCAAAAAGATGAAATGGTGTATCCAACGTCATAACCTTAATTAATTTGGGACTGATTGAGAATATCCAATTCTTCACTCAGACCTCTTTCCAGCACTGGTCAGTTCTTCGTGAGCAGGCTTTGTTAAGCAGGAAGGAACTCATTTTTTGTGAACTTAACATTACTTGTTAAAGGTTAGGGTCAATGTCAAACTCATTTTTAGGTATGATGTATAATGCATTATTAGGGACCTGGAGAGATACCACTGTCAATGCCTTCCTCCCCAAATCTCTCTCTGTACCTGCTCCTGTATAAAAAAGGCTGAGCAAGAGAGAGAAGGCACACTTGGTATGTGGCTGGGACAAAGAATGCAGGCATCAGAGTCAGGTTTTCAGAAATCATATGTTATTTTTTCCATAAAATTTCTTAGGTTAACTATGGATAGGCAACTACTTTCTGTGCCAAGATTCTTTTTAATGGGGAGTTATAAAGAAGACAAAAATAAATCGGTCTATTTTGGTAGTGAGGTGAACAAAATCTCTAATAAATTTCTTAACCACTTTGTTGCAGAGCTTGCCCAGAAACCCGTTGTTTCATTCATGCTGTGAAACCACTGAGAATTAGTTCATTGCCCTGTTTGAAATCACAGACCAAATTACATTCCTGGAAAAGGAGTAACCACAATGGAAGCTTTCCCTTCACCACCTACGGGCGCAAAGCACAACACTAATTCTCTATTGCCTTTTTCTTTTAGAACAATGAGAAGACAGCTTTAAGATTAGCTTCCTAGGAATCACCACCCTTTATAAATAATCAGATATGATGTGTTATTTATCAGTTTTATATTATTGCTAAGTTTGGGAAGCTCATATGCCTAGTTGCAGGCTATGTTTTAACTTGTTGGCATTTTCTCACCTGACAAACAATGTAATTCAAAAATAACAATAGCCACTCCAATATTTGTGTGTGTGTGTGTGTGTATGTGTCTGTAAGGGAATTTGTAGCTGCTAAGTAGACTTAAAACTTAGAATGATTTGGTAAGTCTGTGACATTTAGTCTTAACTGCCCCTCATAAAAAAGCACTCAAAACTGCCTCTGACTTCCAGCTCAGTCTGTGCGGCATTATCAAAATTTAGTTAGACCAGAGCTTTCAGGATTTTAATGTAGTCAAGCAGTTAGACAAACAATGATTAGTTTATAAGAAGGTCACCTGGAAGGTACAGTGAACATAGTCTTATAATATAGCAAGAAAGATGATGCAAACGAATGAGATTCTTCAAAATTTTTTTGTTATTATTATGAATTTTTTACATGTTCAAGACAACGGGTTTACCACTAAATTATAACACATCTGACAAGGCAAGAGGATATTTTATTCATTGTGTTTAGACATTTTGATAAAAGTTTGGCTCAACTCTGTTGGGACAATTTGAGTGGGGATAAATTATGGGAACCCATCAGGCTGGCTGAATGTCTTTTTGCTAGTTTGGATGTTTCTGTCTCACCCCTTAAATACAACAGGCATGCTATTCTCAGAGAGAGAAAGTGCTTGCCCGCCATGATCGGAATCTTGCCTGTGCCCTCTGGTGTTCTCTCTGCTAAGCGCCATCAACTCTTATACAGGTGCTCTCCTGTACTTTGAGAGAAACTCCCTATACAATGCAAGCTCAACCAGACATTGAAATGCATAAAACTCAAGCTGTACACTAATTCCTGCCGGGCCAAAATGACCACTTCAAACATTTTAAAAGGTAGTTTCGGGTCAATAGGTGCTTGTCCAGAGATTGTAAACTAGCTCAAATATTCAACGGAAAAAAAACATAAAGAAAATGCATTGCTAAACACAGCAGATATGTGCATATGGCAAATGGATTTACACAAAATGTTTCCACTTTCCAGAGGACGATTTTTGCCTAAAATAA
The DNA here is from genome assembly GCF_041296265.1 of Equus caballus. Classification (NCBI taxonomy): domain Eukaryota; kingdom Metazoa; phylum Chordata; class Mammalia; order Perissodactyla; family Equidae; genus Equus; species Equus caballus. Next base: position 36,411,033 of record NC_091698.1, read on the forward strand.
CCCAGAAGAACACTTGGAAATGTTCCAAATTGTAGTTGCTATGTCAAATAAATCACATCTACTATTTTGTAATTTTAACTATTAAAACACATTAGAAAATATGGCCTGTCACTCTTTTGGCAGAAGTATATGATTAAGCAGCTTGGTGAATAGAATGAACAGGTGCTGGGATAAAAATCAGAAAGCCCATCCATCTTCATGCTTCCAGGGGAAAATAAAACCTTTCGGGGTTTTGAATAGTAGAACATTGCTTTCTTGCTTTGGTAGTTTTGTGCATTTTGGGCGTTTCAGAGCTTTCTCTGATAATTTTAGATTAGCTAATGTGAGAGGCAATCACATACCGAATTGCCTGAAGTGTGTTTGCTGCCTCATTGTTAAATCATGCCAAGTATTAGTGGGAAAGGAAGCTGTTCCCTATCGTTTGAGCATTACTGAATTGTATACCTCGTTTAGGTACTGAGTGATAATATTAGACTATGAACTCTGAATGCAGGAGCATGTGTGAATCCTTAATATCACATGCTCCTTACACAAAATAGTTATCAAAAATGTTGGTTGAATGATTGAATGGAACATGACAGTTAATTCAATAGGCATATATTGCTTTTGCATGTGTCATCTCCTCTCCTTGAAATGTCTTCCTGATCTTCTGCCCAGTACATCCAGCCCATGCCAACTCATCTTTCAAAGTTCATATTAGACATCGCCTCTGACAGGCATCCGTCTCTGGTCGTACCCCAAATAGAGATAATCACTCTCTTGTCTGTGCTGTCTCGATACTACGATATGCTTTTATGTTAAGCATATATAGTCTTTTAAAGTTTGTTTATATGTGTCTTTTCTGTGATTGGAAAGATTTCCTTTTGGCAAAAGGATAAGTATTTCCCTATCTCTGTATATTCTTTATCTAGTATAGGCTACGTAAAGGACTTTCTATACCATTGCATAAATGCAAGAATGGATAGATGGGTTGAAGAAGATATGCATCTGAATTTCCAAAGAAATATCTTTAAATAAATATGATGTATCATTAACATGAAATCAGTTGATATGTGAGCTACAAACTCACCCTCCAGTTGTTAAGAAATAATTCTTTGAAGATATGCTTTTTTCCAAGTCCTGAAAAATGAATATGAGTGTGCCACATATATGAGGAAGGAATGACATTTAGGGCAAATGTCACTGCAAATGCAGGTATTGAGCTGCAAATTGGTCTGATTTACCCAATGTAATAAAGAAAAATTCAGTGTTGTACTAATAGTGAGAAATGAGAATGTAAATGTAGACCAGAATTGCAATAAATGCTTTATCCCATGACTATGGGAAGAAGAAAGCCAAAGAGATATAGTCACTTGTTTCTTTATTTTATTTTTAAGCAGAAGAGTGATGTGATTTGCCTTTGATTTAGAAAATAATGGCGGTCATTCTATCAGGGTGGCCCTGATATGGAGCACCCCAGGACCACCCTAGCTCATGCATGCTGCTAAGCACCAACCATCCTGCCAATATTGTCCCAGCACAGTGAATTCTTGGATACCAATGGCCATGCCTACTTAAGCTCCAGCCATCCTGCCAGGGCAGCGCCAGTGTGACATGCCCCAGTCCCCCAGCCTGTGCCCACTCCAGTTTCAGCCATCCTGCCAAGATGGTGCAGATGCAACAAACCCTGAGACTCTCCCAGCCTGTGCCTGCTCCAGCTCTGGCTGGCCTGCCAAAGTCACCTAGTACACACAGTCTACACAGGGGATGCTACTACATAAGGCCATTCTTTCAAGACTGGGAGAGGTAGCTGTTTCACCTAATTCATAGAAACGAACACAGAAAGTCAAACAAAATGAGGAGACAGAGGAATATATTCCAAATGACACAACAAGCTAAAACCCCATAAATATACCCTAATGAAATGGAGATAAGTAATTTATCTGATAAAGAGTTCAAAATTATGGTGTTAAAGATGATCACCAACCTCAAGAGAAGAATGGAAGAACACAGTGAGAACTTCAACAAAGAATTAGAAAATATAGAAAAGAACCAATCAGAGCTGAAGAATACAATAACTGAAATGAAAAATACACTAGAAGGAATCAACAGCAGACTAGATGATACAGAAGAATGGATCAGCAATCTGGATGATGAAACAGTGGAAATCACCCAATCACAACAGAAAAAAGAAAAAAGAATTTAAAAAATGAGGATAGTTTAAGGGACCTCTGGGAACCAAGAATAGTACCTTTTGCATTATAGGTGTCCGTCCCAGAAGAAAAAAGAGATAAAGGGGCAGAAAAGTTATTTGAAGAAATAATGGTTGAAAACTTCCCTAACCTGGGGAAGGAAAGAGATATCCAAGTCCAGGAAGCACAGAAAATACCAAACAAGATGAACCCAAAGAGAGCCACAGCAAGATATAATTATGGCAAAAGTTAAAGATAAAGAGAGAATCTTAAAGACACCAAGAGGAAAACAAGTCACATCCAAGGGAACTCCCATAATAATATCAGCTGATTTTTCAGCAGAAACTTTACAGGCCAGAAGGGTGTGGCATGATATATTTAACATGCTAAAAGGAAAAAAAAAAAAACTTAGAACCCAGAACACTCTATCAAGCAAGGTTATCACTCAGAATTGAAGGAGGAGAGAGAAAGATTTTTCAAGACAAGCAACAACTAAAGGAGTGCATCATCACTAAACTGGCCTTACAAGAAATCTTAAAGGGTCTTCTTTAAGTGGAAAAGGAAGGGCCACAACTAGAAATTAGAAAAATAGGAAAGAAAATTTCTCACTGCTAAAGGCAAATATTTAGTAAAGACAATTGATTAGCCACTTAAAAAGCTAATATAAAAGTTAAAAGACAAAACTAGTAAAATCAACTATAACTACAATAAGTAGTTAAGGGATACACAAAATTAAAAAATGTAAAATATGATATCAAGAACATAAAATGAGGGGGGAGTACAAATGTAGTGCTTTTAGAATACATTCAAAATTAAGCGACTATCAGATTAACAGACTACTGTGCAGGCACACCTTGGAGACAGTGTGGGTTTATTTCCACATCACCACAATAATGCAAATATTGCAATAAAGGAAGTCACATGAATTTTTGGGTTTCGCAGTGCATTTAAAAGTTATGTTTACACTGTACTGTAGTCTATTAAGTGTGCAATAGCATATGTCTAAAAACAACCAATGTATACACACTTATAAAAAGTATTCTATTGCTAAAAAATGTTAACCATCATCTAAGCCTTCAGAGATTCATTCTTTTTGCTGGTGGACAGTCTTGCCTCGATGTTGATTGCTGCTGACCGTTCAGGGTGGTTGTTGTTGAAGGTTAGGGTGGCTGTGGCAATTTCTTAATATAAGACAGTAATGAAGTTTGCTGCATTGATTGACTCTTCCTTTCATAAATGATTTCTCTGTAGCATGTGATGTTGTTTGATAGCATTTTACCCACAGTAGAATTTCTTTCAAAATTGGAGTCAATCTTCTCAAATCCTGCCACTGCTTTACTAAAAAAGTTTTTGTAATATTCTAAATCCTTTGTTGCCATGTCAACAACCTTCAAAGCATCTACACCATGAATAGATTTCCTCTCAAACCACTTTCTTTGCTCACCTGTAAGAATCAACTCCTCATTCATTAAGATTTGATCATGAGATTGCAGCAATTCAGTCACACCTTCAGGCTCCACTTCTAATTCTAGTTCTCTTGCAATTTCCACCATATTTGGAGCTACTTCCTCCACCTAAGTCTTGAACACCTCAAAGTCACCCACAATGGCTGGAATCAACTTCTCTCGAACTCCCATCAATGTTGATATTTTGACCTCTTCCCATAAATCACAACTGTTCTTAATCATACCCAGAAAGGTGAATCATTTCCAGGAGGTTTTTAATTTATTTTGCCCAGATCCATCAGAGGAATTACTATCTATGGCAGCTATAGACCTGCAAAATGTATTTCTTAAGTAATAAGACTTGAAAGTCAAAATTGCTCCTTGATCCGTGGGCTGCAGAATGGATGTTGTGTTAGCAGGCAAGAAAACAACATAAATCTCATTGTCTATCTCTATCTGAGCTCTTGGGTAACCACATGCATTGTCAATGAGCAGTAATATTTTTAAAGGAATCTTTTTTTCTGAGTAGTAAATCTCAACAGTGGGTTTAAAATATTCTGTAAAGCATGTAGTAAACATATGTTGTGTCATCATGCTTTCTTTGTTCAATTTATAGAGCATGGGCAGAGTAGATTTATCATAATTGCTTAGGGGCCTAGTATTTATAGAATGGTAACTGAGAGTTGGCTTCAACTTACAGTCACCAGCTGCATTAGCCTCTAACAAAAGAGTCAGCCTATCCTTTGAAGCTTTGAAGCCAGGCATTGACTTCTCCTCTCTAACTATGAAAGTCCTAAATGGCATCTTCTTCCAATATATTGTTTTGTCTACATCAAAAATCTGTTGTTTAGTGTGGCCACCTTCATTAATTATCTTAGCTAGATCTTCTGAATAACTTTCTGAAGCATCTAGATCAGTACTTGCTGCTTCCCCTTCCACTTTTATGTTATGGAGACAGCTTCTTTCCTTAAATCTCATGAACCAAACTCTGCTGGCTTCAAACTTTTCTTCCACAGCTTCCTCACCTCTCTCAGCCTTTGTAGAGTTGAAGAGAGTGAGTTCTTTGCTCTGGATCATGGTTTGGTTTGAGGGAATATTGTGACTGGTTTGATCTTCTATGTAGACCACTAAAGCTTTCTCCATATCAGTAATAAGGCTGTTTTGCTTTCTTATCATTTGTGTGTTCACTGAAGTTGCACTTTTAATTTTCTTCAAGTATACTTTCTTTGCATTTACAACTTGTCTAATTACTTGGCACAATAAGCTTAACTTTGAACCTATGTCAGCTTTTGACATGCCTTCCTCACTAAGCTTAATCATTTTTAACTTTTGAATCAACAAGAGAGATGTGTGACTCTTTTTTTCACTTGAACACTTAGAGACTATTGTAGGCTTATTAATTGGCCTAATTTCAATTTTGTTGTGTCTCAGGAATAGGGAGGCCTGAGAGAGACAGGAGAAGAGCTGGTTGGTGGAGGAGTCATAACACACACAACACTTATTAATTAAATTTTCCCTCTTATATGGGCACAATTCATGGCACATCAAAATAATTACAATAACAACATCAAATATCATTGATCACAGATCACCATAACAAATATAATAATAATGAAAAAGTTTGAAATATTGTGAGAATTACTAAAATGTGACACAGAGTCACATAGTGAGCAAATGCTGTTGGAAAACTGGCACTTATAGACTTTCTTGACATGGGGTTGCCACAAATCTTCAATTTGTAAAAAAGAAAATCTGCAAAGCACAGTAAAATGAAGTACAATAAATCAAGGTATGTCTGTATATATAGGTCAATATATATAAACCTAATTGTAACCATAAACTGAAAACCTATAATTGATACACAAAAAATAAAGTGAAAGTAACTCAAACATAAAACTAAAGAAACCACCAAACCACAAGGGAAGAGACAAAGAGAAAAAGGAAGAAACAGAGAACTACCAAAAAAACCCACAAGAAAACAACTAACAAAATGCCTATAAGTGCATAGCTATCAATAATTACTTTAAATATAAATAGACTAAATGCTTCAATCAAAACACATAGGGTGCCTGAATGGATAAAAACAAAAGACTCATCTATATTCCTACAACAAGAGACTCACTTAAAATCTAAAGACACACACAGACTGAAGGTGAAGGGATGGAAAAAAATATTCCATGTAAATCATAACAAAACAAAGCTAGGATAGCAATACTCATATCAGCAAAATACACTTTAAAAACAAAGACTATAACAAACGACAAAGTACAATCCATAATGGTAAAGGGATCAACCCAAGAAGCTTCTTAACATTCTTAAATATTGAGGCACTATTCATAGAAGCACCTAAATATACAAAACACAAATTAACAGACATGAGGGAGAAATCAACAGGAATACAATAATAGTAGGGGACTTTAATACCTCGCATACATCAACAGATAGATCACAAAGACAGAAAATCAATAAGGAAACATTGACCTTAAATTATGCATTAGACCAGATAGACTTAAAAGATACATACGGAATATTCCATCCAAAAACTACAGGATACACATTCTTTTCCAGTGCATCTGGAACATTCTCCAGGATACGTTATATGTTAGGCCACAAACCAAGTCCCTATAAATTTAAGAACATTGAAATCATATCAAGCATCTTTTCTGATCACAATGGTATGAATCTAGAAGTCAATTACACGAAAAAAAACTGGAATAAACACAAACATGTGGAGATTAAACAACATGTTACTAAACACAACCAATGGTTCAATGAAGAAATCAAAGAGAAAGTCAAAAAATACCTTAAAATGAAAATGGATGCATAATTTTCCAAAATCTATGGGATGCAGCAAAATCAGGTCTAGGAGGTAATCAATGCAAACAGACATACCTCACGAAAAAAGAAAAATATTAAATAAATAATCTAGCTTACACCTAAAGGAACTAAGAAAAGAGGAACAGAGCTGAAAGTTAATAGAAGGAAGAAAATAGTAAAGACCAGACTGAAAATAAATGACAGAGAGACTGGAAAAGAATAGAAAAGATCAAAGAAACTAAAAGCTGGTTCTTTGAAAAGGTAAACAAAATCAATCAACATTTAACCAGACTCATCAAGAAACAAAGAGAGAGGGACCAAATAAATAAAATCAGAAACGAAAAAGAAGTTACAACTAACACCACAGAAATACAAAAGATCATAATGAACAATTATACAGCAACAAATTGGAAAACCTAAAAGAAATGGATAAAATCCTAGAAATACACAAACCTCCAAGACTAAATCATGAAGAAATAGAAAATATGCATATACTGATGACAAGTAATGAAATTGAGTCAATAATTTTAAAACCCTCAAGAAAACAAAATTCTAGGACCAGACAACTTTACAGGTGAATTCTACCAAACATTTAAATGAGAATTAATACCTATCTTCTCAATTTACTCCAAAAAAATGAAGAAGGAATACTTCCAAACTCAATTTATAGGCCAACCCTACCGTGATATCAAATCAAGAGACTACAAAAAAAGAAAATTAAATGCCAATATCCCTGATGAACATAAATTCTGAACAAAATATTAGCAAACTGAATTCAACAATATATTAGAAGAATAACACACATCGATCAGGTGGAATTTATTTGAGGGATTCGAGGATGGTTCAATATCTGCAAATCAATCAATGTGATACGCCACATCAACAAAATGAAGGACAAAAATCATATGATAATTTTAATATATGCATAAAAAATATTTTACAAAATTCAACATGTAGTTAGGATAAAAACTCTCAACAAAATGGATATAGAAGTAGCGTAGCTCAACATAATAAAGGCCATTTATGGCAAACCGACAGCTAACATTATACTCAATGGTGAAAAGCTGAAAGCTTTTTTGCTAAGATTGAGAACAAGACAGGCATGCCCACTCTCACCACTTTTATACAGCATGGTATTGGAAGTCCCAGCCACAGCAATTAGGCAAGAAAAAGAAGTAATAGGCACCCAAATTGGAAAGGAAGAAGTAAAACTGTCTCCATTTGCAGATGCCATGATACTATATACAGAAAATCCTAAAGTGCCCATCAAAATATATTAGAACTGATAAATGAATTCATGGGCCAGCCCACTGGCGCAGCAGTTAAGTTCGCACTTTCTGCTTTGGTGGCCTGGAGTTCACCGGTTCAGATCCCAGATGTGGAGCTATGCACTGTTTGTCAAGCCATGCTGTGGCAGGTATCCCACATATAAAATAGAGGAAGATAGGCATGGAATTAGCTCAGGGCCAATCTTCCTCAGCAAAAAGTGCAGGATGGATGGCAGTTGTTAGCTCAGGGCTAATCTTCCCACAAAATAAATAAATAATAAATGAATGAATGAATTCAGAAAAGTCACAGGATACAAAATTATACTGACATTGGTTGTGTTTCTATACACTAATAATGAGCTATCACAAACATAAATTAAGGAAACAATCCTATTCACAATTGTATCAAAAAGAACCAAAGACCTAGGAATAAATTTAACCAAGGAAGTGAAAGACCTATACACTAAAAACTATAAGACATTGATAAAAGAATTTGAAGATGACACTAATAAATGGAAGGATATACCATGCTCATGGATTGGAAGAATTAATATTGTTAAAATATCCATGCTACCCCAAACACACTATAGATTCAATGCAATCCCCATCAAAATATCAATGGTATTTTTGACAGAACTAGATCAAAGAATCTTAAAATTTGTATGGAGCTACAAAAACCCTGACTAGCCAACACAGTTTTGAGAAAGAAGAACAACACTGGAGGTACCACACTTCCTGATTTCAAACTATACTACAAAGCTATAGTAATCAAAATAGTGTGGTACTGGCACAAAAACAGACACACAGATCAACGGAATAGAATAGAGACCCCAGAAATAAACCTGTGCATATATGGTCAATTAATCTGTGACAAAAAATGCAAGAATATTCAATGGGGAAAATAGAGTCTCTTCAATAATGGTGTTGGGAAAACTGGACTGCTACATGCAAAAGAATGAAACTGGACCAGTCTCTTACACTGTATACAAAAACAAATTCAAAATGGATTACAGACTTGACTGTAAGACCTGAAACAATCAAAATCCTAGAATAAAACATAGGCAGTCAGCTCTTCGACAGTGGTATTAGCAATACTTTTTGAACAATTCTCCTCAGGCAAGGGCAGCAAAAGAATAAATAAACAAATGGGATACATCAAACTAAAAAGCTTTTTCACAATAAAGAAAACCATCAACAAAATGAAAAGGTAACATACTGAACTAGATAAGATATTTTCAAATCATACATCCAATAAGGGGTTAATATTTGAAATATATGTGGAACTTACACATCTTACTATTAAAAAAAACTGGTTAGAAAATGGGCAGAAGCCTTGAATAGGCATTTTTCCAAAAAAGACATACAGACAGCTAACAGGCACATGAAAAGATACTCAACATTACTAATCATGAGGGAAATGACAATCAAAACCACAATGATATACTACATCACGCTGGTCAGAATGGCTAATATCAAAAAGATGAAAAATAACAAGCATTGGTGAGGACGGGGAGAAAAAGAAACCTTCATGCTCTCTTGGTGGGAATGTAAATTGGTGCAGCCATTACATTTTTTTAAATTTTTTTAAATTTTATATTTTTGAGGAAGATTAGCCCTGAGCTAACTACTACCAATCCTCCTCTTTTTGCTGAGGAAGACTGGCCCTGAGCTAACATCCATGCCCATCTTCCTCTACCTTATATGTGGGATGCCTACCACAGCATGGCTTTTTGCCAAGCAGTGCCATGTCCGCTCCCAGGATCCGAACTGGTGAACCCTGGGTTGCCAAGAAGCGGAATGTGTGAACTTAACCACTGTGCCACCAGGCAGGCCCCCGTGAAGCCATTATAAAAAACAATATGGATGTTCCTCAAAAAATTAAAAATTATACTACTATATGATCCGGCATTTCTGCTTCTGGGTATTTATCCTAAGAAAACAAAAAACACTAATTTGAAGAAATATATGCACCTCTTTGTTCATGGAAACATTATTTACAATAGCCAAGATATAGAAGCAACCTAAGTATCCCTCAATAGATGAATGGGTAAGGAAGATCATGTATATACATATATTTTTCCATATATACATGTTCCATACATATATGCACACAATGGAATATTACTCAGCCATGATAAAGGACGGAATCTTGCCATTTGCAACAACATAGATGGACCTGGAGGGTATTCACACTAAGTGAAATAAGTCAGACAGAGACAGAAAAATACTGTATGATTGCACTTATATGTGCAATCTAAAAAAATAAACAAACAAACAAAACAATACATAAACAGTCTCATAGTTACAGGAAACAAACCGGTGGTTACCAGATGGGGAAGGATTGGGGGGCAGGTAAAATAGGAGAACTGCATTAAAGGTACAAACTTCCAGTTATAAAATAAATAACTCAAGGGGCTCTAACGTACAACATAGGGAATATAGTCAATAATATTGTAATAACTTTGTATAGAGATAGTAACTAGAGTTATCATGATCATTTCATAACATATATAAATATTGAATCACTATAATGTATGCCTGAAACTAATAAGATCTTTATGTTCATTATATCTCAATAATAAAAAATTTAAGCACTTAGGAATAAATTTAATGAAAAGTGTGTAAGACTTTATATCTACACAAAAACTGTAAAACACTTGAAGAGCATTTAGAAGAAGTCCTAACTAAACGGAGAGATAAGCCATGTTTTTATATTAGAAAACCCCATTTGGTTAAGATTTTAATTCTCTCTGTAGATGTTATAGATGTACCTATAGATTCAATGTAGATAGATGTATTTTCAAGTCTATAGATCAGTAAATGTATGGATTTGAATCTATAGATCCTGGTTTCAACTGACTAGAAAGAGAAATATTGGAACTTTCTGAGATGATGGATATATTCTATATTTTAATTGTGATGTAAGACATTTGTACATCTGTCAAAATGAATAAGCTGTGTATTTAAGATCAAAAATAAAAAAAGAATGACAGCAATGTGTCAAATGGATTAGAATGGGCATAAAACCATTGGCATGGAGAGCAGTTAAGAAGTTCAAGCAAAAGATAATGAGGACCCCTGGATGAATGAGTGGCAGCAGGGTTAGAAAGAAAAATTATATTTAAAGATACATCTAAATTACAATTGATGGAATATGTGAAGAGGGTTGAGAGAAATATTGGTGTGCGCCATGTTTTTTGTTATGATTTTTTTTGTTTTTAACTTTAAGGAATTTATTGTGTTTTAGCATCATTAAGAGATATAAAGAAATACAAGAATTGGGTCAAAAATGGAGCATGAGGGATAAGACAGAGCCTAAATTCTGCGGCAGATATATTAAGTGTTACTGGATTTGTAGATAGAAATGTCCAGAAGGCATTATGAAATGCATTTATTGCATGGGAGTGTTATCAGATTAGATTTAGATTTTGTACTTAATAACCTAGAGACAGCAGCTGAAGACCTGGAAACAAATAAGGTCACCCCGTGAGTACGGAGCAAAGAACAAAAAAGGAATATGTTTGAGTTTTGAGGATGATGTTACTCTTAAGGATTGGATGGAAGAAAACACCAGCACAAGCGAAGACATCAGAATAAAATAGCGGTAAGGATGTTAGTCAAGCTGTCTTTGGTGGCCAGCAGAAACCTTGACATTGAGCAACTGCACGCGTCTGTGCTAGGTTTACGTGAGAGATATGCTGAAAGAACGCTCCAAACAAAACTACATTTTGCCATAAGGCATTTTTCCTAGGCCATAAGCTAGTCTCCAGGTAACCGTGCTGAATGACATGGCGGTACAAAGATTCCTTCTGTCTCTTCTCCAGGTAGAACTCAGTCTTAGATCTGTAAAAACATGTCAAATCTCCTTTGTGGTATGTTTGCTCAGGCCTGTACCTTAACTTAGACCCTCCAGATTTTATTAAGCCAATGGTGAAGAAAGGGGAATACCAGAAAATGCAAACCAAGGAAGACAACAGAGCACAAGGGAAGATTTTCCCCAAAGGTCTACAGCAGGTCTTTCCTAGTCAGCTCATAAAAGTTGTCTCCACAGGAGAATAACACCTAATCCTGAGGCGACCCAAGCAAATCTTGCCATCCAGCTAGATCTAAAATAGGGACTCAAAATCCCAAGAGAATGTGCCTTAAGTACAGTAAATTGTCCTGCTCTCATCCTGAACTACTTTTAAGAAGAGTTTAGTGATGGATTGAGTAGAATATTTTCTCCTAGATGCCAGTATCAAATAACGGCAATGGAATTGGAGGTGAGGAGGAGAAAGTTGTAAGAAGTAAGATTCACTGAAAAGTGGCAACACACACACTCAAATGTTTACCAAATAGTGACTATAGGTTTTGAGAGCCAGTAATTAGGTAGTATATGAGAAGTGATACATACACAAGTGGCACTTAAAGTAAATATGACAACATGCTAATAATTGTTCCCGGTAGGTGGAGAATATATATATAGTTTCACTACCTAGAAAATGCAGCCCTGAAGAGTGAAGAATGAAGGAACATACAGGAAAATATGGGAGTGTAGTGTGGGCTCCCTTTATGATGTTAAAGAAAAAATAATGTATAGAAATTTAAAGTACATTAAAAGGAAGATGGTGAGTGTAAAATACTAATGATAAAAGTACGGAAGATGGAATTAGTTTTAGAAGGGAAGCTCTGGAGAAGTTAAAGGAAATTGATGGTTGAATAAGAAAAATGAAGAGAGATGTTGGATGGGTCAGACTCTGAGAATTCCAGAGACCTGAACTAGGCAAAACGTCAGATTAGAAAACTCATAGTGATAGGTGACAGTATATAGGATTTCTCTCCAAACAGAAGAATATGTCACTTGTTGGTTGGTCCTTTCTTCATTGCTAACTTTGAGAATTCATTTAAAAATTTTTTTAAATTGATATGTAAATTAAAAGGATAAATGAGAAAACTCATTATTCTACATTTAGATATACCTTATGTATCACAACCAATAAATGTTCTTTAAAGGTAACTTTAAAATTTCTCAGATCTTTGCTGTGGCTATGCTTCCTAAGAATACATTACAAAGATGAACATGTATAAAGTTCAGTCTTTTTACTATAGAATAAAACATCTTGGGTGAAAACATAGAACAATCGTCTCTTAAACAAGTTAAGCAAGTTTACATCATAAGTCTGCCCAATTCAAGTTGCCTGGCTAACGTAGGAAGGAAAGGACTGATTGCCATACAAAGACATCTCTGAATGTAAAGAGCATACCTGCCACTAGATAGCTAGCTGATTAATTTGTTGGCATTGTAAGTACTCACGTGTTTCACACACAGTGAGTGATCTCATGTCAAGTATTTCTTGTTGCCCAAGAGGGAAAATGGGCAACTATCATAGTGTATTATGGGAAGAGATTGCTTTAGACTTTCCTCATTTTATACATGAACAGGGTGAGGTCCAAAGTCACTCACTGAATTGGTGGCAAGATTGGGACAAGAACCCAGAACTTCACTCTCTTCATCTAGTATCTTTTCTCTGCAGAATGAAATAGAAATAAAAAATGCACTGGAGTTATCTCTTTCCATTGGAGTCTTAAGTAAAACCATTATGGTGGACTCCTTAAAGATTTAATGAGACCAGTTCCTGTAGTCTTTGAATCTTATTTCATGAGCTTGATGTTATGTGTCAAGCTTAGTGAGTAAGAAAAATCAATCAGTACTTTTGCCATAGTTTTGGCCTTTTATTCATTTTTGTGCTATCTTTTGTGCATTAGTAAGTACATACATAAATGAACAAATGAAACCCCTAGTCACTAATTCAGTAGGACGTGTCATAGGAGCATTTCTGTTTAACCCTCCTATGCTTACCCTTGGCCCCAGGTGACCAATTTGATTCCTGCACTCCAGTTGGCAGGCAATAGGTGTAGCCTGGATTTGGAATAGGACATTAATTCACTTACATGACATTTGAAAGCACAAATTTAATTTCATTTGGACAAAAAACTATGGAAGTTGTATCAGTCAGGGTCTACACTAAAAAAGGGAAACTCACTCTAAATGTTTAAAATAGATGAAAGTTAGCAGAGGGAGTAGGTTAAAAACCTGAGGTAATAGCTAAGCAGCCCAAAGAGGAGGGTGTGGCAACCCAAACATTAGCAAAAGCAGGAAAATACTCACTCCTACGGATGTAGGGACAAAAAGAGGATGTCATGTTCCTGGAGCCCAGGGACCAAGGGTCAACTGGTAGGAGATGGAACCAATGTAGTGCTCCCCTGTGGGAGCTGGAGCCTTGGAGGAGACCCTATCCCCAACACACAGCAGGGGTGTTAGAGACCCAGCCTGAGGTGGGGGAGGGGGATACTCTGAATTTTCTCTTCCTCTCATCCTGTGAACTCCTGCCAGTGTCTGCCGTACTGAGCAGAGCACAACAAGGAACTGAGGTAAAATAGGATCAAGACCAGAACAACAGTATTTCTCAAAATATAATCCACAGAGTAACCATCACAGAATCACCAATTGCTGAAAATGCGATTTCTAGGACAAAAATCCAGACTAATTATTCAGAATCCCTGGGGATTTGTTGAGGATGCTTAAAAGACCTGCATATTTAATGAGCTAAAAAGTTCTTTTGTGCTCCCAAATGGGAAATCTCTGTAACTACAGCTGACCAGAAACTACTCAGGAATCAGAAGACTGTGGCTCCAGGGCTGCCTTACTGATTGTGGGATCTTTGGAAGTTTAATTAGACTCTCCAGGTCTCATTGTCTAATATCTAAAAATAAGAACACTGCCATTTGTCATAGATACAGCGCAGGCCTGGTTCAGGAGTTAAATGACATGATGCGGAAGGTTAGAAATTAGCACGTTCAACATGATTTCAGAAGTTTCATCAACTACCATAACCAAGTTCAATTCAGTACTACTCTGGTGAGCTCATTATATTGTACCCTAGGGCAATATTATATGGTTGCCTTTATAGAACTGGTCATATTTTGGTTACTACCTACATAGTTTTTCCAGGACTTTTTAAACTTACATTTTATGTAATACACCAAATATTTTTTGCACAATAACAGTTATGGAGAAAATACTATTGCATTGACTAGTATCTTTCAGTTGAAACTCAATTTGTAATTTCTCTTTGATGTATTTTTAATATCTATTATCTATATGTCTACTATGCTAAACCAAATTCTCCATGTATCTCTTTTCTTTCCCTAGGTTATAGTTTATGACGATTCATGGAATCACAAAAAATATCTCAATTAAAAATGAATATTTTTACACATAACTATGTATTGGGGCTTTGGGGGTGGGTGGAAAGGAAGAAAAAAAAATGAAGAAGATTGGCAACAGATGTTAGCTTAGAGTGAATCTTCCCCAGCAAAAAGAGAGAAACAATGAATATTTACTTACATGTTTTGGCTATTCTGAAATGAGAAAATGGAAAGAAAAACTAATTATCTGAATTTACTAATTAAATATAAAAATTATAAATGGCAAATGGTTGCAAGATGATATAATTTCATCGTCTTTGCTGAACACAATAACAACTTCAGCTTTGCAGTATCACAATTATGGTGGCTAGACAGAATGGTAAGCAGCATTTACTGAGTGTGGATTAATGGCAGACATAACACCTATCCTACATCTTTTAGTCATTAAAACACCCATCATGGAAACATATAATCCTCAGTCATACAGTTATAGTAACCGAGGCCCTAATATTTGACATATGATATTCCAGGCCCCATGTCTGGTATTGGACTGGGCCAAGATTTGGACTAATATAATTCAATTTCTCTTAATTCCTTTTCCTTTTATCAAATAGAAAACTATTGCAGCTTTTTTATCGCTTCATTTCTTTTATTAATTGTAACTCTATAAAGTAAAGAGCAAAAATTTTAAGAGTACAGCTTGATGAATATTGATGAAGTGTACACACCCAAGTCACTAGCACCTAGATCAAGAAACAACATGACTAGGACTCCAAAAGCCCTTCTCGTATCATCTTCCAGGCACCAGCAACCCAACGTTAAAGAAAATCCTTACTTCTGCATGATATATCTTTGCCTGTTTTTGAAATGTAAATTGTATTACATTTTATAAAGTCTTTTGTATGCAGCTTCTGTCTCTCAGCATTAACATTGTGACTTTCATCCATTATTTCAAGTAGTTGCAGTAGAGTTTCTTCTTATTGTTATAGAGCATTTCCTTCCATGAATATCCACACTTTATTACTCTACAGCTACAATATTTTTTTGGTGGCTATTAAAAATATTACAAATTTGTATTGAATGTACACCTGGGGGAAGGATTAGTCTGATTTGATTTAAAAATCAAATTATATACATACACATGTATATAATTATATACATACATGTGTATGTATATAATTATGCATATAGTTTTATTCACAGTTAAATATAAAATTTATATCTACATTTTTATATATGGTATATACACATATATAAACAATCTGCTGAATGTAAGGCAGTGTAAGACATTGAGAGTAAAAAACATATGTTACACTACGTCTCACCTACTAGGATGGCTATAATAAAAAAAAGTAGAAAATAAGCATTGGTGAGCATGTGGAAAAGTTGAAACTCTTGTACATTGCTGGTGGGAATGTAAAATCATGCAGCCACTTTGAAAAAGAGTTTGGTGGTTTGTTAAAAAGTGAAACATGGAATTACTCCGGGCACTTCAACTCCTAAGTATATACCCAAAGGAACTGAAAAGAGAGACTCAAACGGATACTTTTAGGTCAATATTCATTGCAACTTTATTCACAATAGTCAAAAGGTGGAAAAAAATCCAAGTGTCCATCAACAGATGAATGGATAAATAAAACGTATATACATACAGTGGAATATTATTCAGCCATAAAAGGAGTGAAGTTCTGTTACATGCTAGAACATTGATGAACCCTCAAAAGCATTATGCTGGGTGAAATAAGCCAGACACAAAAGAAACTGTTTTGCATGATTCCACCTATATGAAATATCTAGAATAGGCAGATTTATAGAAACAGACAGTAGATTAGAGGTTACCAGGGGCTGGAGGGAGGGGGAGAATAGGAAGTCATTGCTTAGCGTTTATAGAGTTTTTGTTTGAGATGCCAAAAAAGTTTTGCAAATGAACTTAAAAATAAACACAAATTTGTTTCACATAGTTTACCACAGTTTTTCAAAAATTTATGAGAATCACTGACTTTAAGGAACTTGCCATTTATTTGAGAAGAAACGACAGAGACACATAAGATGATGTAAAATTTATAGTAACAATGGCATTTTACTTCACCATTTTATCACCTCTCCTCCATTGTGTACATATGCATGCACATTCACACAAAAACACAAATACAAATATGTATAAACATATACCTACATTCCAGGTCAACAAGTCTTTTTGCATTATACTGTCTTAACATAATTGGTTATCACATTGCTGCTACCCTAGGTCTGGTCTACACTTTTTCTTGTGTGATTTACTTAGCCTCCTAACTTAATCCCCTGCCTCCAGGCGTGTAGCCACTCTACTCAGCTGTCTGCAATTCTATTCATACTACTCGCCTGTTTGAGGTCTTCAATAGCTCTCCGTTACCACTTGTTTTGTCTACACTATCAGGTCTTAGAATTTATTATAAGGCCTTTGTTGATATGGCCTACAACTATATCTCCAGTCTTTCTACTTATTATACAGAGATACAAATTGCTTACTTTCCACTTCAGAAATGTGTTTCCTTGAGCTCTGTAGATGCTATTCTCTCCATCTGGAGCATACCACATCATCTACCCCTTTAGGAAAAAAATCTTAGCATTTTTCCCCATTGAGCCATATCATACAATAATTAATTAAAACAATTGCACTTACAAAAAATTTTGTTCCACTCCTTTACATATCTGTTTTCTAATGAGCTATACAAACTTTGAGAACAGACCATATCTCATTCATCTTTGCAACCGCAACATCAAATGAATTTGTTTTGAGTAAACACATAAATAAATTAATGGGCAAAAGGAGAGATCATTTCCAGCTGAAGGCAAAGGCTTTGTAGATAAAAGACAACTTTACTTTCAAAATCACATGGTAACCAGAACAGCTTGCTTAGGAGCTGTTTCCAAGGAGAAAGCGACCCTTTTAATGTATCTACTGACCACATCAGTAGCAGACTTTATCTGCATAGAGACAGCTAGAATGTTAGATCCATCAGATAGCTTAGTTCTTTTAAGTAGGCTAAACATGTTCTATACAATCTCACTTACAAATGGAATTGCTCATCAAATTTTCTCACAATAGATTGTGCTTCAGACACTAATTCCTCAATATTCTGAATCTTCACAAATTTGTGTAGCTCAAACTGAGTTGACAATGAGGGACACACTCCCTAACAAATGAGATGAATTGTTATTATAGTGACACATTCAACAGCTATGAAGCTCATGAATCAGGGAAGCTAGATGCCTAAATCAAAGTTCTAGAATCTGTCCACAGTAATCCGTTGCTAAATCATAAATTGGTCTGTCTGGGCTTTTAATTTTCAAAACAGGACCCTGACCACATTTTTAACATTATCATTTCTCGGAGGAAGAAAAATAACGCAATTTGAAAGAATCAACTAGAATGCAGAAATAGCCTCAAAAACAGGCTAATCTAATTCTGCCAGCACAGTTTATTTCCCAGGAGGAAAACTACTATGAAACACAAGCAAATTCAGCTAAAAATCCCAATCCACAAAACCCTACCACAACTTTTGGAACTTGCCTTTAAAAAATAACCAACATACTCCTAATAAAGTAAAAGGAAATTACACAGAAAATAAACGGACAGGTTATTGCATGCGACAGCAGAACTGTCCAGAGGTTTTAAAAGGGGACAGATGTGAAATGGGAAATCACTGGGCAGTAGTAAAGAAAAAAGAAAAGAGGGAGAGAGAAAAAATAAAAAAGATCCAATTGGGTGGCACACATCCTTTGGAATCAGTGATGAGCAATTTATAGTATGCATGCTAGAATGGCAGAGAGGCTGATTTTAAAGAGAGAAGTAGTGGTCAGACTTCTCTTTACCTTTTTTCCCCTTACTTACTTCCACAAGTTTTCTCAGGTATCTGGCAACACTATGCGACACGAGAGACATCATGTAACTCCCTCAAAACCTCAACTCAAGAACAACACACTCTGAGTCATCAGCTTCTGAAGAAATGCCCAATATCTTAATGTTTTAATCAAAGTAGTACACGTATAAATTATAAAGTTAAATCTTAGAATAAGGCTTAGAATGATGAATAACAGTTTCCTCCCCAGAGCATTCTAAGTCCAAATTTAATTACCCCCCAAAATAACACACACACCTACATACTGCATTCATGTATATGCATACCCTTTTATCCATACTTGACTGTTTTGCATGTTTAGTTAAATGAATATTCTCTTTATATTACCAAGAGTGTGAGCTATTCTTCTCTGCTGAGTCAGTTATGAGCTAGGTTTATATTTTTTCTTGAGAATTTTTTCACATGAAATTAGTAATTGCCACATATTTTCTTTATGAAATTTTTACCCTTATCACTACTGCATGCACAAGCTCTTTGATACAAGTCTAAAACAACTGTCCAAAATGCAAACACATGAGAATCAAGTGTCTCCAATGTGTTACTGGTCTTTGGCGATGGAGCCTGAGTTCCCTGACACCATTTTGGACCAATTGTTCGCTAGGCCTGCTGCTGAGCCGTGGGAGTGAATTCAGCTCACTTCACTTCTACCTTTCCTTCCCTGTTTTGGAGATGGCACAAGTTCTTGTTCTTAGTTTATTTCCTCGATTTTGAAGGACCACATCCAAGCTTCCTACTTTCCTGAAAAAAGTTTCAAGGAGATTTTCTTTTACTTTTTTAGTATTTGCATGTTTATTCATCTCTTTCCCCTCATATTTAATTCTTTAACTAGATATAGAATTTAAGATTCAAAATAATTCCTTCTCAGAATGTCGAAGGCTTGGCTCCACTGGGACGTACTGAGAGTTAGAAGTCTGATCTTATTTTGATTCCCAATTCACGTTTGTGACTTGTTTACATTTTGTAGTTTCAGAGTAAGCATTGTTTCAAGTTTTTGAGGGGTTTTTGTTTGTTTGTTTATTTCTTTTTCTGTGATCTGATTGAACTTTCTGAGGATAAAATCAAACTTTGCTCTCTACTGGCAGCTGGGCCAATGTTGAATTTCTTACTACTTCCAGTCACCGAAGGAGAAGCAAGAAATAGTTGAGAACATATTGGAAGCTGTTGTAACAGACTTACTGTTGGACATTTGTAGTCTCTTTTCAGGACGAGGGTGGGAAAAGAATATTCACTAAATTGCTTTTACCATAGGCAATGTCTTATATAAACTTATCTCGTTTCTGAAAAAAAAAAAAAAATACGAGAGAGAGAGAAAGAGCTTTTTCAGTGGGTTTTCTGGTATAGGTAATGTCTTTGTTCTGATTTTTAATTTCTTTATCACCTAGACTCATATCACCTAGACTCATATCCTTAATTGACCATATAATAACATTTAGAGGACCAAAGACCAGGGCAATAGAGGCCTGGCCCCATTAAATTGGTCCCATTAGGATTCTACATGCTTTAATGAGTGGCTGTATGCAGTTAGAGATCAAAAAGGCATTATAAATATCATGAATATGACTCAGGCTACAGGGAATATAAAAAAAATAAAAACTACAGATGGCCAATATGCACAGGAAAAGATGTTCAACTTGCTTTATTAGAGAAACGCAAATCAAAATCACAATGAGAAATCACTTCACATCCATCAGGTTGGCTATTATTAAAAAGACAAGAAATAAGGGTTGGAGAGGATGTGGAGAAAAGGGAACCCTCATACACTGCAGTGAAAATGTAAATTGGTGCAGCCACTATGGAAAACAGTATGAAGATTTCTCAAAAATGTAAGAATAGAACTACTATATGATACAGCTATTCCACTTCTAGGTATTTGTCCAAAGATTACAAAAACACTAATTCCAAAAGATACGTGTGTCCCTATGTTCACTGCAGCATTATTTACAATAACCAAGATAGGGAAACAACTGAGTGCCCACTGACGAATGAATGGATAAAGAAGATGTAGTACATACATACACAATGACATGCTACTCAACCATAAAAAAAGATGAAATTTTTCCGTTTGCGGAAAACATGGATGGACCTTGAGGGTATCATGCTAAGTGAAATAAGTCAGATGAAGAAAGATAAATACTATATGATTTCACTTGTGTGGAAGATAAAAAACAAATGAACGAATGAACGAATATGTAGATATAGAGAATAGATTGGTGGTTACCAGAGGGGAAGGGGAGTGGGTGGGCAAGATGGGTAAAGGAAGTTATTTGTATGATGACAGATGGAAACTGGACTTTTCGCAGTGAACACGATGTAGTATATACAGAAGTTGTATTATAATGATGTATATACCTGAAATCTATATGATGTTATAAACCAATGTTACAGCAATTAAAAAAATAAATAAAAACAAACCAAAACACAGAAACAAAACAACAGTCAGAAAACAACTCTCCCAAAAGCCTCTGAGTCATAAATCACAAGTGTGTACTACTGTCACTCTTTCTCTTTGTCGTCACTGCTGACATGTCTTGCACTTCCCACTGAGAAACTTTTGCTCATGGGGCTCATCAGAACCAGGAGCTGCTATGCAGGTGTGAAAGTGAAGGTCCCCCCAAGATTCTTCTAACAAATGTTAAGTAGGCTCCTGGGGGAAGGAGAAGCATAAAGGAGAGCATACATGCATTCTCGATTACCTTCCTTGTGTGTGATGAGATGGGATTCCAAGCTCCACACTTTTATTTTTTAAAATCCATTTTTTCTTCTACAATGTTCTGTTCTGTTCTTCCTTCTGGAAGTTTCTACCTCAGAGCTTTCTCAGTCTTTATTTTATGGCTATGCATGCATGGATTTATCCCTTCTTGAATTAAGCTTTTAATGAACATTTCTATTCTTTTTAGAAAACTTAAAATATCACAGAATCTCCAATTGTGAATGATAAGGGTACTCATTTGCCTGTCAGATGAGTCCTCTCTGTGCTTGGGATCCAAGAATATTGCTGTGAAAAGAACGTAAACAATGCCTTGTGGAGTTGTGCATTTGATTGTACTGATGTCAAAATATCTATGATCATTACAATTTCCTTGTTCTGTTGTTAAAGGGACATAGGCTCTGGCCTTTTCCCTGAATATTCATACACATATGAGCTTAGATGTTGCTAAAAAATTGTTTGTAACAATTGCATTAAGTGGTAGTTCGTATGTTTAAGAAAAAAATCAGGAAAAACTCCAGCAGCACAAGAAAGCTAAGAGGTTGTGCAGTGCAGGGCTAGCTGTGACATAGACAAAGGAACTAGGCTGGTGGTGAGGTTCACGCTCAAGCCTCCCAGCCAGCCTGCCACAAAGACTATTACATACACGTTCTTGAAACTTAGCTTTGAGTCAGGAGGAGCCTGTTTCAATGTTAATGCAGTAACCAGCAAAGGCCATATATTGATTTCTTTTTTTACAAGAATGTGCTTTTGAACATGTTGTTCTCTTAGAGGCTAAGTTATTTCTCCTTGTGTGATTGATACAAACGTCCTTTTATTTTTCCCCCAGTGTATGTACTCCAGGAGGTCCCTAACTCTTCCCTAAGATCAACCCCCACCAGTGGAGCTTGTCCCTCCATGGAAATCCGTATCTGCATCTTATTGTACAATGCTATGTTGTTTCTTCGGATGTCTGCCTCCACACAGGATTGTTACTCTTTTTCACGTTGTATCATCTCAGTGTTTGCTGAGAAGATGGCTAGATGGATAGTGGATGAACAAATGAATGAATAAAGCTATTATCACTTGTGAATATCTGAGTTCAAGTAAGTTTATAAATTTTGCCAGGTTTTGAACAAGATAGAAAGAATGGAACTCAGGACAAGAAAGATTTTATAGGAAAGGGAGAAATCAAGACATTCAATAATAGTTTTTCAACTTCATTATTATATTTTGGCAGCCTTGTTGTTCTTCAAATAAAATTTCTGTAAAACCTGTATATAAAATAAGATAAATGGGGAATGAAGAAGGGGAGCTGCAGCTGTTGGACCCTTTTGCCTTTACCCTTGGACCAGGAGAATCTCTAAGTAACTCAAGGTTATGCAATTCTGTATGTGAACCATTGAACCAACTTGTATTCAAGATCAGAAGCTCCTAGGACATCCAACCAGAGGTGCAGAACAGCTTTAACGACTCTCCTGACTCTGCCCATACATGTTTCAATTGACATTGCTGAGGACTCTTCACTCACTGCAAGTTCCTATATGCCCCGTTTAGCAACCTGTCCTTAAAATCACCAGAAGAATAAAGGGCCCAAGGCTAGGTTGTTGAGGCTCAGCTTTAGATCAGTCTGTTAGCGAGTCCCACTATGATCTATGGCCTGTTTCTGATTACTAGGTTCTTCTTTAATTTCTTTATAGTGCTGTTCTGTTCGAGGAAGGGGTAACCCTCTCACTGTTTATTCACAACACAATACAGCGTTTCTTCTGAGGCCATGCTTCTGCTTAGATCTCTATAATGTCACTTTAGAGTATGGATTCTATTTGCTAGTCTCAGGTTTTGTCCCAGTGGTTGTGCCAATATCCTGTTTACCCGATGGACTTACTGCTCCATGTGGAAGGCTCAGCTCCTGGGACTCCTGGCTACTGTCCTGTTCCTGGTACGGCCTAGTCACCTGCCCCCAACACCTACTGGTTTGATCCATTCTATAAATCTGAAATTCAGCTGTTGGGTCACCAAGGAAAAAGGAAACAAACATGTAAGAGAAAATAATGTCGCCGATGCCAGGTAAGTTAGGCCCAGCTGTGCTTACCTGAATTCACTAGATTGGAAGCCAGGAACCATGGGTTCACTTCCAAGACTTCTATGGAGTAAGATGTGGTATTGATAGAATTACTATGCTGCATATCGAATTCTATATCTGTGAAATGGTCTGCTGGACTAAATGATCTCTAATATTCTTATCCTTATCGCTAACATATCTCATAGTTTAGGATTTCACAATTGCACCATAAAAAAGAAGGATATTGTATTCTTCGCCTTTCTTCCATTGTGCTACAAATGCCTTTTAAATGTTTCTCCTTGTATCTCCAAGTTATATTGCTGTACCCAATCATGTCTATGAGATGGATTTTCTAGTGACACAAAGGAACATGTACAACATAACTTCATTTCTAACCTCAGAACTCCAAATTTCTATGCTGCAAAGCTGGTCTCTAAGGTCTTCAGCCTTCAAGCTTCCCTCATCAATTCCTAATTCTCCATGTGAGTAGAAAGGTGAGGACAGACACAGTCCTCCTGTAGGCAATTGACGCAGTTTAGAGGGTAAACACAGCTTGAGGATTATATTATGCCATGTCCCCCTTCTAAAATGTATTAACATATTGAATCTGCACAGTAATTTATGAGATAATTTCTTTTCCCCATTTTTCACACAGGGCATCTGAGACACAAAGAGTTTAAGTACACAGGTGAAGGTCACATAAACGGTAAGAGACTGAGCTGGAATTCAAAGGCCAGCAACTCCAGTGTCTCCTTCTAAACACTATGCTGTGCCACCTCACTGACAGACAGAGGAGGGTTCCTTGTAAATAACCGCTAACCGGAACATCACACATACCACCCGTTCCTGTCTCTGTTGCTTCCCTCACTGCAAATCTCTTTCTTCTGTCTCAAGCTTTTGTTCACCATTGCTGAAATCTCTATGCTGTCCAATTATTTGCTTGATTTTTGCAAAAATTCATTTTCTCAAAAAGAAGCTCAGTGAAGCAAATCTTAAATTCTAAATGTCACGCCTGTCAATTAGCAGTGTGACCTTTACCAATTCGCTCTCCCTCTCTGGGTCTCAGTTTTGCTTCACTAAAACCTCTAAGGTTTGCTGCAGCCTGGTCATTGTTTATGATGGTGTGAACAAAGGAATTCGACTTATAGCATTTTAAAGGGTTTACGTGTTAGAGGTTTATGAAAGTATTTGTTAAAAATATTTTATCATTTTCAAAGAAATAAACACATTTATTCATATAGTGTCAGGCTTTAAAATGAGTTTTAAACATGTGTAGAACCTTGGCAATAGCTTGGTATACTCACAGAAATTGTTTACCAATTTTTTTAATTGGTAAAAGAATGAATGCATGTATTGATGGAATTAGTTAATGAAATAAATGCTGTCAAGTTTAATACAATCTGTGATCCTTATAAAGTCGTTAATATGGTATTCTACACAAGCTTAGCCCA
Source organism: Equus caballus (assembly GCF_041296265.1). Taxonomy (NCBI): domain Eukaryota; kingdom Metazoa; phylum Chordata; class Mammalia; order Perissodactyla; family Equidae; genus Equus; species Equus caballus. The sequence continues at coordinate 36,436,023 of NC_091698.1, forward strand.
AGGACTCTTGGCCTTGCCCCCCAAGCAGGCCAGATTTTGCAGAGACTCTCCTTGCCACTGACTTTCTTTCCCATCTATAGCTCCAAGAGAGATTCTTTTTTTATCAAGTCATGGAGCTTTGGAGAGACAGACTTCTTGTTGCTCCATAGATCACATAATTTATAGGCTCTTTTGTTATTGGTTTGGGCAGAATGACTCTCTCAGCACATGCTCCCCTCACCCTTGGAAGCACCTCCATCATAACAGTTACTCTGCTGTGTCATGATTCCTTATCCGTTAAACCCTCTGGACAGCAAGCATTTTTTCTATTGGGGACTGTGTCTTGTTTCTTTCACTTTCCATTCTTCATCTCCTTCCTGGTATATGTTAATCATGAGAGAAATGTTGCCTGATCTTTGTAATACATGAGCTAATAGGGGTTATAAAAAGGATAACTATAAATATTCCTCATTCTGTAATTATTAGTCAAATACTTTGGAAGCTGTAAAAGTTCTGCAGGAACTAAGCTTTCTGAACTATCTGCTGGGATATCACAAGGGAGGCATCTCACCTTAGCATCCCTTTTTCCAGGTATCCCTCTTCTGCAATCATTTTTGCTCCAAAGAGTGTCTTTCCTCAAGCAACTCTCTGCTGTCAGAAAGTCAAATCCTTTGGAGTATTCTGTGGGTCCTGGAGCTACCTAAAATGATCTTGGGAAAATCCCTTTACTACCTCATATACAATTATCTAAACTGGATTTCCATGTCTTCCTCCAAGGTTCTGTTGCATAGCTCATTTCCTCTGTTTTCACTGCTACCATCTAAGTAGAATTAAAATTATTCCTAACCTGAGCCCTCTGTTCTTTCTATAGTTAATTGTCTTCTTGCCATGAGTATTAGACTTTGCTTTGTCTTATGGGATTCTAAGGTTTACAATTCATATTATGACTGCAAGATATTTGCAAATAAATTGTGAAAACTAATTTGGACACAGGTAAGTATTTGATTTTCCTGCATTATATCAAATAAAAGTCAAACAGCTTCTGGGAATAATAATATTGCAAGGCCCTGTGAAATAAGAGCCTTATGAAAGAAACAAACAGAGATCTAGAGGTGTTCAGCTGTCTCCAGTCTTACCATCTCCTGAACATGCTATCTTGAACAATTGAACAATTGCTATTGAGTGAATAGTTGTGTCCCACTCAAATTCATATGTTGAAACCTATTCCCCAATGTAATGGTATTTGGAGGTGAGGCCTTTGAGAGGTGATTAGGTGATGAGGGTGGAGCCCTCATAAATGGGATTAGTTTCCTTACAGAAGAAACCCCAGAGAGCTCACTTGCCCCTTCTACCATGTGAAATCACAGCAAAAGACAGCAGTTTATGAACCAGGAAACTGGCTCTCACTAGACACCAAACATGTTGTGCTTTGATCTTGGACTCCCCAGCCCCCAGGACTGAGAAATAAATGTTTGTTGTTAATAAGCTACTCAGTCTATGGCATTTTTGTTATAGCAGCAGACTAAGACAGAAAATTGGTACTGAGAAGTGAAGTTCTGCTGTAACAGATGCCTGAAAATATGGCAGCAGCTTTGGAACTGGGGGATGGGTAGAGGGTGAAAGAGTTCAGAGGCGTATGATAGAAAAAGCCTACATTGCTATGAATGAACCATTAAGGACAATTCTTGTGAGGTCTTAGAAAGAAAAGAGGAGAGGTATAAAGAAAGTGTCAATCTTCTTAGAGAATGCATGAGTAATCTTGCACAGAATGTGGGTAGCAATATGGACGGTAAAGGCCATTCTCGTGAGATCTCTGAAGGAAATGAGAAACATGTTATTGGACAATGGAAGAAAGGCTGTCCTGTTATAAACTGGCAAATACTTTTGCTGAATTGTGTATGTGTCCTAGTGTTTTGTGGAATATTGAGCTCATAAGTAATAAAATTGGATATTTGGCTGAGGAAATCTCTAAGCAAAGTGTTCATGGAGTATCCTGGTTCCTCCTGATGGGTTATAGTAAAACACCAGGAGAGATAACTCAGTTTAAGACTAAATTGTTAGGTAAAAAAGAAGTAGAACTTAAAGATTTGGAAAGAAATAAAGAAGGGAGAAGTAAAATTATCTCTGTTTGCAGAGGAAATGATCATATATGTAGAAAACCCGAAAAGCTCAACCAAAAAACTGTTACAACTAAAAAATGAATTCAGTTAAGGTGCAGGATACAAAGTCAACATACACAAATCATTTGTGTTCCTATACATAAACAATGAACTATCCAAAAATGAAATTAAGAAAACAATCTCATTCAAAATAGTAAAAAAACAATAAAATACTTAAGAATAAACTTAACCTAAGTGGTGAAAGATTTGTACAGTGAAAATATAAAATATTGATGAAAGCAATTAAAGAAGACACAGATAAATGGAAAGACATTCCATGTTCAGGGATTTTAGGAATTAATATGATTAAAGTGTGATCTAAGATTCAATGCAATGCCTATCAAAATCCCAAAGGAATTCTTTACAGAAATAGGAGAAACAATCCCAAAATTCATATGGAACCAGAAAAGATCCCGAATGGCCAATCCAACCTTGAGAAAGAAAAACAAAGCTGGAGGCATTATACTTCCTGACTTCAAAATATACTACAAAGCTGCAGTAATCAAAACAGTATGGTACTGAACCTGAAGAGACATTTCTCAAAAGAAGACATATGAATGTTCAATAGGTATATAAGAAGTTGCTCAACATCACTGATTATCATGGAAATGCAAATCAAAACCTTAACGTGTTATTATCTCACATTTGCTATGGTTATTAGCAAAAAGACAAATGATAAAAAGTGTTGACAAGGCTGTGGAGAAAAGGGAACACTTGCACATTGTTGGTGTGAATGTAAATTGTGAAGCCATTATGGAAAACAGTATGGAGTTTCCTCAAAAAATTAAAAATAGAACTACTTGTAATTGAGCAATTCCACTTCTGAGTATATATGCAAAGGAAATGAAATCACTCTCTCAAAGAGACATCTGCACACCCATGTTCATTGCAGCATTATTCACAATAGCCAAGATATGGAAACAAACTAAACGTCTGTCAATGGATAAAAAAAATGTGCCATTTGCAAAAAACATGAGTGAATCTGGAGGATATTATAGTAAGTAAAATGTCAGGTACAGAAAGACAAATACTGCGTGATCTCACATGTGGAATCTAAAAAAGGTGAAGTCGTGAAAGCAGAGAGTAGAATTGTGTTTGCCAGGGTGAGGGTGGGGAAAATGGAGAGATGGTCAAAAGTTACGAAGTTTCAGGGCCAGTCCCAGTGGGCCTGGTGGTTGAGTTCAGTGTGCCGCGCTTCAGTGGCCTGGCTTCAGTGACCAGGCACAGACCTACACCACTCTGTTAGCAGCCTTGCTGTGCTGGCAGCCCGCATAATAAAAAATAGAGGAAGATTGGCACAGATGTCAGCTCAGGATGAAACTTCCTCAGTAAGGAAAAAAAAAAAGGTTACAAAGTTTCAGTTGTGCAAAATGAATTACTATTGGAGATTTAATGTACTACATGGTAACTATAGCTAAAAATACCACATTATATACTTGTAATTTGGTAAGAGATTTGAGCTTACATGTTCTCATTACAAAAAAGTAACTATGTAAGGTGATGTGATTATGCTAATATGTTAACTAGCTGATTGTGCCAATCATTTCACGAGTCACATTTCATCAACACTTTTATCATTTACATACATATAAAAAATCACATTTCATACCTTAATATACACAATTTTTCTGTGTCAATTATATCTCAATAAAGTTGGAAAAAATAAAATGGAGTATTAAAATGTCCAACTATTTTTGTTGGATTGTCTTTTGTTTCCTTTAATTCTATCAGTTTTGCTTCATATATTTTAGGATTCTGTTTTTAAATGCATGTGTTTTGGTAATCATGTTTTCCTAATGTATTGACCCTTTTATAATTGAAATTACTTTGCCTCTAGTAACAATTCTTGTCTTGCAGTTTTTTGTCAGTTATTAGTACAGTCATGTGCTGCATAACAACGTTTTGGTCACTGATGGACCACATATATGATGGTGATTTCCACAAGATCTTAATGGTGCTGAAAAATTTCCATCGCCTAGTGACATCATAGCCATCATAATCTCATTGTGCAATGTATTACTTGTGTGTTTATGGTAATACTAGTGTAAACAAACCTACTGTGCTGCCAGGCATATAAAAGTATAGCACATACAATTATGTACAATACATAATACTTGATAATGATCATAAATGACTGTGACTGGTTTATGCAATTACTACACTATCATTTTTACCATTATTTTAGAGTGTACTCTTTCTACTTATAAAACAAATGTCTACTATAAAACAGTATGCCGTATTATGCTGGCAGCAGCCTCATACATCTCATGTTTACCAGGTTTCATGATTGCCTCGTCTTCTCTTCGCTTGATTTAATCTCCTGATGTTTTGTTCATCATGGCCCCGAAGTATACAAAGTCCACTGCTAATGTTGGCACTGAGAGACCATGTTGCGTGATTGACGTGGAAATTCAATTAAAAGTAATAAAGGACTGTGAAGATGGAAAATCAGTGATGGTTATTGTTCCCAGTCAGGCATGCCCCATTGCACCATAGCTACAATCTTGAAGAACAAGAACAAAGTGACAGGAGATGTTAAAGGATCTGCTTCATTGAAGGCAACAAGACTAGTAAAAATTCAAGAAGGGCCTGTATAAGACAGGGAGAAACTTATAATGACCTCAATTCAAGACCAGACACAGAGGCGTATCCCTCTCGGCACCATGACGATCACGGCCAAAGCAAAATTTATTTATGGTGTCAAAAGAAAAGGCTGGACTTGACTACAATGTTGAATTTACTGCTAGCTCTGAGTGGTTTAAATGATGCAAGAATCATTATTCACTACATAATGTGAAAGCGAGTGTTGAGTCTGAGAGTGCCAACATGAAGATAACTGACGACTTTTTGGAAACTCTAGATAAGCTGATTGTGAAGGAAAATTACTTGCCAGAGCAAATACTCAATGTGGATGAAACTTCCCTGTTCTAGAAATGGATGCCTCAAAGTCATCCACCAGGAGGCCAGATTGTTTGACCAAGTTATTTAAACTTTCTTTTTCTCAGTTACCTCATTTTAAATAAGCATGTTAATATTGTTGTCTGAGCTGAATGGTAAGATATAAAATGTACTTATTATCATGCCTGGGCAGTCATTTAATAAGTATATGCTATTATTAACTGATTTAATTGTACCATGTCATATTTAGGATCCATTTAACATGAATTCAAAATATTTTCTTAAAATACACGTTGAGGCTTGGTTTTCACAGATTCTCTTTCTCTTAGTGAGAACAATTGGGGCCTGGAGATGGCACAGCTTGTGATGAGTAGAGTCAGTCTCAGAGGGGCTTGGGTCTCACTGAAACACAAGAACATATGGAAGTGAACAGAAGTAAAATTACTGTTGAACAGACTCAAAATCCTGAAAAATAACCTATCAAATTACAAAGTACGAGGTGAGGATTAACCAGGAGACCTGCATTCATGGGCAGTAGCATAAATGATTGAGGGGCGTGAATGATTTTGTTGAAAGCACTTCAGGAACTGAGACTAGGAGTGGATATGCAACAGGATGTCCCTTTCCCCATGATGCTCAATACATGCTGTGATAGTGGACCAGCTACCTAAAAGGAATCTTGCAGGCCTAGGGGCTATACTCACACGGGTTCAAAATAATTCATGCAAACAAAAGAAAAACAACAAAAACAAAAAAGCAGAGTGCAAAGCATTAAAAATTGTATATTACTTAATCTTTGCATTGTAAATATAACCCATGAAGGCAAGACAGGAGACACTGAAACATAAGAGAATGGCTGAGCCTCACAGGAGAGGGAAGTGGTTTGAAAAAGCTAAATATAAAGCACACAAAACAAAGCTGAGTTTACTTCTGCAAAAGTTTCTTTAGAGCATAAATTTTTGTCTCAATTCTACGTTTTATTTTCTAATTGATTCTGCTTGTCTTCTGCCTCTAACTACTAGATCATTGACTTTAAGCAATGTACTGAACCTAGGAGGGATAATAGATAATTCAAATGGATGGATAGGTCATTGAAAAACTAATCAATTACTCCCTAGATACACAAAGCGGATATTCCCTAAAAAACGTATTTGTAGCAGTGTGCACAGCACGGATTAACCAGAATAAATCTAGCGTTATCTACGTCTCAGTTTGTCCATCCTAAAAGCATTTTGTCTGCATTGCTTATTTCACTTCCCTTTACAGTCACCTAATCCCTATGTTTCTTACTCATTTGCATTTAATCATGGAAGCAGTGTTTACTAAGGTTTGTTTGAATCCTTTCTATTCTGGAATTTTTATAATTACCTAGAAAATAAGATTTTATTGCTATTTAATAAAATTTGGCTACATTTAACATAAAAGCAAACAAATGTTAATAGTAGGCCTGGTGTAAATTTCACTTCAGGATTTAGAATGAATAATAAATTTGAAAGAAAATAATACAAAATAAAGATTCATATACTAATAGATATGCAATGGTAAAACTTAGGGGAAATAACATTGACTCTAAATTTATTTATGATCATATCTTTTGCACAGAAGCATGTGCTTCTTCGACTGTTCTCACATCTTCTTTACTGCTTAGAATTTTAAAACTTTCACAGTATTGCTATTAAAATGTGTACATTTAGAATAAATTATAGATGCCGAAGGTCATTGAAACAGTTGGTGGCAAAGCCAAGATGCAGACAGGATTCTCCGGACTCCTTGACCAGTGCTCATTCATTCCAATTTCCTCCTGCTGTCTGGGAGCATTTACCTGCTTTTGCCCTCTCTAGAGAAGTTTACTCTGCTACACATTCTTACTCAATTTTTTTCTACAAGATCCTCACTTCTTCGATGTCTTGCTATCAAAGGGAAAGAAAAAATATGCTATTTTATTCTAATATGAAAATTACCAGTAAGTTAGAATGTTAGCTCCCCCAAGATCCTGGCAGTTTCAAATAGGACATTTGTTTTCCCTTTAAGGATAATCCCTACTCCCAAAAGATAGCCCTCCTATGGCAAGTTGTTGTGAATAATATCAGGCAGGGATTCATTCCCTGTGACAATAAAATACAAGTAATTTCCTACTCAGCTTGTTTGGTCTGAAACATCACACTTGTTCATGTATACTGTAGTACAGAAACTGATACTTATTCTACAACTTTCCGAGGGTTTCCATGTGAATTATCCCATTTGATCTTATGTCATAGGACATCACATATTCTGGCCTGATAAATTGACAGAGATAGGACTGAGAGAGAAACCAGGTGGAGTCAATGACTGTGTCCCAGACTAGTCCTAAAATATGTACAACAGTTTGTCATTACTGCCCAAGCTTTTACTTACCATAATTAAGTTGAGACAAACCTACTGATTTTGCATACAATCAGGTGAAGAACTTTCACATTGTTCAGGATATACTGTTGACATATGTGACAGTCCAAAGGCCTTTGTTGACCACTTTATCTTCCGTCACACACTCTGAAATTACAAAATTTCTACTAATAACTTTAACATGAATAACTCATCAACAAAATAACCTCAGGTTTAATATGTCTTTTCATAAAACTACCTTTCAATTTAATAATAATGCCACTCATGTAATATAAAATTGTATTCTTCATTTTATTCAACTTTCCTTTTGCATCCAAACTGGAATAGCGGTTTGATTGAGAATTGTTTCCATAAACCTTTCAACCCACAAAGCTACAGCCGCTTAGCAAACTACCTGCACAAATGAATCACCACTTCTTTTCTTTTCCCAATTCTTTGTTACTTCTCAGGTGCTGAGTTTTCTTATTACTTGTGAAATTAAACAATAATACACATATTCAAAAAGTATATGGGTATGCATTTCAGTTCTTGTTTAATTTCTCCTAGCTTGAGCTGCTGCCTTGCTATCTTGATACTGTCTTTCTCACACAAAGAAGGGAGTATTGCCAACATGGCTTAGACCCCATGACTTGTTTTCTCTAAACTTGAAGCTAGACCATTGTACTTACTGTTAAGATAATCCCGGGGCCAGCCCCATGGCCTAGTGGTTAAGTTCAGCACGCTCAGCTTCAGTGGGTCAGGTTCGTGAGTCTGGATCCCAGGCACGGACCTACACCACTCATTGTGGCAGCAACCCATATATAAAATAGAGGAATATTGGCACATATGGTAGCTCAGGGCTAATCTTCCTCAAGCAAAAAAAGAGGAAGATTGGCAACAGATATTAGCTCAGGGCTTATCTTTCTCAGCAAAAAATAAAATAAAATAATGCCTACTCTTTGACAACAGATGGTAAACATATGTGAACACTGTCCCACTATAAAGGAAAAAAGCCATAGTCGTCATTGACTATCAATTTCCAGGCCTAAAACACAGGAGTTGCTTAACAGACATTTCTGAATTATGAATGAACAAACAAGGAAATGAATAAAGGATGTTCTTGATGATGTAATCTGCAGCTCACACCCTAGGATTATAAATTTGCATGTTTGTCTATTATCCAGGTATTTCTTGGATCCACTGACCCACCTGAGATATTCTATGTAGTTTTGTTATCCAGTATATTCTTGTCTTCTCATGTCCCAAATAAAAGTACTCTTTCTGAGATGAAACACAAGATTAAGAAGACTGCTTTCCTTTAAATCATACCAAATGGGTTTGAACTTACTCTTTAGTTTTCTGGTAGAAATTCAGAAAATGAAAGTAAACACAAGATATATAGGAGTAAACCACATCTTTGGAAACTGAGTAATTTGCAGCAAATTGGTCAGCCAGGTGACCATATTAGCTCAGATTTTCCTTTTATTTAAAACGTTTATTCAGAGGTTGCTTCTGAAAGATACTATGCATTTTACTCACAGAATACATTTTGTAAAATTTTGAGCTAGAGAGTCAATCATAATTATTTTAAATTATAAGAACATCAAATCTCCAAATCCTGCAGTGATGGATGTAGATACATGTATAATGAATTTTAATTGACTGATTTAAGCTGGTCTTTGTGAAGGATAATATACCTCTTAAAAGATAAGAAGCTTATAGAGTGATTCTTATGCACAAGTGAACATCAGAATTATATGTAATTCTTTTAGGATGTACACATGCCTGCTATGCATTTACGATCTACCTAAGTTAACTAAGCCAGATATTCATTTCTTTCAAAAGTTTTCCAGGTAAATATGATACATATCTCTAAATAAGTAGGGTGGCTACTCAATTTCTATTCTAATAGTAACAAGTGAAAAGTTGCATTCATTTAGGTAAATAATGGAAACTGCTGAAATAGGCATTCCTCAAAATATCAGCGGCTTAATCAATAAAGGTTTATTTCTTATCAAATCACAATTTGCTACAGGTTATTCAGGAACCAATATTCTGGCATGTACTGGCTTCCAGTGTCTTCAGTTCTTTCACTTAATACTATACATACAGCCTTCAGAGAAGAGGGTGGATCTGCTTTTAATCACCTCATTGCAAAAGAACATTCTGTTAATAAGAACAGGTTACATTGTCCCCAGTAAACGGAAGGCAGGCAAGAAATGTCAATTAGCAATGTTCTAAGGAGAAAGTGACAAACTTTGATATTGGTAATGCCTAGTAAAGTAATGGATACCAATAACGATTTAAAGATAAATGGAATTCTAAAACATTACTCCTTACAGTATGTGATCCTTGATATTTATATATCTAAATATTTCAGAATACAGAAATTTAATACACAAATATGCTTAAAATTATAAAACAAATCTTTTATATTAGTCCAGTCCTATGTGTCTTCTACTTAACTATGGAAAGTAAAGAAATTACCTACATCCTTAAAAGTTGTAAAACAATTGTTTAATTCGTTCAACTCTTTTAAGACATCCATTTAATTTCATTGAGAAAGACAGGTCAAATTTACTTTTCATTGCACCAAATGAGTGCTCTACTGTTACATGGTTTTCCACCCAAACATTGATGAAGATAGTTGTTCCAAGTGTTGCAAGAAAGAAAAGTAAAATCACTTCATAATGGAAGTTGCGTTTGTCTATAAAAATTACACTTAGGAAACAAATAAGAATTTGTTTCCCACATTCAATATTTGACTCATTTTTTCCCATGTCAGTAAGCTCTGCTCTCCACCTTTACAGCTAAAACACATTTCAGTGCCAAGGAAGGAATCACTGACCTTTGGTTATCAACCTGTGCAATATACAACTCTGAGGGTTAAAGGGAATATGTCCAGCACCTGCAGGCTTTGGTGAATTACTTATGGCTTTCTACACCATAGATTTCTCCATACTTTGTTTTTTCCAAGGATGATGTGAGGATCACATTACAAAATGCAACTAAAAACAAACAAACAAACCAAATAAATGTAATATTTAATTTAAGCTTGACACTGTGTAATTATTTATGAAGATATGGTAAAGCTAACACAGAAGTTTCTTTGTGTTTCTCTGTGTGTGTATGTGTGAGGAAGATTGGTCCTGAGCTAACACATGTCACCAATCCTTCTCTTTCTGCTTGAAGAATATTGTCCCTGAGCTAAAATCTGTGCCAGTCTTCTCCTACTTTGTATGTGGGATGCTACCACAATGTGGCTTGATGAGTGATGTGTAGGTCCTCACTCGGGATCTGAACCTGTGAACCCTGGGCTGCTGAAGTAGAGCATACAAAGTTAACCAGTATGCCATCTGGCCTGCCCCCAGAAGTTTCTTGTTCAGTATTTTTTGAAAGAGTGAGTACATACAAGAAAATTAATTCGTTAGGACCTCCCTGCAACTCACATAGGGATAATGGACTTATGAGATTTGACATAGTTGAGGAGCTATGAGATGTTTTTGACCAGGCATGTGATGTATTTTTTCACACTCATTCTTGTCTCCTTTTTTGGGAGAAAGACTACTGTAAACTCTGAGACTTTTGCTATTCTCAATCACACAGAGCATATGATAATTTTTAGAAAATAGTTGGCAACAATTATTTGCAATCTGGAACTAATCATGATTTGAGCCATTTATCTAAAATATCCTTTCAGAAAGTCAAAGATGAAAGATATGTGAAACAAAATAAGATCCCTTATCAAACCTAATCTAGGGTATAGGCATTTCAAGATAACAACTAATCAAATGTTAAGTGGATAATGTTAAATGGAAGAGTTTAAATCAATCACTAAAAGACAGGCTTGTCTAAGTGTAACAAATTGGAGTTTAACAGTCAACTCTATTAAACAATAAAGTTGCTACCAGGGGAAACTACAAGCAATTTACAAAGGGACATTCTGAGTAAAGCAATTATGAAATACAACATACATGTTTAACAATGTCACAGAAAAGATGTGGACTCCTTAAATTCCAATTTGCATATTCACATTAGGTAAGCCCAGTCATGTTTTTGGTTTCAATTATTGTTCATATGTTAATGACTCTCACATCTTTATCCCTAAATAAGGGCTCTCTCTTGAAACATACTCACATACAAGCACATATATACACACTAACAAACAACTACATAAAATAAATCTTCAATTCTGGATTATTTAGGTTAAACTAATTCTACTTGAGACATAATTCATTATTTCTACTTGCATCACCTCTTGTGTTTCTTTTTAAATGGCACCAGAAAATTCATAAGCAATGCCCAATTTTATAAGTAAGAGATGAGAGAGATATCCTTGACTAAACTTTATTTTTCTACACTATTATTTATAGCATTTTTAAGGAAATACCAAGTTCTGTTTATTGTACTTCTTTAGTCCAGATGATTATTACATCCACGTGGTTGTTTCATGAACTTCCTAACTAGTTTCATTGTCACTAGTTTCACCTAAATTGCCACAGTGCTATCATATTGATCTTACCAAAATTCATATCTGACCATGTGTTTTTCCTAAATAAAACTTTTTTTATGGTTGCCCATCACTAAACTTCCAAACTTCTACTGTAAGAGTTAGCAAACTATGACCCATGGGCCAAATCTAGTCTACCACTTGTTTTTGTAATCTCTGAAAGCTAAGAATGATTTTTATATTTTTAAAATTACTACATTTTAAATGACTATAAAATTATCTACACAATATCCTTGATTTTGCTTCTTGGTCTGTAAAGCCTAAAATGTTTACCCTCTGGCCCTTTATAGAACAAGGCTGTGGACCCCTATGCTAAGGACCTGTAGAAAGCCCGTTACATATAGTGTTACTCTATCAGCCTTGTCTCTTACCATACCATTGACACCTACTTTCCAACCAAGATGATCCTATAAATTGTTGAATTTTTAGAAAATAAAATGCTCATTCTCACCTCTGGTCCTTACCCCAGTGCTCTCACTCTGGAACAATATTCCCCTCTGCTATCTTCATCATTAGGAAAAGCCCTTTCTTCCTTCAAATTCAGTTTATATCTTCCAAGAAAACTTTACTGAACTTTGTTGTACTAGAATAGGTGGCAGTTTGGTTCTCTGACAAAGTCTCATTTTTAAATCTGCATAGTACTTGTTCCACAGTGCAATATGTGGTAGTTTTCATTTTCCTAAATGGCTGCCATAATATCTCCCATCCTGTCTGCTCTTCTGTACTATGACTTGCCACACCCCTACAAGAGGTGGAGTCTATGTCCTCACCCTCTGAGTCTGGGTGGAACTTGTAACTGACTTGATTAATAGGATATGAAAGAAATGACACTATATCAGTTATGATAGTATCCCTTAAAAGACCTAGGATACCTGCCACTTCAAAGCCAGTCTCTGTACGAATTATGGTTGTTGTGGGTCCATCATGCAGTAATTAGCCTATTACATGATGAGGCCATGGAGAGTGAGATGCCAGGTGGAGAGAGAGAGAGAGGCCAAGGGACAATGAGACACCAACCGTGTGAATGAAGAAGCCACTGTGGAAGGGGATCTTCCAGCCTTGATGCTGCAGCTGACACCACATGAGTTAGAGACCAATTGCCCCGCTGAGCTTCTTCTAAATTTCTAACCTACAAAATACGAGCAAACAAAATTGTTGCTTTTACCCAGAACAAAAGACCTGCCTCATTGCTAATCTGCTTTCCCCATTTGAATGTAAGGTTTAGATGACTGAATATGATTCTCTGTTACTAAGTTGGTTTCATGGAGCCCGGCATACAGGAAGTACCTGTTAAATACTTATGGAATGAATGAGTCAGTTTTCAAAGTTGAATGTACAACTTAATATGAAAATAAATCAAGTTCCAGGAAAGTGTGTAGCTCACAGGTGCTGTATTTTATGGAGAGAAGAAAGCATAAGGGAGCTGAAAAGGAAGTGGGAAGAAGGAGTGAAAAGGAGGCATAAGGTGGATTTAGATGGGGTTACAAATAAGAAAAGTATTGAGCAGGTGGAGGTGGTGTGAAAGTGCCTTGGGGGTCCGCAAGACCAGCCCAATGATTCGTTAGGTGGATCCAGCAGATAGTCTTACTCCTGACTATGATTTACTGTGACAAGTGGATTTAAAGCAAAATTACCAAAGGGAAAGCATATGGGGTGAAGTCCTGGGGAAAGCAGGATCAAGTTTGCAAGGGTTCTCTCCCAGCAGAGTCACACAGGATGCACTTAATTTTCCCTGCAATGAGTTGTGACAGCATTTGTGAAATGTTGCCAACTAGGGAAGTTCACTAAAGACTCAGCATCCAGGGTTTTTGCTGGGGTCTGGTGAAGCAGGCAACTTCTGCCTGGCACATATAAAAATTCCAGACACCTAGAGGAAATCAGGTGTTCAGCATAAATTATACTGTTTATACAAATAGTTTAGACATACTAAGCCACTCTTAGCAGTCTGGGGGATGGCGAGAACCTTCCTGAACTCTAAGTTCCCAGACGCCAGCTAAGGGGTAACCTTATAAGCAGGACTTTCAAAGAATAGCAGTCAGCTCTTCTATGTTAACTGTTTCTGCAAAGAAGGGAAGGTCATATGCCTAGGGCTACCCACAGCCCCTTAGATACTATCATCCAGAAGTCATTTGTGACTCCAGAGGAAAAATAACGCTAACTCCAATTTCAATTAAGACAAACTTGTGCTGATTGTCCTGAATAGAACTTTAAAAATGTTAGTTTTTAGTATGAATGATAAATGAATTCTTTCCATATAATTCTTATATTAAAAGAAAATCTTTGATTTTTTTTAAATGCTGCAAACATTTATTGACTATCTGCCATGTATAGGCACTGTGCTAAAATCTTTAATGATGATCGTAAAACAGAGACTTCCTATTAGGACTTAAGGGTACAGTGTGGAAGACTGAGTAATCAATAAATAACTACTGTGAGATCCGGCGTGGGCTATACTAGAGGACTATGTGGTTTACTTTGTCCTTAGCAAAGGAGATAGCTAGTGGTGTTGGAGAGAATGCTGGTGAATATTCCTTTCCTGAAGCGCCTAGTGAGTCAAAACCTTATGAAAGGGATTTAGCAGGGCAGAAACAAGAAGGATTTTACCTTTTCAGCAGAGAGAATAATATAACCAAAGGCTTTATAATCCATGGCACATTTAGGGAATTGCAAGTAAAGTCTGTTACTGAAATGCAGATCTTGGAGGGGAAAAATTAGAGGTGGAAATAATCAACTGAGCTGAGATTATTGAGCAGATTTCAGAGCACACTAAGAGATCTAACCTCAAATAAAGGTAAGGAAGTTCTTAAAGTGAAAAGACAGGGTTAGAGTATTTAAAAACAGATTTTCAAATCCTGATGGAAAAAATGGATTAGAGCAGTTTTTCCCTTACCTTAGTTCCTTTTATTTTAAAGACTTTATTTTTTAGAGAAGTCTTAGATTAACAGCAAAATTAAGGAAAAGGTATAGAGATGTCATATATACACCTTGTCCTCACACATTCACAGCCTCCCCCATGATCAACACCCCCTACCAGAGTAGTACATTTGCTAAAACTGATAAACTATCTTGACGTATCATAATCGCCGGAGGTCTATAGTTTATATTACAGTTCACTCTTGGTGTTGTACATTGTATGGGTTTGGTCAAATGTGTAATGGCATGTATCCATCATTATAGCATCATACAGAGCATTTTCACTGCCCTAAAAATACTCTGTTTTCTACCTATTCATCTTCTTCACACTCCAGCCCCTGGCAATCACTGACCTTTTAATATCTCCATAGTTTTGCCCTTTCCAGAATGTCATGTAATTGGAATCATACAGTATGTAGCCTTTTCTTTCACTTTGTAATGTGCATTTAAGGTTCCCTATGTCTTTCCATAGCTTGATAGCTCATTTATTTTTAGTGATAAATAATATTCTGTTGTCTGGCTATACCACACTTTATTTATCCATTCACCTACAGAAGAGCATCTTAGTTGCTTTCAAGTTTTGGCAATTATGAATAAAACTTCTATAAACATCTATGTGCAGGTTCTTGTGTTGACATAAGCTTTTAATTTCTTTGGGTAATACCAAGGAACATCATTCCTGTATCATATGATAAGAGTACATTTAGTTTATAAGAAACTGTCAACTGTCTCCCAGAATGGCTGTACCATTTTGCATTCCCATTGTCAATGTAACAGACTTCTTGTTGCTCCACATCCGCGCCAGCATTTGTGCTGTCAGTGCTCCAGATTTTTGGCCATTCAAATAGGTATGTAGTGGTATCTCATTGTTTTTTTAATTTGCATTTCCCTGCTGACATATATTGTGGAGCATCTTTTCATTTGCTTACTTACCATCTGCGTATCTTCTTTGGTGAGGTATCTGTTAAAGTTTTTGAGTCATTTTTCAATCAAGTTGTTTGTTTTCTTATTGTTGGGCTTTAAATGTTCTTTCTATATTTAGGATAATAGTCTTTTATCAGATAAGTCTTTTGAAAATATTTTCTCCCAACCTGTGGTTTGTCTTTTTATTCTCTTGACATTGTCTTTCATAGAAGAGAAGTTTTTAATTTTAATGAAGCACGGCATATCCATTATTTCTCGCAGGGATTGTGCCTTTGGTGTTGTATCTAAAGAGGCATCACCATACTCAAGGGCATCTAGACCTCCTACCTTACCTTCTAGGAGTTTGAGAGTTTTGCATTTCACATTTAGGTCTGTGATCTACTTTGAGTTACTTTTTGGGAAGGATGTAAAATCTGCGACTAGATTCACTTTTTGGATACTTTTCCAGCACCATTTGATAGAGTATCTTTGCTCCATTGTATTACCTTTGCTCCTTTGTCAAAGATCAGTTGATTATATATATGTGAGTATTTCTGGGCTCTCTATTTTGTTCCATTGTTCTGTTTGTCTATTGTTTGCCAAAACTACACTGTCTTCATTACTCTGGCATTATAGTGAGCCTTAAAATTGAGAACTGCCAGTTCTTCAATTTTGTTCTTCTCCTTCAATATTGTGTTGACAATTGAGTCCTCTGCCTCTCCATATAAACTTTAGAATAAGTGTGCTGATAACCACAAAAATAACTTGCTGGGATTTTGATGGGATTGCACTGACTCTATATATTGAGTTGAGAAGAATGGACATCTTGACAATATTGAGTCTTCCTATTCATGAACGTGGAACATCTCTTCATTGTTTAGATCTTCTTTGACTTTGCTCATCAGAGTTTTGTTGTTTTCCTCATATAGATCTTATAAAGATTTTGTTAGATTTATACCTGAGTATTTCATATTTTGGGTGCTACTATAAATGGTATTGTGTTTTTAATTCCACATACAATTTATTCATTGTTGGGACATAGTAAAGCAATTGGCTTTTGTATATTAATTTTGTATCCTACAACCTTGCTATAATCATTTATTTCCAGGAATTTTTTTGCCTATTCTTTTGGATTTTCCACATAGATGATGCACATATACTGTGAATATAGACAGTACATTTCTTTCTTCCCAATCTGCAAACCTTTCTTTTTTTCCTTTTATTTTCTCATTTCATTAGCTAGAACTTTCAGTATGATGTGAAAAAGCATGGTGAGAGAGGACATCCTTGCTTTGTAGCTGATTTTAGTGGAAAGCTTCAAGTTTCTCACCATTTAGTATGATGTTAGTATTTTATATTCATCAGATTGAAGAATTTCCTCTCTATCCCTAGTTTACTGAGAGTTTTTTATCTTGAATGGGTGTCGTATTTTTTCAAATGCTTTTTCTGTATCTATCGATGTGATTGTATGATTTTTCTTCTTTAGCATATTGCTGTGATTAATTACTTTTACTTATTTATTTATTTATTTTTCAAGGAAGATTAGCCCTGAGCTAACATCTGCCACCAATCCTCCTCTTTTTGCTGAGGAAGACTGGCCCTGAGCTAACATCCATGCCCATCTTCCTCCATTTTATGTGGGACTCCTGCCACAGCATAACTTGACAAACAGTGCATAGGTCTGCACCCAGGATCCAAACCAGCGAACCCCAGGCCACTGAAGCCGAATGTGCGAACCCATCCACTGTGCCACTGGCCCAGTCCCTACATTAATTGATGTTTGAATGCTGAACCAGCTTTGCATACCTGGGATAAATCCCACTTTGTTGTGGTGCATAATTCTTTTTATACAATGATGGGTTCATTTTGCTAAAATTTTTATTGAGAATTTTGCATATATGTTCATCAGAGATACTGGTCTATAGTTTTCTTGTGATGTCTTTTGTTTTAGTATTAGGATAATGCTGGCCTAATGGAAGTATTCTTTGTGTTTCTATCCCCTGAAAGAGGTTGTACAGAATTGGTATAATTTCTTCCTTAAATGTTTAGTAGAATTCACCAATGAACCCATTTGAGCCTGGTGATTTTTGTTTGAGAAAGTTATTAATTATTGATTCAATTTCTATGATAGATGTAGGCCTATTCAGATTATCGATTTCTTCTTGTGTGACTTTTAGCAAATTGAATCTTTCAAGGAATTGGTCTATTTCATCTAGGTTATCAAATTTGTGTTCTCTCTCTTAGTAATTTTTGTTCCCTCTTTTTATTAGTTAGCCTAGCCTTCAGTTATTCTCATAAGTGTTTTGGTTTCTAAATCCCTCTGCCATTTTAAATTCTTTTCTTTATATAGACTTTAAATCATATTAACTTTGCATCCTACAACCTCCAACCTCTACACTCTTCTTACTGTGCAATAGTGTCTATGAAAAAATATACTTACATTTAATTATATTTACATATAATTTATAAATATGTATGAATGTACATACATACATAGATTGGTAGATTACCTGCATCTATGAAATACAATAGGTGAAATCAGGAGTCTGACAGGATGTAGATCAAGTAAATATGTTAAATTAAATACATAAATTATAAAACATACAGTAATTCATGTACCCTAAAAAACTTTTGTACCATCAATGATAGAGGCCACTGCAATAGTTTCTAAGCAATGGCAAAGCTGGTTCTATTTCTCGACATTGAACAAACTGTTTAAAGAAATCATTCCAAATAAATTATACAATTTCAGTATAAATTATTATTTTCTTAAAATCTTAATGCCTGGCTTAGCTAATGGCAAATAAAGGGACTCATCAGACACCAGAAACCACAAGAAAATGAGAGTTCTGACCAGAAGCAGGGAAGCCAAGTTGATGTCTCCCTGTGCTTATTTATCAATTTCTGGTGGCCTGGAGGCAGAATTTGAATGAGTTATACAGCTAAGTTGATGAATAACAAAGAGTGAGGCCAAACAAGTTGGGAGTTCAGATTCAAGGACCCACATATAATCAAATCATTCAAGTAGCAATAGGTGAAGTTGAAAGAAAATCCAATTTTATGGAAAAAGGAAGGATGCCTGAGCGATGAAGCCTTAGTCCTGAGTCAGAATAAAACGCATCCTTGGAGAATTTATGTCTCCACTCACACAGCTTTACAAGTTCAAATGTACATTTGTTTCACTCCCCCTCCCCACAAATACCCTAAGATTTAAACAGCTCAAAGTTGGTAGAGTCCACAGGCACCTGAAAGAAATCAATGTAATTAATGATACACCAACAACAAAATAGAAACAGACCAAAAAAATAAAAACAAACAATATTGGAGTTATAAAGTATAATACAAATGGGTTTTATGTATTTAAGGAACTAAAAGATAAAATAAAAGCATGCTAAAGGTACAAGAAACTAACAAAACTATCTGACAGTTTTAAAAATAAACTAAATAAGAAATTTTAGGATTGAAAAATAAAATAATTTATATAAAAACGGGACAATGAATTTAAACTTCAGATTTGTCACAGTTAAGGAGATTAGTGACCTAGACATTTGCATGAAGAAATTACACAGAATGAAGCAAAGAAATATAGATATAAAAAAAATAAAGCCACAGATATTTTAAAAATATGGAATATAGAGTAAGAAGATCCAGCATACGTGTAATTTGAGTTCCCAAAAAGAAACAATAGAACAAGTTGGGTAGGAGCAATATTTGAAGAAGCAATGGCTGAGAAATGTCTGGATGAGTGAAACAGCCAAATTTCCTTTTCAGCAAGCTTGATGAATCCAAAGCCAAGTCAACACACATATACACACACACACGCTCACCTGACACACTCACTGACAAAAGTTAACATAACTGTAGAAAACCAACGACACCAAGAGGATTCTAAAAATAGCCTCAGATAAAAGGTAATCAAAAAAGAAGAAGAATTATAGTGAAAGCTGAGTACTCAGCAGACAGAAAGCCCATCAGAAGACAGCACCGTACTATCTGCCATTGTGGAGGGAATATAAATGGCATACTATAATTCTATACACTATGAAATTATTATCTTTTCTTTGACTTTAAGAAAGTTAACAGAACCTGACTGCACATCTCATAGATTTATTTCAAGAAAAAAGAAATTATTCTGGAAGGAAGCTCTGAAAATTAAGAAAGGCCATTTTGTAGCCACTCCACAGAAACGAGATGGACCCCTGTTCAAAATTTGGTTTGAATGTTGAGACTCGTAATGCTATGCACACAAAGAGGATATGAAAAGATTTATTACTCATCTCATGTGTCTTTCTGAGGAGAGCAAGGAAATCTTCCCAAACTGGTGCAAAATAGCTCTACAGAACAGGGGCAGTGGGTTAGAGGCTTGTGATCTGTATGGTAACCAGGGTGGTGGAGCTGGGGTGAGGGTTCTTGTGTGAAAGCACGGTAGCATGGTTTGAACCTCCCAGAGTACCTGGGCTTTCTTTTGCCCAGATGTCAGGCAGAAGTGGAAAAGGGAAGGGCGAGCCTTAAATGCTGTTGACAGACAAAGGTCAAAAATGGAGTCTGACTCATTATTCCAGCTGTTAATCAATGAAGACATTAAGAAATGACAAGAATTCCTTACTGGATTGCAAGTCACATGATTTAGCTTTCTGGGTTTTTTTTCTTAAATATTGGCACCTGAGCTAACAACTGTTGCCAATCTTTTTTTTTTTTTCTGCTTTATCTCCCCAACCCCCCAGTACACAGTTGTATACCTTAGTTGCAGGTCCTTCCAGTTGTGGTATGTGGGACACCACCTCAACATGGCCTGATGAGTGGTGCCATGTCTGAGCCCAGGATCCGAACCAGCAAAACCCTGGGCCACCGCAGCCAGCATGCAAACTTAACCACTTGGCCCCGGGGCGGCCCCTGATTTAGCTTTCTTTGGGCCCTACTAGAAACAATGTATTTTTTAAATATAAATGAGTACATTATTAAAATTATTATGAAAACTGAGAAGAAAGGAGGAGCACAGCCCCCAGAGAAAAAAAAGAAAACTCCATTTTGTTTAATAATATAGGTTAGAAATTAAACTTTTCTTTGATATCTTAAAGTGTTTCAAGAAATAGTGTCACCTCAGGCCCAGTAGGTATCTGTGCAATTTCTTCATAGTATTAACTAGAAAAGAAAAAGTTTTAGGAGCATTTTGTAATTGACCACCAGGAAGATACTTACAAATGAGATGAATTTCCTCATTGTTCCTTTCTTTTTTTCTCCCTGATTCACCTATTCATGAAACCATATTTTAAATTCCTCAAAGACCCTGACAACAATTTCTATTCTTTTGGATTCAGGTGGTGTCCCATACCTAGTGAAGCAAACGGTCAATGTGGAGCTAAGATGATTTGTTCATTCTTTTACGGTGAGACAAAGTGCCTCTTCTGTGCCCAGCACAAAGTAGTGCTAACATTGTAACATAGCCCTCCTCCTTAGATGGCCTACCTGACAAGTTAATCTGCAGAGCTCTCTTTGTGCCTGTATGCCAAGTAGCTAAATCCTCTAAAATTCCATCAATTCGGCACATCCGGATGCTCTTGCCTTTGTAATCTGGGCCTGAAACGTTACACAGTTGCAGACTTTTCTTGCTCCCTGGAAGTTGGCTTATTCCCCACCCCACTCCCGGTATTTTACCCCTACTTGCTTGGAGCCCTCACTTTGGCACATACTCACTTATTTCTGAAATATGGTTTGCTCAGGAAATCTGTATATTTATGAGGAAAAGTTCCAAAAGTCAGTGAGCAATATGGATTTTGTCTTTCAGAAGTGAGGTAGCACAATTTACAGCTGGTGGAACAGGAGGTGGTACAAGTCCTGAGAGGGCTTTCAAACCGTGAAAACAGACTCCAAGAAACCAACCCAAATCCATACTCAAACACTGTTCTGTGAAAAACTAGACCGTCTTTATATTCAAGTGACTGAAATATCTTGAATATTGTAATTGTTATATTCCCACTTAACTAAAAAATCGAATTGCTTAACAACACTTCTCTTTTTCAAAATGGGATCATCCCTGGGGTGTAAGTCTTCACGTGCAGGAGAGAGAGAAAAAGAAAGAGCAAAAGTAGAGATTTTTTTCATTAATTTTTGGCAACTACATTCCAATATTTTTAATTTAGTCCACTAAGATAATTTTTAAAAGTTCTATTAAAAATATTCATTTGTTTGCTTGGAACATCTATAAATACATGTCAAGCAAGTAGAAAATAAATTTATTAGCATTACCTTATATATTTCATAGTAATATTTTCAAACACTTTCAATTCTGTTATCTTATTTTATAAAACGATATATTCCAAGGTCCTGAAAATTTCTTCTGCTGGTCCCCAAATAGAGAGGCGCTAAGATATTAGCAATGTCCTTTATGGATTAGAACAATGAATCTTCACTTTAAAAAGCAATCACAAAATTTGGATAGGTTACCAAATTTATCTGCCAATATCATAAAATAATAAAAATTCAGGGAGAAATTTTTTGGATGAGAAAAGTATACCCAAGAAGGGAAAATATAGCTAGGTAACCTTAATTACCATTATGCATATGGAGGTGGGGGTCAGGAATTTTCAGATGTTGTGTTATAAAGGAAAGCAGTGTCCCCTGGAGAAGAAGGTATGCTTTGGGGGCCAGCTCTCATGGCCAAGTGGTTAAGTTCATGTGCTCCAATTCAGACCAGGGATTCCCCAGTTCAGATCCTGGGTGTGGGCCTACCCCACTGTTCATTAAGCCGTTGTTGGTGGCACTAGAATGACCTACAACTAGGATATACCACTATGTACTGGGCCTTGGAGAGAAAAAAATAAAAAGAGGAGGACTGGCAATAGATGTTAGCTCAGGGCCATTCTTCCTCACCAAAAAGCATACCTTAAAAAAAAAGAAAAAAAGAAGAAGCTGTGCTTTGGAATTCAAATCCAACAAATCTGCATTCTAACTCTGGCTTTGCCACTTTCTACTTGTGTGACATTAGACAATCCACTTAATTTCCTTGAATCCCAATTTCGCATCTGTAAAATTGGGATAATAATTATCTATTTGTTCAAGTCAACATAAAGATTAAAAAGAAAAATATATAACCTGTTTAACTCAGTACCTGGCTTAAAGTACTTGATAACTGGATATTTCATATTTTTCTCTTCATTTTTTCTTTATAAAAAGCTCTCAGGTATTTTAATACGTACTCAAGTTTGAGAACACTTGGTCTATCATCTTAGTTCACACAAGTGGTACACTGGGATTTAGAGTGTCATCTAATTTAGGACAAATATAGTGCTCAATGTAGGCGTCTGTGCACATTTCTCTGTTGTTCCTTTCACAAGAATAAAAGACAGTCACTTGTGGATGGGATTTGAGTATCCAGGTTCCTGAGTCCCTGCCATTTCTCTCTGTATCTTACACGGTGTGTCTTCTGGTCAGAGTTTAAACAGCAAAGTAGAACCAATAGACTATGCATGCATATATATCGAGATAATTGCTTAGCAATGCTTCCCCTTTTTCATAATTGGATCACTCATGAGGTGTAAGTCTTAACGTGCTAGAGACAGAAAAAGAAGAGAAAAAAGAAGAGAGAGATTTGTATTTATATTATATAACACTTGTATTTATATAATATATACTTGTATTTATTTTACATATACATTTATTACATATAAATTTTTTTTGAGGAACAGCAGCCCTGAACCAACAGCTTCTGACAATCCTCCTCTTTTTGCTGAGAAGACTAACATCCATGCTCACTTCCTTTGCTTAATATGTGGGACGCCTGACACAGCATGGCTTGCCAAGCGGTGCCATGTCTGCACCTGGGATCTGAACTGGCGAACCCTGGGCCACCGAAGCAGAAGGTGTGAACTTAACCACTGCGCCACTGGGCCAGCCCCACATATAAAATTTGATATATAAAATTCTGTATTGTTAAAATATAATAATATATATTGATATATATAATATTATAATCTATAAGATATATTTATATTTGTAGGAAAAGGTAGGGAGTGGCTAAGCAGTCACAGTCTGTCCCCACAGATAATGCTGTCATCCAGAGTCCACAGGAAGGCAGGAAGGGAAGATTATATGCAGCCTGGACCCCCATGAGCATGAGCCTGAACCCTAACAAGGATGGACTGAAACTCATGTCAATTCCCGTTGCCTCTGACCTAGCAAGGCTTCCTGCCAATCATGGGAATCTCTGTCATGGAGCTGAACACACATACACATTGGGCCTAAGAGTCAAAGACAATGAAGAAAGATAGAGGGGGAAAGCAGAGCAATTGCAGGCCCAGCTGCAGCTTCATACCAACAGGGGGACTCAGGAGATCATCAGCAAGGAGGTGAGTGGGGGTTCCAGAACGTAGGAAGATTCTACAGTTTCCTCTCTGTCTTCTGGACTCTCTGCATCTCATGTAGACAGCTTTAGTCCCTTTTTAAAGGGCTTCCACCTAAATAAGTTAGGAGCACCCAGGATAGTTTCCCTTTTGGCTATCTCAAAATCAACTAATTGGGGATTTTAATTACAGCTGCATAATACTTCCACAGCAGCATCTATACTAGTGTTTCCTTGAATAACTAGGAGAAGCTGTGTCCATGCGACAACATGGCTGCTGCCTTCCACTGCCCACCAAATCTTGGGAGAAAAATCTCCTTTGTAGTCCACCTTAACAAAAACACTAGAAAGGGAAGTCTGGACAATATATTTCAGCCTAGCCAAGTTGACATATCACAAAGCCATTAGTCATAGCTTTCAAAAATCAATAGCTGTGTTCTAAACTCTTTGGATGTGAAAGAAATCTCTGGTTTAGATCCAAAGCTACTCAAGAAATATCTGTACACCATAGCACTTAAGCTGCACAGCATTGCTTCAGATGTAGTAAGTACTGCCCTTCTAAGAAGGAGCACCTCAGATGGAAGCCTTGCATCTGCCTTATCCCTTGCTTTCCTGTTTATGTTCTCTGTGTCTTCCACGTTTCACACAGCTAATTAATAGAAGTATTGGGACTCAAAATGGCCTCTTGAGTCTTAGTTTAGTCCTCCTTCCTTTATGCTTCTGTCACTAAAATAAGGAAATCACAATGCTATTGATTTGTTAGAACATTTATGCAGGCATTCAGAACTCCTATGACGTGCTTAACTCCACTGATATGAGAGACCTGGCTTTTTTGAGGTATGTTCACTTTGCTTGCAGGATTGAATCGATTGTGCAGTGATCTGTTCAACTGCTCGCTCATTGACCTGCAAAGAATCAATCTAGTTAGTCATGTAGATACGCCTCCTCCTCTCACTAATCACTGTGAATGAATCCAGTTTCTATTTAAAATAGTCATAAAGAGGAGGATTCAGTGAAAAGCATAGAAATTCAAGAGCTATTTGGAAGAAAATCACTCATCCTCTTCCAGTCATATGGTAGCTTGAATTGCAATTACAACTGGCTAGCGACTGTGTTGTAAAGATAGGGGTACTTACATGTCCTTAGAATGGACTGATCCTAACCAAATGCATTAAATGGTATTTTATTTCACTTTTAGTCCCCCAAATCTACCTTTTAGATAAACACTGGGAAAAAAATAATAATTTAAACACATTCTAGCAGATAGTAACTACCTATCTTCTCTCTTTTCAAAACTGGTTTGAATCTGGAATGAATGTGTTCCAACTCAGTTTTAACACAGTTAAGGTTCATGTCCTAGAAAAATGTATTATAAGGTGGACAAAATACCTTCTGAGGTTAATAGAATGAAATTCTAATGGTGGAATTTAAAGCATAATTAGTAAGTGGAAACAAACAAAAATTAATTTGTTAGGCAGAATACAATAAAACTTTACTAAGCAGGCATTTATATACTGGGACTCCAAGACTGCCTAGAATTTATTAAATTGTTCTAAAGGCTCATATAAATACTTGATAAGAGGTATATTTCTCTGGATTTAGCAGATAGGGCAGTGGGATAGATAAAAGATTGGAAGAGTTATTAACATATATTTAAATTGGTCCCCTAACTGTATGACCTGAGACGATTTAATTTATCTTAAACTCAAAAATTCACATCTCTGAACTTAAAATATGACTGTTTCTTTTCCTTTTTTGTCTTCAAGGCATTTTTGTTAGCTTCAACCCCCCCCCAAAAAAGAGCTAAGGATATTATATTACACAGTATTTTAGTGGGTTAATGTCACATTTAAATCTCCTGTACATTATAAGCAATCAGGAGCAAAAAATCCTTAAAGAATGTGTACAAATATAATGCATGATTTAATTCATGAATTGTAGTCTTGCTAGGTCGTACATAATCAATAAGAATGTTCTATTGATTATTATCCTTAATGAGGATCTATAAACTAGAAGCAGTGTAAGTTCCACAGCAGGCCTCTGTCTGTGTCTGCACTCTTTTAAAAGACAATGCAACTTGCTAGGAGTTAAGCTTAGTGCAAGATAAGCAGTTTGGCATCTAGTTTCTTACAACGGCCAGCTGCATTTGGGTTACATGAATTTGCCATCTCTATCTTAAGATGGTGACACATTCTAAAAGAATGAAAATAAACCTAACCTCAAAACTAAATAAAACACTCTATTATAGTTGTTGACATAGTTACACAAATATATTTCTTTTTTCTTCTAAGGCTATACTAAAATTATGCAAAAAAAATTAAAAAGTGTAAATCCACAAAGATACGAAGACAAGATGCGAATCATCAGCAACTACACAATTCAACACGTTTCCACATCAAGACAGGATAAATGGAAGGATATTTGACAAAGCAAAGCAGAAGAAGCTGCATCCCCAGGCATGTGACACGAAGGATCAGAGCTAACATAAGAGTCAGTCAGTCCAGCAGAAACTTGGGAAAGTTCTGAAGTGCCACGTCCCAAAGGGGTGAGCATGAGACCTAAGGTCGAAAGGAGGGGTGTTAGTGAAAGGTTTGGGTATGAAACAGTTGACCATTAACCAATCCTTCTGTCCACCTGTGTGTGCTTCTGGGCAAGCAAACCTGAGGTCAAATCTCCCTTTCAACAAACTCTACTACCTCTGTTATCTTTTAATAGCTTCATTTTTGGAACACACGTGCATACACATGCACATATATGAATGCACACATTCGTACGCACAGCCAATCAGAAAACAGAATAACCTATTTGAGGAGATCATGCACAATAAAAAATAAAGATGAAGAGCAATGAAAAGAAAATAGTACTCGTCATGAAGGAAACAGAAATGATTTGAGGGAATTGAATTTTATAATGGCCCTAATAAATATCTTCAGTGAGAATTGTGACAATACTGCACCCACAGAAAAATAATATAATTCTATAGAGGAAGAAAAATCTAAGGTTATTGGAATTTTAAATTATGATGTCGAAAACGAAAGGACATCAGAAGAAGAGTCACAATAAAGGTGATGCTTGAGATAAAAATATTAGAGGCTATGGGAAAAGTGAAAGTGAAGTTTAAACTAGCAGGACATTTCTAGATATTCTCTAAATGATTAAATCAATAGATCACATTGGAGACATTGTAGATATGACAGGAACTATGGGACGAAACAGCTGTCAGAGCGTGGAGAAATATGAAGCTGGAAGTGTTGCTTTACTTTATAAGTCCTTTTGCACTATTCAACATTCTAAACAAGCACAATATATTGTTGTCATTTTAAAAATAAAAGTCCTATACAAAACTTAATAGCTTTTCTTTAGAAATCTATATAGTACATCACAATTTAGGTTTTTGAGATAAGAATTAATTGAAGCAATGATTGAACTCTATATGAGATCCACATTTACATCCAACTTCATGTTTATATTATTTTTAGCACCTGTGTTTCATAGTTGTGAATTAAAAACTATATAACTGAGCTGAATAATAGAGTTTTTATTGGTGGGATGTCACAAGAGCTATTACTATTGAATTCTTGAATCCATCCTATTTATTTTTTCCCATCGGGAATCTCTTTTAAAGTTGTAGGATAGATCCCTTTGCTATCATTACAGTGATGTGTGAAGACAAAAGAGAAAGGGACATCCATGGTTTATGGTTCCTTTCTCTCTCAGGGACAAGAGGGAAAATGCTATTCTACTGTATACCAGAGTAAAGTCACTTAAACCTTACACGGCTCTAAGAAAAATCCTGCTAAAGAAGAGAAAATGTTATCCAGTCAGGAGAAGGGTAAATTTTTCATTCATTTTCCAATAGCAAAGAAGACAGCTGCCAAATAGTTCTTTTCCTAAAACCAAGAATACCTCAAGTTGGAATGAGAGCTTCTAGATCAAGCCCCAGCTTAAATTCTCTTTCCTCTGAAAATTAGATTTCCAAACAGATATTGTATGGCATTTTGCTTCACCAGTTTTCTGTTATATTTTAAAATATACTGATTGGAAGCATTCTTGCATGTCCAACATGTACTCAATAGAAGAAAAAAAGGAAGGAGAAAAAATTACATTTTCAAAGAAAATCACATTAAGTCCATGTGAAACCTATTTTCCATTTTTCATCTAAAGGTAATAATAAAAATCAGTGCTGTGTGTGGATGTCCTTGCCCAGAGGGATCTGCATGAAAACAAGTTGAGCAAAAAATGTGAAAACCCTAAAAGAAATACTCATTAAGATAATCAAAGCCATTAGACCTACATCAGATCAAATAGACTAGCTGGACATAGAAGGGGAGATGTGTAATTTTGTTACGTGTTCCCTCTTCAAGGAACACAGAAATTTCCAGGTGAATCAGACATGTATAGAATACCAACCCCATGGCCTTCCTACTCTTTAATATTGTGGAATTAAGAAAACAGCTGGCAGAGGCTTCTTTAGGGCATTTTTTATTGGATTTATTCTCTTATTTATGCATTTATTTAACTATTTAACTAACAAATAGTTATACAGTGTCCTCTATGCCAGGAACTGTACCAGGCAATGGCAAATGAGGAAAAAGTGAATGTGCTTGGTTAACACTGATTGGGTGCCCTTCACTGCCTTTAGCAATGTGTGGAGATGGAGAAAGAGAAGCATGAGTGTCCTTTGGCTCCCAGTCCGGCAGGCGGTACAGACAGACTCTCCGTGGCCAGTTTGTGTTGCGTGAATTGCAACAAACACTTGTTTAGGGATCACTATATGTTAAACTTTGAGTCTGGACCTGTACAGTACCTAAAGTTGGTCAATGGTAGTCTCCGAGATGTTTTCCATCTTATCTCTTTCACAAAAAGATATTTACCAAAATATACTTAAACATATTCAAGTCTTAAAAGAAACAAGTTTAAACAAGCACAAGACAAAACAACTGCGGCCGGCCTGGTGGTGTAGTGGTTAAGTTTACGCATTCTGCTTCAACAGCCTAGGTTTCCCGGTTCGGATCCCAGGCGTGGACCTATGCACCACTTGTCAAGCCATGCTGTGGCAGGTGTGCCACATATAAAATAGAGGAAGATGGGCACAGGTGTTGGCTCAGGGATAATCTTCCTCAAAAAAAAAAATTAAAAAAAGATGGAACAACGAAAAAGACACACCACTTGCTCGGTTGTTCTTTATTTTAGGGGGAGTTGTATTGGGTAATGTTTTCTCCCCTCCCTTTGAAGACAAACTTATCAAGTGAATTTTTCTTTTTTACATTTAGTCTTCATTTACCTCCTACCTTCTATTCCTTACTCAGTTTACTATCACCCCCCTTTGGCCCCAGTCATGATGATTACAATTACTCTTGCTAAGGTCACCAGTCAACTATATGTTGTTGAACCCGTGGAGCATATTTTGGTCTTTTTAACTTTATTTTTCAAAAGAACCTCAAATATGTCCCATTATCTATTTCTCAAAATCTTCCCCCTTCGTCTTCCATGACACTGTAGCCTCTTTCTCCTGCTCAAAGGCTCTTTCTGAGTCTGTCTCATTATTCTCTACCATGATGTTGAATAATGAAATTTCTAAGCCTCATTCCTGGAATTCTCTTTTTTTCACCCTTCTCTTTCTCTTTAGTCCATCTTATCTATGCTTATGGTGCAGATTAGTCAATGCTCATGACTTCTAAACTACTATCCCCTGCACAAACCTCTTTCTGACCTAAAGAGTTATATAAATAACCTGATAAAATATTTCATTCAAACATTCCAAGAATACTTCAAAAAGAATAGTTCCTAAAGTGAATTCATGCTTTACTCCAAGCTCTTCTCCTCCTCTCTGTCCATCTTTGTAATTGGCACCAACGTTCATCCAATTGCCCAAACTGGAAACCTGATTTATCTCTGAAACTTCTTTTTCTCTCCCTGCTTACAAATAACCCATAACACGGCCTATTGATTTAATCTCCTAAGACTATTTTAATGTGTCCACTTCTCTCCTTCTCCATTGAGAGCGCTTTTATAAATGGCCGTAACTATATTACTGGTCTCATCATCCAATTCTATCACGTTAAAATTTATTACCCATTTTGTAGCCAGAGGGAGCATATGCATATGGAAATTTTATTGTCATTCTCCTGCTTAAAATACTTAAATAGTTTCCCAAAATTCTAAACAAGGCCACAACTTTGCTTTGTGAATCTTTGTGGTTATGGGGGGCTTGCCAAAGATTTGTAAACTCTTTTGTTTATCATCTCTCTGTGTACTTCACACATTCACTAAATAATTGGTGAATTTCTAACATATGAAAGGCATTGTGCTATACACTAACACACTGCTGAAAAAGACGGCATATAAAGCCCTTATGAGAATTACACGTGGGAGTGGTGCTGGTGGTGGAGATGCCACTTTTGTAACCGTGATAGAAGACAATGCCATAGAAATGAAATCAGCTTACTTGCTCTCGTGAGACATTAGCTCCAAGTGTAAGTGTTATTTTCAGAACTAAGGAAAATACACTGGGTCAACCGTGAAATGAGAATTCCCCTTAGGTCTAGACAAAGGCATACTTAAGAGCCCTGGATAGATCCTCCATTCCTCTGGGCCCAGTTTGGCTTTTCCAAAATAGGATACACTTGCTAATGAAACTGAACTTGTGCCAAGCCCATCTTTCCAAACCTCTATACTTCCTAGAAAGAGAATGCAAATAAGACATCATAATTTTAGAGAGAGGGAGTTCACGAACCAGATTCTAAAATAAACAAGTGATACTCCCTGCAGACACAACAACATTTAATATATTTCCCTTTTACACTCAAACTCTGTCCCATAATGGCCAATAGTTTTCCAATCTTTGAAGTATGTCACAGCCCCTCCTTGGTAGAGATGAGGTGGCGTGGAGGCAGATTATATACATATAAAACACATAAGATATAAAATATACAATATACAAGATAAGATATACGTAGAGAGAGAGACAGAGAGAAGTTAAATATTACATAAAAATATAAGAAAGATGGAAGGAACATCATAATCGATATGGAGGCAAGCCCACATATGGAAAACTAAGAGAAACATTAAACAGATATTGGAGTAGACATGAAAAGATTTTGTTAGAAATAAACATTGGCATATTTTTAGAGAGCAGATGATAATTATTCTGAACAGCACATAAGGAAATATGGATTTTATTCAAAAGGCAATTAAGAGATCTATAGATTTTTTTAAAAGAATGTAATAAGATAAAATATAGAAAAACCGTTTAAAACTCAGAAAAATTAATATTTTTCTTAGAGAGCCAATTGAATACTTTATATTAGAAACTCTTTGGTTCCATTAGGGAAGCCCAGAAGCAAAGTTTCAGATTAGACTATGATTTTGTGAGCAGAAGCATTGGCAGTAATGAAGCATTCTATCAGGCTACTAGTCATAATTTCTCACTTTTACTGCTGGCTGCATCAGCCTTTTATCCCCAAGCAGATCTGGAAAAGAATTTCCCAGTTTTCCCATCTAGCCTCAGTTTCCTTCTCATTTTCTGGACATATCCTGGTCATCTCCATGTTCGTATTTTAATTGAGGAATTCTTCTCCTAAGTTTTACTAATCAGTGAGTTTCTTCAATGCCTGATTCAGACCACATTTCCTCATGGAATATATTGGCCTAGCTTCATTTTGAATATCATCCTATGAAGTGTTTCTGTGTTTGCTCTTGTCGTCTCTACTTCAACTTTATTATATCTTCTTCTTATATCCATCTCCCCATAACAACTACTATTTCCTACTAACTAACTACTTTGGCAGTTTATAAGGGTTCACTTTTTTTCCTGTAGAGAATCAAGAGGTCAGTGAGACTCACAGGGCATTATGTTTGAAGCAAGGTCAAGAGTTTTCGAATTTTGGTGAAGCTGATAAACTTTGGTGATCTAGTGGTTGAGTCGATACTCTCACTGCCATGGTCCAGGGTTCATTTCCCAGTCATGGAAACATATTACCCACCTGTCAGTTGTCATACTGTGCCAGCTGCATGTTGTTGTGATGCCGAAAGCTAGCCCACCAGTATTTCAAACACGAGTAGGGTCACCCCTGATGTACAGGTTTCAGTGGAGCTTCCGACTAAGAGGGATCTGGCCACCCAGTTCCAAAAAAGTTGGCCATGAAAACTCTGTAAATAGCAGTGAGCACTGTGTGATATAGTGCTGGAAGGTGAGAGGATGGCGCAAAAAAGACCTAGCAAGGTTCTGCTCTGCTGTACAGAGGGTTGCTAAGAGTCGGAATTAACTCAACAGCGCTAACAACAAGATAATCACCCAAGAGTGATTCCTAGGCTCCAGTCCTTGACCAACTGAACTAGCATGACAGTGTGGCACCTGGAATTTTCATTTATTACAATCACCCCAAATACTTCTTGTGTAAATGTCAGTCACTGCATATTTATTCAAAATATTTTTCAAATTCACACTGTTTTTCAATTCTTTATATCACTACTAATCCAACAGCCCTAATATTTTACTCTTTTTATTCTCTTACCACCAATCTTTCTCTCTCTAGCACTAAACTTTCTGGAGGAGTAAACCAACATTTCCAAAATCTCTACAAATATCTTTTCCTTAAGACGAAGGAGTTATCAAAGTGATTGCTTTTTCATTAAACGACTCAATTTATTGAAAATCTTGTTTAACAATAGGTCCTATAAGTTTTTATTTTCTTATGAAACTGTATGCAGCATTGCCTACCTAACTACTTTTGAGAATGTGGCTGAAATTATATATAATGCTCAGGATATAAAGAAACTTCAGATAATCGTGGAAAATAAGAAAACTATCTATAAAAATACAAGTCAGTCTATGCTAACTACCACAATTATAAAGACTTATGATAAGGCAAATATGGTAGGGAGGAAGGTACTTAGTGGATGAAGTTATAAGAGAAGTAAATGAGGAAAATAAACAAATTTCCATCTATCTATCTATCCATTCTTGAGGCTCAAACACAAATAATCACATTCGATCCAAACAGAAACATTATGGAATAGCCTTAAAATTTTGAGGGGTTTAGTAATTTGTACAAGATACTAAGTAAGTGGGTACAGGAGTATTAGAAGTAGGACTCCCTCATTCTTTTGTTATTTCTTGGCTCTTTCTGAAAAGGGATATGCAGAAGTCAAATGAAGCTATCTTTTCCTAGTAGGTAGGAAAATGGAAATTGTTTTTGTATATGGGGTAAAGTTTTATTTTATTATAATAATCACTATAAATCAAAATTCACTTAATTTCATCGACATAAATTTGTTTTCTTTTAGTCTGATATTTTGTCATCTAAAATATTCTGAGATTAAATTATTAGGCAATAATAATAATCCATAACAGGGAAAGGCACAGAAGGAGATTATTCCTGTGGAAACCCAAGTGAAATTTTTTAGCAAAGTTTGTTCTGTTTTAAAGTACATCCAGGAATCACATCCACCAGTTAGCATATTTGCATATTAATTTACTTTGTCTTTGCTTTTCCAGAGGAGCATAACTTATTTTCATTGTCTCTTCTCTATTATCTCAATGTTTGTGTTAAGCTCACTTGGTTATTATCCAACCATTCTAACAGAATACATTATTTTCCAGAATTACAATACCCTTATTGTTGGTAGAAGTGATTAATTACTGATAGCATAATTACTTTATCATGGAGCCCACAGAAGAGATGAAATAAATTGCTTGAGTTTGTTTTCCTGTTCATTTTATTTTAGGGGAATTACTATTGGATTTTTCTTAACTATCATTTAAATTTATTAATTCTTAACCTAAAATTATAGATTTAAAATGGGCAACATCGTTTAACGCAAAGCAACTATGAACATAACATAGTACTAACTTAAGAATTTTTAAATGCCACTACAAAATGGAATGCTTAATACATAGTGCCTGGGATCATAAAATAAAATACGTAATAAACCTGCCACTCTTGTGAATGGATTATTTTTAATTATAATTAGGACAAATAAAAATAATCTTGGAGTTTTAAGAGGACATTTCCTTTTATAGGATCATGGTTCCTATCAGCTTAAAGTAGTCCACTTTACTTCTTTCTGGATAAAACAGAGCACTGTTTTCTGAGCAGGCTGCTCACAAGGAATCTAGCATTCTAGTTTCTTTTACATCTTCAAACAGAACAAAGGGAAATACAACAAAATTAAGTGTCCTCCCAATTTCAATAAAGATGTACCTATTGATTACATGTCTATTACATGCTATGCAGGTTGTTAGGGAATGAAAATACATCATAAGATTTCACATCTTGAATATTTTTCAGTTCTGGTGATCTGATCTGAAGGGAGTGCCACAGGAAAAACATATGCATATAATTATATATATATAAAACATTCAACAACTAAATTGACCTGAGAAATGAGCAAGGAAATGATGCTAAGCACACAGTAAATAATTAAGAATCTTTGGTTTTTCCTAGAAAATGTAAAATTGAGATAGGAGCTATTAGAATCATTGGATTCTAGGCTTTGCCATAATCTTGCTATGATGAGATGTTACTCATTTCATCAATCTCACCTTTAGTGTTTAGGTTTATATAGAAATTATTTATTCCAGATAATTCCAATTATCTATCTTTCAAAGCAATGGAGACTTCTCATTTAAAGGGTAAATATCTCAGAGAAATTAGTTGTTAAATAGGACCTAATTTAGCATAGTATTTTACTGAGATGAAAGTTTTTAGTAACATTTAATGTCTGAAGTTTTATACCTCTCAGCCTCTTTGCTATTCATTTGACATACACTAAATTAAGCATGATTTCATGTCCTATCAGAACAAAGCATCTTAAATAGCCCTTGACTTCAAGCATCTTGAAGATGGAAAACCCTACTAAATAAATATTTGCATACCAAGGGGTATAGCCTTATTGAATGCATCATCTCAAGAGGCGTTGACAGCTGAAATTATAAAAAGTTTCAAATTAAAAATAATATCCAAGGGGCCAGCCCAGGGGTGCAGCGGTTAAGTGCGCACGTTCCACTTCTGTGGCCCGGGGTTTGCCGGTTGGGATCCTGGGTGTGAACATGGCACCACTTGGCACGCCATGCTGTGGTAGGAGTCCCACATATAAAGTAGAGGAAGATGGGCATGGATGTTACCTCAGGGCCAGTCTTCCTCAGCAAAAAGAGGAGGATTGGCAGCACATGTTAGCTCAGGGCTAATCTTCCTAAAAAATAAAGAAAGAATTAGATAGATAATAATATCCAAAAATTTAAGAAATTACTTTTATTAAGCATTTTGGACATACTGGTAAAAGTTATTTTCTTAATAGATTCTGCTCCCTAGCAAAAAAATATGAACATGAATTTTAGAGCTTGTTCCTTAATTATTTTGAGACTGAGGTCAATAAACTTCAGCACATCAGAACATCTTCCCCGATATGGTTAGAAACCAATTCCCAAATGAGATTCTCTTAACTCTGATCCTTTGAGGTAACTCTTTTATCATTAATTTTAATTTCTTCTCTTTGGGCATAACTACATCAGCACAATCTTATAGTAAAATCATTAGAAATACAACTTTAAAAAACACCATAGTTTTGCAATCAGGAAATACATTTGACACTGATTTTTCCTAATGTAGGATATTTCTATAAATACTAATGATTGAAAACTTTAGCTTTTTGTAGATTTTAATGTGCTCGAAGCACAATATGATAGCCAAAGTCTCAGGATCTTCTTTTTAAAGGAGAGTAATTCCAACAGTCCTATAATTGCTAATCTGCTCTTCTGAAATGAAGTGCATATGCAATCCCCTCACTTACGGCAATTCCTATGGATGTTATATGGTGATGATAATCAGCTATAATAAACAAGGTGATATTTACAGGTCCTTTTCTTGGAGTGATTCATGACTAACATTTGCTGGTTTTTTTTAAGATTGACCCTGAGCTAACATTAGTTGCCAATCTTTTTTTTTCCTTCTTCTCCTCCCCAAAGCCCCCTAGTATGTAGTTCTATATTCTAGTTTTGGGTCCTTCTAGTTCTGCTATGTGTGATGCCACCTCAGCATGGCCTGACGAGCAGTGCTGGGTCCACACCCAGGATCTAAACTGTGAAACCCTGGGCCACTGAAGCAGAGCGTGTGAACTTAACCACTTGGCCGTGGGTCCAGCCTCTAACATTTGCTTTTGACTCAGGGAGGCACACATTGGATTAAAAAAGGTGGCTCTGCTGATGACAAGTAGAAAGCAAAGATGTTGTTTATATAAGGTCATTCAGACTGTGAATAAGACTAAGGGTGATTCAAAACAAGAGAAGACCTCCTTAATTCAACACTTCATCCTGTGATCCTTTTTTTTTTTTGGTGAGGAAGATTGGCCCTGAACTACCCTCTGTTGCCAATCTTCCTCTTTTTGCTTAAGGAATATTGTCCATGAGCTAACGTCTTTTGCAGATCTTCCCCTATTTTTTGTGTGTGGGATGTTGACACAGCATGGCTGGACAAGTTGTGTGTTGGTTGTGCCCAGAATCTGAACCTACGACTTCCAGGCCACCAATGCGGAGTGCACGAACCTAACCGTTATGGCCCCATGATACTTTTGTAATTACTACAACAGGAAATCCAGCCCAGATTCTGCCAGGTACTAAGTATGTGATCAAAATCATGCAGTTTAACCTAATTCTCAAATTTTTCATTTGCTGTGAAGATGGATATATGTATGAAATTACTTAACAGTATCTGGCCAAGAATAATCACACAAAATATTTTGATTTTATTTCCGTTATTCAAGGCTACCATTTATATTAATGTAGTTTTACCTAAGTCCATATTTTCAGGGTACATATAGGTTAGGAAGAAGTGGATAACATAAGAATAGCTTACTTTATGCTCAACAAAGTGCTTATGACTTTATTAGTTTTACCCAAAATTTTTATAAAGGAGGTCAACCCTACCTCCTAGATTATAACATAGTGATCCCCAAGTGAATTTGGAATAAATGCCTAATTTTATTTGCTCTGTTTTTATAGGAATTAAATTGTAATATCTTCTAAATTCACCTACTAGAGTGATTTAAAAAAAAAAAAAAGATGGGTCTTTCCACAACCATCAACACTTTCCTATCACCTTTTTAGAAAATTAAAAATTTACCAACTTTGCCAAGTCTAATTTAAGAGCCACATTTTTCTATAAAGACTTTGAAACTACTAAAGCTAAAGTATTTTCCCCCTTTGAATTTTTACAAACTTTACACACCCTAAAATTCACTTCAGTGTTTCAATCCCATAATGTATATTTATACAGTCCCCCCCAGATCTGAGCTCTGGTGTTAAGAAAGGGACACAACGTTTGACAGATACTAAGTACACAACAGAAACCTGCTAATTTGACTTTTTATGTCAATCCGGGACATAAACCACTGCATTATATTTCACTATAGCAGCCACAAAAATGGCATTGATTTACTACGGAATTAAAATTTAAGTGCTCGATTTTGAAAAATTAACTAAACAGAAAGAAGAGAGGAGAATAAGTAATTTTATGTTAAAATTATCATTTATCCAGGGGAGATCAAATAGAGTTCATTTCACTTGAAACTGATTAATTAACAGTGGCTGTCAAGCCTACTCTGTTGCAAAAGTCTTGGAGAATCTTTGGGTCGACTCAGCAATGAAGAGAACAATGATGAGTTGAAGCATCTCTGGCTTGGCATTGTATGGGGAGCAGCTGTGTGTGTGTCCCTTACCTGCCATCATAGAAAGCTCCTAGCAATATCACAGCCGGCTGATAGAAGAGGTGCATTCCTTTAATATCATGAGTCTATAGAGCCAAGAAATTATGATAATCTATTATTTGACATTACACAAGGCAAATACATGCACATAGAGTAAAGGCTGAATTTCCTTTCTCTTAAGGAATATGCTTGGTGTTCAATTAGTAAAAATCTATATTTAGAACATTCAAATAAATTAAAAAGTAAATTTTCTTTTATTTTTAATGCCTGATTATCATTTTTAAATGAATATTTAAATAAATATTTGTGTCACACAAATCTCTAAGTCAAGTCATCAACGCTAAAAATAAGCTTCTCAAAATGGTACTAAACTTTGAATGATCTAGTTGAGAGCTATGGGACATAATGGCAGGAATATAAACTGGTGTCACGTGCCATTCAAATATCAGGCGCGCAATGAGTTTTCAGTGCATTCCACTGCAATGCATTGAAGTGACCAGGTTTCATCACAAATAATGTGGTTCATGCTGTCTAATGATTCATTTTGCTTCTTCGGGCAACAATTTACAGTAAAATTAGGATTTGGACTACACGAACTCTGAGGTGCTTTCTGTGCTAATATTCTCTGCCTCTGTACTGTATGGCAAAAAATACACAACAGTAGAACAGTTGAATTGATAATATTACATGGATTAATGCTTTGATTAACAATAGCTACTTTAATAGACACAACCAACCAAAAAAACAGAAAGGAAACTATTGCTACATAGGAGCAACTGCATGTATACAATTAATTTGAGTATACATGATTTATAATCACAAAAATAACAATTAGTTTGTCAAATTACTCTTTCTCCCTAAATTTGTACAAGCAATATTTTCAGATAACTAAACCTGAATAGGGGAGAGTTTCTGCAAAATATACTCAAATGGTAGGAAACAAAGTTCCACTAGGGTTGGAACTGTCTCTGGTTTGCTTTTCCTTGTATTATATACGCATAGTATAATGTCTCTCACGTGACAGATATTCACTAAATATGCGTGGGACAAATAATTATTGAAGGAATGTACATGCTTCCAACAACTTTGCCTATGTCGTTCTTCAGAAATGAACTTATCCAGCCATCAAAATTGGGGAAAACTAAGCTACTATGATTAATATCAAGGTAATACTGAATTCCATCACACTAAGAAATAAATAAAACACACTGCTTGATCATGGCATCAATCAAACAAGCAGACAGAATTGTGATATCGTTTCTGGAAATTTTGTTTACTACTTTGTGAATTCTCCTTTATTTGGAAAACAGAATATGCAAAAGGGAATTTGTGGAGGGAACATGACATAAAATTTCAAAGTTTACTATTTTTTCTAAAGAATAAATTATATCTTTTATATAAGTACATTTAAATTAAAAGAACTGATTAAAGAATAGGGGAGTGTGATTAATCAAAAGTTGGGCTAATTGAGAGTTTAATTCAAGATCAGTTTTCTTGTTAGCAAGCTATATAAAATGTTGAGTCTACTTTCTTATTTTAGAAAGGAAATTATGCAAAGTACGTAAGACCCAGGTTCTGTTTTAGAAAGTACCACTCTCACTATATATATAGATTTGAAGAATTAACTGATCTTCTTATATTAAAAAATTCCAATAATAGGACCTGCCCCGACTTCTTCTCAAGGTGACTATTTGCACAAATAAAATGACCTCCACAGATAGGCTCCACACACAGAAAATGAGAAAACACGGAAAATGCATCATTCTAATTGATGGGGCTGAGAAAAGATAGAGAAGGCTGTAATACTGAATCCGATGTGGACTTAAGTCAGTTCTAATATTCTTATATTCAGAATATTTTCTTGTGTTTTATCTCTCTTCCTAAAATTAAATGCTAATTAACGGTTCCTTTGAATTGGTATCAATTTGTTGTAGGCGTCATTGCATTTTAAAATTATCTGCATTCAAAAGATGCAATAGACTAAGAACTATTTTACTTTCTAGATTCTCTGTAATCATTATTACTCAACAAATATTTGATGAAAGCTTGACATAGTACAAGGTTTTATTTAAAGCAAGCATTGGCCATATCTCCTAATAGTTCATAGTGTGGTTATAAAAACAAGGTATTCTCCTCTGAAATTCTTAAGTGATAAGGCATGGTGTTATGTATTGAACAGACATATGGGTACTAAAGTAATCTGAAGGACAATGATGATGTATTAGAAAGAGCATTATGCTTAGAACAGGTAGGATTGAACCAGCGCTCGACAGGTGGGTAAAATCCAAATGGAAACAGGAGAGATGTAGGGACTTAGTCATGTGAAAAGCATGAACCGTATCTGAGTGGGTTCCTCCATGTTATTCTTTCTCATCGAGCGTGTAGATTTCCCACATGGTAACAGTTTATAGATTTCCTGAAACCTCTCCTTTGTTTCTTACCATTACAAAAAAAAAAATCCTTAATAACTCTCTCTATGACCTTTAGTTGCTCACAATCCTATATACCAATTCCCTACATGAGATAAAACTAAAAAATGTTAATTCAATTTTATCATATATTTTATAAAGATAAGAAAAATATTGGTCTAGTATAAGAGTCGGAAACTGTCCACTTAATGTAACAAGATTCCACACCTATCTTCAAATACATCTGAACTTGTGTTAATCACAATTTAGAAATAATCAGCTACTTTCATTCTTCCATGTCTTACATCAGGCTAGTCCCTCTGCCCAGAATGATCTTTCCTGCTACTCTTACAGCAATCATGTTCATTCTTTAAAGCTCATCTCAAATAAACTTGTCTGTGAAGCTGTTTACTTATTCATTCTTCTCATATTTTCTCTTCAAAAGTACACTGTGTAGAGTTAGTTCTGTAAAGCACTTATTGTACATTTTCCCAAACCAGGCAAGTGGAGTCCCGAAATGATGAGTCCAGATGAACGCAGTGTGTCAGCAAGGTGGCCTTTATTCACCCCTACCTAATATAGACAGTTATTCACAAATACATTTTCTCTCCATTTTGGTTTTAAACTTTGAAAGCCTGGGCTTCTTTGTTGTCACTACATTTTCCTTTCCCAGTGCCCATTTTAATGCCTCGCATAGAGTAAGCATTTAGCAAATGATTATTCACACAAATGAAACTGCATTATTTTCTTCACACATTTCCTGGGAACTATCACAGCTTCCCTACTGACTTCCTCCAGTTACAGGGTACGGTGCTTGTGGAAGCACTCAGATAATTACTTATGGATATAACTGTATAATTCAACATTGCTATGAGGAAATAATAATATTGCTCCTAGAAATATACCCCTAATATGCAAACATTTGAAAGTGTACTTGCTTTTTACAGCAAATACAAATGTGCTTAATAAGATTCCACTTAAGAAGGCATGCAGCTGCTCTGCAAACCTTTAGCTATCTTCCAAGAACTGAGAAATCTTACACAAACTAAGCCGTGAGGAGGTATGA
Source organism: Equus caballus (assembly GCF_041296265.1). NCBI lineage: Eukaryota > Metazoa > Chordata > Mammalia > Perissodactyla > Equidae > Equus > Equus caballus. The sequence goes on from NC_091698.1 coordinate 36,477,262, forward strand.
TGGAAGCATAATTGAATAACATTATAAGATCTTAATTATACAATGCACTTAGTAGCAATTATAACAGATTGGAATTAAGTGAAAAAACATCCTAAATCTTGCCTCATTGCTGAAGAACATCAAAATATACAAGGCTTTTCAATGCCCTAAGTTTTTCTCTTTACTGTTCGTGAGTGTCATGTGGATATGATCCTGCTAATGGTTACCAATTGCAAGTAAACTGTATCTTGATACTGTTGTCTATCTGAATTTGCTCAGGTAAACATAAATTGCTTAATTAAAGGGCATGATTTCTGTAACTTTCCTCCACTTAATGAATTAATTTAGTATCACGTTCTTTACATTCTAAACACATTTTAACTGAATCCATCAACAATTATGCACATTTTTCATTTTATAGATGAGGAGAGGTTAAAAAATTTTCCCCACATCAAGTAGCTGTCATAATAAGAACTCTGGCTTCACGACTTTATGACTACAAAAACTTTGTTTTCTTAAACAAACTGCAGTATCTCCTAGATGACACCATACTCAAAGTTCATTGGAATTTCTGTTACATAAGTTTCTTGGGACTTTAGCTGGAGTTTTTGACAGTAAACACAATGGAGCTTATAAGCAAGTGGCAGAAATAGTAGTACCACACGCGATAGATAACTCAAACTACAGAAGAAGCAACGTCAACCACCAGGTACAGACTTTGAGGGCTAGCCAGGTTTGCTTCAATAATTTTCTTTTACTCCCACACACATATATAAACATTCACACACATATAGTAGAAGCAGAAAAAGATCTAGGACAGGCATCGTGTGGTATGGGGCTTTCTGTTAGGGGAGGACAGCTATTAAGGAGAAAGGATGGGCATCAAGAAAAGACTGCTGGTTTTCAAGGCACTGGAACTAACCTAAGCCAATTTTCTCAAACTCAATTATGAGGGCTTTTTGGTAGACTTTTGGAGTCAGTGAATATTGCAAGACACCAATAGCACAAGACGCATTCTCCTATTTAGCCCAGACTCATTTTTCCAACTACAACTTTCCTGCTTTCTTTTTCCCGTTGATCTAAGTACAGTTAAGTATATACCTTGGTTTTGCATTTAAAGGTAAAGATGCCCTCTTTTTGCAATAATTCAAAGTGTAGGGTGTTTGCTCAAGAGTAAATTAGTTTACATTATCCTGCTAATTTTCAACTTTATGAATGGAGCGGGGGATAAGCTTAAACAAGAATGAGGGCCCAGAAAGTTTCATTGAGAGGTAATTAAAATTAATTGTAATTAAAAATTATTCTTTTCCTAGAAATACGTAGAAAATGCAACTAGAAATCAAGATTCACTTTTATTTTCAATCAAGGTCTGATTTCTCCCTATGTCTGGTAAGTCTTCAAGTATATATTTGGGAATATATTCCAGTGTTCCACTCATTGTCGTCCACAAGCTTTGGCTTGTACTCTTTTCAGTCAGGGACATGGCACAGCTCTGTATGACTTGCTAGGCTGGCAAAGTACTGATGTGACCAATTAGTTGGCACCCTTTACAAACACCAATATTATGCTCAGAATACAGTGTTGCTAACTCAGTCTCTCGCACTCACTCTCTTTTTATTTTTTAGCCAATTGAGGCAGAAGGAATGGATTATACATATTTGTTGTTTTGTATATAAATTGGAAATTATTCCTTTCCCATACTTGGGGTTGCAAGTAATGTTCCTTCCACTTTTGTCTGCACAACAATCTCTATCTTTAGGTGAGGCCTGTCCAAATTATTGGAAAATTATAATGTTTGCTGATAGGCTGCTTAGAAGTGATCAATCAAACTTCCCCAAGAGAAAATTATATTTTTAAAGGAAGCTTCACAATTTTGATGGCTTCAAAGGTCAAGTTCTTTATTTTCTTCAATTTAAGAACATGTTCTGGAGTCAATCAATTTTAATTCAACATAAGACCTTACTCCTCAATTTCACCTCCTACGTTAACTAACATAATTAAAGCTGTGTTGCTAGGCAAAATGCTAATTACCTGTTTCTGATGGACAAAGTAGTCCATCTGGATTTTCTTTTATTTTTCAATTTTGATTAATTTGAAAGAGCAGATTTATTTTTCTTGTATTGAGCGAAAAAGAAAAGCAACTATCCTGTATGCTTTTGCATTTGATAATGAATCTCAAGGCCTGCCCCCCTCCATCTGTCAAGCATGGAATTGGTTGGGCTGTGGTGAGCAGTAGACACCTGGAATGGTGTCTGGTCAGTCCTTGGCTTTGAAGATTCAGTGAAAGTCATGCAAAAGAGTGTCTGAGATAGAGCTCAATGCCCTAGAAAAGTCTCCTTGACTTTCTCTCACTCTGCTTTTAACACCATGAGCATTACCCTGAATCAGACTGACTTCATGCTTAATCTCTTCATAATGCTTTCCATGATTCTTTCTGGAACTCCCAATGACTTTGTTCTTACTTTTGTCTTAGGCCTCCAGTAATTGGTTCAGATGAATTCCCCTCCTTCCATTTTGCTAATGCTCAAAGCCCAGTGTAACTTTGCTTCTTGAAAAATAACAACCCTAGGTCTCACTGTATCTACCTCAGGTACCATTATACATCTGGAACTCCCTTAATGCTAGTGGAAAATACTGATACTTACTTTTGGAGAACAACTTTATCTAGCAAAAACTAAACTAAAACGTAAAATCTGATTGTCCATTCCTAATGGAACATTCAATAATGTTTGTAAAAATGCTGTGAAAAGTATTAGGCACATATAAAAATAAAGGTATAAAGATATGTATAAATATATAAAATGATGTGTAAAGACATGAAAAGTGTAAATAGATAAATATATAAAATACACACACACACATATATACACAATTTACACTGGACACGCATTTCTCCATACCAAAATAAAAACTAAAATAGAGTGGGAAACCCCCTATATTCAGAAATTTTACGTGTTTTGACAGATACAAACTTAGGAAGATACTATTTTTAAATATCACATTCTCAGTGAAGCCTTGCCTACCCACCTCATTTAAAATTGAGCTCATTCCCTTCTTCTCCTTAAGCCTGGTTGACCGGTCATTCATGTTTTATTTCCACCGCAGTACTCAACACCATCTAACACACTACATACTGTTCTTGCTAATTTTATATGTATATCTTCTACCAGAGGAGCAAATGCTCTATGAGAGTAGCAATTTTAATTTGTTTTGTTCATAGTTCTATCTAAAACCTAGAATAGTATATGGTAGATGCTTAACAAATAGAAGTTGAATATATACTTTTACATTGATGACAATGATGCTTTTAATAAAGCACCATTTATGGAGTGCTTAGTATGTGCCAAGTATACATAATCTCATTCAACTTTCACAAAAAAAATATTTAAGGTGCTATTATCCACATTTTTAATATATGAGAATATTGAGATTTAGTGTTTTTAAGTTATTCACCTGAGGTGACATTGTGGGGGAATACTGATTCAAAGCCATATATGCAGAAGGTGAAAATTCATATTTTTAAAACAATTCCAACTTCAAGAACAGAGGCCTCATAAGGGTTTGTATCCATGGCGGAGTTACTTATGCCACTAAATCTGCTGATACATATTTGTGTTCAGAGGATTTCTGCTAGAATTAGGTAACTTATTGAGCCACTTAACTGAGAAAATAGTTGATTCTAACAAAGGATGAGATAAACCAGAATATATAAGCACAATTTTAACCAAACTATTTTTCAGAATGCATTAATTGCCACAATTGACACTATGAGCTCAGAGTTCATTCCCTGAACCAAGATGATGTCAGTCCAGATTTTATTTTTCCCCTCAAACGTGTGAGCATAGATCTTCAGGAAAGTGTGACTAACCTTACAGAACAAAAGTAAAAACCAAAATCCAAAGTGATATATATTGGTTTGGTTACTTTCCTTTCCTTCAATTATATTTCTGCTTCATATTTAATAATACACTCAATTTTTAATCGTGTTGTAATAATTAAGCATATTTGTTTTATTCCTTCAGTTATCAAATATTTATTGCTTAAAATGTGCCGGACATTCTTCTCAGCATTGGAGATCTAGCAGAGAATGAACTAGAAAAAAAAAAATCCCCTTTCTTATAAAGCCTATATTTTAGTGGTTTCTTCTTAATTCATGTTATTTTGTGAAAACAACTGGCAGGATTATGCCCTGTTCTATTTTTGTTTTTCTTTCCTTCAGTGAGTCCAGAACCATAAGAATTTTCATTCATATTTCTATATTTTATAGTACTTGAGTTTAAACAAAGCAAAACAATCATGTGAAATTCTCTTTTCCATCTGCTTTATTCTGATGCATCCATGACCTGTAGTAAAATTCTTTCTCTTTTATACTGAGATAATTAGAGCATAATTAATTCATGCTCCTTCCTTTAAGGCACTTGTTTTATTTGAGATCCACTTCTTAAACTTCATATTTTGTCTTCTATTATTTTCACGAAGCTGAAGGAGTTTTGTCCAAATTACACACCAAAATAAAGAATTAAACCAAAACAAGAAAGGAAGAATTTCACAATCACAAAGACATTGGAAAGGATCTCTTTATAGTTATTATTTTTAATTTTGATACTAGTTTCTCTTTTTAGTTGATATAGTCTTTTGAAATATTTTCTCAGTAACAAATATATTTTAGAATCAACTAATTATCAAATGGCACCAAATTTCCAGATATTTATGATTAGGAACCATATAAGTTTCTAGACTAAAACATCATTATTATTTCTATCCACAGAAATGTGGAACATTAAATACAATGGTAGGTCATTTTGGGTAGTACCACGTATTTAAATCAAATTGTGGAGTCATAGTTGAGCAGTTCAGCAATAGAGAATTAATTTTCATTAGTAAAGTTTTCAACTCAATTAATTAATATTATATAATTATATTGAGATTTGAGTTAGAAGAATCTAGTACAGTAGCCAAGAATTACAGTGGCTAATATTATCATCACTGTCATCATCACCATCATCATCATCATTAGATAACTGCTTTTATTTCACAGACCAACGTAGGATACGTAGGAAATACATCTGGATTCAGATGTTGTGCCAAGTTAATTTAACCCTACATTTTCTCTCCAATTTGATATCTATCCTGTTAATTTGGTATAAAGAATGTTTCAACTGTACAGCTTTCAAGTAAGTATGGCTCATCACCATGTTTCTTACAATCAAAGACAAAGCAAAAGGAATAATCCAATATCTCAAAATCCAGCAGTGTTACTAAAGATGAAACCTCATAAATGTGTAATTTAAGTCATATGTCCCCTTGTAAAATAAGTTCCTAAAATAGTACTGCTTAGCTAGATTTAAACTAAAGAGGTAAACCTCCCAAGTAGCATTAATAAATGTCTGTTAAGTACTGTTTACTCACCGTTGTGGTTTAGAGAGTCCTTCATGTGAGGGTTTTCATGAGCAGAGAGCATTACCTTCAGGTAGATGGGTAATGGTGGGGTATTCCAATGACAGATGACTATGAGCAAGATTGATAAAGGCAATGAGTCCAACTCCTTTTAGCTTTCATGTATGGTCCCTTGGAGATGGGACAGGAGACTAAATTTGTCTCATTAGCAACTGGAGGCCTACAGATAAACCAGCATGAGCGAAAGCCTTGGGTGACAAGCAGGGAGGTTGGGCATCTGTGGGGGAATATTTTGGTATCAGTAGACCATAGGTATGTTGGTTTAAATAGGAAATTAGACTGTAAGAATATACAGCATCTAGGTTTTAAAGTGCCTTGAATAATTGCAGTGATCAATGAATGGTACCTCTTGTTATTATTTGCCCATGGGATACTGACTAGAGAGAAAGAGTTAGGGGATTGCAGGCACTAAGGGGTGTGAGGCTGAGCCAAGTTTGGGAGAGATTAGAAAATTGATCAGAGTGATTACAGGAAGCAAGTGAGTGTGTTTAAGCTGGGACATGAAAAATGCAAATGTTAATTTAGGAAGTCTGTCAGAGACAGTCAATTAATTAACTCACCTACTCATTTATTTACTCAACAGATCCAGTAAAGTCCCGTTCTCTAGGCATAGGACAGATAGAAGAAAAACTTTAGCCATCATCTTTATCTTCAGGGCTGGTAAGAATCATTGTTCCCAATTCTGGCTGATCAAGGTGGCTCAGCCTCCTGCCATCCTGCTTTTCTGGCTTTGGAGTGGGGCGCAGAAATCAGTATGTCTAAAACGTTCCAAATGTGGAGACAAAGGAACATTAGTATCACACTCATCACAGTCACTAGTGTCTAAGGAACTGAATGCACATGGATGCAAAGTCCTCAACAGCTCTTGTCTTCAAATCCTTGGCTTTCCCTTCCCTGTGCACACAGAGGTCCAAGCCCGGCACAGATCCAGGGGCTGATTTCAGCAATGGCACTGACCAACCACATTGAATCAGGTCAGTATTGCTGCCATTTCCACTCCTACATAGAACCCTAGTGGTTTCTGTTTGAGCAGTGTGCCTCAAAGGTCCCATCTGTAAAACAGAGATGATTCTAACGTCTACCTCTTATCTTGTGAGAGCAAAGATTTCTTAACACAATGCCTAATATAGAATACATTTTCTAAAATATCAGCTAATAATAATAATAATAATAATGATAATGGGTTTTCTGTTTCTTGTAATTAAGCAAACAACATTTAGTACGTTAATTTTAGCAATTGAGTCCCTGTATTAATTCTCAAATGTCTGACTCTCTATTTTGTTACTGTGCATGCTTTCTCTGAACCTGTGAAATTGTTTTCTTGAGAACTCTCCAGGTATAGAATATTTTTCCTAATTGAAACCATAGAAAGAGAGAATCTCCAGTTCTTGTCTCCTCAGGGGCAATTTGGAGGTTTCAGGGGTTTAAGTATAGAAGATGGTTTGTATTTAACATGCCGAATTGCAACAGCGTGTGGTGCCCTGCTTGCCTCCCAGCAAATGTTTCCTGAGCTCTCACCTTCATCATACTCCCAACTAGATTACCTTTCACTGAGCACCTGTCATATACTACAGAATATACAGAATTTATTGCAGCATATTATGGCTAATCTATCATTCCTCATATTTTAGAGGAGGGGAGAAGGAAACCAAGAGAAGTAAAGTGATGCGTTCAAGGTAACAAAGTCAATATGAGAACTGAGATTCCAACTCAGCTGTGGTCAAATCTGAAGGCTATGTTCTTTCTGTGTTCCTGAACACAAGGCTATTTTAATATCTTGTGGTGCACTCATTTTCCAGCTGCTTAAATTATTGATTTATCCATTGGAGGTTGGGGTTTAATGTGCTGAATGCAAAGAATATCAGTTACCTTTGTACGTTATAGCTCACTTTGGATATCTACTTTACACTTTTTGTAGCAACTTTGCATACCATATTCCTTTTTGATTAAATGTATAGGTGGTAATGGGCATCTTAACGGGCATCTGTCTCTCACTACCAGAGAGGGAGGAAGTATAACAAAGAATATCTTGACCTTTCCTATAAATGCTAATTTCCATATCCTTCAATTACCGTGCCATATAACTAAGGACAGCATAAATAGTTATATAATCCACAGGATCTTTTTTTCTATTGTAGCAAAAAATTAAATCTTGAAGGGAAAACATCTTTAGTGGTGGACTCCTCAGGGGGAAAATGGCTCACAATAGAGGAATCAAGTGTGATTCCAACAAATCGACAACTTTAGGAACCCCTAATATCATAATCTTATATAGTTATGTTCTCTAAAATGTATCACTTCTACTCCAGAGTTAAATTAAACAGACGGCTATAAACATGATAGGGGAGCTGAGCAAAAGGGGAGATTTCCCTCCATCAGAGAGACCTTCAACGAAATGTGAAGTGGGCTTCTCTCATGGGGAGCTACAGAGAACCCTAAAACAAGTTGCCACATGGAACTACTCTAAAATAACTATTGTTGGAAGCTTGATCTTTATTTCATCAACTGGTCTCATCATTGGACACTGCAGAGCAAATTGTTCAAGACTGTTTTCTGCCTATTCAGAGAAGTCACTTCTTAATTTCCCTGTGAAAGAAAATAAAACTGAATGCCTTCATGTAATCCTGATTTGCTAGGGGCACATATTTCATATTCTTGTGTATTCATTTGTAATAAATTACAGTATTTGCTAAGTAAGATTAAATGACCTAAAGAGTGGTAACATAATGACATTATATACCAGGCGATTCCACATCAATCATTTTAACATAATACAAATCAATCCATCCTAAGGGGGAAAAACTATGAAATGAGGCTGCGCTGCAACACTTCTCTAATCCTAAGGATGAAGTTTGGAAGGATGATAAACAACATGGATTTAAATTGTAGAGCTGTTTGGTAATTACTTGCTCAGATAATGCTAGGCACGGGTAGCATAAAATAAGGCCTACATATGGTTTTCCCTGGTTATTAACTAGTGGTACTGACAAAGGAATGTGGATAAGAAGAAGATGCTAGGTAGAGACAATCTTGAGAGGCATATTTGATTATTCCTCAACCCTAGTTGAAGACACAGGTCTCCACTGTGATGTGCACTTGTTTATCCCTTCCAAATTTATTCACTCATTTTCAGATGTATGTATTCTTTGTATTTCCCGTATAACCCCATTCCAAAATGACTCAGACTTTCCCAATCTTCACTTCTCACACTTTTCCTTCCTCTCTCTGAACATAGATTATATACATTTATAATGATAAAATATATGCAGAGGTTTGGATATTATGTATATATTTAATTATAAAATATAGATATGAATATTTTCTAAAAATAACATGAAAAATTATATCTGAAAAATCATGCCTTGCTTTCCTCTGCTACATCCTTTTATGCTAGGAGAAAGTCCAGTTCTGTTTTTTGATGTTTGAGGAAGATTAGCCCTGAGCTAACATCTGCTGCCAATCCTCCTCTTATTGCTAAGGAAGACTGGCCCTGAGCTAACATCTGTGCCCATCTTCCTCTACTTTATATGTGGAAGGCCTGCCACAGGATGGCTCGACAAGCAGTGCATAGGTCCGCACCCGGGGTCCAAACAGGCAAACCTCAGGCTGCCGAAGTGGAACGTGCGAACTTAAACGCTGTGCCATCCAGTTATTTTTAAATCTTTTTTTTTTTTTTAACTAGGTTGCCTTGTGAATTAGAAAGATGTGAAAGAAGAAAACACACAAGGCTCTTCTAACAATTCTTCAGGCTCCTGGAGAAAAACTGACTCATTTAGCTCTGCTCTACACATTTCTTGATCTGTTCAGTGTTCTTTCTGACAATGATCTTACATATTCAAGATCTTGAATTACCAGCTTGCCTCTGCTCTCCTGAGCTCCTCGCATTACTTCAGTTTTATGCCATGTTCCAGCTCAATTCAGTCAACTGGTCTTTGCTGCTGATCTGGTTGCTGAAGGGTAGATTTTTCCTCACCACCCACACCAAGCCCTGATTATTAATTTTTTCTCAGAACTGGCCAAACTGTAGAATGAAAGTGAATATCTGCATACTATGCTTATGCTACATACACACACACACACACACACACACACACCTTTTTTAAGGAGAAAGACCTTACAACAAACTACATTAATTGTTTCTAAGTAACTAACTGCCACACGGCATGGCAGTAAGTGATCTGGGGTCCAGATAGAAGCAATAGATTCAGTTTTCCAGTAATAAAGGAACATGCAGGAGCTACCATTTTCATAGGAATGACAGGTTAATCCTCTATTATATTCAGTCTCAGTCACTTTATGTTTCCCTCTGCCTGTCATGCCCAGCCCAAGTCCTTTACTTATAAGAATGTTCCCGGAAGAAGTTAATTGATCTTCTGAGATGACAAAAACTGGGTTCATTCACTACTTTTTGTTATTTCATGTGACTTTACTGGTGCGGCTGCATCAGTTTCTCCACTGAGCATCATGGCTTCTCTCAACTTAAGTGGCAAAGGGCAGGATGAAAATGCTAGGATTCAGTTATTTATTCAAAGGACAAACATAATGAAACTGTATCATATCATCAGCTTTATAGTCATTTTAATATGTGTAGACAATTCATTTCAGGAGAATTAGTGCACAGGTAAGAAACATGCATTGTGTTATTGTTGGTTTTGTTGTTTTGTTTTGTTACTTTTGGGTTCATTCTGACTAACATTCCACTTCCCATTTGCTTTCATTAAGTACAACATGGCACTATTCCACGAGGACATGAAGGTAGAATTGAAAGTCAAGGAAAAGAAAAAAGGAGAGTCTGTCCCAGACTTGAGAAATAGAGCCTTGGGTATAAAGTGAAACTCCACAGGTGATTCAAAGGACAAAATTGTGGAGATGCTAAAAATCATAGTTCAGAGAATGAGACAAAACTGACGAGTCTGCGAAAACAGAAAGAGGATGTGAGTCAATAGTAACATGAGAAACCAGAGTGAGAGCTGACAGGCAAGTTGGGCCAAACAATAGCTTTCGTGCCTAGGTCTGATGTGGCTTCAATGAGCAGCACGTGAATTTTTGCTGCATCTGAGTGTCTTAAAAGCACTGCCCAATTTTGTACTTGTCAAATCACCAATTCATCCTTTAACCAACACCTTGAATTGGACTTACTTCCTGGAAACATTAGTAATCATTGCATTTGATAAGTGTGCTACTGTGAATGCTTTCAGATATGCATCAAATAACCCACCGCTTGATTGTACACTTTTGCTGCACGTGTGATCTCATTTTACTGCCACAATCTCCTCAAGGTCAGAGATACAGTTCCCAGCTTAGAAATCCTCAATAAATAGTAGAAGGGTTTTAGCTGACTTGACCAATTTAACATGTGAAACAGGTAGGTTTTACAGATTTTAGAGGAAAACCAACTATATATTTTGTGGAATTGAAAATTTTCATTTAATCGATTCTCAAAATTGTATACTTGTATGCATAAACTTTGGAAAACAATTTTAAAAACTTTGAATGAGTAAAACCTAGGAAGTTATTTTTTAACTATCTTTTCAACACTCATTTTCGATCTAAGAAATGTACTGTCATTGCCCTATCTTCAGGGAAAATCTCAGGGCATCTAGTCTATGACTGCTTGCTTTCGAGGCCATGAGTAATTCCACAGCAATTGTCTGAATGTTAGGAATAGCAGAGGACGGGCAGCGGATTCATTGCTGGGAAACACAATCTCTGTAATGGCCTTTGTCACATTTTGCAGCATATAAAACATTCCTGGGAGATAAATATGACTCAGTTAGTTTGCAGCTAGCTCTTTCGGTTCCATCCATCTTCACAGATGTGTCAGGAAAGACACTAAAGGCACGGTGGAGTGTGTTCTTCAGGGAAGTTTCATTTACTCTTTAATGCAACAACATTTATAAAATCCTGCTGGAGAAAACAGTCATTTAAAAGAAACTCATCAGTGGCAATACGATCTTATTCTGAACACTGGTACAAATGAACCAAGCCAAAGCTGATTGAACTTTCTCGGAGATGTCCTCTACTGATTATCCCCTTCCAGAACAAGAGAACAGCACAAAGCTCAGGAGGGAAGCTAATGTTATCACTGCTGCTCCTGACGCAATTACATGTTCCCACTAGTGGGCTTTCCTCCACAGGGTTGCCACACTTTGACCTTCGGCAAGCCAAACACAAAAGGCAGCTCTTGACACCAATATTTTTTATGTGCTGCACTATAATTATCTTACTGGAAAATGGACATGATAAGAACATTCCTGGTTAGAAAAATATAAATGTCTTCTTGTGTGCGTGTGTGTGTCCAATGCAAGGTTACTGTTGGGAGACAGAAAAAAACATCTCTATTAAAATAAAAAGTAATGATGAGAGAATGGATGCCTATTTCCATTAAACAACCAGAGGTGGTTCTTTCACAAGAAATGACTTAAGAGGATGGATTTTCTCTGTCCTCTGTAATTAAATTTTGTAAAAGCTCAAATAGGTGAAGTCACAGAAGAAAGGGTATTTTATCATTTTCTCTGTGTGAGGGGCTTCCTTTGAAGGGAAAACTGAGCTTACTAGGAAAATATATTCAAGCAATCCTCTTTTCGCTCTCCCCATACTTATCTTGTCCATTATGGTCTGAAGTTTTTATACTATTTCCGCTGCCTGCTCTTCCTCATGCCATTTTTTCACTTTGTCTCCTTGAACCTTTCCTGTGTAATGTCATTGATCTAATATTGCAATAATAAAAAAATCATAAATAATAATAAAATAACTCTAAGTCAAGTGCCAGTAGCTGATAGTGGATTAGCATACTAGAGATGACCTTCTGGAGGTGTGGCTGGGCTATCAAAACGTGGATACTATCACCCAAAGAAGTGATTAAGTAGCAAGTTTTTAGGGAATGGTGTAGATTTAAGAAAGTCTATTATTTTGATATTTGGTTGCTTTTTTTCACTTGGCAGCATATGGCCATCCTTTGTCATGCCAGTGTTCTTGCTCTTTGTCTCTACTTCTGTCCATGAGTTTCAAATAATCATAATCCATTTCTCATATGTGACACAGTTCCAAGTTGTACTGGAAAAAACTCTACTACATCTGCTAGATATCAACCGAGTAAAGGAAATTTAAAAGCACAAAAATTGCAGAATCTGAATCTTGCAGGAATTTTCTTTGTAGCTGTCAGATTAAAAGTATTGTTCAGTATGCCAGCTAATCATTAGAGATCTAGTCACTTCTTTGAGACACACTGCAATATTGAGAGAGAGAGAGAAAGAGAGATGGTTCGGTTAAAATAGTTCTGCAGTATTCTCTATTCCAGAAATAGCATTATCTGATGACAATGAAAACGTCTACTCACCAGACTAAAGGAACCAGCTGGCCTTGACCTTCCCACATATCTATTTTATTGGATTATATCCTGCAGTTATTTTATTATTTTATTTAATAAATTTTTTTCCATTAGAAAGGTGGCACTGAGTAGAAAAATTTATTTTCATTTGGGGTGATGTAAGAAAGTGTTACTGTATAAAACATGACGTTAGTGCCAGGATTCTGTGCCCTATCATCTGCTAGCTGGAGCAAAAGGTTCTGTCCCTCCGGGATTGCACTCTGTAAGAAAGGCCAGCCATGGCTCCTATAGAGATAACGCCACTAAAAAAAGCATGATTTGTCTTTTCAACAAACGGTGTTGGAGATATTATCTGAATTTTAAACAAGACAAAAGAAACAAACAAAAGCCTGACCCTTCCTCATACCTTATGCAATACTAAGCTTGAGATGGATCACAGACCTAAGTGTGACACATAAAATAATAAAACTTCTCAAGAAAACACAGGAGAACATCTAAATGAACTTGGGATAGGCAACAGTTTCTTAACCAAAGCACATAAAACATTGATAAACTCAGTTAATTAAAATTAGAAACTTCTGTTCATTGAAAGTCACCGTTGTAAGTGAAAAGTTAACCCACAGAGTGAGAGATGATACTCACAATACAAATATGTGCCAAAGAACTCATTTCCTCAAAATTTAAAGCACTCCTACAAATCTATAAGAAAAAATCACATACACACAACCACATTAAAAAAAATTGGATAAAAAGCATGAATGGGCACTTTACAAAAGAGGATACTCAGATGACCAATGCCAATAATAAACGGACTCAACATCACTATTCATTATGAAATGCAAATTAAAGCCACAATGATGCCATTCAGAATGGCTAAAAAGACTAATGACATCAAGTGTAAGTTACGGTTACAGCAGGTAAAACATTCACACACTGATGACGATGTATCAATTTTATAATCACTCAGGAAGACTGTAGATATCTATTAATACGAAAAATATAAGAATAACCTATGGCTCAGCATTTCTATTACTAAGCATAGATCAAAGAGAAATGAATTAATAATGAATAAAACAAATAAAATAAAACTAAACCAGACAAAAGATATGTATAGTAATGCCCCTGACGACTTTATTCACAATAGCCCCAAATGAGAAACAATCTAAGAATCCATGAGCAGTCCAGTGTATAAATACATTATATTATGTGAATATAGTGGGAACCTGCATAGTAATCAAAGCAAAGTACTCCTATAGGCAGTAACATGGATAACTACACTCAAATGATGGGCATAAACTCATAAACAAAGCCTACTTTCTGTAGCATTCCACTTTTATGAGAGTCAGGAATAGGAAAAACTGGAAGGGTTCACTATGGATGAAGGTTATTGCCTGGAAGGTGCCCAGTGAAACTTTCTGGGATGTTGAAATTTTTCTGCAACGGAAGTTGAATGGTGGCTAAGTACATACATTTGTGAACATTCATTGAGTTATACGTTTATAATTTGTACATTTTACTCTATGTATGTTCTCCATAAATAAAAGGTGAGGTCTAAAAGCAGGGTTATGGGTCAATCCATATTTTCCTTTGGGCAGGGAGCCTTACTGCCTGTTTTTGCCTGAGTGTGTGAGTAGACCCCATTCATATTTGGAATTAATCTGAGTGCCTTATTGGGGGCTTGCGTGCCAACCTTCTTTCTGAGAGGGCCTCCCTGATTCATTGATTATGAACAAACTGGAGTTCTTAAATCTTAAAGGGTTATATCTCAAAAGCTAAGATCCCCCATCTGAGTTTTGTACTCTCTTGAATCTTTGAGGTGGCCTGTGGATAGAAGTATCCTCTCCCTTCAAGCCTGTATGCTATGGTCCTGAAGGAATGTCATTAAAATGCACATGCAACCCTATACAGCACATGATACATGCCATTTCTGCAGTAGAGCATTGTGCGTGCAGTCATAGCATGTTAAAAGGCCTTTTGTTCTTTGTTTTTAAAATTTCTTTTTATCTGGATTCTCTTCTGAAAGCCCAAATCTTAAACTACATAGCCCTGAGTGTGTACAAACACACATAAACAAACACAAATCCTTTCTTCTCTTGGCTTCCAGGGCCCTGATATATTAATGCAAATAGAATTGATCTTGGAGCTGAGTCAGAAAAGTACATTTAAATAAAAACAAATTTAAACTCCATTTTAAAGAATGATTGGGTTTTATGTGCAAATGTGATTGCAGTTACCAGAAAAGAGGTGACTTTGCGGTTTCAGGAGCTCTAGAAGCAAAATAATCATGTTTGATTCTTTCTGGATTTCATTTATTTTTTCAGAAGAAAGCCCAGTTTGTTCTTATATTGATTTTGTTGACATTTAAAATGTTTCCTTTTTATGATGTGTGTAGTCTATTTATGCCTAGCCACGGCTAGACATCTCAGCGTCCAAAGGAAGAAAAAAGATAATTCTGTCATTCTTCCATCATTTCCATTCTTATTTACATAGCATATGTTCCCTGGGACAAGAAGCCTTTCAAAAAGAAAGTTAGAGAGAAAGAGTAAAACAGAAGGCAATATGGAAATTGAGAATCTCTAAGGGAGAAGAAAGAAAAGAAAATCAATGAAGAACAAGAAATCAGAAGGATAAGAGGTGTAGAGAAGGAAAATATAGTGATATTAAGCACCATTATTTATCTGGTTTTTAGATTACAAAACACTAACTTTATAAAATGTATTAATCTTCACAGTTACACTCTGAGGTAGCAGAAGGAGAAGGAAGGGAGAGAGGGATGAAAATGGGTAAGAAGGAGAAAGAAGAAAGGAAAGAGAAGGAGGCAAGAAGTAGAGCAGGCAGAGGAAGAGGGAGCAGAGAGGAGTAGAAGGGGAAAAGCTCCAAAGGAAATGGGATAGGACGGAGGCCGGCTTCCCGACTGTGTGACCTGCGCAGGGTACACACGTCCCCATGCTGAGAATGGCCTCGCGTTTGCTTTGATACCCTACTGTCTCCCTGTTGACAATCTTAAACATTTTTTAACAAGAAGCCCTGCATTTTCATTTTGAATTCGGTCCTGCTAATCGTGTGGCCAGTCCTGGGTAGAATGGTCGTAAAGGAGAGAGAATGCTAGGAAAATCACTCTTTCTATTTGTGTACTGACTATAATCATGAGTGTACTGCTAAACGTATATGTCCCTGTTTCTGTAGTCCAGTTTTCAGGACAAGGGAGGAATTACAACCAGGTTCTGAAAAGGGAAGATGAGAGGGAAAGGAAGGAGTGTAGTTAGAAAAGATATTCGAAATTCATGTTTAAGAGGCTCAGCCTCTCAGTCCATTTTTGAGTTGAAACATACTGGTCCAAATATTTCTGTCAGTTGTTGTGAGTGGAAAGTGGCAGTGGTTCAGATGACGATGCTAGTGTTATTATGGGGATAAAAGAGTCTATGTTGGCATTTACCTCTGCTCACATCTAGGGTTCAATGACTAGAGACAAGCTTCCAAATTTCAGCGTGATACTCTTCATTATCTGTTAATATAAGAGTGCTTCATGGTGAGCCCATACCTGAGGAAGTGGGGTGACTGTTTTCTTCATTAACGAGGACAAGGAATAGTCCACCAGACATATAGTTATAGTAATATCTCAAAAAGAAATGTAAAACTCTGGGGCTGGCCCCGTGGGCGAGTGGTTAAGTTCGCGCGCTCCGCTGCAGGCGGCCCAGTGTTTCGTTAGTTCGAATCCTGGGCGCGGACATGGCACTGCTCATCAGACCACGCTGAGGCAGCGTCCCACATGCCACAACTAGAAGAACCCACAACGAAGAATACACAGCTATATACCGGGGGGCTTTGGGGAGAAAAAGGAAAAAACAAAATCTTTAAAAAAAAAAAAAAAAAAAAAGAAATGTAAAACTCTCAGATAGATCGAACTGTAGAATTTGAAACAAAATTAATAATTGTGTTGGCAAGATGAATTTATTTAAATTCAGGTATTTTAAAAGTAAATAAATCTCAGTCCATTGTGGAAGTCCTTTACTTTCTCTCTTTTATTTGCACGATCCTCCTTCTCCCTAACCTATTTTGCTAAGCCATCAGAAACTACACAGATAATGAAAGCAGACAACATTTAGCATATGCCTCAGCCTACAAAGATATAAAAATACCCCAGATGCAAGATGGAGTCGATTGAACCTGGCTTTTCATTTCAATTGGGAGTGTTGCCTACCTTGGGAAAAATGGGAGTAGGGGAGGGGACCTAAAAGGATTTTGATTCACAATTCTGATGTGTATCAGGGGATGTTTTCCCCACACCACCAAGCAATTCTCCACAACACCAGTTGGGGGTCCTACCATTTAACTCAATTCTAATACTCTCTACCTGGAGATAGCATTGGATCCCACAGGTTAAGGGCTCATTCCCACAGACTGCTCTCACTCTACTTCAAACGCCAATCACGAGTAGTAGGTCCCCAGGTTACCCACAACTTTTGTCTGATTTGGCTCCCAATCAGAGGTTCACACAACCCCCTCCTCAGATTTGATCAATTTGCTACAATGGCTCACAGAACTCAGGGAAACACTTCACATTTGCCAGTTCATTAAAAGATATCATAAAAGATACAGATGAACAGCTAGAAGAAGAGATGTACGTGGCAAAGTAAGGGAGGAGTTCTTGTCCCTGTGGGGGTTGGGTGGGTCACCCTCTGTGTGTGGATGTGTTCACCAACCTAGAAGCTCTTTGAACCCCATATTTTGGGATTTTTATCGAGGGGTCATCACACAGGCATGATGGATCATTCATTGCATTTCCAGTTCTTCTCCCTTCTCAAAAGAATGAGGGGCGGGCTGAAAATTCTAAGCTTCTGATCATGGCTTCTTCTTTTCAGTGACTAGCCCCCATCCAAGAGCCCATCCAGACTCACTCATTAGAACAAAAGATGCTCCTGTCATCCAGGAAATGACAAGAGCTTCAGGAGCCCTGTGACAGGAACCAGGGTCAAAGACTAAATATTAGAACAAAGAATGCTCCTAGTGCTCTTCTCACTCAGGAAATTATAAAGTTTCAGGAGCTCTGTGCCATGAATGGGGGCAGAGAAATATATATCTTCTATTATCTCACTGGACCTAAAAGGGCTAAATTCTTAACTCATTGAATTGAAAGAAGTGGAGGTTAACGATGAGGAAAGATAGAAAACATAGGTAGCCCATAAGACATATGAGACATTCTACTCTTCCCTGAGGTCCAGATTTAGTCCTGGGGCATAGAGGAGCAAGTTGGATAAACCAGGAGCACAAAAACGTTTGCCCTGGAAAAATAGTCTGAAATCTTGAGTAAAGAATCATGTAAAATGGGGGAGAGAGTTCAGTAAAGCATAGGCCTTGATTATGCAATAGATAAGTAAGTTGCTTGGGATGAAGTCCAGAATGAGCTCAATGAAAGTTTTACAAAAGCTAATACTGAGAAAGAAATTGATAATGCCAGAGTCAGAACAGCAATGAAAGAAAAAAATAAAATCTATGTATCTACTTTAAGGAAACAGAAGGAAAACTTTGTAAAAAAAAGAAAAGAGCTTGAGAGTTTAAGATCTTAAGATGAAAGTCTAGGCTGGAAACTTATTAAAATATAAAAAAGAAATGGAGGTGCATTCACGTTTGCCTGCTTTAAAAAAATGAGTCAATTTCTACTTAATTCTGGATCAGATGAAGTAAGTGGGCCTGAAAATACAGATAGATAGATGAGATAGATAGATAGGTAGATAGATAAATAATGATACATAGATATACAGATAGATAACAGAAGAGATGATTTAAAAGATGAGCTTAAATGACATTCATGAATAGTTAATTGATCCAAAAAGTCCTTACAATGTTTAGGCTAAAAATAGATATAAATGAAAGGGGACACATATCTTTAAACCTCTGAGAGACATACTGTGCAGCTGCCTGAGATGTGGATGATGTGACAGGAAGACCGCTGATGAGGGGAGAGGACCTACAAGTATAAATTTTTTTATATTCAATAAATATTCATTGAAGGACTGACCTTTGAATATCATTCTTGGAATAAGAAAAGATTGTAACAAAGGTATAACAGTAACATATGGTTTTTTCCTCTTCCCTGAGTCCTATATCTCTCCTGCTCTTTGTTCACTTTGGGGTTGTATTCTGTGACTTGATACTTGTACTTCAAAAACCGTAACTTGTTTTTTACTGAGGAAAAATTGGTATACAACATTATATAACTTTCAGGTGTAAAATTTTATAATTCAACATCTGTATGCACTACAAGGTGATCACCACCAAAAGTCTAGTTACCATCCTTCACCATACAATTGACCCCCTTTACCCATTCACCCACTGCACAATCTCTTTCCCTTCTGTTCTCTGTATCTATGTGTTTGTTTTTGTTTTGTTTTTTCAGAGTCCACAAATGAGTGAGATCATATGGTATTTGTCTTTCTCCATCTATTTCATTTAGCATAACACCCTCAAGGTCCATCCACGTTGTCACAAATGGCAAGATTTCATTCTTGTTTATGGCTGAATAATATTCTTGTGTGTGTGTGTGTGTGTGTGTGTGTGTGTGTGTGTGTGTGACATAGCTTTTTGTCCATTCATCCATTGATGGATGCTTAGTTTGTTTCCATATCTTGGCTATTGTAAATAATGCTGTATGATATTAGCATAACAGACACACAGATCAATGGAACAGAACTGAGAGCCCATAAATAAAACCACGCATATGTGGACAATTAATTTACAACAAAGAAATCAAGAACATGCAACAGAGAAAGGATAGTCTGTTCAATAAATGGTATTGGGAAAACTGGACAGCCATGTGCAAAACAAGAAAACTAGATCACTATCTTCAAGCATACACAAAAATTAACTAAAATAGGCTAAAGATTTGAATGCAAGACCTGAAACCATAAAATTCCTGAAAGAAAACATAGGCAGTAAGCTCCTTGACGTCGGTCTTAGCGATATCTTTGTGGATCTGATTCCAAAGGCAAGAGAAACAAAGCAAAAATAAATAAGGGGGACAGCATCAACTAAAAAGCTTCTGCACAGTGAAGGAAACCATCATCAAAGCAAAAAGGTAACCTACTGAATGGGAGGAGATATTTGCAAATCATATATCTGACACGGGTTAATATCCAAAAATATATAAAAAACTCATGCAACTCAACGACAGAAAAACAAACAACTTGATTAAAAAATAAGCAAGTATAGTTTTGAGATGTTCAGATGACACAACTTATTCTGCCCTGAGCTCATGTTCATTTGGGCACCTTGCACAAAGAAAATAAGGACCAAATGGAAGATGAAATTTTAAAGCTTTTAAAGATTCATGGGAGACATTTGTAGGAAGAAAAGAACCATAGTTAAGATCTTGAGACCAGACCTGTGAATTTCTAAATTTATGAATTCACAAGAAAAAAAAGCATTTAAAGTACTCTTCACTGAGAGAGTAGTTAATAAGTCCAAGTGAATTTCTTATAAATGGAATACTGGGACACGTTTCCCTTCCCTCTGCTTCCTTCCATTCTGCCAACATCCGTAAGTCTGTGCCTTGATCCGGGGCAAAAACAACAGTGTGGACATTGTAGACTTTGCATTGATCATGAGGTGACCTAGTGCTTTCTGCTGCTCTCTGCAAAATCTGGTAAATTAAAGTCAAATAAACTGGACTTAGTGGATTTTTCAGTCTTGATCATGTGGATCTGCCATTCGAAGAGCAAACTAGCAACCACATTCTTCAAGGAGCTACTCTTCTCGTGACAACCATTACATATGATGATACTCTCTTCTCAGGACAACCATTACATATGATGATACTCTCTTCTCAGAACAACCATTACATATGATGGTGAGGTGTTCAAACGACAACAGAAAACAGTCAATGATTAAGATAAAATTTATTATTTCTACTGTGTGTGTTATCTATTATTCAATGTAAGCAGGTAGTAGTGCTGAGCTAGCTCAATTCATTACATTGGAATAAAGCCCAAGATGCTCAAGTGATGAAGTAATTCCTATTAAGTCTAAATGAGGCTTCTTTTTGGTCTAAGAAAGGGAACTAAAAATTGAGAACAGAGGATCTTGGAAATTAAATTTGAGAACTTAAATACAAATTAGAGGGGACTATATTTGCGGCTTATTTTCTCACTGGGTGCTTGTTAACGAATGAAAGTCTACAGTCAACTGTATGGCTGTTGGGAGACACGTCTCCATGGGTCTCTTGTACTCCAGCCTGTCTTGCTGGGTATACTCCGAGTTCAAGGCCAGATTGCTCTTTGTCCAGGCCATCATTGCATTTGTGATGAGCCACCTTGAGGAATGAGGTAATGTCTCTCTGCAGAGAAGAACAGACTTACTAACACACTGCTATAAAGCAGTGGGTTCCCCAGGCACTATATTCCACTGTTATACAACGCACTCCATGTCCAGGCATCTGTCGAGGCCAGTGGTTCTCAACCATGGTGAATTTGTCCCCCAGGGTCATTTAAGAATGTCTGGAAACATTTACTGTGGTGATGTTTAGAATGTACATATACACACAATGAGCAGTATTTATATACACGTGTGTGTGTGTAAGTATAGAGAGAGATAACAAAAAGCGTATTGCATAATGGATGCTAGTAATGCCTTCTGCTCTTAAAATATGCAATATTTAGGGACCGGCCCTGTGGCGCAGCGGTTAAGTTCGCACATTCTGCTTTGGCGGCCCAGGGTTCGCTGGTTCAGATCCCAGGTGTGGACATGGCACCGCTCATCAAGCCATGCTGTGGTAGGCGTCCCATATAAAGTAGAGGAAGATGGGCATGGATGTTAGCTCAGGGCCAGTCTTCCTCAACAAAAAGAGGAGGATTGGCAGCAGATGTTAGCTCAGAGCTAATCTTCCTCAAAACAAATAAAATATGCAACATTTAGTGATATGAATTTGATACTTTGGAACAGCAAACTATCAGGCATGCATTGTACCTTGCCACCAGTGACCCAGCCATTAGGAACCTTCTTGAGGCAGATACATTACTTGTCTTACAGTGAACAAAACAAAATATATAAACAAACAAAAAACTCATTGCACTCAAAATGAGATCTTTTATTATTCCCCTGGATAGTTACTTCTATTAATTGGCAATAGTCTTAACTAATTTATTAGATTTCATTAAGAAATACATGGGTAAAAGTTACCCTTAAATTTCTTGTGATGGTTAATTTTATACGTCAATTAGAATGGGTTACAGAGTGCCGAGATATTTAGTCAAACATTATTCTAGGTGTTTCTGCAAGGGTGCTGGTAGATGAGATTAACTTTTCAGTTGGTAGACTGAGTAAAACAATTCCTTTCCATAAAGCAGGTGGATTTCATCCAGTCAAATGGAGGCTTAAGCAGAACAAAAGGCTGGTCCTACCCCAGTAAAAGGATCCCCTGCCTGATGGCCATCGAACTGGACCATTGGCTCTTTCTGGTTTGACAGCAGCTTCTGGCCTTCAGACTCAAACTGAGCTATCTATAACATGTATTATATATATAAATAGGATATATATAAATATATATGTATTAGATTCTATTTCTCTAGAGAACCCTGACTAATATAGTTCTTTATGCATTAAAAAAACTTATTTTTAAAGGAATGATCTTTTCCCTTATGCTCTATGCTCTCCTTTCCTTTACACTTGCCTTGATATCAGTACATGGCTCAAAATATTTTGATTATTTATTTATAAAACAAGAGACAAAACTCTGTCTTATTTACCAAAACATCTCCAAGGTTGTTGATATCGGGTGCACATGTGCATTAATGACTTTGCATTATGTCAGTATGAATGAATATATAATTAAAAATAAATTAATGCCTGAATTATAATTCTTAATTTATTCTAAAAAAAGTTAAAATAATACCTATAGCAACAATCACCATCCATGGGTAAAGAAATCATTCCCTTTAATTTTAAGCTGAAAAATATGAAACGAACCTTACTATCAGCCAACATTTTGAGAAACAACATATTTCTGCTGCCCACTTGTCCAACAAACAGTGGCCCACGGCGCAATTTTTTTCTTGTTTACTGCTTTCTGAACAATGTATATTGTGAAAACTCGAAGAGAAAATTCAACTATTTCCAGGATTACCTTGATTCTTCACAAGATTATCTTTTCAATGCTTGCACTTTTGTCAATCTTTCTAAAATCTTACATCCTGCAACGAATCAGAACTTTCCACTCTCCCATTCAAAATCTACAAAGGAGTTTCTACCACATTTAGGGGGAGAAAGAAGACCTATACACTCTGCTTCAATTTGTCTCAAACTTGTATTTATATCAAGATCGCTTAGACTGCATTGATAAACATACCTGTGCCCAGGACCTACCCAAGACCAAACAAATCAGATTCTCTGGGGGAAAGGTCTGAGTATTCTTATTTTTACAGCTCCCCAGAGTTGAAAATCACTCTTGTGTGCAACCTGGCTCTGGTATGCCTAAATTACTCCCCTAACATCTTCTTCCCTGCTTATGTAACTCCAGTCCCTTTGGCTTTTTGTGATTCCTTGAACAAGTCAAGCTTGCTTCCAACTCAGGAACTTTCACTTGGTGTTTACTTGTGTTCCTCACATTGCTCATTTTCTATTTCTCTCAGGTCTCTTCTCAAGAAGCATCAATCTTGCACCCTATCTAGAGTAGCAGTCTTGTCATGCATATTGACCTACTTTGATTTTCTTCATAGCACTTATGGCTCTGACATGCATGTATGTGCTTCCAGCTCTCCCATCAGAACATAGGGTTGACAAGGGCAGGGTCATTTTCTCTCTTGTCCTTGATCTATCTTTAATGCTTAAAACTTTTATTGAAATATAAGCACGTCATAAATAATGTCAAGTGGCAGAATATATCAATTGGAAGCCCCAATTCAAAGACAGGTGAAAATGTCAGAAAATATCTGATGACCTGACTTGTGCCCTTTTCTCAGATAATAATCTACTTGGTAGAAAATACAGGGATCCCTAGAGTTCAGGAAATTTCGAAGTAGGGCATTGTACCAGCAACCAATTTTGTAGGTCTATAGATTGCTTGCTGGTATGGTCTGGTAGCTATCTCAGCTTCTGATAAAGATAGTCTGTGGTACAAAAATATTTGACATTTAATCCAGTATTTTAGCATCCATTTCCTCCTCCAACAAGTCGCAAATGAGACTTTTATCTCACACTCACCTTTCATGAAGAGCTGGGGTGGACACTTCAGGAACACTTTTCTCTTTGAGGATGGGGATTATAAAGGAAAAAAAATGCAGGAAGTTTTGGAGTAACATGAACCAAAGACAGCGTCTGACTTCCTTATTTGCTAGCATAATCCCTTAGATGAATATGCACGGATATAATGATTGACATATAGAAGGTTTGGCTTATTAGGAATATTACTAACAAGGAAGGAAGGAGGGATACGTAGAGTAATTTTCCCCTGGAGGTGTGCTTCTTACAGATAACTGTGGGTGCCGACCCTGACACAATTCCTTTTGAGAATCGGTTGTGCTCTTGCTTGCTTCCCCCGATGCCTGCATTCATCCATTCTTACTGCATGTGGTTAGTGTCAAAGGGCACTGTGCATACCTGCACACTGATTAGCATTTCCACGTTGATTTGCTCTAAATACTAGCAAATTGGAGACGATGGCATTGTCTGCCAAGTTCCAGCTATAATTTTTATGACAGTACCAGCTTCTTTCAAGTAGCTTTCAATATCTGAACACAGATAACAAGAAAGCTGTCTTTGCTTTCTATTTCTCTGAACCACAAGAATTTCTGGTTACATTTATGTAACTAGAATTAGCTGTGGGGATACTGCTGAAATTCGGAAACAGTGTATACTCTTGAGGTATGTACATTGTCTTTCATCGCTCTGCGTTAGAGATTTCAGCTCCAACGTCTTCAGCCACATTCCAGCAACACTAAGCTACTTACGATAGGATAGCTTTTCAGACACGCCACTCTTGACTTGACATAGTCTCTGGCTGTAGAACGCCAGTTTCAAAAATAACTCCTCTGTTGGGGTCAGCCTGGTGGTGCAGCGGTTAAGTTCACACGTTCCACTTCTGCGGCCCAGGGTCGCTGGTTCGGATCCGAGTGCAGACATGGCATTGCTTGTCAAGCCATGCTGTGGCAGGCATTCCACATATAAAGTAGAGAAGGATGGGCACAAATGTTAACTCAGGGCCAGTCTTCCCCAGCAAAAGGAGGAGGATTGGTAGCAGATATTAGTTCAGGGTTAATCTTCCTCAAAAAAAAGAAACTTCTCTGATTCAGTTTTCTGTCAGTTTGAGCTAAATATGAACCAAATATAAACTGTGTATAGAGAATGCTTCACAAATTGAAGGGGCCTCAAAATCCTCTATTATGATGGAAACTGACCCCTTTGTTAAAATAATTCTGTCCAACTACTTTCACAAAACCCCTTGATTGCCACATCAATCATTATTTGCCATATTGTGTCAGTGAAATCAAGAGACAGGAGGTGTTTTGCTCACAACCTTTGAACTACCTAAGTGAAACATCTCAGTTCTCCAAAAATCTCACAACACACCCCTCCTCTAAAAACAATGCTTCTCTTATCCTAGGTTTGATAGAAAATTTCCACATCAAATTTAACATGTTTTTAATAGGGTCAACACAAGGCCACACTCATGTCTGGTGAATCACACACCTGTTTTACCATGTCTTTACCCTCCCTCAGAAAAAAAGTGCCTCATAATCTTCTCAAATCAGATCCCTTCACCCCCTGAATGCCACCCAACATTTAACTATCCTCAGTCCCATTCTCTTAAATTCCAATTCCTGTTTTTTAATTTGACCAATAATGTAATAAACAAATTCTAGCTGTTATATTCACCAGATTCACCTTTGATTTTCACCCTTCTACTGTCTTTGTAATGTGTGCATATTTCACTGAAAAGTAATAAACCAAAATATAAGTAGCAGTCCCATTAGGCATATTTAAAGAGTGAGTATGATGTGAGAGATAACCTAATAATGCCCAGTCCAACCACACGTTAACTTTGTTATCTTTTCCTACTAGCAATATGCTTGTGGTTGGATTTTCAAGTTAAGTTTTATACAATAATATTAACGATAATACAGAAATTATAGTAATAATAACTGAGATGGCCAAAGGAAATGACATAGAGCAAATCACAATATTACCTCAAAAGCACTTCTCAAATGTATGGGATTGTCAACTGTTCCAACTGTTGTTTCTACTATACTTAGAGCCTTACATCACCATTCATATTACGCACTTTGTCTTCTCGCTGGGATTAGGGCCTACTTCTCATGCCAGATGGATGGGATAACTCCTGAAAGAGATGAGACTTCCCTCTAATTGGAGCAGGACCTAGTGCTGTTTGGAACATAAAGGGAATGATCAAGCCAAATCACACATTTCCCTTTAATTACAGAGAAAAGTACTTTTCACATCCCGTTCCATCTCCATATAGCAGCAAAAACTGTCAAGTTTGCATATTTCAGGTTTATCACCCAGAAGCATTGTGACTGTCAGACCCAGAATTTAGCGAGCAATTACGCCTTCAGAAAAGTACACGTGAAGGTCACACTATTCTGTGGAGTCTTTGATATTACCAGAGCACTTTAAAATTGGAAGAAAATAATTCTACAGTCGATATTCACTCCAGGTATCTTGAGTAGTGATTTTGAAGAGGGTTAATGTGATGGAACAGGGTTGGAAGAAACCAACCCCGTTGGTTGAATTTGAGCTGCCGATTTGTTTTTATTAATTGAATTGATCTCCACCTTGTTCTGCAGTACCCATGTTGCATCCCCCATAATCAAGGGGATTTATCATGCAGGAGAAACGTTTGCAGAGGCTGTTTTTCGTCTTTGCCTAATGCAAAAAGGCATCACAAGGATTTCAACAGGGCAAACAGGGGAACGTGAGAGGGATAACGGAAGCTAGGAGAAAGCAGGGTGCAGACTACAGGGTAACTAGTGGCCAGAAAAGTGGGAGGCTTCAGCTCACATGCTATAATTTGGCAGAACTTCAAGGTTCATCCATCTCTAAAATCCTTACCTATTAACCTAAAATAGTCCCAGAAATTCAAACAAAACTTCTCTATTGGATGAAAGCACTTAGTAAAATATAAACATAATACTTGATAGGTTTATTACATTGATGCGGATTAAGTTAATATGTTACATAAATTGAATGAACTTGGTTTATTTGAAAAGTTTAGCTGGTTCTTTCTGAACAGAAAGTACACCTTTAGGATCTATGGAGTTGAATTTTAAGAAAGCAGATTTTACTTACAATAAGGAAGACATATTGAAGTTCTGGAGTGTCTAACAATGCCGGGGGGTGGGAGGTGCATTGTTTCCTGGATAAGCAGTGGACTATTTGTTATTGCAAGTATTCAGTCTGTCATGCCTTTTATAGAATAGCACTGTCCAAAGGAAACAAAATGTGAACCAGAAATGCAAGCTATACATATATTTATAAGTTTTCTAGTAGTCTCACTAAGAAATAATTTAAAAAGTAGGAATTGAATATTTGACTTAACCCAACATATCAAAAATATTATCATTATAACATGTAATCAACATAAAAAATGAGATTTTTACATTTTATACTAAGTATTTGAAATTCTATGTGAATTTCACTTACTCTTGAAATATGGATTAATCATATTTCAATAGTTACATATGCCCAGTGATTACTGAATTGGACAGCATAGTTATAGAAGTTTTCCAGGTAGGGTAAGAGATGCATCCTTTAAGGTTATTTCACTTCTAATATTTATTTATTCCATTGTTTAATGATCAAACCATATTAGGTGGACTTCTAATTGGGTGGAACAACTTCAATGAAGGCTCCTTTAGCTGGCCACAGAGGAAGAAATGACATGGAGGGCACTGATGATTTTCAGGGAAGGAGGACAACACAAATTGACTTTTTTCTGCTTCACAAACTTGAGCCAAAAAAAAAAAAGAAAAGCTCAATTAAAGGAAATTGATGAGACAAAGAAATGAGATATTTCAATCCATATTTACTGGCCATTGGTTTTGTGCACAGTGTTATGGAGAAATCAAAGTCTAAGCCCTCACAGAGCATATTATGAAATATGGGGAAGCCAGACACATACTCACAGAGAAAACCAACCAGTATTAAATAGTGTGAGAGAGTGCTAAAGAAGTTCTCTAAGGGAAGATCCTGTGAAACCTTGAGGGACAACAATCATTATTGGCATTCAGAGGAGGTTTCCGGATGAAAGAAGAAGACTGAGCTGAGCCTTAGGGGATGGGAAATGCAGAGGAGAAGGTTAGCAGAAGCAAAAGTGAGAACCCCAAGGAACGTTTCTTTGGGAAACAAAAAACAAAGCAGCTGTGGATTGCAAGAATACTATTGCCGTACTGTATTGCTCATATGTCACAAGTAGTGCTATCTCGTTTGGTTGATGGGACTTTTCAGACTTAATATTTACCGAAAAGGGGATGAAAAAATGTCTTTTAATTCTTGTATCTTGTCTTTGTTGTCTCTTCCTAATTCCATCCTCACTGATAAAAATGGGCACTTGATGTTGACCATGACCTACTTGGAAGCTTGGTGCAGAGGGCAGAGGCCTGATTAAATCCCTATATCAAACATATGCACTGAACGTGTCTTGGCCAGAGGATCAGAGATTAGGCTGAAAGGGGAGGCCAAATGGACAGGCTACATTTCTGACTCTGAGGACAAAACCACCTGGTTCAAACAGGACAGGCTGAGTTTAAAGTTTCAAGTGTTCTGAGAGGAAGGGGAGAGATGATAGGAAGCATAGGGATCGCACAGTTTTCTTAGTATTTTAACTGGCAATCAGATATTATTCCAATAGTCAGGGGGTAGGAGACGTGTTGGGTATTCTGGGAAGTGGTTAAAATGAGAACAAAAGATGCTTTTTAGCTTAGGTCAAAAATTTTGAACTTATTCTTGATTCCCCTTCTTCTTTCTTACCTTGTATGTAATTTACCATCAAATCCTATTGGCTCTACTTTCAAATATAACTCAAACCTGTCACCACCTAATGCTGTTACTACTCCGGCCCCAGGGAACCTTCATCTCATAACTTGATTATTACAATACTCTTCCAACTAGGTCCCCTTCGGTTCTTCACCCTTTGCAGTATCTTCTCAGCAAAATGGGATCCTTTTAAACTATGAGTCAAATTATATCACCCTTCTGTTCAAAATCCTTTTTGTTTTCTCATCTTACACAAAATAAAACTGCACAACTGTGCTCTGATCTGAAATCCCTTGTGTGACCCCCTCCCCTCACCACCTGCAACTGCCTCTTGGACTTTATATCTTTTATTCTTTCACTTGCTCACTCTGCACGCTGGGCTTCTGATTGTTTCCCAAAAGCTGCAGCAGCTCACCTACAAGACTTTGAACTTTCTGTTCCTCTATCTGACATGCCATTCCCCCAGCTATCCACATGACAGTCTCCCTTACTTCATTCTCACCTTCTCAGTGAATACCTTTCAAGTCATCACATTTAAAAATTGTATCTCCCTTCCTGTTACCTCCAATCCTCCTTTAGTGGCTAATTATTTTCTCCTTAGCATGTGTCCTTATCTAACATGCGGCACATCATTACTTATTTATCATGTTTATTGTCTTCCTGCAACACTGAAATATGAGCTCCAAGAACGAAGAGATTTGGGCTTTTTTTTTGTTCTGCTCTATTCCTAGTGCAAAAGACAGTGTTTGACACATAGTAGACAATCAATAAATATATTTGAATGAATGAATGGATGTTGCAGAGGGAGAAAAAATATTCACGTACCTTGTCTGACAGTAATATATGGTAGATAAAAAGTAATGTGTAAGGGGTAAAATTAATTTTGTCTAGGAACTCAAAAGGTGGATTTCTCTGCAGCTTGATAGGCAGAGGAAGCTTCCTGGAGATATACACAGTGGCTAGAGGCACTAAGAGGCAGAGAAAGAGGGCAGGCTCCCCTATGAAGAGGAAGCTGTGAGCAAAAGTGGGATATAAAAGAAATATATTGTAGATATTATGTTCACAAGTCACAAACACAGATATACAAGAAATTTAACTTCAAAAGAACATCCTACAGCTCAAACTAATTTATATCTCAATCACTTTTGCCTATCTGATGGTAGGTAAATTAATCTTGGGCACTGCTGATCATGACTGAGAAGTGGACACATATTCCATGACAATACTCCAGTTTAGGTAAACTGCAGAGCTAGAATCAATGCCAGTGAGAATGAGTGAGAGAGAAAATAATCCAAATGCAAGTGAGCTATAAACCAGAAATGGTTGCAATTAATGAATCTTAACCAGGTTATGTGGATTTTACAAAGTATAATCTATCTAGCTATCTGCCTCTCTAGCTATCTTTCTCTCTCTCTTTCTGTCTATCATCTATCTGTTTGTCTATAGCTAGCCAGATTCACACAGGCCCTCAGTACCAATCTTTGGAAATAAACATTTTTGCACAGGAAGAAGTTTTGTGCAACAGGCCCTCAGCCATTTGTCTTATATACTAAAAATAAGAAAGTAAGGTGTAGTTAAGGACTTGCACGTATTATAATGCCCAAGTGTTATATAAATGAGTTCAAGATGGCCCCTGTAGATTGACCCTATGCTATTTACTTCTTCACAGCAGGCTGGCTGGGACTATTAGCTCAAAAGCCCACTGGTGCGAGAAATTTTTATACCTCCAGTTTCTTTGAAAATAGCCCAAATAAGCATATTTTTAGCCATTTAGTGACTGCCTGCCTTGTATAACCCACAAAACTGCACTCAACATCTGCTAGCCATAAGTGAGATAAACTCTGGGGCTATAAAAGACCCTGGCCACTCCCATCTTTCTGAGCAATCTGACCCAGAGATGCCCCATCTTGCTGCTGAGTGACATCATCTAGATACATAAGCCCCTCTCCCTTGGGAGTTCACTAGCCCTCTTCCCCTTTTAAGTTGTCTCTGGAAGGTCTTAATATGTGAGGGACTTCCTCTTGCACGCAATCTGGTAAAAGTGCCACCCAAATAGAGCTCGTTGTGTATCACTGACACCACATGGTCATGTATTTTTCCTTAATCAGCCCCCATATCCTCCAACTCATTATACCAAGGACCATAGACTGTTTGCTAGTAGGCAGTAGATGGCCTTCAGGACAAGGAAGCTCATTCTGCTCTTGTTTTTTTCGACCCTACCTTCCATCCATTCCTCAAATGTAGATAGAGGAAATGCATTCTATCTTGTTTGTGTTCCTCTTATTTCCTGATCTTTCCAAGTAATTTCTTATGTTTTTTGCTCTCTAAGCATATAGATAGTGACATTTTATTATTTCAATTTGCGTTCTTTCCTTTTTTTCTTAAGGGAGCAAAAAAGTGATCCCTAAACGCAATATAAAGTAGCAAAGACAACTAACTTTTCTTCCAACCCACTCCTCTGTTTTGGGGGCTTCCATAGCATTTATGCATGGAGTAAACATTAACCCTAAAGAGGGAAAATTATTAAAGCTAAACAAACAGAAAAACTAAAGTTGTACTCTGCCTTTAAGCATAGATTGTGTTTTCAGTATGGCATATCAAGTTTTCTTTCTCCATTTCCCACTTCCAGCCCTGCAATCTTCAGCCAGCTTGCTTTGTGGTTTCTCTGAGAGCGCTCGTACCCTTCCCTGGCCTCACTTCTCTGTTTTTGTCATCAAGGAACCTGGTCTTGAGATATTATAATGACTTCTGTCATCTATGTTTGTACCTCAAGCTTCTCTTTAATTAATCTTCTTCTTCTCTAGGTCTACGCTCTATGTTCTTTTCCTTTCTGCTTATCTCTCTAATCCCATTGATAATACCCTTTCTTTTGGCCACCTGTAGCATCACTCACCTCTGCACATGAGAGATAACAAAGTAGTAACAATGAACCAGTTGTATGGATTTTTTTCCCCTAAGAAAAAGACATTCTACTTAATGAAAATATGTTTTTATCAATACCTGTTTTCTTTAGGAAAAAAATGGAATATTATTCAATAATAAAAAATGAGCTACCAAGCCACAAAAAGATATGGAGAAATGTTAAATGCTTATTTCTAAATGATTTCAACTATATCACCTTTTGGAAAAAGCAAAACCATAGAGACAGTAAAAAGATTAGTAGTTGCTAGCGGTTCAGGGAGTGGGAAGAATGGATAAATAGGTTAAAAAAAAGGGGATTTTTAGGGAAATGAAATTATCCTGTATGAAAATTTAATGGTGGATATTATGCACGGGTCAAATTCATAGAGCTGTACAACACAGGGTGAATGTAAACTATGATCTATAGTTAACAATAATGTATCAATACTAGTTCATTAATTTTAACAAATGTACCCCACCAATGCAAGATGTAAATAATAGGAGAAAGTTGAGGGGGTTGTTTGGGGTGGTGTATGGAATTCTGTGTACTATCTGCCCAATTATTCTGGAAATCTAAAATTCTACTAAAAAATAAAGCTTAGTAATTATTAAAAAAAAGAAAGAGAAGAAAGAAAAGAAACATCCAGTTCAATGTACTCAGGGATTAGAGACTGAGGAATATTTCCAGTGGCAATACATTTAAAGGCTAACAACAGGCATGGTTTGTATGTTTACTGCTAACGCAATTGTAGCGACTGTAAATTGACTATTATCATAAATGGCCCTGCACATTGTAAAATAAATCTCCTGGCTTTTATGTATGCCAAAAATGGGTTCTCAACATGTAAATGGGCCCCTTTACACCTCAGTACAAATTCCATAAGATTCTATTGACACAATAAATCAAGTAGTGCATTATTAGGAAATATTGGAAATGCAATGGTTTGTTGGTTTTCATTTAAAAACTTCCTAAAGAAGGATGTAAAATTAGGGAAATGAAGTTAGCCACTGTCAAAGACAGACAGTCTTTCACCCCGTAAATTGCAGGGGGCTGAGGCTTTTGATAGGCTGTGAGATCAATGTTCCCTCCCGACAAAATATGTCAGAAGTCCCAGGAATGATACCTCATATGCGGTTTGAATATATGAGTGAGCAGGCAGCTTGAAAAGGAGTGTCAGCACCAGTCTGAAGGAAAATTTGGTACTATTGCCAGCTTATTTTTCCTCTTCCTGTTTTTCATCCCATTCAACAAAATCCTGTGTTTTTTCAAATCACCTCTCACCTTTGGCAGAGTAACAATAAATCAACAACAAGCAAACGAATTAATTAATTAAGTGAACACACCTCTCCCAGCTGTTCTATACTATCGTTTTGTCTATTTCATCAGGTAAATTACATATGAAACCCTGCCTATATCTTGAGTAAAAAATCACACTCATGTGATATCAGAAGCATGGTATATCTGACTCTACCACATAGTTGGAGGTTCATAGTACACTTCAAGTTTCTAAAACAAGACATTCCGCATAGAGAAGGCATTAGAGCCGGTAATGCTTTACCCTGACGAAGGAAGGCATATCTCAGGCTTATGCTTAGATTAATAACTAGTAACTCTCTCAGAAAAGAGAAAACATAAATTATCTAACTCCCAATTCATTACCAGTACAAGATTCGTAAATTAAACATCAAGAATGTAAATTATTAAACAGAAAAAAATTCACATATCTTCCAATGTCCTTCTCATTGGCCCTTATGCCTTCTCAAACCATTCTTGGAGATTACTAACAGAATGGATACTTTATAGAACAGGATTCTATTTTCTATAGAACTTATTCTACTTTCTGCTACTAAACCGACAAATATAACTGCTTCCTCATCTCCCTCTTCTTTATTCTCTCTATTAAAATGAAATAGTAGTCTCTGTACTCAGAACTTAATATTTTTAAAAGATTAATGTCTTTTCCATTCTTAGAACCTTTCAGTAGCTTTCAATTTCACTATGATAAAGTGCAAAATTCTTACAGTGGCCTACAAGGCTAAGAATGGTATGGGTCTTCTTTTTCATCTTTCTCCTATAAAACTCCCCATGCATCTTGTATTGTTTGTCTCAGCCACATAATTTCTTGAAACACGCATGCTGTCCTTACCTTATCACATGCACAAGATAGTAGCCTCTGACTGAAATATTCTTCCTGTCTATCTCTTATTTTGCCTAGCTTCTCTGTACTCTTTCCTCAGATACTACTTTAAACACTGGTTTTAAGTATTTTCATTGTTATCACCTCATATATTATATATGTTTGGTTTTCCTTTGGGTTCTCCAAGCTTTATTGGAGCAATACGATTGAATGCTCCATTCACTGCTTTATCTCTAAACCTTAGAATAGTTTCTGGCATAAAGAATGGTTAAACAGATATTTGTTCAATGAGTGAACGGGTGAATGAATAAATGAATAAAAATAATAAAATAAATAAATGAAAAAACACTTCATAAAGTAAATTTTGCTTGCTGTTACTGGATTAAGTTAGCTCTTCTGTTAAAAGTCCCTATGGCGTGTTATTGCTAATCTTGATACTCTTCATCTCCTCCTGAAAGTGTGTATTTCTATTGCTTAAGAAAATATCCTATAGCTCCTTCTTGTAATTAAGCACCAACTAGAATTTAAACCACAGCATAGTTAGTGCCATTATCTAAACATCTCTTTCTATGTACAAATCTCTCCCCATTGATTTATATTCATTAAATTTTTATTCTTGGGGTTGAGAAACAAAGCAGCATTATTCTGAGGTCTATATGCTGCATTTTAACAACTTTTCAAAATGTGATTAGGTGATCGATCACGTCTTTGTCAAATTTCTTTCTCATCATGAGTGGTGTTCCTTTTTGCACATGGCAATACTGCTCCACTCGATATTTATCTATTTACTAGTATATTTTTGTATAAATTTGAAGAAAGTGATGGGGGTCAACCTAGTGAGAGGATTCTGGGCAAAAAATTAGAAATACAAGATCCCCTAAGGAGATTTAGAGACGGCCTAAATTCCTTAACTTTATTCCCAATGAGACATGAGGTATTTCCCCTACCTCTGAAGCTGGGCAGATTGTGTAACTACTTTGACCAATAAAATATAGCATAAATGATGCTGGCCAATATGCGGGCCAGGCGCATGAGACGGGCAGTTTCTACTTCCTGTCTCTTAAAAGACTCTCTCTCAGAACCATTAGCTTGCATGTAACAAATCTGACTACCTAGCAGGAGAGACCAGGCAGAGAGGCTCTAAGACTACATGGAGAGAAAGAAGGTCTCAGCTAAGCCACGCTTTCCAGTCATCCATGTCAAGGCACCAGAGATGTGAGTAAAGCCATTGTGGACTCTCCATACTGGACCATCCACCAGCTGAAAACTACCAAGTGGTTTTAATCAATGCCACATGGAGCAAAAGAACCATCCTGTTGAGTTCTGCCCCAAATCACATCAGAAACATTGCTCAGATATAATACAGTTTTGTGGCAGCTTATTACACAGCAATTAAAAAAAAAAAAACAGAATTCTCTGGAAACAGTAAAGAAAATAGCTTATTCTAAGAACTATTCAAAAGCTAGGACTGCATATAGAGCATGAGAGGAAAGTGAACTGAGAAGATACTGGAGATGTAGGCAGAGGGAAAGAATGCTCTTTAAGGTCACAGTAGAGAGTCTGAATTTTTTTTAAGAGTAGTGGGACATTATTAACGAGATTTTAAAAGAGAAGAGGTGCAAAATGCTTTTGCACTTTGAAAAGATCCATCAGATTAGAGGGTTGAACAAATTTCAGAAAGGCAAGACTGAAAGTAAGGAAGCTAGTAAATACTTGCAATAGTGCACAAAAAAGATGGTAGTAGTTTGGCCGTTACCAACGTGATGCTGTCAGTAGAAATAGAGTAAAAATATTTGAAATATATTTTGGAAGCAGAATTAACAAGTGTTTTTTAAGAAGGGTCCCTTCATTGTTGCCATTCGGATGGCCAAGTGGTTCACTTGTTATTAGTCACGTCTATGCAATAGGGTAAGGGAAGAATTCTATAGTGTCACATGACATGGGTTAAGGGATAGACTTTAACACATGGATAAAAGTCCTGGAGCCAGAGCTAAACCACAGGGTGGATCTGCTTTCCAGTGAAGGCATCTTACAACTCCTGTTCCTACTCCTTCTTAGCCTTTTACAAAAAGGAACTCATAAACTCTTTGGATGCCACACAGTCCAACATTATTAGTTCAGTATTTTCAATTATTTCCCTGATGCAGGGAGCAATAATTGTTTAGGATGAATGAATGATATTCAGAGTGCATTTTTGAAAAGGCTTAAATAACCAGATTAACTCCTGGGAAGTTGGATTATAACATCCCTAAATACTTGCTCTAATTAATTTTTCTTTTAACTTTTAAACCTGGACCTATCAGTAGAAATTGAACAAACTCAAATTAACATATTTGTAGTCTGTATAACTAAAGGATATGGAAGTCTTTTTTCCAGCTGCCTGAGAAATGAAGTGATTTTGTGTTCAGCAAGTGCAAAGTGAACTGGAAATTGGTTCTCAAGGTAGAAGTGTGAAGCCGCAGCCATTTCCTAATGGGCATCATTCATGAATAGAGTTGTTTCTGGTGACTTATTTGCATAAGTACCTGTCCCCTTTGCACTTAGGAAAAAGAAGGAGAGAAATCAATGCTTTTGCCATGTACTTTACTGAGCTCCTTTTCTACTCCTTCTTCCTTTTGGTTTCAAAGCCCCTAAATATTAACGGCAGGGAGACCAAACTTAGGCAGCTGACAGAAGACCTGGTTAATCTAGTCAGGGCAATAGGGTAGTTAATATTTGTCCCTACCATGCCATGATTTCTTCCAGGCAATGATGCCAATGGAAAAATATGCAAGTCATCACAGACATATACTCAATTAATTTCCTGCACTGTCCTGACCAGTTTCAGTAGGAGGAGAAATTAATCAGCAGTACTAATAAGCTTTCATGAGCTTATAGAACCAAGTTAACCTTTTATATATGTTATGTTCTATACATTCATTTTATCATTCTTTGTTTATAATTTCTCCCAATTTACATAAAGTAGGAATAAAAATATGGACCCTTGAGTTTGCAGTTGAAGGAGTAATTAATATTGATTCAGCAGATGAGGGAATATTTCTTGATATTTCACATTGAAGGGGAAGCCAGTGAAAAGTATGAGAAAAGATGCATATGTTCAGGGAATGGGGTTTGTTATACTGAAGTGGTTAGAACATAGCTCTCAGAGAAGTGAGAAATAAGAAGCGAAGCTAGAAAGCCAGAATGAGCCAGTTCGAAAAAATTTAGAATGTCATGTTAATCGTCTCTCTTTTATTTGATGGGTAATAGATGATAAGGGACAGCTAAGCTATGTACAGAGGTTGTCCAATCAAGTTTTCTCTCATGCTTACTGCCCTTCTGATGGAAGCAGCCAGTCCCACAGCCTCTATTCAGGGAGCATTCCTGGCTGATTCCATTTTTGTAGGAATGACCAAGCTGCTTCCACATAACCCCAATCATCTGACTATAGCTGACTTAAAGGGATGGGAATTCTGTGATTATGACATGGTTGGATGTAACGGTTCCATTCAAACCTAAACAATGGCAATTCTTTAACCACGTGTTCTATATTCAGAAATATGAACAAGTGGAACTAGGGCACAGAAAGTTTGCAGTGGGCATGGAAGAAAAAAACACATGAAAGACTCTGAAAAAGCAAGGACAGGGAGTAACAGAGACACATTACAGGATAGGCATCAACAATGGAAATGAGCAGAACTCGGCTTTGCACAGAGCTCTTGAGACATCAACAAATTGACAAAAACAAGGTGCAGAAGAGTGCATATACTATACTATCTTTCTGTAAGAAATAGGGGAATACATATTCATATTTTCTTATATTTTCACAAACCTTAAAAGGATGCACAAATAACGAATAAAAAAGATACCTCTAGGAATAAGGAGTTGAAGTGAAGTGAAATAATATGAATGGAGATGGGTAGGGGAACTAAATTTTTTTCTCTCTCAATTCTAAGATTTTTTTTTAATCTAAGAAGATTTTATTTCTAGTTGAGCATACCCTCATAAAATAGATTTTAAAGCCAGGAAATTTGTCTCATGCTTTGCTGTCTGGAATTCACTTTCCTTCAGGGAAATCAATGACTACGCCCATGAAATAATTAAGG
Source organism: Equus caballus (assembly GCF_041296265.1). Classification (NCBI taxonomy): domain Eukaryota; kingdom Metazoa; phylum Chordata; class Mammalia; order Perissodactyla; family Equidae; genus Equus; species Equus caballus. The sequence goes on from NC_091698.1 coordinate 36,515,133, forward strand.
GTAGGATTATGCCCTCATGTACTGTAGTCCCCCAAAAATGATTCAATTTTCTCCCATTCTGATTATTCCTGTTTCTGTGAGAAATTAACCTGAGACAGTCAGACTTGGAAGCATTGCATGGTTTCTGCTCTCCCTTCAAGTTTGCCCAGCCAGAGCCTTTGGCCAGAAATAGAGTCTTCTGGAAGAAATATCAAAGTCAGTTAGCCTTAGGGTATCAGTGAAAGGGATTGTATCAGATATTCTTGGCAAATGACGCCTCAAAGAATAGACTCCTGGGTGCATGCTTCCCAGCGAATGTAGCCAGCAAGAACGGTCAACGGACAGACTGAGCTAGGGGCCTTAGGGGTAGGGTTTCCAGGAAGCAGATGATGAAAATAGTCACTTTCCCTAGAACAAGACAGAATTATAAAATTGAAGGCATAAATGATGAGGTGAATCTGTGGAATGTCTTGGAAGTTTTTTGGAATATCGTTTTCACTTTTTTAAAATAGAGTTTTTAAGAATAGGTTTAGATTTCTAGAAAAGTTACAAAAATAGTACAGAGGATTTCAGTGTACCTCACACTCAGTTTCCCTATTGTTGACATATTAGATTGATATGATACATGTGTCACAATTAATACACCAATACTGACATATTATTGTTACCTAAATACCATACTTCATTTGAATTTCCTTAGTTATTCCATAATGTCCTGTTTCCGTTTCAGGATCTCATCCATAAGACCACGCTACATTTGGTCATCACATCTCCTCAGACTTCTCTACCCTGGAACAATTCTCAGACTTTCCTTGTTTGTAATGGCCTTGGCAGTTGTGAGGAGTACTGGTCAGGTATTTTGTAGAACATCTGTCAAGAAAGTTTTGCTAAAGTTTTTCTGATAATTAGACCAAAGTTATGGGTTCTTAGGAGGAAGACCACAAGTGAAAAGGAGCATTCGTTTCACATCGTGTCAAAGGTACATGTGATTAAGACGGCTCATCACTGTTGATGTTGACCTTGATCACCTGCTTGAGGTAGTGCTTGCAAGGTTACTCCAGACTAAAGTCACACTGTTTCCCCCTTTCCATATTGTACTCTTTGGAAGGAAGTCATGATGATCAGACCACACTTAAGGGGTGGGAGTTACCCTCCACTGCCTTGTGGGAGGATATCTACATAAATATTTTGAATTCTTTTATATGTGAGATTTCTTTATTCTCCCCCATTTATTTATTTTGCCATTTTTTAAAATCATTATGGAAGCATGGATATTTATTTTATAACTTGAATCCTAATCCAATGCTACATTATTTTCTTGTTGTTTTTATAGTATTTATTTGGTTGCTCTAATGGTTCTAGTTTGACTATCAGAAGTTTTTTTCATTTGGCTTCTCTGTGTTTAATGTTTGTTATAGCTCTTGGTTCCAGAGACTTCAAATTCCTCTACTGCCTTCATTTTCACCTCCCTTTAAACACTTTCCTCTGAATACGTCCGTATCATGTGGCACTTTCAGGTGTAGTCCACCATTATTATTCTGGAGCCCTGTTGTTGCAGTGGAAGGATATGGGGGAAGAAGTATTTTAGCGCGCTTATGTCTCAAGAGTGTGGCCTATACCACACTGTTTCTATTCCTCCTCTAAACATATATCCACTCCCCTACAAAGCCACTGTCTTCTCCCTTCCCTAGTCACAGCAATCCCAATATATTGGTTCAATGTCTGTCCTTTATTGACTATATATTTTTTTATTTTTCTTAGGTGAGAGAGGAAGGTTTTGCTTTTTATTTTTAACACTCTTGTACCTTTTGTTCTGATATTATTTACTTCTAACATTGCTGAAAATGGCTTGGCTTGTCTTTATTGTTTAAATATTATTTTGTTTATTTTGAAAGTAATATATACATATATATATATATATATATTTTTTTTTTTTTGGTGAGGAAGATTAGCCCTGAGCTAACATCTGTGCCAATTTCCTCTATTTTGTATGTGGGATGCCTCCACAGCATGACTGATGAGTATAGTAAGTCCACGTCCAGGATCTGAACCCATGAACCAGGGCCACCAAAGCTGAACACAGAACTTTAACCACTCAGGCACAGGGCGAGCCCCAGAAAGTAACATATATTTTTACTGCAATCAAAATAGGTAATTTATTGTCTATAATCTCAAAATCCACATTTAACACCATCACTTTTTTTGCTGTAAATCTTGCAGGTTTTATCTATGCATATATAAGGATAATTTATTTTTATAAAATGTGGTCACATTATGCCTACTGTTTCTTGAACCACTTCCTTTGTCAACCTGCAAAAACAGAAACCTGTTTAAGAGGTAAAGCGTTTATTTGGGATCAAAGAATTGAAATTTGGGCAGCACAGATTCAGGTAGAAACCCAAATAGTGTCTCCCTAGGGAGTCAAAGGCAGTGGCTTTTAAAAGCAAAGAAGGGAGGTTGTTATTACAAAGAATTTTAATTGGAGTTGGAGGCAGAAGCTAGGCTTAGTTAAACATTGATTACCTATTGATTCCATCTTCAGAAAATCCAGAGTCCTCAGTCTTTGTGATCAGGATGTCTATTCTCCTGCTGCCTTCTCAAACAATGCTTGTAAAACAATTGCCATTTGGGCCCAGTCTAAAGGTTTGGTCCAGTCCAAGGATCAAGAGAGCAAAGCAGTTTCTCCGGAAAGACAGCCCCGACTCCACTTAAAATGGCTCCACTGTAGTCAACTTTGACACTTTCAACCACGAATATACTGAAAGAATTTTTTGTCTAACTGTGTATCTATACTAGAATTATTTAGTAAAAATAAATTGTATGGATATATGATAATATATTTATGAAATTACCATTTGTTGACCATTTTGGTTAGTTCTATTTGGCTCATACAAAGTATACTGCAGTAAATATTTTTACGCAAAAATTTGTAAAAAGTCTACTATTAACCTTTGCAGATAAATTTCCCAAAGTGGTGTTTTGAGCCAAAGAGTATATTTAATTTAAGATTTTTTAAAGACATCTAAAAGTGAGGTTAAACACACTCTTTTACAGCTTTGACATAAATTGGCAACGCAGTGTCCTGAAAGTTAGCAAGAATTTACTTCCCTACCCACAATACATGGCAGGCCCTAGCTGAGGGTTTTACTTCTTAGAGGAAGCATATGTCTCTCCCGGGATGAGTTCTCACAGGGAATTCTTATGCCTATTCTCAGTCCGTGTTACACTGATGGAATCCTCTTTGAGAAACCATCTACACATTTATTAGAAGAAAAGCATTGGCTCTTCCTTCTCATTCTGGGTTCTCAGTCTCAGAACGTGGATAAGTAGACAGGTTTTTAAATACTTTTTTCTCCGATCATCACCTTCTGATGATAAGTGTCAGCATGCATGAGTTCCCGCAGATATGACAGATCTTCTTTGCTATTTTAGACTAGGGAACCTAATTTTTCCTATACCTATGAGAGGAGCTTGTGCTGAGATAGAAACAGAAGAAATAATGGAAATCTCCAAAGTCAAACTTGCCAGATAATATGCTTTTTCATTCGGTCACTTTATTTTTTAACTCCAATTTTCTTCTTGGAAAAAATTCCTCATTTGTTTATTGCTTTCCACATCTGGTAAGTGGAAGTAATCACCAAAAATTGTTGCCTTTGCTTCTGGAATCCATTACGAACTGAAGATGATATTTGTTTAGGTGTCAGTTAATTTAATAGAACATTTAATATTGTAAGTAAATAAATGTCCCTTTTCAAATGTATCTAAAAGGCAACTGGAGGCAACTTAGGTAATTTGTGCACTTGTAATATATTACTGTAGGCTCTCTATGTATTTTGGAAAGCAATTTTCCATGAAATTGCTGTTACCTTTTAGATGTGAGATCATTTTGTATGATACTCATTTAAGGGAATTATCCCTTCTGTATAAATACCATTCAGGCTAACTACACGAAGGTGCCAACACATTAAACCCTTTCAATGTATGGCTTAGAGGATGAAGGTATACTTTTTTATATTCTAAGTAGAACCCAATTATCACGTGGCTTAGGACATATTTCTAGCTGATTACTTGGGCTGTACTTTGCCTCCAATTAGTTCAGAAAATATAGGTCCTGTTTTATATACTGACAATCCCAAATGATAGCCAATTGTTAAACTACCTTGCTAATAAGCATCAATAGAATTATAAATAGAAGATATTTCAAATGATATTTTCCTATGAAACTATTCATTTGTTGAAATGAAGACTATCAGATCCTTTTCAATATTACTTTCCTAATACAAAAGTATGTATTTCTTCCTCTTTTCCCACTTCTTGGAATCTTAACACTTTTCCTGAATTTCTAGGCCTTACACAACATCTTCCCATTTGAGTTGTCCATCTTCCAATTTTAGATAAGCTAATCCTTTTAGTAATTAACAGACCTGAGCTTCTCTTTTTTTCCCCTCTAATTAAGGAGGTTTTCCCACCACATTTTGCCTGTAATATTTCCACACATCTATGAGAAAATGTAATAAAGAAATCACATCTTTAAGGAGCAGAAACTCAGGGAAATTGGTGATTATAAACCTTGACATGATCTGAAATGTCTCCTATGCTAAAGGCTTTGTTTACTGCAAATTTATGTGTGCTATTCTCAGCAGTTTGCTCGATATATTGATACTCCCTTTATTTCTAAGTCAATATCCTCTTTAATTTCACAGAATAATTTTTCCAGATCTATGCCAATCTTCTTATGCTCCATAGGTAAACTTTCCAATAACAGAGTCTCTTTGAGTTGCTGAGATAGTCTAAAACATCACATACAATATATAGTTCAGGTCACTTACTGTAGAATTTTCACTCTTCAATATGAAGAAATAATGTTCAATTATATCTCTTTCTCACATTTAAAAAAAAATCTCAGTAGTTAAAATAGTTTCCCTCTAGTTAATTTTAAGGATGAACTAGGTTTTATGTAAATTGGAGTTAGCAAGAAGTAGAGTGAGCATTCCGAATAAGATTGAGAATATGGGTTGAATTTGTTTTCTATGATATAATCATCCCAGAAGATATATTTGAAATACTGGAGGGAAGATTATGAGGATGGCAAAAGAAAACTGAAAGAATGATAAAAAGGAGAGTTCAAGAAGAGACAGATTGAAGAAAGGACTTCATTTTATGTGATAAACAAAAATGGCAGGAATGCTTATCATGGCAGTGCAAATGGGTTCACAAGTCAAAGTTGAACTAGGACATCAAATTTTGTTAGATCATATCGGTCTTGACTTTGAGTTTTGAGAACAGAATAGTTTAGCAATTGATTCATGATTTATTAATCTCCACCCTTTATCTTTATCATCATCACCATTGTCTTCATCCACATTGCCATTCTGGTTAATCTTTTTGAGCACTTATCATTTACCAGAGATGGAAATCAGTACCTTACACCCATGACCTCATATATGTTTGAATACAATGAGAATTTACATAACTTTCTAAGTTGACACAGAACACAGATTGAAGCTTCTGTGTCTAAATCCCTAGCCCATGTTCTTTCTAAAATATGTCATTGACTCAATTCCACTTATAAATGGCATTTACATAAGTTGCTCGTGCTTGTTATTTTTAACTTCCCTACCTTTCCTTTATATTTGATTCCTCTTAGTGAATAGCGATCTTTCTCTCCTTAAAGAAAATCACATAGGCTGCATAGGCTGCTTTGTTTTGCTCACTACCCACACCTGTCAGAAGGATGTTTTTACATGATGACCGCTCATTTTGGAAAAGATGCTGCCAATCCTCCTCTTTTTGCTGAGGAAGACTGGCCCTGAGCTAACATCCGTGGCCATCTTCCTCTACTTTATATGTGGGACACCTACCACAGCATGGCTTTTGCCAAGTGGTACCATGTCTGCACCCAGGATCCAAACTGGCAAACCCTGGGCCGCCAAAGCGGAACTTGCGCACTTAACCAGTGCAACACCAGGCTGGCCCTAGAAAAGATGGATTCTTGAAACATACTTGCTGCTGTTGTGTTTCCAAGCTCCTTCCTTAGCCTAGATCCTACTAAGTTCACTTAGGTGAACTTCAGCCTAAAACATGGTGTTTCCTAAGTGTTTATTTCACACTAACAACAGAACAGTAACTATTGTAGAAGTATAGGTAGAATTTACCGGGAAAGAGTAGAAGTTGTGTGGTTTAAATGAACCAGGGCCACAGGAGAAACTCTTTTGGGCCTGTAGTTACCGGAAAACATTGATAGAATAAGTAAGTAAAACATTTATGGAGAAACTTGTAATATTAAAATAAATTGAAAAGATTCTTGAAGAGTGACTGTCTGAATTTTGAATACCACAATTTAGGTGTGCAAATAGTGTTCAGAGATGTCCAGCGTTTGATGAGAAAAGGCTCTAGCAATACCTGTGTAGCTTTCTTTAGGTTGCTTAACAGTGCCAAAAAGAGAGAATCTGAGACAGGTCTGTGTAACCTAAAATGCAACCTGAATAATTTCCGTAAGCTACTACCAATATTTCAACATTGTTGATATGGTCCGTGAATTCAAACCCACAGAGGGCTTTAAGATACATATTGCAGTACAAACAACCAGGTTACAACATTAATATTTGACTTAGCATTTATTTCTAAGTTGAGGACAGCCACTAAAATGTGCATTGTTTAATTTTTGCCTCCACAGTTAGAATTATAAAAAATCAAGTGTGAAATGGTATATCCCACACCACCATCCAGTCTTGCCATTGCTTGGAATGACTCCTTCTCAAGGATTCTTTCTCCAAATGCACTGAAATTGAATCACCTGAAATACTGGCTAACCGGCATATTCCCAGGCCGACCTAGACTAAATGAGAAACTCTGGGAGCTGGAACATGGCATCTCTATTTTGACAAGCCTTCCAAATGATTTCAATCATAAAGTTGACAATCTGTTTTACAGCACATTCCTGATGACCTCTCATCAACCTTCTGCTTCTTATTAAACTATCATCTCTCAAATTCAGACCCATAATTATACACTTGGCTGGGGCAGAAACTTTGAAAATTACACTATACTTTTGCTGGTGGCTCCCAGTTAAACTCCATCTTTAGGAAGCGGAGGGAGACTGGCAGGCAGAAAGAGAAGGAAGTGATGCTCCTTTCTGTTTGCTTGCTCCCGTCAGGTTCACCCCAGCACTGTTTTTTTTCTCGCTGGCTGTGGCAGTTTGTTCCCATGCCTCTAAGTGATTCCTGTTTGCAGTATTTCCGGCATTCACGGAAACAGCCTAATTGTGCTACACCCTCCCTTCCATGCCTTAAATTTCAATTAGCCCAAACTCTGCTTTGTTTCCACTGCCCTGGGGGTGGGGGAAGAAGTAACTTTTTTCTGAGGCTATCACTCACAGGATACTTCTGTCAGTGTCCTTTTTTTTTGCTTCCTTATCAGTTTCTTAATACTTGATTAACAATTCTTTGATTTAAATTCTATGTTTAAATAATTGGCATATTTTTTCTCCTGAATAGAGATTGGTGGGTTCAAACTTCAATGAAATCAATTAATCACCCCCACCTCCCCCAATAAAATTCATCGCATCATTAGACTGTTCTTTGCCTGGAAAATTTTTCTCCATAGGAATGAATTCAGCTACTCTGTCTACACAATGCAGCTCATGTTTTGGAGCATAGTTGTGGTGACCTTGTCAGACTCTTGGCAAAGCAAAAGCTAAATCATTTCTAATTGTATCGTATTTTCCTTGAGATGTTTTATTTTTTGTTTCAAAATAAACTACTATTTTATAAATAGGTGAATCACAATATTGTAATCAGTTTTTCAATGTATATCTTATCATTAATCTTTTCAATAGCGTGCAAAGAAGTCACCGGTACTCTCATTGCACATGTAGACTGTCAGACTTGGGCAGATGAAGGTAACTAATTTGTCTACCCGTAATTCACAAGACTAGTAAATGCTAGTTATGTTTCTACTAACTAGTAGATGCTAGTTATGTTTCTATTTTATAGGAGAACGCTTTTATGGAACTTAAATATCCTGTATTCTTATCTTTAAGTATCCAAAAAGAAATATAAAATGGCTCAGCTGGATTGCTAGTATTGACATCTGTTTCCTACAGAGACGCCTCTGAAACTGACAAGGATAAAAACAACAACAAAAAAACAAAAGGAAGAAGTAGAGAGGCACCATCTTGCTGAGTTGGTTATAATAGTCTTGCAGGTTTCTTACATATTTAAATATTGTATAATAATTTGAGAGTAGATAGTTTGTAATTATATATATATACACATTATATTCGTATTGTCTTTTTGTCATAGCTATGTTTCTGAAAGTGTTATTATTTTACTATTATAATTATTTTAATACATCTACTATAATAAAATAATTATGAATCATTTATTGAAGAATGTTTTCTATTTTATTGTCCTTAGATATATTTGGTCTATAGTCTAAGAATCAAGCCTGACAGAAGGATAATAATTAAAACTGTTTCCCCTTTCATTTCAAAAATCAATTTGCTACATAAGCAGCAGTAAATATTGACTCCTCTTTCAACTTATGAATTCAATTCTGTAAAAACAGTAATTATTTTTTCTGAATTTCAGTAGAGCAAATTATTTTATATTTAAAAGCAGGTTGAGGGCTGATATGTTTCAAAAATTCAGATAACTACCAAAGTGTAACTTTCGCTAGAAATGGCATTCGCGAGAAATAAAAAAGTTTGCATATACTCTCAATCATTTTTTGCTAAGAAAATCATACAATTTTTACTAATCATAGGAAATAAGAAACAGCAATTTAGCGTTGTAATTCACCCTAAAATCATTAATTTTACCTTATTTTCCAAAGGTTTTATACTGGGAAAATGACAATAAATTTCACTTTAGTTTAGAATTGCATTATCTATATTGAGTGCTGGTAGATAGGAGAAGCCATCTAAGACTCAGGTATTCATCTAGTTTTTGCAACTGGTGAAGACAAAGCCTTTGTCATTTATGCTGAAAAGAAGCAAGGTTACTCTTTAGTAATTCCAATGATGTTTTTCCTGCTTAAAATTAATTCTAAGTTTGTTGGAAAACTCAGAGACAGTCAAAAGGTAACTTTGCTTCTTGGCCCCTTTCTGGTTTCAGATGCAGACAACTGAGTACACAAGGCAGGGACCTGAGGGCTAATGACACCTCCCGTCCCATGTTACTTCAGATTCACTGAGTCCAGAAGATGGGAGAAATTTCTAGGCTTCCTAAGATTTAATCAAAGAATGAAGTCTGTGCTCAGATTAATTGTTTACATTGTATCATCTCTAAATTTGAAAGGGTCATAGGGGTTATATAGTCCAATTTAGAAGCTAGAACAGGAGGTCTGATTATGACTTTTCTAATGGATGATTACCCCATCTTATTAAACACTTCCAGAATTTGATTTCTAAAAGAGAGTTCATTCTTTTGTGCTCTATCTTTAATTTTTGTGTAAATTTTCCCCAAACTTCCTGCAGTTGATACTAATTTTACCTTTAGAGCTACACAGAATAACCTCAATAATTCTCTGGTGTGTCCTCACAAACGCTCTCCATTCCCAAGTTGGGGTTTTTTTTGATACTTTCAAACATACTTCAGATGATGTGGTTTTTCATCTATTCACCATCTTTGTTTCCCTCAGGAAACACTCAGGAAGTGTTGCTACTTTTTCCCAACAAAGAATCCTTCAGAAAATTATACATCTTCTAAAAATATATAAAATACAAAAAGTCCAAACTCTATGTTTACTAATGAAGAATGATATTACAGATGTTCTTCCTTACTGTTGGCTTATATGGACTTTTGGGTTTATCAGTGTATTCACATTTTTTAATGGAGTAATATTAATCTAGGTTTTTCCTTTCACATTCTCATGTTGTTTGTATATTTTTATCTATGTAAATATACAATTATGTATATTGGTAAAACTGATGAATTAAGCATTTATTAATGATGAATTAAGTATTTATTGCACCAAGAATTTTTCTATAAATGTAGTTACAGACAGTGTCAGATAAAATAACTATAAAAGGAGAACATATCCGTTATAGAGGGGAAATTAGTGAAGGAGCACTTTCATCTACATCTATACAATCCTATCTTCCATAAAATAATACTACAATGCCCTGGGATTCTTTCCATGTTAATACTAACCACTATTGCTAACCACCAAGTAATGGACCAGACATTGAAGTAAGTTTCTTATATGCCTTATCTCATGCATTTTATGGAACAGACCTATGGCAAATTGTCAGTAGTCCTGCGTAAAAGATGAGGAGGTGGAGGAGCGAGTTAAAATATTTGCAAAGGACATGACTATTGAGAAGCAAAGTCAAGATTCAAAATCAACTCTTTCTCACTTCAAAGTTAATATATATTTCCACGTGAGAAAAATAGCTATTTCTCCCTGAATAAACATCCTAGGCATGACATATATTGTTATTTAATTTGCACCACAGACACAAAGTATGAACACCTCCTAAATATGCACTCATCAATTAATATATGCAGATCCTTCATATCCATAGCACATGCCTAGAGAAAAACAGTGTCTAGAAAGGCTGTTCCTGTTTTGGGATGTACTTTCTTAGTAGTATTTTTGGCTCTACTATTGAGTTGCTACTCGACGCTATGAAACATTGATTACATGATGTGGCATCATTACCCTGGACCTTCAAAATTCAAAATTCCTTCAAAGAATACATGTGTGCTAGGTTTCCAGTTCACACTGTGACTCAGATCTCTACATGGCTACCTCCTTCTCACCATTTAGGACCTTGCTCAACTGCCTGCCCCCATCATCCCATCCTTTGTAGAAGATCTAATTTCCAGGCCTTGTAGCCCTTGGTTTCTTATTCTGTTTTTATTTTTCCCCTTTATATCAATCATCATTATTTGAAATAACCTCATACATTTGTGTTTGTTTTGTTCACTTATGCTTTATGCTTATATTATCTATTTCGCCACACTAGTGTATCCACTTCATGATGAAAAAACATTCATCTAGCTTGTTCACCTCTTTATCATCAGTATCTAGAACAGTGCATTACATGTGACAATTGTCCAACACAATTACATTAACAGATGAACACAGATACACACACAAATGGCAGGGAGTTTCTACCATAACTTTAAAAAGTAAAAGAATTTTTATAATATGTAAATAACCTTACCTATAACCTTATAAAATAGCTCCATCTTGTTAACATTTCTAAGATTTTAAGATTAAAGAATAACACTTGGAAGTTTTAGTTGAGTTAATCAGTACTTTTGTTTAGGTTTAAATACATGAGGAACACAAACTGCCTACTATGTTTCTAAATATGTGGTTAATAGTTTTGGTATTGGTTAAACACAGAGGAAAATATAACAGTCTATTAGGCAGGGTTCTCTAGAGAAACAGAACCAACAGGATACACGCATATATATATGTGTGTGTGTGTGTGTGTGTATCTATATACACACACATTATATATGTATATATGTGTATATATATGTGTGTGTGTGTGTGCATATATATATATTAAACTATTTATTATAGGAATTAGTTCATGTGGATTTGGATGCCGGGATGTCCCACAGTCTGCAAGTGGGAGAACCAGGAAAGCAGCTGGTATAATTCAGTCCAAGTCTGAAATATTGAGAATCTGGGGGGCCAATGGTGTATGTCTTGGTCTGAATACAAAGCCCAAGAATCAGGAGTGCTATGTCTGACAGCAGGAGAAGATGGACGGCTCAGCTCAAAGAGAGAGAGTGAATTCACCCTTCCTCCATCTTTTTGTCCTAATCAGGTTCTCAAGGACTGGAATGATGCCCACTGTCATGGGTGAAGGCAGATCTTCTTTACTCAGGCTATTGACTCAAATGCTATCCTCTTCCAGAGATACCTTCACATGCACATCAAGAAATAATGTTTTACCAGCCATCTTGACATCCCTTAGCACAGTCAAGTTGACATATAAAATTAACTATTGCACAGTGTGAGGAAATTATTTGTGTTCAACTTGTTTTGGAGTGATATTATTTGCTGCTGTATTATCGATGCACGTGGTTCTGGAATTTCTGCCCTTTTTTTCAGGTTATACAATGTCCTTTGTACCCTAATAGGCTCCTATAGTCAAACAGCCCAAAAATGTACTGATGCTTGTACTAACTAAACTGAGATTTATCATTATTATTATTTTCTTATCCTGACACTAGTTTCTCCTCTACTTTCTTGAACCATCAATTAAAACTAATTTTATTCACTGTAATACTAATGACAGCAATGTATTCACTTTTAACTTTTCAAAAGGAAACTAGAGAAAAAAGTAATAGTGTGCTAGAGACATACAGAATTTTTGTATGTGGTTTAGACTTGGCAATCGACCTGTTTATCGATGGATAGTGTGGGATAAATGCTCTTAATTAATCTTCTCACTGGCATTTCATGTTAAACAGTTATTGGAGAAACATTACTCAAATATTCTATATTTATCTGGCCAATTTTATGGCCTATCATCCTGGGTTCATTCCTCTGACCAAGTCAAGAATTAGTCCTAGCCACAAAGATGACTGAGTCAAGCTTATGTACAATGCTTTTCTTGAGGGGTGAAGTCTACATCAAAAGAACAGAGTAACATTTATGGGAAAAAAAGAGATAAATCTTCAGAAAGGAGAGAAGGAAAAGGAAAATATTAGCCATAGTTTCCTGAAATCTAAGATGGAGAAAAGAGGAAAAGATGTGAGACAGCTGAATTCCAAAGAGGAAACAAAATAATTCCTAAATATCAACCTCTTGCTATAAAAAATATGAAAAACACAAAGTATTGTAGGAAAAGTTCAATACAACTAAAGGATGCATGATAAAAAACAAAAATGCACCTTCTCTCTCCAAATTCTCAGGCCACATCTCTGTCAAAAAGTTTCTCTCTCTTCTTCCTTCTCTCCCTGTGACAAATATGTTATCTTTCAACCACTTGGAGAATAATATATGCATTAGTTAATATGTATAACCACTAATCTTTTCTTATTTAAAGTAACGCTACAATGACCATTTTTTAACATATTTTTATATGTGAGCTATTATAATTATAGTATGTATTCTTTGAGAGTAAAATCGCTGGGACAAGTGTCAAATACTGTACAATTTCTTCTAAAGACAAGTCAATTTTCATCCTCACAAACATAACAAAACTCTTCTCTATCTATTTGTTCACGGATACTGGGTTTTATCAAACTTCTAAAATCTTTTCTTCCAAATCAATTTGGTGAGAAATTGAGATGCCATCTCTTCAAATGACTATTTCCTCAACGAGTGAGATGAAGCATTCTTTCATTTGTTTACAAAAAAGTATTTCTAGAAAATTTGTAAATTTAAATTTTAAGTCTGGCTTTTGACTTTTCTTTTTGTAATTGTTAATCAATACATTTAATCATAGAATGAGAAGTTTTCTGTCACACATACATACAAAAAAAGAGAGAAAAACATGATAACAAGGAGGAGAGAAATGGAAGCTATAAAAAGACATAAATTTAACTTGTAGATATGAAAAACATAATGTCAGAATAAAAAAAAATACTGAATACTCTGGAGGGGGTTAAACCTATTGATACTGCCAAAGAAAAAACTGGTGAACTTGAAGATGTAGAAATAAAAAGTATCCAAAGGAAAAATGGAAAAATATTGGGGGAGAAAATGAACTGAGCACCAGTGAGCTATGAGACAATTTCTAACAACGTAACGTAAGTGTAACTGTAGTTCTGGAAGAAGAGAAGGGAGAAAAGTGCACAGCAGTTATTTGAAGGAATAATGGCTAGAATATTTCCACATTTGATGAAAATTATAAACCTACAGATTCAGGGAGCTCAATATACACTAAGCATAAAACAAAATGGGGGGAAAAACACACCAAGGCACATCACAATCAAATTGTTGAAATTCACTGAAAAAGAAAAAAATCTTAAAAGCAGTCAGAAAGACTTTCCGTTTCTGATTTTACATGAAGGAGCTTGAAAGTTGCTGCTCTGTCCTAACAATAAGGAAAAAGTTGAACAGACTGAAAAAGTCAAGAACCCTTCTTGAATCCACAAGAGAGGAGAAGACACAGGGTAAATTGCTGCCCCCAAGACTGGAGTGACAGACAGTTGAATAGTTAGCTACTGCTAAACAGGGTAGAGACTCATGAATGGAAACCACTGAGGGAATCCAGGCCAGGATAGGAAAAGCTGAACTGCAATTGATGAATTGCTAGTGGCTCAGTGTGGACAAGTCTGAGAATTAAAAACTCCACGAAGTACAGTCATAGGTGGGCCCCCATAATATTTTGAGATTTACCTCCAGGAGCTCTACTGGGTTCCCACAGTAAAAATTGGAGAAATACCCCCTCAGGCTTCTGGCAGAGGGAGGGGAAAAGCAATCATTTTGAAATACTAAGAAGAGAGAGGAACTTCCCCAACTTCATAAAGAATCTCTACCAAGAACCTACAGCTAACATCATACTTAATGGTGAGAAACTTGAAGATTTCCCACTAATATCATCTATGAGGCAAGGATGTATCCTCTAACCACTCCTTTTCAGTATCATAGTGGAGGTTCCAGCTAATGCAATAAGACAAGAAAGGGAAGTAAAAGGTGTACAAAAGGCAAGGAAGAAATAAAACTGTTTTTGTTTGCAGATGACATAATCATCTATGTAGATCTGAACCAACAAAAAATTCTGGAAACAGTAATAACTAAAGACAATTATACTGAAAATAATAATTGCAGGATACCAGGATAAGGTAAAAAATAAGTCACTTTCCTAGATATCAGTAATGAATGAGCAGAATTCAAAAGTAAAAACACAATACCATTTACATTAGCACCCCCCAAAAATGAGGTATAAATGTAAGAAAATCTGTACAAGATCCATATGAGGATAACTAAAAAACTTTGATGAATTAAATCAAAGGACTAAATAAATGAAGAAATATTCCAAGTTCATGAACAGGAAGACTCAACATTGTGAAGCTGTCAGCTCTTCTCAACTTGATCTACAGATTCAGTGCAATCCTAATCAAAACCCCAGCCAGTTATTTTGTGCATATCAACAAACAGATTCTAAAGTTTATAGAGAGAGACAAAAAAACCAGAATATCCACACAATATTAAAAACGCCAAAGGTGGAAGACTGGCACTACCCAACTGCAAGATTTACTCTAAACCATAGTAATCAAGATATTATGTTATGGTGTTGATCAAAGAATAAACAGATCAATGGAACAGAATAGAGATTCCAGAAATAGATCTACATAAGTGTAGTCTAATGATATCTGACAAAGAAGCAAAAGCAATACAATGGAGAAAGGATAGTTTTTTCAACAAATGGTACTGGATGAACTGGACCTCCATGTGCGAAAAAATGAATTTAGACAGAGATCCTACACATTTCACAAAAATTAACACAAAATGGATCATGGACCTAGATGTAAAATGCAAAACTATAAAACTCCTAGAAGATAACATAGGATAAAATCTAAATGACTTTGCATATGATGACGACTTTTTAGATATAGCAACACAGGCACTATCCATGAAAGAAAGTGCTGATAATCTTGACTTCACCAAAATTAAAAACTTCTGTTCTGCAAAGCACAATGTCAAGATAATAAGATAAGCCACACACTGGAAGAAAATATTTGCAAAATACAGCTGATAAAGGGTTGCTATCCAAAATATACAAAGACTACTTAACCATCAACAATTAGAAAACTAACAATCTGATTGAAAAATGAGCCAAAGATCTTTACAGATATGTCACCAAAGAAGATATACAGTCATGTATCACTTAACGATGGGGACATGTTCTGAGAAATGTGTCAATAAGCGATTTCATCATTGTGCACACATCATGGAGTATACTTACACCAACCTAGATGGCATAGGCTACTATACATCTAGGTTATATGGTACTACTTCTATGGGACCGCTATCATATATGCGGTCTATTGTTGACAGAAATGTCATTGTGTGGAGCAGGACTATAGAGATGGCAAACTCACATAAAAGAAGCTCCACATCATATGTCATCAGGGAAATGCATGTTAAAACAACGATAAGATACCACTATACACCTGTTAGAATGGTCAAATTCCAGAACACTGAGAATACCAAATGTTGATGAGGATATGGAGCAACAGGGACCCTCATTCATCGCTGGTGTGAATGCAAAATGGTACAGCCACTTTGGAAGGCAGGTTGGCAATTTATTACAAAACTAAACATACTCTTATCATATAATCCAGCAATTGTGTTCCTTGTTATTTACCCAAAGGAGTTGAAAACTTATATTCACACAAAAATCTGCACACAGATGTTTATATCAGATTTATTTATAATTGCCAAAACTTGGAAGCAACCAAGATTTTCTTCAGTAGGGGAATAGATAAATAAACTGTGGTAAATATAAACAATGGAATATTATTCAACACTAAAAAGAAATGAACTATCATGCCATGAAAAGACATGGAGAAAACTTAAATGCATGTTACAAAGTGAAAGAAGCCAATCTGGAAAGGCTACATAGTATATCCAAATGTATGTCACTCTGGAAAAAGTAAAAACACAGAGACTAAAAAGATCAGTGGTTGCCAGGGGTTGGGGATGGATGAGGAACGAATAGGTTGAGCAGAGAATCTTTTGGAGCAGTGAAAATACTCTCTATATACCATAATGATGGATATATGTCATTATTCTTTGTCCATACCCAAAGAACGTACACCACCAAGAGTAAACTGTAATATATATGTCCTTTGGGTGATTATGATGTGTCAACCTAAGATGATCAGCTGTAGCAAATGTACCACTCTGGAGGGGGATGTTGACAGTAGGGGAGGCTATGCACGTGTAGGGAGATGGAGTATATGGGAGATCTATGTACATTTCCTCAATTTGCTGTGAACCTAACTGCTCTAAAAGATAAAGTCTTTTTAAAATCTAGTTGGTAAAAACTCACAGAAGAGCAAGGATAATGCCACCAGATAACTATTCAGAAACTAAGTAAATTTGAAGAATGTGGGGTGGCATTTTTAAAATGCTGTAATTGAAAGTACCAAAACAAACAAAACTGTGTTAATCAAGAACTCTATAGCAATTAAAAACATCTTTTTAAAATCAAGGTTATTTTTATTGACGTATATTCTGACTTTTTCAGACTTAGAAGACTGGTCATATAAAAGGTAATCATATATATCAAAATGCTTTTTTTATTTTTCCTGAGGAGGACCAGCCCTGAGCTAACACCCACTGCCAATTCTCCTCTTTTTGCTGAGGAAGACTGGTCCTGGGCTCACATTCGTGCCCACCTTCCTCCACTTTATATGTGGGACAGCTACCACAGCATGGCTTGCCAAGCAGTGCCATGTCCGCACCCAGGATCAGAACTGACGAACCCTGGGCCGCCAAAGTGGAACATGCGAACTTAACCACTGCGTGACTGGGTCAGCCCCTGAAAATATATATTAGAACTAATAAATTCAGTAAGTCGCAAGAAACAATGTCAATATAAAAATTATCTATATCATAATCAACACATCAACTTTGACATAAAAACGTACTTAAAATAATATCATAAATTTAAAACTATTCTTAAATATAAAATTGAAACCATACTTAAATATAAACTCAATTTTAAAAACCTGCAAAAAATACAAAACATTGGTGACATTAAATATGACATTTAGGTCATATTTAATTATCTAGATATACCATGGTCCAGTAGACTGAACATAATTAATATGTCTTTTTTCTCCAAATTTTTTGACAAATTCATTGAATATCCAACCAAAATACCAGCACACTGCTCTTGAAGGGCAGAGTATCAAAGAATTTGTGGATATATTTTTAAAACAAGAGCAACGAAGTATGAGTACACATGCACTAGAATGCCTCAAAATTACAAAGACTGGCAATGTCAAGCATTTGCAAAGATACGATGCAACTAGAACTTTCATATGTTCATGGTGGGAATAAAACAACAATATAGCCAATATGGAAAACAGTTTGGTGCTTTCTTAAAATATTAGATGTATATTTTCCATATGACCAACCAATTTACACCCTTAATGATTTACCCAAGATAAATGAAAGTGTATGGCCACAAAAAGTGTTTGTGTGGAAATGTTCACTGCAATTTTATTTATAATAACTAAATGCTAATCAACTGATGAGTGGATAAACAAGCTGTAGAAGATCAACAAAATGGAATACTATTTAGCAATAAAAATATGAATTATTGATATGTGTACACCATGGAGAATCTCAATCACACTATGCAAAGTAAATAATTCGGATACAAAAGATACTGATACTGTTTGATGCCAACTCTAAGAAATTTTATAAAAGGCAAAGTTATAGTGATAGAAAGCAGATCAGTGGTTGCCAGGGGCCAGTGAGTGGTAGCTGCAAAGAAGCACAGGGTGACTTTTTGGGGATGATGCAAATGTTCTACGCCCTGATGTGGTATTATATTCACATGGCTGCACATGTTTCTCAAAATTTTTCTGATTATCTTGGCCTTGATCCATCCAAAAGCAGAGTCATTTTTACTCAGGCTTCCCCCTTAACATTTAAAAATAATTGAGAGGAAACGTCTGAGGTTTCAAAGACCCGGTGAAATCAATGCAGTGGAATAAAATAATTCCTCCTCTAACTTTTTCAATCCTTAAAATTGGTGAAACTTGTTCTATGTAAGTATATCTCAATATACCTAACCAAAAAATAAAAATAGAAAAGATCATAAAGTAAAAAACAAATATTATGCACTTTTTAGGGCCAGGCTTGTGGAACATGAACCAAAATAATTTCTTAAGAAAAGTTAGCAGGTTTTTGGTGTATTTGGTCCTAGAAAGTTTCATGTTCTTGCAAAAGGACTTCTTAAATCAATTTTATATTCTATCTTCTGTTCCCAAACTCTCCCTCTCTCCCTAATTTTAATTATACCTGCCTTGGATCAACTGACGTCAATCAGTAGACTTAGGTGGGAAGACAATGTCTTAGTCTGATCATTAAGACAAACTTTCCCTTTTGTTCCTGACGATCACAAAAGCCTTTCAGATAACCTCTGAGTAACAGACTTCTTTTCTGGCATTTGGAATATAAAAGAAGCTGGCTGTTTCAAATCTGTAAGGTAACACATATCTAAACAATAACCATTCACTTTCATCGCTGAAGTTTTATGCCACAGTATGAGTCATCTGTTATCCAGCTGCAACACAAGTGCCTTCTCTATTTGCCACCCTATTGCTAAGTAGATGTCACATATTTTAAATTAGTTACAGTAATAGTCTACTTTTCCTACCGATTTTTATAATAGATAGACGAGTCTAAGCTATTGCAAAATGAGAGTTCCCGATACAATGCATTCAACAAAGACGTTTATTTCAACTCATGTAACCCTTTCAGTTGAGCAATCCACATTGACGGCTTTTCAAGGACAAAGGTGCCTTTCATTTTATTGTTGGAAGTAAGTCATGTACATTTCCATACTCCAGCTCATGATGGGGGAAACAAAGGCTGGAAGATCATTCACCAAGGGACTTAGGAGCCATACATGGATGTTGTCCACAATATTTGCAATAATGCACCTGTGCTGAGAAATTAGTCATGTGGATACATCCAATTTAAAGAGAGCTTGAGAAATATAATCTATCATGTCAATCAAATTATAATGTATCCCTAAGACTAACTGATATTCATTTAAACTTTTTTTGTTGTTCATAATTTGAGTCAGGCAAGTACACAAAGGAGAAAATGAAAACTTTAATTCTAAGAGCCAGAAAAATAACAGATATTTTATTATGTTATAAATATAAAAATATTGATTATGTTTTATAAATTAACTACAGTTTATAATAAATTTTGTAGATTATGATTTTCACTCACTTAGAATGCCAGCAATGTTCCATATGATTACATATTTCTAGTATTATGATTTTAACAGCTGTGTTATGCCATTATTTAACCATTTTCCTACTTTTAAGGATTTTAATATGTTCACTTTTTTTCACATATAAATTTGATGAATAACATTTTTGTTCATCTTTTACAATGTCTTTGGGAAAATCCCTACACGTGGACTTGTTGGCAGGAAAGTATATGTATATGTCAAAGGCTCTTAATATTGGCATACGAGTGTTCAGAAAGACCAGCAGTATTTGAGATCATCCAGGAACAAACTATTACATATTTAAAGTTACTCATATTTGTTTCCAGTAACAGTATCATTTTTTCCAAGAACTGTAATAAGCACTGAGGATATAATATAAATAAAATGTATTCACTACCTTAAAGGAACTCATAGTCAAATGTAGTAAACTTACATGTGAACAATTAATGATAATGCCCTGTAATGAGTCCCAACACACATGACTGTACAAAGAACAATTATGACACAAATAAAGCAAATAGCTCAGCTCTTTGACATTCTCTGGCTCACTCTCCATGTATGAACAGTTACAATTTTTGGAATGTCCCATGAACCTACATTTTCGGCACTGATTATTATAAGAGAGGGGATACTCTGTGTGTGGCTTATTATGCAATGCCCTCATGGTCTTGTCCCAATTATTTTCCCCAAATTTATCTCTCATCACATCCCCATCTTCATATGTGATTCACTTTGCCTATGTCAGGAATGTCTTTGTTCCAAGGAGAGGCCAGGCTATACTTGATGGTAATCTGGATAAAGGATGCGAATGAAAGATAAAAGTAGGGAGATGGGGGGGAGGGCACAAAGGGGGAAGAGGTGTACCCACAACATGACTAACAATAATGTACAACTGAAATCTCACAAAGTTGTAATCTATCATAAATTAATAAAAAAACAAAGTAGGGAGAATATTTTTGAGAAGATCTGTTTACACAGATATTTCTTATTTGTTTTTCACTATGATCCTCTTTCCTACATGTCCAGTTTAAACGCCACTCTTTCACAATCAGAATTACTTACTTCTTCCCTCACTCCAAGATAAAATATATCTATTTAAAGTTTACTTAATTTTTCTAATTATAACTAGATCTCAGGTTTTCAGTCAATGGCTTTTTTGTTTTAAATCTTCCAACAGCCTTAGATGATAGAGTTCTTTAGTAAGTACTGGGTGAACATAGAGCAAAATGACAGTTAGTGGCAGAGAATGAACATTTATTTGTCTGCTTTAGTGGGTCTTTTGGCCTTTCTGAGAATTGTTATCCTTGGAAAGTGTTGGAGAAGATTTTCTCCTGCTATAAATTACTAAATTACTAGAACAAATTAAGCAATATTTTTTTGAAGTCTGGCTCATTATATTTTTGTGATAAATATGTCTGAGTGTTCTTAAATAAGGAGATCTTTTCTGAACAACCAAATCATGTTGAACATGGATGAAAATAGGTCAGTCGTAGTAGTCTGCTGCTTGTTATTTTCCCCATTTACTTCTTTTACTCGAGTCTAATACTAAACTATGGAATCAATCTCTCTCTCTCTATACACACACACACACACACACACACATACATTCACACATGCATATGTATACACATATATGCAATATGTACAATGCAATATGTATATAGAATTATGCCATTGCATACACATACACACACACACATACACGTATACACAATGGTGTATGTATATGTAGATGTCTAGATATAAATAACTTTTATCACCATCTTCTAGGAAGTTTTATTTTATTCTTAAGGATATTATTAAGATTAATGAAATGGTGTCTAGAAAAGACTGCTAGATTCCTTGCCAAAAGGAAGTCACAAGAATATAAAATAGTGTATCACCACAAGGATCCCTTGTGTTGCCTTTTTAAAACCATACTTCTATCCCTTCCACCTCCTGCTCCTACCCTGGTGACCACTAGCATGTTTGTCATTTCAAAAATTTTGTAATTCCAAAATTTTGTATAAACTTAATCATATAAATGTGCAACCTTTCCACATTAGCTTTTCTCACTCAGCAGATTTCCTTGATTATTCATGCAAGTTATTGCATATATCAATATTTCACTGTTTCTATTGCTGAGTAGTATTCTATGGTATGAATGCCTTCACCTGTTTAACCATTCTCCTGTTTAACAATATCTGGGTTGTTTCCAGTTTTTGGCTATTACAAATAAACCTACTATGAACATTTGTTTACAGCTTTTTGGGTAAACACAAATTTTCATCTATTTTGGATAAAAACTGGAAAGTACAATTGCTGGATATTGTACGGATATATTTAGTTTATAAGAAATTCCCAACTTTTTCCCAAAGCGGTTGTACCATTTTACATTCCTCCCCACAATGTATAAGAGGTTTAGTTTCTCTATATCTTTGCCAGCATTTAATGTTTTCACTATTTTTTAAATTTTAGCCATTCTGATAGATGGGTAGTAATATCTTATTATTATTGTAAATTACATTTCACTTATGGCTAATAATGTTGAAAAGCTTTTCATGTGCTCATTTGCTATCTGTATGTTTTCTTCAGGGGAATTTCTCTTCATGTTTTTTTGCCCATTTGCTAATTGGACTAGAAAACTGTTCAGTATCTTGACTATATGATGGTGGATACATGAACCTACACAAGTGATAAAATTGTGTAGAACTAAATATGCACACACAGTAGTACAATGAGTACAACTAAAATGGGGGAAATCAGAACAAGATCAGTGGATCATATTACTGTCAATATCCTTGTGATATTATGATATAGTTTTGCAGAGTGTTACCATTGAGGAGAAGCTAACAAAATGTACATGCATACTTTCTATTATTTCTGACAACAGCATGTGAATTTACAGGCAGCTCAATATTGTTTTAATTAAAAATAGTGTATTCTTATTCTATGCCACCAAGAGTTTAGTACTGTATCTAGAATGGGACCTGAGAAATGTGTCCATTGCTTTAATTTACAACAACTTTTCTTTACATGACACAAAATAAAGTAAAATTATAGGGTACTCAAATGTTCCTCCATACTAATAGGTCTAAATCAACCTGGCAAATTAGAATTCAAAATTACTTTTTGTTCCTCCTGTCTTCTCTCTCTCACTTATATGCAGTGAAAGAAAATCAGTGAAATAAAATTTCTACGTGACTCTTTAGAAAGTAGGTGGTTAATTTTTCTCCACACAATTAGTAGAAAGCCATTGATTAATTTAAAGGTTTTAGCCCGAGGTGTTTATCTTGATGACTTTTCTATGTCACAAAGAAAGGGTTACGCATGAGCAAAACACATACATATATTTGTTTTGATTCGACATGCATACACTTATATCAGAATAACAACTTGTATAAACTGTGAAAATAACACTAGCAAAGGCAATTTAAAGCAAGAGGAGATTGGCAAGTATCCACTGTTACAGATATTGAAGATGGAAAAAAGTATGTTGGAATGGGGGTACAGAGATCATCAGTGACTTTTCTGAGAGTAGTTCCTATAAATTGATGGGAATTGACCAGAGACTGCAAGCTGTGGGGAAGTGAATGAGCGGTGAAGAAAGAGCAGAAAGTGTTGAATATATTTTGCTGTTCTCTTGTAGACAAGAGATTGTGATGGAATCTTGAAAGGAGACCAAGGGATTTCTGACCAAATCTATAGTTCATGCGTTTAAATGTTTGCTGCCCTTCAAAAATGGCAATGTTAAATGAAAATGAAATAAAATGAAATGATATGACTATAAGCAAGAAAAAATATTTCCACAGACCAGAATATGAATAAAAACACACTGTAGCAAGCAGGGGCTGAAGTTATGTCCCTGCTGGGATCAAGGATTGGAGACATGAGGAGAGAGTATGGAGTCTGAGTTCCCAGATAACAGGGTCCAAAAGAGCCTAAGGGATCATTGAGGATCAAAGTCTAGCTCACCTAGTTAAACCAGAGATTAGGGTTCCCCACCTAAAAACAGAGGCTGATAAAACCTAGTCCAACAGCCTGAGGTTTGCATACACCTCCTTGCCTTGGTTGGCTGGAGGAAATAAACACAACTAGAAAAAAGCAATATCAGCAATTGCCTCAGAAAGGCAGTTGAAGACAAGTTTAAATTCAAAATATGGGATCTATGATCATCAAGAGGCTCCGCACTATTCTGTTTGAGGATAAGCCTGAGAATAAAAATTTCAAAATAAATAAAAATGATCACTCAAATTGATAGCCAATATTTGCAAAAATGGGGACCTAAATTTATGCTCAGCAAAAATTCAAATCTGAATTGTGATATTAAGGTACATATTTTTTAACTCCTCAGATGAAGGCAGTACTGACATTTATTAAAACAACACGATTAGGGGAAAAAGATATTATAAACATAAATAATAAGATATGAATTACCAACAAATATATATGAAAGAAAATAGATTAAGAAAGGACAAATTAGACACATTGGAATTCATAAGAACACTCATGAGAATAATATATCACAGTTTGTAGATTGGGTATGGGTGAAGTCAAAATTTATAAATAGGAAGACAATGCTGAAAAGTTCACTCTGAATTAGCACAAAAGAATTTGCTGGTTATGCAAAAGCAAAAACACAAACAAACAAAATCTTTATTCTCAACTGGCTTTAGTGATCAAAGTAACAGAAGAAAAGGAGTAGATCTGATTGTGATAGGGAGGGGGTGGATATATGGATTTATATTTGAAATATTGAGCTTAGCATGCAGTGGGCAGCCAGATTCCTATACCCTATTGTCAGTTTCAAATACAGATTTGAATTCACAAAGATCAAGCTTATAGATACTAGTATAGGATTCTAGTATAGGAAAAACTGATGTCAAAGGATGATAAGACCACCAAAATCCAGCTTTTAAAAGAAAAAATAGAAAGAAACAAAAGAAACAAAGATTGCTGCATGGATGTCAAGGAATAATAGTTTTAAAAGAAGATAGAAACACAGAAGCTGTTTTAGATTATAAGAAATCAAAGGGCATAACAGCAACATGGAATGTAAAGTCATGGATTAGGTCAAACAATTGGGTGAAGTTAAATATGAGTTACACATTAGATAACATCGTTGAATTTCTATGACATTTGTTAAGTGTGGGTATGTCGTATTTGGCCATGTATGCAAAGTATTTTAACATTTAGGATACATAATGAAGCAGATAGCATGTTATGATGTCTGTAACTTTAAACATTCTCCTATATTAAAAATCAAGTTAATACAAAGAATATGAAAGTAGATAGTCCATAGGTGAGAATGGAAAGTAGAATTTTGGATTTATTAATTGGGAATTCAGTAAGGATGATCTGAGAAGGATTTCTTACCTTTCTGAAAGTTCCTCTATGTTTTTCAATAAAGGCAAGTGCTTTGGAGCCTTCTGGGGGTGATCATGTTGTGAGGACCTCAAAGAGAGCATCTCACATTATCAGAACACTCCCATAAGCCACATAAATTGCTTCTACTCATTACCCCAAGCAAATGTGTCCAGTAGTTAAGAATGGCTAATTATTTCAGTTTTCAGGGACTGTCTTGGTCTAATCACTGAAAATCCCACATCCTGAGAAACCCCTCAGGTAGCCAATAAATTCCGGGAGGCAGAAATGATACGTGAAACCTTGACTTTTTACGTAATCACTGTACAAATGCACTTATATCCACAACTTTATGTTTCATAAATGAGTTCTGTGCTCATAATCATTTCCACAGCCCACACATTTCTCATTATTAATTCTCTTTACTATTAATATCAAATTTTAAAGAAATCTGATTTGCCTGTTCACTTATGTAAATTATGCCTTAAATCTTTCCACATATATCTGCTTTATAATATAAACTGAACATTAAAATGATGCCCCCAAGCCCAAAAAGTTTAGCGAATAATTAAAATACAAAGTGTAGGGGTCAGCCCCATGACGTGGTGGTTAAGTTGGGCGTGGTCTGCTTCCCCCGCCCAGGTTCACAGGTTCAGATCCTGGGTGTAGACCTGCATCACTCATACACCACTCACAGCTGTGGTGGAGACCCACATACAAAGTGGCAAAAGATTGGCACAGATGTTAGCTCAAGGCTAATCTTCCTCAAGCAAAAAAAGAGGAAAATTGACAGCAGAAGCTAGCTCAGGGTGAATCCTCTCAGGAAAATAAATAAAATAAAATAAAATAAAATAAAATACAAAGTGTATATTTCTTGAAATTAACTCATATATGCTAGAATCCTAAAATCTTTAACCATAGTGAAAACCTGTATTAATTTTACATTTTAGAACACTTATAAATGAAGATTAATATGCAAATCAACAATATAAAGCCAAATTTTAGAGGGATTTGATTCATTTTATGAGAGAAAAACTGCTAAGAAATGTATTTCATACAAACTCTACCCACAACACAGTGATTACAGTATTCTATATTCTTTCATTAACTTAGATCCCACAGCATTTCTAGTTGGGAAGATGCTGTTAGCATTTTAACTCATGGTAAATACTTCCAGGCAATAAAATTAAAAGAATGTATATGAGAACATTTTATAAGGACAAGAATATTATGCCCATGTTAGTAATGTTTTCCTCTCCTAAAACTATGCTGTAAGTCTTATTTTTCACTGAATCAAGCCTCAATTTCCAAATAAGTTAGGATTTACTGTAGAAGTAGATGTTAATTCTATTTGTGACTTATCTCAATTACCAGTATTTCATCTTGACAATTCAGTCGTTTCTCTAGCACTGTACGTAAGTTTACACAGGCATTAACTTCAATAATATAAAGTAATCCATTTTGGCTTGAAAGATGATATCTTTCTCATTGATTTTCTTTTAGCACTAAAAGGAAGTTATGACTGTGGCCATCTTCTCTTTTAATAAGATTACAGCACTGAATAGAATCAAAAATAAATCTATGTCTATTCTCTATTGCTCATAGTAAATCTTGTAGTATTTATTATTGAGTACTCAACACAGGGAAGTCGTAGAAATTAAGATGCTGGTTCTTCTTTGGGACCTCCTCTGTTGTGAGATGTTTGCTTATCTGTTTCTGTATCTGGAATATAGGAAGTTTCATGGAGAACCAATGAAACTTACATCACAAATAATCCCATCAAAACTATTTCCAGCAACTTAATGGGCACATCCATTTACAGTGACTTCAGACACTCCCCCGTTTGGACCTAATAAAGACAAAATTCCTGATCCTTACACAGCAGAAGACTATGTGCCCAGGGTATTATCAGATCCACTCTGTCATAGGATGGGGTGGGCATAGATACAATTTATTTTATCACGGCAATAGTTCATTTGAAAGTAGATTTGAGCAGATACAGAAAAGAGAAGAAAACTATATGATGTGGAAGTCCAGCCTCCCATGTCAACTGTCTCATTTGACCTGTTGTCACTCCCTCAATTCATGCCTGTGATACGTGGTTGATGTGTGGTTCCTTCGTGAGGGAGAAAAGGACACAGGACTGGTTCACAGATAATTAGTGCAATATGTTGGCACCAGCTGGGGAAGCTCTTTTACTGAGTTACAACCTATCTGAAGGATGGCCCTAAACACAATGATGAAGTACAACCCATTATCTGATGGGAGAGGAGATCTCAGGTATGGATACCCTGAACTTTCAGTAGTGGAGAAGGGTCGCATTGTTTGTTAGAGGCTTAAAAGAAACGAAATTACAAAGTTCAGGATAAGATTACCTGAGGATTAGGTACCCAGATGAATCTAAGAAATTAAGAAAAATATGCAGAATTTTTGTCCCCTAATCTTAAGAGAGATTTTTCGCCACAGATGAGTTCCTCAAAAACTGCACATGGCATGGGTAACTAATCCTGCGGTTGTCACTCTGACTCTCCTTGATCATCCCAGTATTTCTACAATGTGCTCACGGACAGAGCAATCATTGGGGAAGGAATGAAATGTATGCATGAGCCCCAAACAGGGCCTCCCCATCTCTATAGATGTGCTAGCCACTGCACTGTTGAACATCCAACATGCCAGCAACAGAGACCAGTGCTGAAATGTTAATATGGCATCATTCATCAGGGCTATCAGCTATTCAAAAACTGATTGGTCAGCCTCATCGAACTACATTCAGTTTGGCAGATGTAGAAACTCAACCATACTAGAATCAGTACTTGGACTGGCAATTAATACCTGTGTTCAGTAACTGAAGCAGCAAGAGAAAGCCTGAGAGTGTGCAGGTACCCATACCACTATCTAAAGATTTACAGAATGTCTAACTTAGTGACGTAGTATCCCACACAATATTGCCTCTGACCTTTACAGAAAACGATTTGTGACAATAGGCTTATAACTAAGGTTTTCACTAGTCATACCATGTACTCCACCATCACACAGATGGAGCTGTCTCTACTTATCAGCCACCTTGCACATGTGAGATCCTTGCTCTGTGGTGGTGGCAACAGTTGTTGCAGAAATATGGGCTTGACCCATCTCCAGGCCCATTTTGGATCAAGGCAGTATCCAAGGTCTAAAGTTGGGGAAGTAGATGCACTTGAGCACGTCTTAGGTGGCACCTAAGTAGAGACAGCTCCATCTGTGTGCAAGCCAGTCTGGTACACGGGGCCTCTGACATCCCCAAAAGCTTAGGTGAAGGGTTAGGTAACACATCTTGGACATATAGATTGTTAATGACCTGTGGACAGGCTTTGACCAATAGGAGATGGAGACTGGGGAGAAGCTAGCAGATAACTTATACTCTCGTCTACCTTCATGAGATGACTGAGTTACAGTAGTTTTAGACGGGCCTTCTGAGGACGTCCTGCCATCAACTGTGCCTGTTGAGAACTACTGTTCCTTCTCGTATTTGCTCTATTTCCCTGTCTTACTTTCCTCTAGCATTCACTTTGCTTCCCTCTAATTGTGAACTCCTGTAACATGATAGCATAGAACATTTGGTCCTAGGCTCTATTATCTAGGAAATCTGAAATATGTAGTTATTTTGTATTTGCATAGTTTTCATATTTTCCCTGCCTATAGGACTCTTTCAACTCACCTATTTGAATAAGAAGATTTGAGATGAAAAAAATCAATACATGCTCTGGACAGTTAACAGGTGGCAAAATTTTTATGTGAAAGATTACAACTAATCATGGACAAAATTAGAGTTTGGTGAATATCTTCTCTTGATATCTCTATGCTTCTTCTCTTGGTGCCCAACTTACCTCCAAGATGCTGTCACTTGGTACCTAAATTTTTCTACCAGAAGAAATAGCATACTGCATTTCTCTTACTACCACCATCCCATGTAGCATTAACTCAATTTTATTCTTTAATGGTGGTGATAATTAATTGGATAAAGCTCTATCAAATAAATTACTAGGCAGCAAATAAATAAGGAAAATATTTAGTATTCATGGGTCTTTACATTACTTCTTTGCAGACAATATATTTCACATCCTATTAGCTACATAGTATTGAAACCAGCATCCTAGACTTATTTTGAGTATATGGAACTTTGGTAGGAAATTTATGTGCTGGAGTAGAGTAATAAGTCTCTTCTTCAAGATGAGAAACATAGAATTACCACCTTTCTTTACTTGACAGCCTGTCAATATCCCTATTTATGCAATACTCTATTCAAAAATCACCAATTCTTGGTTCAATCCATGAAGAAATTAAGTCACTAACTAAGAGTGATACAATATTTCTTATCAGCCTCTAGGTCCCTCAAAATGTCTCTCACTTTCTCCAACTAACATCCACTGGCAGCATCCATGAGTAGTGTTCATTTCTTTCACACATGTTTATTCAATTAATGAAATTCTAGGGTAACTCTCCTGAATTCTTCTCTGGTTTAAGCCTGCATTCCCCTTTCCCTGGTATCAGGCTGTACTGTGAGACTGAAAAATATCATAAGCTGTTTTACAGTAACAAAAGGGCAGCTGTATTTTATCAGGCAGAGGCATAACCCCCAATTGACACGTCAATATAAAATCCATTTGTTTATTATCATTTGAGCAAGTGTTTATTATGAATAAAACTAATATTTCTTTTTTAATGTCATATTCATCTGTCTGATATATTGAATATCTTCATAAGGAAGGATTTATTGGTGTTCAATTTTCACATTGGTAGATGCCACAAGAGTAAGTATGATCATTTTTGTACCAGAATTTATAGACTAGCTTGGTGTTATTAGGAAGCACAGGCAAAGAAAATACCTACATCTGACAGCTTGCCTGCCGTTCACTGTTTTTTTCACATTTGAGCCTAATCTTCTAAAGCTGGAGTAGCAACTTTATTGGCTGGGTGACAGTCTGGGGATGCTGAAATGGACATAGCCATAGTAAAGGACTTGAATGGTGGTTATCATTGCTGTCATTTCCCAACCTCTCAGTTAACCCCAAAACTTGGTCCACAGATTTCTGATCTATCCCAGCTTCTTCCACCATTTTGAGAGACTTTGTCATCCAAATGGTCCTCATCTTGATCTTATAAACAATATTTACTTCAAGATAATTTCATCTATACACAATTATGGTTGCATACCAAGACTTG
Organism: Equus caballus; assembly: GCF_041296265.1. Lineage (NCBI taxonomy): Eukaryota > Metazoa > Chordata > Mammalia > Perissodactyla > Equidae > Equus > Equus caballus. Next base: position 36,545,560 of record NC_091698.1, read on the forward strand.
TCCTCATGAATAACTGTACTACCTCAGAAATCTTCAACTGTAAATTTTGTCCATTTACTTTGAAACATCTCATTCTCTCATTTCTTATACTCTTATACTATCAGTTTCTTTTTTCTTGTTTTAGACCTATCTGCAGATTGGATATTGTGTTTAGTGAGACATATGATGAAGTATACAACTTGCTGTAATTAGCAATAATTGAAATTTAATACCGTGTGTTTGAAGGAATATGAAAATAAGAACTTTGCTTCATGATTATCAATAAAACTTGGTCAGGACAGTGAACTATTTCGCTGAAATCGTAACACAATCTTGAAAGGTAAATGAGTGGATAGTGTAAAACTGCAACGTTCCTTGTTCTTGTTTTCTAGGTACTTGAATTTTCATTTAAGTTGTGCAATTTTCCATTTGCTGTGAAGTGTATCAAGAGCCCAGAAAAGGTAAGATCCATGGCCCAGATCAGTCGCAGCATCTTCATGACCTTGCCCCATCCGCTGTTCACTGTGACTGTTGTGTAATTTTACATATATAAATCAGTATAAGCATCCTGTCCTCAATATCTACGAATCCTCAAAACAGAAATCATCTGTCTGTGCTCTGATAAATACTCTCTCCTGTCCATATCAGTAACTATTTCTGACTTTGCCACTTCTTCAAAATCTAAATCACCAAGTTCCAAACTTCTAATTACCTACAAAATTTTTGAATGTGTCTTTACCATTTTACTGTTTTCTCCCCCTTCAGTCCAGATGTAATCTCTCAATGTGAAGGTAATTCCACCAATTTCTGCCTTTTCAGGGAGGAGAGTGGTTGAGTCATTTGTATGTATCTGGCTCCCTTCTATTTAATGCTTTAATGACATACACCACAGATGTTAAAACTGATTTAAATTTCAAGGGAGAAAGCCTGACTGGACTGGCTTTACTCACAAACACAAGCTGTGACCAGAGAAGGCAATGCACTCTGACTGAGAGTTTTACTCCAGTCACGCGTGTTCTTCCAAAGAAAGATTAGGGTTGTTGCCAGAAGAAAGAAAAACGGGACTCAGTTAGAGGTAGAAAGTCTTTCCTATACCAGTTTGAAGGGGAATACACCCTTATTTTCTTCTAGTATTTGTACAGGTTTCCTTTTTGATATTTACACTAATATCATTTTACCACATTCATATAGCATATAAGGGATGGACTTGAGATAGTAACTGGATTACGTCTGAAACCAAAAATCTGTATGCCATTTCATTAGCATTTTCTTGGCTTGATTACAGCTCATACTGCTTTAGTTATTTATTTTTACTCTTCTAGCTCCACTTCTCATACAAGTTGTTTTCCCTTGCAATATTAAAAAAAAGTCAAGCATCAATGATATTTTAAAGAATAATAGCTTGTATTCGACCCATACTTGACATGCATCTCTAACCCAAAGCCATCTTACTTCACAGAGTTTTTGAAATTCATTCTGTTCTAAACAATCTTCTATTGTTCCCCCATAATGCCAGACAAAATTGATTCTACCCTCACTACCCAAATGCTACTGCTCTCTTCAAGATCACTGGGTAAGAAGCTAATGTTTTTGACCACTCCCTATTTTGAAGTCATTAGAAACATAGACTTTCAAGTCATGAAGTAGCGACTATGAAACTTTGGAAAAGGAACTTGACTTCTCTGAGCCTCTATTTCTTCATTTATACAACAGTGATAATTGTAACAGCTACCTTGACATGCATGGCCTTCAAACGCTACCTTATTAATCTTATAGTCAACCAACGAGGCTGGAGTTCCAGCCAGAACTGTTTGCTATTTGACTTGCATCAGTGATTCCCAGATTTTTTTTTCGTGGACTCGTGATGTTTAACAAAGCTCTCTGGAAACCACCATATGGTTGCCAACTTTTCATTTTGCAAAGCAAGGACATTTTTAATACTATATATCTCATGTTGTATTACTGACGCTCCATTTAAAAGAGAATATTTTTAACAGGCAAAAACAGGCAACATATAATAAAATAAAGGCCACTATATTGAATAAATTTTCTTTCACAATCTCTTATTACCTGATTAACTTAGCCTTATGAACAAAATAGCACAGATAGATAAAAACGTCCAGGTTTGGCACTGGCTTGTAGGTGAGCTACGCTTTTCTACTTGTGTGCCTGCGCTGACGTTCTTCCCTCTACCTGCATTAATCTCTTCCGGGTCTGAGTCAGTTTCAGCCCTGCTGTTACTTGAAAAACCGCATAAAAGCTTCTTTGTGAAGCTATTCCCGAATCTCGCCTTCAAACCTTCTTTCTTGCTCCTAATCAAAATGAAAAATAAAAACTAGATCTAGAAAAACCTTTGACAAAATAGTCTCATTTGCAATTGAGGCAACCGAGTCCTTGAGAAGTGAAATGACTTCTAAGAGGTCGTGCACGGTAAGAATAGCAGAGATGGGCCTAATGGCCAGTGCTTCTGTTACGTCCAATTCCATGTCTGTGATTACTCCATTCTTAGGCTAAGAAAGGGTAGATATCATGTCTAGAGTCACCAAGTTGCTAAGTAGCAGATCATAGATTCAATCCCTCCCTGTTAGACCATATTCACTTAACCACTAACACAGAATGTATAAAGATGAGGATTTACTTAATATGCTGATGTACCACATTTAAGAAGAGATGAGAGGATTCCATTGGTCATGACATGTAATCACAGATTCCTCTCATTTCTTCTGGAGTTCGAAGAGGATGCTACCAAAATAAATGAATGCTTGAAAAAAATTGATGATGCTATAAAGTGTTGAAGTCATATTTACTGTTATGAGACTCTGTGTTCTTTATAGCATGCATCTAAATATTTCTCTGAAAGAAAGAAGAACAATGCACAGGGAGATGGGTCAGCACACTAGAGAGGAAGGGAGGACTATTCAGGAGGAAGTCAGGGTTAGTCGGGGATACTCTGGGATGTCAGTGGGATCACGACTTATGGCTTAATCTTTCTGAAGCTGCCACACAGTCATCAAAATCCAAATGCCTAAATCCTCCCAAATATAGTCTGCCAGTAATACCATGGTTTCTTTGTAGGCTGAGAGAATCATGCTTATTTTCAATTCTGAACACTATGATTCAATTGCCGCTAATTTCCATTTGGGCAAGCAAGAGTCTTGATTTGGGGGCCTTATCTAATTCAGAAAACAAATGAGTTGGATCTCTTTCATCCCTGTTGGTACAGAATGGAGGAAGTCTTTTCCAGTCTTGCATGTAGGATATTTATGTGATTGAGCTGGAGAAATAAGTGCCTGGGTTTTAAAGAAGGATTGAGGTCCCCGACACGAACGCAGAGTGACAGTGTCCCCAAACCACAAACTTGCTCCCCATAGCTTTCACAGCCCGAGGCCTTGCCTTAAACTAAGCAAAGCCTCAACAAGGTACAACAATATTCTGTGGAAAGAGAGCTCTAGCTTAGCAGAACAGAGGCCTTTTATAGCACGAGAGAGGAAGATCACATTAGAACAGTCATTGCCCAGGTTTTTGCAGTTAATCTTATCTTGAATTTCTTTTTTTTTTTTTGAGGAAGATTGGCCCTGAGCTAATATGTGCACCCATCTTCCTCTAGTTTATATATGGGACGCATGCTACAGCATGGCTTATAAGTGGTGCATAAGTCTGTGCCTGGGATCTGAACCTGCAAACTCCAGGCTGCCTAAGCAGAGCGCATGAACTTAACCGCTGCACCACCCGGCCAGTCTCAATCTTGTTTTGAATTTTAATCTTAGGGAATCTTGACATGTGAAACAGATAATAATGGTAGATCTGCTCTGCTTTAATAGGGTAAGAAGGCCCTCACTTCCCTTGCTATGTCCTGATGGTTCTTTATGGAACCATTCAGACTCTGTGAAGTATGACCACAGTGTGAAGACACCTAGGCCACAAACAGAAGTTTAACCTTAAACATTGAACTGAGAACTTTTGTGGGCAGATAACTGATATGTAAGGAAAATGCTAATCCATCTGTAAGTATCCATGGTGAAATAGCGTTGTAGCCATCGTGGGGCTTGCATTGACAAAGTGCTTCCCAGTCCACTTCAAGATGAAAGAATTAAACAAATTCTCTGGATCCCCCAGCTCTCCGCAGCAGAGATGACGAAAGTATAAAAGAGCCACACAGGTGGATCTGAGTTGTGAGAGGTCACTCTACTGACGTGATAATTACCTTCTTCATATGTGGAATCAAGTCCCAGACCCTTGGGAATTACCTCCCCCTGCAACCTTCTCCTTAAATAGAAGAGATACAAATATTTTTCCACTTACCTTTGCTTATTTCAGTAGGTCAGGCCCCATGCCAGATGATCTTCAATTTGAATCAGGCTGCTGACTGTCCACAAGTCAGGGTGAGGCAGATGTAGTTTCAGTCATGGCTGCCATAAGGAAGCCATTCTCTGGCATAAGGCAAGAATCAATGAAATAGACCCATTACGGCATGTCATATTGCCTTATGGCATATCTGAGAATAATTGCTTCCGGTTATAACATTTTGAAACATACTTTTCTAGTCTCTCTTTGGGGCATCAGGAAATTTACGTCAGGACATAATCTCCCTGACTTTCATGGAAAAAAATTCTTGCTCTTGCAGTAAGGGTATGATGGTTTGATGGCAAATTCTTAAAGAGACTTTTTACCAAGGACTCTATATCCTTCTATTTTCAGCTGTAACAAACTCAAGAGAATAAAACACAGCTGTAAATATGAATTGCATGCCAAAAGAAAATACTCTTTGTTTCTTCAAAAGTGCTAGGCATTGGAGAAGAAAAATGAACCTTTCCAATATTGGGACAGCAAATAAAAGCCAGATTCATTAAAAGTTAATGATGTAGGATGCAGATAATGAGAAATAGAAATGGAATTCATAGAGACATATTATCCTTCTGACGCATGGCAAAATTTAATGCATAATCAACATTACTCGACAGTTCGAGGTCTATTTTTATCCCAGTGCCTTTAAAACTCAAAATCCATTAAAGATTCATGATCCCCAAGCCATGTGTTCTCTACAGTTAAAAACGATTATGTCATGTGGGTAAACCGCTTGCTAATAGAAACATTTGCTATTTCGCATTGCAGTAAAGACGGCATCATTTTGCATAACATTGTTCACTCATTCTGCAAACAGTCAGGATAGTGACGGTGTACACTTGGATAAACAAGAAAAGCACAGGGCCAACTTTAAGAAACTTGCAGCTACCCGGAAAAAAAATCAAAAGTAAAAACAATCCATATCATGCTAGATTGGAGAATATTCAAGGTTGAGAGAAATGCATCAATCAGCTAACTCAATCTCCCAGTTTTACACAAGAGGAAATAATGCCTTCAGAGATGAAAGGGGTTGTTCATTGTCTCATAGCTGGTAGGCATCAGAGTCCAATGCATTTCTTGTGTTGGCTTGTGCTTTCTACCACATCACATTCTATTTGCCATCCGAGAAGAGAGTATTATTTGAAGTTTGAAGTTACTCTCCTGCCAGAATTGCTGTGTACATTTAAGTTCCCTCCCCTTCTTTTCCAAGGCCCACAAAACATAAAGTTAGTATGGGAAGTAACGCCAATATTGAGGTTCATGAATCAACACCAAGCAATCAACACAGCTTCGACAACTCTAAGGTGTGGGCAACACACTTTCTTTTAATGTGAATCTAGAATTCAGAATATGACCCTAATTCCTATATAATTGATTTTGTTAATGTGTACATCACAAATCAATACTTTTATGGAAAAATATAAGCTATTGATTAAAAAAGAAAAAGAAAAGAAAGGAATGAATGAATGAATTGCAGCTCAATGGTTTTTTTGGGTTTTTTTTTCCATTTTTAAACAGGATTAATTTAAATTATGTAAAAATTAGTTTTAAATTATAAATTAATTATATTGCTATTGACTTTCAGTAAATACTGTATAATATAGAAGGATCAATAGAATACTATAATAATCTAAGTACCGCCCTCCCTCTCTTCTTCTATCTTCCATCTGTCTTACAATTGACAGAAAGGGTAAAATTTTGGCAATGCCTAGTTACTCATTTAACCTCATTTAACATCCTTCAATGTCTCTTCAGAATCTTCAATATAAAGTCCAAACTCCTCTTCTGGGCACAAAAATGTCTTTCTTATCTGGCTCTTGTCTACCTCTTCGTCCTCCTCTTCCTTCTTTCCTTGGCGCTCTATCTTCAAGTGATAGTGCATACTCAGTTCTCCCAACATGCCATATCGCTTGGCCCCTCTGCACATTTTCCTACAAGATTGCCCTTGCAGGAACGGGTCTTCCACTCTGTGGTACTGGGAAATGTATTTTCAGCCCTAATTTTATTTTTCAATTTATTTTTCTGCCTTCCCTGTATAGTACAAGCAGAAATGTCATTCCTTCCTCAAAACTGCAAAAATTAGTGATTATACCAATAATTTCTTTGTCTATTTTACCATACTGATAACATATCCATATTTGTGGTCCTAGCACCTAAATTAAGTATAGCTCTTGGCACTTGTGTATCATTATCATACATCATTGTCTTAGTTTTAATTTGAGTTCCTTGGAAATGGAATCTAAGATGGAGAATTGCATGCAGAAGGTTTATTAGGAAGTGTTTGCAGGAGATGCGCCTGTCAGGAAATAAGGAAGGCAGGAACTGACCACAGGGAGAAGCTGACCTGTGATTTCGTTGCAACTGGGACCTCAGCTGCTCACAGAGGAAGTTTTGGAGCTGAGGGGCTTTTCAGAATTGCCCTGAATTAGGGCAACAAGTCTGAGCCTTTATATTCTGTATCAGTCAGTCACTTACTGTGGTTGACCTCTGCAAAGAGGACATAATTTTGGGTTGGGAGCTCCCTGCAGCTGAAAGATGTTCCCCAGTAAAGCTGTCAATTTTAAGTTCTCAACAGCCGTATAGACTCAGGGGCTCAGTAAAGGAGGCATCAACTCTGAAAATGGGGTCCTGGCAGTACAGAATATTATCCACCGGAATGTTCAAAAAATGTTTGTTTAAACGAATAAAGTTTACAAGAGGGGAGTATGTAGTAGAGAGCAAATAACCCAATTCTATCCCCAGGTCCTAGTTCACTCTGTTCTGTTGACTTAATTTTTTTCATCTGCATTGCTATGGTTATATTAATTAACATCTTTTGTTCTCTGGTTACTCACTTTTCTTCTTGGGGGCAAGCAAAGATAAAAGAGTCTTCTAGCACTGCATAAATCAATGGAATTTTTAGCCACAAAATTTGCAAGCCTTATCTTTAAACCCACAGTGCAAAAAAAGCTATGATACAACAGCTATTTCACTCAAATTTCTTAGCCTTGATTCACATTGATTCAAGCTGGAAATATTAACACTACTACTAACAATAATAATAATAGAAAGAAATGAATGAAGAAGTAAAATATAAGAAAGAAAAAAAGAAGAAAGAGAAAAAGTACTCAAATAATATTTTCTACTTTGTATATACCAGTTAACACTTGTCAAAGGTGTTTCCATAAGGTTCTCTTATGTTCCCATCACAGTCCTGCAAGGGGAAGGCCCAGCAATTGTCATCTTTCCCACTTTTACTTTATTAGACAACTGAGTATCAAGAGAATTTGTGACTTAACCAGATTCTCAGAGTACATAGGAATCATGGCAATATGCGAGCCTTCTAACTCCCAGTACAGCACACATCATTTAAAGTCAGGTTTGTCTCCTACTATCATAGAAAATGCAGTTGCGAAATCCCAAATTCATCAGCAATTCTTGACAAATTCAGGTCTCAAACCTTTAAACACCTATATTTGTTTATATTAAGGGTAATTTCTCTGCTTCCAAACATTTTTTCTTACTCTGAGTGGAGCTGTAATATTTAAGATGTATGTCTTTGTTATGCCCAAGATAGGAAGGTAATTTTCTTGTTTATTGACATTTCTGGGGCGCCTACCAACTCAGGTGAAACCAACGAAGAAAACTCAGCATTCAAGACCAATGTCCTTGGAATAGAAACAACAGTAATTAAACCAAATAAATAACATTCTAAACAGCATTTAGATGTATGGTGTGTAGGGTAATTATTTAAACAGCATTTCCTTTGATATAGCCATGTAATCTACTTGGAAGCAGGTTTTCATGACTGCATGCTATTATATCTCAGCCATAGGAAATATGTGAAATACAGAGTTTGCCATTATAATTGCCCCTCTCTTCTTTCAGATATTTAAACAAGGTTTTGAAACTTGCCCTCCAATAGCCTGCACCATAGCAATGGGCATAAAGCTTTCATGCCCCTTTAGGTTAGATTCTATTTGGGCTTTGGGCAAGAATGCTAAGCCCAATGCCTTCTGTACTGTGAAGGGGTTGCAGTAAATCTATAGAAAAATTTGAGAAGCATAGCCATTTAAAAAATATTGACACTTATGATGCATGAATATGGTAGATATCTCCATTTATCAAGAATTTCTCTAATTTATCATTCCATTGTTTTGTAATTTTAACTGTACAGTTCACATACATCTTTTGATAAATTCATTTCAAAATATTTTTGATGCTATAGTAAGTGGAATTTTAAAAATCTCATTTTCTAATTGTTGATTGCTAGTATATGAACTTTTTTTTTAACGGGTAGTCCCTGTATCCTGTAACATTGCTAAATTCAAGTAGCTTCATTAATTATTAGTTTTGGGAAATACTTTAGGGTTCTTCTACATACATAATTACGTTGTCTGCAGGTAAGGACAGTTTTACTTCTTCCTTTCCAATATTTGTATCTTTTATTTCTTTTTATTGCCTCACTACACTTGATATGGGCTCCAACATATTGTTCAATAGAAGTCAGGAGAATAGCCATCCTTGTCTTTTCATGATCATAGATAGAAAGAATTGAGGCATTTATGTTGATTATAACATTAGCTGTAGATTTTTTTGTAGATATCTATCAGGTTGAGGAAATTTTCTTCTATTCCTAGTTTATGAGAGTTCTTATCATGAAAAAATGTTGAATTTTGCCAAATATTTTTCTATATTATTGAAAGAATCATGCTTTTTCTCCTCTATTCTATTATTGTCGTGACTATATTGATTGATTTTATGTTAAACTAATCTTGCATTCCCAGAATAAAACACACACAGTCATAGAGTTATATACATTTTGTATATTGTTGGACTTGCATGCCAATATATTGTTAAGAAATTTTGCATCTATATTTATAAGGGATTATTGGTCTTTAGTTTTTTTGTGTGTGTGTTGTCTTTGGTTTTATCATGGTAATATTGTTCTCACAAAATAAGGTGAAAATTATCCCTCCTTCTCAATTTTCTGAAAGAGTTTGAGTAGGACGTAATTTATTTTTTACTTAAATGCCCGACAAAATTCACCTGGGAAGACACCTAGTTCTATAAGTTTCTTTACAGGTAGGTTTGAAATTAAGTCAAATATTTTCATTGATAAAGGCTGTTCAAGTTTTCTATTTACTCTTGGGTTAATTTTGGTAAATTGTCTTCTTAAGGAATTTGTCCATTTTATCTATATTGCCACATTTGTTGGCATAGTTGTTCATAATATTATTCAATTATTATTTAATGACCCTGAAGTGATATACCCTCTTTCTTGTATTTTACATGCTTCTTGTCTTTCTGTGCAAGAATGTCAATTTTATTGATGTCTCCATAAAATCCATTAAGAAATAGCTTTTGGTTATGTGATTCTCTCAATTGTTTCCTTTTCCTATTTTCTTTGATTTTATTTAAATTTTTTTTCTGTTTTCTATTCTATTAATTTTTTTTCATCTGTCAGATCTTACATGACATTGTTTTGAGGTTAATTTGCTCATTTAAAAAAAACATAAGGGAATCATAGATCGGCAATTTGAGATTTTTCTTCTTTTCTAACATAAGAATTTAAAGTTACACATTTCTCTAAGAAATATATTTTTTTCTTGTTGCTATAAAGAATTGTTCCTTATCTTTGGTTTTCCACATTTTGACTATAACATATTGCAACATGGGCTTCTTTGAGTTCATTCTGTTTGCTGTTCATTTTACATGTTATATCTGAAAATTTTGTTCTATTTCACTTGGGAAATATTTAGCCGTTATCTCTACAATATCATTTCTGCCCTGTTTTCTCTCTCCTCTTTTTTGTGTACTTCACTTTTACCTTTGTTGGGCTGTTTGATATCATCTAGCAGGTCTCTGAAGCTCAGTAAATTTTATTTCAATCTTTTTTCTCTATTTATTCACATTGGATAAATTCTGTTACTCTGTCTTCAAGTTAACTTACTTTTTCCCCCATCGCCTCCAGTTGGTTATTAAATCCATTCATGATCTTTTAAACCATAAATTTTAGAATTATTCAACTTCTTTTCAGTCCTTTTTTATAGTATATGTTTCACAGCTTAAGTTTTTACCCATTGAAAGCATATTTTGTATTACATCGTTGAGGATTACTATAATTGTTGCTTTAACATCCTTGTCTATTTGTTCCTGGTTCATCACAAGTTTTATTTCAATTGATTTCTGTGTCTTGAAAATGTATTTCATTGTTTTAATTCTTTTATAGCATGTAATATCTTTTTGTATCCTGGCCAACATGAATGTTAATTGTGGAGATTCTGGATCAGATTAAGCTTTTCTCCCTTGGCTTTTTTTCCTTTCTTTGCTTTATCATGTAATTTTCATGACAGCATTTGAACTTCTAACCCTGTTTATTCAACAACAGTGCCAGTCTAAGTCCAGAGCTTTTATGTTTAGCTGAGTTGCTTTGACAATATTCCACACATGCGCAGTTTCAATGTCAGTCAGAGCTAAGGGTAGAAAGAGTTTTGGAATCCCCTTCTCACTCTCTTCAGTGTTAACCATTACTTGGTTTTCTGTTTTTCCAGGTAAGAATGACTGAGGTTTTGCCATTGTGCCCTGACCTGTGCTGCGTTGGATGCTGCTTCAGTTCGGCACAGGATAAACCTGAGAAATTGGAATTTCCTCGTATATCTTCCCAATGACCCTCTTCCGAGAGTTTAAACTTCCTGCCAGACTGAGTGTGCTCCTATTCACTCTCCCATTCACCTAGGTAGTTCCTTTTTATTTTGAGGAAGATTAGCCCTGAGCCAACATCTGCTGCCAATCCTCCTCATTTTTGCTGAGGAAGACTGGCCCTGAGCTAACATCCTTTCTCATCTTCCTCTACTTTATATGCAGGACTCCTACCACAGCATGGCTTGGCAAGTGGTGTGCAGGTCCACACCCGGGATTCAAACCGGTGGACCCTGGGCCGCCAAAGCAGAACATGTGAACGTAACTGCTGCAGCACCAGATGGGACACCTAGGTAGTTCCTTTTTGTATTTTGTCTAGGTTTTACTGTTATGTGAGCATGGGACTTTCTTCAGTAGGATCTTAGGCTGTCATACTTAAAAGCTGAAGTCAATCTCAAGGTTTTAATCTCTCCTGTTTGTTTGTCCTTCTCATATGCAGGTTCTCAGCAGACTGGTTCCCTTTAGCTCTTTGCCATGTCTTCTGTGGAGATGAAGAAGTCAGATGTGAAATTCAGGCATTTCATACATCTCAGAATGAAATGTCCATAAGCCAATGAATGTTTTTTGGGGTAAACTGATTGCTTGTTAAGGTGTATTTTTGTTTCATTTTTCTATTGCTAACTTTCCATTTCTGTTACTTTACTTAAGTTTCTCCATTTATATTTACAAAAAATTAAATATTCAATACAGCCCTTGTATTATATATGTACACAAATAAATAATCCATATGGTATGAAAAAGAAAGAGGAAATAAGTTTATAAGTAACTGTTCAGGGTAATATAGAAGTCTAAGTTTTCTATTTTTATTGATATTTCCCTTATCTTTTGTGGCTTATCTTAGGTCAATGATGCTTAAAAGGCTTGGAACTATGTCTTGATTCTTTCAAAAGTTTGGAGTATAAAAACCCTGTACTCTCACATTTTTACAGATGTAATGACAACTGAATAACAAATATTCAATGAGAATTTTTTTTTTAAGATTTTATTTTTTTCCTTTTTCTCCCCAAAGCCCCCCAGTACATAGTTGTATACTCTTCATGTGGGTCCTTCTAGTTGTGGTATGTGGGATGCTGCCTCAGCGTGGTTTGATGAGCAGTGCCATGTCGGCGCCCAGGATTCGAACAAATGAAACACTGGGCCACCAGCAGCGGAGCACGTGAACTTAACCACTCGGCCACAGGGCCAGCGCCTCAATGAGAATTTTTTAAAGAGGATATTTTCCCATGAAAAAGACTTAAAAATGTTCTTTATCATTGGGAATTTTAAAAGTCTATAACCTTAAATAAAATAATAAATTGACTACCCTAGTGCTATAGTATAAGTATAGTATAGGACCTTGTCAGATCTAGGGAAATCCTAGAATGGGTAACTAAAGCATGGCTTATAATTAGAGTTGATACTTAAGTTTTGTTCAAAATGCCAAGACAATGAAGAATTAAGAAACCATAAAATGTATGAATCAGGCCAGGGTTTCTAAAGTGTGGACATTACTAACAGAGCCAGATGTAAATATAGTTCACATCTGGAAAGACCCAGGACTCATAGGAAACCTTCTAATAATTAAGAAAGATGACTACAAATCCTTTCATGAGATATACTGATATATATGCATGAGAGAAGAGATCATTGTCCAGAATAGGTTTATTTTCTGGTTAGATATTGGGTACCCTGTCAATTGTTCACAGACTCATGTTTTGTGTCCCTTGCACAACTCATTCGAAGATAATTTTTCCACTATGTTTTTCCATTTCTAGAAATAGGAATAAGTGTCTTAAAAGAAGATGATGTAGAGCCAGTCCTGATGGCCTAGTGGTTAAAATTCAGCACTCTCACCACTTTGGTGGCCTGAGTTTGTTTCCCAGGAGCCATGCTGTGGGAGTGGCTCACACAGAAGAACTAGAAGGACTTACAACTAGGATATACAACCATGGGCTTGGACTTTGGGGAGGAAAAAGAAAGAGGACAATTGGAAACAGATGTTAGTTCAGAGTGAATCTTTCCCTACAAATTAAAAAAAAAAAAAAGCAGATGATGTAATATTGAGGTCTAGTAAATTCTTTGTTGCACAAGAAAATACATAGCTCACAAACACACACAATCACCGATGAATATATATAAGTAGTATTTCCATTAACTTGACCTAAATATATTTATTTTTAGCTTCAAGTGAAAAGAGAGTGCTAATTTTTGTCTTGTAAAAGATGGTGAAACAACTCCTGAAAACAACTACAAACTCTGGATATAACATGAGAGGCAACCAAAGGAGAACTCTGAAAGGTGGAAGAAGAAAAACTTGTTAGGGTCCCCAAGACTAGAGCAACAATACAACATCAGGTGAGCGCAACAGCACCTGCAAAGTGATTGATTGTAGTCCTCACAACATTGAGTGGGCAGAGGAGGTACCCTCCATCCCTGCAGGACTGAGACTCCATTTCTCTTCTACAGAGATACCAAGGTGGTCAGACAGCACCAGCCAAAGCTTCTAGCCACAAGTGGCCCAGCACACAAAACCTCTTAAAGCCAGAGCCTGAGGCTCCTCTCTTCTGCCTACGGACCCCAGGAAAGGGTGACAGCCAAGTAAAATAAAAAGTATAAATGAGCCCCAGACTCTGCTTACATAATATATTTGATTTATTCAAAAATGTATATCGAGGGGCTGGCCCCATGGCTGAGTGGTTAAGTTCATGCGCTCAGCTTTGGCGTCCCAGGGTTTCGCGGGTTCGGATCCTGGGCGCAGACATGGCACCACTCATCAGGCCATGCTGAGGTGACATCCCACATGCTACAACTAGAAGGACCCACAACCGAAAATACACAACTATGTACTGGGGGGCTTTGGGGAGAAAAGGAAAAATAAAATCTTTAATAAAAAAGGAAAAATAAAATCTTAAAAAAAATGTATATCAAAATCTCCAGGGTAATTAAAAATAATTAAAAAGAAGTATAAATAATTCGTATGATATCATACAAATGCTCAATTAATCCAAGAGAAGACAGAAACAGAACAAAAAAGATAAAGAGTAGATTGAACAAATAGAAAATTACTAGTAAGAAGGTAGGATTCAATCCATTCATACTATTAATTACAGTAAATGTGAATGTGCAAACACCCAGTTAAAACCATAAGTAATCCAAGTGGATAAAAAGAGCAAGACTCAATCACATGCTTTCTATAAGAAACTCACTTTAAATATAACTATATAGACGGGCCAAAAGTAAAGGATGAAAAATAAATACTATGCAAACTTTGATTAAATGAAACGGATGTAGCTATATTAACATCAGACAACCTGAATTTCATAACAAGAAATATTAATAGGGATAAAGACAGTTATTACACAAAAAGCCCACAAACTTATGAAAATACATAAATATCCAAAATATTTATGCAACTAACAGTAGAACTTCAAAGTCCATGAAGCAAACATAGCTAAAATTGGAAGATGAAATTGGCACATCTAGAATTAGAGTTGGAGAAGTCAACATCTCTTTCTCAGTAATTAATAAAAAAAGTAGGCAGATAAACAGTAATGATATAAATGGCTTGAAAAAACACTATCAATTCACATGATATAATGGACAGTTATAGAACACGTCACTCAACAACTAAAGAAATGAAAATTCAACCTATCAAAATGTGTGGGATATATCTAAAGCAATCCTTTAAGGAAAATTTACAGCATAACATGCTTATATTAGAGAAGAAGGAAAATGGCAAATCATCAATCTAATTTTTATGCTTAGGATGTAAATACAAGAGAGCAAATTAAACCTAAAGCAAGCAGAAGAATGGAAATAATACAGATAAGAATAGAAGTCAATGAAATGAAACATAGAAAACCAATAGAGAAAATCAATGCAACCAAAACAGGAAAATCAATGAAACCAAAAGCTAATTCCTTAGAGATACCAATAAAATGACTAAATCTCTAGTCAGACAATGAGGAAGAAAAGAAAAAGAGAAGACACAAATAACCCAATATCAGGAACAAAAGAAATCATTACAGACTCTGCATTCTAAAAGGACAATAGGAGAATATTATAAACAAATTTATGCTCATAAATCTGAAACAAAGATGAGGGGCCAAGCCCGTTACCCAGTGGTTCAAGTTCCACACACTCTGCTCCAGCAGCCTAGGTTCACAGGTTCAGACCCTGGGTACAGACCTATTCCACTCATCAGTCATGCCATGAAGACATCCCCCACACAAAGTGAAGGAAGATCGGCAGTGAAGTTAGCTCAAGGCTAATCTTCCTCACCCAAAAGAAGCTGATAACAAAGATGAAAGGGACATATACCTTGAGAGACACACACTACCAATACTAACTCAAAAATGAATTGATAACCTAAATAGTTCTATATATATTAAAGAAATTAAGCTTGTAGTTAAAAAACATCTAAAAAAGAAAACTCTAGGCACAGGTGTTTTCACTAGTGAGTTCTACCCAACATTTAAGGAAGAAATAATAGAAACTTTCCACAACGCTTCCAGAAAATAGAAGAGGAGGGACGTTTCCTAATTCATTATATGAGGCCTGTATTACTTGAATACCAAATGCAAACAAATATATTGAAAGAGAATTAAACCACAGACCAATGTTCCTAAGAACAAGAGTCCTCAAGAAAATAGTATTCATTAACATGCAACAATATATAAAAAAGAAACATCATGATGGCCAAGTGGAATTCATTCCCAAAACGCAAGGAAGTTTTAACATTTGAAAAGCAATTAATGCAATTGAAAGAGAGGAATATGCCACCCCAAAATGTGCCAATTTGGCACGTAGACTATTTTGAGCTGAAAGCAATCAAGACCCAGCTGACTGAGGAAAGCTTTTTACTTCCCCCTTAATTGCCTAAAAGAATTTAGAAAGGGGGTCTGTACCAGAAAGAGAGCCATTACCAGAGATGACAATTTCATCTGAGAGAGTTACCTGTATGGCAGGGCAAACATTTGTTTCCCAAATACCTGTTCTTCTTATCTTCCTGTGAATTGCCTTCCTCCTCTTTGAAGCCCCAGACCCCTATACTTTCCTTAGCTCAGGATGATATATAAGCCTCAATTGCCTGGCTCCCTTTGAATCTCATATCTTTGTGGGGCACTAATACCTATGAAATTATATCTCTTTCTTTCCTGCTAATCTGTCTTTTTAGGACAGGGTGTCTCAGCCAAGAACTTAGAAGGGCAGAGGGAAAATTATTTTCCCTCCCCCACATAATCCACTATATTGACAGACTAAGAAGAAAATTATATGAAAAAGATGAAGAAAAAACCTTTTAAAAAATTCAATGTTCATTCATGACCAAAAATTCCAGTAAACTAGAAATAGAAGGGATTTCTTTTTTCAGCAGAAAATCAACATTCACAAAAAAATAACAGCTAGTATCAAACTTAGTGATGAAAGATAATGCGTTCCCTCTAAACTTGGAAGAAGAAAATGAAATCCTCTCTCACACTGCTAGCAACATCATAATAGCAGTTCTAACCAGAGCAATAAGAAAAGAAAAAGGTATAAGACACATCCAGATTGGAAAGGAAAATTTAAAACAGGAAATATTTGCATAAAACATGGTGGTCTGGGTAGAATACCCAAAAGAATCAACAAAAAGGATCATAGAACTAATAAGTGAGTTTAACAAGTTCAAAAGTTGCTGGGACAAAATATAAAAGCCATTCTTCTATATACGATCAATGATTATGAGTATTGAAATAATACCTTCTTCAATAGTACCAAAAATGAAATAATTAGGTATAAATTATCGAAATAAGTGAGCTAGCTGAAAACCATAAAACACTGATGAAAGAAATGAAAGTAGATATAAATAAATGGGGAGATATACTATATTCATAGATTAGAAAAGTTGACATTGAGAGATCGGTTCTCCCCCATTTGATCTAACAATTAAATGCAATCTTATTCAAATGCTAACAAGTTATTTTTATAGATACTGACAAGTTGATAATAAAATTCATATTGAAAGGCAAAGGAAACACAGTAGCCAAAACAATTCTGATAAAGAAAAATATTGGAGAATTCATGATATCCAATTTTAACAGGAGTGAATTTTAAATGTATTTGGTTAAGTTGAAAAAGCTGGACTCAAAGGCTCTCTATGGTCTAATTTCATTTATATAATATTTACAAAAAGGCAAGTCTATAGAAATAGACAAAGGTGAATGTTTGCCAGTTTGAGATATTCAGGAAGGGTTGAACATGAAGGAGCAACCTGTGGAAATTCTTGGAGTGGTGGAACCTCTGTATTGGTACCATACTGAAGGACTGAAGAATTTGTCAAAACAAATTGAACTGTACATTACAAACAGTGATTTTTACTGTATGCAAACTAAAAGATAATCCAGGTTGTTGAGGGAATAAAGACTGTTAAAAAATGAATCTATGGGGGCTGGCCCCGTGGCCGAGTGGTTAAGTTCACACGCTCCGCTGCAGGCGGCCCAGTGTTTCTTTGGTTCGAATCCTGGGCGCGGACATGGCACTGCTCATCAGACCACGCTGAGGCAGCGTCCCACATGCCACAACTAGAAGAACCCACAACGAAGAATACACAACTATGTACCGGGGGGCTTTGGGGAGAAAAAGGAAAAAATAAAATCTTTAAAAAAAAAAAAAAATGAATCTATGTATATTATAAATGAAATCAGAGGATATTAATCAGCTTCTCCAGAGAAACAAAACCAATGGACTATAGATAGATAGACAGATACATAGACAGACACATAGATAGATAGATAGATAGATAGATAGATAGATAGATAGATGAGAGATGAATGACAGATCTAAAAGACAATATTTATTATAGGAATTAGCTCACACAGTTATGGAGGCTGAGAAGTCCCACAATCTGCTGTCCACCAAGGCAGAGGGCCAGGAAATCCAGTGGGGTAATTCAGTTTAAATCTGAAGGCCTGAGAATGGGGGATGGTGATGGTTTAAGTCCCAATCTGAGTCCCAAAGACTTTTTATTGTGAGTTGGCAAAGAACATGGCTGAATTATGTTTTTATCTTAGTGTTTTGTGGAAGGTAGAATTGATGAGCAATAAAATTGGATATTTGGCTGAGGAGATGTCTAAACAAAGTGCTGAAGGAGCAGCCTGGTACTTCTTGACTGCTTACAGTAAAATGTGAGAAGAGGTAAATGACTTAAAGTGAGAATTGTTCATCAAAAGAGAAGCAGAATTTAAAATCTGGAAAATTCTTAGCCTGTCCTTATTGGAGAAAAACGAGAAAGCCAATTCAGAGAGATAGCCAAGGGTGTGGCCAAATTTGATAAGGAGATTAGTGTGGATTGACCATCCCAACAGAAATGAGGAGCTATTCATCAAGAGAATGAGGAGATTTGTCAATCATCTAAACAGATGTCAGGACCTTTTGTCCAAGACAATGTAAGAATGACCCCAAAGGCATTTCCAAGATCACCTTTACTGCCCCTCCAATCATAATCCCAGAGTGTAAGAGACTAGACCAGAGAGGGGCCTCTGTAGAGAGCCCCAGTTCAGGCAAAGCCCAGTAGTGCTGTGGGGGTGGGGGTCCAGGCACAGAGCCTCCTTGGTTGTGGGGCCACCCAAAACCTTAGAGGCAGGGTCACAGGGAGCCTTCTGTGCCCAATCTCTGCTCCAGTGTGTCTAGAAGGTGAGACCGCTTTCACAGTGTGCCTGGAGGGCTGAGCATCTAGTCAAAGAAGATCATTCTGGAGTCTTAAGATTTAATTTTGTTTGCCCTGCTGGATTTTGAGCTTGCTCAAGACCTAGGAACTGTCGTTCTTTCCTTCTTACCTATTTCTCTCCTCTGGAATATGAGTATTTGCCCATCTTACCATTGTATTTTGGATGTGTATAATTTATTTGGTATTACAGGTTCACAGCTGGCGAGGAATTTACCTCAGAATAAACCGTGCCTTGAGTCTCACTCATATGCGATTTAGATAACATTTAGATGAAACTTTGGACTTGATTTTTAAGTTGTTGCCAGAACAGGTTAAAACTTTTGGAGCTATTGGGATGGAAGGAATGTATTTTGCATGTGAGAAGGACATGAATTTTGGAGGGCCAGGAGAGGAATGATGTGGTCTGAATGTCTGTGTCTCCCAAATTCATATGTTGAAATCCTAATGCCCAACGTGATGATAATAGGAGGCAGGGCTTTTGAGAGGTGATTAGGTCTTGAGTGCTGAGTTCTCACTAATGGGAGGAGCACTCTCATGAAAGAGACTCCACAGGGCTCCCTCTTCTCTTTTGCCATGCGATGACACAGTGAAAAGATGGCATCTATGAGCCAGGAAACAGGATCTCACCAGCTACTGAATCTGTTGACACCTTGATCTCAGACTTCCCAGCTTCCAGAAATGAGAGAAATAAATTTCTGTTGTTTGTAAGCCACACAGTTTACAGTATTTTGCTATAGCAGCTAGAAAACAGTAGGAAATAGCCTCAACTAGTTTCTTCAAATGAATGTGCTGTCCAGAATTCTACCTGAATGTTCAAGAGCAGCCCTCAGCTGATCTTTTTTGTCTCTCTTCTCCCTGGTAATCTGTCTTGCCAACTCTAGCTACCTCAGTCTCCCCAGTCTATCTATGTCCTTAAGTCAGTGAGTCTTCTGATCTTTACCTAGTTTCCCTCTTCTTGTACTACGGCTTGAAATCTCCCTCGAGCCAGTAAGCTGTGTGATTATAGAGTTCATCTCATTTGTTTTCCATTTCTCAGGGATCGCTCCCTTTTGTTGCCTGAAGTCCAGTGTCTTGCAAACCATTATTTCAAATATTTTGTCTGTTTTATTTTGTTTGTTATTGTTGTTTTAAGCAGAGAGCTAAGTATGATCACTGTTATGGCATCTTGGTTGGAAGCAAAAGTCTTATCTTTTAATTTTGAAACCTTAAACTGTATTAAGCAAACCATTCCTATGATTATTAAATTTATCTATGCCAAAGAGTTTATTGCGGAAAACATAATAAACTCTAATGCCTAATGGGGGAAAAAAAAGAATATGACATTGCTTCTCAAACAAATTCACGCTTAGGCTAGGATCTTCAGTTCACAGGTGTTGATAAATAACAAAATGTAAAGCAGATTGTATTCTCTCTTTCCTTAATTGAAGAAGACCTGCCTGAATTCAATCCCGTGTCATTTTTATAAGATAATACAAATTGTTTTCATGAAAAAAAATGTTTCCACTGCCATCTATTGCATTTAATAGTTGCATAGGTAAAGAAAAATTCAAACCAAACAAGGTTTATTTAAGAATCTCTTTGACAGTTGAGTTAGACACAAGTAGCAAATACATTCTTCTGGTTTTCGTGTATCTCCCAAAAGAGGTTCATGTGGTCATTATCATGTCATCCAGAAACCTGTGACTAAGCCAAAAGATTTTCTAAAACTCCTACCAATAGCCATAAAAGATCTCCTCTTTCTATGTTTCTCTTTAATGTCTTCGAGTTGCTCATTAGCTTAACTAGACAGAGACCAGCTTAAAAGAATGTTCCAGATGAAAGAAGATCAATGAACATAGTTAACCCTAACTTATTGTATTTTTAGGTTTCTACCTTGAAACTAAACTAATAAACACTGAGTACTTTTCTTCAGACTTGTGTAATCCTCATATATTCTCTAGAAGTGATACTTCTCCCTATAAATCCTGACAAGAGATTTTCACATATGGAGGTATATGGGGTAACGATTGGGGTTCAAAACCCATTCTGCTTGAACTAAAGAAGCCTGGCTTATGGCCAATCAAACATACATTGTACATCTGTTTAACCATTAAAGTAAAGAATGCACTCTCTTCAGAGAAGAATGCATACTTACCCTCCTACGTCCTCTAGGTAACACAAGTATTAGTCTCCTTCCAGACATCATGGTCATGTTGACCTGCTAATTTGCAAATGAATACCTCTTTGAAACTTTGATGAACATGTCTTCTGGGCATGTTTAGTGTATCTTTTTTGTGCTAAAAAAGCATAAGATTGTACTGAAAACCATACTTCTCCAGAATGCTTTCTTCCTTTCTGGAAAAGGCCTTCTTGGGTTATAATCCTCACGCTGGCTCAAGTAGAATTCATCTTATTTCTCTTATTTATAGAATGGTTATTGGTTATTTTGAGTTAACAATCCCTACTTGGGTATATGAAAATCCCATTTCCCTTAGTTTTGATGGGGCCATCATGGATTCTGCCATAATTTCAATATAAAATTATACACTATGGGGAAGTGTTGGGATGAAAGGTTGTAGAGGGTGTGGAAACAAAATTAGAACAAAAGGGATTAATCCATGTAGACAATATTAAACACTGACTGTGAATTTAACTATAATCTGGTAAAAGATTAATTTTCTTAGCAATATGTACAGCTTTGCAAATGAAAAACTATCAGAAAGGATCATGTTGAAGTTACATTAGATATTACAGAGTCTGTTTATGTCTTGTAGTCTGTCTCCTCAGGTCATCCTGTAAAAGTCTATGCCATGGTACCTTTCCAATCTGAATAGGTCCTAGCATTCTTGGTCACTGACTTGATAATTTTCACCCTAAAGAAATTCCATTCCTACACTTCAGGCTGCACTTATCTTGTAGATAACTCTGACCTCTCTGCATGATCTCAACAATATTTTCCCTCTCCTCATTCTGTATATGATTTTATGGGTTGATTTGTTTTTAAGACTGTTTATCCAGATTGTCTCTAACATATCAGCTTAGAAAATTCATCATATGAAATGACAACCCTTAATTCTTGAAACAAAAATCAAAACAAAACAATATTCTTCAACGCACTATCTTCCTTTTTTTTTTGTAACTAAGAAAACTCAGTTTTGCTTGGAATGTCAATGTGTTATATTTAAAGTATGTATCTCCCAAGATGCTCCTTCAGTTAGGGTGTCCATTTAGACCAAATTTTGGCTAATGGTATCACTATGGAATTATACTAGATGGAGCTTCTAGGAAGGATACCATTTTCCTGATGAAAAGAGTCAGACTCAGCTGTCATGTAAGTTTTATCTCTTGCTTTTTCCCCCTTTTCTGCCTAAAATCCAGGTTCAATAACTAAAAGTATGAGTGGCTACCTTGAAACTGTAACAAGTGACACAGGGTCAAGATAATTATGCAGGAAGATAGAGACACTATACCAGCCCTCAACTGCCTCCTTCCAAGCTTCTTATTCCACAGGAAAAATGTTTGTTACTATAGTTGAGAGTCTGTTCATGTAGTTAAATGCATTAATATCTGATTTTCCCTTCCTACCCACGGCCAACAATGGATTAGATATCTAAGGAAAACATTCCTCTCTTCTCATTTCATTCACTGGCAAGAGACAATTAGCAGGTACTGATGTCAGAGAAAATATAAGAAGATTTTTTTTCTTTCTTATGTTAAGGCTTTTATATCTCAGGATGTGTTTGTGTGTGTGTGCTGGGGGGGGTGTGCGGTGTTGTGAGATAATAGAAAATATTGGTCTTTACCTCTGGTTCCTGGCACAGAGCTCCTGAAACTCTTGTAATTTCCTAAGTCGTAAGAGCACTAGGAGCATCTCTTGTTCTAATGAGACAACTCTGGGTTGGCTCTTGAATGGCTCCTGGATGGGAGCTGGTCAACAGAAAGACCATGCCATGATTAGAAACTTAAATTTTCACACACATATCCCCCCACACACTTCTCCAGAGAGAGAGAGGGGCTGGAAATGGAGATAATAATTGGTCATGACTACGTGAAGAAGCTTCCTTCAAATCCCAATAGTAGGGGGTTTTGAGAGCTTCCAGGTGGACAAAGTAGCCCTCTTCCAAAGAGGAGGTCACTGGAACCTCCAACCTATAGCCATTCGATAAGAAGCACAGGTGATAACCTGGGCCTGCAGCTGGCATCTAAAGTGTGTGTGGTGGGGCGGTCTCGTGGGACTGAGCCCTTAACCCATGGAGTCTGACGCTACCGTGGGGTAAACGGTGTAAGAACTGAGTTAAATTGTAGGACACCCAGCTGGTGTCACAGAGAATTGCTTGGTTGTGGGGAAAACCACACATTTGATGACTAGAAGTGAAATAGTTTGCGTAAGTAGTAGAGGAGACTCACAGGGAAGGAACACGCAGTAGGGAAGAACTGGGTTTTTCCCTACATAGGAAGAAAGAAACTTGAGTTTTTCCTTTACAGGGGTATAGTTTCCAAATTCATATGACTATATTTTTTAAACAAATATATTCTGTTAATTATGTGTAGTTGCTAGTAAGATGAAAGTTCAGTCTAACATATTCAGTATTAATAAGCAAGAACGTAGTTTTAATTGTAATAATAACCTGTTAACATATTTTAATATTCTTAAACTTTAAACTGTTTTCTTGTTTATTTACCTAACATCTTAATAAAGAACATTATGGAATCAATTTCACAATTTGAAAATTTTAAAGTTGTTGTATTTGTTTAGAAAGTCCTCATGCACACCTTCAAGACAGAACTATCACATTTTCTGTTTTAGGTGATTTTAATTCTCTAGTAAAATACTACCTTATCACATTAAATTGATTGCAAGTAATAAATAAGTCCAAATTTATATTTCAAAGCTTATAAAAAATAATATGAACTACTTGTTTTGATATGTGTTTGTGGATTCTATTATCTTAATTACCCTAATTATTTGACTCAGTATGATGCTTGATAAAACTTCTGGCAATAATTAACTTTAAAAGAGTTAGACAGATGATCTCACAAATGGCTTTAGACATAATTCAACAATGTTTAGAATTCTAGGTTTAGAGTATGAAAACTTATTCAGTCAATAAAGCCAGTCTGAATGCACTAAAATAAAGTTGTGTACTTATGGGAATGTAAGAGAGAGAAGGAGAGAAGGAGTGAAGAAAGGAAGGAAGAAAAGAAGGAAGAAAGGAAAATAAATTTTTGGCCAAAACTAAGATTTGCAATTATGCTAAGACTTGTTAAATGGACACTCTATCTCAGTTAAGAGCTAAGGCTGGATTATTAATGACAATATAACAAAAATATTCCACAAATCTTTATTAAGGCACTATGATACATGCTATATTATGGAAGCTACTTTATTCAGCCTGAGCAGGAATTTTGATTGTTACATTTGCATTTCTTTTATGATATTCTTCCAAATATATTGAAAGCAAGCAGTTTTTTCGATCCACTCATCATCATGCCTAAATCTTTGTTTACTCTGCTCACGTATTTGCTAATCTTCTTTATTCACAAACCAAACAAATGCAAACTAATACCTTCCGTTATCACAGAATGCATCAATTATTAATATATGCTGATATAGACAGACTACAAAATGAAACACTTTCAATAAAGGCATAATACATGTCATACTCCATTTATATCAAGAACTTTGGCACACTATTTTTACTGGGAAGAACCTTTTAGCAATTAGATCTGTCCAACACAAAAGATGGTGTTTTATCAAATTATGAGTTCCCAACTTTAATCTGGGGGGAAGGCTATCATACGAAAGGCGAGTTTCTGTAAAACACAAATTAAGCTAGAATACCACTAAATGTTATTCCAACACTAAGATTCCACATTTCTACATCAGTCTTGTCAAACACCAAAAGATATAGTACCCTTCCCATACTGAAAATCTTCTTTAACCATGAGCCTTGAGTGGCTTTACTAATTTCTTTCAAAGCTTCTCCCAGTATTGCACAACATTTCTTGGAGAAAATGATTCCACATACTCCTATTCTTTTTTTCTAAAAGATGTTTCCTTATAACTTTATGGCAGATACAGAACAATAATTAGTAATATGCTTCAACTGGGCCAACAGCATTCAGCACAACAGTTCGCTCTGTATCCACCCATCATACATCACAGCCCAACAACCATTAAGTCAAGCACAGGGGTCCTGGCCATGTTCCCATTCCTTTATTCTTAAATGTGAAGAAGGAGCAAGGGATTACAAGGCATCTGAATGACTAGAGCAGAATGCAGAATGCCACAGAGAGTAAAGATATGTAAAATGCACAAGTGGCTTTAAAAGAAACAGATAATTCACACAATAAGATAGAGTATTAAAAAAAATTACATACCAGTCAGAAAGATTTGTGAAATAATCACAACCATAAAGAATACCAGCAGGACTTGACAAAAGGAACAGAAAACAAAAAAATCATGCTTACTTAAAAATAAAATTGTCATTTTTTAAAGTAGAAGTTAAAATGACAAAGCCACACAGCCAATAGGGCAAAAGAGACAGAAACAAAAGTTATTCCAGAAAGTCAGCCACATAAACATTTAAGGTGGAAGTTCTAATATCTGATGAATGAGAGTTCCAGAAAGGGAGAAGAAGGAAAAAATAAAGAGGATATTTTCAAGGATGTAATTGTTCTGGAAAATAAGGGTCAGTTGATTCAAATTAACCATCTTCCTCAGGAAACCTTAAAAAAGAAAACAGAGAAAACGTCTTCTGATGCTCAAAGACTATAAGATTATCAAACTAATTAAAGAAAAAGGCTCAGAGCCTCACAAGGTGAACAGAAGCTGCCTCTGCTCACGAACACTTGCCAATAGAATAAAGACAACAGAGAAGCAGAGATCTGCATTTGTAGGACTCAGAAACCACGTGGCCAGGGCTCAGAATCCTGGAGCCACCAAAGACGGGGCCACCACGTTTGGAGAAGACTCTCCACACTTTGTGCTGGGACCCAAGAACTGTTGTGTTTCTTTGGATCTGAGCGAAGTTGCTAAAAGGAACAACTTCATACTAGGAAATTGTACTGGGCAGAGGAATGGCATTTAAATTTGGTATCTGCCGAAGATGAAGACCTCAGGAACACAGCTTCTGCTCTGATTGGAATCCTAATGACTACACTCTGTAGCTGGAGAAATAGACATTTTGACCTCAGAATAATTTCAATCCTTGACTCTGGATTGCTAGCACATTCAGGTGATGGGCAAAGGAAAAGAAAATTACCTCTAGAAGTACAAAAAATCATTTCAAATTTTTTTTTAATGTCCAGCAAATAATCATGGAAAAAAAATACATAAAGAGCTAGAATCAAAAGACATAATAACATAGTCAAACAAAATAGATCCATAGAGAAATGAGATATCGGAATTTCCAAACATAGATTATGAAATAATCATGTTTAATATGCTCTTAGAGATACAAAATGCAATTGAATATTTTAAAAACTACTGAACTTTATTAAAAGTGTCACTGTCAATTTTAAAAAGAACAAGCTATAAATTACAATACTGAAATGTTTGATTAATCAGGACAGATACAGCTGAAAGGACAATTATTGAACAAGAAGGTAATTTTTTACACAAAACTACCCAGACTGAAGCACTAAGAGACAAAAAAAATCAGAAATCTGTTAGAAAGGAGGGGAGACCTAGAGGATACGGTGAGGTCTATCTTACATTTAATTGGAATCTTAAACAGAAAGTAGAGAGAATGGGACAAAATCAATGAATAAAGAACCACAATTCCAGAATTGATAGAAGACATTAACTCACTCTTTTAAGAAGCCTAATTAAAGTGATAAATAATAAATAAAATAAATTTTCCTAGACACATGATAATAAAACTGCAGAAAATAAAATACAAAGAAAAAATCTTAACATATAGCCAGGAAAAAAAGGCAAATAAACCTTAAAGATACGGCATTTAGACTGATAGCTGTCTTCTCAGGAGCAATAGAGGAAGCAAAATGGTGTAAATGCTACTTTTAAGGTGATGCAAAGGAATAAATACCGGTCAAGAATTCTATATTCAGGAAACTTTTTAAGAATTCAGGTGAATTAAGCCATTTTCAGACACTCGCTTATGGACAAACATGAAACAAACTGAAGTCTGTCAGGTTGACCCACACTAAAGGAAAATTTAATTAACAGGAAGAAGAACAATGATAGCAGAAGAAATATCTAAGATACTAATTCAAACGAACATTGTTTCCAAATCGAAATCAACAATATTTAAAGGAACAATCACAATAATATCTTACAAGTATTAAAAAATTTAGTACTAAAACATATGATAGCAATAACACATATATTTGGAGATTTCTAAATAGAGTTAAAATGTTTTAAGGTTTGTATGTTTCCTAAGAAGAAGGTAAAGGCACCAGTAAAAATAAATAAATGAGGGGCTGGCCCAGTGGCGTAGTGGTTAAGTTCGCACACTCTGCTTTGGCAGCCCAGAGTTCGCACGCCTGCATCCCCGGACAGACCTAGCATGCTCATCAAACCACACTGTGGCAGCATCCCTCATAAAATAGAGAAAGATTTGTACATAGGGTGGCTCAGCAACAATCTTCCTCAAGCAAAAAAAGAAGAGGCAGATTGGCAACAGATGTTAGCTCAGGGCCAATCTTCCTCACACAAAAAAAATAATAATTCTAAATAAATAAATGAAATGAAAAAGAGAGAGATTCTTTGTACTAGTTAAAGTAGACTAAGTGTTATTTGGGGTGAAGGAGAGTGGTGGAAAAGAACCTCAGCTACTTAACACAATGAAGGGTAATTTCTCCATGCCACAGTAGAATGCTGGTTGATAGGAATTGTTACACACCCTTTATCTTATGGCTCCACTGTCCTTCTCGATCTCTGAAGCCTTCCATATTTAGTTAGGGAATGAGTAAAATGCAAGCCTGGAACGCAGACCAAGCTAGAAGTCGTGAACAGTATTTCTGCTCATATTCCGTTGGCTAGAACTTGGTTACATGGCCCCAACTAACTGAAAAGTTGAGAAAAATGTAGCTATTTGTGTGCACAGGAAGAAGAGAACCTGGTTATCGGTGAGCATGAGTAGCCTTTGCTATAGAATTTGAATGGAAATGGCTCAGCAAGTAGCAAGCTGGGTGAATGATACAGACCCGCACAACATACAACATAGTAAAAATCAAGATAAAAAGGAAAGACACGTAGGAAGAGGTGTGGGGGAAAGTGTGACAATATGGAGGTCTTCAACTTATATATTACAGACTTAAAAAACTGTCAAAATTAGACAAAAATTAAAATAGAGGTATAAATATTTCTTAACTCAAAAAATAGCTCAGTGAATAATATTATTAATTTTACTGGCAGTTATAAACAGTAGAGGAAAGGGAGGTAGAAGCTGCTAGAAATGTGGCAAAGCCTCGTCTTATCCTTTATGGCAGGGGTCATCAGCAAACTTTTCCAGTAAATGGTCAGTTAGTAAATACCTTTGTCCTGTGGGCCCTATGGTCTTTTACACCAACTCTCGACGTCACACTCTCGTATTTAGGTGTGAAAGCAACCCTAAACACAAGCAAACAAATAGATTTGGCTGCTTTACCATAGAACCGAATTTACAAACATAGGTGGTTGCTGCGTCCTGCTTTATGGCAAGGTGATGATAGACGCTCAGGGTAGATTAATCAAAAACCATAGGACCAAAATTTAGAATTATGAAAATAACCTCTACCAGAAGAACAATAATAGAAAAGGTTAAAAACAGTTGCTTCTGAAAGAAGCACTGGATGATTTCATTGTATTATTTGACATTTTCCAATAATACAAATGCATCATTTCAACCACAATAAAGTCAATATGCCTACTTTAGTATTTGTAAATTTAGGTGAATTTGGTTGGTGAGATAGTATAATGTGAGAATTAAAAATAGATTTATGAAAACACAAATAAAAACAGTATTTTTGCTTTAGGAAAAAGTAACTAAAAGTCTATACAATTTTAAAAGTTCTTAAACCTTCAACTTTGAATAAGCTAATTCCTCATAAATGGGCAAAACGAAAAACCAGAGGCCTTCTGCCCCTTGTCCTAAAGTCATGAAGGGACTTACCAAGCTAATGCAACAATTCGGATTATTAGAGCCATGTTCTTCTCACATTTTCCTGCTTCCTCTTGCACTTATTGAACGCCCCCTACACATCAAGTAGTGTGGGCAGGCCATTCTGTTATTTCTGTAGTGTCTTAATGCTTTCCTTTTAAAACTCATGCTTTTGCAATTATATTTTCTTCTCAACCTATCCTTTTTCCTGAGTAACTAGATGACAATTTATGTGACACAAATTTAACCTTTCTAATCTGAAGGGAGTTTTCTGAAGGTGTCAAGACAATACCATAATCGGTTTTCTTTCTAGGCAATCATGTGCTAAAATGTCTTTATCAGATTAAAGAAAACTGTTACATTTATAGGATAGAGATAAATCAATTTCATTTCATAATATCATAACTTGATCTTGGGTTTGTGTGCATTTCCCTTTTTACTAACTTGAAAAGACAAAAGAAGAGTTCACTATGATTTTAACAATTGCATCTATGAAGTGGCTCATGGTTGCACATTTCCTTCAACACTAACATTTCTTACTCTCTTCAGATTACAGTGATGTAGTCAGCCACCAAACTGTTTACTACATTCTTATGGGCAGCAGCACACAGAACAATAGCCATTGCCTTCACAATAGGAAAACATTTTTTCTCATCTCAGCATATTTGCATAGTTTGTTCCCTCTGACACAGAATGGTCTTTCCCTCATTCTTTGTGCAGCCAACTCCTACTAGTCCCCTAGGTTTTAGTGAATGTGTGAAGCATTTCACAGGGAGGAATTCCCTCACACACACTCTAAGCTATGCCACGGTGTTTTCACAGCTCTTTACAATTTCTTAATAGCAAATTCACTCTTTACTTAAATAACTATTTAATAATTATAAGCAAAAGTGTCCATTAAGTTGTTATTAACAGGAGGGCTTTTAGGGAGCATCTTTAGCATGTCTATTTCTGTGTCTCCAGCATTTTTGCACAGAGCTAAGTAAGCAACTGACAATAAGCATTTGTCCTAAAGTACATATTACTGTGATATTGATCATTTTCCATCTTTGTTTTTTATTTTTTTGAGGAAGATTAGCCCTGAGCTAACATCTGTCCCTAATCCTCCTCTTTTTGCTGAGGAAGAGTGGCCCTGAGCTAACACCTGTGCCCATCTTCCTCTATATGTGGGACGCCTGCCACAGAAAGGCTTGATAAGTGGTGCGTAGATCCATGCCTGGGATCTGAACCAGTGAGCCCTGGGCTGCTGAAGCAGAGCATGCAAACTTAACCTCTATGCCACCATGCCAGCCCCGATTTTCCATATATTTTAATAATACACGCAAAAAAATGTTCATTAGCACATTAGGGTCATTCATCATCTCTGGAAAAACAGTACCTAGTAAACATGAATCTCCTCGTGATTTAAAAGGTGTGGAAAAGGAGAGGTGGGCGCACAGCCACTTAGCTCTTCTTCTATAAGGCCTGAATTTCAACCATAAAATGAAGAAAAGTATTTGGTCTATCATTAATGTCAAAGGACCAACAGCTGAACCTCAATCTTGGCAATTACAATAGAAAGAATAAACCTGGATAGAGAATTCTACCCATAATGACTTTTCCACTTGCATGTAAATTTTTCAAAATTCCAGAAATTATAGTAGGGGTAGAAATAATTCAAAATGGTTCCTCAGACATTGTGTCAAATAATTGTCTAAAAATATCTGTTTTAGCAACAATATTTGATAATTAGAATTTGTGAATAGACATGAAAAACTATAAAAATTTGTTGTTCTTTGCCCAAATTCTCAGAACTATTTCAAAAAATTAAGATCATTTAGGGTAATTAGTCCAGATTTGAGCAAAGGAAGTGAAAACTTTCCTTTATATTTGTCATCTATCAAACTAGCCTTTTTTAGTTTCCAAGTGGCACGTATCATTCACAATTAACATGTGATGGGCAACTTTACCCTTTTAAGATGACCTGACTCAATTCAGAATTAACTCCATGGTTGAAGAAGTAATTGTAATGTTTATCCTTGAATGAATGATTGTAATCTTTGTGTGTGTGCAAATTATGTGTCTTGACAGAGCAGTTGGTTTGGAATGAACTTAAACACACCCCTTTGCCAACACACACACAGAGATATAAAACAATATGCACATATATATTATATAAAAAACAAAATGGAGCTAGCTCTACAATAAATTAGGAGCTCTAAAATACCCCAGTTGTGGGGCCGGCCTCGTGGCATAGCAATTAAGTTCATGTGTTCCACTTTGGTGACCCAGGGTTTGGGGGTTTGATCCTAAGCATGCACCTACACAATGCTTGTCGAGCCATGCTGCGGTAGTGTCCCACACAAAAAATAGAGGAAGATTGGCACAGACGTCAATTTAGGTCTAATCTTCCTCAAGCAGTTGTTTACCTATCTAGCCCATAAGGATGGTACATTATTGCTTATATATACCTTCCATTTGTGTTACCAGTGATTTCTACATTTAATACAGAGTGATTGTCCGACACAGAATCCAATGTTTCTTTTTGAAACTTACAACAAGATGTCAAAAAATGCCAACCATAATATGGGTGCCTGTCTATTACAGTCTGAGTTGTGCCTGGCTTATTTCATGGGGACCATTAAACAAACACGGAATGAAATGAGTTTTTGTGAAGTTAATGACAGATTATATGAAATATTAGCAAAATGGAAAGATCCTGCATCGAAATATTAACCTCATAATTTCATCAATTGAGTCCATTCCTTCAAAATTCCCTTCAATAAAATCATTCCAAAAAATACTTATTAAATTAACTACCTACTGTGTTTGGGGCCACAAATATAGAGTGGACTCAAATATGAAAACGGCATCAATTTACTTACAGTCTAATGTTGAGCATAAACATGTGCCTACTTACAAAGGTGGGTGATAAAGAAAATCTGGCCATGCAGTTTGTAAAGAGCAAAAGAGAGAAGACAGAGGAATCTGTTGCAATTTTGTTGGTTGAGTAGTTCCACGCAAGTCTCCGTTGAGGGGACTTTATCTTGACCACACAAATAGAGACGGAGTGGTCGATCTAGAAAGATAAGTTTTCCTCAGACCACAGGGATGTTATGGAACTGAACTCAGAGTCTTAGAGGTTTATGTATCTTTGTAGAGGATTTCATCAACTTGTTTCTCTGGAAATATTTTTGAATTTACACTATGCAAGTAATTTGTGGAAACGTAAGCATAATTTAGTAATCATTTATACCCAAAGTATCGTAAAATTTAGCAGGTGATATAAGTATGACTGTTTGTTCGTTATATTGTTCTATTGATATATTTATTTAGCACTCTAAAATAATACAGAGTAATGACAACATGATGCATTTAATTTTATCTCAGAAAAGAAGGAAATTTGAACAAGTGATAGATTTTTCATTATTTATATAACATTTACTTTATTTCCATTTTACGCAATGTATACACACACACCAAAACAGACACTATACTTGCAAAGAAAAGAGTAATTAAATAAAGTGTACTCAGATCCACAATATCCACAAGAACAAAACATCTGGACACTTTAACTTAATGAGACAACCAAGAAAGACTAGGAATCTCTTTGAATCTGCATTCAAATGAATGCAAATGAAGCATTCTTTGAAAATGGCATTTAATTTACTGCTAAGTAAATAATTGGATATAATTTGATTTCTTCAGGTCACATTGGAGCCTGGGTACAGGAGAGTGAAAATGTTGGCTTGCTCCCTAGCAATCTACCCAAGTAACATCTTCAGGGAAAGGTCGACATAGCACTGGGACTCTAAATATAACTCTACAATTGGTGATTGTCCCATAATGCACTGTTAATGTGTGAAACTATTTATGATGACAACAAAGTCCCACTTCAAAACAGGAGGCTTGCTAGATACCACTGCTGGCTTTACCTAAAACTAACTGATTTTTTTTTTAAGTAGCTTATTCATCCTCTTTCAGTTTCCTCTTCTGCAAAATGATAGGGCAGTATTATAACAGTTTTAAGGTTCCTTCTGGAAAATATACTGTGTGAATCACATTATGCATGAGAGAATTTCATGAGGGTAAGGGATGTCTGAGGGAAGCAGTGTGGTATGGAAAGTTGAGAGGCAAGCAGGAGATTTAGAAGCAGAGAGCCACAGGGAAATAATTCCAGACTCAAGCTGGGGTATTAGATCTGATCATTTGAATAGGCTTCACATTTCTGGATGCACTTATATTTTTACTACTTTGTTACAAATAAGATTGAAATACTTGTAGCAATATTGGTCTCTTGAGAGGTTTCAGGATGAGTGAGCACCTCCAGACAGCACCCTGAGCAAAATGCTTACTTCTAAAAGAACAGTTACACAGCACCAGGAGAGACCTCCTAGTTTTCCCCGGCCCAGGGGAAGTATTCAAGTGAGTGAGCTTAGTCCTTTGTCAGTAGAAGGAAAGATAGAGCTAGCGCAATATGCAGAAAAATAATAATATGAACTAATGCTGTGAGGTCAGTTCTAATTCATATTTTCCATTTAGCCTATCTAGATGCCCTCAGGTAAAATGCATTTCTCTTTCCCCTTTGATATTTGTGGTCTCCAACCTTAATTGCGCCCACAATGCTTTGCTATCCTTCTTGTGTCTCCTACTCAGCTCTCACTCCAGTTCTCCAATATATCTTTTGGGTTTTTTTTTTTTGAGGAAGATCAGCCCTGAGCTAACATCCACCAATCCTAATCTTTTTGCTGAGGAAGACTGGCCATGAGCTAACATCCATGACCATCTTCCTCTACTTTATAGGTGGGACGCCTGCCACAGCATGGCTTGATGAGCAGCGCCATGTCCAACCCAGGATCTGAACCGGCCGACCCTGGGCCGCCGAAGCGGAATGTGTGAGCTTAACTGCTGCACCACCAGGCCAGCCCCACCAATATATCTATTTTAAATGTGCATTCTCTTCAACTTTCCAACTCCATTACACCAATGAGAGAAATTAAGGTAAGCTGTAGGAGCAGATGGGAATAGGTTGAGATGAGAGTGGAAAGAGAGAAAGTAGAGACTGTGAAAACAGATTATTACAGAGAAGATTCACCCTAGAGGGGATTCAGAGAGATAATAGCTAGTGAGGGGTAAAAGGAATAAGGATTGTTTTTTAAAGCAGAGTTGACAAATTACTTAAAATACTAACGGAAATGATCCAGAAAAGAAAGGAACAGATAGTTATGGGAGAGGGAGTGTAACTAAGAACATCAATACTAGATCTTAGTGGGATTTCAAAGCACCAGTGAAGAATTGACCTCAAGTAGGAGGAGATAGGCCACTTCCTTAATAATCAATAAGAATGAAAAGAAGAATGACACAAATGCAGATAACGTTTATACATCTGCCCTGAGAAGAAATTGAGAGATATCCTGGCTGATGGCTTTTACTTTTCCCTGTAACATGTAAAGCAACATCATCTGCAGCAGTTAAGGGGAAAATGAGGAGACGGGCACATGGGGAGGAAGTTAGAGATTTGAGTAGAATAGAAAGGCTTAAATTAATTGGTTTTGAAGAGTAAAATAAGTAACTGGCTAAAGAAATATTAGTAGGATTTTAGAGCTGTGTTTGTGACCCATCTGGGTTTCGTGACCATGGATATATGGTGGTACCAATCTATACAGATGTGTGATTTCAACAATTGAATCACCTGTTAAGAAACATGAATAGAAATAATGGATCATTGTGTATTCTTTCACAAATATTTGAAATGAAATGACATAAAGCAATGGTTTGTGTTATTTTCTAAAAAGATGATTTCAATTATAGGTATGAACTCTAAGCCTATAGAATGAGGTTAAGCCAAGAGGTAATGGTGATAAGGAAAAGGAAGATTTGTATATTCACTAGAGATTTCCATGAGGTTGATGACAGGCTTAGTGAGAACAGATTTGCAGGCCAACTAGAAGTACACACATTTGTTTTCATGAAGTAGGAAGTTTGATTTCAAAATTAGAACATTCTGGTTAATGACAAAAAATGCATAACTTTGAGAGTCAAAGACTAAAGGAAGAGGGAAGATCTTATTTAAGATTAGGAAGATATTAAACTGGAAGCTAATGGGTCAGTCAGGTTACAGGTTACAAATGGCGCATTCAAGTCACCTAGGATGGTGGCAAGAGTGAGGTGGGAAGACTCTGAGCCACATGCTATAGCCTTCCCCAGTAAGGTGCCTGTCCATGAGGTTGATGGCTGACAAGGGTACAGTTAAATGGGCATATGAATAAGCTTTAAAGGAGAAGCAGGAATTTGTACAATTTCATAGAATATTTGGTATATTACAGATGATGCTGGGGTACAAAGAGAAAAAGTGTCTCTACCTCTAACCCTGAACAGCATTGGTTGTAAGAGAATTCCTATGAAAAAAGTTAGAAATAGACAAAAGATTATTGCATACATTTCCAGTGATGTGCTAGGCATTGACAAGTGGGACCACCTGAAGATTAACTGATTCTCTAGGGGTACGTACCTTATCTGACTTGCTGTTGACTATTGATTAAGATATTTTATAACTAGATAAGGTTATGTTCACTTGTAGAAAATAGAGAGCAATAAAAACGATTCTTTAATGATAGCCATATAAATGAATTTTGTACAGGTCAGGTGTAAATTATTTCTGTCGCAAAGAAAATATAATCCCACAGGCCCTGTTAATCAGTATTGTATATAAGTTAGGAATCTTATTCAAGTATTCTTTCTTTCAGCAAAAAAACTAGCTTCTTTCTCCAACTCTCTTCAAACCAGTCTTATCATCTTTTAACGAGTTAAATAAATTTTTGACATGTACTCACTTAAATTTGATTAAAAGTAAAAAGCTTTATCTTTTTGAAACTTATACTTTGATACAATAATAATCCACTTGAGAAATCTGAATAGGATGAAGTCCACATCAGAGAATCTGGAAAATTTGATAATCACAGGTTTGAATTTTATTTTTATGAGATTCATATTGAGGTCTCATTGAAACTGTCAAAAGGTATTTTAATGGCAAGGGAAGTTAAGAGAGTTGTATATCTGACAAACTGAAGGATGCAAGCACTCACTTGACGTCGACAATTATCTGGAACAGAGCATTATAAGGCTGATGGTCTAGTATAAATTTGCAACACAATTTGATGACTATATGAAAACCTTGGCTGCCAACTACTACATTGGATTAAGACATTTCATTTGGGTTGTGTAAATAACAATCACTCAGTTGAGTCGAAAAATTATATTTGAGTTGCATTTTTTTGCTGAGTTGATATCTATGACCTTTCTTGCTTCCAACGTCTGCTTTGCCAATCTCTCACCCACACTTTTGCAGACCTAAGCCCAAAGTGTGAACCTAACCATTTAGGAAACTCAAACAACTCTGCAATTGGTTACACCATGATTTTATGACACCCAACTTAAACTGACCCTGATAGATCAGTTGTGAAGATTCACTCACTCAACAAATAGTCAGCATTGGCCTGCTCTGGGCTGAGCACTGCTCTTGGTGCTGGTGACAC
The DNA here is from genome assembly GCF_041296265.1 of Equus caballus. Lineage (NCBI taxonomy): Eukaryota > Metazoa > Chordata > Mammalia > Perissodactyla > Equidae > Equus > Equus caballus. Next base: position 36,581,847 of record NC_091698.1, read on the forward strand.
ATCAGTGAACAACACCAACCAAAATCCTGCCCTAAAAGAACTTCCATTCAAGGTAGAGGGAACAACAAAAATAAATATAGTACCAAAGTAAGGGTAAGCACTCAGTTGTAAAAAGTGTACATAGAGACCTCACAGACTGTGAACTATGATCTCCTCGGCCTTTCAGAATTACAACTGGCCCATAAAGCTTGAAAAGGAACAAAAAAAGAGAATTTTAAGATCATCATCAGGCTGAGCAAGGAGTGTTTTCTTTTGGTATCCATCCAAAAAAATTCCTCTGCAAAGCAGCTATGGCTTGATAATACAAAGAAGAATTTTAGCCACTTAAAAACCACACATTAGGAGCACATAATATTTTGGGCAGTGAAAATGTTCTGTATGATGCTGTAATGATGGATACATGTCATTATACATTTGTCCAAACGTATAAAACGTACAACACCAAGAGTGAACCCTAAGGTAAACTGTGGACTTTGGATGATTACAATGTGTCCATGTATCTTTATCAGTTGTAACAATTGTACCCTTTGGTGGGGCATGTTGATAATAGGGGATGATATGTGTTTGGGGAGGATGGGGGTTTGCGGGAAATCTCTGTAGCTTCCTCTCAATTTTGCTGTGAACGTAACAATCCTCAAAAAAATAAGGTCTTTATAAAATTTAAAAATATTCTCATAGCAGAGAGCTCATGACTCAGTGCTCTGATTCGGGAGTGAAGAGCTACTGAGTCTAGCTGTACTATACGAGCTTCTTGCAGCCAGTGGGCCTCTCTGGAGAAGGAATAAGGGGAGCATTAGATTTGCTCCAAGTGAGGAGACTTCTGGGACTCTCTTCTATGAGAAAAATTATCATAATGCCGGCAGCAGCTGGATTAGAATGTCACTGAACGACCCTGGCAACTGTGGGAATGCCCTGAAAGGGTGGCTAGTGTGGAACAACTCCTAAAATGCATTCCAAAGGGCAATGCAACATTTTTGTGTGCCCTAACAGTGCACCACACTGTCTGCAGTAGCCATTGTCAACCTGGAGTGTTTTTCTCCTCTTATCCCAGGCTCACTCACCACCATTAGGTCATTATGCCACTCCCTCTTCACTGAGAATTATAGAAGGCAGCAGTCTAGAGTGTCACTATCCTATAAGGTAACCACTAGCTACCAATGGCTCTTGCACACTTGAAAAGTGGCTTATCCAAATCAAAATATGCTATGTTTGTAAAATACATTAGATTTCAAAGATTTAGTACAAAAAAAGGTAAAATATCTCACTAATAATTTCTTTCTTTCTTTGTTTTTTGTTTTTTTTTTTGAGGAAGATTAGCCCTGAGCTAACTACTGCCAATCCTCCTCTTTTTGCTGAGGAAGACTGGCCCTGAGCTAACATCCATGCCCATCTTCCTCTAGTTTATATGTAGGATGCCTACCACAGCATGGCTTTTTGCCAAGCGGTGCCATGTCTGCACCCAGGATCCGAACTGGCGAACCCCGGGCAGCTGAGAAGCGGAATGTGTGCACTTAACTGCTGCACCACCGGGCCGGCTCCCTCACTAATAATTTCATATTGATTATATATTGAAATAATATTTAGGATGCAGTGACTAAATAATATATATAAATTACAGTTAATTTTGCCAGTTTCTTTTGACCTTTTAATGTAGCTACTAGCAAATTTATAAGTACATATGTGGCTTATGTTTATGACTTGCATTTCTATTGGATAGCCTCAGTTAAGAAGCTGGGAACTTCTTCGACTGACTGCTGTTACCCATTCCTTTTTCTGCCTTCCGTCACAAAGTTTGCTCCCTACATCAGTTCCTTCAATCCTGTACAGTCGTGTGCCACATAACGACATTTTGGTCAATAACGGATGGCATTTGCATATACTCTGGTGCTCCCATAAGATTAGTACCATACAGCCTAGGTATGTAGTAGGCTGCATCATCTGGGTTTGTGTAAGCACACTCTATGATGTTTGTACAATAATGAAATCAACTAACGATGCATTTCTCAGAATATATCCCATCATTAAGTGACTCATGACTGTACTTCATTCTATCAATAATCACCTCTCTTTTTTTCACCATTATCCTCACTGTAATGTCATGACTAACGTCCATCTCTCCACCATCATGAGTCCATGAATTTCCTGGAGCTGAAAGATTGATCAGTCCATGTGCATACCCTCAGAGTCTAGCAAGTATCCAACACACAGAAAAAAACCCAATAGGCACTTGTTAAATAAATGGATTAAGAATTCATATAAACAGAAAAGAAAAATCAATTAAATATATTTGTTTAGTAATAATTTTTTGAAAGAGGAAAAATGAATATATTGAGGAAAGTAAATGTTGTGGTATAACTGAGATCACCTTTGTTTCTCCCTCATTAAATTCACTTTAGATAATTTGTTTGCTGATACAGACACAATTTATCTCAGGACTAAAACAATACCTATTAGAGTCAAGCCAATATTTTTTTATATTTTATATAAACAACTTACACCAAAATGATAAATATAATTTTGTTGAAACTGTGAATTTGCTACTTCAAAATAAACAAGATTTTGCTCCAACTTTAGAAGACATGGTTAAAGCAAAATAAGTAAAGCCAGAATTAGAACATATACTCAGTTTGTTGAGATTTTAAATTCTTGATTTCTAACAATCAAAAAAACTCCAAAACCATTGTTTTGGGTTCTTAACAAACCTAGAACAATGTTATAGAAGCATGGCACATATTTTATTGCCCAAGAGATGTCCTACGTCAACAAGCAAATCTACTCTGACATCACTATATTCTGAATTCTTAATGTATTATGATGCCCTACCTATTTTCCAGCTCCAGCAGCGTTGCATATCAAAGGCAACATGAAGCAAGCAATGCAGCATAGGACACTAGAATAAATATTGAGCTGAGTGCCAGAAGACCAGCATTTTAGCTCTGTTTCTGGGAGTAATTGCTTTGAGACTTAACTCTCTTGATCTCTAGAAATGGAGAAGCTGGCCTTGGTAATCTACAAGCAACTCCCCACACAAAAATTCAAAGGACAAACATGTCTGCTTTGTATTTATACTGATTTAATTTTTTTTTGTTTGTTTTGAGGAAGATTAGCCCTGAGCTAACATCCATGCCCACCTTCCTCTACATTATATGTGGGACGCCTGCCACAGCATGGCGTGCCAAGCGGTGCCATGTCCACACCTGGGATCTGAACCAGCGAACCCCGGGCTGCCGAAGCGGAACATGCAAACTGAACTGCTGTGCCACCCGGCGGCCCCTATACTGATTTAATTTTAACTTGTAAAAGAAATCTTATTTAACATGAAGTCCTAGAGTAAAATGGAATAAGAAAGAGAATGAAAAGTTAATTTCCAGTGGAAAAAATTCCTAGAACCTATTCCTGCTCTTTCACACAATTATCATGAAATGACATGGAAGTCATTTAATTCATCTGTGCTAAATTGGTTGAGTACTGCATTTGAAATCTTCCGTTGCCTGGCTTAAATAGCTTGCAATTTTAAGTCTATATATAAAGTTAGAACATACTTATTAATTACAAAATCATTTAATTTAATAAGATGCATATATTGCCCAATCATCTGGCTATTAATATTTATAGTTTCCATCATCTCACCTTAAACCTTCACAAAGCTTTGAGATTAAAAAAAAAAAGGATATGACTTTAATGTTCTCACTTTACAGAATGATTCTGTTGTTAGTGCCATCCAGTTGATCCTGACTCCTAGCAACCACGTGTAGAGAAGTGTGGAGCCCTGTGCGGTCTTTTTGCGCCATCCTCTCACCTTCCAGTGCTATGTAAGACAATGCTCTGCTGCTATTCATAGGGTTTTCATGGCAAATTTTTTCAGAGGTAGGTGGCCATGTCCTTCTTCCTAGCTGGTCTTAGTCTGGAAGCTCTGCTGAAACCTGTCCACCATGGGTGACCCTGCAGGTATTTGAAATACTGGTGGCATAGCTTTCAGCATCACAGCAACACATAACCATCACAGTATGACAGTCGACATAGGGGTGATGTGGTTCCCTGACCAGGAGCCGAACCCAGGCTACAGCAGTGAGAGTGCTGAATCTTAACCACTAGACCACCGACAGAATGGTTAAATGCTCCTGAATTGACAAGAGGCCGAGGATATAAGGCACAACATAAACACAAAGGAAATAAACTTCAGTAAAGTTCACTGTCTCCCTGGCCCTGACCACTCTCTTTACAAAAGGAGTCCCGAAAACCTCCTCCACAGAAAGCGGTAACCATTTCACTTAGACATATTCAGCAGGATGAAATCCATTTTTTAAACATTCCAATGCTAAGAAATATTTATTTTATTTATTCAGGAAGCCAGATGTCATATAGTTTTACTTCTTTATGTGTTTATCATTTGTCTACTGCTACTAACATGGGAGCTCGTGAGGATGAAGGTTTTTATTAACCTATTTATTGTCACTTACCTCTCTACCTCTAGGCTTGAGAATGGTTTCTGGCAGAAACTAAGTTATCTATATGCATTTGTTGAATGAATGAATGAATACAATTTGACCTAAATCTTATAATCAGTAGTCATAGTTAGTGACACCAAATCAGGAAGCTGGAGTGTGAGCTTACTTTATTGAACTGAACAACTTCATAACATTATTTTTATGAATTTATTTGTTACTCAACAGATATTCATTCACCATCTTTTATGGGCAAGGCAAAGGAGATAAGAATTATGGTGAATCACCTATTTCTTTAAATGCAACATGAAGAGATTAAGCTAGGTTACATATAAAATATCTTCTCCAAATAACATTGTATTATGATCTCTTCCCCCGTTTACATAAACATCTGTGACAATAAATGTGAAAACCATGGGAACGGATATATGATTCTCCTAGTAACTGATCCAACATGCAATCTTGGCAACTACAGATGAGAAAACTCTATTATGAAACTTCTGCCTCCTCCTTAGTTTGAGAATTAGATAATCTGTGATATCCATTCCACATTCCTGATTCATGAGCACATCACAAGAGACTACATAGAGACCAGATGCCTCATATTAAGAAATGAAGTAAGATGACATGACACAGGCAAAGCAAGAGGTCCTGATTCTTAATGTGATTTACGTTTATGAACTGACCTATGCAGTGTCAATCTGTTATACTCATCTGATTTGGATATACCTACATTATTAAACAAATAATATCACAAATTTCACAATAGTTTTCTTGAAAAAATAAGATAACAAACATGTAACTTTAGTCATGGATTTTTATAAGTGAAAGTTATGAATCATGGTATCAAAGGAAAATTGCAATGGACAGAGTCAAATGGGTAAGAAAGATTTTATTCAAGACTATTGTAATAGAGGTTCAGAATGTTGCCATAGGGCAAAGAGATTGAACTCAACTCCACTAAAATAAAAGATTAGGAAATTTTTTTGAAGTACTGGGATGAGCCAATAGAAAAGTGCTGGGGGACATCTGGGGCAGGGGAGAATGGTCACTGTGACTAGGCCACATGTTCCTGCTAATGGCAGGTTCCTGAAGTTAGGCTGCTGCCATCCCACAGAGACTGAGAGATAGGGGTGCTATCTTTCCTGATGATTAGTCTACCAAGGAAGGGCTCTGTGCCTTTGACAAAGACATTCCTGGGTTGCAAAATGGGTGAGAGGCTGGGAGAAGATTTATATCGCAAATAGGTAGAGAAAGAATCTACAATTGCAAGTTTTCCAGAGTAAAAGCTGGAAGAAAAGGGAGGTCAGAGGCCTGTGATTAGGAAGAAAACTGTCTAAAGTTTAGTTAAGTGGAGGAGAATGTTACAGCCATCTTGGTAAAAGGAACAAAAAATACAAACTGTGTACAGATTGATTTTTAAAAAATTAAAGCTTAAAAAGCCACTTCCTCATATTCACCCATTAGTTAGTAGCAGAATAGGAATTAAAATGGAGGTGTCCTTGTCTTCTCACGTCTAAACCAGCACACTTTCTTGCTGTTATTCTCTTTCGATCCCAGTCCATCACTCATTCTCATGTTTTCTGTGGCAGAGTACTTGACATATAGTAAGATATGGGATTTTAGGGTTCCAGAAAATACATTCCTCTTCCTTGACAGAGTTCAGAACCAATTGGTCAATAGATGCAGAAGTTAGAGGGAGGGCGGGTATACTATTGCTTTTATTACTGACAAATGGCCTATCGTTATGATCCTGCTGTCAACATAGCAAGGCTTTTGCTCTTAGACTGTTACTGCTCCTCTGGATGTCATCCTGGGACCAATGATGCTCAGAGTAGCCTTCGCCTCAGCAAGGCTCAGAAACTAGCTAAGAAAGTCTACTAAACTAAACTAACTTTTAGTTTACTCTAGTCTCAAGGATAAAAAATTTACTTCCTATTTTATTTTGTATCCTTAATTACCTCAAATCAGGCTGTCCGAAAGAGTTTAAATGATGATTTGTAAATAGACTAAAGAGTAGCATTTTCTAACAATTCAATGCAACATACAGAAGGCTCACTTTTTAATACTCAGTCATTCTCCCAGCATCTCTGGGAAGACTGGCTCCAAGAATCCTTATGGATACCAAAGTCTGCCGATGCTTAAGTCCCTTATATAAAATGGTCCCTCTGTATTCAAGGATTTTGTATCCATGGATTCAACCTGTTGACACAAATGATGCATAATCAATCTAGAAATCAAAGTTGGGTGAGTTTATTATGAGCCAGGTCTGAGGACTATAGACCAGGGGCTTCCTTCCCCAAGGAAGGAAGCACACCAAATAGGGTTACAAAGTGGTTATATACTGTCTTGGAACAAAAAGCATACATCACATATGACAGGAATATCCCTTTTACAACAGTCACAGATTGCTTAGTTAGCACAGCAGGTCAGTGGTCATGGGGTGAGCACAGCAGGTAGGTAATTAAGCCTTAGTTTCTAGGAAGAGATGATTATCTTTAAGGAAATGCCAGTACAGGGGAAGCCACATTCCTTCTTTAAGGGCTTCATTCTTTGAGACGTGGTAAATGTTTAAAGCAGATGTACAATGAATGCTTGGCAGGCGAAGTCAGGTCTTTATGGAAAATTAAGGTCAGGCTGAATTAGTTTTAAACCAAATGGCTTCCTCATATACTCTAATATATCCTATTGCTTTTCATTTATTCATCAAACCAACCATGGCTGAAACTGGAGTTGTTTGAATCCGTGGATGCCAGACCCCCAGGTAGGGAGGGCTGACTGTAATCCTCATCAATCATCATATTCTCATGGAGAAATTAAAAGTCAAAATATCAAATCATCTTCAAATTAAAGTTCAAAGAGTTAAAATTCAAGTAAATTAAAGTTTAAATTTAGGCTTCCCTATTTACTACTGTTTTCTGTTTTAGCCAGAGCAGTCTCGTTCCAACACTTGGATGGATGTGGCGTTTCTTCAGCAGCTTCAGCCTGGGCACTCTTCCACATAATAGGTGTGCTTTCTGTAGGTCTGCAAATGCTGAACTAGTCTTTCAGAGGTTCTTCTGGCAAATAGTCCAAAGATATCAGAGAGAACTAGAGATCACAGCTCATGCTAACACTCAGTCCACACGTAGCTTCCTCAAGCAAAATGATGTTCTCAGAATGAACAAAGTGATTGATTCATTACTTCATTTCTGATCCAGCTTAGTGATGCCAAAACCAAAGGCATAGAATCAGTGATGCTAAAGGAAGGAAAGACGAATACAATTTTTTTGGCTTCAAACACATTCAAATGCTGTCAATCTATGCTGATTTTCATTAATGTAACACTAGTTGCTGCAAAAGATAAACATCACAATTTTAGTGGCTTAACACAATAGTATTTTATTTCATGCTCAGATAAAGTAGTATGGATGAAAAGAGGGAGGTGCCGCTCTAACCACTACTATAGGGACTGGTAGACTTAACTGCAAGGCTTCCAACGTCACCAAGAGTATTCATATCCAACTGGCCAAAGGGAGAAGAGAGAGAGCTGAAGGTCATGGGGAAAGTTTTGATGGACAAGGCTTGCAAGAAGCATACATAATTTTTGCCCACATTTTATTGGCCAGAGTATAGTCAGATGGCTAACCTAACTATAAGGAAGATTGCAAAAGTGCAAGATTACTTGTCCAGAGGAGGGAAAAAAAATGTTTGTCTCTACAGTGTCAGTTTATACCAAAATGACCTATGAGGTTACATTCAATTAGAATGTATCTTTCATCCTAAAGTTAATTATGACATTATGATTTACAATACCTGGGGAGACCGTGGGGGTTTGGGGGAGTGGAGTGGTGGAATCCAATTAAGTACATTGTCTCCTATCTCAGAGAGTGACATTTCAGTATTTCTTTCTGCAAAACTTAGAAATTTGCAGGGACAGCAATTTCAATCACCCAGGTCTTATTGTGATGTGGTTATTTCTAAATTAGTGTATTCATAACTTCCATTTCTTTTGTGAGCCCACAATTTTTGGTGCTTTGATGCTGCTTTCAATGTAAACTTTGCCTAACAACAAAACTCCCACCCTTTCCTTTGAGCGTGCATTTCCCTGTGCTACAGTGGTTGGTGCCACTACTCTTTCTTATGGAATTTCTTATGCCTATAAAATTTAATTCTTGGAAAAGAAGCCCACTTATCACTATATATTTCAGTTAAAGAGTGACCTTCCTCAGATATACAAACTGGAGCTCCTATTGATGCTTCATAAATGTGTTCTTAATAGTCTATAGAGATCCCAACTTGAGACATCAAGTGTTCCTGAACTTAAAGATACACTTTTGCTACATTTTAAATATTTTTACTGAATTTGTGCTATATTCCACTAGCGTTCTCTTTTCCTATAATGTTTCACTATCTCTTTTGGGAAAATTACTTGACACCCTTTTATTTTAATGTACTTCTTAAGTTACTTCCATTTTCTTCTACCAAATTGTGGCTTGTACTAAATCCCAATTTGAGCTATTATTTCCTTTTCTATTCTTTGCTTTCTGAATAACACTTTCCTTTTGTTCTCTAACATATTCCTCTAGGTTTTGTCTGCGGGTCTCTCAGAGTATAAGAGTTATGGAACTGAAAAATCCTAGGTCTACCAAAATCAAGCAGAGTTTCAAAAAAAATTCTATCTACTTTCACCTTCATCAGATGCCTAATGCCATGGAGGAAATTGTCCTATCAGACCAATAGGTAAACCTGGTCTGGCCTCAATCTGATATAGTCTCAGCTCATCTTGACTTAGGCAATGATTTCTTGTTCATATTCCTTCAATATACAAGAAATACCTGGAGTTTATCTAATACAAGTGTATTCATTTGAATCCTGGCCATTAACACTTTGAATACTTTCTATAAATATCACTGGTTTTCCTCTCGAATATTTCCAGATGATCTAAATAATACCAGGTATTTTTGGTAAATTTAAAAGTCAAAATATCTAATCAGCTTGCAAATTAAAGTTCCAAAGTTGAAGGGATCATTCCACCTCCTTGTACTATAGAATTCTACATGCAACATTAAGATCATTGTAGAGTTTGGTTTATTCTATGAGTGAAGCATAAGGTAAACAGTAAGTTCTACCTTGTGGAGCTCTTGACTAGCAGAGGTAAATTGGTAAGTTGCCTGCTTATTTTGAATCAAAGGCATATATTTAATTATTATGTGACTCAATTAACTATAGATTTCTTGGTAAATGCAGTGTGCACCCATTGGTATCATTGATGAAGTCCTTCACTAGCCTTCCAGGTAGAATTAAACAGGCTCATCTTTGCTGCCTCCATGAACTATGAACACGCATCTATCAGAGCACCTTTAAGTTGTGACATTTGTTTATGCTCATTCCTTTTTGCTAGCATCTTTGCTATTGATGTAAAAAATGTCTAAAGGTTAATATTAGATAGATGAGCTCTTAATAACTCACTTTTACAAAAAGCAACATAACCCAAATATATGTGGTCAATAATTATTATATGATAATATACTAATATTGTATATTATATTAGAGTATGATATATTATATAATTATTGCATAATTACATAACTATACGCATAATTGCATATAATATATATTATATATATGATATATGAGTGCTTTTATTAGGTTTTAGATTAAAAGAAAACATAAGCATTGTATCATATCCTTGATTTCAGTAGAAATGGTTTAATTGTATCCTAGTTTCAACACTGGCCTTCTCTAGCCCCTTGCAGTAGATGCCTCTAAGAAAGAAGTAACAGGTGGAAGACTCAGGGTTAAAATCATTGTACCTAGGAAGAAAACTAGTGCCTTGGCCAGCCCTTAGTGTTGGAAATGGTAGGGGTTTCAAGCTACTTTACTTTGGTAAGAATGGCAAGAACCTTTGGTCTATGTTATCATTGGTAGTCAGTCTTCTTCTCCCTAAATCCTGTCTAAGCTGCTGTCCAGATTCCCAGGCATGGCTTAGGCTCACATTTACAATTTTAAAAGAGCAATTAAAAATTGTAGTATATTGATCACCATACGTAGCATATGTTTTAACTATAGAGCAGTATTATACTTGGGCCAAAATTTGTGGGAGTGTGTATGTGTAATTATTCCTGTGCATTTATCAGTAGGAAATTAAGATATGTTCTAATGGGTAGAAAGTTTCCCTAAATATTTACTCTTTAAAAACTGATTTTATTTTAATTGATTGAGTTGTCCAGTTATACTCTAATTGCTGTGTGGAAAATTGAAATAACCATTGGCATATCAAGTTTTGCTCTGGCTAATTTAAAGCTAGCAACCCAACATCTAAACATTTGAAAATTAAATATACAACTCTGAAATAATTTGGAGCTAAAACAAAACTAGTGGAGAACCAGAAATTGGATCAGGTTGAAATTATTCTATATCCATGCATGTGTACAGCATCATTATTATATTGAATTTAAGATAAGACTTTATTCAGCCAAAAGTTATTCAAACAAATTAATTAGACCTCATTTTATTTGGTAGAAGACATTATATTTTCCATCTAAATAGCTATGAATTGGAATTTATGGATTTGATGTAAATATATGCAAACTATACAATGATCACCTTAAAATTAAACTACCAACAATACAAAGTGAAATATTTATGCATATTCTGTCTTTTCCTTGAAAATCTATATTTCCAAAGTTACAACTCTGCAGCTTCTTAGTGTATATTAGATTCCTGGGGAGGAGAATCCAGTAATAATAAGACTCACTGATGTTTAACAGAAAAAAATCACTGGTTTCCTAATTCCTCTGAGCTATCCTTCCTCGAAGTATAAATATTAGACTTAATCTTTTAGATGTAATTTATTACTCAATCTGAAACAATTGAAATCCCTATTATATTATTTACATATAATAATGACATTAATTTGTACTAGATGCATCATATCTTTATGTCATGATATTTACATTTACTAAAAACAAATAACAATTATTGTTTTGAAAGGACTCCACAGCTTTCCTCTGCTCTTCTGGAACTCCTTTCTTAACTATTAGTGTCAACAAAAGAGAAATCTCATCGTAATATTCACATATAAACAATTTAAAACAAATATAATTTTCCCAACCTAAGAAGAGGTAAAATATTTGCACAATAAAAAAATACAAGTAAGTAAAACGCTATTTCCCTGAAACTTGCTCCTGTCATCCTCCAAGACCCAGATGATGTGGGATGGCTAGGAGTGTAGCATTTCTACTCGGCTCTGTGCAATGCAAAGTCAAGGCCAAAGTTCCCAATCCTCTCTCTCTTCCTGATAATCTAGCATTTTCCCGGTGGATTATTCTACAAATTGTGCTGACCTCAAATAATTTTCAGGAATTAATATAGGGGATTTACATTGACTTTAGGAAAGATCTGGATGTGTATATGATTCTTTTTATTGGGAAGATATAAAGTGTGTATAAGTAAACATATTTTATTTTTTATTTGAACATTTTGATTATATAGTGAGAACTGAAACCATCTATATTCACTCAACTTACTGTCTACATTAACGCCACTTTATTCTTCAGATCTCTTCACTAATACAATTCCACTGTCTTCATCAACATGACTTTGGTATTCCAGGAAATTCTTCTCCAGGAAGATAAAGGTTGTAAACAATGTTAGTGTTTGTTTCGGAGACTTCTTGAATAACCCATTTAAATACACATAAGACTGTTCAACTTTCATACGGCAGTTCTATTTTTAATTTTTTTTGAGAAGTTTCCATACTGTTCCATAGTGGCTGCATTAGTTTACATTCCCACCAGCAGTGTATGAGGGTTCCCTTTTCTCTGCATCATCTTCAGCACTTATTTCTTGTGTTTTTAATAATATTCATTCTGACAGGCATGAAGTGATATCTCATCGTAGTTTTGATTTGCATTTCCTTAATTATTAGTGATGTTAAACATCTTTTCATATGCCTGTTGACCATCAGTAAATCTTCTTTGGAAAAATGTCTATTCAGATACTCTGCCTATTTTTTAATCAGGTTGTTTGCTTTTTTGTTGTTGAGTTGTATGAGTTCTTTGTACGTTTTGGACATTAACACCTTATCAGATATATGATTTGCAAATATCTTCTGCCAATTTGTTTTGTTGATGATTTCCTTTCCTGTGCAGAAGCTTTTTAGCTTGAAGTAGTTCCATTTGTTTATTGTTTTTTTATTTCCCTTGTCTAAGAAGACATATCAAAAAGGATATTGCTAAGACCAATGTCAAAGAGCATGCCACCTAGATTTTCTACTCCACTTCTGGGTGTTTATCCAAAGAATATGAAAACACCAATTTGAAAAGATACATACATTTCTATGTTCATTGCAGCATTATGTACAATAGCCAAGATCTGGAAACAATCTGAGTGCCCAGTGATGGATGAATGCATAAAGAAGATGGTGTATATATACAATAGAATACTACTCAATCATGAAAAGATGAAATCTTGCCAGTTGCAACAACATGGATAGAACTTGAGGGTAGTATGCTAAGCGAAATAAGTCAGACGGAGAGAGACAAATACAATATGATTTCACTCAAATGTGGAAGATTAAAACAACAACGACAAACAAACCTAAGGGTACAGAGATCTGTTTATTGGTTACCAGTAGGGAAGAGGGTGATGGGAGAGCAAAAGGGGTAAGGGGAACATTGGTACAATGATGGACAGAGACTAGAGTTTTGGTGGTGGACACCATGTAGACCATATAGAAGTCAAAATATAATGATGTACACCTGAAATTTATATAATGTTATAAACCAACGTTCACTGAATAAAAAACAAGATTGCTCAATTTTTCCATAGGTAACATCAAACTGTTTACTCTCCAAAGCTTTTGAAATTTGTGCTTTGTTATATCCGCCAATTCTGAAATATTTTATCATGTTCCTTATTCAATCCTGGCAAAACTCCTGCAATGAAACACCTGCCTTAAATAAGACCCCAAAAACCTCATAAATATTCCCCACTGATACTAAAACTCTGTGCGGCCTTGGTGGTGTTTCCGAGAAGCCAAAGTTTGACAGAAGTTTGCTTCCTTTTATTTTCTACTGCTAATTTTATAACGTATATTTGAAGATGAAAAAAGCTGCTTTCGTTTGTATAATTCTGAAAAAGAGGCTACTAACAGGATTTCACTACAATATTCTTCCTAATACTCATGTCTGCAGTCCCCATCAGCAAATTATTATTAATGTAAATTTTTTGTATAATAGTTTAAATTATACGTAGAACTTCAAATCAGGAATCATAATAGGTGGATAAAATTTTATTATCACCTTATCTTCATATTATAATCAAGAAGGTTGGTCATAGGCAATAGACATTTTTTCCAAGGTCATGAAACAAGTAAACAAGAAAACAAGGACTTAAACCCAGGTGTTTGGACAACTGTGTGAGTACCACCTTGAACAGGCGGTAGGCATTATTTTCCATCTGTGGAATTAGTCACCCACGAAATTACTTTTGTCCATTTAAAGCATTTAACCATCAAAAATATAGACTCATGTGTTACACAGATAAAATTTAAGAATGCTCAATTTTAGATAAAAATGTCTGAGCCAAGGACACCATGTCACTTCTAACATGGCTTGTGATCAGGGATCTGAAACTTCTTCATTTGATTTCACTCCTCCTTTAAATATTTTAAAGTAAGAGTAATAAATCCATGTGCTTTATCAATTTCATTTCCAATTTGAGGGAAAACTGTTACCTGTTGTGGGACTCCTTTTAATTGAAAATATATTGCAAAGTGATGTTAAGCTCAATAAGGCTTGACTGTATCATTCGTCCAGAATTGGTCATGTTGTTTAATATTTGCAAAAATTAATATTTTAGGAAATCATCATTTCTGGTTAAGAGAAAAATACATCAACAATCTTGTTAGGAAACAGCAAAAGTACGTATTTTAATTATGAATCACCGCAGTGCTGTCTGGCACATTTCATGAAATTTTACAGCAGTTATTTCTTGGTAAATGTTAAATGAAGGGAAAAGAAAATGGGTTGTAGCTCTCCTTAATACTAAATTTATTTCTTTAATTATTTAAAACCAAGAAAAAAATGATTTATTCCTGACAAGGTAAGCTGAGATAATGAATGGGCATACAGGTGTACTAACTCTACGTGAGAAGTGGAGGAATTGATGATGAATAGACACTGTGACGTTTAATTTTTTCTTTATATTGTGGGTATCAAGAGCATTCCTGCTTGTATTTTAATTTCTTAAACGCGTAGTGTTACAAAGGCACTATTTGTAACTTGATGGCAGCTTAAAATGTAGCTGCCCAGACTAGAAAATTCCTCATCCTAAGATCTCTCTAGCAAATCAGTGTGCTGTTATGGTTGAATTAATTAAAAATGATTTTTATTGTTGAATGAAAGTCTAAGGAAATAATAATCCCTTTTACTCATTAGTTGGGCATATAGAAAGAACCTGAAGGTAAATTACAAGTCAGAAAATGATATATTTAGTGACAGTAATCAGCAAGGTAAAAAGTTCCTTTAAAGATATCCAAACATTTTAAAATATGTTGCCCTTACTGAACCAGAGTAGGAGTACCTTGAAGAAGCGTGCTCTCCAAATTACTTCCTCCTAAACTTTGAACATTTCTTCAGCGTGTTCAGATTGTAGAGATAAAACACTTCTGATGACAGAGCACACTTTGTCCTTCAGATTTTTCTCATTGTGGCTACAGGGTATGACAACATGCGAGGTAGCATTTAGGTTAAGATATATTACAACTTTAAAGTCAGCTTATGTGCCAAATTTTTCCCCAGCAAAGCATTTTCCTCTGCTTCCCAGGAAAGAGATGACTCTTCCATGGCTAATACGGTGAGCCTACTGATGAGCAACACAGACACCACAAATGGAACTTGGCTGGCGGGGACCCAAGGCTGAGGACCCAGGGAACTCACCAGGGGCAATTCGGTATCACAAATCAAAAACTAGTGCCTAAGTGTGTTTGTCAGCGTTGTCAGTTGCAAGGATTAAAAATTATTCTAGTATATCTTAAACAAAATAAGAAACAAACAAACTCACACAGGCTATCAGGGGACTCATGGAATGTGTAGTTGCCTGGGGGATCAGAGGTGGAAAATAGGTGGGAGAAAAGACAGCCCTGGAAGGGCAAGAAAGAGAAAGCCCTGTAATTATCTCGTATGTCAAACACAACAATTTATATAATACACACACGAACACGCATGTGCGTGCACATGTACGTATACACACACAAACATTGAGCTTATTTATCGTTGATTATTTTATGTAGAGTGCATTATATCATTTTTACTTTGTTGTACTTTTCTCACTCATGCTACCTTGTGGCAATTCTTTCCAGCCAGGTCTTCTGATGTAGCTCTAATGCTTTCTTTTTCCAACGGCTACACAATATTCCATGCACCATAATTTATTAACCCACAGAGGGGTATTCATATTTCTTGGACTCTACTAAATTGATGCAATAAACATCTTTGTACACATATCATTGTGAATTAATTCTTTTATTTCTATGGGCTAGATCCCCAATATTAGAATTATTGGAATGAACATTATATACATTTGTAATTTTAAATAGATTCATTATACTAGTTTCCAAAACTTGTAACACTTCACATGTCTACCACTGATTTACAAAAATATGAAAATATGCTTTGCCTAATGCCTTCTCTCACCCCTTACCCTCTCTTGAGCACGACCAGAGCCTCTGTGGTTAGTTAAAGTAAACAAACATTGACTTTCTCCTTGTTTCTAGTCACCTGGAGTTCCAAAGTCCATGTTTTAACTGGACTAGGTATATGCTTACTCTGTGCTTGGGGAATGGGGAGAGGAAGCATTTTTCCATTTCAGTTTTCTTAGTATATAGCAGGCACGGAATCTCATCAATACCTATTACGATATATAATAGACGATTCCAACAAATAGAAAGTTGGTAAATGTTTAAGTTCACTAATGTGTCTAACCAGGAGTTATCCGGTTTCCAAGAATTTGAAATGCTATGTACATTTACCTACCCAACTCAATCCAGAGCATCCTGCTTTCCCTAGTGTAAGGAATGTCAGTCCTTGAATTTTGCACTGAGCTGCTTAAAAAGATTTGAAACAAGTAATGAGGATATTCAAGCCCAATGGATGACATGAGCTCAGATTGTTAGCAAAAGTTTAATCCTCTGAGACGTTTGTGCTATTAAAAATAGCAAGATTTAGTTTAATCCCTTGTCTCAATTCCAGCACTAAAGACATTTTTGGTTGGATAATTTTTTTTGTGAGGGACAGTCCTGTGTTTTGTAAGATATTTAGCGGCACCCCTGGCCTCTACCCTCTAGATGACAGTAGCAGTCCCCACATGGCTGGGGCAAACCAAAATGTCTCCAGACATAGCAAAATGTCCCCTCGGGAGCAATATCCCCCCTAGTTGAGAACACTAGTTTATTCTATAGAAAAAGAGAAGACCACAGGTTGAAAATTTGCCCGGTTAGGTCTATCCAACCCACAATTTGTAGTAATTCAAGTTATGTAGTTTGCTATTTTTTACTAACAGCTTGTTAAGTGAAAATCTTCCAGCAATGAACCTCTCTTGAAACAGACAAGTGAAACCAACAGGTAATAATACTCCCTTAATTTTGTACAGAGTTTTATTTTCAACCATTTTCTTATTTCTTTCTCTTCCATGTATTTGTAGAAAAGATTCAGTTTTAAAGCAACATCACAAGCATGAATAATTCGAGCAGATTTGGCTTGAAAGACGGCCAAGTCTGAAGGATTTATTAAGAAAGTCAGAAGAGTAGTAACTCTAAAGTCTATTGTCAGCGGAATTTTATTAAAACTTGGCAATGCATCTTGCCTAACTCCTGAAGGTCTCCATTCTATTGTAAGATGGACAGTCTATGGACAGAGATTTACATAATAAAACGTTGATGAGGAAGGCTGGGTCTAAATGAGAATGGTTTATCTCATATTTCATTTTGTTATACTTAAAAGGCATGCAAAAACAACATTTTAAAAATATATATCCATATATGTATTAGAACAGCACAGCAAATCTTGAGATCATCTTTGAACGTCTTTTTGTTTTTTTGGCAGGGGGGAAGATTAGCCCTGAGCTAACATCTGCTGCCAATCCTTCTCTTTTTGCTGAGGAAGACTGGCCCTGAGCTAAGATCCGTGACCATCTTCCTCTACTTTATATGTGGGACACCCACCACAACATGGCTTGCCAAGTGGTGCCATGTCCACCGCTGGGATCTGAACCAGTGAACTCCGGGACGCCAAAGCAGAACATGCAAACTTCTCCGCTGTGCCACCAGGCCAGCGCCTGAATAAGTCTTATATATACAATGAATCAGCAATCAACCAACCGTCATTTATTGAAGACCTAATAAGTTCAAGTCATTACAATAGCTACTCTTGTGGGAGGGGAGATAGGAGAGCGAAGATCTAACAAATTAGATGATACAATCTGCTTCCAAATTACATGTCTAATGTCAAGGGGATGGCAAAGGTGTTTAACGATGTTGTATACTGGCCTTTACCACTAATAGTCGAATGAGTGTCATCCAAAATTCTCAAAGGTGGCTGATAAGGACTCCCTTCAGATTTCTTATAAGGAAATATTATTTAAGAAATTAAATGTGACTATTGCACAGGATCTGTAATCATGTTTATGTATTAGAAATTTCAGTTTTGTTATCACCGAAGCATTTGACTTATCAAGTTTAAGCATTCATTTACTTTGTAATTATACTCTCCAAAAGCATAAATGCAGGCGATTGGTTGATTGGTAAAATTACATATGTATATGTATTTATACATGTAAAATATATACAGTATACATATGTTTACACTCATGCATTCATATGGATTTTCTGGTTTCCTATATGTGTAGTAATTTGTTAAGTGCTTACAGTCAGGCTCTTAATAGGACCCTCTTTTAATGAATTCAGTTAAACAAGTTTTTTCTCATGCAAACTTAACATCTTTTGGATTTGGGATGTCTCTCCTTTGTTTTATTATTCAGATTCTTTAGCAATATACAAGTTAAAATCTGTTTAATAAGATGCTTGTCAGGAGGCTCATCAGGCCCTCTCTTGTATTGTTCTGAATTTTTATATATAATACCTTTTCCATTGGAACACACTGAATGTTACTAACTATGACAACAGAGGTTAAAAAAAGACAAAATAATTATTTGAGAGAACATCAAATACCGGGGATAAGGTAATAAATGAAAAATTGACTTCTATTTAAAAATATCATCTGGTTATGGCCAGGAGCACCCAGAATATTCTTTCCTAATTTTACACCAGATTTTATACACAGACAATACAAAAGGTGAAAACGCACATCACCAGCCTAAACTAAGACTAGTTATACATCTACAATCAAAGTTCAGCAGAGTACAGTGGGTAGTCTACCCATATTAAACACTGAGTGAAATGGTCTGGCAGAACCCAGGAAGCAGTCCATTCCACTTTCCCCTCTACCCACCACCTGGATCAGAAACACAAGGTCTTAACATAAGCCCATAGCCCTCAAATCTATTCCTGGACCAAATGGCCTCTGTCCACCAGAAAACCATCTCCCGTATCTCTTCGCACATGTATATTTCAGTGAGTCAGATCAATATTTGGAGACTTGTAGGAAAGGGTGTGTCTGGGTCCATTTGGGACTGCAGATGTATCACAACCTGTGATGACCACGAGGCAGAAAGGAAGCATAATGAGAATTCTTGCAGAGGATTATGGTGACATTAATTATTGATTGATTGATGTGTTCAGAGTCAAACAGTGGGAGAAGTCCGTATTTCAGCCCAACAGAATTCCATTAGATCAAAGACTGCTACAGGAACTTAGAACCGGCATAAAGTCATTAAATATCTGCCTGTTATCCCTCTAGATCTTATAAACAGATCTGAGGGCAATACTCAAACCCTGTTGACTAGATAAAAATAATGCAGAGGGTTCATCTTCCTGAATGATGAAAAACCACCTTAAGAAAACTAACATAAAAGGCTTATTCAAAATCAGTATAGGGGCTGGCCCTGTGGCCAAGTGGTTAAGTTTGCCTGCTCAGCTTTGGGGACCCAGGGTTCACTGGTTGGGATCCTGGGTGTGGACATGGCACCGCTCATTAGGCCATGTTGCGGTGTCATCCCACATACCACAACTAGAAGGACCCACAAGTAAAATATACAGCTATGTACTGGAGGGATTTGGGGAGAAAAAACAGAAAAAAGAAAAAAAAGATTGGCAATAGCTGTTAGCTCAGATGCCAATCTAAAAAAAAAAATTCAATATAGATTGAGAAAAAGGCATGTCACCATTCACTAAGAAGAAGCAGGTAACTGAAAATAATTTACTACAAAAACTAAAAGAAATTTTAAAACTTTTTGGTATAAATAGTAAGATACATGAAGGCATGGCCTTTGTAGAAAATCACAAGTTAAAAACAAGATGAGAGGAAGTCAACCAGATGAAATGAAAGGAGATAGGTAAGATGAGGAAGAATAGCAAGAATCTTATGAACACCAAGATCAAAACATCAAAATTTCTTTTCAATACAGATCAGGAGTAGAAATAACATTTAGTAATTGAATCTTGACTTCGAGAGGAAAGACACCAGTCATCTTCCGATGATTTTCTCCAGAAAAAATCTCTGAAAATTCAGAGGAAAAAAAATGATGAGTGTGTGTTGATATGGTGAAAAAGAAATGAACCAAACTAAAATCATCATCACATCATCAATCATCATTATCAGTAATATTACTAAAAAACTTTCCTAAAATTCCTGACTAGATCAGCTAATAAGAATTACTCACATCTCAGGAAAAATAGTAAGAGAACTATATCTTGACATTTCTCTGACTATGTTTTTAAAAGCCATTATTACATAAACAAATTTCTTTAGATACCTAGGCATTAAAAAAAGAAAATCAAGTTGCTTACAAAGAAGAAAAAACTCAGCTGGCGTCAGACTTCTGATTATCAGTTCATGTTGGGAAGTAGAAAAGAATTTGCAACAGATTCACTGAGGGAGATTGTTTCTGGGCCAATGATTTTTCATCTATTCTATTCTATTGCTAGAACATGTAGCAGTGTTCTCTTTCAAGTATGAAATCAACAGAAATGAATTTCCCAGATAGGCAAAAATATGCCCTTCATGAAATAAATACTCATAGAAGTGAATTAACAAGATAAGAATGATGGTAAAACAATACTGAAGAAATTATGAAATAAGAAATATTTCAGAAATTCTTTAATTAGTATTGAAGTGTCAACTCAAGAATAGAGTAGGCCATGTACTATATACGGGATCCTGTAAACTCAGTGCTTCGGGGTTTCTATGAGCTCCCCTCCTTCTTCATGTCTATATCAAGAACAAGGAAAAGTACACAATAACTGTTAGCATATTCATAATCCCTTCTAATAAATAATACGGCAATTTTTCCAAGTATCAAGCAAATAAAGGCCCCCAAAACAAACCTTAGGCCGTCTTATCTAGGACATGCAAATGCCTTTATGTTTATTACACTTAAAATTCAATGTGTGCTTTTCTCAGGTATGTAAATGTACCCTTGTTAAAAAGAGTGGTGGAGTAAGAGACAACTTGTAACTCACTATGATGTTTGCAAGTACTAAGTTGTTTATACAATGGACAGGATTACTTCTCTTATTAGGAAATGGATACTGTTTTAAAATTTCAGCGTATAAACATAATTGAATTTAAAATTACAGCAATAATGTTGAAAGAAAAAAATATATGAAAAGTTGGCAGTAGTTTTCTAGCGTCACTATGAATATTTTCCATATT
The DNA here is from genome assembly GCF_041296265.1 of Equus caballus. NCBI lineage: Eukaryota > Metazoa > Chordata > Mammalia > Perissodactyla > Equidae > Equus > Equus caballus. The sequence continues at coordinate 36,603,106 of NC_091698.1, forward strand.
CTTTTTTGAAATTTCTACAGTTTCAATAATCTCTATAATTTAATTTTAAACAGCGGATGATTCTTAAATGTATGCGTTTTAACGATATCTTTATAAAATGGAGATATGTAGCAGAAATTACAGAGCTGTCTTGGCATCAAAAGATTATTCTTAAAGGTATTATCTTTTGAATTTTTAAAAATTAAGATAGCATGAAAACAATATACTACACAAACCTTAATGTAAACTCTAAGAACTTTTACATATTTCCTTATTTACATATAGGTACATTCATGTATATACCATATATGTACAGCTAGAACAACATATAAGAAGTTTTCACCATCCTAGATGGATCTGTCTTTCACCTCCATTCAATAATCTCCCCCCAAATGTAACCATTATCCTTATTTCTATCAACATAAAATAGTTTTGTTTTGTCTTGAACTTCCTATCAATGAAGTTATCCAACATGTTCTCTTCTGTGTCTATATATCCTTTTTTTGTTCAAGATATGTCTTGGTTTCATGGAATATAAGTTTTTTTAATTGCTGTGTGTTTTCCATTGTACGACTATAATGACTCATACTAAGTTGTTCTACTTTTGATGGACATGAGTTGTTTCCAGTTTGGGGATATTAGGAATACACCTGTTATTCTCAAGCATATATTTCATATTTTGAGTAAATAACAAATTATGACATTGTTGGGTCAGATGGAGGCTAGGTTTAGCTTTAGTGCCAAATAGTTTACAAAATGATTCTACTAATTAGTGATTTTACCACAAGAAAAATGTGAAAATTTTACTTGATCCAAATGCTTGTTAGTACTTGAAATCATCAATAATTTGTGTGTGTGTGTGAGGAAGATTGGCCCTGAGCTAACATCAGCTGCCAGTCTTCCTCTTTTTGGCTTGAGGAAGATTGTCATTGAGCTAACATGTGTCCCAATCTTCCTCTATTTTATGTGGGATGCCGCCCGAGCGTGGATTGACGAGCAGTGCTAAGTGCGCACCTAGGATCCTAACCTGTGAATCCTCGGCCACCAAAGATGAGCATGCAAAGTTAACCACTATGCCACCAGGCCAGCCCTGAATTGTCAATCACTTTAATGTTATTTACTCTGGTGTGTTCATAGATAAATCATATTATGTTTGTTATTTGCATTTTTCTGATAGCTAATGATGTTAGGTGTCTTTTCATAAGTTTATGATCCATTTAGATAATGCTTTTTGAAGTATTTGTTCAAATCTTAAGCTCTTTCTAAATTACTTGCCTGTCTTTTTCTTATCGCTTTACAGGACTGCTTTGTATTCTTGATATTAGCATACTGCTAAATAAATGAATCACATATCTATTTCTAATATATTCACTTAAGTTTTCCTTAGAATTTCCCCCTAAGTAAATCTTTAGCTGCAAAATATAAATATTAATGTATTGTATTTTTATTATTACTCAATTCAAAATATTTTCTAATTTCAATTTGATTCCTTCTTTGATAAGTTATGTAAATTGTGTTGCTCAATTTTTTAACATCTGGAATTTGTGTAATATTTATGATATTTCTTTTTACTTTGACTCCACTATCATAGAACATTCTCAGTATTATTTTGATCTTTTGAAATTTGTTGCAACTTGATTTATAATATAAATATGGTCATTTTGATAAATGCTCTGTGTGCAAATGTACAGTTGAAAGTATAACCTGATATATACATAAATTGATTAAAGATGTTCAATCTTCAACTATCATAGATTCTATTTTTCTTTTTAGTTCCAACTATTTTTGTTCTATAGTTTTTAAAGTCATATTATTCTATACATACACCATTAGTATTTCTATATATTCATGTTGAATTTACTCTTTTATTTCTTTGCTGTTGTCTTAAAGTCTCTATTTTCTGATATAAGTATGGTTCTACCACATTTCTTTTGGGTAAGTTTTTCATGTTGTATATTTTCAAGATTTTAATATTCAATCTGTGAAATTATATTTAATATGTGTCTCTTGGAAATAACATTTTGTGTAGGTTTTGTGATTTTTAACTAAATGCTAGACACGGTATATTAAAATCATAGAAGCTTTGAATGATCTCATCTTCCTATTAAGTTTGTTTGCAATGCCTTTTGAAATACTGATAGAGTTATCTATACCTTTCAAAATTTGAGTTTAGGCTTTTAAGAGACTAGTTTGTTTCAGTTTTGCTCTTCCTACCAACATGTGGCCCTTCTGAGATCTCTACTGAAAGCCATGTGTTGCAGGACCATTTCACTTTGGTAGGCTTTGAACTAACATCTCTGTCCCCCAACCTCATATGGCTGCTGAATTCTTTATGTCCCCAGCTCGGCTTTCTACATATATCTCAATAACATTACACACAGATATTTGGGCTCACTTTCCTGTCATTCCCTACTCTCCAGACTCTTGTCCTTCAATTCCCAGCTAATGTGGCATCTCCAAACTTTGGGTTTCTGCTAGGACTCTATTCTGCCATTGCTTTCACTGGCGAATGTTTTGAGGGAAGTGCTTGAATTAATATCACATTCACCCTGCTGTTCTTCACTGCCAGGACTTGAACCCTTCTAAGTTGGCACCATTGATTGCTCTCCAATGCCACTACAGCTTTGTTTGATATATTTTGTTCAGCTTTTATAATTATTTTTGGAGGGAGGTTAAGCTAATATAAGCCTCTTCATCAAAACTAGAATATCCTAAAATTTTATTTCTGAAATTTCATCTAGTTCTATAAAATATTGATTAAATCACAAACATAATGAGAAATATCTAAAATAATCTCACATTAGTAGTTTCTTCATAGATTCTAATATAGGAAATAACTTATCTTTATTTAGAGATATTACAAGTAACAATGATTAAAACAGAAAACCAGGTGATTTTCTCTATAGTCTCCCAGACATGATTAAATAGAATCTCTAAATATTTTCTCAAGAATTTTAACAATAAAAACTTTATTAAAACATACATATTTGTTTATTATCCACAAAGTCGAATAGTTTATCTTTTCATGCAAAACTTGACTCTAAAGAAAAGTCTTTAATTTATTGTAAATTATTTTCAAATAAACTTAATATATAGAATAAGATGTTACAACTAGAGGACTTGAGAATCTAATAACTAGAGACCTCTTTTATAAAATAAGAAAATAGTGTTTTTAGGTAGATGTCTATAATCCTATTGCATTGTATATATGGTGGCTATATGCAATAGGATTATATATCAGCACAGAGATTTCTGAGCTATAAATTTCATCCAAAATACATCAAACAAAATTTAAAGGTATCCTAACTTAGATTTCCTCTCTGACTTCAATATCTTTTCTCAATTTTGTCGTCTCTCATTTTACATCTTCATTCAATGATTATTTTTTTCTCTTCTAAGTTTTAAATTTTCTGGTTCAGTGTTTTCATAGCGTAAATGTCTGAGGATATCTACTTCATATTTTATTGTCTTGCATTATTCCTCTGCTTCATGCCTTCTGTTAGGAGGTGGGTAAGAGAGCTAAAAAGTTTCAAGCAGTCTCCATTAGCAAACGACGACAAAATCAAGCACATTTTTGTTCATCAAAAGTTTCTTCTTAGATCAGCCCGTAAGATTTTAGTCCACAGGATGCAAACAAGTTCTTTTGACCATTAGACCACCGTTTTTCCCTAACCTGTTTGATTTGAAACATGCAAAAATTGAGTAGCTATTTTAAGATTAGTTATGCCAAGAAGAATCTCAAATATAGACAGCCAATTTAGAGATTCTGTAACAAAGGCTAGGAGAGAATCTAAAAGGTCCTAGAATTTCTTTTTCTGTCCACAATGACCAGGTTTACTTTGTTTGAACAAATATTTTAATATGACTTAAGTTTGTCATTTTTTTGAATTATATTAGAAAACATCAGATATGCCAAGCAATACAATTTACTTATCACCACCAAACACAAAAAACAAAACGAAATCATAAAAGAAAATCAGAATAACAAGTTAATCAACCAGAGTATGTACTGACTGAATTTTTAACTTTTTCTTCATGGTAATTAAACACCTATGAGTTTTATTAAAAATGAACTCGAGCATCAGCCCCGATGGCCTAATAGTGAAGTTTGGCGCTCTCACCGCTTCGGCAGCCCAGGTTCATTTCCCAGTCATGCAACCACACCACCCATCTGTCAGTAGCCATGCTGTGGTGGTGGCTTACATAGAAGACCTAGAAGGACTTACAACTAGGATATACAACCATGCACTGGGGCTTTGGGGAGGAAAAAAAACAAAATGGGGAAGACTGGCAACAGATGTTAGCTCAGGGTGAATCCTTCCCTCAAAACAAAAAGAACTTGAAAATTTAGTAATAATAAAATGCATAAGTTATGATGCTCTGTAGTTGATAAGCAAACAATTTCTCATTTGACATGAATTATGTGGACTTAATCTGAATCTAAGATCTCTTGCCTCCATTTTTAAGTGTCTCTTTAAGATGTGGTCCTAGGATGAGGCAATTTGTATCCTGTTTTATTGCATATGTATAAATACATATATTTAATTTAAAAACAGCCCCCATGGGATAATATTGTTGTACCATTTGTCTTAGAATGAGTCACCTTCCTTTAGTTAATATTTAACATAAATGCAATTCCAGGAATTCATTTGATCTATTCATTCTAGACATGGAGGAGATTTCAAATGCTAAGTGTCCAGTAAAAGAAGCATCCTTCATTGTTTATGAAATGACTGTTATAATATGTCAAGAATACCCTGGGAGGAGTTATATTTAGTCTTTCAAGTCTATTTCCAATTAATAAAATAAGGTAGCATATTATGTTCTTTATCATTCTCCTGGTAATGATATGGTTAGTGAATTTTGGAAAGAGGGTTGAATTGAAATTAGGAAGCAAATGTGAAATGTGAAATATTGGCCTCAGAGGAGTTTGGATTTTCCTTTATCTCCTTTTTCTCGTGTTAGCTTTGTTAGGACCTACATTTAAAAGGACCTATTCTCACCCATATGCCTAACTTATCTGTGAGGTAAGTAGAACAGGAAATCTCCTTTCTCCCCCACCCCTACTCTATTTATTGTTTTACAGACAAGAAAATTAGGGCTAATAGAGCGTAAGGGATTTTTCTCAAGAGTGTACAATTAGTGAGTGACAGAAATCACACTCAAACCATATCTTTTACTCTAAATCACATGGTTTTAGAAATCACTGTGTCTGAGGAGCAAACAAGCTACAAAAAACATTCTACTTTTCCTGAATAATTCTCCCGTAGTTTTTTCACTCTATTATTTAATAACACATCTTCAAAATCCAAGCTAAAATGTTTAAAATATTGAACATTTTGCTTATAAAAGAACCCTGTCCTCTCTATGTGACATCAAAGCATACAGATTTTCTAATATAAGTTTTGCCCATCATCTGCATGTGACCAGGCAGTCGCATCTCTGGAAATAACCTACAGAATTTTCCCTTTTTGTCATTATATTGCTTACGTGCTGCTACAGTCTGTATAAGTCAGGGTTCTGCTGAAAAACAGAACCAATAGGATGTATAAATTTATACAGAGAGAAATTTATTTTAAGGAATTGACTCAAGATTTTGGGGACTGGTAAGTTTGAAATTTGCAGTGCAGGCTGGAAATTCTGCCAGCAGTCAATACTGCAATCTGGAGTCCAAAGCCAATCTGGAGGTTGAATTCCTTCCATTTTGGGGTCCCTCAGTCTTTTCTCTTAAGACCTTCAACTGATTAGATAAGGCCTACCCACATGATGGAGGGTAACCTTCTTTACTCAAAGTGTACCTATTTAAGTGTTAATCACGTCTAAAAAATACCTTCACAGCAACATCTAGACCAGTATTTGATCAAACAACTGGGCACCATAGGCTAGTCAAGTTGACAGATAAAATTAACTATCACATAGTCAAATGACTCCCATGGTCATTGTAAGCTTGATAAAAGCAGGCCTTGGGCTGGTTTGTTTTTAACAGTCTGTACCCCCAAATTTACACACACAACATCATATGCTACAAATAAATATGTGTTGGTTGATTGAATAGAAGGAGGATAACTAAATATATTGTCATAGAGTATTTTCATTATGCTGTAAAAAATTCATGTGAGGCAAAAAAGATGTATCTTTGAACTTAATTAATATATTTTCAATGCAAAAACTTAAACTACACAAAATTTTGAAATCAAACTTCCAGCTTTGCCATTGTTAGCAATGCAAGTCGCATACATTCCTACACAGAGAGAATATATTTATTCATATATGCATACACACACACACAAACACACACGCACACATGTATCTCCCAACATTCAATTTGTGATCTTCACTCTCAAACCTTTATCCTGAGCTGTTGGCATTCTGCAGTATCTTTCATTCTGATGGTAACCCTGGAAGCAGGTTTACATTGGCTTCCATGAATGGAATTGAAGGAATGATGAAATATGTGTAATATTTATCCCACAACTGTAGTAGGTATTAAGTTCAGGAAGAACAGGAATCAGTTTAAGAAGAATGAGAAAGAAAGGATATTGATCATACGGTATCCATGGGGTCGTGAGAACCAAATAGACGGATTTCACTGAGCCTCTTTTTCCCCATACTTTTTTCTGTTAATTTAAAAGAGTCACAGCTTTTTGCATAAGAATATTCTTAGTTTTGCATTCCCACTTTTTGAGAGAACTGAGGTAATAGGGTTATTTTTCAGACTAATATATGCTTCTCTTATAAGACAGAAATCAAGTGAGCATGCATAAGTATGAGGGTGAATAATACCTCATTCAGCTTAAACGCAAGGAGAAAAATGAGTAATGTTGCTGGGAGATTGATTTTAAACAACACAGAATCAGAAAAGCCAGAGGAGATTCTGCTAAACCAAGAAAGAATAAAAGTTTAACTAATACTTTGCTCTCTGTTAGACAAGAAGCTCTAGAAAAGCATTGTCCAATCGAACTTTCTGCAATGAGGGTCACGTTCTGTATCTATGCTAATATGGTAGTCAATAGCCACACACAGCAATTGAGCACTCAATGTGGCCAGTGAGACCCATAAGCTGGCTTTGAAATAAAAGTAAATGTATTTTTTTCATTTAAATTTAAAGCGACATGTAGCTCATGTACTATATTGGAGGTCTCAGTGCTAGATGAAAATAATTGGAAATAAACACTCATAAAATAGGCATGTACCATGTACGCTGCAATACAGGCCTCAGTGTCCTAACACCTATGCTCAGAAACAAACCTGATATATAATAGGCATTAAATATATTTTTAATATCTGCTAACATTAATTTTATAAAAAAGAAAATTAGAAGCTGTTAAAGGGATTATAATTTAACTGAAAAAATAAACAGAATAAACCTATAAAACTATTTTCATACATTTTCAGTATGTAATATTGTAATGTGAAAGGATATATAAATCGGATGGAATTGCCAACAAACTTTTATTATAGAAGTGCCCATATGGTTAATGTAGTTCAAAGCCCTAATTTCTCATTTAATAGATAAAGAAAGTGAAGTTGTCTGAAGCGAATTTATAAGGAAAACACAGATGGTAATGAGATCATTCATTCATTCAATTAACAAATTGTTCAATGAATAATGAGCCGTTTACAGACAGAGACTCTGAGAAAATGGATGAGGACTAAAATCTCTAAAATACTAGTTTTTTTCTGACAAAGGGTCAACAACGGTAAAAATTAGAAGCTGATTATTCTTTTTAAAAGACCTTATTTCAACTCGGTACTGAAGAAAACTTGAGTTTAATACAGTCAAGTTTGGTGTCATTTCAAGACAGAAGAGTTTCTTTCTGAGCAGGTTGGGTGGTGAAGGAAATAGAAGACTTCATCTTCCCTTGATATGAGCATCTGCCAACACTAAGTGAGTGAAGTTTTATGGATTATACAGTTTATTAAATTTCACCACCCAAAAAATGTCTCCAAGCCTTTACCTATTCAGCGCCCATGTCTACCCAAAGCCCAGACAACCAATGATCTTTTTGCAAGCTCTATAGTTTTTTCTTTTTTCCATGATGTTACATAAATGCAATCACACAGTATATCTTTTATAAATCGTACAATCACAAATGGAATCATTTAGACTGACTTCTTTCACTTAATATGCATGTGAGATGTACAGACATCTTTGCATAGCTTGATATTTCATTCCTCTTTATCTTTGAATAATATCCTGTTGTATGGATGTACCACAGTTTGTTGATCCAATCGTCTTTTATGAACATTTTGGTTCCTTTCCGAGTTTAATGCTACAAACATTCATATGCAGGCTTTTGTGTGGACATAAGTTTTCAGATCAGTTTGATAAATACTTAGGACTGTGATTGTTGGATCATACTGTAAGACTATGCTCAGCTTTGTAAGAAACTGCCAAACTCTCTACTAAAGAGACGCACAATTTTACATCCCCACCAAAAAATGAGTGAGTTGCTATTGTTCAATAGTCTCTTTAGCAATTTGTAGTCATAGTTCTTTGGCCTTTAGCCATTCTAATAGCTATGTCTTGGTATCTCATTGTTATTTTAATTTGCATCTCCCTAATTGCAAATAGTGTTGAGGATCTTTTCTTATGCTTACTTGCCATCTTTGTATCTTCTTTGGTGAAGCATATGCTCACATATTTGCCCATTTTTTAATTTTATTGTTTTTTCTTCTTATTGCTGAGTTTTAAGAACAGTTGGTACAGTTTGGGCACAAGTCTTTTATCAGGTAGATGTTTTGCAAATATTTCCTCCCAGTCTATGGTTTATTTTTTCATTCTGCTGTCTTCTGCAGAGCAGAAGTTTTTAATTTTAATGAAGTTCAATTTATTGATTTTTTTTTCAGGCATTGTGTTTTCTGTGTCATGTTTAAAAATTTATGACCAAACCCAAGGTCCTGTAAATTTTCTAAGTTTTCTCTAGAAGTTTTATGGCTTTGCATTTTATATTTAGATCTAGGATCCATTTTGAGTTGATTTTTGTGAAAGTTTTAAGGTCTGTGTCTAGGTCTTTTTTTGCATATGATTTTCAATTGTACTAGCACCAGATGTTGAAAAGACTATTCTATCTCTGTTGAATTGCCTGTATGCCTTTGTCAAAAATCAGTAAACTATATTTGTATATTTATATTTTGAGGTTCTCTATTCTGTTCCATGCATGCATTTTTCCACCAATAAAATGGTTCTTGATTATAGCAGTTTTATGGTTAGGCTTGAAATTATATACTGTGACTCTTCCAACTTTTTTCTTCTATTCAGTATTCTATTGTCTAGGTCATTTGCATTTCCACATATATTTTATTTATTTATTTATTTTTTTCCAAAGATTGGCACCTGGGCTAACAACTGTTGCCAATCTTTTTTTTTTCTCTGCTTTTATCTCCCCAAACCCCACCCTGTACACAGTTGTATATCTTAGTTGCACGTCCTTCTAGTTGTGGGATGTGGGACGCTGCCTCATCGTGGCCTGACAAGCAATGCCATGTCCTCGCCCAGGATCCGAACCCTGGGCCGCTGCAGTGGAGCGCGCGAACTTAACCACTCAGCCACGGAGCCAGCCCCTCCACATATATTTTAGAATATGTTGTCAATATCTGCAAAACGGTTTACTGAGATTTTGATTGGAATTGCACTGATTCTATTCGTTGATTTGGGAAATTGATGTTTTGACAACACTGAATCTTGCAATATACGAACATAGAATGTCTCTCCATTTATTTATATCTTTTTTGATTTATTACAGATTCTGTACATATTTTGTTAGAATGGTAGCTAAGTATTTTATTTTATTTTATTGATGATATTGTGAATGATACATAGCTTTTGATTTCAAAGTCAACTTGTTTATTCCTGGTAAACAGGAAAGCAATTGGCTTTTGTAGATTAATCTTCTATCCTCTAACCTTGATAAATCATTGTTTCCTGGAGTATTCCTGTAGAACCTTTGGGATTTTCTACATAGACAATTATGTTATCAGTTACTAAAGACAGTTTTATTTCTTATTTTTCCAATATTTTTACCTCTTATTTGTTTTTCTTGTCTTATTTTACTAGTTAGGATTCTAGTACAATACCAAATAAGAGTCGTAAGAAGAGATGTCGGTGCCTTTTTCCCTGTCTTAGATTGAAAACGCCTAGTCTTTCACCATTAAGAATGATGTTACCTGTAGTTATTTTGTAGATATTCTTTATGAAGTTGAGAAAGTCCTTATCTATTTTTAGTTTGTGTATCATTTTTGTCATGACCAGGTAGTATATTTTGTCATATTTTTTTCCTGTATCAATTGGTATGATCCTATGATTTTTCTTCTTTAGCTTATTGATATGGTGGATTACATTACTTGATTTGAATGTTGAACCAGCCTTGCATATCCAGAATAAGTTACACTTGTTTGGGGTGTATAATTCTTTTTTTACATTGTTAGATTCAATTTACTAATATTTTTGAAGATTTTGCATCTATGTTCATGAGGGATACTGATTATAGTTTTCTTTTCTTGGAATATCTTTATCTGGTTTTGGTATTAGAGTCACACTGGCCTCATAGAATGAGTTAAAAAGTATTTCCCCTGCTTCTATTTTCTGGAACACATTGTGGAAGATTCGTATTATTTTTTCCATAAATGTTTGGCAGAATTTACAAGTGAAACTATCTGGGTCTGTTGCTTTCTTTTATGAAACGATATTAATTATTGATTCAATTTGTTAAATATGTATAGGGATTCTTCTTGTGTGAGTTTTGGTACTTTGTCTTTAAAGGAATTGGTCTATTTCATGTAAGATATTAAATTTTGGACACAGTTGTTCATAGTATACTTCTATTCTCCTTTTAACATCCATGAGTTTAGTAGTAATGAATCCTCTTTCATTTTAGTTATTTGCGTCTTCACTCTTCTGGGTTAGCCTGCCTAGAGGCTGATCAACTCTAGCAATCTTTTCAACAAAACATCTTTTGATTTCTTTATATTCCCAATTGTTTCCTGTTTTCAGTTTCACTGATTTCTCCTAAAATTTTTATTATTTTTTTTTTCTGCTTGCTTTAGGCTTAATTTGCTTTTCTTCTTTAGGAAGGATTTAAAAAAAGATAATAGGTTTGGTGTGCTAAAATTATTGTGGGGAATAAAGATTTTTTATATTGATGATGGAAGAATTTATTTTCTCTCTTGATGGAAATTGTGTGATTTTTAAACTATTGTATTTCCAATTTTTCCAAGATTCATATTTGACAATTTTTATTGATGTTGAATTCTTTTGACCACACATCTTCTTTCTAGCACCTATAAAGCATTCTACACCATTCTTCAAGAAGTTAAATTAATATTTTAATTCCCTTTGAATATGTAGTATTAAATAAATAATTCCAATCATTTCTTGACTGATCTACCTTTGATCTCTGCCTTATTATTCAACTCCATCTTCAAAATTACAGCCAAAAGTTATGTCTACAATGAATTTTTGATTGTGGAATGTCTTGCTAAAATGCTCTGGTCTCTGCCACACAGAGATTAATATCAAGTATCTTGATATGGTATTTATGGTATTAATTGATATGATATTTATCATTTCTTTTTAATATGTACTACTATTTCAGAGGTACCTTCTCCTGTTTTGCACCATATACTGTTCAGCTACGATGAACGAATCACTATTTGCAAACTTGATCATTTACTCTTCTGTGACATTTCACATGTTAGCTCTGAGATACAGAAATCTCTTCTACCCTCTGCTTGTCAGGCATCACTGAAGAATCCTCAAATGTTCCATAATTTATGAAGCATTCCCTAATCATGTTCTTCTCTGAATGGGACAGGTGATCCGTTTTCCTGATATCCAAAATACTTAAACATGTTTACTTCATAGGAGGCAAACCTTTCTTTTGTTTCTCCCTCCTGAGATCATAAGTTCATTTTTAAAGTATGGGGACATTGTGGTTAGTAATTTTTGGTATGTATAATCATGTGTACTTGGAGTGTAATATTCCATACATGCCCCGAGTCTCGTTCTTTCAACATTGAAATTACCAAAGTTTAGAAAGGCCTAATACAAATGATTACACCTTTTTATTACCTGGGATATATTCAGAAGATCCAGAAAGGTTCTACTTTTACTTAATCTCTCTAACTTCCTGATCAAGGTGAACAAAAAATCTATTGCAAGTCACAAAACTATCCTTCAAGAAGTTCAAATTATACAGAAAGAGGAAGTACATTGACTTAATTGCACACTAAGTTGGAAATTACCACTATAGATTCCCTGAGATAGGATACAGGGAAGAGAAGTAAACATGAGGACTCTGGCAAATATGTTTGGGTACCAGTCATGAAGGGTTGCTAGGTGATAAATGAAAAGTGAGTCAGGGAAAGACAAGTCTACATGGTAATTTCATTGTCATGTCAGAAAAATCCAGAATGAGAAAAAAGAAAGAATATAAGTTATGTTTTTCTTAACAAATTCTAATTCTTTTTTTTTTTAAGTACACATTTGGGAATAAAAGAAGAGAGAAAAACTGAACTGAAATCATCAACATTCTCCTATCAAAGTATAAGGAAAATATTCAAAGCATTTAGTTCTTTTTTGCAATAACGTAGTAACTCTTTTATTCAAATGAGTTCTACACTTGACAATACAGCTCCTATCTTATAAAGCAAATGCAGAATTAGTGTGGTCATTTGTACCTCATTAGTCACTAATGCTTGTCCTTTAAATTAAAAGCCATATAATTACTGTTGCCATTTAATGAAGTCACATAATATGTTAGTCTTTCAATTAACACGCTTTCTGGTAAAATCACCAGGGGTTCAACATAAGGTATTCTGTCTCATTTATCTGTGAGAACACATGGCTGTTAAAGGGACAACTGTGGAGGTATGTAGCTCAATGACCCTCTGTGTGGTCAATGAATTATTCATTGAAGTGGAAAAGATTAGTTTAAATGGATATTAAATCCCATGGAAGAGAGTAAGTTTTGCAAAATACTTCAAAGATAAAATAAGACTTCCTATCACAACACTGGCAATGCCTGATTTACCAACTGGGCTATGAGATAAGAGTTGTCTCCATTAATCCAAGAGCCCACTGCAATGTAATTTGTGAAAGAAAAAAATTTCTTTCTATTTTGCATATCTGTAGATACTCCTATCTAAACTGAGTTTCCTACACTTAGCACATACACCACATATTCTACAGATATTAATAAAAGATCCGTTCTCCATTCCTTTATTTTTTGTTACACTATCATCCTTCAAAACATCGGTCACCCGAGGCCTTCATGATAAAGTCTTCCCCATGAATATAATTAGACTTTCCTCTCTTGTATATTTGTTTTGCTTGTCTTAACGCACGAAACATTGGAAGGGATAAATGATTTCATCTATATTTTCTGCCATTTCCATGCTTATCATGTAAAACATCATTTCTTTCTCTTGTCTGCTCTTTGTGTCCATTCACTAAGGTACTGCTCAATATATGAAGTTTTATCTAATCATTCAAGTCTGGTTGGAGGCAGTGTGGTCTAAAGAAAACACATGTTTTGAAACAAAAGACCAGATTGAAAAATTCATCTCTATACCTACTTAATTCAGGAATCATAGCTTCCCTAGATTTTCCTATCTATCTATCATCAGATATCTATCTAGCTATACATATATCTAATCACTAGAATAGGCCTATGACCATTCAATATTTCAATTTTCCCTTAGAATCCCAACTCTTTCTGTGTGGAAATTAGGCTGAGGAAGCTGCTCATCCCCGAAAATGATAATTTTCCAGTGTTCCAGTGATTTCAGATGTTCTTCATCTCCAAGGAGAAGAATGGAAAAGCAAGGACTTCTCGGAAGGTAAAGTCAGATAAATTACTGGGAAGTCCCTTTCAAAGAACAGAAATTTGGCCTAATCAAGGAAATTTCTTACCCCCAAGGCAGGGTAGACTCATAAACTGCCCATCAGAATTTAAGAATTACCGAAAAGCAATTACCAATTTCTGTCTCCTATTCCCTTTCTTTTGTATGAAGGTGTTTGTTGGAGTCACCTGTGCCTATATTACCAATATATATTATATATTTAGAATGCAGGTTGATTATCTTTTAAGAGTCTAGGTTTCTGGATCAAAAGCAGCCACATTTAAAATTCACATGAAGACTATATCATGTCTACAGTGAATGGGATATTTATTTGCTTCTCTGAGGAAAAGATAAGTGCATTTGTTAATAATGATAGACTTGTGTGATTTTTAAACTTTTCTGACTCTTTGAGTTAGTATGTAGTCACGTGATTCAACTGGGTTGATAAAATATAAACAGATGTACTAAGTGTTACTTTCATGCAAATGCTTTAAGAGTTGGTGCGCTATTTGTCTCTCACTCTGGTTCTTGCATTCTTTCTCATTTTCTACTGCTGTGGTGATTATGGAAGCACATGTCAAGAGGAGACTTTACTAGGCTGGATTCTTGATGGAGTGGAATGAACAGAGCAAGATGGCCAACCGTTGTTCAATTTGTAATTTGAGTGAGAAATAAATCCTGTAGTATTATGACACTGAGATTTGGGTGTCATTAACAGCATAACTTGGTTTATCCAGACTACCACATATACTTTTGCAACCTGACCCTACCTATTGCCCATGCTGGTTTTCTTTTCCCTTTAGTACTCTACAACTTTCTAATACATAAAGCATTTTCTTAGTAAAGTTTGCTTGTTTCCCATTCTCCCTCCAACAGCAAGAAGAAAATTGAACCAGAGGGCTACACAGACATGTAGGGAAATATATAAAATATACTAGGGAATCTATGTAACTATTGACTGTAAAATAAATTTATATTTTCATTTATTTTTCATTTTTTTACTCCAAAGAAGGTAAAAGTAAACTTCAAGGTCAGTGCTGTCCAATATGCAAGTCACTAGACACATGTGGCTATTTCAATTTAAGTTAATTATAAAGAAATTTCGATTAGAAATTTATTTCCTCAGTCACGCTCCCCACATTTCAAGCACTCAATAGCCACATGAAGTTAATCAGTGGCTACGGTATCAACCAGTGAAGATATAGAATATTTCCATTATCGTAGGCCATCCTATTGGACAGCACTGTTCTTGACAGCAATAACAAAGTGGAGAGAATGCTTAGTTGGGAGTTTAGCATATTGGGGGTGGGGTGTTATAAGAATTACAGACAGTAGGTTTATAAGAAAGAATATATATTTAATGTAAAAATTGAGTGCTGACTACCAAAAAAACAGAAGTAACTTCCAAAGTGACAGTTTTGTTAAAAATTAGAAACTTCAGAGACATAGAATAGTGCAGTGCTTAAGACTATGGACTCTGTAGCCATACTCTCTGGCTACTAGCTCAATGACCTTTGGAAATTACTTTACCTCTCTATGCCTTAGCTTCTTCATTTCTAAAACTGGGCTATATCATAGGTTCATGTGAAGATTAAATGAATCATTATATGCAAAACTCTTACAACTGAGGGCATCTTCGTATCTGAAGAAGGAGGCAAGTTGTGGACAACATTGAAACTACATTACTGGATTCTTGATAGCACTAAAGGGGGCATTCACTGTGGCTTTGTTCAAAGCAACCTTCCTACAATGTGTGACTGAGAGTGAGCTGGTGTGAGCTGCATCCCCAAATGAAGCAGAGGCCACTGTGTTTATGAAATCAGTGGATAACTAGGCACTTTGGGGACGTCTAACTGAAGAAGAAAGGAGATTCAGTGTGCACTGTCCAGTATTCCTCATGGGAAGATGGAAAACAGAGACATATTAAGAACTTTGTTCAATCCTTAGAAAGTTTCCCGAACTATTATAAACATGCAATAGAAATTAACTCATCTTTTTTATTTTTTGGTGAGGAAGATTGTCCCTGAGCAAACATCTATTGCTAATGTTCCTCTTTTTGCTTGAGGAAGTTGTCCCTGAGCTAACATCTGTGCCAGTCTTCCTCTATTTTGTATGTGGGATGCCAGCACAGCATAGCTTGATGAGCAGCGTCTAGGTCCACACCCGGGATCCGGACATGCAAACCGGGCCACTGAAGCCGAGTGTGCACTCTTAACCACTACATCACCTGGCCAGCCCCAAACCCATCTTTTGAATCAGTTAAATTATTTATACGAATGTATTGTAAGATTTTAAAATGATTATCTCATTCCTCTGGTAAATAGTCATGTGAAAATTTTTATTTCAAATGCATTGCAGTAAACAAATAAGAGTATTTCAAGTGGGCCTCAGAGTCAAAGCCAGACAGAATAGAATCCTAGAGGTTAAGGGAAATATGCTCTATTATATAGCTTTTATTTCTGTTATCAGAGGGATCACATAATCTGTAGAAACTTCATCATTCCTAGAGATACACTCATACAGGAATTCACTTTGTAGGTTATTATATATAGGACACACACTTAAAAATAGGCACTGCTATTAAAACTAAAATTTAGATTTGAAAGAAATTGTGTCTTCATGTAGAAATCCTTATTTTTGTCTGTTCTACATAGGGGGTCAAAGAAAACTAGTTAGTAGTAAGATAAAATCACAACAGGAAATGTTGAATAGAGGCTAAACTCCTCTTGAGGAGTAGTAGATGGCCTGAGGAAGTATTACCTTATTTATTGTCTCCTTCTACGGAACACTCGGACATGAAGGCACACAGAATCAGTGATAATCACCTCTGCTTCCCAAATATTTGGTTTACAAAGCACAGTCATGAATAGCAAATACACCCAACAATATATGTTTATGTTATATACTTCTTTCAAAGATCTTTTGGTAATGTGTCCCTAGTATGTAGGAATCAATACTTTCAAATTGTGCATTTGTAAACCTGGGCGGATACTAAAACTTTATACTTTCAGAAATTCCCAACTGAATGGGTTTTGGAATAGAATTACTGAATTTTATCACCCAGAAGCTACTAAAGAAAGCTTACAGTTACTACAGAGAAAATATGAAATGCTTGCAACTTCTGGATATTCTGAACTCCATCTTTCCTCTCTCTGGCTGGCCATGTAATACAAAAGGAAGGCTAAACATCTATCAAGAATGATTCACAACATACACACATATATACACACACCAAAAAAATAAGAAAGAAACCCAAAACACAAGAAAACCTACTCTACTTTCTGTACAGAAAAAAGCTGCTGGTTTTATTATTCAAATAACTTATCTACATAATACAATTGCTAATAGTGGTCCATCGCTGTTACATTCCACTGATATGGACATAAGTGTGAAATAAATAACATTGTCAGTAAAACATGTAAACGTGTTTTATGGCTTAAAGTGATTAGCGACATTTCGTATCCATGCTGTAACAGTTTCTGGAAAATGAGAGAGAGGCATAAGGATGGGGATATTGACACCATTAAATGATCTCAAGGTCTAACATTCTGATAATTGCCTTTGTAGTGTTAATTAATTCTCAATAAAAATATATTTAATTTGATGTTTAGATAGGAGCTCATCTCTGAGCTTCTTCTGGGGAACAGCCTGGTTAAGGTGTAATTCTCTCTGTGTAAATATTGCTACAGCCCTGAGCACCCTAGACATTTAATGATTTTTATGATTATGATGATGAAAATGATGTAGCAGATCATAGAAAGCAAATGTTCAAAATGCAAGAAAAGCTCTATATACAATTGCACGTATCCAGATGACATAGTATGTTTATATTTTTGTATTTGTGGAATCAAACATTCTACCAATGATCTAGCTTTCCATTTCTACCAGATATTTCATATTATATATCACTCATTGAAAGAAAAAAATCACAAATGTAATGTGCTTCTAGGAAGAGAAGAATAAAATATAAGAGGCAAAGATTATATTTTGAAAGACCACATATTAAGGGCAAATGTAGTAAATAATGAGAAGTTTTAGAGAGAATGTTGGTGTAATTTCTTTTTTCCAAATACCTGTAAAAATAAAGCACAAGTATATAGCAAACTAAGAAATCAAATAAAACAACAAAAAGTTGTATAAGAAAAAGTAGACTTAGTATTAGATTCAACTGAATAACATTTACATAGTTATAGTCATACGAATTGATTATAAATTATTCAGAAATTGTTATCTCCATAAGAATTTTGAAAGAATGTTCGTATTTGGGGGAAGAAGGATCAGTTTCAAGGGCTAAGTACTTGAATCGATAAAGTATGAAATAGCAGTGCATTGTTTGTAAATCTTGAAGTACACACCATAAACAGTCAAAAGTATTCAAAGTTGTACATCAGGATTTAGCTGCCAATTTAGCTGCTGCCACTTCTCCTGCCTTCAATTTTTCTTTGTCCTATCATTCCAACATAAGAATATAATCATATCCACGCTGTCAATTGTAACTAGATTTGAAAGGAACAGGAAATTCCTATTTTATTTATGCGCTTTTTACTCATCGTTTTAAAACAATGTGCAAATATTCTTCAAAATACTTCAAAAAGTATAGACAAAAAACAGCTTAAATTAAAAAAAAACAATTTGAGTGTGGTAAACAGTTTAAAAACAGCAGAACGGAAAACAATGAATGAAAAGACTCTTCTTTTTAATAAAAGTGAGAGTTCTTTTAGTTTTATCAAAAATGAGTTTGTGTGTGATTTTGGAAAAAAAACTGTCAGTGAAAAGAACAGGGAGATGAGTTAAGCCAAACTGCAGAGTTAGGGGTGAAGAGCATTGACTGATGTTAACCATCAATCTCTTTAATGTCTAGTGGGACAGAGAAGGAAGAGAACTACCTGAAGGAGCCAAGTCTGTGAAAAGATGAGAATGGACAGCATAGTTGTAATAGCTGATTGATCAATAACAGGATGATGGGTGGATGCCACTCACTTGGCAAAATGGAAGCAACAGCAACATGATGGAAGTAAGGTTGTAGGTGGAATGGCGGGTTGTTGTGTAAGAATCAGGCTAATACGTCTATTGCTTTTCTGGGACGTATCATTTGCAGCTGTTTTCTGAGAATAAGGGAAGAACAAGAATTTTTCTTTCTGTACAATAATCTATCATATATTTCATAAGTATATAATAAGCATGACTATTATTAAATGTATTTCTCTATTATAATGATACGTAATTAGAGGTTAACATCCTTGATCAAAAGTCATAGATATACTTGGCCAATGTTTGAAGATTTCACTTTTTTTTCCCCCACATTCCTCCTCCACCAAATGCTTGAATCTGTATATATGAACTTTAATTTTAACCTTTTGTGGTATAAGCTCTTTTGAGAAGAGGATTTAAGTTACAGAGCCTCTCCCTAAGTACATGTACACATGTGCATGACTAAGATATACAGTTGCAGGTAGCATTTGCTGGATCCCGAAACATGAATTCACATTTGTAAAATTTCTAATCAGAAACATCCATTATCCCTTCTGATCGTATGTTCTGCCTGGCCCTCTGCCTATTCGCTCTAATTCTGCATTCAGCTGAACACAACTAACAAAATCGTGCTTAATACAGAACTTCATGAGAAGGGAAGAATTTAGGTTATAGAATGGGGTTTTAAGTTCTCAATCACTAACCACTAACTCAAAGTAAGAACTGACATGAACATAAAAACTCTCCCCTTCACCCCTTCCCCAACCTATTGCTAACTCTTCACCACTTGTAAACACTTACACTGCTGAGTATAAATACATTTCTCCCCAAGAAACCTGAGATTTGGAACTGCTGCTGTCTTCCAAAATATATTTCTACAAAGGGAATGGATTTGGGGCAAAGCTAAATCCTTTCTGAGGAACTGTATTTTGTCACATGCAATGATTTAGTCTGTCAGGGAAATAGATTCTATGAAGTACTGAAAGCCCCTTTGGCAAGAAAATTCATTTAGTCAAAAACCTTAATCTATCCTGGCGACAAAATTCTCTCTTTAGTTTATTGCTTAAAAATTGAGTTTTATAACTTCCACGCACTTTTGCAAAAAAAGTCTGTCATTTTATGATGATCTTATGGTGATCCTAGGTCACATAAAAAGAAATTGATCGCTATGTAGGAATGAAATTTTGTGTATTAAAAATGGATGGTTAGTTTTGACGCAAATATGTATTTTTCTCCAAAATATGTGACCACTTTAATTTATTCCTCATGAAGTTTTCTTTAAGTCTGCAGATCTCAAAACAACCACAATATCCTTTAATGACATAGTCGACATTAAAATTTCTCATGATAAACCAAGTTTTCTAATTCTCTTTTAAAAAAACTAAAGTTCTTCGTCAAAGTCACTTTTGTCCCCTATGTCACGGTATTTTTTACCCACAGTGTAACTTTCAAATGTCTTGGGCTGGTATTGTAAATCAGGTATAACATGTGAACCCTTTTGGGATTCTTAACAGATGTTTAATAGGATAGGATCTTAATAGGATTCTCTACCCATCTCCAAAATGATTTTGCAAGCTTATCGCTCTTAACTTGGACATTAAAATATATTTTAGTACAATTGTTTTCCTTCATAATCCTATGTATTTTATTTGAAACATTTTAAGACATTATTCAGAGTCCACAGGTTTTATCAGACTTCTAGAAGCGTCTATGAAAGAAAAAATGGTGAAGAACCCCTGCCAGAGAATCTCTTTTTTACAAGTTAGCTTATGAAATGGCTGCTGTGCATGCCCTTATGTGGAGATCAAAGTCATTCACACGTTGCATTGGATTCATTTTTTCTCGAGCCCAGTCAAGACCATTTATGTGTGATGTTATAAATATTTTATTTCCTTTAAGATTTGCAGCAATGAGCCCCTCTTCAGTATTTAAGAAGTATTTAAGTATTAAGAAGTATTTCAGTATTTAAGAAGATTCAGTAATAATCTTCAGTATTAGTCTCCTAGCTACATAATGCCACTAAATCATTTTCTCCTGCAGCTATGTGTGGTCACTAAGGAAGAGCTGGAGGTAAGTTCCATGGCACTATGCCATCAAAGCTTCCAAAAGCCTAATGGCACCCTCCCTTTGAAGGTATGCCAGCTCAGTTAAGGGAGTTGCGAGATACCAGAAAAATACCAACGCTCCAGTCACTCTTCCTGATGCCAAAGAAATTTCCTATGCTAGAGATAACTCATCTACCTTTTGTAGACAGGCTGGTATTAGGACAGATCAAGCATCAAGTTTTCAAAAGGGTCAATATGTTTACAATTGCTTATTTGATGGAAGCAAAGAAAACAGTGGTAAATTTTTAGTCTTGTGGCCCACTGTTTAATAATTGCTTGGACCCCAAAGCCAAGGTAAAACCCCATGTTGGTTGACCCTAACTGCCATGAGGAGTCGACCATTATTCTCTGCAGACTCTGCTGGGGCTAGGCTCCATGGCATGCTCTTCTATGAATTGTTGGATTCTTACCTAAGAGCTGAAATAAAACATTTACAACACCAGTTTGGGAAAATGATCAGAAACTTTGTTCAAGATGAACCGATAGAGCCATTTACTCAACTGCCCCCTTCTACTTTTTTTTAACTCCAGACCGAGACTTCCAGATGACACTGGAACCATCCAAGGTCATAGGTCTATGTATACAAAGTCCATCACACAGGATTAGTTCACGTACTACTTCTGTATCCTGGGCCTTGACCTGGTAACATAGGCCTGACCTCTATCACTTAGCAAACTACTGAGGGACCATGCACTTCCATGACATTGATCTAATATCATGCTTAGCAATTTTCCCTTTGGGACAATCCATACTTGTCATCTATCTGGGGCTATGAGGTAAAGAGTTTCACTGACAGTAAAGTATGATCTATCCTCCAGCATCTATTTTTCTACCAAGCTGTGTAAATACACGAACTTTAAAAGAATATTTACCTTAATATTAAAAAAGAAATCCCTACATGAGAGGTTCTCAATTTTGTGCTCAAAGACAAAAAAATGCACAATTGAGATTCTGTCGGAACTAACAACCTGATTACCACTGTGCCTCAGTTTCCTTTGTAAAGTGGGATACAAAGTGGGATTCCTTTATAGTAGCACCTATTCTGCAGGGTTGTTCTGGGCATTAAATAAATATTTTTAATGTTCTTGGAGGAGTGCCTGAAACATAGCAAGTGCTTTATAATTGTTGGTTTTGTTGTTTCTAAATTATTGTTGCTCTTATCATTATTTGTTATTATTTATCCCCACTGATATGGGACATCTGGGACCAAGATCATAGATTCTGGATGTTATTAAATTAGCTCTCCAAAACATTACAACCTTGTCAATATCAGAGAATATGGCCTTCTAGTCAGGCCACTGCTAGCATGACTGCCACCATGTAACCTGTGACTTAGGCAATGTCCTGGCTATCAACCAACTTTGATTATGAACACCTTGTGTGGCACTTTAGACACTTCATACAGCCTATTGACTGTCACTGTGATCTAGGTACCTCCCAAACAAACCTTTTATAATTCTCAGTTTTGGGAAAAGCTTGAACACATCCTGTAGCATTCCGGCCATGATAATAAACTCAGAAAAGATAACAGAAGAGTCAAGGAAGAGATATTTAATCAAGGGAATATGCACTCGTTTTTAATTGATGGAATATGATATTTCCTGTTCTTTAACCATCATTATTGGTGTGTCCAGAAAACCCTTGGTTTACGTTCGTGCTTTTTTAATTAACTCTGGGATTTTTAGTCTTTGAACAATTGTAATTGTTTTGTTTAAATTTATAACTGTCTATTTCATTTTTCATGTTCTCTCAGTCCTACATAAATCCTGTATTTTCTGTCTTTGTAAGATAGTCAGTGTTTGGTTAGAATTTTTCCATGTCCATTAATTTGGAAGGCGTTTTTCCTTTGTTCCAGACACTGAAGTTTAGAGCTTCATATGATATACCTAAATCTGTGTATTTACCTTTACACAGCTCATTTATGAGTCTGGTGACATATTTTAAAACTTTAATATACTATAAATGTATCTTTTAAACTAGTCGACTTCAATAATGTAATACCATATTTGGGCACAACATATGAAAAGAGACATTACTGAATGCCTACATATCCATATTTTACATCCACTCTCAGCATTATTTTTGTTAATCCATTTATTCTGGGATTTTGGCTTTGGTCTGTTATTGTCAAAGTATACTTTTACTTTTTTAATCAGATATCATATTATGTTGCTGTAATAACTATACCAATTATTTTATAATTTTTAACCAAAATCTCACAAATCAATATCATTATTTAAACTGGTCTACCCCTAGCCATATTAAAGGTACTATGTTATTTCATACAAAAGCTTCACAATTTATTGATTCTTTTGTCTGTTCCATTTTTCTTTATCTAGACTCTCCATGGTTGCAGTATGAGTGATAAATTCCACAATTTCATGCACAGCTGGTACAGTATAACTGTTAACTTCATGAAAAACAACAATTTGGTAAGATATATCTTGGGACTGGAACTCTTGAAAGATACTCTTTCCTGTCAAATAATGGTGTAAAAGACACATCAAAAACTATTCTGATTTTCTCTCCTTTTTAGTGAACCATTTTCTTATAAGTGCTTATTCATTTAATTAGAAAGAATATATGTCCATTCCAATTGTTGCTGGTTAATTTTCCTAGGAAGAAAAGAAATTATATTTGTTTAGGCTGCAAATACACATATTCTTGTGTTTGAGAATAATTTCTGTATGTATGTATATATGTATATACATATATTTATTTTTTCCCACAAGTGATTATTATTCTTCATCAAATATCAGAAACTTTGATACGAAAGATCTTCATTGCTGTCCTCTGGAGTTATCACTTTTTACTATCAATAATCTTCCTAGTGATTTACTTATCTATCTTTCCATTTATGACGATGTTTTTGGTGTCAAGCCTAAGAAATCTCTATTCAGCTATAGATCCTGAAGATTCTTGTTTTTTCTAAAAGTTGTATAGTGTTACATTTTACAGTTAAATTCATGATCTATTTTGAATTAATTTTTATATAATATATGAGGCTTTCATCTCAATTCATTTTTTTTGCTTACAGATGTACAATAATTCCAGCCTCATTTGATGAAAAATCTATCCTTTTTCCATTTAATTGCTTTTTTATCTTTATTAAAAATAAATTGGGCATATTTTGGGGGGTCTACTTCTGGGTGACTTATTCCCTCCATTGACTTACATGTCTATCCTTAGTCCAAAACCACACAGTCTTAAGAGTAATTAGGTATTAAGTACTGAAGAGTATTATACTGTACTGTAGCTACACAGTAAATCTTGAAATTGGTGGATGATTACTTGCACTTTTTTCTTCTATTTCAAAATTGTTTTAGTTATTCTAATCTTTTTTGCATTTTCATATAAATCTTAGAGTATGCTTGTCCATTTCTACAAAAAAAAAAATCTCACTGGGATTGATAGGAATTGCATTAAATCTGGAAATCAATTTGGTTATAATTAGCATCTTTATTGTGCTGAGTCTTCCAATCCATGAAGATAGGCTATCTATTGATTTATTAACACCTATTTTGTTTCATCAGCATTTTGTAGATTTCAGCATTCAAGTCTTGTACTTGTTTTATTAGATATACACCTATGTATTTCATTTTTTAAAGTATTTATAAGGGTTATCATATTTTCAAGTTTAGTTTTTGCAAATTCATTGCCAGTATGTGGAAATGAAATTGACTCTTGTGTACTGATCTTGTGTTTTGTGACCTTAGTGAAATCATTTATTATTTCCAGCTGGTGTTTCTTGTTGTTGTTAGAGTTTCATTGGGATTTGCTACATTGACTACCATATCATCAGCAAATTATAATTAGTTTATTACTTTCCAATCTATATGCCTTTATAATTTTTTTCTTTTCTGCTTGCAGTGACTAGAACTTCCAGTTCTATGTTGAATATCAGCAAGTAAAGCAAACATCGTTGCCTTGCTATTAATCTTAAAGAAAACATATTTAGTTGTTCACCAATAATTATGGTGTTACCTGTAGGTATTTATAAATATTCTCTTTCAAGTTGAGGAAGTTCTTCTCTTTTTTATTTTCCTTGGAGTTTTTTCACAAATGGGTGTTGAATTTTGTCAAATGATTCTTCTCCATCGATTGATTTTAATATATGATTTTACTGTATTACATTGTTGATATGGTGGATAGTGTTGATTAATTTTCAAATACTGAATGATGGAATAAACTCTCCTTGGTCATGGCACATAATTATTTCTATATATTGCTGAATTCTACTTAAGTAAATACTATATTAAGATTTTTATATCTATATTCTTGAAATAGATTGGTTTGTAGTTCTTTTCTTTTTATCCTATTTTTGTCTGATTTGAATATCAGGTAAATGAGATGAGGAGTGTTCCCTCCCCTTCTAGTATCTGGTAGAGATTGTGAAGACTTGGTATTAATTCTTTATTAAACACATGGTAGAATTCTCCAGTAAAACCATTTAGGCCTTGAGATTTCATTTTTGTGATACTTTTTTATTCCAAAGTCTACTTTATCTGATATTAATATATAGGCATATGGTGTTTTATTGTGGTTTCCCTTATTGTGTTTTGCAGATATTGCGTTTTTTACAAATCAAAAGCTTGTGGCAACCTTGCATTGAGCAAATCTATCAGTGCCATTTATCCAACAGCATTTACTCACTTTGTGTCTCTGTGTCACAGTTTGGTAATTCTCACAATGTTTCAAAGTTGTTGATTATTATTATTTTTTTTATCATGATCTGTGGTCAGTGGTCTTTGATTGTTACTATTATAATTGTTTCTGGGTGCCACAAACTGCACACATATAAGAAGGCAAATTTAACTGATAAATGTTGTGTGTGTTTTGACTGCTCCACCAATCAAGCCATTCCCCCATCTCTCTCCCTCTCTTCATGTCTCCCTATTCCCTCAGACACAACAATATTGAAATTAGGCCAAATAATAATTGCACAATGGCATCTAACTGTTCAAGGAAAAGGAAGAATCACATCTCTCACTTTAAATCAAAAGCTAGAAATGATAAGCTCAGTGAGAAAGGCATGTTGAAAGGCAAGATAGGCCAAAAGTTAGGCCTCTTGCACCAAACAGTTAGCCGAGTTGTGAATGAAAGGCAAAGTTCTTGGGGCCAGCCCCAGGGCCGAGTGGTTCAGTTCACGCGCTCTGCTTTGGCAGCCCAGGGTTTCACCGGTCCAGATCCTGGGCATGGACATGGCACCGTTCACCAGGCCACGCTGAGGCAGCATCCCACGTGCAACAACTAGAAGGACCCACAACCGAAATATACAACTATATACTGGGGTGATCTGGGGAGTAAAAAAGCAGAAAACAAAAAGTTTGGCAACAGTTGTTAGCTCAGGTGCCAATCTTAAAAAAAAAAATGTTCTTGAAGTAAATTAAAAGTGCTACTCCCATGAATACATGAATGATAAGAAAGTGAAGCAGCCTTATTGCTGATATGAAGTAGGTTTTTGTGGTCTCAATAGAAGATCAAACCAGCCACAATATTCCCTTAAGCCAAAGCCTAATCCAGAGTAAGGCCTTAACTTTCATCATTTCTATGAAGGCTGACAGAGGTGAGGAAGCTGAAGAAGAAAGGTTTGAAGCTAGCAGAGGTTCATTCAGGAGGTTTAAGAAAAGAAGCCATCTCCATAACATAAAAGTTCAAGGAGAAGAAGCAAGTGCTCATATAGAAGCTGCCACAAGTTATGCAGGAGATCTAGCTACGATCATTAATGAAGGTGGCTACACTAAATGACAGATTTTCAATGTAGATGAAACAGCCTTAGCTTGGAAGAAGATGCCATCTAGGACTTTCATAGCTAGAGAGGATAACTCAACGCCTGGCTTCAAAGCTTCAAAGGACAGGCTGACTCTCTTGTTAGGGGCTAATACAGCTGGTGACTTTAAGTTGGAGCCAATGCCCATTTACCATTCCAAAAATCCTAGGGATCTTAGGAATTACGCTAAATCTACTCTGCCTTTGCTCTACAAATGGAACAACAAAGCCTGGATGACAGCACATCTGTTTGCAAGATGCTTTACTGAATATTTGAAGCCCACCGTTGAGACCTGCTGCTCAGAAAAAAAGATTCCTTTCAAAATATTACTGCTCATTGACAATGCACCCGATCACCCAAGAGCTCTGATGGAAGCATACAACAAGATTAATGTTGTTTTCATGCCTGCTAACACAGCATCCATTCTGCAGCCTATGGATTAAGGAGTAATTTTGACTCTCAAGTCTTATTATTTAAGAAATACATTTTGTAAGGTTAGAGCTGCCATAGGTAGTGATTCCTCTGATGGATCTGGGTAAAGTAAATTGAAAACTTCTGGAAAGGATTCAACATTCTGGATGTCTTTAAGAACATTTGTGATTCGTGGGAAGAAGTCAAGATATCAACATTAGCAGGAGTTTGGAAGAAGTTGATTCCAACTCTCATGGTTGACTTTGAGGGGTTCAAGACTTCAGTAGATGAAGTAACTGCAGACATGTTGGAAATAGCAAGAGAACTAGCATTAGAAGTGGAGCCTAAAGATATAACTGTATTTCTGTAAACTCATGATAAAACTTTAATGGGTGAGGAGTTGCTTTTTATAGACGAGCAAAGAAAGTGGTTTCTTGAGATGGAATCTACTTCTGGTGAATATGCTGTGAGAATTGTTGAAATGGCAACAAAGGATTTAGAACATTGCATAAACTTAGTTGATAAAGCAGTGGCAGGATTTGGGAGGACTGACTCCATTTTTGAAAGTTATGCTGTGGGTAAAATGCTATCCAACAACACGGCATGCTACAGAGAAATCATTGGTGAAAGGAGGAGTCAATCAATGCAACAAACTTCATTGTTGTCTTATTTTAAGAAATTTCCACAGCCACCCCAACCTTCAGGAACCACCACCCAGATCAGTCAGCAGCCATCAACATCAAGGCAAGACCTACCACCAGCAAAAAGATTATGATATGCCAAAGACTCAGATGATGGCTAGCATTTTTTAGCAATAAAGTATTTTTTAATTAAGATATGCACATTGTTTTTTTGAGACATAATGCTATAGCACACTAATAGACTACAGTATAATGTAAATGAAACTTTTATATGCACCGGGAAACCAAAAACTTTGTGTGACTGGTATTGTGATATTCACTTTATTGCAGTGATCAGGAACTGAACTCACGTACTCCAAGGTATGCTTGTAGTCACTTGCTTTCCTCTGATTGCCTGTATGTTTTTTTTTTCAATCTTTTTAAAACCTATGTATAGCATTATATTTTAATTGAGTTTCTTGTAAACAAACTATAATTGGATAATCTGTTTGTTTCCACTCTGACAATCTCTGTCTTTTAATTGGTGTATTTTGATCATTTACATAAAATATAATTATTAGAATGGTAGAAAATAAGTCTGTCATTTTATTTTGTTGTTGTTTTCTGTTTGTTCTCTCTTTTTCATTTTTCTCTCTCATGCTTCCTACCTTCCTATGGATTACTCAAACATTTTTATAATTCTATACTGATTTATCTATAATATGTTTGAGTATTATCTACCTATAGCATTTTTCAGTGGTTGCTCTAGGTTTTAATTATACATACATAACTTATAACTTTCTATTGACGTTAAGATTTTACCATTTCAAGTGAACTGTAGAAGTCTTACCTCCCTTTATGTCCCTTTACCAACTTTATAATTTTTATATTTCCTCATTACATATGGAGAATCACAGTATAAAACGTCATAATTTTGCTTCAACCATCAGGCATAATTTAGAAAACTCAAGAGTAGAAAGTCTATTTTATTTATTTAAAATTTTGCTCTTTCCATTATCCCTTCTTCCTTCCTGATGCTCAAGATTCTTTCTTTTGTAATTTGCTTTCTTATTAGAGAATGTTCTTTAGCTGTTCTTTTAGGGTACGTTTGCTAGCAACAAATTATCTCAATATTTGTTCACCTGAAAATGTTTTATTTTTTCCTTCCTTACTTTGGAATATTCTTGCATAATATAGAATTTGGGGTTGGAAGTTATTCCAGCACTTGAAAAATGTGACATTCTATCCTAGCCTCCATAGTTCCTGCCGAAATATCTGTTGTTCTAATTGTCATTCTATAGGTAATATGTCATTCTTTCTGGCTGCTTCTAAGACTTTTTCTTTGTCTCTAATTTTCATAAGTTTAGCTCTGATATGTCTTAGCATGTATTTTTTTGAGTATACCATTTGGGATTCACTCAGGTTCTTGTATCTATTGTCTTATGTCTTTACCAAATTTGGAAAATTTTCACTGTTATTCCTTTGAGCATTTCTCTGGTTATACTTGTCCTTCTGAGGTTCCACTGACATGAATGTTAAATCTTGTTATAGCATAATTCAACATATCTCTAATACTCTCCTCAATTTTTCTCAGTCTATTTATCTTTATTGTTAACATTGGTTAACTTCTACTGCTTTGTCTTCAATTTTGCTCATGCTTTTTTCCATCCTCCATTCTGCTATGGAGGCATTCAATGAGTTTTTTTTTTTTTTTAATTCATTGTATTTCTTAACTCTAAACTGTCTGTGTCTGCTTTATATCTCCTACTGATTTGCTGAGTTTTAATTTTTTCATTTGTTTTAAATATGTCTGTAATTGCTCACTGAAGCATTTTTATAATGCTACTTTAAATCCTTGTCAGATAATTCTACGTCTGTGTCATCTCAGTGTTGTCTTCTATTGATTGTCTTTTCTCATTCAAGTTGAGATCCTCATTGTTCTTTGTGTCATTAATGACTTTTGATTGAATCTGTACATTTTAAGTGTTACATTATGAAAGCCTGGATCTTACTTACATTTTTTTCAACTGCACATTCGGACACTACTCTTGCAGGAGAAGGAAGTACTGCCAAGTTACTGACAGATGGATGAGGAATTCCAAGTTCTCCCCTTGACTTTCATGGGCACCTGCGAGGGGTAGGAACTCCTTGTTACTGCTGGAGGGGATTGGGACATCACTCTCCACCAAGCCTCCACTGATACCTCTCTGGGTGGGAGGGGAAAGGCTACCTTATCACTGCTTTTAATTTGGCCTCCACTGACATCGCAGAGACCCTTGGTACCTGGATCCCACTGAGCAGTTGTGAAAATCCTAACATTTCATTAGGCCTTATCTGAAGCCATTACAGTGAAGGGAGAGAGGGACACCTTGTTACTGCTAAGTAAGGGTCAAAGTCCAACTCCCCACGTGATCTCCACAGGCACTGCATCATGGCGGACTTCCTACTGCTGAGTGGGAATGACAATTCTATCTCCTCACTCAGCCTTCTCTGATAACATCCCTTTACTGGGAGTTTTGAGGTACCTCTGGATAGCCCGGTGAGTGTGGAAGTCTAGAGTCTCCACTCAACTTTTGTTTGGCAGCTTTCTTGCTTGCTAGATTTTACAATATCCTGATATAAGGCAAAAGCAAAAATCCAGGGAACTTAACACTATGTTATTCCTGAGACCAGAGTTCTCTAACAAGTTTTGCATCTTCTCTTCATTTTTAAGAGTCTCCGTATGTTTGTTTCATTTGTGTTGTCCAGGGTTGTTAGCTCTATTTTGTGGGAGTAGTAGGGTAAAGTATGTCCACTTCATTTTTCCATAAGTAGGATTTGGAAGGATATTTTTGCAGGTAACCTTTTTTGCTCAAGAGAATTATCTGTAACCTTTCAGTGAGAGTGGAAATGATATTTTTACCACAGTAATAGGAATTATACACTTTTTAGTGGACAGAATGGGCTGGTAGTAAGATTTGGATATGTGAGTCAGAGTCAAACAAGGAGAGTCCTATATAACTGAGAGTTTAAAAGGTGAGAAGACTGATTCTAAACTAATAATTAGGGAAATATTGAGTATTAATTTGGGCTAACTAAAAATATCTGATTGGTTCAATAGACAAAGGGGAAATCACAATTTGGAGCCAGATTAAAATTTTAGGGTCAATGTAAAAATTAATAAAATGAAAATTAAAAGAAAATGAAAAGGAATTGTCCTCTGTAATTTTCGATTATTAGCACTTGTTTTATGGATGTTAATAATTTGTCCTACTAATCCCACCCATTTTCCCCATAGACACAAACTATTCTCAGATAATTTGCCTACATCCGTCCTATTTTTAGAGATCCTTTGTCAATAGCCTCTGCTCTGTAGGAAGCAATATGAATGATTCTACTTCCCAGGCACAGTTCTATAGAAAGGGAGATAAGATGTAATACAAACTGGGTCAATAGGGTTGTCTTTCTTGAAGTTTTGGGATTACAATTAAAAACAAAATTGCACAGTCCGCTGAGCTCCTGATCTGAGAGACTGTGTAAAGCGGAGATAACTGAAGCAAAGCGCATCTAAAATTTAAATAGTGAAGCAGCCTCTCTGAAAAACATTCAAGATCCATGTGGCCTTGGAGCAACTGGGAGAATAAAACAGCTCCTAATTTACCAGCTTCTTGAGTTAATCCTTTGGAAGATGCATTTTCATTCTTGCCTGTGGGTTCCATACTATGTCTCTCTTTGTTTATGGGAATTAGATATTTAAAACGTTAATGAATCTCTCTCACGTAGGTAAATGCTATTCTCTAAGTCTTCAGAATTCAACACAGCAAATGGTATATTTCACGTGTTATTATTATATTTAAATTGAAACTGCCAAGCTTTTTCTGAAAGTTTATAAATTAAAAAAGAATAGAGGGTGAAGGCATAAGAAATCCAAAGCTTGTTTTGCAATTTATCAGCATATAATTCGTTTAAAAATGTATGTATAGATATCAGGTGAGTGATAAAAAACACAGTGCAAACAAAATTCCAAGAATAAATATCTACCCAACTTAGGAAACAGTAAAGCAAAACAAAGGAAGAATAAATAATAATTTGTACATGATAACTATTTAATTCAATGAGGTGAGATATTATAAGTCAAATTAATTAAGAATGATTACCAAATATAATGAATATAATAAAACATCTAGGAGACAAGAGTTGAGACAATACATTGGGTTGAGAATGCTTCATGAATGTCTAGGGGAGAAATGGAGTAAAACTGCACTCATTTTGAAATGGCAGTATTAAAATTAATAGGGTTAAGTTTTTGGATTATTTTAAAGGTATGCTTTTTGGTGAGGAACCTTGGCCCTAAGCTAACATCTGTCACCAATCTTTCTCTTTTTTTTTCTCCCCAAAGCCCCAGTACATAGTTGTATAACCTAATTGTAAGTCTTTCTAGTTCTTCTATGTGGGATGCTGTGACAGCATGGTTTGCTGAGCAGTGTGTAGGTCTGCGCCCAGGATCTGAACCAGCAAACCCTGGGCCATCAAAGCCAAGAGCACAAACTTTACCACTCAGCCATGGGGCCAGCCCCCTAGGGTTAAGTTTTAAATACCAAAAAGATAAAGGTACAATAACCATAAGGAACTATGGAATTATAAAGGAGATCTGAAACCCAGAGGGAAAAAAGAGGACTCATCTTAATAGAGTAAAGGGTCTATATTTGGGAAATAAGTAAATTAATAAATAAAGATATTAATGATGTAGTAAATCATACTAATGGAAGAGGAGTCTGGTTCCAATTAGCTCATCAAACCCAGACAGTGAGACAGTGCAGCTGTGTGACTCTACAATAGAAAAATATGGTATCAACCAAGATGGCTTGCTCAGAGCTCTATCCGTGTTCTGCTACTGATGCAGGGCGAGCTCATAAGCATCACTGCACTTCCACTCGGTGGTCTGTTGGTGTGACTCTCACTCCACCACAACGGTTTTGTGGTATTCTATTTGGAACACAAGGGAAATTATGGCTTAGAGAAGGAAAGTAGCTAGCTTTATGGAAACCTTCAGGCATGCCACAATTCTGCTTCTCTTCATCAGTACTGTTTCCTCTCTTGTGAAAAACAGGAAAAAGAGCACCACATCCTACAAAGATTTTTGGAATGGTATTTTCATTTGTTGTGATGCCATTCTATACTGAAAACATGATAAAACACATCATCACTATGGGAAAAAAAAAAGCAGGGCCTAGTTATTACATTTACTTATCAAGTTGCACCAGTCCAAATGTGGTCATCATTTTTTTCTAATCACCATTTTTTTATTGATAGGGACGTGAGTCTGGAAAATGTTAAATGAAACTTCGTGTTTCTCTTTCTGAAAAACGGATATTTCTACTCAACAAGTCCTTATGTCTATATTTGGGATGTATATGACCAGGATTTAAAAAATTGTGCAAAAATATTTCAATGCAAGGAAATAAGTGGCTCAATATAAACCTTTATATGACCCGTTCATATTTCCATATTTATGTGTGATGTACTGCTATTAAGAAAATAGAGTAATGGTGAAAAATTTATCCACTTGAGGTTGACATTTTAGAACTAGGGTCTGGAATTAGAATTCTTAAACCGGGATGTTCTTACATAGCAGAACGAACTAATGTTGTTATTGGAACAAACTGACTTATTCATCTCATAAGGTATAAAAGCAAAATTAAGGAATATATTATAAAATTTTAAATTGTGATATATGAATTTTTTGGACTATATCTATAAAGAGAACTCCATTTCCCGAAAAGAAGATAACAATTCATTTTTTTGAAAGAGATTTTACATCAGTCTTGCTAACTCCATCTGACCTCATCAGGTATCATCATCTTGGACAACATCCAGTTGAAATAATATCATTCCTTAAATGTACCATGTTTTATGAAGTTTTTCAAAATAAAAATTATTATAGATACTCTGAATTATACACAGCCATTTTCCAAACTCAAATCAAGCCACTTTCACAGAAAATATGGAAACATAAGTTCAAATGCTGGCTCAAAGCCAATCAGCATTTAAAATTGTAAAAATCCTATATCAATATTTAAAATTTTTTAAATCCTATTTACACAGTTCCAGACACAGGCAAAGAAAAAGTTAACCTTTGTAATATTTCGACTCTCATTTGATGATGGATGGTAACGAGGGAAATACATCTGGAACCTTGAAGAGCAAAAGAGAAAGAAACAGGGGCCGGCCCCGTGGTGCATCGGTTAAGTGCTCACTTTCCGCTTCAGAGGCCCAGGGTTCACCGGTTCAGATCCTGGGCACAGACATGGCACAGCTTGGCAAGCCATGCTGCGGTAGGCGTCTCACACATAAAGTAGAGGAAGATGGGCATGGATGTTAGCTCAGGGCCAGTCTTCCTCAGCAAAAAGAGGATTGGCAGCAGTTAGCTCAGGGCTAATCTTCCTTAAAAAACAAAAAAGAGAGAGAAAGAAAAGAGTTGCAAAGGATAAATAGTCACTAGATAGTTTTAATAATAAAACGTTTTATAATAAAGAGCCTATTTCCTTACTTGGCTGACAACGTAGAAGTCATTCCGGATTTCACCTTTTCTCTTACCTTTCATTTACCATGCTCTTGTTCCATGTAATTGTTCACTCGCTTCTTCAAAACCGTTTCCTATTGCAGTTCATTATCTGTCACTTGAGCTTTAGCAATGGCCCCCAACTACTGTCCTTACTTTCAGTTTCATCTCACCTCCTGCAGCACACTCCCTTCATTTCTATCTTCAATCCGCAGTCTACAAGGTCAGAGCATTGTTCCAAATACACCCCCAACAACCTACAATTACCTCCAAGAAATTTCAAAGACCCTCAACAACCTGCAAAAGCCTGAACACATAGATGCTGGGATGGAAAACCTCAGGTGATAAAATGATACTGAATGTAAGCGATAAGGTCTAAGATTAATGCATCAGGGACTCAGAAGAAACTGGTAGAATTTAGATTAAAGGAGTAACCTTATGATAAGGAGTGGAAATATTCAGATGTAGACATATCTGAATATAATTTAACATACAGCGTTGAGCACCTTAATTAAGCAGGTGGAATACAGGGATTACTAAGTCTCCTTTCTTTCTCTGAATTGTTTCACATTTAGCACAGAAACAAAATTCATTCATTTTGATCAGCACTATATAATCAGGAGAATATGAGGTCAGAAGAAGCACAGAGGGATGACAGCCCACTGAACCTAGGGCAGTCAATGAAACAATTGCCCTTAACAGACATCAGCTGATGCAATGACATTTTGGCTTCAATTCAAGGATGAAAATGAATGTCTGGGTGGGGTGGCAAAAGACCACATTCAGCTGTTACTTAAGGGTACATTCCATCAGTTTATGTCAAGATTCTTGACATTTCAAAAGTAATTATGGTTTCCAATTTATTTGACTTTTCTTTTAACAATATGTATTTATAAATATTGTATATATAAAGTATAAATGATGCCTAATTAGACAAGTATACATTATGTAAATATTAATTATAATGATTATAAGGTATCTCACATTTTAATTTTTCTAACCCATCCATTTATATATCAACTTCTCACTTCTCTATCAAGCCAGTAACAGTGCTACATCAATGGACGGGGACAGCAGCAAGCTATTGAGTAGAAGATCTTGGTGGGCAGGATAATAAAGAAGAGAGCGGATTTTTGAAATCTTTGGAGGCAGAGATTCCTACAATTGAACCTAACTCTGATGCTCCCTCACTGCATAGACAACTTGCTGCAGTTCTTATAATTTCAATTCTGTGCTTTCAATAATTTTGGACATGGAAGACTAATTTTTACCAAAAGGGTGCTTTTCATAAATGAGACAGCACAAATAAAACATAACACCAAGGTCTTTCACAGGGTTGCAATACTGAACATGTATTAATCCCCACCTCCCCACATGTCCCTATGTAAACTGTTCAACAAAACTGAAGAAGCTTTTTAATAATTTGAATAATTCTGGAGAGTAATGCTGATATAGTTGGGATTTTTTTTTGAAATGTAACAGATCAGTGTATGTCATATATTCAGGTGCTCTTTCCTCCATTGCATACTTGGCATTGTTGTCATTACATAGCATTTTTCTCAAATGTGTTTGTGGTGTTGTCCTTGGGAGCCAAGGAGTGCAGTGGTTAAGAAAGGCTCTTGAATTAAACAGTCTTCTTGGAGTCCTGGCTCCACCACCTGTTATTTCCACGGCATTGGAGAAGTAACATAACCTCTCTGCTCTTCAACTTTCTCAAGTGTGAAAGGGAGACAGTATTACAATCTACTTCATCAGGTTGCTGAAAACATAAACACAATAATACGTGTAAAGGGCTTGTCACAACGTTTGGTATATGTAAGGCCTCAATAAATATTAGCTACTTTTGCTCCTCTTGTTGCTGCTGTTGTTGTTTCAAAGGACTATTTTCTCCCATTCAGCTGAAAGAAGAGATCCTGACACGGTTAGCTACGTGACATGGAATTGGATCAGTGGAACTGACACTGGACTCTAGACTGTTAATGTTTTACATGGAATAACAGGGCAATGTACATAAAGTATAAGGAGAGTGATACCTGGCTCTCTTGTGCCTGTGCAGCAGGGAGGAGCAAGGTGACTCAGAAGAACACTACTCTATCACCTGGCAGCAGTCTTTGCATACAGTAGAACTTTATCAAGTCTTTCTTGGTTAAATTAATAGAAGCCACAGATGAAACAAGAGAGTGAATTATTTAATTCACTGTATTAGTTTTTTATTGCTGCTGTAACAGTTTATCAAAGACTCCGTGGCTTAAATAACAAATTTATTAGCTTACAGTTCTGGGAACAGAAGTCTAAAATGCCTCTCATTGGGCTACAATCAAGGTGTCAGGCAGGCTGTATTCCCATCTAGAGTTCCTAAGGGAAAATCAGTTTCCTTATGTTTTCCAGCTTGTAGATGCCACTTGCGTTCCTTAGATTATAGCTCTTTTCCTGTATCTTCAAAGCCAGCAACAGTGCATTGGGTCTTTCTCACATCACATCACCCTGACTCCTCTTCTGCCTCCCTCTTCTACTTTTAAAGACCCTTGTGATTACACTGGGCCCTCCCAGATAACCCATGATAATTTCTTCATCTCCAAGTCACCTGAGTAGCAATCTTAATTCCACCTACAATTTTAATTCTTCTTTGCCATATAACCTAACATATGCACAGTTTCTGGGGACTGGTAGGGGGACACAGGTGGGTTGCCTTATTCTTCCTACCATATTCATTGCCCCAAGGAACTACAGGAAGAGGAGCAGCGTATTATAAGTGTACCCTAATCTTACAAATTTAGTTTTTCTTTGAATTACCTTCTAAGCAACTATTTCTTGTGGTAGCAAAAAGACAAGTATGATGATCCGATTTCAGGATAGCTTAAGGAAAAAGGAAATTTTCATTTTTTCTATAACTGCTTCTGAGCAAACTGATGAGACTATATATAATAGTCATGATAAAACTAATCAGGGCACTGGGGAAATCACTGACCTACCTTGTAGCCCTAGATAAGTCCACTGACACTTCAGAAGTAGCTTTTGTATTTGTAGAAGGAGGATAGAACAAATCCTACCTTACATAATCATAGTTCCTCCTCATACAATTATGAGGAAGAATCTCAATATACAAAACGATGAATGCAAATATATAGTTGTATAGTGAATCTCGGCATCTTGTATCCTTGGGGATGAAGATGTGGGAAGGTTGTTCTTTAACTCTGTAACTTTCAGTCACATGGACAGAGAATGTCAGCATTGGCATGCTTTAATTTCAAATTGACTCCAGTTTACTTCAGTTAGCAGAATCTTTACCGCATCCATCCCATGCATTCAGTAGACTGAGGTAAGGTTATGGGCTGAATTGTGTTCCCCCCCGACATTCATATGTTAAATTCCTAACCAGCAGTACCTCAGAAAGTGACCATATTTGAAGATAGGGTCTTTGAAGAGGTGAGTAAGTAAAATGAGGTTCTTAGGGTGGGCTCTAATACAATATGACTGGTGTTCTTACAAAAATGGACACAGACACATATAGAGGGGAAATGATGTGAAGACCCAGGGAGAGGACAGCCTTCTATAAGCTAAGGAAAGAGACCTGGAACAGGTCCTTCATTGGAGGCCTTCAGAAGGAACCAACGCTGCCAACACCTCCGTCTCAGACTTCTAGCCTCAGAAACTGTGAGAAAATAAATTTCTGTTGTTTAATCTCCCGAGCCTGCTATACTTTGTTATGACAGTCCTAGAAAACCAATACAGGTATTACCAAGGAGACCAGAAGACTTGCACCCGCACAGGACAGTTAGCCTGGCAAATACTGATCATTATCTACTTCATGCACTCCGCAAGGTAGTGGTGCTCAAACAGTGGTTTATTTCATGGAAAGCTCTATAGTAGGTATTGTGGGGATAGAGATTATATTCATAACCAGCTTCTATTTTGAAGATGTTTATAATCTGTTACATAGAATCAACGTATTTTTCTCTCTTGCCTTTATCTCAAAACAAACTATGAGAGCTTACGATTACATACCGCATCATGTAGTGATTGTGTGCTGAAAGGGTACACACATCAACACTATCGGCATCCAGAATAGTGAGGGGAAGGTGGCTGGTATCACTTTCTGTCACTTACTTGCCTTTGAATATGACAATTCAAATGATTTCATGAGAGGGTCCATTAATAACTCCATGAAAACAAGAATCCATGCCTTCTTTTGTGGAAGATAATTTTTAAAAAGGCATACATTATCCAAATGGAGCAATTGTTTCTATTTTGGCATATGTGAAGTATATCTTAATATATTAAGATTACCTTAAATATAATATATGCATATATATTATAATATATATTAAAGAGATGAAAGTCTTAGCTGAAAAGCGCTTATTTTTTAATCCAGAGATGATTTTTTTTTTCTTTTTTTAAGTGTTTGAGGGTGGGGGAGTTCATGGGTACCTGTACCCCCAAACAGATATGATAAGCGCCAGGAGAGGAAAAGTGAGTTTCATAAGGTGATGAAGGAAGAAGCAATTTAACAATTTGGATTGAGATGAATAGAGAGGCTTTAACGGGGATGTGGGGTTGTAGCTACAAAATGCACCCTGACTGACGTAATATGATAAAAATGAAGTGGAACATGTACCCTGAGCAGAGGATGTTAAGG
Organism: Equus caballus; assembly: GCF_041296265.1. Taxonomy (NCBI): domain Eukaryota; kingdom Metazoa; phylum Chordata; class Mammalia; order Perissodactyla; family Equidae; genus Equus; species Equus caballus. The sequence continues at coordinate 36,641,981 of NC_091698.1, forward strand.
GTTTTGGTGTATGAGAGAAAAAAATAATAAGACAGCATCTAGTCAATAAAAATAGTTCACGTTAGAATAAAATTTAGAGCTATTTATCCACTGTTCTCTCTCTCTCTCTCTACCTATAAAAGAACTTAAAAGGTGTCCACACAAAAGCTACATGAATGTTTATAGGAGAATTATTCATATTAGCCAAAAAGTGAAAATAATCTGATTGAACATAAATGATAAATGGATAAACACAATGTGGTATATCCACACAATGGAATATTACTCAGCAATAAAAAGGAATCTAGGAGGTGGTGTCAGCATCATGGCAACATAAGATGTTCCTCCTTTTTCTCCCCCTTTTTTGACAACTAGACATCCACCCACAGACCAAAGTGCCTTTGTGGGAACTGCAGATCCACTACCATATGCCAAGGGACCCAGGGACAGTCTTGCTCAGCTGTGCATCTGGTAACAGGCAGACGGACGTCCAGATGCACTGCAGAACCAGCAGAGCCAGCGAACCTACCCCAACCCATCTCACCAGTGATCAGGAAAAACACCTGGAGCAGGCTGACCCATGGACAGGAGAAAATTTGAAGAAGTACAGCCTTCCTGAAGGGAGATTCCAGCATGCCATTGGAGAAAAAGAAAATGTGAATTTGGATGCACTGGAGATGGTAAGAGAAGCTATGCCAGCCCCAGATATCCCTCAAGGCAACACAGTGCAGGGCTAAACTCACCAGCAGCAGGGACCTCTCCCACGAGAAAAACAGAGCAGCAGTGACTATGAGCCAGGCTACTCTAGTTGGACAGCATGCTGAGTATTGAGGAAGGACTTTCATGACTGGTGGCGAGGGAAGAGATCTGGAAACAGCCAGATAAGAAGATCAAAGGGCATTAAAGGGAGGAGGTTCCTGCTGACTGCGCTCAGGACTTTGCAGGAAGCCTGCCCACTCTGGCAGTACCTCATCGAGGATCTCCCCACTGGGTCCCAGGGCACCTCTAGCCCCAAGTGCTGAACCTACACCTTCCCCAACTCTGCAGGCAGCACCTTGTACCCACTCCTGAGGGCAGTGGTGAGAAGAAGTCGGGTAGAGGAACTATTATCAGAGAAAGGGCGCAGGATCTGTGGGTAGAGAGTAGAATGGTGGTTACCGGGATCTGGGGGAGCGAGAGAATTGGGGATATGTTGTTTAAGGGTACAAACTTGCAACTACTAAATATATAAATCCTGGAGATCTAACGCACAGGGTGGTCATTATAAACAACAATACTGTTATAAACTTCAAAGTTGCTGAGAGAGTAAATTTTAGTTAGTCCTGTCACAAAAAAGAAACGGCAATTATGCGACATGATAGAGGTGTGAGCTAAGGCTAAGGTGGTAATCATATTGTAATACATGAATGTATCAAGTCAACACTTTTCAAACCCTAAACTTATGCAATATCTGTCAATTACATCTCAATAAAAATACAAATAAACAAATAAATGAAATTATGTAATTTCTCTGAACAAAACCTCCTGGTGGCTTACTGTCTCATTCCAAATAAGAATCAAATTTCTTACAAAGTATCTACTCCCAGAGACATTTCATATTCTCTCTCCTCATACTCTAATACTCAAGTACTCACTCTAGTACAGAAACACTAGTCTCCATGCTCCTCAAATACATAAGATGTTTTTCCACTTTAGGAGCAAATGCATGATGAAAGTGAGGGGAGTCAAAAGTATTACAGGTAGAAGTAACAGAAAGAATAGAAACCCTAAATATTGGAAAAGGGACACTATCAAAGCTCCCCGTGGTCATGTGGAGCTTTGTGACAAACTGGAAATGAAGAATTCCAAATGAACAGCTGCTTTTCCCCATGGGATATCTGTCCAACCTCATATAAGTTACGTGCTATATGGGGAGATAGTGAGCTAGCATAAAAGCTTCTAAAAGATGATAGAATTTTAAAAAAAACTTATATATGAAATGAAAACTAAATAGAAGGAACACAAGTAGAAAAAAAAAGAAATGTAGTACTGATAAATGCTACAACATGAATGAACCCAGAAAACATGTTAAATGAAAGAATCTAATCACAAAAGAACACATATTGTATGAACTCAAATATATGAATTATCCATAGTAGGCAAATCTAGACAGATAGAAAGTAGATTTGTGACTGCCTGTGGCTGGAGAGAAGGGGAGATTTGGCATCAGCATTTCTTTTGAAGGTAAAGAAAATGTTCTAAACTTGATTGTGTTGAAGAATGCACAATTCTGTAAATATATTAAAATCCATTTAACTGTGCACTTTAAGTGGGTGAATTGTATTCTGTGAGCCACAAACTGTTCCAGGTGGTTGAGACATATTAACTCTTTTAAACCTTATTACAACACTGTGATATATGTATTGTTATTTCCCATTTATATAAACAAGTGAACTGATGCACAAAGGCTTGCTCATTGGCCACAAACTAGGAAGTGATGAGTTCTGCAGCTGAACCCAGGTGGTCAGGATATAGAATCCATGCTTTTCATTTTTACAATATGCTGTTTCTATGAGGTGGACATTTTAATTCCTCATTTATGTAACAGTGGGAAACATCTGGATATTCAACATCATGTGAAAAGTAGTAACCAAATGTGTATCTTTTGGTCCAGAAGGGCCAGCAGCATTACATATATCATGTCTTGTTCTGGTCACATTGCAAACCCAAAGGAGATATAACTTGGAGAATAAAACATTGCTTTCCCACCATTGCACGTTACTTTTTTAATCAGAGTTTGCTGTGTGCATCAATGACCTGAAAACACCAGCAAGAAGCAATCATGCCTACAATTGTTATCTCCAGGGCTGCCAGCTCTAAGCAGTGGTTTCTTTCTGTTGACACATTGCTTAGCTGCTGGCATGACAAGTTGTTTTCTCACTGAAGCTTCAGTAAAACACTATTGATTTTGTCTGAATGGCTCAAAAAGAGTCCCTATCTTGTTATCATCTCCCTTGCATTGGCCGTGGGACTGTAATTTTCCAACTAGGCAACACATGACTAAGAATACCAATCCTTTGCATAAAAAAAGTAAAAACTACTAATATTGCTTTTTCCTCCTTTTATGTTCTTTTAACCCGATGAATAAAATGAAATACGTAGCATTTCTCTTGGGTGCACTTCTTAATGACAAGTTATTCAACTGCTTGATAGTCCTTCTCAGCCAAAGAAATTTCAGTTTCTAGCCAAAGTGAGGAAAATTTCATTGAAATATAAATGAAAAATTTCAGAAAGTCAGTGACAGTCACAGTAAATGCTTTTCCTTTCCTTTTCTTTTCTCCCTACCTTATTTGAACATGATGAGGTAAGTTCTTTAACTTTTCATACAGATATCTATTTATCCCAAGGTAAGAACAAAATGTGAATTGTCATAGTTGAATATATTAATTCTATACCAAAATTCATGATTATCATAGAAGAGATTCGTACATTGTAGAGGAGATAGTATGAGTATCTTTCTCCCTGAGAGACTGTTCAGCAAGATGTCTTTGTAATGCAATCCAATGTCAGTTACCCCACATGCTAGCTGAAGACCAGGAGTAGAAAAGAGGGGAGAAAAAGCAGCCACAGAAATGATCCCTACTACTTGAACTGCAAATACCACTTCTTGTAACTTTCTGCCTGGCACCATTGAAGCATACATGTGCATTATCTTGTATATTCCCCAGGGAAACACTGTCAGATAAATTTTCTTAACCTCATTTTGCAGATGAGAAAACTAATGCTCAGCGAGTTTAAGGAATTGTTTTTAATTTCACCTATAGTGTATGATCAAGTTGAACCTACATCTCTCAGATTCAAAACTTGTAGCCTTTAAACACTATGATAGAATCCACATCCCTTCTCCACTCAGTTTCTCTATTCCTTCTTAATGATAAGGGTTGGTGGTTTGGTGGCATTTAAGCTAATCTTTACTCATTGAATAATCAACTAACAAACCTGTGAAAACAAGAAAAGGCACCCTAAGCTCAGAGCAGTGTGTGTGAAGGGGGTAAAAGAAATGGCAATTGACAGAGAGAATACAAATCTTTAGATATAGTCCATTGTTCCCTAGCAGCAAGTGGCTGTACTTAACATAGAAGGTGTTCTGAGAAAAACAGGAAACTTGATCCAATTAGGACAAATATTTCCTTGGTATTTTTTTCAATACAGCTTTCCTGATGGAAATTAACAACTGTTCAAATTAACACATGAGTGGAATATTAATCACCTTCCCTATGGAGGTAATTCTGAAATGATGGACCATCATAGCTCCTAAGACTATTACCTGATCCTTGATGGGGCAGAGAATTGAGACCATGAACACGTTTTTTTTTTTTTTTTTTTTGATTACTCTATTTAGGACTGAACAAAGAGGGTTTTCTGTAACTGACAAGATGCCCTTTTCTGTTATCAAGTCAGAAATAAATGGTGAAAGGATAAAATGTGAATTGTCTAACACCTACTGCTGGCCTTACTTTTAGTATACTTTGTAATATTACTATTATATTGTTGAGACAATAATATTGAAACTAATGGCAGGAAATAGAAAAATGTACTTAAACATGTTCTTAGATTTTGGGACTTGAAAATCATGATATTTTATCCTAAAATTCTGATAAACAACCTGGTATGAATGAGATTATAATATGGAAAAAGGTAACAAGTCATAAAATGTTTTGTTCTATAAAATAAGACAGAACAAGAATGAAATAGAAATACCGGGAACAAATGGAATCAGCAAAAGAGTAACAAAGTATAAATATGCAAGATAACAAATGATGATAAAGGGGCAAAGTGATATAAGTTTGTACAAAACATTTTGAATGTTTATGGATATCACAACTACAAAATAAAGAGAGAGATGTGATGACCTTTTACTCATCAAAAATGCACCTGTTATTTTCACTAAAAATGGTGACAGTCTGATAGGAATTTGAAATTCCAATGAATATCTGTTTTCATAGAGAAGGTGGAAAGCAGTTTACAGCAAAGCAGAGGAGAGAGAAGGGAGGTACTATCCTGTCCCTCATACCTCATTCTCCAATTTCCAAAGTCACTTGATAATTTGTCTTAGGGAATGGATTTAGCTTGCGGTAGATCATATTTTATGGTAGGGCTGTTTGAGGATGGGAAAAGGGATGATTAGAAATGACGTAGGATAATTGTCACATTGAGAGTTTAATTACCACCAAGAATTTAGCCATGACACAACTCAGCTCCTTCTTTTCCCGGTTTGCAAGATAATAAAATAAGAACAGCAACAACAGCAAAAATTTTGTGGAAAGCAATCAAAAGAAACTCGTACTTGGATTAATCACTGTAAAGGACATACTGGGATTCTGTTAGATAAAATTTTAACAAAAAGCTCACTTTTAAATAGCACATTGACATCATTATTTCCATTTGAATTTTCAGTGTCTAATCTATATTGAGCAATAGGATCTATACATTTAATTATAAAATTGAGTGAAAATGGACTAAAAAAGAACACAGCAACTTTAAAAATAAATAATAAAGTGAAAGACAGATTAAGAATCGATGCAGTTTCAATAATCAAGACAGTATGGCACTGCTGTAATATACAGATAAATCAATGAAACAGAATGAATAATCCAGCAACAGATCCATATATATATATATATATATATATATACACACACAGATCTATAATGCTAGATTCACCATTCTATTTCATTCATATATATGGTCTATTGATTTTCAACAAAGATGTAAAAATAATTAAACAGCCAAGAGATTGTGTTTTGAAAAATTCAATGCTTGAAAATTTAATTCCATTATTGACAAAAAGGTAACTATTAGTCATTATTCCAAAATATACACAAAAATGAACTCAAAATGGATCAGAGTCTTAAAAGATAAAAATGGGAAACAGCCTGATGATCTGCGAAGAGAGAGAGATCCACTATTACAGCTGGAGAACTCAGCACCCTGCTTTCAGCAATGGACAGATAAAGAAGACATAAAATCAGTAAAGATCTAGTTGAACTGAACAGCATTATCAATCAGTTTCTTCTAATTGACATTTACAGAATACTGCATATAACAACAGCTGAATACACATTCTTTCACAGCTCACATGAAACAGTCACCAAAATAGATTGTATTCTGGTCCATAAAACACATCTTAACAAATCTTTAAAAGTAGAAACCAATCAAAGTTTATGTATGTGCACTCTCATGTTTATCACAGCATTATTCACAATAGGCAAGATATGGAAACAACCCAAATGCTCATCAACAAAAAAGTAGATGAAAAAGATGTGGTACATATACACAATGGTATATTATTCAGCCAGGAGAAAGGAGAATATCCCCTTCTTTGTGACAACGTGGATGGACCTTGAGCACATTATGCTAAGCGAGATAAGTCAGAAAGAGAAGGAAAAGTACTATATGATATCAATTATATGTGGAATTTTAAAAAGTTAAACAGAGATTAAAATGGTGGTTACAAGGGGATGGGGGGAGATAAGAGCGATGGTGTTCAAGGTACAAGAAATAAGCCATAGAGATTTAATGCACAATATAATGGATATAAAAAATAATATTGTACTATAATCATGTATCTATATCATATTACAATAAATAAATGTATCAAAATAACATGCTGTACACCTTAAACTAACACAATGTTACATGTCAAATTTATTAAATTGAAAAAAGTATGTTTTCAAACCACAATGGAATTAAACTCGAAATCAGTAATAGAAATTTACCTGGAAAATCCCTAAATGTTTGGAGGTAAACAATACATTGTTAAGTAACATGTGGGTCAAAGAAATCAAAGGCAACATTAAAGGAAACATTTTTAACTAAATGAAAATGAAAATAAAACTTACGAAAATTTGTGGGAAGCAGCCGAAATAGTGCTTAGAGGGAACTTGATAGCATTAAAAGCATATATTAGAAAACAAGAGAGATCTAAAATCTAAAAAGAATTAAATCTAAACTCCAAGCTTCCATCTTACAAAACTAGAGAAAGAAGAGCAATTTAAGCCCAAAGTGTGCAAAAGAAAATAAATAACAAAAAATAAAGCATAAATCAATGAAATTGAAAAGAGAAAAATAATAGAGAAAATCAATAAAACTAAAATCTTGTTTTTTGAAAAATTAAGTTGTCAAATCTCTAAGCAAGCTAGCCAAGAAAAAAAGAGAAGATAAAAATCACCAATATCAGAAAGGAAGGAGAGGTCATCACTACTTACCGAAGGACATCCAACAGTAGTAAAGGAATAGGAGGAACAGCTCCATACTCACAAAGTTGGTAGCTTAAAATAAATGAACCAAGTCTTTGAAAGATACAAACTAAAAACACTTAATAGTTCTATATCTACTAAAGAAATTAAATTAATAATTGATAGCCTTCAAAAAAAGAAAGCTTCAGACCCAGGTAACTTGGCTGGCAAATTCTACTAAAAAAAGAAACGATACCAAACTCTACTATTTCTTCTAGAAAATAGAAGCAAAGGAAACACTTTCTGACTCATTCTATAAGGCCAGCATTAATGTAATCCCAAAACCAGAGAAAGGCATTACAAGAAAGGAAAATTGCAGACCAATATCTTTTCTGAATTTGGATTAAGAATTTCTCAACAAAATGGCAAATCAAATTCAACAATGTACAAAAGAATTCTAGACCATGACCAAGTAGGACTTATTCCAGGTATGCAAGGCTCATTCAACATTGAAAAATCACTTAATGTCATCCACATATCAAGAACTAAGGAAGAAAAGACACATGAGCATTTCAATAGATGCAGACATGGGGACCAGCCCCGAGGCCGAGTGGTTAAGTTTGTGCACTCCGCTTCAGTGGCCCAGGGTTTCTCCGGTTCGGATCCTGGGCGCAGACATGGCATTGCTCATCAGGCCATACTGAGGCAGCATCCCACATGCCACAACTAGAAGGACCCACAACTAAAATCTATACAACTGTGTACTGGGGGGACTCGGGGAGAAAATCCAAAAAAAAAAAAAAAAAAAAATAGATGCAGATAAACATTTGACAAAACTCCAATATTCATTCATAATAAAAACTCTTAGTGACCTGGAAATACAGGGGAACTTCCTAAACTGATAAAGAACATCTAAAGAAACCTATAACATCATAGCTAAGGATGAGAAACTGAAAAATTTCGCAGTAAGATTGGGAACAAGGTGAGGATATCCCTTCTCACCACTCCTATTCCATATTGTATTGGAAATTCTAGTAGTCAAGTGAGAAAAGGAAATAAAAAATACATATAGACTGGGAATGAAAAAATAAAACTGGCTTACTGCCTGTGTCCACAGATGGTGAGCATGAATAGCATGAGTGTCTAAATAAAAGAGTCTAAAAAATTGGAACTAAGAAATGATTATAACAAGGTCACACTATAGAAGGTTATTATACAAAAGTCAATCTCATTTTCCTATTTGAACAATTGAAGCTTGAAATTTAAAACATAATACCATTTACATAGCACCAAAAAAATAAAATAGGTATAAAACTTACACAGTTTGTACAGGATCTGTATGTGGAAAATCATAAAGCTGATAATAGAAATCATTGAAATCCAAACAAACGAAGAGACATTCTATGTTCATAGATTAGACCACTCAATATTATTAAAATATCAGTTCTTCCCCACTTAATCTGTAGATTAAAAGCAATCCCAGAAATCTGTTTTCTGGATGTAAACAAAGTGATTCTAAATTTTTACAGAGAGGCAAAATCTCAAAAAAAAACAACACAATACTAAAGAACAACAAAGTTGGAGGATTTATATTAGCCAAATTCAAGTATTGCTAAAAAGATTGTATTCCAGACAGCATGGCATCGATGAAAGAATAGACACAGAGATCAAGGGAACAGAGTAGACAGCCCAGCAACAGACTCACAAAATTAAGTTAACTTATTTTTGCAGAGTCAGAAAGAATATTTAACAGAGAATTAATAGTCTTTTCAACAAATGGTATTGTAATAATTGGAAACCCACATGGAAAAAAAAATGAATTCTAGACACAAATCCTACAACTTCCACAAAAATTAACTTAAAATGGTTCATGTATAAATATATAAAACAACACTATGAAATTTCTAGAATAAAACACATAAAAAAATCAATATGATCTTGGATTTTGCAATGAGATGTTAGATACAACACCAAAAGCACAATCCATGAAAGAAAAGTTTTAAAAAATTAGACTATTTAAAAATTAAAAGCTTCTGTTCTGAGAAAGACACTGTTAAGAATCAAGACAAGTCAGACTTGGAGAAAATCTTTCAAAATACATATCTAATAAAGGATTTGTTTTCAAAACACACAAATCTCTTAAAACTCTACAATAAGAAACCAAACAACTCAATATAAATGGGTAAAAGATTGGAAAAGGCATCTCATAAAGAAGACATATAAAAGCAAATAAGCATATGAAATAATGTACATTATAATGTGTCATCAGGACAAAAATTAAAATAATAATGAGAAACTACTACACACCTATTAGAATGACTAAAATCCTCCAGAATTGGCAATACCACATTCTGGTGAAAATGCACAATAACAAGAACCTGTATTTATTGCTGGCGGGAATAAAAAATAGTACAGCCACTTCTGGATGCAGTGTAGCAGTTTCTTCCAAAGGTAAACAGGACAACCCACGTTCATGTAAATACATGCAAACATTTATAATAGCTTTGGTTATAATTACCAATATCTGGAAGTAACCATGATGTCCTTTGATAGCTGAATGGATAAACACACAGGCACATCCATACAATGGCATATTATTAAACAATAAAAAATGAGCTCTCGAGGGGCTGGCCCCATGGCCGAGTGGTTAAGTTCGTACGCTCTGCTGCAGGTGGCCCAGTGTTTTGTAGGTTTGAATCCCGGGGGCGGACATGGCACTGCTCATCAAGCCACGCTGAGGCGGCGTCCCACATGCCACAACTAGAAGGACCCACAACTAAGAATATACAACTATATACTGGGGGCTTTGGGGAGAAAAAGGAAAAAAATGAAAACATCTTAAAAAAAAAAAAATGAGCTATTGAGCCATGAAAAGACATGGAAGAATCTAATCTAAAATACATAGTGATAACTGAAAAAAGTACCCTGAAAAAGCTATATACTGTGTGGTTCTTATTATTGGACATTCTGGAAAATGGAAAATGCAAAACTCTAGAGACAGGGAAAGAACCAATGGTTTCGGCCCTCGTGCAAGAATGTGCAGTCCCACGTCTAGATGACTGCGCCTTCACTGCTTGGTCCAAGCTGATGCCCTCCTCCACAGACTGTGAAATGAAACAGTGAAGTAGATGGCCACAGCTCACAGGGAAAAGCAGGAAGAAAGGGAAACGCCAGGATTCTACCTGTACCCTCTAGTGGAAAGAGAACTATCTCCTTGTGATATATTTATATCTCAACCTTACGGAAACTTGTCAGGTTGCACTCTTCCAGAAGGCATAAGGGAGCCTCAGTGAGGACTGCAGGTACAAGGAGGTAGCAAAGAATGTGGAGAAGGCCTGTGCTTTCGAGAAATAGCCAGCTCAGATAAAAGTGGAAGACCTGTTGACCGCTTCCACCGTAGCAGCTTTGGGAAGGAAATGGATGAGGAATAACACATAAGAACATTGACATACAGCCCAGGAGGTTTGCCCAAGGTCTACAGTTAGTCTTCTTTAATAATTGTTTTATTCTCCGTTGTCAATAACACACTACCTCACATACAATATAGACGTATTAAAAAAATGTCTAGGGACTCAGAGCGTTGGCGGAGGGATAAATAGGTAAAGCACAGGGAACCGTTTGCACAGTAAAATTATTCTGCGTTATTGTAATGATGGTATAAGACATTATGCATTTGTCAAAAGCCCATAAAAGCTCTTCATAAATAGTGAGTTTAATGTACGCAAATTTTTAAAATCACTTAGGAGCTAAAAGGATTCTAGGAAGGAATGCAGACTGTGGCAGGAGAATCTATTGGAAACATATGAAACAGCTTCACTGAAGGGGATGGAGGAAAGAAATGGTGACCTAAGGATCTTTAAAAGGAGTGAAGTCTGTAAAATTAAAGGCAAAAGAAACTAAACACAGATATTTTACTCTACTTGATAACATTGTTTCTCATTGGGGTATGGTTTAACAATTCTGATACTACTATATATGTATACTGGAATGAAATACGGAAATAAATGGATGGCAGACAGCAAAAGCCAAGCATCTTACTAGTGGAGTGGAATTTACAGATAAACAAGGAGAGGAAGCAAGAGTGGTCCAGGTGGTAATGGATGTGGAGACAGTGTGAACTCATGTTTAGCTTAACATAGGTACAGACAGTCACATAATCAACTATATAGAGATGTTTATATACATGGGTTAATATACACATATTTTTTGCTCTGTCAGATGAGAGATGCTAAAGAACCAACACTCTGGTAGCAACAAACACCTGTAGTACCCACATCTTGGTTTCTAACACCATTCTTGAATAAAAAGAACCCAAGCTCCTTAGAGAAATGGCTGATTCTAGGATTAGGGCAGAAGATATAGGATGAATTTGAAGTATCTTGAAGAACCAGAAAGTTAGGAAGTGCTCCAAAACATACCCACTGATGGGAATATGTCAAAGTAGCAGAGGAGCCAACTGACATAGCTCCTGATAGCCAAATCTGGAACAATCTGAGCAACAAAATAAATACAATGTTATTGTATTATAAGCCAAAGTATAAAATAAATGTCCATGTGTCCATACTAACATAAACAAATGAATGAATAAATTAATAGAAGAGAAGAGACAAGTCTCCCATGCAGGATCTCAAATAACACTCCTCTAAAGTGACTTCCCTCTAAAGTGTACAGTATGGACAGGCTGGAAAGGGGAACAAGGTAACTTTGCAGTGAAGTAACCTGATGAACAATAACAAAGACAGTGATCAAGGCCACATCAGTAGTCGTAAGTCATGATGATTGTATGTACACCTGCCATGATGTGATGAAAATGGCACTTTACCTCTGTGGTCTTCCTCTTAATAATCCACAACCCCAGGCTTGTCTGGGGAAAAACATCAGAAAAATTCTAATAATGGGTCATCCTACAAAAAGCTTGACCAGCCCTACACAAAACTGTCAAGGTCATGAAAAACGAAGTCAGAAACACTGCCACAGCCAAGAGTAGCCTAAAGAGACAGGACAACTAACTGAGCATGGCAGCTTGGATGGGATCCTGGAACAGAAAAAGGATATGAGGTAAAAAGTAAGGAAGTCTAAATAGACAACGGACTTTTATTAATCATAAAAAATAGAAAGCTACATTGGGCTTCATAAAAAATTAAAAACTCTGCCTTTCAAAGGACAATGTTAAGAAAATAAAAAATTTCAAAGACACAAATTGAAGACAATATTACATATATATAATATATATTATATATAATATACATATCTGATAAAGGGCTTCTATTTAGATATTTTAAAATAACATTTCAAATTTTAAAAAAACAGTTCAACAAAAAATGAGCTTTATACTTTAACAGATATTTTCAAACGAATATATATAAATTGCAAATAAGTCCTGGAAAAGATTCTCGACATGGTTAGCAGTCAGGAAAATGTAAATGAATAGAGGGCAGAAAGTACTCTTCGGACACGAGAAGACAGCACGGACAGAAAACATTAAGGGCAGAAATGGAAATAACCCCTCACGCAAAGGGCCTCTGTCACAAGACATCACTGAACTTACTGGAGCTTCAGATTCCTCACCTAAATGTTAGAGAATAGAGCAGAATTTCTCTGAAGTCACGTTCAATTCTAACATTCAGTGAGTTTATTTTAAGCAAGAGAGATAAATAAGTTGTATATTTTTCTTTCATTATTTTCTGCTGATGGCTGCATTAATTCAGCTTCTTTGGATAGTTCCTGCAAAGTGATAAGACGTTATCAGAATAGAACAATTCATCAATAATTTGAGCACTTTCCTTTGCAATTTGCAGGATGATCAAAAGTGCTATTACCTTTAAAAGAATCTTATCAATACGTGGCAGGAATATTACCTTTAATTTCCTAGAATGGAAGTTATAATGCCTCTGTTATTAATACAAACATTGCACACTGGAAAATGTACATCCAGTGTGTTACTATAACTTAAAATTTTTGCTTAAAATACTTCCTAGAAAATTAAATTCTCCCTGAACTGGGCCCTTGGGCAATGATTGATCTATCTATAAATTTTACAGCTAAGATATAAAACTCTGGAATTACTATTTTGTAATAAAACACTAAGAACTTTTAAACTTCATTTCTCTATCCGTGTTTTATGCAATTACAAGTTCTAGTCAATATCTGAAAGTTATATAAAGAGAACTTTGTCAGATTATATTATCGGCCAATGCATATCAACAAGATAGGATGTTTTTAATCTCTGTGCACTCAAGTTGTTCCTCCCCGGACAGACCTGCAAATACTGAAAGTGCTCCTGAACAGCCTAGAGGGAATGAAAAACTCTTCATATTCAAGTTGAGTTATGCCGCCAACATAGTTTATACGAAGCACAAACAAATATAATTGTACACAAAAACATCCCTCCAAAATTCTGTTCATGAAGACGTGAAGCAACTTAGAGGTAAAAGCCATTTTTTTTTTTTTTTTTTAGGAAGATCAGCCCTGAGCTAACATCTGCTGCCAATCTTCCACTTTTTGCTGAGGAAGATTGGCCCTGAGCTAACATCCGTGCCCATCTTCCTGTACTTTATATGTAGGACGCCTGCCACCACATGGCTTGATGAGCAGTGCCATGTCCCATGCCTGCACCCAGGATCCAAACCAGTGGACCCAGGGCTGCTGAAGCCAAACGTGCAAACTTAACGACTGCGCTACTGGGCCTGCCCCCCAAAAAAACATTTTATTTTTTATATGGTACCACAAATAGATTTCAATACAATAAATCTGCAACTTTTGCTTATCTTCCATTAGGAGGAGCTGTGTCAATTTCCAAAGAAAGCACAGCTTTGTTGTGTCAAGCTGATGTATTTCACCGTAAGAGGCTATGGAGCATGACAGAGACTAAAATATACAACTCAGCTAAACCAGGAAGCACCAGGAATATTAAACATAGCGAGAAGCAAAGGTAGGCTAAGTAGGTTAATACAGGTAAAAACTAATATCCATTGACTGAGTACAAGGTTAAAGGAATTCAGGTTTTGTGTGTGTGTGTGTGTGTGTGAGGAAGATTGTCGCTGAGCTAACATCTGTGTCAATCTTCCTCTATTTTGCCAATCTTCCACCTCAGCATGTCTTGATGGGCAGTGTGTAGGTCCACACCTGGGATCCACAAGTGCGAAGTCTGGGCCACCAAAGTGGAGCATATGAACTTCACTACTATGCCACTGGCCTGGCCCCAGGAAGTGTTTATTTTTTTATTTATATCTCACAATCACATGAGGTAGCTACTCTTGTAATCCCATTATACAAATGTAGGAAGCCGCCTTTTAAATATTAAAATCCCCACCTATGGATTTACACACATGTGTTATCCTCTCCCCATGGGCGTGGAGTAGATCTCAAAACTGATTTCTAATAAATAAGACGAGGAAAGGGAATGATACGTCACTACCATGATTATGTTACAAATGACCATATCTCCTATCTTGCTCATACTCACTCTTAATTGACTTCTTGGGTTGTATACTTTGATGAAATAAGCTGACATGTGGAAGAGGCCCAGGTTGAAAGGAAATGAGGAAGCCATTGGTTAACAGCCAGCAAGGCCCTCACTCCAACAGACTGCAAGGACCTGAATCAATGTCAACATTTATGTGAGTGAACTGGGAAGAAGATTCTTTCCCACTTGAGCTTTCGGATGAGACCATATAACTTAGTCAACAATTTGATTGTGGCCTTGTAAGGATAGTAAAGCAGAGGACATAATTAATCTGTGCCTGAATTCCTGACCTACAGAAAATGTGAGATAATAAATGTGTGTTGTTTTAAGCCACAAGTTTTGGGGTAATTAGTTACGCAGCAATATTTTCTTGATACAACAGATGGGAACTCTGAATCTTCGAGAAGCTATAAGTCACAGTTGGCAAGCAGTCGAGATGCAATTGCTGCTCTCCTCTCACCAGCAACCTACCTCCAGACCTACATCTCAGCTCCTCTAATTCATGTGAATTGACCAATGTCAAAAGGAGAATCACAGGGAATTCCGTAAACAGGGAAATGAGCCTAGAAGGAAATAATAGGGAGATGAAATTAAGGGTAAACATAGAAATTGGTAAATATAAATGTAAACCTAAGTAAACATTGATTTAAAAAAATTAAATTTGAGAGACAGTGAAAACAAAAAGATGAGACTGAAATACAAGTCTAAGGGGTAAAAATGAAGATATTATTTAAATTGGGGAATTTTAAAGTCAAATATTTATGTGGAAATTTTAAGAGCTCCCAAAAAAATAAAAATAAAAATGAGACTATTTTACCTCCAAATCAGAAAGGGGAAAAGGGGAGGGCGAGAGAAAGTCAATCCAACAGAAAACAAGCAAAGAGCACAACAGCAGAGGCAAAGGAATACTTGCCAAATATGAGGCACGAAACAGCATTTTTTAAATAAAACCTATTTGTAATCACAATAAATTAAAAAGATTAAATTCAGTTGTTATAAGACAAAACTCTAAATTAATCAGAGTTTGTGAATCTGATTTTATGTTAAAAGGAGGCACACCTAAAATATTATGAAAGAGGAATGTTTTCAGTTAAAGTATATAAATATATACTGTACAAATATGAACTAAAATGAAGTTAGTGGGACAGATATAGAACCCAGATTTTGGTTTCTAATACCATTTTCTGACAAACAGAAGCAGGGATCCTTGGAGAAACAGCTGATTCTAGGACTGGAGCAAGAGACATACGAGTTGTGCCTGGACACCTTATATTGGTGGAAGCACGTCAAAGGAACACACGTGGCAAACTGGAATAGCTCTTAATGGTCCAAGCTGGGACAATGTGAGCAATGACAAAAAATAAACTGGTATTGGATTATTACCCAAAATATGAATATCTATTAGTCCATACTGATATAAATCAATGATTGAAGAAATAGAGAAAGAGAGAGGGGGCATGAGGAGGGAGTGAGGGAGGAGGGGTGGGATGGAGGGAGGCAGGAAGGAAGAAAGGAACAAAGGAAACACAAGTCTCCCATTCATAAAAATTCTAAATAATTAATGTGGCCCATGGTTTTGCCAGTTCGAAGCTTGGGCGCAGACATGGCACCGCTCATCAAGCCATGCTGAGGCAGGGTCCCACATGCCACAACTGAAAGGACCCACAACTAAAAATACACAACTATGTACTGGGGGGCTTTGGGGAGAAAAAGGAAAAGTAAAAATCTTAAAAAAAAAAAAAAAAAAAAAAAGAAAGGCAGAATAACAAAAAGGTGCATGGACCAAGTCGTAAGAATGGCCCAGGGAATGAGGGCATGGCCCAATTTACAGAGTAAGAATATTATGCTACTTTAGCATCTTTAGGTGTTATTATAATACAGACTGATATTAAGTAGATATTAAGTCAATGAATAATCCAGATATGCTGGAGATGATCTGTCTTAGGAAATTAGATTACTGTCAATTATTGCTAACAGGAAACAAAGTGCAGCCATCCAGATCATGAAGAGAACTAAAGAATACTGGCTGATGTGGTCCAGGATTTTGAATCAGTCAAAGTTTTACACAGAATGTCCTGCACTTAGCTGAACACAGACTACCATTTGAGGTCAAGAAGGAGAGAAGAGGGATAAATGCCACTTGCCAGGAGGAGAAAAAATGGAGATAAGTCACCGTAAGTACTGGACGTTTTACACCTGAAATTTTTAGAATTAGATTAAAAATTTAAATTCTGAGTACACCATTTAGAAACTACTTAGAAGTGTCTGATGGTTTTTTGTGCACTTTTTCTCTCTCATAATCTTGAGTAAATTGTCTGAGAATATGTTGTTTTATTTTCTTAAGTGTAAAAAGAGATGGAGTCTATCAGCACTTTAGCCAATGGTTCTCTGGTGAGAACTGGGCACTTTCCACGCCATTGTTTGCCAAGTGGAAGCATAAAGACTGCTAGCAAAAGTTTGCAGAATCTTGTAGCAAAATAAATCCTTCCTAAATTGATACCATTTGGTACCACTCCACTTGTTCAACACAGTGCTTTTTTCATTTGAACTCTCTTTTGTTTCTACTCTACCTCAGCTTTTATATCTTGCCTCCTCTAACTCATACCTATGGTTTTGTCTTCTAACTGCGGTGTTTTATTTTCTCCCTCTTGGCCCGACCTTACTCAGTGCAGTGAGAAAAGCTCTAGCCTGGCTTCAGGCCCTACTTCTTGAATCTCTCCATGGAGACCGTCACAACCCTCCTGAGACCTGGATGCTCCACAATCAAGATGGTCAATAGAATGCTCACCTTGGTCATTGGTATTAAAGGAACCCACATACAGAGCAAAATGAGGAAGAGAGCATCTCCTTTGTACATAGAGTACCCCCTCCCCATATTTTTTATCGTAGGTAGTGGTGCTGAGCATGTGATACCACTCAGAGTGGCTTTAAAAGCTGTGTTACATCCCGAGTAGAGAGTCTGGCATACTCTGATCCTACCTTCCTGCTTTGAAATCCATTTTCCTCCATTTATCTCTCTACTAACTTAATCTCTCTGAGCCTTAAAGCTGTTTTCTATAATATAGGAATAATAACTACCCCATAGGATAACATGATAAAATGAAGATACAGTGGCTTTCATAAGAATTTGTCTTATGTTTCTAATCAGGTTGAAGGACACTAAGGGAAATTATCTCCTCCTCCCATACTCCCTTTACCTCATACCAGTGTAAATATATCTAAATACCATGGACACTAACTAACCTATAACCAATACATTATAGGATAGTTTAACTAAACTATAATCAATCTGATGGATCTAATGTAACATTCAAGAGATTATCATGAACTGCATTACACATTGCTATAACAACAGGCAGATTTAGTTTCTTTTGTTGTAATTACTACATCAAGTGTTTCGCTGTTGTATGTTTTTGTTTTCAGTGTATTATGACAAACAAAACCATTTATTATACATCTTCAATTGTTCGGCATCTGAGAGACCATTCTCTACTATCAGGGAACAGTTGATGTCAAAAGTGAATTTGGTTCAATATTTTAAAACATTTTCCATAAAGCAGCTAAGTTCCATTGTAAAAATACTGTGTTCATATAGATAAGAAAGAGTCGTTTGACGGAAGAAGCAAAGTCTTTTTTCTATTGATAAGCATGCCCTCAGAAGACTTGATCCCAAATACAACGGTTTTCAGTGCGCATTGCTACCCAAGAGCCCTTCAGGAAAGTTGTGTTATACACGATTGCAATGATGCATGAACGGTTGAGAATTAGAAAAGAAAATGGAATTTTGATGTCAAGGTACCATTCTTTTTTTAGAATTCAGAATTACTTTGAAGCATTCCCTGCCTCTCCTGATTTAAACCTGAAGTCATGAAAACAAAATTTGGGTTATTCAATTTCCATGCACTATAGATGAGATATTTTGAAACTTTTACATGTCTATTTTCTTAAAGAAAATAATACTTAAATATTATACTCCAAGCATGAATTAATAGTCCATAGAGGCATTATGTGAATCAATGTTAAGAAATATGGCATCAAATATTCAAAACTGTTGAAGTAGTATCTTATTAAAAAGTTTATCTTTAATTTTCTTTTATCATGGCAATCAGTTTTTCCTCTTTTGTCAAGATGTCAAAAACAGAAAAATGATACCATAAACTGTTAATATGGGTTAGTCCAACCAGAATTGATCAGTGCTAATCTACTAGGATTCCAAGAAAACACTGTAATATAGCATAGACAGCAGCGATTCCACGTTTGCATGGAAAATCCTCACAAAATTGTACAACTTAAATTAGCCCATCTCCCCGTTAACTATAGAAAGAAAAAGAAAAACAAGTGAATTTAAAACAATGTTAAAAACATGCAAATTCGCCTGGCTTAACCTATTTCTGTAGATTGTGATTCTCTGCACACATACCCATTGCAGAATCTGTTGTCAGTAGTTGCAGGCAGCTGAAATTTTGATTTTGAATAATTCATAGTATAATGTTTACTTACAACTATAGATTTGTTCAATTGTCTAAAATCTTAACCCTTTAGTCTGACTCCCATGGACTTGCCTGGTTCTGATAGTTTCAGAAAAGATCAATAATTATTTAAATGTAGGAAATATTTTGCCAACATAAGATTCAGAAAAAAATTAAGCATATATTGAACCAGACTTTCCAATTATATTTATGTAAGTTCCTCTATTTTCATTAAAGTGATTAATTAATGCTAGCAAATCATGAATAATGCTTGTGAGTAGACACGGATGGTTGTCAACCAAACATGTCTACACTTCTTCATCTCAACAAAACCCTGGTTTTCTCCATGTGTTGCCTCTTTATAGAGAAGCTTTACGCTTCAGGGTCAGGTTCTGATTGGTAGAAACTTACCACAGTGGTGAAGTTCATCTTTTCAGTAATTGGCTTGGGCATGGAGATGCGACAGAATTTAGAACAACAGGATGTGAGGATAAGTATACTGAGTTTGTTTTAAAGGTTTCTGCACTGATCAGTAGCAGACAAGAGATATGCAAGGAGGTCAAGTTTCTCTTATTCTTATTTTCTTCTACTCTTACACTGTCATGTCTCTATACAATTCCTGGCACTGGGACAGCCACTTTTCTTCCGTGAAGGGAAATAGCATGAGGATGACAGAGTTAAAAGTTGAAAATAAACTAGATTAACAAGAAGATGAATTGCATACAGTAATGAAGTGAGAGTTGTCGCTTAAACAATCTGATGCTCACAGTCCAGAACAAGAAGTTAGAAGTTTGTGAAAAAGAAAATAGTTACTAACATTTGTGCTTTAAGTTTAGAACGCTCTTAGCAATTTTTAAAGTGATTTCACATATGCCATTGCATTTTATCTTTCTTATAATGCTAACATACACATATTTTTTCTACTATTCTGTTGGTGAGGACACTGAAATTCTGAACTCTTATACAAATTCTCTAAGGCCATAAAAATTGAAAATATGATCAAGACTGGAGCCCAGGATTTCAAACTCTGAATGTGATACATTTTCTAGTTCCCTGTGATGGATCATCCTAAGAATAAATAAAAGGATTCAGTTTGACATTATTGGTTCCTAATAAATGCATTGCCATGTCATAGAACCATAGAGGGAAATAAGAAACCATAATGGAAAAAGAAGAAAATACTGTCTTATCTTTTGTACTGGGACAATTCTTTGAGCAAGACATCCACATTTTTCACATCCAGTTTAACAGGTTAAAAAAGCCTTTCCAATAAACTTTATTGTTTCATGTTTCAGTCATCCTTTCCTTTCTAATGTCCAATATTCCTAGACGCCTTCCTCAACATCTCCCCTGTACCGTCTTGCATTGCATCTTCCTTGTTTAGTATTTAAATTCAATTTTCAAATATTCAATATTCCCTATTCTCTACTTACCTTAGTTTTTATATATAATTAGTTCAGCTACTTCAGAAGGCATTTTTAATGAAATATGTGACATGGACATCTCTGAGTGTGGTTTACTCACACAAGTATATTCTGTTTTAATAAGAAACATTCCTGCTTGCCTTTGATTCCCTATTTGCCTCTGGCTATACAGCACAAAGACTCCATATTACTTTCGTTGTTTCAGGAAGACACAGCTAGTTGAGCACTGGGGATTGCTTTTAAGTAACTGTTCACATGCTTTTCCTGTTAGTATGCCACAAGAAGGGCTTTGTAGAATGAGTGAGAAGTAATCACAGGATCTAATCAGCTTTTGCTTAACCAGGTGAGAATCCTCTCTCTAGGAGGTCATGCATATTGTGCATTGTTTAAGTATAAGTTAATCTTTAGTGGAAAACAAAAATCAAGTGAATCTCTTCTAGAAAGATAACCCCAGGGTAATTTGGAACCACAAATATTCCCTATTCCAAAATCGTTCCTTTCCTATCCTGCAAATCAGCCTTATTTTGAAATCATCAGTTAACTCTTTGGAGTAAATCCAATCAAGGGCAATTTTAGTTTAGTTCAATGATTGCAATTTCTGCTGCTGTCATTTGCACATCTCCATCAGGGTTTGCTTCCAAACCTCAAGGTTCCGACACCCACTCAACCTCATCTCCTTTCGATTCCGTTTCTTCCTTTACAGTCTTCCCCTATACCAATTGCCAGAAATGAGAACGTTTGATCTGCTTAAGTCCAGGTCAAGGCCACCTGGGAGGAAAAGGGATGTTTTATGGCTGCTTCCTTTCTATATCTCTGCCAGCACCAGTGTTTGGTGCCTACATCCAATGTAGTTTCTTGTTTTGCTGGAAACCATCTGCCCAACCCTTGGCCAGCTGCTAATTTTCACAGTCTGTACAGCAGTGAGAGCTGTATGGGTTTGTGTGGTGCAGTTGGTGGTCTTTGTGCCTCATGCAGATATATACTTCATAGTTTCTGAAGTTAGGAATTCTACAGGGGCATAATAACCATCCCATCTTCTATTGAGCTGTCCACTGCAGAACTTCTCAATAGGGTCCTATTACCTATTAGGTAGCCCTTAACTGGTAGAGGTGATGGCAGTCATAACATTTTACCCAGCTCCTATTTTCTACAGGGTTCTCTAGATCCACAAAGAATAAGAAGTCTGAGTCACATGAACCTTGGCTCCTCTGGAAAACTTTATGCTTTTCCCAGTAAGCACTGCCATCTTCATCTTGTGTTTCTTTACTTAGTAGCTAGTGGTACAAGGGTCCGTCTGCACGTTCTGGCTAATTAACTGTATGTTCTTCCAGCTAACTATGGCTTGGGGCAAGATGTTAATCTCTATTTCTAGGATGACCAACTGACCAAATGTTTCCAGGATTTAGGAAGATTCCAGGATGTGGGATGTTTAGTCCTAAAACTGGGAACATTTTAGGCAATTGGGTCAATTTGGTCACCCTACTTGCTTCCATTCATTCCCAAACTTCATGGACAGACATAGCATCTGGACAACACACTCAAAACTGTACAGAGGCTCTCTCAAACACTTTCTGATGAAGCAATTTCCCCTTTCCAGTTCACTTTTAACTTCCTTGGTGGCAAAATCCACAAAACCACTTCTGGGATCCCAAGGTATTTTGGGAAAATCTGCATCAAGAATATTTTAGGAGCTGAAGAACTGCCTCTCTTTGTTCTCAGGGGAGAGTTGTCAGTTACAATGTTACCACAGATAATTGTGGTTCTCTTGGCCAATGTGCATAAAGAGCCAAGGTTAAGAGCATTAGCTTTTGAGAAAAGAAAAAAGCTTTATTGTCAGGTTGGACCTGCAAGGATACAGGAGGCAATGCTCCCAAAGCTGTCTCCAGACAATTAACAGAACAGGATTTGGGGCAAAATTTATGAGGTTAGGGAGAACAGGCGGGTATGCATTTCTTTTAAAGCTGGTTTCTTAGTGATAAACTCCTTTAGTTTTTGCTTCTCTGGGAAACTCTTTCTCTCTCCTTCCATTCTGAATAATAACCTTGCCAGGTAGAGAATTATTGACTGTAGGTTTTATCCTTTCAGCACTTTAAATATATCATGCCACTCCCTTCTCACCTGTAAGTTTTCTGCTGAGAAGTCAGCTGATAGCCTTATGGGATTTCCTTTGTATGTAAGGTGTTGGTGTTGCCTTTCTCTTGCACCTTTTAGGATTCTATAACACAGATGTTTATGCACTTGATGTTGTCCCAGAGGTCCCTTAGACTGCCCTCATTCTTTTTAATTCTTTTTTCTTTTATCTGTTCAGCATGGGTGATTTCTTCTAGTCTTTCAGCCAGATTGCTGATCTGTTCTTCTGTATCATTTATTCTGCTATTGAGTCCCTCTAGTGAATTTTTCACTTCCAGTATTGTATTCTTCATTTCTGCTTGCTTCTTTTTTATACTTTCCAGTTCTCCTTTGACTTTGTCATGGAGTTCATCCATTCTTCTCCCAAGATCAGTGAGCATCCTTATGACTCTTAGTTTGTACACTTTTCACGTAGATAGTTTATTTCTGTTTCATTTGGTCCTTTTTCTGCGGTTTTGCCTCTTTCTCTGTGCTTATATCTCTGTATTAAGTTGATCAGCTACATCGCTTGATCTTGGAGAGGTGGCCATATGTAAGAGATGCCTTATGAGGCCCAGCAATGTGCTTCTCTCTCATCACCAGTTCCAAATGTTCCAGGAGTGACCCTTGTGTGGGATATCTGTGTCCTTCTGTTATGGCAGGGTTGCTCTTGCTGTGGGTGCTAGGTGAGTCTAGGATGTCCACCTGGCCAGCTGGTTGTAAATACCTAGCTGAATCTGGATTCTATGGTCCTTTTAGTCACTTTTGGGCATGAGTAACCCAGAAAACTTGACCGCAAGTTCTAATAGCACATTCCTGTTGCAGTTTTTCTGTTAAGTGAGTAGGTCCCCAGCATGGTTACTTGCTAGGCTCAGAGGCTTACAATTGCTGTAGGCCTCCATCCTGCAATGCTGATGTCTGCTCTCTCAGTGCTGCAGCTGAGTGGTACCAGCCCCAGGCATGGGAGCACCCAGTTTTTTCAGGCTTTGGAAGGTGAGGCCGATCCCCTATATGGACTTTTGAGAAGGGCAAGTCTGCTGCAGCTGACAGGCTCCACCACCCACAGGGCCACACACCCCATCAACACAGTCCTGTCCTGTATGCATGTCCCAACCCACTGAAGTGGACTCAGTCTCCCCACTGCAGAGGCCCCACACACTCCACAAATGCAGGCTTGCCTGTCATGTATGCCCTGCCCTGCAGAGGCAGATCCACTCACCTAGTTGCAGAGGTTCCAGGCACCCCACCTATGCAGGTCCACAAGTTTTGAAGAGCTAGCTGTTGGGTGGAGCCAGTCCCTAGGGCAGCTGCCTGCCCTGGCTGAGCTGGGTTAAATTGGTGCTGTAGTGTGTGGGGCAGACTCCTGGGCAATCAGGCTAGGGTAAGAACTCCAATGGCCTCAGCCAGCATCTGTGTCAGCATGCCTGTACTAGGTCATAATAATGGCTACCACCAATGTCTCATTCCCTGGAGAGTTCTCACTTCTCACTAAGATGCACCCAGCGCCTATCAGGTGAGTGTCTTTTCACCAAAGGAATTTGCACTTTTCTTTCTAGTGAGTTTATGTTGCTTTTCCAAATGGGTGAATTTGTGCATGGGCCCTTAAAGACGAGGATTTTTTTTTCTTTTATGTCCAACAGCTTTCCTGGGGATATTCCCCATTGAAGATAATAGCCAGCAAAGCCAGGTATTACTACACTTATCTTGGTTGTGCTAAGTCCAAAGGCTGTTTATTGTGGTAACATTCCCCTGCTTGGATCCCCCACTCTTCCAGGGAATGTTTCGTATCTTAAGATTGCTTCTGGCCAGGCATGAAATGTAGCAGCTAGAAGCTGGCTTTTTTCTCTCCAGAAATGAATTTCTGCTTCTTCCACCTCAGTCCACACTGTCCCTTTCTATGGGGGTTCTTTTTATCCAGTTCTCAGTTCTCTCAGGGGTAATTGTTCCAAGAGTAGTTGTAACTTCATTGAGTCAATGGGAGAAGGTGAATTCACAGTTCACTTACACTACCATCTTGATGTCCTCAATCAATTCTTAATCTAGAACTTCTGTTACCACTTTCATGAGGCCATTAGTCTCTCCATTAGAGTTCTGTAATTTCTTAACCAGCTCAGTTTTACAACCTGAAAGCTTATCGGAAACCTGCATTCTAGAGCTGGTGTCAGAGTACCTTTCATGAATCTCTCTGAAGATGAAATGTATTTGCAAAAGCATCAGAGTAAAACAATAACAGTGTAAATGACAATGGACTTAAAAATGGCAATTAATGAAGAACTTTGGTTATTTCTGTGACATATGACAATTTAAAATAACTAGAATTTATGACTGATAACCAGGACAGATCAGAACTTTAGGAATGTTATATAACTTTTAAAACATTTATATTAATAACATTCACCCACACAATATAACCTAACAAGCTTTATCATCATTTACTTAAAATGCTTCCCATGTAACTTAATAAACCAAGCAAGCCTAAGTCGCTTAATATCTTCCTGTTGGAAATTTTCAAAGTTAGCTTCAAGTCAACAGAAAGACTTTATTTAGGATTTGAATTTTGGGAAAAGTTTGTGAAAAATATCAAAGGTTTTAAAACACTTGGTCAAATAGGATCATAGCTCACTGTGAAAGAATGCTTAGTAATCCATTTAGCCAAAGTGATAGAAGATGTTACAGGTAAACATACAGAATTAATCAGTTTTAAAAAGGAAAAAAAAAAAACCCTTAGTTCTCTTACTAGAGAGATTCCAGCCTTTTAGAATACAGGAAGTTATTTTGACAAAACACAGAATTTCCATCTTTTAGGGAGATTTACTCAAAAATAAAGAAAAACTCTTTATAATCTCTTTATCAGGAGCAGACTAAAACTCCAGGAAAATTATCTTTCTAAGAGAAAGAAAATCAAATTTTAATTTTTGTCCTAGCTTACTTTTGATATTAAAACTTATTTACTTAATTGAATTCATTTTAATCTTGGCCAACTTGACCATAGACAGAACTCTTTCCTCAGGGTTCCTCTTCCACAAACCTTCTATAGCTTTTCTTTTTACATTCAGAATTTGTCTCATGCCTTCTTTCTTCCTTCCTAGTATTTTAGGACAAATTTATTTTTCTTAATAAAATAAACAAAAATATCTCCATTCTTTAAATCTTATTTACCTAAAACATACATCTTACTTTACTTAATTTTTATATATTGGAAGATCCACAAATACTGTGAATTGGAAGACCCACTAATACTGTCTAGAAACATGTGCTTTCTCATGGAAAATTTCTCAGCATGGCACAAAACATGTTTACCAATAAACCCATATTTTCCAGTTTCTCTGTAATAAGAAGCCAAAGAAAGATAAGTCTATGTTTAGTAGTTAATATCCAATGTTCTATCTTATGTGAAAATGACTTAGATATTCAATAAACCTTATCAATAACTTAATTTATCTGAACTCCAGAGTTTTGTTACCAAAATGTTTTAAAGTTCTTTCAAGTACATACACCATAACACACAATTATTATTAAAAGTTCACCCAAAACTTTTATCTTTTCACATCTATTTAAATTACTTGTTCCCAATGATTATTTAGATTGCTTACAAGACTTTATGAGACATTAGGAAAAGTTCACTATTATTCTAATTTACTATTTTTGCCAACAAGTTTTGTAACAGAGATAACATTAGCTTATTTGACCAATACATCCAGGTAGAATAAAAGCTGCAGGTCTGCATCATATCCAATGTTGACAACTCACATTTCTATTTCAATCAAACCAATAAACTCAAATAAGCTTTCATTTATCAAAGATTGTTTTATATCATGTTAACTTGAAAAACATTTGGGTTAGTTTCTATTGCATTTATATAAGCACTTACTTTAAACCACTGAATTCTTTTAGAAATTATACTATAAGAAGGTAAAAATATCACACATATAGCTACATATACAAAGAGATTCCACAGCTACTGTTTTAAATTACTGTCATGAATCAGGTACAGTAATACAAATCTCACTAGTTATAAAATAATAATTGAATCCAAATTTTGCTCAAAGTTTTTTCCTCTAACATTTGTAGAGAAGATACTCAAGATGCTAGATTTTGGGCAAAGGTGCTCTAAATGCAGTTTTTCTTTCCTTTTTCCTTTTTTTTCCCCTTCAGTCTTAAGGATTGGTGATGGGCTAGATAACAGTTCCCAGAGAGAGGTTGCAAGGTTTTTTGAGATAAAAGAATTGGGTGGAATGTGAACTGCCTCTAGAGCTGCATATACAGTTTTACAAGCTTTTGTTTTTGTTTTTTTTTTTTTTTAGGACTGTTGCTCTTAACTCTTCACAAATCAGGTTGTAACTTAAATGACATGATAGGTTGATCTACCTGTCCAAGTACATCACCCCTAACTTGCTTCTTTCCCTCTGGCTGCTTAGTTTTATTTTAACTTAGGGAAGAAGGCTTGGAAAGAAAATTCTTATCAGGCTCTGAATATTAGCTTCCAGTTTGGCTGAATCTCTGACCCTACATTGCTAAATCCTTTCAAATATCTTGTCAGGTTTCAGGCAGGATAAACAGTAATTATACTGGGCAGTATTGAACAACTCCATTAATCTTGAATGTAGCAGTCTCCCAGAAACTCTTTCAGAGTCTCACCAACTCTGGGAGGGGCTCATATTGGGCCCTCCTTCAAAGGAATATTATGGAGTGTCTATAAAGCCATGATCTAATAGGCTTTTCTTTTAGATACTTTTATAACTTTTCCTTTTTGAAACAAAAGTTTCAATAAGGTACTTTGAAATTTTGAAGTCTTCGCTTTTAAGTTCACCTTTAAATGATCTTACCTAATCAAAAGATTACCTCTTGTGGCCAATCTAATCGCCCTGAGGCTGATGGCAGTTTGGTAGGACCCTTAGCCACAAAAGGGAGTGTGACCCACATTTCTGTCTGACTTATATCTGACCACAAAATGGGATGCAATCACATTTTTGTCCAAATGTATGTTGGGGCCTCCAACGTGACAATTATTAAGCCAAGCCCTTGGGACATGAAACAAGCTTGGTAAGATTTTACAGTTCTTTGTAAATATTTACAGCTCCCAGGACCTTCAGGCTTTGAGCGATTGTGCTGGAAAGTGGTGTACCTGACTCTCTAAAGACTAAATACTTGTTTCTCAGTTTACAAGCTCAAAAAGAGCCCAAAGTGGTCACTGTAATTTTAAATTATCCTGGGTTATCTTGCCAGCTGTTTACAGTAATTTCCATTTTAGGGACTTTTTCAAGGGTGGCCACAACAAACAAAGTCTCTCTAGGGGATAGTGTTTAGGGTCTAATAGTGTGTGCTTGTGGGGCAAGCTCCTTCAAGAATAACCTAGAGGGTCAGCTTTTTCTCTTATGTGTTCTGGTACCCACAATGTTCAGAGATGAGCAAGTCCCAGAGGGACTGTCACCACTGACTGCTTCACCACAAATAATGGGGACCCAATAAGATACGTTCTTCAGAAAGAGGTCCCTATGAGGCCATTGCACATCTTGGGCAGATGCCCCAACACCTCTATGAAATGCCGTCACCTGGGAATGTCCCAAAGGGCCAGAGGGAACAGTGACTCTTTTTTTCAGAGTCAGAAGACCTTCATAAGATTAATCTATAAAGGGAATTTGTTACAATCACCAAGAAACTCAGTCTCCAAGCAGCCAATTTTAATAAATAATACAGTAAGTCATAGACAAACATGAAGAGATACAGAAATCCAATATTGTGGGACTCTAACCCAAGATATTCTGGGTTTCACCCAGAGTTCAGCACTCTAACTCAATCCCTTGATTGTCCCAGTGGCGTAACTTTTTCATACTGTCTCCCTTGGACCCACAATTCTGGTCTTGGGACTTTAACTCAGCAAAAATCTCCCCAGTGGGGTCCCTAACCCACAATTCTGACAAGATTATTAGACAATTTAGGCACAAGTGCATTTTAACAAGGTCACTCATGAGAACAATTTCTGATCCTGGAGCTGTTTCTTGTCTCAAAGAAAAATGCCTTGGGGCTGGAGCACCACAGCAGGAAACTAGAATTCCATCAACCAAGCCTCTAGACAAAATTTTCTAGGCAGCTGCTTAGGATTGATGAAAAGACCTCACACCTTGACAGGGCTTCCAGAGCCTCAGGCAGGCAGTCACAGGACCTAGTCCCTTAGTAGTTGCCAAAATTGTTACTGCACAAAATTGGAGTTTTCTTGCCTGATGCACATAAGGAGCCAATTATTATGGCATCAGCTTTTTTTTTTTTTTTTTAACTTGAGTACAGTTTTGTTTTGTTTTCTTTATAAGGAAGGATTCACCCTGAGCTAACACCTGTTGCCAATCTTTCTCTTTTTTTTTCTCCCCAGAACCCCAGTGCATGGTTGTATATCCTAGTTGTAAGTTCCTCCACTTCTTCTATATGATCCACCACCACAGCATGGCAACTGATGGATGGGTGGTGTGGGTCCGTGACTGGGAAATGAACCCAGGCTGCTGAAGCCATGAGAGCACTGAACTTTAACCACTAGATCATCAGGGCTGGCTTGGCATCACCTTTTGAAAGAAGAAGAAAAGCTTTATTGTAAGGTCAAACTGCAAGGAGACAGGAGGCAACATCTCAAACTTGTCTCCCTGATTCAGGATTTGGGTGAAATTTAAGAGGTTAGGGAGGACAGGCTGGTACGTGGAAATGCTGGTGGGGCAGGTTTTGACTGGAAGGTTTTAAACATGTATGGTAAGGTTTTAAACATTTATGGTAAAGTGTGGAAGGGACCTTAAACACCAGATCTTCCTAGACAATGGAACCCTCACCTCTGATGACAGTCTGACTATGAAGTTCTAGTCATGTCCTGGTCCTTTGATTCACGGGGGAGAGAATCTTTGATTCCAGGGTCATTTCAGAGCAAGATTTTCTCCTCTACACATGCTCTGGGTACACGACTTTCAGATTTTTGGCTTGCCCCTGAGAAACTTTCTGTTGATAAGATGGGATCAGTTTGAACTGGTCTTAAGGGGCCCGTGGTTACAACACTTTAGCCTTTGGGAGAGTTGGAAGATAACAAAAAGAATCCCAACCATATCTTATTTAACTTCCAACCAACTTTACTTTCAGTTTCCTGGTCTCCCAAATAAAATAGTTTAAGGGCAGAGTCCATTCTTTATTCTTTACTGTTATTGTTAAATTTTGCTTTGTTTTTATTTTCCAGCCTATTTGATATATTTGTGAAAACCAAGTATGAACACATATTTTTCACCCACAAGTATCTGCCCAGATCCCAATTCCTCAGGAGCCTCATCTCTGAATGCAAAGTACAGTGAATTTCAGAAAGAGTGACTTTACATGCATAGAATAATTTATTCTCTCTCATTTTCTCTTCCCACATTGTGCCTCCTTCCCTTTGTCAGAAACAAATTTTGCTGCTTCCATTCATCCATCACAAACTTTTTTACATATTTCTCCCCACAGTGGCCTTGCTTATCAGGCTCTCAGGATGCTTTCTGAGATGTGGTCTGTTTATAACTGAAATGTATTATATTTATATTGGTGACTGCAATTGGCAGTGCACGTCCATAAATAAACTGTAATTTTAAGCATATTTCACTCAGGTGATTGATGTTTTATTTAACCCAGACAAGACAGATACTACTATGTTAGAGCATTGTGCTACAGTCAAGGCACTTTTGATGGTACCATTTCTTCCTCTGCATTCTTTAACTACCCCACCCTGACTGGTGTAGTACCATATAGGCATTTCATGCAAGTGAAGAAAACACAGACTTTTTTTTAAGAAACAATGTGGAAAGCATTTTACCTATCAAAGTCTTTCCTGATACTCCTCAGATCACTCCAGACACCACCTCTCTAGTTTCACTCTCTATGAGGAAAGTCCTACTAGGTTGACAACGTATTGAAAAACCACAAATAAAAGAAAGGGGAGAAGACAAGGGTCGGAGAGATAACATTTGAGAGACATTTACAGAGTTGATGTGTGGATAGTTAATCCTAACTAGCCCATTCCCCAAAGGTCAATTTGCATAGATTCAGGTGCCTTTTAAAAAGTTCTCTTCTCAGGGGCCAGCCCAGTGGCGTAGCAGTTAAGTTTGCGCACTCTCCTTCAGCAGCCAATGGTTAACCGGTTTGGATCCCAGGTCCAGACCTACACACCACTCATCAAATCACGTTGTGGCAGGCATCCCACATATAAAACAGAGAAGGACGAACACGGATGCTAGCTCAGGGCCAATCTTCCTCAGGAAAAAGAGAAGGATTGGCAGTGGATGTTAGCTCAGGGTTAACCTTTCTCAAAAACAATTCTCTTTTCTTCTTTTCTTCAAGCCCCAGGGATTCAGTCTAGTTTTTTTTTTTTTTTATTATAACACTGCTATTAAACATGTAGTTTCTCCATACTACATGAAAGAGAAATAGTCTCCTCGGTTTTCCCATTCTTCTGTTCCTAAGTGTAAGAAGGTAAACTTTTTTTCTTATTGTTAAGGCTTCATGCTATTGAATGTGGGTTTCGAGGGTAACACAAATAATGAACTTGTAGAAGTTCTAAAGATCTAGGAGTTTCCACAAACTATCTCAGACATGATCCTTGGTAAAGTCACTGTCTCTGTCTCTATTCATTTTCTTCTTTCAACTTTTTATAAGGGGGTCCTGCATTACCTGCCAACCACTTAATTTTCCAACAATGCTTATTTGCTTTTACTTCCAAGCATATTTCATGGCATATCACATGGCAAGGTGATGTTTATGTTGCTTCCTCTGACTGGAAAATCATTTCCAGTCCCACTGGCCTGGATAATTGTTTTAGTCCATTCAGGCTGCTATAGCAAAATACTACAGACTGGGTAGTTTACAAACAACAGCGATTGATTTCCCACAGTTCTGGAGGCTGGAAGTCCAAGATCAGGGTGCCAGCATGGCCAGGTTCTGGTGAAAGCCCTCTTCCAGGTTGCACACTGCCAATTTCTTCACTGTCCTCCCATCATGGAAGAATGCTAGGGAGCTCTGTCAGCCTTCTTTTATAAGAACACTAATTCCATCCATGTGGGCTCTACCTTCATGACCTAATCACCATCCACAGGCCCCACCTCTCAATAGCATCGCTTTGTAGGTTAGATTTCCAACATGTGAATCTTGGGGGTATATAAACATTCAGACCACAGCAACAACCCTACCTAGTTCTTCACGAATCAGTTTGGTTGCCATCTCTAGAAGGACTTTTCTCACCCAAAGATGGTCTAAGTGTTCCCTGTGTGCAGCATCTTGCACATGTCCCTATTCTGACTATACCCTGCAATTTCTCCCACTAAACTGGGAACTCTTTGATGGCAAGATCACTTATGTATTTATCCTCTTATTTCAAGGTCTCACATAACTGTGACACTGCAGTGCTTATCATACTATTTTTGAATATTTATCCTCTCATCTCAGTTTCATTGATTCACCTAGTAAACCTGCTGAACATTCTCCTAGCTATTTCTCCACCTTCTTCGACCTAGTGCCTGTAGGAAACATATCCATCCCTCCACTCAACACCATGGAATTGTTCCCCACCCCTCTACACATATTGAACCATATTTCCATCTCTTCATTTACAACCAGTGGGGCTATTACATCCAATGGCTTCAAGATTTCCCCTATTTACAACAAATGGGAGACCTCAGAAAGCTGAAGACACTGCAGCTTTCAATGGATTAATAAAAGTCTCCCCTTTTTATATGATCATCTCTATGTTCCTCTCTTCTGATGTTGAACTTCAGATTCAGTTCTTCTGATTTAGAAGCCTTCACTCCAATCATATTGAGACAAAATTTCTTTCTCTATAATGTCCAGGTATTTGTTATCACACCACCCTTTAGAAATATAAGCAGCAAATAGAAAGGCTCTTTGAGAAGAAACTTGTCAATTATTTAATGATAGAAAATATGTATCTTGGAATAATCTTTTCCAGAAGTGAAACTTTGCTAATTCTCCACAATATTCCTCATAAGAGATACATGTTTAACCCACCTTTCTTTGGGGAAGTCTTCCCTGATGTCCCTGTCTAAGATAAATCCCTCTAGTAAGACCCTCATAATATGTATTTCTTATTCATACCCTTTATTACAATGTAATTTCACATTTACTTGTGGGATTTTCTGATTAATGACTCTTCTATTATTACATTATAAATTCCAAGAGAGCTGGGGTCATTATAAGCGGTTGCCTAACATATCGTGTGGCACAAATATTGTTTAATGAAATTAACTAAATCAGTTGAGTAAAAGTGAATAAATTAATGTTTTGGATCTTTACGCCATTATTAAAATAAATCTCCAGCCTCTCTGTGCTCCCCTTAGATTATGGTACCCAAAATTAAACATGTTAAAATGGAAGTGACAGGGCCAGTATAAAGTGGAGTGTGAGTCACTTTCCTTCTAATAATGCTTCTCTGTTGGCTTACTGATACCATACCATACAGTGAACGGACTACCAACCAGAGCTTATATTTATGCGATTCCACTTTCTTTTTATCTTGGCCCATTATGCTTGTCACCAGGATTCTGTCCTCATTGGAATATTAACTTTTATTCTCATAGATTCAAACCACTATAGCTAATGACTCCCACCAGTCCTTCCCATGTTTCTGATATTTAGAACTATACATATTAGTCATACAGACATATTTGAAATATTTATTTGTATAATTAAAAACTCCTGAATCATAATACTTAAAAAAAATGGCTTTAATTCTTCTTGTGGGCCCTGGCTTATTCTACCACAACACTGTATTATGGACTGAATTGGGTCCTCCTTCCCCAAAATTCATATATTGATTCCCTAACACACAGTACCTCGAGCTATGGCTGTATTTGGAGATAGATCCTTTAAAGAAAGAATAAAGTTAAAATGAGGCCCTTAGGGTGTTCTCTAATCCAACCTGACTGAAGTCTTTATAAGAAGGGTAGAGTATAACACACAAAGAGACACCAGGGTGTTCCTGCTCAGAGGGAAGACCCTGTGAAGAGACAGCAAGAGAACGGCCATCTGCCAGCCAAGAAGAGAGGCCTCAGAGGAAATCAATCCTGGCAACACCTTGATTTGGGATTTCCAGTCTCCAGAAATTTCTATTATTTAAGCCACCCAGCCTGTGGTACGGTGTTATGTCAGCTCTAGAAAACTAATACATGTCCATCCTCCTAACAGAGAGAAACCTTAGGGTTCTCTCCAATCACTCAGTTCTTTCTTTACCTACTTCATCCTCACTAGTCACAAAATACTCCTGACTCCGTCACACAAAAACCTTTATGCCCTTCTCTATTCTCCGTCTCATGTTTCACTTTAAGTGCCAAAAAATAGCGTATCCCAGCTATTTCACACAAGATTTTTGTGATACAACTATCTTTCGACTCTAGGTCAACTTAAAAACATCACCAATGATCAGCTTTGTAAAACTCTCTTCAATCTTGCCCCCATTTAAAGATTTTTAATGAACAATTTCTTATTTTGAAAACTTCCTTTGCCCATTTTCTCATTTGTCAGAGAAACAAAACCCTTCCCACATTGATTCCGGTCTTCCTTGAAGTCTCATCTATTGTCCTATTCAAGTTCCTTCTCATATCATACCCTAATTCTAGAAAAAGCCAATTGCATAAAGGTCCCCCAAATGTCAGGTATTTTCACGTGACCAGGGTTTCGTTCACATCTTCTATGCCACAGTTTGATTTCCCTAGAAATGCCACTATATATGTTAGATAATTCCCTACTCTTTGGCTAAGTAGGACTTTTGCTTCATGCGTTCCCATAAAGGGTTCCATATTTCTTTTACACAATATTGAGCTCTCTGAGTTATAACTGTTTTTACATCCCTTTCTCCACAATTAATCTGTGAGAATCAAAACATGGTGTTATACCTCTTTATTTTCTTGGATTCCTAGTATAGTAGCTGAAACAAAGAAACGACATAATCCGTAGCTCTGGGGCTAAGTTATCTCAAATACTTTATTCAGAAAAGAAAATAGGAACAAAAGAGATATTGGGCAAAATGACTTGCTAATAGTACACACATTGGTGGGAAACTTGACATTTTAACTCCTATCCCCTTATTACCAATGTCAGGCTGGGTTCAAGCATTATAAGAAAATCAACATTAAAGAGATACACAAAGGATTAGTAATACATAGGCCCAACTGTATTTATTATTATGTAGCTCTGTATAAGAAAACTTTCCCAGTATGCTATGGTTGAAAGCTCTGTTCACAGAACACAGAAGGTCCAGCCGGTTGCTTTCCAGCTGGAAGCAAGGTACCCTCATAAATGGGAGCAGTGTTAGTCAATTTCTGCTGTAATAATGCTGCAACAAAATGCAATCCCCAAATCTCAGTGGCTTGCAATAAATCTTGTAAGAGCCTGCGGGTCTCACATGGTGGCTCTTCCTCAGGTTGTACACCAAATGGAGGTCTAATCCATGTGTTTCTCATTCTGGGATTTGCTAAACAACAACCCTTCTTTCACATTCCAGAGGTCAAAACAAGTCTTATCTTCAAACCAGAATCAATACAAACTAACACCAGGACTCTGACATTCACAGTGCATTGAAAAGGGCACTAGGCCTTTTCTTCACTCCTAGTCTTGCTACAATTGGCCCTGAAGGCTTCGTATGAACAGCTTTCACTGTAAATATGGTGAAGGTATTACTAACTGTTTGAATTAAAAACAACAGGAAAAAAACCCGAAATGCATTGTTTTTTTCTGGTTAAATTCTCTGACTTAGGAAACATAAGGAGAAAGTCTAATAAAACTTGAGGTTGATGAATGGCATCTAACACTATATACATTACTAAGGTTTGCTGGGGGTAAGAAGATGGCAGATTCTACTCATAGGTATCTTGCAGAATTTGACTTTTTACTTAGTTATTGGTCAGGAGTATCTGAAAGCCACTTGGTCCACATACTAGCACTGTATTTCTGCACACAGAGAGCCATGTCTACAGCAAAATGAATAAATCATAACAATAGTTCTTTGTACAGAAAATAGAATTAAAAATACAAATAAATCAACTTTTATTAAATAAGGGGAAAAACTTACAGCTCTAAACCAAACATTACATACTGTTAATATGCTATTTTTTTCATGCTATTGGAAAAATAAAATGAGTTGCACTGTTTTTAGTCAAAACCTTAGCCTAGATACTAAGTGTCAGTGTCACAATCCAACGTACACATCAGGATAGATGCAGAGAGGGCTGATGGCCACTCTGAGTTTATTATAACCAGCGTTTCAATATATACATAGCTTACATCTGTTAAACATACACAGGTGTTCTGGATGAAGTAATTAGCAAATGCCAAGAATTCTCAGTGATTTCTCAAGGAGCCCTCCCTTGGCGTCTGTTTTGATATTATCATGTTACTGCTGTGCTCCTATATTCTTATCTCGGAGCAGGCAAGGTCTCTTAGGCAACGGTCCCTCCTGCTCCCAATATCGATATCGTTTCTCCATCTGTGCCCCCGGGCGGCCGCCTCCTGTCTTAGGTTGACCCCCCCGGAGGTCTTACCCGTCATTGGCTAACCGGCCTTCTCACCTCCGGGTCACAGTTTGTTGGCAAGCCTTTTCCAGTGATTATTAACCCTTCCTGTGTCAGGGGTGGCTACACTAAGCTAGCTCAGAAATGGAGGCCTGGCCCAGGCCACCCTGAAACTGAAACCACTTGTCTGCTCTGAGTTTGTGATGTGCACTTTGTCATGTCAGGACGTGAATTATAGTGATCAGAAAAACCTCACATTATCCAAAACGTCAGATATTTTGTATCAGATATCCAGATGTAAATTGAGCACATCAGTCTGAATATGAACCAGAAAATCATTTACAAACACTAATTTTATTTATAGAATGTTTGATATTTAAGATGAACAGTAGCTAAAATACTGGAAAAATTGCCCAACTTTTAGAAATATGATTCCTTTTGGTAAGTCAAATGGAGGAGCAGAAGCAGCAAAATGAATTTTTTAAATTGCCTTAAAATATGTTAGTAAGTTTTTCCTGAATATTGCTGTCATTCTGATCTCATAGAGAATTAATCTGCACAAGTATAAAAGAGAGTACCACAACCCAAGAAGAGTTTTGTAAGAAAATGTGTTAATTACACAGGAAGATCAATACCACGGAGCTATATGGTACTTTAAGTATTTTCTTCCTATTTACAACCTAAAAGATAACGTTTCAAATTGAAACAACAAAGTAGACTGACAGAGATATGTACTTTTAAAGGTGGGAATTTGGAGCCAACCCTGACGGCCTAGCAATTAGTTTGGCACACTCAGCTTCAGTAGGCCAGATTTGGTTCCCGAGTATGGAACCACACCACTCATCTGTCAGCAGCCAGGCTATGGAGGCAGCTCATATAAGAACTTGCAATTATACACAGCTCTGTACTATGACTATGATGGGGATAAAAGGAAGAAAAAAGGAGGAAGATTTGCAAAACATGTTAGCTTAGGGCAAATCGTCCTCTGCAAAAAAAAAAAAGAAAAATGATGGGAATTTGTTCAAATAAGCCCCTGGAGTGTCAGCAAGTAATTCTTCTATTTAATATGGCTTGTTTTATTGATGTTCATAAAATTGCTCTTCCTTAGAGATTACCTCTGAGCTCATTAATTTGGTGGCTCAATTCACCAAACGATATTATTCAATTTTGTGTCATATTTGGTTTATTGAAGGGAAATGAAGTGAAAGGGAAGCTGAAAGTGATGGGAAATATCTGTCTTCATTCAACAACCAGGAACACATGAGGGTATTATAATTAAGACTTTTAAAAATAAATGCAAAAGAATTTAAGTTTCCAGAATTAAAAAGTTAAGAAATTGCAATCAATTAGATGATAAAGTATGAGAGAG
The DNA here is from genome assembly GCF_041296265.1 of Equus caballus. Taxonomy (NCBI): domain Eukaryota; kingdom Metazoa; phylum Chordata; class Mammalia; order Perissodactyla; family Equidae; genus Equus; species Equus caballus. The sequence goes on from NC_091698.1 coordinate 36,679,527, forward strand.
GAAAAGAGAATTTTAAGTTCTACAACATAGTCATTTAAAGAAGAAAGTTGAAGTGTGGAGGGAGATAAGCTGTGTCAGGGATAAAAAGGAAAGAAGAAGGGAGGCAAAGATAGGGAGCTAAAGATTTAGAGGGAAAGAAAAGTCAGAAAGCAAAACCAGGCCAAGGGTGCCGGGGGAAGCAAAGACGCTTACTACTGACTGACGTGACTACGTATATGAAGCTGGGTTTTGTCACTGCCCCCGCTTCACCTGAGCTAGCATAATATTATAGCGGTGAAGCTTTGCCTATTATGTTTAAACTCTGAAATCATGTATAATCCAAAGCAATTTTCCTGTTTTAGTAATTTCACAAAAGCTGCTTGAAACATAATTTCATGGAATTTTGGACATTTTGTGTACACGGAAACTATTTCTTGTATGTTGGAACTTTAAAATTCTGTCCATTGGTAAAGTTAGAGGAATGACAGTGTGGTTTACATGCAGAAACTTCCATTTACCCTTATAATTTTGCTTGAAAGTTAATATCACCTACATTTATTTGTCCTCAGATGTGAATAAAACTACCCCAAAGTACATATGAAATGAGAGGTTCTGCACCCTGGCCTTGACCATTCCCAGCTCCTCTGAACAGATCACGTGGAGAAACTATCTGGAGGTGGGAGATGGGTCACACTTATGTGCGCTGGTGATGGGTACGCATCAAATTGACTGGACACTATGTGGACTCCGTTTCCTGTCAATCTGCCTGCTTCCTGAGATCTTCAACATACCCTGCTCATGGTAGTGGTCCTTAAAACTTTTAGTCATGTATCTTCGAGCTCTGCGTTTAAAGCTATGGAAATTCTATCCCCAGGAATTTTGAAAGTTACCAGAGAGGAACGCCCGACCTGCCGGATTAGGTACACTTCACATTTTAATTTAATCCTGATATCCCATCAGAATGGCCGACATTTTTGTTCCCCCAGATTTCTCCTCTTAATCCTGTCAAGTTTGTGTGGGGAGAGCATTGTTGCTTTCTGAAGACCTCAGCTTCGTGAATCTGCTGGCTGGCAATTTCCTTCCCTGGAGCTGGATTCTCACCAGCATTTCTGGTCCCCTGGCTTATAGCATGCATTGATGAACAGGGCTACTAATGACTTCTGAATATTGACACAGGCTTAACAGTCGCCCCTTAGGAACCAGCCCAACCTATGGCGGATACACACCCATTCTGCCTTGAACTTCCCTGTGCTCACATCAGCACCATCTCATGCCCCACAGCAGTGATTCTTACTATTGGGGGTAAAAGACCTGTCCTCTCAAATTGGTCATGGATTAATACTTTTATAGAATGCAACGAAATTAAATCACTAGAAAAACGAAAGACAAAAAACAAAACCACACAAAATACAAGTCCACACTGTTATTGTTAGATTCATTATACTTAAGTTTTTCTGCCAAACTGCTGTAAATATATATAAATCTTTACTCTAAATATCCTAGTATTTGTTTTTGGATAAACTTTGAGTGGCGGTGATCTATTCAGGCTGCAGCCCTTCCTTAAAGTTCTGACTGTAAAAGATGCACTTATCTGAAACATGGAGTGCAAATTCGGTCATGAAACAAGTATTTACAATTATACAGCAATTGTTTAAATTAATGAATCTAATTCAACATATTTGTATTTGATTTTGTAGAGCTTGTGGTTGGTTACTTTGGCTATGGTTTGTGTGGAATTTTGTTCTCCATTTGAGCAACTCTGTATGCCTATTTGAAATTTTCACTTTTATGCATGGTGGACAGAATTATGCAGTAGAGCCAGAAAAGGTTGATGCCAAAGCAGTGTGCTTTTCGCTTTACAAAGCACTGGAAACATCATGACTAGAAAACATGGTCTTGGTTACACCCAGTGTTGGCCTGTTTCTCTGTGATCCAATCTTCACCTGCAGACTTCTCCAGTCCCACACTCTGATGTCTAACACCTACAGACCTAATCTTGGCCTCCTTCTAACAATTTTTCTAGCATAAGGGGTTTGAGAAAAATTTTCTCCATAAAGTATAAATGAGTAAGAATTATAGATAACATTTCTGGGCACTTGCTCTGCGTCAGCTACTATTTTAAGGTTTTTACACCTATTAACTCAACTTATCCTTACAATAACCCATGTCACCATTCACATTGCAGATACAAAGAGACAAAAATTAAAAAAAAAAAAAAAAAGAGGTTAAATAACTCATCCAATTCACACAGTTAGGAGTGGTTGCCCTGGGACTTGAGCCCAAGCTTTCTGGACAAAGATTTTATGACCCCACCACTAGCATATTAATGTGTTATGTTTCCCAGGGCTATCTCTGCTTTTAGAGAAGATCTTCGCGAAAAGAATAATATTACGGCTTATTACTAAATATCTTTTTAGAATTTCAAATATAGGAACATAAACTCTTAGTCAAGAAGCCGAAAATAAATAAATAAATAAACAAAAGGAAAAACTAGCTTAGGATATAACTGAGTCCAGGATACAAATGCTAATATCAGGGCACTGCTATTTCCCTGGTGTTTCTTTCCTCTCTTTTGGCTTCTTTCATAGAGGGGAGGGCTTCCAGGAACTGTATTCTTTTGTTACTCTCACAAAAGACAATTCTATCCCATTCCTTAAACTTAGTGACAACTATAAGAACATCCCAGGAATGACTTAGTAACCTAGGGAGGTGATGTTCCCATTCCTGCATTACTCATGGAGGCTGGGAGATTGGAAACTCTGATTGGTTGGATCTGAGTCATAAATGACTCCATTCACTCTCTGAACCTGCTTCAGTGCCCTGTGAAGCACAGGAAGTGAGAACTGAAGAGACTTAGGCAGGCAACATCATTTTTTGTAAAGATGTTCCCAAAAGAACCATTATTTGTATTTTGTTTTTCAATATATAATAGCATATCAAGTAGTTCTGATATTCAATAATTAGTCTAAGGAAAATCAACTAAAAAATGACAGTTAATGGAATGTAAGACTTCTGAATTCATAACACATGATCTTTCCAAAATATTATAAAGATAATCCCTTGCTTAAAACTCACCCTGTTCTTTTCAAAATATATTTAAGATCAGAGCTTGGTGAACTATAGCCTGCAGGCTGAATCCAGTCTACCAACTGTTTTGTGAATGAACTTTTTGGGAACGCACCACACTCACTGGTGTACATATTGTCTATGCTGCTTCCACTCTTCAAAAGCAGAGTTTAGTAGTTTTGCAGCAGAGCCCACAGGACCCACAGAGCCAGAAACATTTATCGTCTGGCTTTTTGGAGAAAAAAAGCTTTTCAACTTCTGCTTAAGAGAAATTTTTTTTTAAAGGAGTTAAACTACAAGAATTATAGGGAGAAGTTTAAACACACAGCAAATATTCGGATCCCAAGGAGAAGGCCATCTTTAATGTCGAGAAGGCTATGGCAGACATTCTCTATGATCTAGTATTGCTGAATATTCAATAAACTATCCTTGTCCTTAGTTCATACCTCTCAAGCCACCTTGTACAATGATTTAACTTCCAGAAATTTCCACCCCCAGGGTAAGAACTGTCACTGTGCAGTTACGACTATCCCAGTCCTCCTCACAGTCAACGTCTTCATAGCCGTTCTTAACAAGCACTCTGGTGATTCATTTTTTAAAAAACAATCTTGAAGGAAACAAAATCTGAATACTGTTTGTATGTTGAATAAATGATTTCCAATAATTACAGGCCAAAGAAATTAAACTTTATTAAGGAACATAAAAAGTTGGAGACAAGGCACTCAGTAATGGCGGCCAGAGCAGAGAAAGCGAACTGACTGGAGAAAGTGGAAAGGATGAAGACGGAAACTAGGATTTGACGACTGCGTGTTCTGCGTCAGGCGCTTTTTATATGCATGTAATTTATTTTTCACAGTTTCCTAGCAAGGGAAGATTTTTTTTCTGCAAATAAGAAAACTGAGATTCACAAATGTTAAGTTACATGTCACAGTGGTGAGTGCTGAGCCAGGTCATGTGAGAACAAAGCCCGACTTTCTCCATGACCAACATCTGAGAAATGTAGTGTTTAATTTCCATCCCCTTTGATTTTAATAGTCTGAGCTACGGGTAAAGAAAAAGAAAAACAAAAAGGCAAAGAAACGAAAAGCAAGCAGACTGACTGAGGTGTTGCTGTCCTCATTGAAGAAATATCCAATTTCCCAGGGACCCGCTTCTAGATCTCATTAGCAGCCACAGGTTTCAATGACACATAATTTTGCTAAGTATGTGATACATAAAATTGGCTGCTGATCAATGTATTGAAAACAGCAAATGACAAATACGACAGTATTGTAATAGTGATCATTTTTGATTATTTATCAGGTATTATCTATTAAGGATTATGTATTATTCCTAGGCACTTTCTTAGTACAATGTTCTATTCACCTTACATGTATTTAATCCTGGAAATGACATTGAAACAGTATCTACTAACATCTCCATTTACAGATAAGAAAACAGAGGCCGTAACAAATTGAGTGACTTGCTTATGGTAAAAAGTGGCTGGTAAGCAGCTTACATAGGACAAAATCAGGACATGAGACCAGTTAGTCTGCTTTGAGCCTTTGCTCTGAACCATTATGTTATACTGTTTCACCAGTACAGGCTTTTCAATTAATGTATTTATCTATTTAAACATATATATTCAGTTTCTACTACAGGCTGTGTGACCTCCTGTTATGGGAGCTCTCACAGTGAGCATAAACAATTGCAAATTCCTGCTGTCGCCAAGTTCACTAATATATGTAGAAATTTAACGTGGTGCAGTGTTCAGTTTGGTATGTAGGGTGAGGGGACTTTCATAAAAGGAATTAAATTTGCTCCTGAAATTATATACAAATATTAAAAAAGAGAGAGAAGAGGAGGGAAAACCATAACCCTAGCAACTTAAATATTCAAATAAAAGCTCATTTTAAGACATTGACAAATGAAATCATTTGATGTGTAGAAGGCAAGCTGTATAAGAAAAAAATATTGATAACTATGGGTTTTTGGCCCCATTATATCTTGCACGTTTTCCTGATAGTGCAGTTTGAGGATCTGTATCATCATAAGAACAGAAACCAGCAAGGCAACTGCCATGTTCCCTTACATGGTCATGTTTCTAGCTTGGATCTTGTAACCGATAACAAGTAAAATGTCTTTAAAATATGATGGACACTGGAAATTTTATCTTTGACCTCAAATAGTCTCCCCTATATCACATATTTACATTTTCCAGTTTATATTCTCATTTGCAGATGAAAGATCTTTGAAGTCAGCAGTAAAGACTTCACCCACCCCTCCAGCACCTTTTTATGAGGCTACGAAGATACCAGAAGTGAAATGAGTTTCCAAAGATTTTTATGGTCAATTAGAGGTAAAATCAAGACCTAAATTCTGTATTAGGGACCTGTATATCTGTTTCTGGTATGTATGAATATTAGACAATTTTAATACTGTAATTATGGTATCAGTTGTTTGTTCAAATAAGGAACAATAACTAGCAACTAACAGAAATTCCAAAACCTGAAAATTCATTTTTCAAAATTAAACTCAATGCTATGAAATCAACCCCACCTTCTAATAGATGAGATTATCTGTTGAATTGCATCTCTTCAAAATATATGTTGAAGTCCTAACCTTTGGTATCTGTCAAGGAGACTTTATTTGGAAATAGTGTCTTTGCAGGTATAATTAAGATGGAGTTATCCTAGAGTAGGGTGTGCCCTTACTCCAATATGACTGGTTTCATTATAAAAACAAGGGAGACACAAAGAGACAGGTATACACACCGAGGAGAATGCCATTGTAAGAACAGGAGAAGGCACAGACACACAGAGAGTACAAGCCTTGTGATGATGGAGGCAGAGATTGGCGTTACAAGTCAAGGAATGCCAAAGATTGCCAGCAACCGCTAGAAGCTAAGAGAGAGTATGGCCCTGCTAACTTGATTTTGGAGTTCTAGTCTCCAGATGTGTGAAAGAAAAAGTTTATGCTGTTTCACACCACTCAATTTGCAGTAGTTTCTTACAGCAGCCGTAGAAAATAAATACATATGGCTTCCTTGGTTTAATGCTCAGAGCTAGTCTTGCTCGCTAATTATCTTCATGACTGATTCTTTTCCTGTAAAAATATAGAAAATTCTTCTCACAAATGTAACTTTTTAAACAAAAATATATTTGTTAATGATGTATCTTTGGGCTAAATTTTACTAATGTGTTTCCTTATTCTATTGCCTCATTCTGACGTTCAGAATGTTCATACAGCTTTCAATCTTTCCACAAAATGTGTCTGTGGCATCACCAGCTTAATGCTTCTTTTCCTTTTTCAGAGAAGCAACCACCATTCAAACGCAGTGGTTTTGTTGTTGTTAATTTCAGGAAATTAGCCAGCTCCGGAGGCTCTAATCTCCAAACTCAAAAAATTTAGGAAATAAAATAATTGAAGTTGAAAATTCTCTGATAAGTAAGTTCTCACTTGGTGCTCTTAAAGGAAAAGTTTCCAGCAAATATCTTAGAGAATAAAGTTCAGAATAGGGTTGTTCATTTTTAATTTTAATATTTTTCTATTTTGTAACATAACATAAACTCAGAAAAGTACATTTCAATTATACATACATTTTAAGAAATTTAAAATCTAATGACTAACAACCACTCAGACCAAAAACATAAACATTGTCAGAATTCCATACAAGCCTCTGTGCATCCCCTGGCTGTCACGACCTGCTCCCATTCCCTTACTAATAACTGCTGGCCTGAATTTTAAGATAATTTCTTTGCTTTCATTATAATGGTATGCATCACAAAGCAATATCATTGATTTGTAGCAGATTGTCTTTTTCAAAGATGACTACAAAATCATCCCTTCTCCTAGATGCTCTTTTACAATGTAACTTTGCCACTCCTCACCAAAAGGTGAAATCTATTTCCCCTCTTGTTAAATGTGGGCTAGCCTTTGTAACTCATTTGTAACCGAGTGATCCTGTGACTTCCCAGGCTTTACAGAAAAAGCCTCATAACTCCTGCCCTGATCTTTTTAAACATTTGTCTCCAAATACTCCCTCTTGGAACATTTCCCCTCATAATCCAGTACCATGTTTTAAAAAGCCTCAGGCAGATGAAGAGGGCATGTGAGGTGATTTAATCACCTGTGACAGCCAAGCTCAGGTTCACTTCACTATTGCTCACTCCAGGCCTTTGCCCAGCTGTGAAGGGATGCACATCCTTCTTATGGGCTATAATTAGGATTCTGAAGAGATACTGAAAAACAAAATTAATACAAATGCTGAACAGTTTAGGTCAAAGGACCTTCCCTTCACTTCCTATTCATCCTTCCCCTTCTCTCCGCTTTGCCCCCACTAGCCTCCCCAGGTCCCCACCTAACTCCTCAGACTAACCCATCACCTGTCTCAGCTAGTCCAATGGTTACTTCTCAAGTTGCCCTCTCCCAACTTTCCTTGAAAATCTGTCCTCTTTTCTCCAGCTCCAGTAATACAGTCCTGGATCATGTGCCTGTTAACTCTGACTTGGATGGAGCAGCCATTTCCCAGCTGACCTCCCTGGCTCTATCTTCTTGCCCACCCATGCTCTATGTTGCTGCTCAAATACACTTTGAAAACAAAGGCAAACAAGACAAAACATAAAGGGACCACATTGCACAAGGCATAGTGGTGGAAAGCACAGAGTCTGGATTAAAAGGCCTGGGTCTGAACCCCAGCTCTACCTCATCCTGTCTGTGAACATTAGTTGCTTCACTGGTAAAAGTAGGACTAAAATCCCACTTCAGGGGCTGGCCCGGTGGCATAGTGGTTAAGCGTGCACTCCTCTTCAGTGGCCCGGGGTCTACCAGTTCAGATCCAGGGCATGGACCTACATACCAGTTATCAAGCCATGCTGTTGCAGGCATCCAACATATAAAATAGAGGGAGATGGGCACAGACATTAGCGCAAGGCCAATCTTCCTCAGCAA